>NW_028273640.1:0-1200000 GCF_024610735.1 Ursus americanus
CGAGCGGAGGGGCAGGCCGAGGTGAGGGCGCTGAAGAGCAGGAGCGTGGGCCCAAGCGTTTTGGTGCGGGGGCCTTTGAAGGTCACCAGGGGCTCGGAGGACCCTGCCCGTTCTCCCGCCCTGGATGACTGGCGGTGCCCCTAGAGGCCCGGGTGGCAGCGGGGCGGGAGGGTGAGTCTGGCGCTGGGGCTTGTGGGTCCGGAATCCCGGGCATTGCGGCACCAGGCCCCTTGGGAGGGGCCCCTCGAGGGATCGAGCTAGGGTTAGGTTTAGCCCCCAGGGGACCGTCAGGCCCAATCCGCCGGTTGTGCAGGGAGCGGAGGGTGGGCTGAAGTGATGGTGCTGGCGAGCGGGAGCGTGGGCCCAAGGGTTTTGGCGCGGAGGGCCTTCAAACGGCGCTGGGGGCTCCGAGGGCCCTGTCCGTTGTTCTGCCCTGAATGACCGACAGCTCTCCTACCGGCCCGGGTGGCGGCGGGGCGGCACAGTGCGTCCGGCGCTGGGACTCGGGGGTCACCAATCCCAGGCATTGCAGCGATAGGCCCCTTGGGAGGGGCCCCTTGGGGGCCGACCTAGGGTTCGGGTTAGCCCCCAGGAGGCTGGCAGGCCCGATCCGCCGGCTCTGCCACATGCGGAGGGCTAGCCGAGGTGAGGGCGCTGGCGAGCGGGAGCATGGCCCCAAGCGTTTTGTCGCGGGGGACCTTCGAAGGTCGCCGGGGGCCCGGGGGGCCCTGCCCGTTCTAACGCCCTGAATGAGGACGGCGCCCCTAGCGGGCCGGGTGGTGAGGAGCGGCAGAGTGCGTCCGGCGGTGGGGTTCGGGTGTCCCCAATCCCCAGCGTGGCGGCGCCAGGCCCCTTGGGAGGGGCTCCTCTGGGGCCGACCTAGGTTTAGGGTTAGCCCAAAGGAGGCCGGCAGGCCCGAACCGCCGGCTGTGCGGCGAGCAGAGGGGCGGGCCGAGGTGAGGGCGCTGGCGAGGGGGAGCGTGGGCCCAGGGTTTTGGCACAGGGGGCCTTGGATTGTCACTGGGAGCTTGGAGGGCCCTGCCCATTCTCACACACTAAATGACCGGTGGCGCCCCTGTCGGCCAGGGTGGCGGCGTGTCGGCAGGATGAGTCTGGAGCTGGGGCTCAGTGGTCCCCGATCCCCGGCGCGGTGGCTCCAGGCACTTGGGAGGGGTCCCTCGGGGGCCAACATATGGTGAGTGTTAGCCCAAAGGAGGCCGGCGGGCCCAATCCGCCGGCTGTGCAGCGAGCGGAGGGGTGGGCCGACGTTAATGCGCTGGCAAGCGGGAGCGTGGGCCCAAGCGTTTGGCATGGGGGGCCTTCGAAGCTCACCGGGGGCTCGGAGGGCCCAGCAAGTTCTCCCGCCCTGAATGCCCGGCGGCTCCCTAGCGGCCAGGGTGGCGGCGGGGAGGCAGGGTGAGTCCGGAGCTCGGGCTCGGGGTCCCCAGTACCCGGCGTGGCATTGCCAGGCCCCTTGGGAGGGGTCCCTCGGGGGCCGAGCTAGGGTTCTCGTTAGCCCAAAGGAGGCCGGCAGGCCCAATTGGCCGGCTGTGCGGCGAGGGGAGGGGTGAGCCGAGGTGAGGGCGCTGGCGAGCGGGAGCTTAGGCCCAAGCGTTTTGGTGCAGGGGCCTTCGAAGGTCATCGGGGGCTCGGAGGGCCCTGCCCGTACTCCCTCCCTGAATGACCGGTGGCGCCCCTAGCGTCCCGGGTGGCGGCGGGGCGGCAAGGTGAGTCTGGAGTAGGGCTCAGGGGTCCAAATGCCCCGGCGTGGCGGCGCCTGGCCCCTTGGGAGGGGTCCCTCGGGGGCCGACCTAGGGTTGAGGTTAACCCAAAGGAGGCCGGGCCCGATCCGCCGGCTGTGCAGAGAACGGAGGGGCGGGGCGAGGTGAGGGCGCTGGCGAGCGGGAGCGTGAGCCCAAGCGTTTTGGCGTGTTGGGCCTTCGAAGGTCACCGGGGGCTCAGAGGGCCCTGCCCGTTCCCCAGCCCCGAATGAGGACGGTGCCCTAGCGATCGGGTCGCAGCGGGGCGACAGGGTGAGTTCAGCCCTGGTGCTCGGGGATCCCCAATCACCCGCGTGGCAGTGCCAGGCCCCTTGGGATGGGCCCCTCGGGAGCCGACCTAGGGTTAGGGTTAGCCCCAGGAGGCCGGCAGTCCCGATCTGCCGGCTGTGCGGCGAGCGGAGGGGCGGGCTGAGGAGAGGGTGCTGGCGAGCAGGAGCCTAGGCCCAAGCGTTTTGTCACGGGGGCCTTCAAAGGTCACTGGGGCTCGGAGGGCCCTGCCCGTTCTCCCGCCCTAAATAACCGGTGGCGCCCCTAGCAGCCCGGGTGGCAGCAGGGCGGCAGGGTAAGTAATGCGCTGGGGGTTGAGGGTCCCCAATCCCCGGCGTGGCATCGCCAGGCCCCTTGGGAGGGGCCCCTCGTGAGCAGACCTAGAGTTAGGGTTAGTTCCCAGGAGGCTGGCAGGCCCAATCCGCTGTCTGTGCGGCGAGAGGGGGGGCGGACCGAGGTGAGGGCGCTTGCTAGCGGGAGCGTGGGCCCAAGCGTTTTGGCGTGGGGGGCCTCAAAGGTCGCCAGGGGCTCGGAGGGCCCTGCCCATTCTCCCGCTCTGAATGACTGGTGGCGTCCCTACTGGCCCGGTAGCTGTGGGGCGGAAGGGTGACTCCGGCGCTGAGGCTTGGGGGTCACCAATCCCCGGCGTTGTGGCACCAGGCCTTTGGAAGTGGCCTCTTGGGGTCTGACCTAGGGTTAGTGTTAGCCCCCAGGAAACAGGCAGGCCTGATCCGCTAGCTGTTCATCGAGTGGAGGGGCGGGCCGAGAAGAGGGCGCTGGCGAGTGGGAGCGTGGGCCCAAGCATTTTGGCGCGAGGGGCCTACGAAGGTCGCGGGGGCTCAGAGGGCCCTGCCTGTTCTCCAGCACTGAATGACCGGCGGCGCCCCTAGCGGACTGGGTGGTGGTGGGGTGGCAGGGAGAGTCCAGCACTGGTGCTCGGGGGTCCCCAATCCCCGGCATTGCGATGCCAGGCCCCTTGGGAGGGGCCCCGTGGGGACAGACCTAGGGTTAGGGTTACACCCAGGGGGCTGACAGGCCCGATCCTACGGCTGTGCGGCGAGTGGAGGGGCGGGCCGAGGTGAGGGCGCTGGCTAGCGGGAGCGTGGGTCAAGTGTTTTGGTGCGGGGGGCCCTTCGAAGGTCGTGGGGGGATCGGAGGACCCTGCCCGTTCTCCCGCACTGAATGACCGGTGGCGCTCCTAGTGGTGCAGGTGGCAGCGGGGCGGCCGGGTGAGTCCGGCACTGGGGTTCAGGGGTCCCCAATCCCCGGCGTTACGACTGCAGGCCCCTTGCTAGGGGCCCCTCGGGGGCCGACATATGGTAAGGGTTAGCCCCCAGGAGGCCCGCAGGCCCGATCCGCCAGCTCTGCGGTGAGTGGAGGGGTGGTCGGAGGTGAGGCCGCTGGCAATCTGGAGAGTGGGCCCAGTCATTTTGGCACGGGGGTCCTTTGAATGTCGCCAGGGGTTCGGACGGCCCTGCCCGTTCTCCCGCCCTGAATGACGGGCGGCTCCCCTAAAAGCCCTGGTGGAGGAGGGGCGGTAGGGTGAGTCGGGCGCTGGGACTCAGAGGTTCCCAATCCCCGGCGTTTTGGCGCCATGCCCCTTGGGAGGGGCCCCTCGGGGACTCACCTAGGGTTAGGGTTAGCTCCGAGGAGGCCGGCAGGCTCGATCCGCCGGCTGTGTGGTGAGCAGAGGGGCAGGCCGAGGTGAGGGCGCTTGTGAGCAGGAGCGTGGGCCCAAGCGTTTTGGCGCGGGGGGCCTTCGAATGTCGCCAGAGGCTCTGAGGGCCCTGCCCGTTGTCCCGCCCTGAATGACCCGCAGCGCCCCTAGTGGCCCATGTGGCAGCGGGGCAGCCGGTTGTGTCCAGCGCTGGAGCTCGGGGTTCTCCAATCCCCGGTGTTGCGGCTCTAGGCCCCTTGCTGGGGCCCCTAGGGGACCGACCTATGGTTAGATTTAGCCCCCAGGAGGCCGGAAGCCCGATCCGCCAGCTCTGCGGCAAGCGGAGAGGCGGGCGGAGGTGAGGCCGCTGGCGAGCGGGAGCGTGGGCTCAGGCGTTCTGGGGCGGGGGTCCTTCGAAAGTCGCTGGAGGCTTGGAGGGCCCTGTACATTCTTCTGCCCTGAATGACCGGCGGCTCCCCTAGCGGCCCGGGTGGAGGAGGGGTGTTAGGGTGACTTGGGCGCTGGGGCTTGGGGGTCCCCAATCCTCGGCGTTGGGGCGCCAGGCCCCTTTGGAAGGGCTCTAGGGGGCCGACCAAGGGTTATTGTTAGCCCCCAGGGGGCCAGCAGGCCAGATCCGCCGGCTGTGAGGCGAGCGGAGGGGTGGACCCAGGTGAGGGCGCTTGAGAGCAAGAATGTGGACCCAAGCGTTTTGGCACCGGGGGCCTTCGAAGGTCATCGGGGGTTCGGAGGGCCCAACCCGTCCTCCTGCCCTGAATGACCAGCAGCGCTACTAGCGGCCCGGGGGGGCCGGGCGGCAGGGTGAGCCCGGCACTGGGGCTTGGGGGTCCCCAATCCCCGGCGTTGCGGGGGCAGACCCTTGGTAGTGGCCCCTCGGGGGCCGACCTAAGGTTACAGTTAGCCCCCAGGAGGCCGGCAGGCCCGATGTGCCAGCTGTGCGGCGAGCGGAGGGGAGGGCCGAGGTGAGGGCGCGGGCGAGCGGGAGCTCGGCCGAAGCGTTTTGGCGCGGGAAGCCTTCGAAAGTCGCCGCGGGATCGGAGGACCCTGCCCGTTTTCCCGCCCTGAATGACCTGCGGCACCCCTGGGGCCCGGGTGGCGGCAGGGCGACAGGGTGAGTCCGTCGCTGGGGTTGGGGGGTTCCCAATCCCCGGTGTTGCGGCACCAGGCCCCTTTGCAGGGGCCCCTCGGAGGCTGACCTAGGGTTATGGTTAGCCCCCAGGAGGCCGCAGGCCCAATCCACCGGCTGTGCGGTGAGCAGAGGGGAGGGCCGAGGTGAGGGCGCTGGCGAGCGGTAGCGTAGGCCCATGAGTTTTGGCGCGGGGGGCCTTCGAAGGTCGCCGGGGCTCAAGAAGCCCTGCCCGTTCTCCCGCACTGAATGTCCGGCGGTGCCCCTAGTGGCTCAGTTGCCGGCGGGGGAGCATGGTGAGTCGGATGCTGGGGCTAGCGGTCCGCAAACCCAGGTGTTGCGGTGCCAGGCCCGTTGGGAGGGGCCTCTCGGGGGCCGACGAAGGGATAGGGTTAGCCCCCAGGAGGCTGGCGGGCCCTATCCGCCGGCTGTGCGGCGAGCGGAGGGGCGGGCCGAGGTGAGGGCACTGGCTACCGGGAGAGTGGGCGCAAGCTTTCTGGCGCGGGGGGCCTTCGAAAGAGGCCGGGGGCTCCAAGGGCCCTTCCCGTTCTCCCGCCCTGAATGACCGGTGGTGCCACTAGCGGCCTGTGTGGCGGCGGGGCAGCACGGTGAGTCCAGCACTGTGGCTCGTGGGTCTCCAATGCCCGGCATTGCCGCTCCAGGCACCTTGGGATGAGCCCCTCCGAGGGTGAGCTAGGGTTAGGGTTAGCCCCCAGGAGGCTGGCAGGCCTGATCTGCCAGCTGTGTGGCGAGCGGAGGGGCAGGCCGAGGTGAGGGCGCTGAAGAGCAGGAGCGTGGGCCCAAGCGTTTTGGTGCGGGGGCCTTTGAAGGTCACCAGGGGCTCGGAGGACCCTGCCCGTTCTCCCGCCCTGGATGACTGGCGGTGCCCCTAGAGGCCCGGGTGGCAGCGGGGCGGGAGGGTGAGTCTGGCGCTGGGGCTTGTGGGTCCGGAATCCCGGGCATTGCGGCACCAGGCCCCTTGGGAGGGGCCCCTCGAGGGATCGAGCTAGGGTTAGGTTTAGCCCCCAGGGGACCGTCAGGCCCAATCCGCCGGTTGTGCAGGGAGCGGAGGGTGGGCTGAAGTGATGGTGCTGGCGAGCGGGAGCGTGGGCCCAAGGGTTTTGGCGCGGAGGGCCTTCAAACGGCGCTGGGGGCTCCGAGGGCCCTGTCCGTTGTTCTGCCCTGAATGACCGACAGCTCTCCTACCGGCCCGGGTGGCGGCGGGGCGGCACAGTGCGTCCGGCGCTGGGACTCGGGGGTCACCAATCCCAGGCATTGCAGCGATAGGCCCCTTGGGAGGGGCCCCTTGGGGGCCGACCTAGGGTTCGGGTTAGCCCCCAGGAGGCTGGCAGGCCCGATCCGCCGGCTCTGCCACATGCGGAGGGGCTAGCCGAGGTGAGGGCGCTGGCGAGCGGGAGCATGGCCCCAAGCGTTTTGTCGCGGGGGACCTTCGAAGGTCGCCGGGGGCCCGGGGGGCCCTGCCCGTTCTAACGCCCTGAATGAGGACGGCGCCCCTAGCGGGCCGGGTGGTGAGGAGCGGCAGAGTGCGTCCGGCGGTGGGGTTCGGGTGTCCCCAATCCCCAGCGTGGCGGCGCCAGGCCCCTTGGGAGGGGCTCCTCTGGGGCCGACCTAGGTTTAGGGTTAGCCCAAAGGAGGCCGGCAGGCCCGAACCGCCGGCTGTGCGGCGAGCAGAGGGGCGGGCCGAGGTGAGGGCGCTGGCGAGGGGGAGCGTGGGCCCAGGGTTTTGGCACAGGGGGCCTTGGATTGTCACTGGGAGCTTGGAGGGCCCTGCCCATTCTCACACACTAAATGACCGGTGGCGCCCCTGTCGGCCAGGGTGGCGGCGTGTCGGCAGGATGAGTCTGGAGCTGGGGCTCAGTGGTCCCCGATCCCCGGCGCGGTGGCTCCAGGCACTTGGGAGGGGTCCCTCGGGGGCCAACATATGGTGAGTGTTAGCCCAAAGGAGGCCGGCGGGCCCAATCCGCCGGCTGTGCAGCGAGCGGAGGGGTGGGCCGACGTTAATGCGCTGGCAAGCGGGAGCGTGGGCCCAAGCGTTTTGGCATGGGGGGCCTTCGAAGCTCACCGGGGGCTCGGAGGGCCCAGCAAGTTCTCCCGCCCTGAATGCCCGGCGGCTCCCTAGCGGCCAGGGTGGCGGCGGGGAGGCAGGGTGAGTCCGGAGCTCGGGCTCGGGGGTCCCCAGTACCCGGCGTGGCATTGCCAGGCCCCTTGGGAGGGGTCCCTCGGGGGCCGAGCTAGGGTTCTCGTTAGCCCAAAGGAGGCCGGCAGGCCCAATTGGCCGGCTGTGCGGCGAGGGGAGGGGTGAGCCGAGGTGAGGGCGCTGGCGAGCGGGAGCTTAGGCCCAAGCGTTTTGGTGCAGGGGGCCTTCGAAGGTCATCGGGGGCTCGGAGGGCCCTGCCCGTACTCCCTCCCTGAATGACCGGTGGCGCCCCTAGCGTCCCGGGTGGCGGCGGGGCGGCAAGGTGAGTCTGGAGTATGGCTCAGGGGTCCAAATGCCCCGGCGTGGCGGCGCCTGGCCCCTTGGGAGGGGTCCCTCGGGGGCCGACCTAGGGTTGAGGTTAACCCAAAGGAGGCCGGGCCCGATCCGCCGGCTGTGCAGAGAACGGAGGGGCGGGGCGAGGTGAGGGCGCTGGCGAGCGGGAGCGTGAGCCCAAGCGTTTTGGCGTGTTGGGCCTTCGAAGGTCACCGGGGGCTCAGAGGGCCCTGCCCGTTCCCCAGCCCCGAATGAGGACGGTGCCCCTAGCGATCCGGGTCGCAGCGGGGCGACAGGGTGAGTTCAGCCCTGGTGCTCGGGGATCCCCAATCACCCGCGTGGCAGTGCCAGGCCCCTTGGGATGGGCCCCTCGGGAGCCGACCTAGGGTTAGGGTTAGCCCCAGGAGGCCGGCAGTCCCGATCTGCCGGCTGTGCGGCGAGCGGAGGGGCGGGCTGAGGAGAGGGTGCTGGCGAGCAGGAGCCTAGGCCCAAGCGTTTTGTCACGGGGGGCCTTCAAAGGTCACTGGGGGCTCGGAGGGCCCTGCCCGTTCTCCCGCCCTAAATAACCGGTGGCGCCCCTAGCAGCCCGGGTGGCAGCAGGGCGGCAGGGTAAGTAATGCGCTGGGGGTTGAGGGTCCCCAATCCCCGGCGTGGCATCGCCAGGCCCCTTGGGAGGGGCCCCTCGTGAGCAGACCTAGAGTTAGGGTTAGTTCCCAGGAGGCTGGCAGGCCCAATCCGCTGTCTGTGCGGTGAGAGGGGGGGCGGACCGAGGTGAGGGCGCTTGCTAGCAGGAGCGTGGGCCCAAGCGTTTTGGCGTGGGGGGCCTCAAAGGTCGCCAGGGGCTCGGAGGGCCCTGCCCATTCTCCCACTCTGAATGACTGGTGGCGTCCCTACTGGCCCGGTAGCTGTGGGGCGGAAGGGTGACTCCGGCGCTGAGGCTTGGGGGTCACCAATCCCCGGCGTTGTGGCACCAGGCCTTTGGAAGTGGCCTCTAGGGTTAGTGTTAGCCCCCAGGAAACAGGCAGGCCTGATCCGCTAGCTGTTCATCGAGTGGAGGGGCGGGCCGAGAAGAGGGCGCTGGCGAGTGGGAGCGTGGGCCCAAGCATTTTGGCGCGAGGGGCCTACGAAGGTCGCGGGGGCTCAGAGGGCCCTGCCTGTTCTCCAGCACTGAATGACCGGCGGCGCCCCTAGCGGACTGGGTGGTGGTGGGGTGGCAGGGAGAGTCCAGCACTGGTGCTCGGGGGTCCCCAATCCCCGGCATTGCGATGCCAGGCCCCTTGGGAGGGGCCCCATGGGGACAGACCTAGAGTTAGGGTTACACCCAGGGGGCTGACAGGCCCGATCCTACGGCTGTGCGGCGAGTGGAGGGGCGGGCCGAGGTGAGGGCGCTGGCTAGCGGGAGCGTGGGTCAAGTGTTTTGGTGCGGGGGGCCCTTCGAAGGTCGTGGGGGGATCGGAGGACCCTGCCCGTTCTCCCGCACTGAATGACCGGTGGCGCTCCTAGTGGTGCAGGTGGCAGCGGGGCGGCCGGGTGAGTCCGGCACTGGGGTTCAGGGGTCCCCAATCCCCGGCGTTACGACTGCAGGCCCCTTGCTAGGGGCCCCTCGGGGGCCGACATATGGTAAGGGTTAGCCCCCAGGAGGCCCGCAGGCCCGATCCGCCAGCTCTGCGGTGAGTGGAGGGGTGGTCGGAGGTGAGGCCGCTGGCAATCTGGAGAGTGGGCCCAGTCATTTTGGCACGGGGGTCCTTTGAATGTCGCCAGGGGTTCGGACGGCCCTGCCCGTTCTCCCGCCCTGAATGACGGGCGGCTCCCCTAAAAGCCCTGGTGGAGGAGGGGCGGTAGGGTGAGTCGGGCGCTGGGACTCAGAGGTTCCCAATCCCCGGCGTTTTGGCGCCATGCCCCTTGGGAGGGGCCCCTCGGGGACTCACCTAGGGTTAGGGTTAGCTCCGAGGAGGCCGGCAGGCTCGATCCGCCGGCTGTGTGGTGAGCAGAGGGGCAGGCCGAGGTGAGGGCGCTTGTGAGCAGGAGCGTGGGCCCAAGCGTTTTGGCGCGGGGGGCCTTCGAATGTCGCCAGAGGCTCTGAGGGCCCTGCCCGTTGTCCCGCCCTGAATGACCCGCAGCGCCCCTAGTGGCCCATGTGGCAGCGGGGCAGCCGGTTGTGTCCAGCGCTGGAGCTCGGGGTTCTCCAATCCCCGGTGTTGCGGCTCTAGGCCCCTTGCTGGGGCCCCTAGGGGACCGACCTATGGTTAGATTTAGCCCCCAGGAGGCCGGAAGCCCGATCCGCCAGCTCTGCGGCAAGCGGAGAGGCGGGCGGAGGTGAGGCCGCTGGCGAGCGGGAGCGTGGGCTCAGGCGTTCTGGGGCGGGGGTCCTTCGAAAGTCGCTGGAGGCTTGGAGGGCCCTGTACATTCTTCTGCCCTGAATGACCGGCGGCTCCCCTAGCGGCCCGGGTGGAGGAGGGGTGTTAGGGTGACTTGGGCGCTGGGGCTTGGGGGTCCCCAATCCTCGGCGTTGGGGCGCCAGGCCCCTTTGGAAGGGCTCTAGGGGGCCGACCAAGGGTTATTGTTAGCCCCCAGGGGGCCAGCAGGCCAGATCCGCCGGCTGTGAGGCGAGCGGAGGGGTGGACCCAGGTGAGGGCGCTTGAGAGCAAGAATGTGGACCCAAGCGTTTTGGCACCGGGGGCCTTCGAAGGTCATCGGGGGTTCGGAGGGCCCAACCCGTCCTCCTGCCCTGAATGACCAGCAGCGCTACTAGCGGCCCGGGGGGGCCGGGCGGCAGGGTGAGCCCGGCACTGGGGCTTGGGGGTCCCCAATCCCCGGCGTTGCGGGGGCAGACCCTTGGTAGTGGCCCCTCGGGGGCCGACCTAAGGTTACAGTTAGCCCCCAGGAGGCCGGCAGGCCCGATGTGCCAGCTGTGCGGCGAGCGGAGGGGAGGGCCGAGGTGAGGGCGCGGGTGAGCGGGAGCTTGGCCGAAGCGTTTTGGCGCGGGAAGCCTTCGAAAGTCGCCGGGGGATCGGAGGACCCTGCCCGTTTTCCCGCCCTGAATGACCTGCGGCACCCCTGGGGCCCGGGTGGCGGCAGGGCGACAGGGTGAGTCCGTCGCTGGGGTTGGGGGGTTCCCAATCCCCGGTGTTGCGGCACCAGGCCCCTTTGCAGGGGCCCCTCGGAGGCTGACCTAGGGTTATGGTTAGCCCCCAGGAGGCCGCAGGCCCAATCCACCGGCTGTGCGGTGAGCAGAGGGGAGGGCCGAGGTGAGGGCGCTGGCGAGCGGTAGCGTAGGCCCATGAGTTTTGGCGCGGGGGGCCTTCGAAGGTCGCCGGGGCTCAAGAAGCCCTGCCCGTTCTCCCGCACTGAATGTCCGGCGGTGCCCCTAGTGGCTCAGTTGCCGGCGGGGGAGCATGGTGAGTCGGATGCTGGGGCTAGCGGTCCGCAAACCCAGGTGTTGCGGTGCCAGGCCCGTTGGGAGGGGCCTCTCGGGGGCCGACGAAGGGATAGGGTTAGCCCCCAGGAGGCTGGCGGGCCCTATCCGCCGGCTGTGCGGCGAGCGGAGGGGCGGGCCGAGGTGAGGGCACTGGCTACCGGGAGAGTGGGCGCAAGCTTTCTGGCGCGGGGGGCCTTCGAAAGAGGCCGGGGGCTCCAAGGGCCCTTCCCGTTCTCCCGCCCTGAATGACCGGTGGTGCCACTAGCGGCCTGTGTGGCGGCGGGGCAGCACGGTGAGTCCAGCACTGTGGCTCGTGGGTCTCCAATGCCCGGCATTGCCGCTCCAGGCACCTTGGGATGAGCCCCTCCGAGGGTGAGCTAGGGTTAGGGTTAGCCCCCAGGAGGCTGGCAGGCCTGATCTGCCAGCTGTGTGGCGAGCGGAGGGGCAGGCCGAGGTGAGGGCGCTGAAGAGCAGGAGCGTGGGCCCAAGCGTTTTGGTGCGGGGGCCTTTGAAGGTCACCAGGGGCTCGGAGGACCCTGCCCGTTCTCCCGCCCTGGATGACTGGCGGTGCCCCTAGAGGCCCGGGTGGCAGCGGGGCGGGAGGGTGAGTCTGGCGCTGGGGCTTGTGGGTCCGGAATCCCGGGCATTGCGGCACCAGGCCCCTTGGGAGGGGCCCCTCGAGGGATCGAGCTAGGGTTAGGTTTAGCCCCCAGGGGACCGTCAGGCCCAATCCGCCGGTTGTGCAGGGAGCGGAGGGTGGGCTGAAGTGATGGTGCTGGCGAGCGGGAGCGTGGGCCCAAGGGTTTTGGCGCGGAGGGCCTTCAAACGGCGCTGGGGGCTCCGAGGGCCCTGTCCGTTGTTCTGCCCTGAATGACCGACAGCTCTCCTACCGGCCCGGGTGGCGGCGGGGCGGCACAGTGCGTCCGGCGCTGGGACTCGGGGGTCACCAATCCCAGGCATTGCAGCGATAGGCCCCTTGGGAGGGGCCCCTTGGGGGCCGACCTAGGGTTCGGGTTAGCCCCCAGGAGGCTGGCAGGCCCGATCCGCCGGCTCTGCCACATGCGGAGGGGCTAGCCGAGGTGAGGGCGCTGGCGAGCGGGAGCATGGCCCCAAGCGTTTTGTCGCGGGGGACCTTCGAAGGTCGCCGGGGGCCCGGGGGGCCCTGCCCGTTCTAACGCCCTGAATGAGGACGGCGCCCCTAGCGGGCCGGGTGGTGAGGAGCGGCAGAGTGCGTCCGGCGGTGGGGTTCGGGTGTCCCCAATCCCCAGCGTGGCGGCGCCAGGCCCCTTGGGAGGGGCTCCTCTGGGGCCGACCTAGGTTTAGGGTTAGCCCAAAGGAGGCCGGCAGGCCCGAACCGCCGGCTGTGCGGCGAGCAGAGGGGCGGGCCGAGGTGAGGGCGCTGGCGAGGGGGAGCGTGGGCCCAGGGTTTTGGCACAGGGGGCCTTGGATTGTCACTGGGAGCTTGGAGGGCCCTGCCCATTCTCACACACTAAATGACCGGTGGCGCCCCTGTCGGCCAGGGTGGCGGCGTGTCGGCAGGATGAGTCTGGAGCTGGGGCTCAGTGGTCCCCGATCCCCGGCGCGGTGGCTCCAGGCACTTGGGAGGGGTCCCTCGGGGGCCAACATATGGTGAGTGTTAGCCCAAAGGAGGCCGGCGGGCCCAATCCGCCGGCTGTGCAGCGAGCGGAGGGGTGGGCCGACGTTAATGCGCTGGCAAGCGGGAGCGTGGGCCCAAGCGTTTTGGCATGGGGGGCCTTCGAAGCTCACCGGGGGCTCGGAGGGCCCAGCAAGTTCTCCCGCCCTGAATGCCCGGCGGCTCCCTAGCGGCCAGGGTGGCGGCGGGGAGGCAGGGTGAGTCCGGAGCTCGGGCTCGGGGGTCCCCAGTACCCGGCATGGCATTGCCAGGCCGCTTGGGAGGGGTCCCTCGGGGGCCGAGCTAGGGTTCTCGTTAGCCCAAAGGAGGCCGGCAGGCCCAATTGGCCGGCTGTGCGGCGAGGGGAGGGGTGAGCCGAGGTGAGGGCGCTGGCGAGCGGGAGCTTAGGCCCAAGCGTTTTGGTGCAGGGGGCCTTCGAAGGTCATCGGGGGCTCGGAGGGCCCTGCCTGTACTCCCTCCCTGAATGACCGCTGGCGCCCCTAGCGTCCGGGGTGGCGGCGGGGCGGCAGGGTGAGTCTGGAGTAGGGCTCAGGGGTCCAATTCCCCGGCGTGGCGGCGCCTGGCCCCTTGGGAGGGGTCCCTCGGGGGCCGACCTAGGGTTGAGGTTAACCCAAAGGAGGCCGGGCCCGATCCGCCGGCTGTGCAGAGAACGGAGGGGCGGGGCGAGGTGAGGGCGCTGGCGAGCGGGAGCGTGAGCCCAAGCGTTTTGGCGTGTTGGGCCTTCGAAGGTCACCGGGGGCTCAGAGGGCCCTGCCCGTTCCCCAGCCCCGAATGAGGACGGTGCCCCTAGCGATCCGGGTCGCAGCGGGGCGACAGGGTGAGTTCAGCCCTGGTGCTCGGGGGTCCCCAATCACCCGCGTGGCGGCGCCAGGCCCCTTGGGATGGGCCCCTCGGGAGCCGACCTAGGGTTAGGGTTAGCCCCAGAAGGCCGGCAGTCCCGATCTGCCGGCTGTGCGGCGAGCGGAGGGGCGGGCTGAGGAGAGGGTGCTGGCGAGCAGGAGCCTAGGCCCAAGCGTTTTGTCACGGGGGGCCTTCAAAGGTCACTGGGGGCTCGGAGGGCCCTGCCCGTTCTCCCGCCCTAAATAACCGGTGGCGCCCCTAGCAGCCCGGGTGGCAGCAGGGCGGCAGGGTAAGTAATGCGCTGGGGCTTGAGGGTCCCCAATCCCCGGCGTGGCATCGCCAGGCCCCTTGGGAGGGACCCCTCGTGAGCAGACCTAGAGTTAGGGTTAGTTCCCAGGAGGCTGGCAGGCCCAATCCGCTGTCTGTGCGGTGAGAGGGGGGGCGGACCGAGGTGAGGGCGCTTGCTAGCGGGAGCGTGGGCCCAAGCGTTTTGGCGTGGGGGGCCTCAAAGGTCGCCAGGGGCTCGGAGGGCCCTGCCCATTCTCCCGCTCTGAATGACTGGTGGCGTCCCTACTGGCCCGGTAGCTGTGGGGCGGAAGGGTGACTCCGGCGCTGAGGCTTGGGGGTCACCAATCCCCGGCGTTGTGGCACCAGGCCTTTGGAAGTGGCCTCTTGGGGTCTGACCTAGGGTTAGTGTTAGCCCCCAGGAAACAGGCAGGCCTGATCCGCTAGCTGTTCATCGAGTGGAGGGGCGGGCCGAGAAGAGGGCGCTGGCGAGTGGGAGCGTGGGCCCAAGCATTTTGGCGCGAGGGGCCTACGAAGGTCGCGGGGGCTCAGAGGGCCCTGCCTGTTCTCCAGCACTGAATGACCGGCGGCGCCCCTAGCGGACTGGGTGGTGGTGGGGTGGCAGGGAGAGTCCAGCACTGGTGCTCGGGGGTCCCCAATCCCCGGCATTGCGATGCCAGGCCCCTTGGGAGGGGCCCCGTGGGGACAGACCTAGGGTTAGGGTTACACCCAGGGGGCTGACAGGCCCGATCCTACGGCTGTGCGGCGAGTGGAGGGGCGGGCCGAGGTGAGGGCGCTGGCTAGCGGGAGCGTGGGTCAAGTGTTTTGGTGCGGGGGGCCCTTCGAAGGTCGTGGGGGGATCGGAGGACCCTGCCCGTTCTCCCGCACTGAATGACCGGTGGCGCTCCTAGTGGTGCAGGTGGCAGCGGGGCGGCCGGGTGAGTCCGGCACTGGGGTTCAGGGGTCCCCAATCCCCGGTGTTACGACTGCAGGCCCCTTGCTAGGGGCCCCTCGGGGGCCGACATATGGTAAGGGTTAGCCCCCAGGAGGCCCGCAGGCCCGATCCGCCAGCTCTGCGGTGAGTGGAGGGGTGGTCGGAGGTGAGGCCGCTGGCAATCTGGAGAGTGGGCCCAGTCATTTTGGCACGGGGGTCCTTTGAATGTCGCCAGGGGTTCGGACGGCCCTGCCCGTTCTCCCGCCCTGAATGACGGGCGGCTCCCCTAAAAGCCCTGGTGGAGGAGGGGCGGTAGGGTGAGTCGGGCGCTGGGACTCAGAGGTTCCCAATCCCCGGCGTTTTGGCGCCATGCCCCTTGGGAGGGGCCCCTCGGGGACTCACCTAGGGTTAGGGTTAGCTCCGAGGAGGCCGGCAGGCTCGATCCGCCGGCTGTGTGGTGAGCAGAGGGGCAGGCCGAGGTGAGGGCGCTTGTGAGCAGGAGCGTGGGCCCAAGCGTTTTGGCGCGGGGGGCCTTCGAATGTCGCCAGAGGCTCTGAGGGCCCTGCCCGTTGTCCCGCCCTGAATGACCCGCAGCGCCCCTAGTGGCCCATGTGGCAGCGGGGCAGCCGGTTGTGTCCAGCGCTGGAGCTCGGGGTTCTCCAATCCCCGGTGTTGCGGCTCTAGGCCCCTTGCTGGGGCCCCTAGGGGACCGACCTATGGTTAGATTTAGCCCCCAGGAGGCCGGAAGCCCGATCCGCCAGCTCTGCGGCAAGCGGAGAGGCGGGCGGAGGTGAGGCCGCTGGCGAGCGGGAGCGTGGGCTCAGGCGTTCTGGGGCGGGGGTCCTTCGAAAGTCGCTGGAGGCTTGGAGGGCCCTGTACATTCTTCTGCCCTGAATGACCGGCGGCTCCCCTAGCGGCCCGGGTGGAGGAGGGGTGTTAGGGTGACTTGGGCGGTGGGGCTTGGGGGTCCCCAATCCTCGGCGTTGGGGCGCCAGGCCCCTTTGGAAGGGCTCTAGGGGGCCGACCAAGGGTTATTGTTAGCCCCCAGGGGGCCAGCAGGCCAGATCCGCCGGCTGTGAGGCGAGCGGAGGGGTGGACCCAGGTGAGGGCGCTTGAGAGCAAGAATGTGGACCCAAGCGTTTTGGCACCGGGGGCCTTCGAAGGTCATCGGGGGTTCGGAGGGCCCAACCCGTCCTCCTGCCCTGAATGACCAGCAGCGCTACTAGCGGCCCGGGGGGGCCGGGCGGCAGGGTGAGCCCGGCACTGGGGCTTGGGGGTCCCCAATCCCCGGCGTTGCGGGGGCAGACCCTTGGTAGTGGCCCCTCGGGGGCCGACCTAAGGTTACAGTTAGCCCCCAGGAGGCCGGCAGGCCCGATGTGCCAGCTGTGCGGCGAGCGGAGGGGAGGGCCGAGGTGAGGGCGCGGGCGAGCGGGAGCTCGGCCGAAGCGTTTTGGCGCGGGAAGCCTTCGAAAGTCGCCGGGGGATCGGAGGACCCTGCCCGTTTTCCCGCCCTGAATGACCTGCGGCACCCCTGGGGCCCGGGTGGCGGCAGGGCGACAGGGTGAGTCCGTCGCTGGGGTTGGGGGGTTCCCAATCCCCGGTGTTGCGGCACCAGGCCCCTTTGCAGGGGCCCCTTGGAGGCTGACCTAGGGTTATGGTTAGCCCCCAGGAGGCCGCAGGCCCAATCCACCGGCTGTGCGGTGAGCAGAGGGGAGGGCCGAGGTGAGGGCGCTGGCGAGCGGTAGCGTAGGCCCATGAGTTTTGGCGCGGGGGGCCTTCGAAGGTCGCCGGGGCTCAAGAAGCCCTGCCCGTTCTCCCGCACTGAATGTCCGGCGGTGCCCCTAGTGGCTCAGTTGCCGGCGGGGGAGCATGGTGAGTCGGATGCTGGGGCTAGCGGTCCGCAAACCCAGGTGTTGCGGTGCCAGGCCCGTTGGGAGGGGCCTCTCGGGGGCCGACGAAGGGATAGGGTTAGCCCCCAGGAGGCTGGCGGGCCCTATCCGCCGGCTGTGCGGCGAGCGGAGGGGCGGGCCGAGGTGAGGGCACTGGCTACCGGGAGAGTGGGCGCAAGCTTTCTGGCGCGGGGGGCCTTCGAAAGAGGCCGGGGGCTCCAAGGGCCCTTCCCGTTCTCCCGCCCTGAATGACCGGTGGTGCCACTAGCGGCCTGTGTGGCGGCGGGGCAGCACGGTGAGTCCAGCACTGTGGCTCGTGGGTCTCCAATGCCCGGCATTGCCGCTCCAGGCACCTTGGGATGAGCCCCTCCGAGGGTGAGCTAGGGTTAGGGTTAGCCCCCAGGAGGCTGGCAGGCCTGATCTGCCAGCTGTGTGGCGAGCGGAGGGGCAGGCCGAGGTGAGGGCGCTGAAGAGCAGGAGCGTGGGCCCAAGCGTTTTGGTGCGGGGGCCTTTGAAGGTCACCAGGGGCTCGGAGGACCCTGCCCGTTCTCCCGCCCTGGATGACTGGCGGTGCCCCTAGAGGCCCGGGTGGCAGCGGGGCGGGAGGGTGAGTCTGGCGCTGGGGCTTGTGGGTCCGGAATCCCGGGCATTGCGGCACCAGGCCCCTTGGGAGGGGCCCCTCGAGGGATCGAGCTAGGGTTAGGTTTAGCCCCCAGGGGACCGTCAGGCCCAATCCGCCGGTTGTGCAGGGAGCGGAGGGTGGGCTGAAGTGATGGTGCTGGCGAGCGGGAGCGTGGGCCCAAGGGTTTTGGCGCGGAGGGCCTTCAAACGGCGCTGGGGGCTCCGAGGGCCCTGTCCGTTGTTCTGCCCTGAATGACCGACAGCTCTCCTACCGGCCCGGGTGGCGGCGGGGCGGCACAGTGCGTCCGGCGCTGGGACTCGGGGGTCACCAATCCCAGGCATTGCAGCGATAGGCCCCTTGGGAGGGGCCCCTTGGGGGCCGACCTAGGGTTCGGGTTAGCCCCCAGGAGGCTGGCAGGCCCGATCCGCCGGCTCTGCCACATGCGGAGGGGCTAGCCGAGGTGAGGGCACTGGCGAGCGGGAGCATGGCCCCAAGCGTTTTGTCGCGGGGGACCTTCGAAGGTCGCCGGGGGCCCGGGGGGCCCTGCCCGTTCTAACGCCCTGAATGAGGACGGCGCCCCTAGCGGGCCGGGTGGTGAGGAGCGGCAGAGTGCGTCCGGTGGTGGGGTTCGGGTGTCCCCAATCCCCAGCGTGGCGGCGCCAGGCCCCTTGGGAGGGGCTCCTCTGGGGCCGACCTAGGTTTAGGGTTAGCCCAAAGGAGGCCGGCAGGCCCGAACCGCCGGCTGTGCGGCGAGCAGAGGGGCGGGCCGAGGTGAGGGCGCTGGCGAGGGGGAGCGTGGGCCCAGGGTTTTGGCACAGGGGGCCTTGGATTGTCACTGGGAGCTTGGAGGGCCCTGCCCATTCTCACACACTAAATGACCGGTGGCGCCCCTGTCGGCCAGGGTGGCGGCGTGTCGGCAGGATGAGTCTGGAGCTGGGGCTCAGTGGTCCCCGATCCCCGGCGCGGTGGCTCCAGGCACTTGGGAGGGGTCCCTCGGGGGCCAACATATGGTGAGTGTTAGCCCAAAGGAGGCCGGCGGGCCCAATCCGCCGGCTGTGCAGCGAGCGGAGGGGTGGGCCGACGTTAATGCGCTGGCAAGCGGGAGCGTGGGCCCAAGCGTTTTGGCATGGGGGGCCTTCGAAGCTCACCGGGGGCTCGGAGGGCCCAGCAAGTTCTCCCGCCCTGAATGCCCGGCGGCTCCCTAGCGGCCAGGGTGGCGGCGGGGAGGCAGGGTGAGTCCGGAGCTCGGGCTCGGGGGTCCCCAGTACCCGGCGTGGCATTGCCAGGCCCCTTGGGAGGGGTCCCTCGGGGGCCGAGCTAGGGTTCTCGTTAGCCCAAAGGAGGCCGGCAGGCCCAATTGGCCGGCTGTGCGGCGAGGGGAGGGGTGAGCCGAGGTGAGGGCGCTGGCGAGCGGGAGCTTAGGCCCAAGCGTTTTGGTGCAGGGGGCCTTCGAAGGTCATCGGGGGCTCGGAGGGCCCTGCCCGTACTCCCTCCCTGAATGACCGGTGGCGCCCCTAGCGTCCCGGGTGGCGGCGGGGCGGCAAGGTGAGTCTGGAGTAGGGCTCAGGGGTCCAAATGCCCCGGCGTGGCGGCGCCTGGCCCCTTGGGAGGGGTCCCTCGGGGGCCGACCTAGGGTTGAGGTTAACCCAAAGGAGGCCGGGCCCGATCCGCCGGCTGTGCAGAGAACGGAGGGGCGGGGCGAGGTGAGGGCGCTGGCGAGCGGGAGCGTGAGCCCAAGCGTTTTGGCGTGTTGGGCCTTCGAAGGTCACCGGGGGCTCAGAGGGCCCTGCCCGTTCCCCAGCCCCGAATGAGGACGGTGCCCCTAGCGATCCGGGTCGCAGCGGGGCGACAGGGTGAGTTCAGCCCTGGTGCTCGGGGATCCCCAATCACCCGCGTGGCAGTGCCAGGCCCCTTGGGATGGGCCCCTCGGGAGCCGACCTAGGGTTAGGGTTAGCCCCAGGAGGCCGGCAGTCCCGATCTGCCGGCTGTGCGGCGAGCGGAGGGGCGGGCTGAGGAGAGGGTGCTGGCGAGCAGGAGCCTAGGCCCAAGCGTTTTGTCACGGGGGGCCTTCAAAGGTCACTGGGGGCTCGGAGGGCCCTGCCCGTTCTCCCGCCCTAAATAACCGGTGGCGCCCCTAGCAGCCCGGGTGGCAGCAGGGCGGCAGGGTAAGTAATGCGCTGGGGGTTGAGGGTCCCCAATCCCCGGCGTGGCATCGCCAGGCCCCTTGGGAGGGGCCCCTCGTGAGCAGACCTAGAGTTAGGGTTAGTTCCCAGGAGGCTGGCAGGCCCAATCCGCTGTCTGTGCGGTGAGAGGGGGGGCGGACCGAGGTGAGGGCGCTTGCTAGCAGGAGCGTGGGCCCAAGCGTTTTGGCGTGGGGGGCCTCAAAGGTCGCCAGGGGCTCGGAGGGCCCTGCCCATTCTCCCACTCTGAATGACTGGTGGCGTCCCTACTGGCCCGGTAGCTGTGGGGCGGAAGGGTGACTCCGGCGCTGAGGCTTGGGGGTCACCAATCCCCGGCGTTGTGGCACCAGGCCTTTGGAAGTGGCCTCTTGGGGTCTGACCTAGGGTTAGTGTTAGCCCCCAGGAAACAGGCAGGCCTGATCCGCTAGCTGTTCATCGAGTGGAGGGGCGGGCCGAGAAGAGGGCGCTGGCGAGTGGGAGCGTGGGCCCAAGCATTTTGGCGCGAGGGGCCTACGAAGGTCGCGGGGGCTCAGAGGGCCCTGCCTGTTCTCCAGCACTGAATGACCGGCGGCGCCCCTAGCGGACTGGGTGGTGGTGGGGTGGCAGGGAGAGTCCAGCACTGGTGCTCGGGGGTCCCCAATCCCCGGCATTGCGATGCCAGGCCCCTTGGGAGGGGCCCCGTGGGGACAGACCTAGGGTTAGGGTTACACCCAGGGGGCTGACAGGCCCGATCCTACGGCTGTGCGGCGAGTGGAGGGGCGGGCCGAGGTGAGGGCGCTGGCTAGCGGGAGCGTGGGTCAAGTGTTTTGGTGCGGGGGGCCCTTCGAAGGTCGTGGGGGGATCGGAGGACCCTGCCCGTTCTCCCGCACTGAATGACCGGTGGCGCTCCTAGTGGTGCAGGTGGCAGCGGGGCGGCCGGGTGAGTCCGGCACTGGGGTTCAGGGGTCCCCAATCCCCGGTGTTACGACTGCAGGCCCCTTGCTAGGGGCCCCTCGGGGGCCGACATATGGTAAGGGTTAGCCCCCAGGAGGCCCGCAGGCCCGATCCGCCAGCTCTGCGGTGAGTGGAGGGGTGGTCGGAGGTGAGGCCGCTGGCAATCTGGAGAGTGGGCCCAGTCATTTTGGCACGGGGGTCCTTTGAATGTCGCCAGGGGTTCGGACGGCCCTGCCCGTTCTCCCGCCCTGAATGACGGGCGGCTCCCCTAAAAGCCCTGGTGGAGGAGGGGCGGTAGGGTGAGTCGGGCGCTGGGACTCAGAGGTTCCCAATCCCCGGCGTTTTGGCGCCATGCCCCTTGGGAGGGGCCCCTCGGGGACTCACCTAGGGTTAGGGTTAGCTCCGAGGAGGCCGGCAGGCTCGATCCGCCGGCTGTGTGGTGAGCAGAGGGGCAGGCCGAGGTGAGGGCGCTTGTGAGCAGGAGCGTGGGCCCAAGCGTTTTGGCGCGGGGGGCCTTCGAATGTCGCCAGAGGCTCTGAGGGCCCTGCCCGTTGTCCCGCCCTGAATGACCCGCAGCGCCCCTAGTGGCCCATGTGGCAGCGGGGCAGCCGGTTGTGTCCAGCGCTGGAGCTCGGGGTTCTCCAATCCCCGGTGTTGCGGCTCTAGGCCCCTTGCTGGGGCCCCTAGGGGACCGACCTATGGTTAGATTTAGCCCCCAGGAGGCCGGAAGCCCGATCCGCCAGCTCTGCGGCAAGCGGAGAGGCGGGCGGAGGTGAGGCCGCTGGCGAGCGGGAGCGTGGGCTCAGGCGTTCTGGGGCGGGGGTCCTTCGAAAGTCGCTGGAGGCTTGGAGGGCCCTGTACATTCTTCTGCCCTGAATGACCGGCGGCTCCCCTAGCGGCCCGGGTGGAGGAGGGGTGTTAGGGTGACTTGGGCGCTGGGGCTTGGGGGTCCCCAATCCTCGGCGTTGGGGCGCCAGGCCCCTTTGGAAGGGCTCTAGGGGGCCGACCAAGGGTTATTGTTAGCCCCCAGGGGGCCAGCAGGCCAGATCCGCCGGCTGTGAGGCGAGCGGAGGGGTGGACCCAGGTGAGGGCGCTTGAGAGCAAGAATGTGGACCCAAGCGTTTTGGCACCGGGGGCCTTCGAAGGTCATCGGGGGTTCGGAGGGCCCAACCCGTCCTCCTGCCCTGAATGACCAGCAGCGCTACTAGCGGCCCGGGGGGGCCGGGCGGCAGGGTGAGCCCGGCACTGGGGCTTGGGGGTCCCCAATCCCCGGCGTTGCGGGGGCAGACCCTTGGTAGTGGCCCCTCGGGGGCCGACCTAAGGTTACAGTTAGCCCCCAGGAGGCCGGCAGGCCCGATGTGCCAGCTGTGCGGCGAGCGGAGGGGAGGGCCGAGGTGAGGGCGCGGGCGAGCGGGAGCTCGGCCGAAGCGTTTTGGCGCGGGAAGCCTTCGAAAGTCGCCGGGGGATCGGAGGACCCTGCCCGTTTTCCCGCCCTGAATGACCTGCGGCACCCCTGGGGCCCGGGTGGCGGCAGGGCGACAGGGTGAGTCCGTCGCTGGGGTTGGGGGGTTCCCAATCCCCGGTGTTGCGGCACCAGGCCCCTTTGCAGGGGCCCCTTGGAGGCTGACCTAGGGTTATGGTTAGCCCCCAGGAGGCCGCAGGCCCAATCCACCGGCTGTGCGGTGAGCAGAGGGGAGGGCCGAGGTGAGGGCGCTGGCGAGCGGTAGCGTAGGCCCATGAGTTTTGGCGCGGGGGGCCTTCGAAGGTCGCCGGGGCTCAAGAAGCCCTGCCCGTTCTCCCGCACTGAATGTCCGGCGGTGCCCCTAGTGGCTCAGTTGCCGGCGGGGGAGCATGGTGAGTCGGATGCTGGGGCTAGCGGTCCGCAAACCCAGGTGTTGCGGTGCCAGGCCCGTTGGGAGGGGCCTCTCGGGGGCCGACGAAGGGATAGGGTTAGCCCCCAGGAGGCTGGCGGGCCCTATCCGCCGGCTGTGCGGCGAGCGGAGGGGCGGGCCGAGGTGAGGGCACTGGCTACCGGGAGAGTGGGCGCAAGCTTTCTGGCGCGGGGGGCCTTCGAAAGAGGCCGGGGGCTCCAAGGGCCCTTCCCGTTCTCCCGCCCTGAATGACCGGTGGTGCCACTAGCGGCCTGTGTGGCGGCGGGGCAGCACGGTGAGTCCAGCACTGTGGCTCGTGGGTCTCCAATGCCCGGCATTGCCGCTCCAGGCACCTTGGGATGAGCCCCTCCGAGGGTGAGCTAGGGTTAGGGTTAGCCCCCAGGAGGCTGGCAGGCCTGATCTGCCAGCTGTGTGGCGAGCGGAGGGGCAGGCCGAGGTGAGGGCGCTGAAGAGCAGGAGCGTGGGCCCAAGCGTTTTGGTGCGGGGGCCTTTGAAGGTCACCAGGGGCTCGGAGGACCCTGCCCGTTCTCCCGCCCTGGATGACTGGCGGTGCCCCTAGAGGCCCGGGTGGCAGCGGGGCGGGAGGGTGAGTCTGGCGCTGGGGCTTGTGGGTCCGGAATCCCGGGCATTGCGGCACCAGGCCCCTTGGGAGGGGCCCCTCGAGGGATCGAGCTAGGGTTAGGTTTAGCCCCCAGGGGACCGTCAGGCCCAATCCGCCGGTTGTGCAGGGAGCGGAGGGTGGGCTGAAGTGATGGTGCTGGCGAGCGGGAGCGTGGGCCCAAGGGTTTTGGCGCGGAGGGCCTTCAAACGGCGCTGGGGGCTCCGAGGGCCCTGTCCGTTGTTCTGCCCTGAATGACCGACAGCTCTCCTACCGGCCCGGGTGGCGGCGGGGCGGCACAGTGCGTCCGGCGCTGGGACTCGGGGGTCACCAATCCCAGGCATTGCAGCGATAGGCCCCTTGGGAGGGGCCCCTTGGGGGCCGACCTAGGGTTCGGGTTAGCCCCCAGGAGGCTGGCAGGCCCGATCCGCCGGCTCTGCCACATGCGGAGGGGCTAGCCGAGGTGAGGGCACTGGCGAGCGGGAGCATGGCCCCAAGCGTTTTGTCGCGGGGGACCTTCGAAGGTCGCCGGGGGCCCGGGGGGCCCTGCCCGTTCTAACGCCCTGAATGAGGACGGCGCCCCTAGCGGGCCGGGTGGTGAGGAGCGGCAGAGTGCGTCCGGTGGTGGGGTTCGGGTGTCCCCAATCCCCAGCGTGGCGGCGCCAGGCCCCTTGGGAGGGGCTCCTCTGGGGCCGACCTAGGTTTAGGGTTAGCCCAAAGGAGGCCGGCAGGCCCGAACCGCCGGCTGTGCGGCGAGCAGAGGGGCGGGCCGAGGTGAGGGCGCTGGCGAGGGGGAGCGTGGGCCCAGGGTTTTGGCACAGGGGGCCTTGGATTGTCACTGGGAGCTTGGAGGGCCCTGCCCATTCTCACACACTAAATGACCGGTGGCGCCCCTGTCGGCCAGGGTGGCGGCGTGTCGGCAGGATGAGTCTGGAGCTGGGGCTCAGTGGTCCCCGATCCCCGGCGCGGTGGCTCCAGGCACTTGGGAGGGGTCCCTCGGGGGCCAACATATGGTGAGTGTTAGCCCAAAGGAGGCCGGCGGGCCCAATCCGCCGGCTGTGCAGCGAGCGGAGGGGTGGGCCGACGTTAATGCGCTGGCAAGCGGGAGCGTGGGCCCAAGCGTTTTGGCATGGGGGGCCTTCGAAGCTCACCGGGGGCTCGGAGGGCCCAGCAAGTTCTCCCGCCCTGAATGCCCGGCGGCTCCCTAGCGGCCAGGGTGGCGGCGGGGAGGCAGGGTGAGTCCGGAGCTCGGGCTCGGGGGTCCCCAGTACCCGGCGTGGCATTGCCAGGCCCCTTGGGAGGGGTCCCTCGGGGGCCGAGCTAGGGTTCTCGTTAGCCCAAAGGAGGCCGGCAGGCCCAATTGGCCGGCTGTGCGGCGAGGGGAGGGGTGAGCCGAGGTGAGGGCGCTGGCGAGCGGGAGCTTAGGCCCAAGCGTTTTGGTGCAGGGGGCCTTCGAAGGTCATCGGGGGCTCGGAGGGCCCTGCCCGTACTCCCTCCCTGAATGACCGGTGGCGCCCCTAGCGTCCCGGGTGGCGGCGGGGCGGCAAGGTGAGTCTGGAGTAGGGCTCAGGGGTCCAAATGCCCCGGCGTGGCGGCGCCTGGCCCCTTGGGAGGGGTCCCTCGGGGGCCGACCTAGGGTTGAGGTTAACCCAAAGGAGGCCGGGCCCGATCCGCCGGCTGTGCAGAGAACGGAGGGGCGGGGCGAGGTGAGGGCGCTGGCGAGCGGGAGCGTGAGCCCAAGCGTTTTGGCGTGTTGGGCCTTCGAAGGTCACCGGGGGCTCAGAGGGCCCTGCCCGTTCCCCAGCCCCGAATGAGGACGGTGCCCCTAGCGATCCGGGTCGCAGCGGGGCGACAGGGTGAGTTCAGCCCTGGTGCTCGGGGGTCCCCAATCACCCGCGTGGCAGTGCCAGGCCCCTTGGGATGGGCCCCTCGGGAGCCGACCTAGGGTTAGGGTTAGCCCCAGGAGGCCGGCAGTCCCGATCTGCCGGCTGTGCGGCGAGCGGAGGGGCGGGCTGAGGAGAGGGTGCTGGCGAGCAGGAGCCTAGGCCCAAGCGTTTTGTCACGGGGGGCCTTCAAAGGTCACTGGGGGCTCGGAGGGCCCTGCCCGTTCTCCCGCCCTAAATAACCGGTGGCGCCCCTAGCAGCCCGGGTGGCAGCAGGGCGGCAGGGTAAGTAATGCGCTGGGGGTTGAGGGTCCCCAATCCCCGGCGTGGCATCGCCAGGCCCCTTGGGAGGGGCCCCTCGTGAGCAGACCTAGAGTTAGGGTTAGTTCCCAGGAGGCTGGCAGGCCCAATCCGCTGTCTGTGCGGTGAGAGGGGGGGCGGACCGAGGTGAGGGCGCTTGCTAGCAGGAGCGTGGGCCCAAGCGTTTTGGCGTGGGGGGCCTCAAAGGTCGCCAGGGGCTCGGAGGGCCCTGCCCATTCTCCCACTCTGAATGACTGGTGGCGTCCCTACTGGCCCGGTAGCTGTGGGGCGGAAGGGTGACTCCGGCGCTGAGGCTTGGGGGTCACCAATCCCCGGCGTTGTGGCACCAGGCCTTTGGAAGTGGCCTCTAGGGTTAGTGTTAGCCCCCAGGAAACAGGCAGGCCTGATCCGCTAGCTGTTCATCGAGTGGAGGGGCGGGCCGAGAAGAGGGCGCTGGCGAGTGGGAGCGTGGGCCCAAGCATTTTGGCGCGAGGGGCCTACGAAGGTCGCGGGGGCTCAGAGGGCCCTGCCTGTTCTCCAGCACTGAATGACCGGCGGCGCCCCTAGCGGACTGGGTGGTGGTGGGGTGGCAGGGAGAGTCCAGCACTGGTGCTCGGGGGTCCCCAATCCCCGGCATTGCGATGCCAGGCCCCTTGGGAGGGGCCCCATGGGGACAGACCTAGAGTTAGGGTTACACCCAGGGGGCTGACAGGCCCGATCCTACGGCTGTGCGGCGAGTGGAGGGGCGGGCCGAGGTGAGGGCGCTGGCTAGCGGGAGCGTGGGTCAAGTGTTTTGGTGCGGGGGGCCCTTCGAAGGTCGTGGGGGGATCGGAGGACCCTGCCCGTTCTCCCGCACTGAATGACCGGTGGCGCTCCTAGTGGTGCAGGTGGCAGCGGGGCGGCCGGGTGAGTCCGGCACTGGGGTTCAGGGGTCCCCAATCCCCGGCGTTACGACTGCAGGCCCCTTGCTAGGGGCCCCTCGGGGGCCGACATATGGTAAGGGTTAGCCCCCAGGAGGCCCGCAGGCCCGATCCGCCAGCTCTGCGGTGAGTGGAGGGGTGGTCGGAGGTGAGGCCGCTGGCAATCTGGAGAGTGGGCCCAGTCATTTTGGCACGGGGGTCCTTTGAATGTCGCCAGGGGTTCGGACGGCCCTGCCCGTTCTCCCGCCCTGAATGACGGGCGGCTCCCCTAAAAGCCCTGGTGGAGGAGGGGCGGTAGGGTGAGTCGGGCGCTGGGACTCAGAGGTTCCCAATCCCCGGCGTTTTGGCGCCATGCCCCTTGGGAGGGGCCCCTCGGGGACTCACCTAGGGTTAGGGTTAGCTCCGAGGAGGCCGGCAGGCTCGATCCGCCGGCTGTGTGGTGAGCAGAGGGGCAGGCCGAGGTGAGGGCGCTTGTGAGCAGGAGCGTGGGCCCAAGCGTTTTGGCGCGGGGGGCCTTCGAATGTCGCCAGAGGCTCTGAGGGCCCTGCCCGTTGTCCCGCCCTGAATGACCCGCAGCGCCCCTAGTGGCCCATGTGGCAGCGGGGCAGCCGGTTGTGTCCAGCGCTGGAGCTCGGGGTTCTCCAATCCCCGGTGTTGCGGCTCTAGGCCCCTTGCTGGGGCCCCTAGGGGACCGACCTATGGTTAGATTTAGCCCCCAGGAGGCCGGAAGCCCGATCCGCCAGCTCTGCGGCAAGCGGAGAGGCGGGCGGAGGTGAGGCCGCTGGCGAGCGGGAGCGTGGGCTCAGGCGTTCTGGGGCGGGGGTCCTTCGAAAGTCGCTGGAGGCTTGGAGGGCCCTGTACATTCTTCTGCCCTGAATGACCGGCGGCTCCCCTAGCGGCCCGGGTGGAGGAGGGGTGTTAGGGTGACTTGGGCGCTGGGGCTTGGGGGTCCCCAATCCTCGGCGTTGGGGCGCCAGGCCCCTTTGGAAGGGCTCTAGGGGGCCGACCAAGGGTTATTGTTAGCCCCCAGGGGGCCAGCAGGCCAGATCCGCCGGCTGTGAGGCGAGCGGAGGGGTGGACCCAGGTGAGGGCGCTTGAGAGCAAGAATGTGGACCCAAGCGTTTTGGCACCGGGGGCCTTCGAAGGTCATCGGGGGTTCGGAGGGCCCAACCCGTCCTCCTGCCCTGAATGACCAGCAGCGCTACTAGCGGCCCGGGGGGGCCGGGCGGCAGGGTGAGCCCGGCACTGGGGCTTGGGGGTCCCCAATCCCCGGCGTTGCGGGGGCAGACCCTTGGTAGTGGCCCCTCGGGGGCCGACCTAAGGTTACAGTTAGCCCCCAGGAGGCCGGCAGGCCCGATGTGCCAGCTGTGCGGCGAGCGGAGGGGAGGGCCGAGGTGAGGGCGCGGGCGAGCGGGAGCTCGGCCGAAGCGTTTTGGCGCGGGAAGCCTTCGAAAGTCGCCGGGGGATCGGAGGACCCTGCCCGTTTTCCCGCCCTGAATGACCTGCGGCACCCCTGGGGCCCGGGTGGCGGCAGGGCGACAGGGTGAGTCCGTCGCTGGGGTTGGGGGGTTCCCAATCCCCGGTGTTGCGGCACCAGGCCCCTTTGCAGGGGCCCCTCGGAGGCTGACCTAGGGTTATGGTTAGCCCCCAGGAGGCCGCAGGCCCAATCCACCGGCTGTGCGGTGAGCAGAGGGGAGGGCCGAGGTGAGGGCGCTGGCGAGCGGTAGCGTAGGCCCATGAGTTTTGGCGCGGGGGGCCTTCGAAGGTCGCCGGGGCTCAAGAAGCCCTGCCCGTTCTCCCGCACTGAATGTCCGGCGGTGCCCCTAGTGGCTCAGTTGCCGGCGGGGGAGCATGGTGAGTCGGATGCTGGGGCTAGCGGTCCGCAAACCCAGGTGTTGCGGTGCCAGGCCCGTTGGGAGGGGCCTCTCGGGGGCCGACGAAGGGATAGGGTTAGCCCCCAGGAGGCTGGCGGGCCCTATCCGCCGGCTGTGCGGCGAGCGGAGGGGCGGGCCGAGGTGAGGGCACTGGCTACCGGGAGAGTGGGCGCAAGCTTTCTGGCGCGGGGGGCCTTCGAAAGAGGCCGGGGGCTCCAAGGGCCCTTCCCGTTCTCCCGCCCTGAATGACCGGTGGTGCCACTAGCGGCCTGTGTGGCGGCGGGGCAGCACGGTGAGTCCAGCACTGTGGCTCGTGGGTCTCCAATGCCCGGCATTGCCGCTCCAGGCACCTTGGGATGAGCCCCTCCGAGGGTGAGCTAGGGTTAGGGTTAGCCCCCAGGAGGCTGGCAGGCCTGATCTGCCAGCTGTGTGGCGAGCGGAGGGGCAGGCCGAGGTGAGGGCGCTGAAGAGCAGGAGCGTGGGCCCAAGCGTTTTGGTGCGGGGGCCTTTGAAGGTCACCAGGGGCTCGGAGGACCCTGCCCGTTCTCCCGCCCTGGATGACTGGCGGTGCCCCTAGAGGCCCGGGTGGCAGCGGGGCGGGAGGGTGAGTCTGGCGCTGGGGCTTGTGGGTCCGGAATCCCGGGCATTGCGGCACCAGGCCCCTTGGGAGGGGCCCCTCGAGGGATCGAGCTAGGGTTAGGTTTAGCCCCCAGGGGACCGTCAGGCCCAATCCGCCGGTTGTGCAGGGAGCGGAGGGTGGGCTGAAGTGATGGTGCTGGCGAGCGGGAGCGTGGGCCCAAGGGTTTTGGCGCGGAGGGCCTTCAAACGGCGCTGGGGGCTCCGAGGGCCCTGTCCGTTGTTCTGCCCTGAATGACCGACAGCTCTCCTACCGGCCCGGGTGGCGGCGGGGCGGCACAGTGCGTCCGGCGCTGGGACTCGGGGGTCACCAATCCCAGGCATTGCAGCGATAGGCCCCTTGGGAGGGGCCCCTTGGGGGCCGACCTAGGGTTCGGGTTAGCCCCCAGGAGGCTGGCAGGCCCGATCCGCCGGCTCTGACACATGCGGAGGGGCTAGCCGAGGTGAGGGCGCTGGCGAGCGGGAGCATGGCCCCAAGCGTTTTGTCGCGGGGGACCTTCGAAGGTCGCCGGGGGCCCGGGGGGCCCTGCCCGTTCTAACGCCCTGAATGAGGACGGCGCCCCTAGCGGGCCGGGTGGTGAGGAGCGGCAGAGTGCGTCCGGCGGTGGGGTTCGGGTGTCCCCAATCCCCAGCGTGGCGGCGCCAGGCCCCTTGGGAGGGGCTCCTCTGGGGCCGACCTAGGTTTAGGGTTAGCCCAAAGGAGGCCGGCAGGCCCGAACCGCCGGCTGTGCGGCGAGCAGAGGGGCGGGCCGAGGTGAGGGCGCTGGCGAGGGGGAGCGTGGGCCCAGGGTTTTGGCACAGGGGGCCTTGGATTGTCACTGGGAGCTTGGAGGGCCCTGCCCATTCTCACACACTAAATGACCGGTGGCGCCCCTGTCGGCCAGGGTGGCGGCGTGTCGGCAGGATGAGTCTGGAGCTGGGGCTCAGTGGTCCCCGATCCCCGGCGCGGTGGCTCCAGGCACTTGGGAGGGGTCCCTCGGGGGCCAACATATGGTGAGTGTTAGCCCAAAGGAGGCCGGCGGGCCCAATCCGCCGGCTGTGCAGCGAGCGGAGGGGTGGGCCGACGTTAATGCGCTGGCAAGCGGGAGCGTGGGCCCAAGCGTTTTGGCATGGGGGGCCTTCGAAGCTCACCGGGGGCTCGGAGGGCCCAGCAAGTTCTCCCGCCCTGAATGCCCGGCGGCTCCCTAGCGGCCAGGGTGGCGGCGGGGAGGCAGGGTGAGTCCGGAGCTCGGGCTCGGGGGTCCCCAGTACCCGGCATGGCATTGCCAGGCCGCTTGGGAGGGGTCCCTCGGGGGCCGAGCTAGGGTTCTCGTTAGCCCAAAGGAGGCCGGCAGGCCCAATTGGCCGGCTGTGCGGCGAGGGGAGGGGTGAGCCGAGGTGAGGGCGCTGGCGAGCGGGAGCTTAGGCCCAAGCGTTTTGGTGCAGGGGGCCTTCGAAGGTCATCGGGGGCTCGGAGGGCCCTGCCTGTACTCCCTCCCTGAATGACCGCTGGCGCCCCTAGCGTCCGGGGTGGCGGCGGGGCGGCAGGGTGAGTCTGGAGTAGGGCTCAGGGGTCCAATTCCCCGGCGTGGCGGCGCCTGGCCCCTTGGGAGGGGTCCCTCGGGGGCCGACCTAGGGTTGAGGTTAACCCAAAGGAGGCCGGGCCCGATCCGCCGGCTGTGCAGAGAACGGAGGGGCGGGGCGAGGTGAGGGCGCTGGCGAGCGGGAGCGTGAGCCCAAGCGTTTTGGCGTGTTGGGCCTTCGAAGGTCACCGGGGGCTCAGAGGGCCCTGCCCGTTCCCCAGCCCCGAATGAGGACGGTGCCCCTAGCGATCCGGGTCGCAGCGGGGCGACAGGGTGAGTTCAGCCCTGGTGCTCGGGGGTCCCCAATCACCCGCGTGGCGGCGCCAGGCCCCTTGGGATGGGCCCCTCGGGAGCCGACCTAGGGTTAGGGTTAGCCCCAGAAGGCCGGCAGTCCCGATCTGCCGGCTGTGCGGCGAGCGGAGGGGCGGGCTGAGGAGAGGGTGCTGGCGAGCAGGAGCCTAGGCCCAAGCGTTTTGTCACGGGGGGCCTTCAAAGGTCACTGGGGGCTCGGAGGGCCCTGCCCGTTCTCCCGCCCTAAATAACCGGTGGCGCCCCTAGCAGCCCGGGTGGCAGCAGGGCGGCAGGGTAAGTAATGCGCTGGGGCTTGAGGGTCCCCAATCCCCGGCGTGGCATCGCCAGGCCCCTTGGGAGGGGCCCCTCGTGAGCAGACCTAGAGTTAGGGTTAGTTCCCAGGAGGCTGGCAGGCCCAATCCGCTGTCTGTGCGGTGAGAGGGGGGGCGGACCGAGGTGAGGGCGCTTGCTAGCGGGAGCGTGGGCCCAAGCGTTTTGGCGTGGGGGGCCTCAAAGGTCGCCAGGGGCTCGGAGGGCCCTGCCCATTCTCCCGCTCTGAATGACTGGTGGCGTCCCTACTGGCCCGGTAGCTGTGGGGCGGAAGGGTGACTCCGGCGCTGAGGCTTGGGGGTCACCAATCCCCGGCGTTGTGGCACCAGGCCTTTGGAAGTGGCCTCTTGGGGTCTGACCTAGGGTTAGTGTTAGCCCCCAGGAAACAGGCAGGCCTGATCCGCTAGCTGTTCATCGAGTGGAGGGGCGGGCCGAGAAGAGGGCGCTGGCGAGTGGGAGCGTGGGCCCAAGCATTTTGGCGCGACGGGCCTACGAAGGTCGCGGGGGCTCAGAGGGCCCTGCCTGTTCTCCAGCACTGAATGACCGGCGGCGCCCCTAGCGGACTGGGTGGTGGTGGGGTGGCAGGGAGAGTCCAGCACTGGTGCTCGGGGGTCCCCAATCCCCGGCATTGCGATGCCAGGCCCCTTGGGAGGGGCCCCGTGGGGACAGACCTAGGGTTAGGGTTACACCCAGGGGGCTGACAGGCCCGATCCTACGGCTGTGCGGCGAGTGGAGGGGCGGGCCGAGGTGAGGGCGCTGGCTAGCGGGAGCGTGGGTCAAGTGTTTTGGTGCGGGGGGCCCTTCGAAGGTCGTGGGGGGATCGGAGGACCCTGCCCGTTCTCCCGCACTGAATGACCGGTGGCGCTCCTAGTGGTGCAGGTGGCAGCGGGGCGGCCGGGTGAGTCCGGCACTGGGGTTCAGGGGTCCCCAATCCCCGGTGTTACGACTGCAGGCCCCTTGCTAGGGGCCCCTCGGGGGCCGACATATGGTAAGGGTTAGCCCCCAGGAGGCCCGCAGGCCCGATCCGCCAGCTCTGCGGTGAGTGGAGGGGTGGTCGGAGGTGAGGCCGCTGGCAATCTGGAGAGTGGGCCCAGTCATTTTGGCACGGGGGTCCTTTGAATGTCGCCAGGGGTTCGGACGGCCCTGCCCGTTCTCCCGCCCTGAATGACGGGCGGCTCCCCTAAAAGCCCTGGTGGAGGAGGGGCGGTAGGGTGAGTCGGGCGCTGGGACTCAGAGGTTCCCAATCCCCGGCGTTTTGGCGCCATGCCCCTTGGGAGGGGCCCCTCGGGGACTCACCTAGGGTTAGGGTTAGCTCCGAGGAGGCCGGCAGGCTCGATCCGCCGGCTGTGTGGTGAGCAGAGGGGCAGGCCGAGGTGAGGGCGCTTGTGAGCAGGAGCGTGGGCCCAAGCGTTTTGGCGCGGGGGGCCTTCGAATGTCGCCAGAGGCTCTGAGGGCCCTGCCCGTTGTCCCGCCCTGAATGACCCGCAGCGCCCCTAGTGGCCCATGTGGCAGCGGGGCAGCCGGTTGTGTCCAGCGCTGGAGCTCGGGGTTCTCCAATCCCCGGTGTTGCGGCTCTAGGCCCCTTGCTGGGGCCCCTAGGGGACCGACCTATGGTTAGATTTAGCCCCCAGGAGGCCGGAAGCCCGATCCGCCAGCTCTGCGGCAAGCGGAGAGGCGGGCGGAGGTGAGGCCGCTGGCGAGCGGGAGCGTGGGCTCAGGCGTTCTGGGGCGGGGGTCCTTCGAAAGTCGCTGGAGGCTTGGAGGGCCCTGTACATTCTTCTGCCCTGAATGACCGGCGGCTCCCCTAGCGGCCCGGGTGGAGGAGGGGTGTTAGGGTGACTTGGGCGCTGGGGCTTGGGGGTCCCCAATCCTCGGCGTTGGGGCGCCAGGCCCCTTTGGAAGGGCTCTAGGGGGCCGACCAAGGGTTATTGTTAGCCCCCAGGGGGCCAGCAGGCCAGATCCGCCGGCTGTGAGGCGAGCGGAGGGGTGGACCCAGGTGAGGGCGCTTGAGAGCAAGAATGTGGACCCAAGCGTTTTGGCACCGGGGGCCTTCGAAGGTCATCGGGGGTTCGGAGGGCCCAACCCGTCCTCCTGCCCTGAATGACCAGCAGCGCTACTAGCGGCCCGGGGGGGCGGGGCGGCAGGGTGAGCCCGGCACTGGGGCTTGGGGGTCCCCAATCCCCGGCGTTGCGGGGGCAGACCCTTGGTAGTGGCCCCTCGGGGGCCGACCTAAGGTTACAGTTAGCCCCCAGGAGGCCGGCAGGCCCGATGTGCCAGCTGTGCGGCGAGCGGAGGGGAGGGCCGAGGTGAGGGCGCGGGCGAGCGGGAGCTTGGCCGAAGCGTTTTGGCGCGGGAAGCCTTCGAAAGTCGCCGGGGGATCGGAGGACCCTGCCCGTTTTCCCGCCCTGAATGACCTGCGGCACCCCTGGGGCCCGGGTGGCGGCAGGGCGACAGGGTGAGTCCGTCGCTGGGGTTGGGGGGTTCCCAATCCCCGGTGTTGCGGCACCAGGCCCCTTTGCAGGGGCCCCTTGGAGGCTGACCTAGGGTTATGGTTAGCCCCCAGGAGGCCGCAGGCCCAATCCACCGGCTGTGCGGTGAGCAGAGGGGAGGGCCGAGGTGAGGGCGCTGGCGAGCGGTAGCGTAGGCCCATGAGTTTTGGCGCGGGGGGCCTTCGAAGGTCGCCGGGGCTCAAGAAGCCCTGCCCGTTCTCCCGCACTGAATGTCCGGCGGTGCCCCTAGTGGCTCAGTTGCCGGCGGGGGAGCATGGTGAGTCGGATGCTGGGGCTAGCGGTCCGCAAACCCAGGTGTTGCGGTGCCAGGCCCGTTGGGAGGGGCCTCTCGGGGGCCGACGAAGGGATAGGGTTAGCCCCCAGGAGGCTGGCGGGCCCTATCCGCCGGCTGTGCGGCGAGCGGAGGGGCGGGCCGAGGTGAGGGCACTGGCTACCGGGAGAGTGGGCGCAAGCTTTCTGGCGCGGGGGGCCTTCGAAAGAGGCCGGGGGCTCCAAGGGCCCTTCCCGTTCTCCCGCCCTGAATGACCGGTGGTGCCACTAGCGGCCTGTGTGGCGGCGGGGCAGCACGGTGAGTCCAGCACTGTGGCTCGTGGGTCTCCAATGCCCGGCATTGCCGCTCCAGGCACCTTGGGATGAGCCCCTCCGAGGGTGAGCTAGGGTTAGGGTTAGCCCCCAGGAGGCTGGCAGGCCTGATCTGCCAGCTGTGTGGCGAGCGGAGGGGCAGGCCGAGGTGAGGGCGCTGAAGAGCAGGAGCGTGGGCCCAAGCGTTTTGGTGCGGGGGCCTTTGAAGGTCACCAGGGGCTCGGAGGACCCTGCCCGTTCTCCCGCCCTGGATGACTGGCGGTGCCCCTAGAGGCCCGGGTGGCAGCGGGGCGGGAGGGTGAGTCTGGCGCTGGGGCTTGTGGGTCCGGAATCCCGGGCATTGCGGCACCAGGCCCCTTGGGAGGGGCCCCTCGAGGGATCGAGCTAGGGTTAGGTTTAGCCCCCAGGGGACCGTCAGGCCCAATCCGCCGGTTGTGCAGGGAGCGGAGGGTGGGCTGAAGTGATGGTGCTGGCGAGCGGGAGCGTGGGCCCAAGGGTTTTGGCGCGGAGGGCCTTCAAACGGCGCTGGGGGCTCTGAGGGCCCTGTCCGTTGTTCTGCCCTGAATGACCGACAGCTCTCCTACCGGCCCGGGTGGCGGCGGGGTGGCACAGTGCGTCCGGCGCTGGGACTCGGGGGTCACCAATCCCAGGCATTGCAGCGATAGGCCCCTTGGGAGGGGCCCCTTGGGGGCCGACCTAGGGTTCGGGTTAGCCCCCAGGAGGCTGGCAGGCCCGATCCGCCGGCTCTGCCACATGCGGAGGGGCTAGCCGAGGTGAGGGCGCTGGCGAGCGGGAGCATGGCCCCAAGCGTTTTGTCGCGGGGGACCTTCGAAGGTCGCCGGGGGCCCGGGGGGCCCTGCCCGTTCTAACGCCCTGAATGAGGACGGCGCCCCTAGCGGGCCGGGTGGTGAGGAGCGGCAGAGTGCGTCCGGCGGTGGGGTTCGGGTGTCCCCAATCCCCAGCGTGGCGGCGCCAGGCCCCTTGGGAGGGGCTCCTCTGGGGCCGACCTAGGTTTAGGGTTAGCCCAAAGGAGGCCGGCAGGCCCGAACCGCCGGCTGTGCGGCGAGCAGAGGGGCGGGCCGAGGTGAGGGCGCTGGCGAGGGGGAGCGTGGGCCCAGGGTTTTGGCACAGGGGGCCTTGGATTGTCACTGGGAGCTTGGAGGGCCCTGCCCATTCTCACACACTAAATGACCGGTGGCGCCCCTGTCGGCCAGGGTGGCGGCGTGTCGGCAGGATGAGTCTGGAGCTGGGGCTCAGTGGTCCCCGATCCCCGGCGCGGTGGCTCCAGGCACTTGGGAGGGGTCCCTCGGGGGCCAACATATGGTGAGTGTTAGCCCAAAGGAGGCCGGCGGGCCCAATCCGCCGGCTGTGCAGCGAGCGGAGGGGTGGGCCGACGTTAATGCGCTGGCAAGCGGGAGCGTGGGCCCAAGCGTTTTGGCATGGGGGGCCTTCGAAGCTCACCGGGGGCTCGGAGGGCCCAGCAAGTTCTCCCGCCCTGAATGCCCGGCGGCTCCCTAGCGGCCAGGGTGGCGGCGGGGAGGCAGGGTGAGTCCGGAGCTCGGGCTCGGGGGTCCCCAGTACCCGGCATGGCATTGCCAGGCCGCTTGGGAGGGGTCCCTCGGGGGCCGAGCTAGGGTTCTCGTTAGCCCAAAGGAGGCCGGCAGGCCCAATTGGCCGGCTGTGCGGCGAGGGGAGGGGTGAGCCGAGGTGAGGGCGCTGGCGAGCGGGAGCTTAGGCCCAAGCGTTTTGGTGCAGGGGGCCTTCGAAGGTCATCGGGGGCTCGGAGGGCCCTGCCTGTACTCCCTCCCTGAATGACCGCTGGCGCCCCTAGCGTCCGGGGTGGCGGCGGGGCGGCAGGGTGAGTCTGGAGTAGGGCTCAGGGGTCCAATTCCCCGGCGTGGCGGCGCCTGGCCCCTTGGGAGGGGTCCCTCGGGGGCCGACCTAGGGTTGAGGTTAACCCAAAGGAGGCCGGGCCCGATCCGCCGGCTGTGCAGAGAACGGAGGGGCGGGGCGAGGTGAGGGCGCTGGCGAGCGGGAGCGTGAGCCCAAGCGTTTTGGCGTGTTGGGCCTTCGAAGGTCACCGGGGGCTCAGAGGGCCCTGCCCGTTCCCCAGCCCCGAATGAGGACGGTGCCCCTAGCGATCCGGGTCGCAGCGGGGCGACAGGGTGAGTTCAGCCCTGGTGCTCGGGGGTCCCCAATCACCCGCGTGGCGGTGCCAGGCCCCTTGGGATGGGCCCCTCGGGAGCCGACCTAGGGTTAGGGTTAGCCCCAGGAGGCCGGCAGTCCCGATCTGCCGGCTGTGCGGCGAGCGGAGGGGCGGGCTGAGGAGAGGGTGCTGGCGAGCAGGAGCCTAGGCCCAAGCGTTTTGTCACGGGGGGCCTTCAAAGGTCACTGGGGGCTCGGAGGGCCCTGCCCGTTCTCCCGCCCTAAATAACCGGTGGCGCCCCTAGCAGCCCGGGTGGCAGCAGGGCGGCAGGGTAAGTAATGCGCTGGGGCTTGAGGGTCCCCAATCCCCGGCGTGGCATCGCCAGGCCCCTTGGGAGGGGCCCCTCGTGAGCAGACCTAGAGTTAGGGTTAGTTCCCAGGAGGCTGGCAGGCCCAATCCGCTGTCTGTGCGGTGAGAGGGGGGGCGGACCGAGGTGAGGGCGCTTGCTAGCAGGAGCGTGGGCCCAAGCGTTTTGGCGTGGGGGGCCTCAAAGGTCGCCAGGGGCTCGGAGGGCCCTGCCCATTCTCCCGCTCTGAATGACTGGTGGCGTCCCTACTGGCCCGGTAGCTGTGGGGCGGAAGGGTGACTCCGGCGCTGAGGCTTGGGGGTCACCAATCCCCGGCGTTGTGGCACCAGGCCTTTGGAAGTGGCCTCTTGGGGTCTGACCTAGGGTTAGTGTTAGCCCCCAGGAAACAGGCAGGCCTGATCCGCTAGCTGTTCATCGAGTGGAGGGGCGGGCCGAGAAGAGGGCGCTGGCGAGTGGGAGCGTGGGCCAAAGCATTTTGGCGCGACGGGCCTACGAAGGTCGCGGGGGCTCAGAGGGCCCTGCCTGTTCTCCAGCACTGAATGACCGGCGGCGCCCCTAGCGGACTGGGTGGTGGTGGGGTGGCAGGGAGAGTCCAGCACTGGTGCTCGGGGGTCCCCAATCCCCGGCATTGCGATGCCAGGCCCCTTGGGAGGGGCCCCGTGGGGGCAGACCTAGGGTTAGGGTTACACCCAGGGGGCTGACAGGCCCGATCCTATGGCTGTGCGGCGAGCGGAGGGGCGGGCCGAGGTGAGGGCGCTGGCTAGCGGGAGCGTGGGTCAAGTGTTTTGGTGCGGGGGGCCCTTCGAAGGTCGTGGGGGGATCGGAGGACCCTGCCCGTTCTCCCGCACTGAATGACCGGTGGCGCTCCTAGTGGTGCAGGTGGCAGCGGGGCGGCCGGGTGAGTCCGGCACTGGGGTTCAGGGGTCCCCAATTCCCGGCGTTACGACTGCAGGCCCCTTGCTAGGGGCCCCTCGGGGGCCGACATATGGTAAGGGTTAGCCCCCAGGAGGCCCGCAGGCCCGATCCGCCAGCTCTGCGGTGAGTGGAAGGGTGGTCGGAGGTGAGGCCGCTGGCAATCTGGAGAGTGGGTCCAGTCATTTTGGCGCGGGGGTCCTTCGAATGTCGCCAGGGGTTCGGACGGCCCTGCCCGTTCTCCCGCCCTGAATGACGGGCGGCTCCCCTAAAAGCCCTGGTGGAGGAGGGGCGGTAGGGTGAGTCGGGCGCTGGGACTCAGGGGTTCCCAATCCCCGGCGTTTTGGCGCCATGCCCCTTGGGAGGGGCCCCTCGGGGACTCACCTAGGGTTAGGGTTAGCTCCGAGGAGGCCGGCAGGCCCGATCCGCCGGCTGTGTGGTGAGCAGAGGGGCAGGCCGAGGTGAGGGCGCTTGTGAGCAGGAGCGTGGGCCCAAGCGTTTTCGCGCGGGGGGTCTTCGAATGTCGCCAGAGGCTCTGAGGGCCCTGCCCGTTGTCCCGCCCTGAATGACCGGCAGCGCCCCTAGTGGCCCATGTGGCAGCGGGGCAGCCGGTTGTGTCCAGCGCTGGAGCTCGGGGTTCTCCAATCCCCGGTGTTGCGGCTCTAGGCCCCTTGCTGGGGCCCCTAGGGGACCGACCTATGGTTAGATTTAGCCCCCAGGAGGCCGGAAGCCCGATCCGCCAGCTCTGCGGCAAGCGGAGAGGCGGGCGGAGGTGAGGCCGCTGGCGAGCGGGAGCGTGGGCTCAGGCGTTTTGGGGCGGGGGTCCTTCGAAAGTCGCTGGAGGCTTGGAGGGCCCTGTACGTTCTTCTGCCCTGAATGACTGGCAGCTCCCCTAGCGGCCCGGGTGGAGGAGGGGTGTTAGGGTGACTTGGGCGCTGGGGCTTGGGGGTCCCCAATCCTCAGCGTTGGGGCGCCAGACCCCTTTGGAAGGGCTCTAGGGGGCCGACCAAGGGTTATTGTTAGCCCCCAGGGGGCCAGCAGGCCAGATCCGCCGGCTGTGAGGCGAGCGGAGGGGTGGACCCAGGTGAGGGCGCTTGAGAGCAAGAATGTGGACCCAAGCGTTTTCGCACAGGGGGCCTTCGAAGGTCATCGGGGGTTCGGAGGGCCCAACCCGTTCTCCTGCCCTGAATGACCAGCGGCGCTACTAGCGGCCCGGGGGGGCAGGGCGGCAGGGTGAGCCCGGCACTGGGGCTTGGGCGTCCCCAATCTCCGGTGTTGCGGGGGCAGACCCTTGGTAGTGGCCCCTCGGATGCCGACCTAAGGTTACAGTTAGCCCCCAGGAGGCCGGCAGGCCCGATGTGCCAGCTGTGCGGCGAGCGGAGGGGCGGGCCGAGGTGAGATCGCTGGCGAGCGGGAGCTTGGCCGAAGCGTTTTGGCGCGGGAATCCTTCGATGGTCGCCGGGGGATCGGAGGACCCTGCCCGTTTTCCCGCCCTGAATGACCTGCGGCACCCCTGGGGCCCGGGTGGCAGCAGGGCAGCAGGGTGAGCCATCGCTGGGGTTGGGGGGTTCCCAATCCCCGGTGTTGCGGCACCAGGCCCCTTCGCAGGGGCCCCTCGGAGGCTGACCTAGGGTTATGGTTAGCCCCCAGGAGGCCGCAGGCCCAATCCACCGGCTGTGCGGTGAGCAGAGGGGAGGGCCGAGGTGAGGGCGCTGGCGAGCGGTAGCATAGGCCCATGAGTTTTGGCGCGGGGGGCCTTCGAAGGTCGCCGGCGCTCAAGAAGCCCTGCCAGTTCTCCCGCACTGAATGTCCGGTGGTGCCCCTAGCGGCTCAGTTGCCGGCGGGGGAACATGGTGAGTCCGGCGCTGGGGCTCAGGAGTCCCCAATCCCCGTCGTTGCGGTGCCAGGCCCCTTGGGAGGGGCCACTAGGGGGCCGACCTAGGGTTTGGGTTAGCCTCCAGAAGGCCCACAGGCCCGATTCACCATCTGTGCGGCGAGCGGAGGGGAGGGCCGAGGTAAGGGCGCTGGCGAGCGGGAGCGTGGGCCCAAGCGTTTTGGTGCAGGGGGCCTTCGAAGGTCGCCGGTGGCTTGGAGGGCCCTGGCCATTCTCCCTCCCTGAATGAACAGCGGCGCCCCTAGCGGCCCAGGTGGCGGTAGGGCGGGAGGGTCAGCTGGGCGCTGGGGCTCAGGAGTCCCCAGTCCCCAGTGTTGAGGCAATAGGAACCTGGGATGGGCCCCTCGGGGGCCCACCAAAAGTTAGGGTAACACCCAGGAGGCTGGCAGTCCTGATCCACCGGCTGTGCAGCGAGCGGAGGGGCGGAACGAGGTGAGGGCGCAGGCGAGTGGGAGCATGGGCCAAAGCATTTTGGCGCAGGGGGCCTTTGAAGGTCGCCAGGGGCTTGGAGGGATCTGCCCGTACTCCCTCCCTGAATGACCGACGGTGTTCCTAGTGGCCTGGGTGGTGGCGGAGCAATACGGTGAGTCCGGCGCTGGGGTTCGGGGGTCCCCAATCACAGGCATTGCGGTGCCAGGCCCCTTTGGAGGTGCCCCTCAGGGGCCAACCTAGGGTTATGGGTAGCCCCAGGAGGCGGGCAGGCCTCATCCACCAGCTCTGCAGCAAGCGGAGGGACGGGCCGAGGTGAGGGCACTGAGGAGCAGGAGCGTGGGCTCAAGCGTTTTGGATGGGGGGGCCTTGGAAGGTCGCCGTGGGCTCGGAGGGCCCTGCCTGTTCTCCCACACTGAATGACCAGCGACACCCCTAGCGGCCCGGGTGGTGGAGGGGCAGCAGGGTGAGTCCGGCGCTGGGGCTCGGGGGTCCCCAACCCGGCGTTGCGGTCCCAGGCCCCTTCGGAGGGGCCCCTCAGTGGCCGACCTAGGGTTAGGGTTAGCCCCCTGGAGGCCGGGAGGCCCGATCTGCCAGCTGTGTGGGGAGAGGAGGGGCCGGCCGAGGTGAGGGCGCTGACTAGCGGGAGCGTGGGCGCAAGCGTCGTGGCGCAGGGGGCCTTCGAAGGTCGCCAGTGGCTCAGAGGGCCCTGTCCTTTGTTCCGGCCTGAATGACCTACAGCGCTCCTAGCGGCACGGGTGGTGGCGGAGCGGAAGTGTGAGTCCGGCGCTGAGGCTTGCGGGTCCAGAATCCCTGGCTTGTGGCGCCAGGCCCCTTGGGAGAGGCCCCTCGGGGGCCGAACTAGGGTTAGGGTTAGCTCCTAGGAATCCGGCAGGCCCGTATGCCGGCTGTGCAGCGAGCGGAGGGGCGGGACTTGGCGAGGGCGCTGGTGAGCAGGAGCATGGGCCCAAGCATTTTGGCGCAGGGGGCCTCTAATGGTCGCCGTGGCTCGGAGGGCCCTCCCAGTTCTCCCGCCCTGACTGACCGGCAGTGGCCCTAGAGGCCCGGGTGGCGGTGGGGTGGCAATGTGAGTCTGGCGCTGCGGCTCAGGGGTGACCAATTTCCGGCATTGCAGCGCCAAGCCCCTTGGCAGGAATGACTCGGGGGCTGACCTAGGGTTAGGGTTAGACCTCAGAAGGCCGGCAGGCCTGAAACGCCAGCTGTGCGTAAAGCAGATGGGCGGGCCGAGGTGAGGGCGCTGGTGAGCGGGAGCGTGGGCCCACGCATTTTGGCACGGGAGGCCTACGAAGGCCGCAGGGGCCTGGGAGGTCCCTGCCTGTTCTCCCTCCCTGAATGACCGGCGTCACCTGCAGCGGCCCTGGTGGCGGCGGGGCTACAGGTTGAGTCCGGTGCTGGGGGTCGGGGGTTCCCAATCCCCAGCATTGTGCCACCAGGCCCCTTGGAAGGGGCCCCTCGGGGGCTGACCTAGGGTTAGGGTCAGCCCCCAGGAGGCCGGCAGGCCCGGGAGCCTGGGCCCAAACGTTTTGGCGCAGGGGGCCCTTGAATGTCGCCGGGGGCTAGGAGGGCCCTGCCTGTTCTCCCGCCCTGAATGACCGGCTGCACCCCTAGCAGCCCGAATGGCAGCGGGGCGGCAGGGTGACTCCGGCGCTGCAGCTTGGTCCCCAATCCCCGGCGTTGCAGCGCCAGGCCCCTTGGCAGGGGCCCCTCGGGTCTGACCTAGGGTTAGGGTTAGCCCCCAGGAGGCCGGCAGGCCCAATCCTCCAGCTGTGCAGGAGCAGAGGGGTGGGATGAGATGAGGGCACTGGCGAGCGGGAAGGTGGGGCCAAGCATTTTGGCGCGAGGGGCCTTCAAAGGTTGCCAGGGGATCGGAGGGCCCTGCCTGTTCTCCTGCCCTGAATGACTGACGGCGCCCTTCGTGGCCCGTTTAGCAGCGGGGCGGCAGGGAGAGTCTGGTGCTGGGGCTCGGGGGTCCCCAATCCCCGGTGTTGCAGCGCCAGGCCCTTTGGGATGGACCCCTAGGGGGCCTACCTAGGGTAGGGTTAGCTGCCAGGAGGCTAGGATGCCTGATCTGCCGGCTGTGCGGCGAGCGGAGGGGCAGGCTGAGGTAAGGGCGATGGCAAGCAGGACCATGGGCCCTAGTGCTTTGGTGCAGGGGGACTTCGAAGGTCGTTGGGGGCTCGGAGGGCCCTGCCCATTCTCCCGCACTGAATGACCAGCAGTGCCCCTAGTGAACCGGGTGGCGGCGGGGGGCATGGTGAGTCCGGCGCTGGGGCTCGGGAGTCCCCTTTCCCCGTCGTTGCGGCACCAGGCCCCTTGGGAGGGGCCACTAGGGCCGACCTAGGTTTAGGGTTAGCCCCCAGAAGGCCCACAGGCCCGATCCGCCAGCTGTGAGGCGAGCGGAGGGGAGGGCCGAGGTAAGGGCGCTGGCCAGCGGGAGCGTGGGGCCAAGCGTTTTGGTGCGGGGGGCCTTCGAAGGTCACCGGTCGCTCGGAGGGCCCTGCCCGTTCTCCCTCCCTGAATGAATGGCGGCGCCCCTAGCGGCCCAGGTGGCGGTAGGGCAGGAGGGTGAGTCCGGCACTGGGGCTCGGGAGTCCCCAATCCCAGGCATTGCGGTGCCAGGCCCCTTCGGAGGGGCATCTCAGGGGACAACCTAGGGTTCTGGAGGAGTGCAGGCCTCATCTGCTGGCTCTGTGGCGAGCGGAGGGGCGGGCCGAGGTGAGGGCACTGAGGAGCAGGAGCGTGGTCTCAAGTGTTTTGGATGCGGGGGCCTTCGACGTTCGCCAGGGGCTCGGAGGGCCCTGCCCATTCTCCCGCCCTGAATGACCAGCGGCACCCCTAGCGGCCCGGGTGGTGATGGGGTGGCAGGGAGACTCTGGCGCTGGGGATCGGGGCTCCTTAATACCCGGCATTGTGGCATCAGGTCCCTTGGGATGGGCCCCTCGGGGGCCGACCTAGGGTTAGGGTTAGCCCCCAGGAGGCTGGCAGGCTCGTTCCGCCCATGTGCGGTGAATGGAGGTGTGGGTTGAGGTGAGGTAGCTGGCGAGTGGGGGCGTGGGCCAGAGCATTTAGGCTTTGGCTTGGGGTGCCTTCGAAGGTTGCAGGAGGCTTAGAGGGTCCTGCCCGTTCTGTCGCCCTGAAGGACTGGTGATGCCCCTAGTGCCCCATGTGGCGGCAGGGCGGCAGGGTGCATCCAGTGGTGGGACTCGGGGGTCCCCAATCCCTGGCATGCGGCGCCAGGCCACTTGGGAGGGGCCCCTCGGGTGCGACCTAGGCATAGGGTTAGCCCCCAGGAAGCCAGCAGGCCCGATCCGCCAGCTCTGCAGCGAGAGGAGGGGTGGGCCGAGGTTAGGGCGCTGGGGAGCAGGAGCGAGGGAGCCAGAGTTTTTGCGCGGGGGGCCTTTGAAGGTCGCAGGGGGATTGGAGGGCCTTGCCCGTTCTCCCTTCTTGAATGACTGGCAACGCCCGTAGCGCCCTGGGTGCTTGCGGGGTGGCAGAGTGAGTCCAGCACTGGGGCTCGGGGGTCCCAAATCCCCAGCATTGTGGTGCCAGGCTCCTTGGGAGGGGCCCCTCGGGGGCCGACCTCGGGTTAGGGTTCTTCCACAGGAGGCCGGCAAGCCCGGCGCTAAGTGGCTCTGACAATGTAACAAAAATGCCATACACTTATCTGAAAGAAATAACAGTGTACAGGAACCCTCTTAGCCCTAACATCATCCTTTGTGAATATGGAAGCCAGCCCCAAAGTGGTCGTGGAAGTCTGACGAAAGGGCTAAGCACTTTTCTCTGAGTCACCACACTGTACAGGGAAAGACCAATGTACATCATCATTCACGAGTGGGAAGCATGAATGGAAGGTTCTGGAATTTCGAGGACTCTGACCCATCCTTATTGGTAATAAACCACCGTGTACAGGAAAACACCTTCAACTCTCATCAGCCTCCTCAATCCTGATTCCGATTCAACTTTTGGTGTGTAGGACTAGGGAAATGTCCACATCTTATTGCTAAGAAAGAACGATGTCAGGGTAATGCCCTTCAAGTCACCTCAGCCTTCCTGAAGACGGAAGCAGGAATCAAGCTGGTTATGTTACCATGAGGTAAGGAAGATGAGCATATAAGTGAGAAACAACAGTGGGCAGGACCTCTCTTCCAACGAACAGTATCTTTGCTTAATGTTGAATCCCTATGGTAAGTGGTTGTGGGCATTTGTGAGGTCAAAATCTGAAGTGTTTTGTAAAACCTCTTGGCCATTCACAGATGAGACTAAGGTAGTTGGGGACTCCTAGGCAGTGATTTGTCCACTGTCAAAAATATGAAAAGATAAAAGAGACAGATGAGGTCTCCTCAGGCATTGTCCTTTATCCTCATCCTCTGTGAGGATGGCCATCTCTGGACAACTCAGTGTCAGAGTCTCATTCACATTGGGGGCATCTGTTCCTCACAGACATCAGGCAGGGAAATGGATTTGGTTCTCTGTGCCAGCCCAGCCACAGCTGAGTGTCACAGCACCCTCTCGTGGGCTCATAAGAGTTTCACTGTCACCAGGCAGGTCATTGTATTTGATAAACCACTGTGAGAGTTTGCAATTGCCTTCACCTGCAACCTCCAGAGGCAAATGCAGATCTCTGGTACCATGTGAAGTCATGTGAAGGCTTTGTGAGAAAGTGTCCTTTTGCTTAAGAAAAACATGGAGCTGGGGCTCCTGGCTGGCTCAGCCAGTTAAGCATGTGCCTTTGGCTCAGGTTATGATCCCAGGGTTCTGGAATCGAGCCGAGGGTCCCTGCTCAGCAGGAAAGGAGTAGGGAAATAGCTTAGAACCCACAGAGAATGTGAATAAAGGGGAGTGAAATGGAACTTGGTCTGTGTTTTGCTTTAGGGATTGGAAGTTAGTTTTTTCTCAATTGTGATTGTTCTTGAAACAGAACAGCTGTATTGTTTTTTTTTTACCTTTAATTTTTTTCTAGTAACAATTTTTTATTATTATATGTTAGTCACTATACAGTATTTCCTTAGTTTTTGATGTAGTGTTCCGTGATTCATTATTTGCATATAACACCCAGTGCTCCATGCAATATGTACCTTCCTTAATACCCATCACTGGCCCATCCCAATCCCCCACCCCTCTCCCCTATGAAGCCCTCAGTTTGTTTCCCAGAGTCCATAGTCTCTCGTGGTTCATTCCCCCTTCTGTTTAGGGTCCATTGTCTAAAGGGACAGACAGTGGAAGTTCACCAAATATAAGATCGAAATTTCATTGTTCATTATAGATGCCGCCAAGTAGCTCCCAGACATTTCATTCTACTCTAGTAATTGATTATACCTGTGCAGGTGCACGTGAAAGATAACTGATGAATGTATACTGGTAATAAAACACGCCCCACAGTAGTAGAATAATAGAGAATGCACATGTGTAAAATTATTCGACTACGGCTTCCATGCTTTCCCTTTGGTTCCTTGTTATCTATGAAATTGGACAATTTTTGTTCTCTAGGCTTAAAACTCATTGTCAGTATTCAGAGTTTTTCAATGCTGATCTTCTCCTGTATAAGTTACCAAAAACCTAAAATATGTATGAACTTTAAAAAACGCTATATTGAAAATGACAGCAGAGAAGTTCCATTTTGTGAATATTGTGTCAATGGATCTCTATTTTGACATCAGTGTTCATTAGAAATGATGACATTTCATGTGAGTATAAATATCAATGTGAAAAAGAAAAGGTAGGAAGAACCTTGAATGTTTAAGTAATTGGTGAAATGACAGGTGTGTGTGTGTGTGTGTGTGTGTGTGTGTGTGTGTGTGTGTGTGTAATTGATTTTCAGTGAATGGTTTAGGTCCTTGTAGGGCCTCTGAGAGAGCCCAGGTGAACCTTTCAATGAGTTGGTATCTGTTTTCAGAACATGGGAATCTCTTAGTCCAATAGTCAATCAGGCAAGCTTTGAGGTCTTGAAGAGTTTCAGTCCTCAGAGATGGTGTTGCAGACCCTTGTGAGCAAACCCTAGGTATGCTCAGAGCCCTCATTAGCTGGTACCAACGTGTGACGATTTCAGACAGCATTTCCCAAAGAAGTACCTCTTGAGTCTCTGTTCTTGTCAGTTCCCTACACTTCCTTACACTAGTTATGTGATCAGTGTGTTTCAGGATAATCCCCACATGTGATTTTTGCTATTTCCTACTAGTCCTATCTGTTTCTCATCTTCTTCTTTTATGGTAGGGGTTGGGAAGCAACCTGTGTGGTGGAGGAAGGGGTGTGCTAGTTGTCTGCCTTCAGAGGACCAAATGATGCCTAGAAATTGTACTGTAGTTTGAGGTCAATTGTCCATCCTCTGAGTGTCAGGAATTCCATCACTTTACTTTGATGCTAGTCTGTTCTTCAAGCTGTCCTCAGAAATAAGGACGTCATCCATCTAGGGAATACTGGTTTGTGTGTATGTTTTCATTTTAGGAAAGGCCTTGCTGTGCCTGAAAATAATACTGTAGAGCACCCTTTCCTGTTCTTATTGGCCATCAGTCAATCTTTTGTGAAGTATTCGTTTATAAATAGACTTTCTATGGTTGATGAGCAGGAATTCTTTATTGACAAGTCTTTGTCAGTGTGTATATTGCAAATCTTTACTCCCCAGCCTGCGGTTCACTTTTTCATTTTCTTATGGTCATAAGATCAGGAGAAATGTCACATTTTTATGAAGTCCCACTGAATTCTTTTAAATGGTTTGTGCACCCTATGTCTTACCCCAAGATTGACAGGTTCTAAGTTTTCTTTCAGAAACTGTCCAATGGGAAGCTACAATCCATTTTCTCTGTCCATTTATTGCTTACAAATTTCACATTTTTATGAAGTCCCACTGAATTCTTTTAAATGGTTAGTGCACCCTATGTCCTTCCCCAAGATTGACAGGTTCTACGTTTTCTTTCAGAAACTGTCCAATGGGAAGCTACAATCCAATTTCTCTGTCCATTTATTGCTTACAAATGTATTTTGACCATCTGTTTCCTAGGAAACCTCTTTTGTTATTATTATTATTATTATTATTATTATTATTATTATTTTAAATTGCATTTTTAATTCTAAAAGGGTATTTATAGACTGTTTTGAATTTTCTATGTACACAATCGTGTTATCTGTGAATAGTCACTATTATCCCCTCAATTCTTATACTTTTTGTTTCTCTTGCCTTAAAACACTGGTAGATTCTCCGATGCCACGTTGAATAGAGCAGCATTGTTTAAAGATTTTCATATACCTTTCTCAATATCTGACAGAAAAAGCAGACAAAACATTGGTAACAAATGTGACCAAATTGACATACAGGGAACATTCCATAATAATTGCAGAATACGTTATTTTCAAGTGGTCATAGACTCTTTACCCAAATAGATGATAGGTGGGGCCACGAATCAAGGCTACAAATGTTAAACCTTGAAATTAACTAGATTCTATTCTTAGACCAGAGGGGAATTGAGTCACAGTCATAGCGAAAAGAAAACCAGGAAGTCCTTCAATGTTTAAAAATTAAATGGAACTTTGCTACATATCCTAAAGGTCAGAGAAGGAATCTCATTGGAAATTCTGAACCTTTTATACATGAGGGCTCACACACAATGGCACGTTCTTTGTGAAGAGCATAATAATAACCTAGACAGGAGTTGAGCCTTAAGTCAGAGTTCTGCCTGCCCCAGCCACACCTGGCAGGCTTGGCCTGTGGTCCCCCTCAGCTGTCCTTTCTGGTGGCCCTGAGCTAAGGGGGTCAACATGGCCATATGGAAATGGTAAACTCCCCACTCATAGTGATGGCGGTGCCCCCTCCCCAGCTGCCCTTTCTGGTGGCTCTGAGCTAAGGGGGTCAACATGGCCGTATGGAAATTAGAAGCTCCCCACTCTTAGTGATGACGTTGCTATCGTATCGTCCTCACCAGTCCAACAACATGATTTCTGAGTGAAATATGACACAAGAGTGAATTCTTGGCCTTCCTTCAGGTTTGAAAATCATCTGGTGAGTCATCTATTAGAAATAGGATTCAACATGTATTCTTTCTTCTGGAAAAGAAATAGACCCAATAGCAATTATGGCTTCCTGAGCCCCTGTTCCTGAGAGACATCATACTGGCTCTTTGTAGCATTCTGCCTCTTTAACTTCTCAACTAGGGTGTAGATATTTTTAGGCACATTTTCAGGTGGTTAGACAGGGACTCGGATGATATGAGTCACAGAGGATTTTAGTGTCAGAAACCTAAGTGGGATCCCCAAATTGACTCCAAATCCCTTGTTCCATACAGGGTACTATTTCCCTCTTATCTCTGGTCTTCTCGATCTGGAAACCTATCAAGTATCAGGATTTTCTTGTCATGTGGACAACTGGAACGAATTCAGCGGGCCTTTTCACCTCTGCCCATGGTGATCATTAAGATCATTATCTCAGTGGAGGACCTCTGGGTAAGATACTCAAAGATCCTTAGGGATACAGACAGTATAATATTTTTCTGGTATTAAAGTTCCTGAAACCAACTATCTTTTTTAGTCCATTCAGGCTCTGGTATGTTCAGAGGGTGCTGTAAAACAGGTCTGAAATAGTATTTAAAAACACTCAGCTCAGCCTCTTCTACAAAGTGAGCCAATGCTTATAAACATGGCTAAAATATTGCCTTACCTACGATGACTTCCCAGCCATCGTAGTGTTTATATGGTATGACTGTGACTTACATTAGTCAACATTTGCAGAGAAAGAACTTAGTGCATCCAGGGGGCACTTCATGTTGAAATTAGTTTGTGACAACGAGCTACTGTGTTTTATTCTGCAGTCCAAGGGAATGGTGCCAGACATCTCTAAGGTGTCTAGCAGTTTTACAATTCTGATTTTAAGTGGTCTGTGTGCTTCAGCGATTTGGGCAGGAGAAGGGCAGGAGTCCAGAGACTGTGAACACTTCTGTTACCTGTGCTGACCATGGAGCAGGTAGCCTTCTGTGGGCATCATTTTGATTTCTTGGTACTCTTGTGAAAGGTGCTTTTGTCTCAAATTCCTCCTTTTTAGGAGTAATTATAATGATGAAAGTAATTTTTATCTTATATCATCTGTGGGCCCTGATCCTGGGCTCCCAGGGAAGCTATCCTTTAACATTTTAACTGGCTCAAAATGATTGGGCAAAAACTCAAAGCATGAGCCCTATTTCTGCCCCAAGTACATGTTGTACATCTGCTTCAAGAATAAAACAATAACCAAAAATGACAACATGAAAATAAGAAAAAATAAAGAACCTCTTTGGCTCCCATAAGATTAAAGTCATACTGACATGTACATACTGAAAATGCATGAAATCATTGCATTTCCTAAAGCCCAAGCCTTGGAGGGTCTGAGAACCACTGACATTGCCCAGAACCAGGCACACCCCAGCAGGGAGGGGTGGTGCAGAAAGGGAAGGGGCAGGACTCTGAGGGAGGTCTGCAGCTAGAGGGGTCCCTGGAAGGGGCCAGGTGTGTGTGGGGAGCCCGGCCCAGGACCCCAACCATGCCTGTGCTGGGTGTTGGGTAGAGGAGGCGCCTCTTGGACTCCCTGCACTTTCAGGGTTCCAGGGGCTTGAGGGCGGGTTGCCTGGCATCCCAGGGGCTGGGGCACCACCCTCCCTGACCAATCACCCCTTGGGGGTGGAGCTACATCTCTGTGGGCTGTTCCAGAGTTGCAGTGGGGTGCAGACCTGGGGCAGAAGAAGGGGCACTGGGAGAGAGAGAGTTGCCCTGTGGAGGTCCCAGCTGCTGAGTGAGCAGAATGCACCAGGGGCGGGGGGGTTCGGGGGTAGGGTGCGACCCAGGTGGGAGGCAGGGTTCTCGAAGGGCACTTGGAGAGGGTTCATTTTGGGGACTCAGGTGAGTTTTCTTTTCCCCTTTAAAGTCTCTTCTGCCCCATGTCCTCAACTGGCCTTATTCCCCATACCCGTGAACTCCAGGGCGCCCAATCACCTGAGCTTTTGTGGGATGGGTTGCAGAATTTCAGGGTTTCCCCTGTTCCCTGGAAAAGTGTGGGTAAGGACCTCACAGAGTCCCCACCTTCAGTGATGTGTCCCCCTGTTCTCTGACACAGTGCAGGTGATGCATCTTGAGCAGTACCCCGAGTTCAGCAGGGTGTGCCCTGGTCCCCCAGGCACAGGTGTGGCAGTAGCAAGCCCCAGAGCCATCCCCCACTTCAGCATTATGCCCCGTGTGCCCCCAGGTTAGTGGTCATTGGCTGTTGGAATCATGCAGGAAAATTCTCCAGGTGGGGGCCTGGAAGCGGGTGTAAACCAGACCCCACTCTAGTTGCACTGGGAATAGACAAATTGAGGGTTTCCTTAGAAGAGTAAGTCTGCTTTCCAGAAAAGGCAAGGTCATTGGTCTATTGAGAATGAAGATAATTACTGCTAAAGAAGAAGTATGTGTTGCCCCTTTGCCCAGAAAACGAAGCAGGTGTGCAGGCTTTAGGTCAGAGGTGCCTTCTTCTCCACAGCTGACAGCACTTCTCTGCTCTGACTCCAAGACACCCGAGGTTTTGAACGTCAGTATCGGAGTCAGCGAGGCAGCTTGTCACAGGACGCCAGTGGTCAGAGAAAGCACAGGTATGTTTGGCAAAATGTCCTAACTATGTCAGGGCTTTAGGTAAAACCTCTCATTATCCCAAAACCTCCTGGGCTTTTCTCTTTTCTCTAGTTGAGCCACAAAGTAAAATTGAAGTAACTGTCAGCATTCTGGGTTTGGTGCAAGAATTACAATTTTCCCTGCTGGTAGAACATTGCAGGGGATCACAATTTCTCTGTCCATTTATTGCTTACAAATGTATTTTGACCATCTGTTTCCTAGGAACCCTCTTTTATTAGAAAGGGAAGGTGAGATTCACTCTGTGCCTGTTTGTAACATCTAATTTGTTCCTTCATCTAACAATGTTTATTCAATTGGGCCTAAGACATGTTTGAGTGGCCAGCATCTAGAGTTAGGTGGCTTTTTTCATCTGATACAGCCTTGGATGATGTCATTTGACAAAGGTGATGTTTCATCATTGATTAGTTTATTCATCAGAAGAGTTAAAATTAGGGTGGAGGGAAAATTGAAAATTATCCAAAGCGGCCTGTTCCTGTTTAAAAGTTGAGCTTGACTTTCTAGTTTTACTAAATGTATTATCTCGATATTTTGAGGTGCCATATTCTCTCTGTAGTTTCTTTGGTGGTGGAGTCAGAAGGAGAGTCTGGGAATTCTTTTGGATAGTGGCATGCTGGTGGCTTCAAGGGGCTTGGCGTCAGGAGCCTTGGGTGAAGTCTGCAACTGCTTGTCTGACCCTAGGAGCATCTCCCAGAGGTTTTGTTTCCTCTTATGAAATTGCCGGCAGATAATGTTCTGATTAAAGGGGAACCCTCCCATCCTGTTGGTGGGAATGCAAAGTGGTGCAGCCAGTCTGGGAAACAGTGTGGGGGTTCCTCAAAAAGTTAAACATTGAACAACCCCATGATCCAGCAATTGCTCTCCTAGGTATTTACCCAAAGGATACAAAAATGCAGATTTAAAGGGGGAACCTGAACCATGATGTTTATAGCAGAAATGTCCACAGTAGCCAAACTATGGAGAGAATCCCAACATCCATGCCCTGATGAATGGATAAAGCAGATGTGGGATACATATATATAATGGAATATGACCCAGCTTCAAAAAGAATGAAATCTTACCATTTGCAAGGATGCGGATGGATCTAGAGTGTATTAAGCTAAGCAAAATCAGTGAGGAAAGACAAATATCCTATGCTCTTACGCTTGTGGAACTTCGGAAAGAAAACAGATGAACAGAGTGGAGGGGCGATGAGAGAGGCAAACAAGGAAATAGACTCAACCTTGGAGAACAAACTGAGTGTTACTGCAGGACAGGGGCATGGGGGGAAGAGTTAAATGGGTGAGAGGTATTAAGGAGGGCATTTGTGATGAGCACCGGGTACTGTATGCAGGTGAGGAATCGCTAAATCCTACCCCTGAAGCAAATGTTCCATGGCATGTGACTAACTGGAATTTAAGTAAGAGAAGAAAGGAAAAAGTGTTCTGCTTCATGAAGAGTGAGGTAAACTTGTAGTGATTTGGGCTGTACTATTCTATAGATGAGAGTTGTTAAACACCCTGTTGTAGGATACACTAGTTGCTTATCACATAAGGAGTCTTCAGAAAGCTGCAATGAAAGATTCAGGTGTCAGAGTATGTTCATGTTCCACTGATATGTTACAGTTTGCACAGGTAGGAAAGAAGATGGAGAGAAAGGCAACAGAAGGGGAAAGTAGGTGTGAACCTTTCATTACTTAGCATTATACCTTTCTCATGAAAGCCTTGCGCCAGTGTGATTATGGAAGCAGAGGGGAATCCGGGAAATTTGCAGGAGACGGGGGAGTTCCAGATCTGGGTAAAGCTGCCAAGGGTCCCAGAGGAGAGCTGAATGCATTCTGCAGCAGGGTGTGGGCGGGGTGGGCTCCAGGGGTGGCTGTGGGTCTCCTGGGTGAGAGTTGTAACAGGTGAGGGCTGTGTGCAAGTTCCTGGCTGAGGACAAGTGAGGCACAGGTGGAGAGCTGGCAGAGAACCTTCTTCTGGGCCACCAGCCTCACCCAACACACAGCTTCATCTTCTGTCCCTTTACCTCCAATTCAGACTTCTCCGAAGGTGAGTGAGAACACATCAAGAGCATTCGAAACAGAAGGGAAAGCATGTGGAAAGGCTCTGGGGCAGGAGAATTCCAGGTATGTCCAGGAGCAGCAAGAAGGCCCTGTGGCCTCAGGAGACAGCTTAGGACATGAGCTCAGAGAGGTGACAGATGGTGACAGAAAGCCATTCCAGGGCTATAACGCCATGAGACCCTGTTTCACTGGGCCATCCTGGCTACAGTGTTGAGAACAGATGACAGAGGGTTGAAGATGGCAAGGCAGGTCAATGACGAAGCTTTTCCAGGAACTCAGGCACTGTGGTCCAGACAGGTGGCCTTGGATGGAGTGGTTAGACCTATTCTGGGTCCATTTTGAAGATGGAGCTCACAGGATTTGCTGATGGGTTAGCTATTAGGAGCAGGAGAACAGAGGAATTGTGGTAACTCCCAGCTGTTGTGGGTTGTCCTGATCGAGGGGAAGGAGTGGGTTTTTCGGGTGGTAGGAGGTAGTCCGTGTTCTGCATGCTGAGGAAGGTGCCTTTCCCAGTGGATCTGCTGAGGTTTGTGTCTGAGAGAACCTTTCACTTCTCCTCCCTCAGCAATGCTCAAGTACAAGTATCCCCCACTTTTTAAATGTTCACAGTAAGACACTTGGTTTTCTTGAAATAACTACGTAATTACCCATCTTCAGTAAGAGGAAGAGACCTGAAGAGGATTTTCCTCTTATGAAAAAAGGTGAACTGTGAGAATCGCGTTCATCATCTGTTTTGGGGAGAAGCTCCTTCCGTTGGGAACCGCTCTCCGCATCCAGCCACCAGCACTTTGAATGGTGTCTGTGAGCCTCTATTGTGCTTTATCTTCATTTATGCTGGGCCTCCGTTAGGTACTTGTGTCCTGAGGCCTAAGAAAAGCCAAAAGAAGGAATTTTGGGTTCTGAGCACACTGTCTAATTCTTCCGTGTAAATTAATGGCCATTCCTTCTTGACACCATTTCTGCTGTGCAAGGTTTCTCAGAAGCCCTGCACTTTCAAAGAGCAGGGAAACCTATACCCCATGCTGCGGGGTTAGTTTTAGTCTCCATGCTGGACAGAACATTTCATGACTGTCAGATTTTCTCACTCAAACATTGAGACTTTGACCACCTTCACCCATTTCTACCACCCCATCCCCGAATCTGGCACCTACCAATCTGCTATCAGTATCTATGCATTCAGTATTTGTTTATTCCACGTGGAATGTACATGAGAGCATCTGGGATTGGTCTTTCTGTGTCTGAGTTACTTGGAATAAGGTCCCCAAGGTCTGTGTTTCCAGGTCTGATTCTTGTGAATAATGCTGCAGTGAACGTGGGAGTGCATCTGTCTTTTTGAGGCAGTATTTTTGTGTTCTCCGAATAAATACTCAGTAGAGCCATTACTGTGCCATGTGGTAGTTGCATTTATTTTTTCAGGAACCTCCATACCATTTGTCACAGTGGCTGCACCAATTTCCATTCCCACCAACAGTGCACAGTGTCTCCTCCTCTGCAAACCCTTGACCCCAACTGGTGTCTGTCTCTGGACAATTGGTGATCCAACTGTTGTGAGGGGATAGCCGATTGTGGGTTTGACTGATGTTTCCCTGACGATTTTTAGTGCTGTCTAACAACTTTCTCTGTCTGTTGCCACCTGTGTGCCATCTTTGGAAAGTATCTATTCACATATTCCCCACGTTTTTTTATACAGTTTTTTTTTTGTTTCTTTTGATTTGTATGAGTGTTGTGTGTATTTTTGATATTAGCCTCTTCTCACACATATGATTCACAGATAATTTTTTCTTATTGGGTCAGTGGCCTTTTAAGTTTTTGCTGGTTTCTTTTGCCGTGTGGAAGATTTCAGTTTGATATTGTTCCACTTGTTTATTTTTGCTTTTGTTGCCTTTGCATTTGGTGTCCAATCTGAAGACTCTTTGCCAAAACCAATGTCGAGAGACTTAGTACCTGTGTCTTCTTGGAGGTTTATGGATTCAGGTCTTATGTTCAAATCATTCATCCATTAAAAATTTTGTGTGTGGTGTAAGAAAGTGGCCCAGTTATATTCTTCTGCATTTACTGTCCAGTTTGCATGTTACCGCTCACTGAAGAGACGGTCCTTCCCTCATGGCATATCTTCTGCTGCTGTGTCATAAGTTAGGATCATCTACGTGTGGGTAAGTTTCTGAGCTTTCTGTTCTGTTCCACTGAACTGGTGTCTGTGTTTATGCCAGTACCATCCTGTTTTGATGACAACAGCTCTATAATCTAGCTTGAAATCCAGGAGTGTGTTGACTGCACCTTTCTTTCTCCAGGTTGCTTTGGGTATTTGGGGTCTTTTGTGATTCCATACAAGTTTGAGGACTGTTTTCTATTTCCTCGAATAATGCCACTGGAATTCAGATAGGGATTTCATCACATCTGTCAATTGCTTTGGGTACGATGGACATGTTCACATAATTAAATCTTCCAGTTAAGGAGCATGGCGTATGCTTCCATTTGTTTGTGTTGCCTTCCAAATCTTTGACCCATACATTCTGCCCCCCTCGACACACATGTTTTTCATTTCTTTTCTGCCATGTGTTGAGTGTACTATGTCTTTCGCATTTTTGGTTACTTTTATTCCTAGATTTTTTTTTGATGCAATTGTAAATGGCATTGCTTTTTTAATTTCTCTTTGCGAACGTGTGTCATCAGTATACAGAAATGCAAGAACTTAGGTCATCTGGGTGGCCCCATAGGTGAAGCGTCTGCCTTCAGCTCAGGTCATGATCCCAGAGTCCTGGATCGAGCCCCATGTTGGGCTCCCCGCTTAGCGAGGGTCTGCTTCTCCCTCTTTCCTACACTCCCCCTGCATGTGCTTTTTCTCTTCCTCTCAAATAAATAAATAAAATCTGAAAAAAATAAAGACAACAGGTCTCTGTATATTGACTTTATATCCTGCAGCTTTCTTGCATTTGTTTAAACTAACTGTTTTTTTTTTTTTTGTGTGTGTGTGTGTGTAATCTTTCGGGATTTCATGTCATTTGCAAATAGTGACAGTTTTCCTGTATGGATTTCATATCTTTCTCTTTTTTTAAAATGATGTTAGTCACCCTATAGTACTTCATTTGTTTTTGATGAAGTGTTCCATGATTCATTGTTTGTATATAACACCTAGTGCTCATTATGACACGTGCCCTCCTTAATACCCATCACCAGGATAACCCATTCCCCTACCCCTCCCTTACTGCAACCTTCAGTTTGTTTCCGAGTGTCAACAGTCTCTCATGTTTCCTCTCCCCCTCTCATTCCCCCCCTTCACTTTTCCCTTCCTTCTTCTAATGTCCTCCATGCTATTCCTTCCATTCCACATAGGAGTCAAACCTTATGATAATTCTCTTTCTGTGCTTGCCTTAATTTCACTTAGCATAATCCCCTCCTGGTCAATTCACATTGGTGCAAATGGTGGGTATTCATCCTTTCTGATGACTGAGTAATATTCCATTGTATAGATGAACCACATCTTCTTTGTCCATTCATCTGCTGAAGGACATCTTGGCTCCTTCCACAGTTTGGCTATTATGGACATTGCTGCTATGAACATTGAGATACAGGTGCCCCTTCTTTTCATTACTCTGTGTCTATGGGGTAAATACCCAGTAGTGCAATTGTTGGGTCATAGGATAGCTCTGTGTTTAATGTCTTGCGGAACATCCATATTGTTCAAAAGTGGTTATACCAGTTGAATTCTCACGAGTAGTGTAAGAGGGCTCCCCTTTCTCCACATCATCTCTGACTTTTTGTAATTTCCTGTCTTGTTAATTTTTTTCTCAAGATTTTATTTATTTATTTGATAGAGATAGAGACAGCCAGTGAGAGAGGGAACACAAGCAGGGGGAGTGGGAGAGGAAGAAGCAGGCTCATAGCGGAGGAGCCTGATGTGGGGCTCGATCCCATAATGCAAGGATCACGCCCTTAGCCGAAGGCAGATCCTTAACCTCTGTGCCACCCAGGTGCCCCCTGCCTTGTTAATTTTAACCATTCTAACTGGTGTAAGGTGGTATCTCATTGTCGTTTTGATTTGTATTTGCCTGATGGCAAGTGATGTGGAGCATTTTTTCATGTGTCTGTTGGCTATTTGTATGTCTTCTCTAGAAGTATCTCTTTGTGTCTTCTGCCCATTTTTTGGGTGTCGAGTTTGAGGAGTTCTTTATAGATCTTGGATACCAGCCCTTTATCTGTAATATCATTTGCAGATATCTTCTTCTTTTCCATAGGTTGCCTTTGTGTTTTGTTGATCGTTTGCTTTGCTGTGCAGAAGGTTTTTATCTTGATGAAGTGCCAATAGTTCATTTTTGCTTTTATTTCCTTTGCCTTTAGAGACATGGCTTGCAAGAAGTTGTTGTGTCCAAGGTTGAAGAGTTCTTTTGATTTGGATATGATACAGGAATCCATTATCTTTCTTTCCTGATTGTATTCGAGTCCTCTGTCTTTCTTGGTGAGTCTAGCTAAGTTTGTCAGTTTTATTTATCTTTCCAAAAAAGGCACCTTTCAATTTCATTGTTTTTGTTTTTTGTTTGTTTTTTTTTTGGTCTTTTTATTCTCTGTTGGATTTATTTATGCATTCCTTTTTGTTATTTCCTTATTTCTACTATATCGGGTCTTTGTTGTTTTATTTTTTACTTCTTTACCACATAAATCAGGTTGTTAATGGAGACCCTTCTCATGGATTGATGAAGACTTGAGTTTCTATGAATGTCCCCCATAGAGCTACTTTTGCTGCATCCCATAAGTTTTTGTAAGTTGTCTTTTTCATCAGTGTCAAGGTACTTCTAAAATCTTTTTTGATTTCTTCTTTGACTGTTGGTTGTTCGGTAGCATGTTTTTAATTCTCCACATATTTTTTTGAGATTATTTAAGTATCTGACAGAGAGTGAGACAGTGAGAGAGGGAACGCAAGCAGGGGGGGTGAGAGAGGGAGAAGCGGGCTTCCCACTGAGCAAGGAGCCTGATTCCAACCTAAATCCCAGGATCCTGGGATCAGGACCTGAGCTGAAGGCAGATCCTTAACAACTGATCCACCCAGGCTCCCCAATCTCCACCTATTTTTGACTGTCCCATTTTTTTCTTGAGACTGATTTCTAGTTTCATATCTTTGTGGTTGGACAAGATTTGAAGCAGAAGGTGAAGAGCATTCAGATTAAAAGTTTGTTTCCTGGAGGGATTTCTGAGGGCAGACCATGAGTTCTGTGGGGACGGAGGAAGGTTTTGTGAGACGGGGGTGGGGTTAACCCTTGTTAGAATTACTGACTACTACCATGCAGGCTGTGTGCTACTGTTCACACCGTAGTCCTGATGGACTTGTACTTCATTAGGAACATTTTCTAGGAGGTTTAGGCATAGCCTTCTCTTAAAGAAAGGTGCCATGTGGGTTCATGGCATGACCCCAGGTCACCAACCAGGATGTATGGTATTGTGGGGGATGAGAAACAGGCTTTCTGTGGGAAGTGACAGAAATAGTTTATGGTGAGCTCCATGACCATAGGTGAGGTCCCGAGTGACCCACTGGGTGTTGGGTTCTGTGGATCTGTCTCATCAGGTGCTGTGGAATTCAGGGACACCCTCCTGTCTGTGGATTTGTGTGGAGACAGGTAGACATCAGTGTTTGGCCAGGCACAAGGGTCGCACTGGACCGCCACCAGAGGTGCAGCGTGTGCGGGAGCCACTGCTTGCTTTCCACGAAGGCTGACCAGGGTCTTTGACCGTGATTTCTAGCAGCTGCAAGGGGAGAGGAGGCCGGGGGTGGTGCACACTTCCTAGACTTGTGGTCAGGACTAGTCTGGAACCCACTGAAGTCAGCCACACTGGGCACAGAAGGCCCCCAGTCAGTGTAGCTGTGGGCACTGCTCCCATGGTACTTTCGGGCCGGCTCCATGCTGCCACCTCCTGCTTTTCATCATCATCTTCAAAGTCATGTGCCTCTGCTCTTGCCCCATGGCCTCCAGGGTATTGTCAGTCCTCCATCTGGCCCTCGTCCCTGTTGCCCTGTGCAGTCCGATGCCAGGATAGCCTTCTCGAGACAATCATCTGGCCCTGATGGAACACTTCCATGGATCTCGTGTGATGCAAGGATGAAGCCCTGCCCTGGAAGGGGGCTACAGGTCCCCAATCAGGAGAGCCATGTCTCCCTTTTCAGCATGGCCTGCCCTCCCCTCAGTCTTCTTCAGGGAAGCTCTCCCCACTTCCTGAGATGACAGCTCTGAACTTAAAAATGAATGTTATTTTACATATCTCTATGCCTTAGTTCATCCATGGCATGTCTTTCAACCCCGTTAGTGGGGTTTTTTTTTTTAGCAGTTCTGAAGGGCTGTCTGCTCAAGGAGGGGATGACCCAGGTGGGGCAGCTTTCCCTCTCATCTCCCTCAGCATGTCTCTGAGCCCTGGGGCCAACTGTGCCACTGAGGATTGAGGGACCCGAGCCAGCTCATCCTGAGCCCAGGCTCTGTCAGCTGTGTAGACGGATGCGTGTCAGAGTGGTGGGCAGCGGCATGGGCCAGGGGCAGGCAGTGTCTCCTCATTCCTTCCCTCCCTTCCTCGCAGATATAGCTCAGAGCAGCCTTCAACCCCTGCATCTCCAGATCCCTTGACCTGTGCCTCCTGTGTTCAGCTGGTGACCTTGGAGTTTTGCATTGATTCTACCTCCCATACCCTCTCCTGTAGCAGTTCCTGGATCAGGGGAGTGGTGGGACTCTTGTCTGCTTTTGATCTTCTTCCTGTCCCGCACCAAGCCCACCCACCTTTGCATCTTCCATGTAAGTGCTTGGAAGCAAGCCCATCCACAGGGAACCTATTAGCCAAATGGATCCAGGCAAAGAACATTGAAGTAGAGATCCAGGATCCATAATAAACCTGCTCGGAAACTTGTCCCAAAGTCTGTGACTCTCTCACAATGTAACAGAAACAATAATAGCTTTCTGGACTGTGAAGTGACATGTGTCTCTACTTCTAATCTTAAATGCATAGGTGCTGAGCCTGGACTGAAAAGGACCATGGCTCCCGTGGGCTGGGATCCACAGTAAGAACTCAGTGAAATCTGAATTCAAGGCATAGAGTGAATAATTATTGTAGAGTGAATCCTCCCAAGTAGGGCTTATGAACAATGCACAGGAAAAGCTTTTTCAAAGAGGTTTCTTAAAGAAAAATCTTTTTTAAAAATTTATTTTAATTCCAGTAGAGCTAACCTACAGTGTTACATTCGTTTCAGGTGTACAATAGAGTGATTCAGTAATTCTATATATTACTCAGTGGTCATCAAGAAAAGTGTCCTCATGGGGCGCCTGGGTGGCACAGCGGTTAAGCGTCTGCCTTTGGCTCAATGCGTGATCCCGGCGTTCTGGGATCAAGCCCCACATCAGGCTCTTCCACTATGAGCCTGCTTCTTCCTCTCCCACTCCCCCTGCTTGTGTTCCCTCTCTCGCTGGCTGTCTCTATCTCTGTCGAATAAATAAATAAAATCTTTAAAAAAAAAAAAAAAGAAAAGTGTCCTCTTAATCCGCTTCATCTATTTGACTCATCCCTCTATCCACCTCCTCTCTGGTATCCATCCGTTTGTTCTCTATTGTTAAGAGTTTGTATTTTGCCACAACCATACTCAGGCAACCCTGTTTGGGTAGAGTTGCCCTGTCCCCTGTGAGGGGGGATGGGTGTGGGAACGCTGTGAGCCAGTATTTCCAGGCTTTTGTTCCCTGGCATCTTTCTCTGGCGGTCTGCTGTGCCTCTTCTGAGAGTCAGAGCAGCAGAGGCTGAATTGTCACAGAACAGAGGGATTGCGGCATGTTCTTCACGGATGTTCTGGCCACTTTAACTCCGTTACTGTTGGTGCTGCTCAACCCCATAGCGTCCCTGGATGTGTGCCCCACACCTGGTGTCCCTGTCCTCACTTCCAGGGCAGGTGCATCTCTGTCCTTTGTGTTTCTAAGGCCACCAGCCACCAGCCGCCCCCTGGAGCTCCCAGATCTCCAGGTCTCAGTCTGGATCCCGTGAGCACACCAGGATTACGGAGTTTCCTGAGAAGCCTGGTGGCATACCACCTCCTTCAGGGTCTCAGTCTGCTGTTTCCTGGGTGCCAACCACGAGTTCGCCCGCTGCCCCATGCAGGTGGCCCACCAGCCGCCAGCCGCCCCGCGTGCTCCCGGGTCTCTGGGTCTGTCTATTCCCGGTGAGCACACTGGGATTCCGGAGTTCCGTGAGAAGCCTGGTGGTGGGCGCACCTGGTTCAGGGTCTCAGTCTGCTGTTTCCTGGGTTCTGACCATGAATCTGCCCTCTCCCCTGTGCAGGTGGCCTGCCAGCCTCCAGTGGACCCGCACGCGCTCCAGGAGCTCTCATTCTCATTCTGGATCCCATGAGCACACTGGGATTCCTGTGTTCTGGGAGATGCCTAGTGGTGTGCTCTCTGGGCTCACCAGTCTCAGTCCTCTCTCTAGGGGTGCCTTCTGTGAATCTGCCAGCTCCCCTGTGCAGGTGGCTGCTACTTCCTGGCGCCCAAATGCGGTGGCTCCCTCCCCCTTCCTTTTATCTTCCAGTATCTGTGCCAGGTTTCAGGACTCCCCGCTTCCTACCTCAATACGCAGCGCTGGAGATGTTCATTTGTAGAGATCCAGATATATCTTCCTGCCTCTCAGGCTGATTCCGTGGTTGTTTAGGCTGGCCTGCTACCTATCCAGCAGGACTCAGGGGATCTGCGGAAAAAGGAGTCCCCTACTCCTCCACCATCTTAACTCCTCTCTTGTACCTGAAATAGTATTTAAAAACACTCAGCTCAGCCTCTTCTACAAAGTGAGCCAATGCTTATAAACCTGGCTAAAATATTGCCTTACCTACGTTGACTTCCCAGCCATCCTAGTGTTTAAATGGTGTGACTGTGACTTACATTAGTCAACATTTGCAGAGAAAGAACTTAGTGCATCCAGGGGGCACTTCATGTTGAAATTAGTTTGTGACAACGAGCTACTGTGTTTTATTCTGCAGTCCAAGGGAATGGTGCCAGACATCTCTAAGGTGTCTAGCAGTTCTACAATTCTGATTTTAAGTGGTCTGTGTGCTTCAGCGATTTGGGCAGGAGAAGGGCAGGAGTCCAGAGACTGTGAACACTTCTGTTACCTGCGCTGACCATGGAGCAGGTAGCCTTCTGTGGGCATCATTTTGATTTCTTGGTACTCTTGTGAAAGGTGCTTTTGTCTCAAATTCCTCCATTTAGTAGTCATTATAATGATGAAAGTAATTTTTATCTTATATCATCTGTGGGCCCTGATCCTGGGCTCCCAGGGAAGCTATCCTTTAACATTTTAACTGGCTCAAAATGATTGGGCAAAAACTCAAAGCATGGGCCCTATTTCTGCCCCAAGCACATGTTGTACATCTGCTTTGAGAAGAAAACAACCAAAAATGCCAACATGAAGATAAGAAAAAATAAAGAACCTCTTTGGCTCCCATAAGATTAAAGTCATACTGACATGTACATACTGAAAATGCATGAAACCATTGCATTTCCTAGAGCCAAAGCCTTGGAGGGTCTGAGAGCCACTGACCTTGCCCAGAACCAGGCACACCCCAGCAGGGAGGGCTGGTGCAGAAAGGGAAGGGGCAGGACTCTGAGGGTGGTCTGCAGCTAGAGGGGTCCCTAGAAGGGGCCAGGTGTGTGTGGGTGCCCTGGCCCACGACCCCACCCATTCCTGTGCCGGGTGTTGGGTAGAGGAGGCACCTCTTGGGCCCCCTGCACTTTCAGGGTTCCAGGGGCTTGAGGGCGGGTTGCCCAGCATCCAAGGGGCTCAGGCACCAACCTCCCCAACCATTCACTGCTTGGGGGTGGAGATGTCTCTGTGGGCAGTCCCAGATTTGCAGTGGGTTGCAGAATTGGGGCAGAAGAAGGGGCACTGAGAGAGAGAGAGTTGCCCTGTGGAGATCCCTGCTGGTGAGTGAGCAGCTTGCACTGGGGTGGGGGTCTGGGGGTAGGGTGTGCCCCAGGTGGGAGGCAAGGTTTTGGAAGGGCACGTGGAGAGGGTTCATTGTGGGTACTCAGGTGAGTTTTCTTTTTCCCTTTAAAGTCTCTTCTGCCCCATGTCCTCAACTGACCTTATTCCCCATACCCGGGAACTCCAGGGCACCCACTCACCTGAGCTTTTGTGGGATGGGTTGCAGAATTTCAGGGTTTCCCCAGTTCCCCTGGAAGAGTGCGGGTAACGACCTCACACAATCCCCACTTTCAGTTCTCTGACACAGTGCAGGTGATGCATCTTGAGCAGTACCCTGAGTTCAGCAGGGTGTGTCCTGGTCCCCCAGGCACAGGTGTGGCAGTAGCAAGCCCCAGAGCCATCCCCCAACTTCAGCATTATGCCCCGTGTGCCCCTGGGTAGTGGTAATTGGCTATTAGAATCATGCAGGAATATCCTCCAGGTGGGGGCCTGGAGGCGTGCGTAAACCAGACCCCACTCTAGTTGCATTGGGAATAGACGAATTGAGGGTTTCTTTAGAAGAGTAAGTCTGCTTTCCAGAAAAGGCAAGGTCATTGGTCTGTTGAGAATGAAGATAATTACTGATAAACAACAAGTATGTGTTGCCCCTTCGCCCAGAAACCGAAGCAGGTGTGCAGGCTTTAGGTCAGAGGTGCCTTCTTCTCCCCACCTGACAGCAATTCTCTGCTCTGGCTCCAAGAAACCCGAGGTTTTGAACGTCAGCATCAGAGTCAGCGAGGCAGCTTGTCACAGGACGCCAGTGTTCACAGAAAGCAAAGGTATGTTTGGCAAAATGTCCTAACTATGTCAGGGCTGGAGGTAAAACCTCTCATTATCCTAAAACCTCCTGGGCTTTTCTCTTTTCTCTAGTTGAGCCACAAAGTAAAATTGAAGTAGCTGTCAGCATTCTGGGTTTGGTGCAGGAATTACTTAGTTTCCCTGGAGGTAGAACGTTGCAGGGGATCACAATTTCTCTGTCCATTTACTGCTTACAAATGTATTTTGACCATCTGTTTCCTAGGAACCCTCTTTTATTAGAAAGGGAAGGTGAGATTCACTCTGTGCCTGTTTGTAACATCTAATTTGTTCCTTCATCTAACAGTGTTTATTCAATTGGGCCTAAGATATGGTTGAGTGGCCAACATCTAGAGTTAGGTGGCTTTTTTCATCTGATACAGACTTGGATGATGTCATTTGACAAAGGTGATGTTTCATCATTGATTAGTTTATTCATCAGAAGAGTTAAAATTAGGGTGGAGGGAAAATTGAAAATTTTCCAAAGCGGCCTCTTCCTGTTTAAAAGTTGAGCTTGACTTTCTAGTTTTACTAAATGTATTATCTCGATATTTTGAGGTGCCATATTCTCTCTGTAGTTTCTTTGGTGGTGGAGTCAGAAGGAGAGTCTGGGAATTCTTTTGGATAGTGGCATGCTGGTGGCTTCAAGGGGCTTGGCGTCAGGAGCCTTGGGGTGAACTCTGCAACTGCTTGTCTGACCCTAGGTGCATCTCCTAGAGGTTTTGTTTCCTCTTATGAAATTGCTGGCAGATAATGTTCTGCTTAAAGGGGAAGCCTCCCATCCTGTTGGTGGGAATGCAAAGTGGTGCAGCCAGTCTGGGAAACAGTGTGGGGGTTCCTCAAAAAGTTAAACATTGAACAACCCCATGATCCAGCAATTGCTCTCCTAGGTATTTACCCAAAGGATACAAAAATGTGGATTCGAAATGGGTACATGCACCATGATGTTTATAGCAGAAATGTCCACAGTAGCCAAACTATAGAGAGAATCCCAACGTCCATGCACTGATGAATGGGTAAAACAGATGTGGGATACATATATATACACTGGAATATGACCCAGATTCAAAAAGAATGAAAACTTACCATTTGCAAGGATGTGGATGGACCTAGAGTGTATTAAGCTAAGCAAAATCATTGAGGAAAGACAAATATCCTATGCTCTCATGCCTGTGGAACTTCAGAAAGAAAACAGATGAACAGAGTTGAGGGGTGATGAGAGAGGCAAACAAGGAAATAGACTCAACCTTGGAGAACAAACTGAGTGTTGCTGCAGGACAGGGGCATGGGGGGAAGAGTTAAATGGGTGAATGGTATTAAGGAGGGCACTTGTGATGAGCACCGAGTTCTGTATGCAGGTGAGGAATCACTAAATCCTACCCCTGAAGCGAATATTCCATGGCATGTGAACTAACTGGAATTTAAGTAAGAGGAGAAAGGTAAAAGTGTTCTGCTTCATGAAGAGTGAGGTAAAATTGTAGTGATTTGGGCTGTACTACTCTATAGATGAGAGTTGTAAATCACCCTGTTGTAGGATACACTAGTTTCTTATCACATAAGGAGTCCTCAGAAAGCTGCAATGAAAGATTCAGGTCTCAGAGCATGTTCATGTTCCACTGATATGTTACAGTTTGCACAGGTAGGAAAGAAGGTGGAGAGAAAGGCAACAGAAGGGGAAAGTAGGTGTGAACCTTTCATTAGTTAGCGTTATAGCTTTCTCATGAAAGCCTTGCGCCAGTGTGATTTTGGAAGCAGAGAGGTAATCCGGGAGCTTTGCAGGAGATGGGGGAGTTCCAGGACTGGGTAAAGCTGACAGGGGTTCCAGAGGAGAGCTGAATGCATTCTGCAGCAGGGTGTGGGCAGGGTGGGCTCCAGGGATGGCTGTGGGTCTCCTGGGTGAGACTTGTGACAGGTGAGGGCTGTGTGCAAGTTCCTGGCTGAGGACAAGTGAGGCACAGGCGGAGAGCTGGCAGAGAACCTTCTTCTGGGCCACCAGCCTCACCCAACACACACAGCCTCATCTTCTGTCCCTGTCACTCCAATTCAGACTTCTCCGAAGGTGAGTGAGAACACATCAGGAGCATTCTGAACAGAAGGGAAAGCATGTGCAATGGCTCTGGGGCAGGAAAATTCCAGCTATGTCCTGGAGTAGCAAGATGGCCCTGTGGCCACAGGAGACAGCTTAGGACATGACCTCAGAGAGGTGACAGAAAGCCATTCCAGGGCTATAACCCCATGAGACCCTGTTTCACTGGGCCATCCTGGCTACAGTGTTGAGAACAGATGACAGAGGGTTGAAGATGGCAAGGCAGGTCAATGACGAAGCTTTTCTAGGAACTCAGGCACTGTGGTCCAGACAGGTGGCCTTGGATGGAGTGGTTAGACCTATTCTGGGTCCATTTTGAAGATGGAGCTCACAGGATTTGCTGATGGGTTAGCTATTAGGAGCAGGAGAACAGAGGAATTGTGGTAACTCCCAGCTGTTGTGGGTTGTCCTGATCAAGGGGAAGGAGAGGGTTCCTCGGGTGGTAGGAGGTAGTCCGTGTTCCACATGCTGAGGAAGGTGCCTTTCCCAGTGGATCTGCTGAGGTTTGTGTCTGAGAGAACCTTTCACATCTCCTCCCTCAGCAATGCTCAAGTACAAGTATCCCCCACTTTTTAAACGTTCACAGTAAGACACTGGGCTTTCTTGAAAGAACTACGTTATTACCCAGCTTCAGTAAGAGGAAGAGACCTGAAGAGGATTTCCCTCTTATGAAAAAAGGTGAACAGTGAGAATAGCGTTCAGCATCTGTTTTGGGGAGAAGCACGACAGAGGCGGCGTGCACCCCAACCAGGTCCTTCCGCTGGGAACTGCTCTCCGCATCCAGCCACCAGCACTTTGAATGGTGTCTGTGAGCCTCTGCTGTGCTTTGTCTTCATTTATGCTGGGCCTCCATTAGAAACTTGTGTCCTGAGGCCTAAGAAAAGCCAAAGAGAAGGAATTTTGGAGTCTGAGGACACTATCTAATTGTGCCGTGTAAATTAATGGCCATTCCTTCTTGAACACCATTTCTGCTGTGCAAGGTTTCTCAGAAGCCCTGTACTTTCAAAGAGCAGGGAAACCTATACCCCATGCTGCGGGTTTAGTTTTAGTCTCCATACTGGACGGAACATTTCATGACTGTCGGATTTTCTCACTCAAACATTGAGACTTTGACCACCTTCACCCATTTCTAACACCCCATCCCCGAATCTGGCACCTACCAATCTGCTATCAGTATCTATGCATTCAGTAATTGTTTATTCCACGTGGAATGTACATGAGAGCATCTGAGATTGGTCTTTCTGTGTCTGAGTTACTTGGCATAAGGCCCCCAAGGTCTGTGTTTCCATGTCTGGTTCTTGTGAATAATGCTGCAGTGAACGTGGAAGTGCATCTGTCTTTTTTAGGCAGTATTTTTGTGTTCTCCAAATCAATACTCAGTAGAGCCATTAATGGGTCATGTGGTAGTCGCATTTATTTTTTCAGGAACCTCCATACCGTTTGTCACAGTGGCTGCACCAATTTCCATTCCCACCAACACTGCACAGTGTCTCCTCGTCTGCACACCCTTGACCCCACCTGGTGTCTGTCTCTGGGACAATTGCTGTTCCAACTGTTGTGAGGGGATAGCCGATTGTGGGTTTGACTGATGTTTCCCTGATGATGATGAGTGATGTCTAACAACTTTCTCTGTCTGTTGGCACCTGTGTGCCATCTTTAGAAAGTATCTATTCACATATTCCCCACATTTTTTATACAATTTTTTTGTTTTGATTTGTATGAGTGTTGTGTGTATTTTGGATATTAGCGTCTTCTCACACATATGATTCGCAGATATTTTTTTTCTTATTGGGTCAGTGGCCTTTTAAGTTTTTGCTGGTTTCTTTTGCCGTGTGGAAGATTTCAGTTTGATGTTGTTCCACTTGTTTATTTTTGCTTTTGTTGCCTTTGCATTTGGTGTCCGATCTGAAGACACTTTGCCAAAACTAATGTCGAGAGACTTAGTACCTGTGTCTTCTTGGAGGTTTATGGATTCAGGTCTTATGTTCAAATCATTCATCCATTAAAAATTTTGTGTGTGGTGTAAGAAAGTGGACCAGTTATATTCTTCTGCATTTAGTGTCCAGTTTGCCTGTTACCGCTCACTGAAGAAACAGTCCTTCCCTCATGGCATATCTTCTGCTGCTGTGTCGTAAGTTAGGATCATCTACGTGTGGTAAGTTTCTGAGGTTTCTGTTCTGTTCCACTGACCTGGTGTCTGTGTTTATGCCAGTACCATCCTGTTTTGATGACAACAGCTTTGTAATCTAGCTTGAAATCCAGGAGTGTGTTGACTGCACCTTTCTTTCTCCAGGTTGCTTTGGGTATTTGGGGTCTTTTGTGATTCCATACAAGTTTGAGGACTGTTTTCTATTTGCTCGAATAATGCCGCTGGAATTCAGATAGGGATTTCATCATACCTGTCGATTGCTTTGGGTACGATGGACATGTTCACATAATTAAATCTTCCAGTTAAGGAGCATGGCGTATGCTTCCATTTGTTTGTGTTGCCTTCCAAATCTTTGACCCATACATTCCGCCCCCCTCGACACACATGTTTTTCATTTCTTTTCTGCCATGTGTTGAGTGTACTATGTCTTTCTCATTTTTGGTTACTTTTATTCCTAGATTTTTTTTTGATGCAATTATAAATGGCATTGCTTTTTGAATTTCTCTTTGCAAAAGTGTGTCATCAGTATGCAGAAATGCAAGAAGTTGGGTCACCTGGGTGGCCCCATAGGTGAAGCTTCTGCCTTCATCTCAGGTCATGAACTCAGAGTTCTGACATTGAGCCCTGTGTTGGGCTCCCCGTTTAGCGAGGGTCTGCTTCTCCCTCTTTCGGACACTCCCCCTGCCCTTGCTTTTTCTCTTCCTCTCAAATAAATAAATAAAATATGAAAAAAAAAGAGAACAGGTCTCTGTATATTGACTTTATATCCTGCAGCTTTCTAGAATTTGTTTATTCTAACAGTTTTTGTGTGTGTGTGTGTGTGTGTAATCTTTCGGGATTTCATGTCATTTGCAAATAGTGACAGTTTTCCTGTATGAATTTCATATCCTTCTATTTTTTTAAAATGATGTTAATCACCCTACAGTACTTCATTTGTTTTTGATGAAGTGTTCCATGATTCATTGTTTGCATATAACACCTAGTGCTCATTATGACACGTGCCCTCCTTCTTTTTAAAAAGAATTTATTTATTTATTCGACAGATAGAGACAGCAGGCGAGAGAGGGAACTCAAGCAGGGGGAGTGGGAGAGGAAGAAGCAGGCTCACAGCGGAGGAGCCTGTTGTGGAGTTCGATCCCGTAATGCCGGGATAACGTCCTGAGCCGAAGGCAGATGCTTAACCGCTGTGCCACCCAGGTGCCCCAACACGTGCCCTCCTTAATACCCATCACCAGGATAACCCATTCCCCTACCCTCCCTTTCTGCAACCTTCAGTTTGTTTCCCAGTGTCAGTAGTCTCTCATGTTTCATTTCCCCTCTCATTACCTCACTTCACTTTTCCCTTCCTTCTTCTAATGTCCTCCATGCTATTCCTTCCATTCCACATAGGAGTGAAACCATATGATAATTGTCTTTCTCTGCTTGCTTTAATTTCACTTAGCATAATCCCCTCCTGGTCCATGCACGTTTGTGCAAGTGGTGGGTATTCATCCTTCTGACGACTGAGTAATAGTCCATTGTATAGATGAACCACATCTTCTTTGTCCATTCATCTGCTGAAGGACATCTTGGCTCCTTCCACAGTTTGGCTATTATGGACATTGCAGCTATGAACATTGGGATACAGGTGCCGCTTCTTTTCATTACTCTGTGTCTATGGGGTAAATACCCAGTAGTGCAATTGGTGGGTCGTAGGATATCTCTGTGGTTAACGTCGTGAGGAACATCCATATTGTTTTCAAAAGTGGCTGTACCAGCTTGAATTCTCACGAGTAGTGTAAGAGGGCTCCCCTTTCTCCACATCCTCTCTGACATTTTTTTTATTTCTGTCTTGTTAATTTTTTTTTCAAGATTTTATTTATTTATTCCACAGAGATAGAGACAGCCAGCGAGAGAGGGAACACAAGCAGGGGGAGTGGGAGAGGAAGAAGCAGCATCATAACGGAGGAGCCTGATGTGGGGCTCGATCCCATAATGCCAGGATCATGCCCTGAGCCGAAGTCAGACGCTTAACCGCTGTGCCACCCAGGTGCCCCCTGCCTGGTTAATTTTAACCATTCTATCTGGTGTAAGGTGGTATCTCATTGTCGTTTTGATTTGTATTTGCCTGATGGCAAGTGATGTGGAGCATTTTTTCATGTGTCTGTTGGCCATTTGTATGTCTTCTCTGGAGAAGTATCTCTTTGTGCCTTCAGCCCATTTTTTGGGTGTCGAGTTTGAGGGGTTCTTTATAGATCTTGGAAACCAGCCCTTTATCTGTAATATCATTTGCAGATATCTTCTTCGATTCCATAGGTTGCCTTTTTGTTTTTTGATCATTTGCTTTGCCAAGCAGAAGCTTTTTATCCTGATGAAGTGCCAATAGTTCATTTTTGCTTTTATTTCCTTTGCCTTTAGAGACGTGGCTTGCAAGAAGTTGTTGTGTCCAAGGTTGAAGAGTTCTTTTGATTTTGATATGAGACAGGAATCCATTATCTTATTTTCCTGATTGTATTCGAGTCCTCTGTCTTTCTTGATGAGTCTAGCTAAGTTTGTCAGTTTTGTTTATCTTTCCAAAAAAGGCCAATCTCATTTTCATTGTTTTTTTTTTGTCTTTTTAGTATCCATTGGATTTATTTATGCATTCCTTTTTGTTATTTCCTTATTTCTACTAATTTGGGGCTTTGTTTGTTGTTTTTTTTTTCTACTTCTTTACCACATAAATCAGGTTGTTTATTGGAGACCATTCTCATGAAATGATGAAGACTTGAATTGCTATGAATGTCCCCCATAAAGCTACTTCTGCTGCATCCCATAAGTTTTTGTAGGTTGTCTTATTCATCAGTGTCAAGGTACTTCTAAAATTTTTTTGATTTCTTCTTTGACTGTTGGTTGTTCAGTAGCATGTTGTTAAATCTCCACATATTTTTTTAAGATTATTTAAGTATCTGACAGAGAGTGAGACAGCGAGAGAGTGAACACAAGCAAGGGGGTGGGAGAGGGAAAAGTGGGCTTCCCACTGAGCAAGGAGCCTGATATGGGGCTAGATCCCAGGATCCTGGGATCAAGACCAGAGCTGAAAGCAGATCCTTAACGACTGAGCCACCCAGGCCCCAAAAATCTCCACCTATTTTTGACTGTCCCATTTTTTTCTTGAGACTGATTTCTAGTTTCATATCATTGTGGTTGGACAAGATTTGAAGCAGAAGGTGAAAAGAGCATTCAGATGAAAGGTTTGTTTCCTGGAGGGTTTTCTGAGGGCAGACCATGAGTTCAGTGGGGATGGAGGAAGGTTTTGTGAGACGGGGGGTGGGGTTAACCCTTGTTAGAATTACTGACTACTACCATAAAAGCTGTGTGCTACCGTTCACACCATAGTCCTGATGGACTTGTACTTCATTAGAAATATTTTCTAGGAGGTGTAGGCATAGCCTTCACTTAAAGAAAGGTGCTATGTGGGTTCATGGCATGACCCCAGGTCAGCAACCAGGATGTATGGTATTGTGGGGGATCATAACCAGGCTTTCTGTAGTAAGTGACAGAAATAGGGTATGGTGAGCTCCATGACCATAGGTGAGGTCCCGAGTGATCCACTGGGTGTTGGTTTCTGTGGATCTGTCTCATCAGGTCCTGTGGAATTCAGGGACACCCTCCTGTCTGTGGATTTGTATGGAGACAGGTAGACATCAGTGTCTTGCCAGGCACAAGGGTCGCACTGGACCAACACCAGAGGTGCAGCGTGTGCAGGAGCCACTGCTTGCTTTCCACGAAAGCTGACCATTGTCTGTGAACGTGATTCCTAGCAGCTGCAAGGGGAGAGGAGGACGGGGGTGGTGCACACTACCTAGAGTTGTGGTCAGGACTAGTCTGGAGCCCACCGACGTCAGCCACACCTGGCACAGAAGACACCCATTCAGTGAAGCTGTGGGCGCTGCTCCCATGATACTTTCGGGACGGCTCCATGCTGCCACCTCCTGCTTTTCATCATCATCTTCAAGGTCATGTGCCTCTGCTCTTACCCATGGCCTCCGGGGTATTGTCCGTCCTCCATCTGGCCCTCGTCCCTGGTACCCTGTGCAGTCCAATGCCAGGGTAGCCTTCTCGAGACAAACATCTGGCCCTGATGGAACACTTCCATGGATCTCTTTTGATGTGAGGATGATGCCCTGCCCTGGAAGGGGGCTGCAGGTCCCCAATCAGGAGAGCCATGTCTCCCTTTTCAGCATGGCCTGCCCTCCCCTCAGTCTTCTTCAGGGAAGCTCTCCCCACTTCCTGAGATGACAGCTCTGAACTTAAAAATGAATGTTATTTTACATATCTCTATGCTTTAGTTCATCCATGGCAAGTCTTTCAACCCCGTTAGTGGGGTTTTTTTTTTTAGCAGTTCTGAAGGGCTGTTTGCTCAAAGATAGGGTGACCAGGGTGGGGCAGCTTTCCCTCTCATCTCCCTCAGCATGTCTCTGAGCCCTGGGGGACAGCTGTCCCACTGAGGATTGAGGGACGCGAGCCAGCCCATCCTGAGCCCAGGCTGTGTCAGCTGTGTCGACTGATGCGTGTCGGAGCGGTGGGCAGCTGGCATGGGCCAGGAGCAGGCAGTGTCTCCTTCTCATTCCATCCCTCCCTTCCTCCCAGAGGTAGCTCAGAGCAGCCTTCAACCGCTGCATCTCCAGATCCCTTGACCTGTGCCTCCTGTGTTCAGCTGGTGACCTTGGAGTTTCGCATGAATTCTCCCACCTGTACCCTCTCCCATAGCAGTTCCTGGATCAGGGGAGGGGTCGGACCCTTGTCTGTTTTTGGTCTTCTTCCTGTCCCGCACCAAGCCCACCCACCTTTGCATCTTCCATGTAAGTGCTTGGAAGCAAGCCCATCCACAGGGAACCTATTAGCCAAATGGATCCAGGCAATGAACATTGAAGTAGAGATCCAGGATCCATAATAAACCTGCTCTGAAACCTGTCCCAAAGTCTGTGACTCTCACACTGAAACAGAAACAATAATAGCTTTCTGGAATGTGAAGTGACATGTGTCTCTACTTCCAATCTTGAATGCATAGGTGCTGAGCCTTGACAGAAAAGGACCATGGCTCCCGTGGGCTGGAATCCACGGTAAGAACTCAGTGAAATATGAATTTGAGGCATGGAGTGAATAATTACTGTAGAGTGAATCCTCCCAAGTAGGGCTTATGCACAGTGCACAGGAAAAGCTTTTTCAAAGAGGTTCCTGAAAGAAAAATCTTTTTTAAAATTTATTTTAATCCCAGTAGTGCTAACATACAGTGTTACATTCATTTCAGGTGTACAAGAGAGTGATTTAGTAATTCTATATATTACTCAGTGGTCATCAAGAAAAGCGTCCTCTTAATCCCCTTCATCTATTTCACTCATCCCTCTATCCACCTCCTCTCTGGTAACCATCCGTTTGTTCTCTATTGTTAAGAGTTTGTATTTCGGTGTGTCTCCTTTTTCTCTTTTAGTTACTTATTTTGTTTGTTTTGTAAATTCCCCATTAGAATGACATCGTATGGGATTTGTCTTTCTCTGACTGACTGATTTTAGTTAGGATAATACTCTCTAGCTCCATCCATGTGTCTGCAAATAGCAAGGTTTCATTCTTTTTCAAGCCGAGTAATACTCCATTGTGTGTGTCTGTGTGTGTGTGTGTGTGTGTGTGTGTGAATACACACACCTATCATCTCATTTGTCAATTTTTCTACAGACACTTGGGTTGCTTCCATATGGTGATATTGTAAATAATGGTGCAAGAAACATAGGGGTGCACGTATCCTTTTACGTTACTGTTTTCCTATTCTTTGGGTAAATACGAGTAGTGTGATTGTTGGATCGTAGGGTAGTTCTATATTTAATTTTTTGAGGAACCTTCATACTGTTTTCCACGGTGGCCACCACAGTTTGCATTCCCACCCACAGTTCGCGAGGATTCCCCTTTATCCACATCCTCCCAACACCAGCTCTTTGTTGTGCTTTTGATGTTAGCCATTCTGACAGGTTTGAGGTATTACCTCATTGTCCTTTGGATTTACATTTTCCTGATGATGGGTGATGGTGAACATCTTTTCACGGGACTGTTGGCCATTTGTATTTCTTCTTTGGAGAAATGTCTGTCCATGGCTTCTGCCTATTTTTTAACTGGAGTATTTGTTTTTTGGGGGGTCGAGTATTATCAGTTGTATATGTTTTGGACACTATCCCTTTATTGCATATGATCTTTGCAAATATCTTCTCCCTTTGAGTAAGTTGTCTTATTATTTTTACGTTTTCATTGTTCTTCTGCCATGTGGAAACTTTTTATTTTGCTGTATTCCCAATAGTTTATTTTTGCTTTCATTTCCTTTGCCTCAGGACACAGTCTAGAAAAACATTGGTATGGTCCATGTCAAGAAGTTACTGTCTTCCCTCCTGTAGGATTTTTATGGATTCAGGTCTCATATTGAGGTCTTGAAACTGTTTTCTGTTTGTCTGTATTGTGTAAGAAAGCAGTCTAATTTCATTCTTTTGTCCATAGCTGTCTAGTTTTCCCAACACCATTTGTTGTAGAGACTGTCCATTTCCCTTTTGATATCATTGCTTGCTTTGTGAAAGATTCACGAACCACATAATTGTGGGTTTCTGTCTGAACTTGTATCCTGTTCCTTTGGTCGCTGTGTCTATTTTTGTGCCATACTGTCTTGTTAGGATGACTGTAGCTTTGTAGTATAACCTGAAATCTGAAATTGTCAGTCCTCCAGCTTTGTTTTTCTTTTCCACATTGCACTGGCTGTTCGGAATCTTTAGTGGTTCCATACAAATGTGTAGGATTGTTTATTCGAGGTCTTTTGTTCTTTAATTTAAATTCAATTAGCCAACTTAGAGTACATCATTCGTTTCAGATGTAGTCTTCAATAAATTTTCAGTCATGTGTAACACCCAGTGCTCATTGTATCGTGTGACCTCCTTAATGCTACTCACCCAGTTACCCCCCCCCCAACTTCTCCTCCAACAATCATCAGTTTCTTGTGATAGTTAAGCATCCATTTTGGGTTTTCTCCCTCTCTGATGACTTCCCTTTCTATTTTCCCTTCCTTGTCCTATGGTCTTCTTCCTTGTTTCTGATATTCCACATAGGAGTGAAAGCATATGATCATTGTCTTTCTTTCATTGGCTTATTCCACTCAGCATAATACCCTCCAGCTCCACCCAGGTCGGTGTGATGGTAAGTACTCATCCTTTCTGATGGCTGAGTAATATTCCATTATATATATGATCCACATCTTCTTTATCCATTCATCTATCCATGGTCATCTGCACTTCTTCCACAGCTTGTCTATTATGGTTATTGCTGCTATGAACACTGGGGTGCATGTGTCCCGTCTTCACTACCTCTGTCTCTTTGGGGGTAAATAGCCAGTAGTGCAATTGCTGGGACATAGGGTAACTTTATTTATAACTTCTTGAGGAAACTCCGTACCATTTTCAAGAGTGGCTATACCGGACTGCATTCGTACAGGGGTGTAAGAGGGTTCCTGTTTCACCACATCCTCTCCAACATGTATAGTTTCATGTCTTCTTATTTTTAGATATTCAGCCTCGTGTGATATGGCATCTATAGGGGTTTAGATTTGCATTTCCCTAAAGCCAAGTGATATGAAGCATTTATGCATGTATCTTTTGGTCACCAGTACGTCGTCATCAGTGAAGTGACTTCCCATTTTAATCCATCTCAAGACCTAAAGCTGGGTAAGGCACTGAAGCTGGATGATGCCATCGGTTGGAAGTGTGGAGAATTTCAAAAGATCTCTGTGGAGAGCAAGTTTAAAGGTCAGTGTGAAGCTACTAATTGGATCCGGGGAGATCTCTGAAAGTGCGGGTTGCCTGGGATGGGCTGAAGGGGGCCCTCCTATTTTCCTATGAATTCTTGCTGCAGCCCAAAATGGACAGTTTCCTGCTGTGGGGCAGGCTGAGTCCTCTAGTCGTGCTGAGGTGAGCCCAATGCCTGGTGCCTTGGAGGCAGGCAAACGGGGAGGGACCCTCAGCAGAAGACCCAGGGTTAGGTTAGGCCTCAAGAGACAGCAGTTCTGAACTGCCCAGTGCTCAGAGAACTCCCAGGCCGAGTGAGATGAGGGCACAAGGGCGGGTGAGTGTGAGCCTTGGGGTTTCATCTGGAAGGGCCCACAAAGGTCGGGGTTCACCAGAAGGGGCTCTCAGGGGGTGCCCCAAATCTCTTGCCCTGAATGCTCTGTTGTGTCCCAAAATGGTACAGTTTACTGTGGGTTGCAGGCTGAGTCCTGCGGTGGGGCTTTGGTGTCCCCATCCCCTGGAGTTGGTTGCCAGGACCCTGGGGAGGGGCCCCTGTCTGCCCAACCTAGGGTAAGAGTTAGGGTCCCGGAGCCCAGCAGGGACAATCTGCAGGCTGTTAGGCGAGCTCTGTGGAGGGCTGAGAGGAGGCCATGGGGGAGGGTGAGCATGGGCCTCAGGGTTGGGGCATGGGGGGCTGCCAAAGGATGTGGATGGGCTCCGGGGGCCTCCCCAAGTTCTCGTGCCCTGTAGGCTCCTTAGAGCCCCAAGGGGCAATGTTTCCTGTCGGGTGGCAAGCTGAGTCCTGCAGTGGGGCACAGGTATCCCAATTCCCCGGGGCTGCGGTGTAAGGCTCCTGGGGAGGCCCCCATACCCACGGCCAACCTAGGGCTAGGGTTAGGCCCAGGAGCCCCGCAGGCCCGATTTGCTGGCTGTATGGCGAGCTACACGGGCTGAGGTGAGGGTGTGGGGAGGGTGAGCATGGGCCTCAGGGTTCCGGTGCGGGAGGCCGCCGAAGTTCGCTGGTGGCTCAGGAGGGCCCTCCTGGTTCTCCCGCCCTGAATGCTCTATGGCCTCCCAAGGGGCACGGTTTCCTGCGGGGTGGCAGACTGAGTGCTGCTGTGGGGCTCAGGTGTCCCAAATGCCCGCAGCTGCGGCTCCAGGCTCCTGGGGAGGGGCCCCTCCACAGATGAACGAGGGTTAGGGTTGGCGCCCAGGAACCCCGCAGGCCAGATCTGCCCACTATGTGGCGAGCTCCGCCATGGGCTGAGGTGAGGGTGTGGGGTGGGGTGAGCATGGGCTTCAAGGTTGGGTTTAGGGATTGCCGATGTTCGCTGGGGGCTCTGGGGGCCCTCCTGGTTCTCCCGCCCTGAATGCTCTACAGCCTCCCAAGGGGCACGGTTTCCTGCGGGCTGGCAGGCTTTGTCCTGCACTGGGGCTCAGGTGTCCCCAGTCCCTGGGGCTGTGGCACTGGGCCCCAGGGGAGGGGCCCTACCCAGCTGACCTAGGGTCAGTTCTAGGCCCCAGGAACCCGGCAGGCCTGATCTGCTGGCTCTGCGACGAGCTCGGTGGCAAGCTGAAGGGAAGGTGTGGGGCGGGATGAGCGTGGGCCTCAGGGTTGGGGTGTATGGGGCCGCCGAGGATCGCTGGGGGCTCAGGGGGGCCCTACCAGTTTTCCTGCACGGGATGCTCTGTGGCGCCGCAAGGGGCATGGTTTCCTGAGGGGTGGCAGGCTGAGTCCCATGGTGGGGCTCAGGTTTACTAATCCCCGGTGTTAGGGTACGGTTTAGGGTATGGGTTAAGGTTAGGGTATGGGTTACGGTTAGGGTATGATTGAGGGTAAGGGTTAGGGTTAGGATAAGGAGAGGGTACGGGTTAGGGTTGGGTTTAGGGGTTACAGTTTAGAGGTTACGAGTTAGGGTACAGATTAGGGTTTAGGGTAAGGGTTAGGGTTTAGGGTTAGGGTTAGGGTTGGAGTACGGGTTAGGTTTAGGATACGGGTTAGGGTTAGGGTATGGGTTAGGGTACACATTAGGGTACAGTTTAGGGTACGGGTTAGGGTACGGTTTAGGGTAAGTGTTGGTGTACGGATTTGGGTACGGCTTAGGGTACGGGTTAGGGTTAGGGTTAGGGTACGGGTTAAGGTACAGATTAGAGTATGTGTTAGGGTTACGTTTAGGGTTAGGGTACAGGTTAGGGTAGGATTAGGGTTAGGTTTAGGGTTAGGTTATGGGTTAGGGGTAGGGTTAGCTGAAGGGGTAGGTTTAGGGGTAGGGTTAGGGGTATGGTAGGGCCGGGTAGGGTTAGGGTTTAGGGTTAGGGTTTGGGGTTTGGAGTTAGTGGTTAAGGTTAGGGTTTAGAGTTTAAGGTTTCGTGATTAGGGTTAGGGGTTAGGGTTTAGGGTTTAGTGTTAATGTTAGGGTTTAGGGTTTAAGGATTAGGGTTTATTGTTAGGTTTAGAGTAGGGTTATGGTTAGGGTAAGGGTTAGAAGTTAGAGTTAGGGTTAGGTTTAGGGGTTAAGGTTTAGGGTTTAAGGTTAGGGGTTAGGGTTTAGGGTTAGGGTTAGACCCAGTAGGCCAGCAGGACCCATGTGCCAGTTGTGCGGGGAGTGGAGGAGTGGGATGAGGTGAGTGCACTGGCGAGCAGGAGTATGGTATCTAGCGTTTTGGCGCAGGGGGCCTTTGAAAGTCGCTAGAGGCTCGGAGGGCCCTGTCCGTTCTCCCGCCCTGAATGACCGGCGGCGCCCCTAGCGCCTGGGTGGTGGCAGGTTGGCAGTGTGAGTCTGGCTTTGCGGTTTGGGGGTCCCCAATGCCATGCATTGCAGCGCAAGGCCCCTTGGGAGGGGCCCCTCTGGGGCCATCCTAGGGTTACTGTTAGCACCCAGGATTCCAGTAGACATTATCTGCCAGCTGTGTGGTAGCGGAGGGCCAGGCCGAGGTGAGGGCGCCGGCGAACTGGAGCGTGGGCCCAAGCATTTTGTCACGGGGGGCCTTGGAAGGTCACTGGGGTCTCGAGGGCCCTGCCTGTTCTCCCACCCTGAATGAACAGTAATGCCCCAGCGTGCCCGGTGTCAGCGGGGCGGCACGGAGAGTATGGTGCTGGGGCTCGGGGGTCCCCAATCCCTGGCGTTGCTGTGCCAGGCCCCTTGGGAGGTTCCCCTTGGGGGCCAACCTAAGGTTAGGGTTAGCCCCCAGGAGGCTGGCAGACCTGATCAGCTGGCTGTGCGTCGAGCAGAGGGGCGGGTCGAAGTGAGGGCGCTGCTTAGCGGGAGCATGGGCCCAAGCATTTTGGAACATGGGCCCTTAGAAGTTCACCAGGACTCAGAGGGCCCTGCCCATTCTCCCGCCCTGAATGACCAGTGGCGCCCCTAGTGGCCTGGGTGCCAGCGGGGCAGCAGGGTGAGTCCAGCGCTGGGGCTTAGGGGTCATCAATCCCCGGTGTTGCGGCGACAGGCCCCTTGGGAGGGGCCCCTTGGGGGCCAACCTAGGGTTAGGTTTAGCCCCCAGTAGCCCGGCAGGCCTGATCCACCTGCTGAGTGGCGAGCAGTGGGGTGGGCCGAGGTGAGTGTGCTGGCGAGCGGGAGCGTGGTCCCAAGCGTTTTGGAGCAGGGGGCCTTCGAAAGTCACTGGGGACTCGGAGGGCCCTGCTCATTCCCTCACCTGGATGACCGGCGGCGCCCCTAGCGGCCCGGGTGATGGCAGGGCGGCAGGGTGAGTCCAGTGCTGAGGCTCGGGCTTCCCTATACCCGACGTTGCAGTGCGAGGCCCCTTGGGAAGGGCCCTTCTGGGGCCAAGGTAGGGTTAGAGTTAGCCCTCAGGAGGCCGTCAGGCTCGATCCACCATCTTGAGGTGAATGGAGTCGCGGTCCGAGGTGAGGCCGCTGGCGAGCGGAGCGTGGGCCCCAGCGTTTTGGTGCTGGGGCCTTCAAAGTTCACCGAGGCTCAGAGGGCCCTGCCCGTTCTCCCGCCCAAAACGATCTGTGGCGCCCTAGCACCACTGGTGTCAGCGGGGCAGCAGGGTGAGTCCGGCATTACGACTCGAGGGTCCCCAATCCCCGGCGTTGTGGCGGCAGGCCCCTTCAGAGGGGCCCCTCTGGGGCCAACCTAGGATTAGAGTTAGCCCCCAGGAGGCCGGCAGGCCTGATCTGCCAGCTGTGCAGAGGGCGGAGGGGCAGGCTGAGGTGAAGGCGCTGGCGAGCTCCAGCGTGGGCCCCAGCATTTTGGCACGGATGGCCTTCAAAATTCACCGGAGTCTCGAGGGCCCTGCCCATTCTCCCACCCTGAGGGACCAGTGATGCCCCAGAGAGCCTGATGTCGACAGGACGGCAGGGTGAGTCCGGCGCTGCGGCTCGGCTGTCCCCAATCCCCAGCTTTGGTCACAAGTCCCCTTGGGAGGGGCCCCTCTGGGCCAACCTAGGGTTAGGGTTAGCCCCCAGGAGGCCGGCAGGCCCGATATGCCAGCTAGACTGTGAGAGGAGGGGCGGGCCAAAGTAAAGGTGCTGGCGAGCAGGAGCCTGGGCACCAGCATTTTGACTTGGGGCTTTCAAAGGTCGCCGGGGTCTCGAGGGCCCTGCCTGTTCTCCCACCCTGCATGAACGGCGGTGCCCCTAGCGGCCCGGGTGGTGAGGGGTGGCAGGGTGAGTCAGGCCCTGAGGCTCAGGTATCTCCAATCCCCAGCGATGCGGCACCAGGCCCCTTGGGAGGGGCCCCTCGGATGACAACTTAGGGTTAGGTTTAGCCCCTAGGAACTCGGCAGTTCCTATTCGCCAGCTGTGTGGAGAGTGGAGTGGCGGACCTAGGTGAGGGTGCTGGTGTTTGGGAGCGTGGGCCCAGGCATTTTGGCGCGGGGGGGATTCGAAGGACACCGTGTATCGGAGGGCCCTGCCCGTTCACCCGCCCTGAATGAACGGCAGCACCCCAAGCCCCTGGGTGGCGGCTGGGTGGCAGGGTGAGTCAGGTGCTGAGGCTCAGGGTCCCCAATCCCCTGTGTTGCAGCGCCAGGCCCCTTGGGAGGGGCCCCTCAGGGGTCGATCTAGGGTTACGGTTAGCCCCCCGGATGCCGGTGGACCCGATCAGCGTCTGTGCGGCACGCAGCAGGGTGGGCCGAGGTGAGGGCGCTGGCGAGCCTGAGCATGAGCCCAAGCATTTTAGCGTGGGGGGCTTTCGAAGGTCAGTGGGGGCTCGGAGGGACCTGCCCGTTCTCCCGCTCTGAATGACCAGCAGGGTCCCTAGTGGCTCAGGTGGCTGAAGGGCAGCAGGGTGAGTCTGGCACTTGGGCTCGGTTGCCCCATCCCCAGCGTTGGGGCTCCAGGCCACTTGAGAAGGGCCCCTCAGGGGCCGACCTACAGTTAGGGTTAGCCCCCAGGAGGCCGGCAGGCCCTATACACCGCCTGTGCGTGGAGCGGAGAGTTGGGCCGAGGTGAGGGTGCTGGTGAACATGAGCCTGGGCACAAGCATGTTGGTTCTGGGAGCCATTGAAGGTGGGTGGGGGTTCGGAGGCCCCTGCCAGTTCTCCCGCCGAGAATGAATGGCGGCGCCCCTAGCGGCCCGTGTGGGGCGGGATTGCAGGGTGCACCCGGCGCTGGGGCTTGGGGGTCGCCAATCCCTGGCATTGCACCGCAAGGCTCCTTATGAAGGGACCCTCAGGGGCCGTCCTAGGGTTAGGGTTAGCGCCCAGGAGGCCGGCAGGCCCGAGTCGCCGACTGTGCGAGTAGCGGAGGTGTGGGCTGAGTTGAGGGTGATGCAGAGCGGGAGCGTGGGCCCCAGCGTTTTGGCACCCTGGGCCTTCGAATGTGCCATGTCTCGGAGGGCCCTGCCCATTCTCCTGCTCTGAATAACCAGTGACACCCCTAGCGGCTCTGTTGGCAGTGGGGTGGCAGGGTGAATCCCACGCTGTGGCTCGGGGATCCCCAATCCCCGGTGTTGCGGTGCCAGGCCCCTTGGGAGGGGCTCCTCCTGGGCCGACTTAGGGTTAGAGTTAGCCCCCATGAGGATGGCAGGCCTGATCCTCTGGCTGGGCGGCGAGAGGTGGGTGTGCCGAGCTAAAGGCGCTGGGGAGCGGGATTGTGGGCCCCTGCATTTTGGCGCTGGAGGCTTCAAATGTCCCGGTTTCTCCAGGGCTCTGTCCATTCTCCCGCCCTGAATGACCGGCGGCGCCCCTCGCGGCCCGGGAGGCAGCGTTGTGGGAGGGTGAGTCTGGCTCTGGGGCTTGGGGTCCCAGATCCCCGGTGTAGTGGCACCAGGACCCTTGGGAGGAGCCCCTGGGGCGCCGACCTAGGGTTAGGGTTAGCCCCAAGGAGACCTTCAGGCCCAATCCGCACACTGTGCGGCGAGCGGAGGTGCAGGCCGAGGTGAGGGCGCTGGGGAGGGGGAGCGTGGGCACCAGTGTTTTGGCACGGGGAGCCTTTGAATGTCACTGGTGGCTCAGAAAGCCCTGCCCTTCTCTTGCCCTCTATGACCTGCGGCGCCCCTAGCGGCCTGGGTGGGGACAGTGCGGCAGGGTGAGTCTGGCTCTGGGGCTCTGAGTCACCAATCCCCAGCATTGCAGAGCCAGGCCTCTGGGGATGTCCCCACAGGGCCAACCTAGGGTTTTGGTTAGCTGCCAGAAGCACAGCAGGCCCTATCCACCAGCTCTGAAGCAAGCAGAGGGGCGGGACGAGGCGAGGGCGCTGGTGAGCAGGATCCTGGGAGCCAACGTTTTTGCTCAGGGAGCCTTCAAAGGTCAGCGTGGGCTCGGAGGGCCCTGCCCGATCTGCCCTGATTGACCGGCGGGGCCTCTAGCGGCTCCAGTGGCTGAAGGGCAGCAGGGTGAGTCCGGCACATGGGCTCAGGATCCCCATCCCCAGCATTGTGATGCCAGGCCCCTTGGGTAGAGCCCCTCGGGGGCCGACCTATGGTTAGGGTTAGCCTCAAGGAGCCCCACAGGCCCGATACACCACCTGTGCGTCGAGCAGAGAATTGAGGCGAGGTGAGGGTGGTGGTGAACATGAGCCTGGGTCCAAGCTTTTTGGTTCGGTGCGCCTTCGAATGTCGGCAGGGGTTCGGAGGGTCCTCCAGTTCTCCCACCCTGAATGAATGGCGGCGCCCCTAGCAGCATGTGTGGGGCGGGCGGCAGCATGCATCTGGCGCTGGGGCTTGGGGGTCCCCAATCCCTGGTGTTGCGTCGCCAGGCCCCTTAGGAAGGGACCTTCAAGGTCTGTCCTAGGGTTAGGGTTAGCGCCCAGGAGGCCGGCAGGCCCGAGTCGCTGGCTCTGCGAAGAGCGGAGGTGCGGGCCAAGGTGAGGGTGATGCAGAGTGGGAGCGTGGTCCCCAGCGTTTTTGCACCCTGGGCTTTTGAATGTTGCCATGTCTCAGAGGGCCCTGCCCATTCTCCTGCCCTGAATAACCAGCGGCGCGCTTTGCGGCTCCGTTGGAGGTGGGGCGGCAGCGTGAGTTCCGCACTGCGGCTCAGGGATCCCCAATCCCCAGCATTGAGGGTCCAGGCCCCTTGGGAGGGGCTCCTCATGGGCGGACCTAGGGTTAGAGTTAGCACCCAGGAGGCCGGCAGGCCCAATCCTCTGGCTGGACGGCGAGAGGTGCACGGGCCGAGGTAAAGGCTCTGGGGAGCAGGAGCGTGGGCCCCTGCATTTTGGCGCAGGAGGCTTCAAATGTCGATGGTTTCTCCAGGGCCCTGTCCGTTCTCCCACCCTGAATGAGCGGCGGCGCCCCTAGCGGCCTGGGTGGGAACAGTGCGGCAGGGTGAGTCTGGCTCTGGGGCTCTGAGTCACCAATCCCCAGCGTTGCAGAGCTAGGCCCCTTGGGTTGTGCCCCACGGGGCCGACCTAGGATTTCAGTTAGCCCCCAGGATCCTGGCAGGCACTATCCACTGGCTCTGCAGCAAGCGGAGGGGCGGGCTGAGGTGAGGGCGCTGGCGAGCAGGAGGATGGGAACCAATGTTTTTGCACGGGGGGGGCTTCGAAGGTCAGCGGGGGTTCCGAGGGCCCTGCCCATTCTCCCGCCCTGATTGACCAGTGGTCTCTAGCAGCTCAGGTGGCTGAAGGGCAGCAGGGTGAGTCTGGCACTTGGACTCGGGGTCCCCATCCCCAGCGTTGTGATGCCAGGCCCCTGGGAAGTGCCCCTCGGGGGCCGAACTATGGTTAGGGTTAGCCCCCAGGAGGCCGGCAGGCCCGATACACCACCTGGGCGTTGAGCGGAGAGTTGGGCTGAGGTGAGGGTTCTGGTGAATATGAGCCTGGGCCCAAGCATTTTGGTTCGGGGTGCCTTCGAAAGTTGGCGGGGATTCGGAGGGCCCTGTCCATCCTCCCATGCTGAATGAATGGCGGCGCCCCTAGCGGCCTGGGTGGGGAGGGGCGGCAGGGTGCATCTGGCACTGGGGCTTGGGGGTCCCCAATCCCCGGCGTTGTGGCACCAGGCCCCTTGGGAGGGGCCCTTCGGGGCCCAACCTAGGGTTAGGTTTAGCCCCTAGGAGGCCAGCAGGCCCTATTCACCAGCTGTGTGAAGAGAGGAGTGGCAGACCTACGTGAGGGCGCTGGTGAGTGGGAGGGTGGGCCTGGGCGTTTTGGCGCGGGAGGCCTTTGAAGTTCACCGTGTCTCCGAGGGCCCTGCCCGTTCTCCCGCCCTGAATGAACGGCAGCACCCCAAGCCTCCGAGTGGCGGCTGGGCGGCAGGTGAGTCAGGTGCTGGCGCTCGGGGTCCCCAATCCCCGGCGTTGTGGCGCGAGGCCCCTTGGGAGGGCCCCCTCAGGTGCTGACCTAGGGTTAGGGTTACCCCCAGGAGGCCAGGAGACCCAATCTCCCGGCTGTGCGGTGAGCGGAGGGGCGGGTTGAGATGAGGGTATTGGCGAGCAGGAAAGTGGGCCCAAAGTTTTGGAGCGAGGGGCCATCGAAGGTCACCAGGGGCTCAGAGGGTCCTGCCTGTTCTCCCGCCCTGAATGACCGGGGGTGCCCCTTGTGGCCCAGGTGGCGGTGGGGGGCATGGTGAGTCCGGCGCTGGGGCTCAGGAGTCCCCAATCCCCGTCGTTGAGGCTCCAGGCACCTTGGGAGGGGCCACTAGGGGGCCGACCTAGGGTTTGGGTTAGCCCCCAGAAGGCCCGCAGGCCCAATCAGCCAGCTGTGCGGCGAGCGGGGGGGAGGGCCGAGGTAAGGGCGCTGGCCAGCGGGAGCGTGGGCCCAAGCGTTTTGGTCGGGGGGCCTTCGAAAGTCGCCGGTGACTTGGAGGGCCCTTGCCATTCTCCCTCCCTGAATGAAAGCGGCGCCCCTAGCGGCCCAGGTGGCGGTAGGGCAGGAGGGTGAGTTGGGCGCTGGGGCTCGGGAGTCCCCAATCCCCGGTGTTGCGGCAATAGGAACCTGGGATGGGCCCCTCGGGGGCCCACCAACGGTTAGGGTAACACCCAGGAGGCTGGCAGTCCAGATCCACCGGCTGTTCAGCGAGCGGAGGGGCAGACCGAGGTGAGGGTGCAGGCAAGCGGGAGCATGGGCCCAAGCGCTTTGGCACGGGGGGGCCTTCAAAGGTCGCCAGGGGCTCGGAGGGATCTGCCCATTCTCCCTCCCTGAATGACCGACGGTGCTCCTAGGGGCCCGGGTGGTGGCGGGGCAACATAGTGAGTCTGGCACTGGGGCTCGAGGGTCCCCAATCCCAGGCATTGCGGTGCCAGGCCCCTTCGGAGGGGCCCCTCAGGGGCCAACCTAGGGTTATGTGTAGCCCCAGGAGGAGGGCAGTCCTCATCCCCCAGCTCTGCAGGGAGTGGAGGAGTGGGCCAAGGTGAGGGTGCTGAGGATGGGGAGCATAGGCTCAAGCGTTTTGGATGTGGGGGCCTTCGAAGGTCGCCGTGGGCTCGGAGGGCCCTGCCATTCTCCCGCACTGAATGACCAGGGACACCCTAGCGGCCCGGGTGGTGGTGGGGCAGCACGGTGAGTCCGGCGCTGGGGCTCGGCAGTCCCTGATACCCAGCGCTGCGGCGCCAGGCCCCTTGGGACGGGCCCCTCGGGGACTGACCTAGGGTTAGGGTTAGCCCCCAGGAGACTGGCAGGCTCGTTCCGCCCATGTGCAGTGAATGGAGGTGTGGGTCGAGGTGAGGTAGCTGGTGATCGGGAGCGTAGGCCATAGCATTTGGCTTTGGCTCGGGGTGCCTTCGAAGATTGCAGGTGGCTCAGAGGGTCCTGCCCATTCTGTCGCCCTGAAGGACTGGCGACGCCCCTAGCACCCCAGGTGGCGGCGGGGTGGCAGGGTGCGTCTGGCGCTGGGACTTGGGGGTCCCCAATCAATGGCATGCGGCGCCAGGCCACTTGGGAGGGGCCCCTCGGGGGCGACCTAGGGATAGGGTTAGCCCCCAGCAAGCCAGCAGGCCTGATCCGCCAGCTCTGCAGCAAGCTTAGGCATGGGCCGAGGTTAGGGCGCTGGCGAGCAGGAGCATGGGAGCCATAATTTTTGCACGGGGGGCCTTCGAAGGTCGCAGGGGGATCGGAGGGCCCTGCCCGTTCTCCCTTCCTGAATGACTGGCAACGCCCCTAGCGCCCTGGGTGCTTGCGAGGTGGCAGAGTGAGTCCAGCACTGGGGCTCGGGGGTCCCAAATCCCCAGCATTGCGGTGCCAGGCCCCTTCGGAGGGGCCCCTCAGGGGACAACCTAGGCCCCTCAGGGGACACCCTAGGAGGGCAGGCCTCATCCGCCGGCTCTGCGGCGAGCGGAGGGGAGGGCCGAGGTGAGGGCGCTGAGGAGCCGGAGCGAGGGCTCAAGTGTTTAGGATGGGGGGCCTTCGAAGATTGCCATGGGCTCGGAGGGCCCTGCCCATTATCCCGCCTTGAATGACCAGCGGCGCCCCCAGCGGCCGGGTTGGCGGCGGGGCAGCAGGGTGAGTCCGGCGCTGGGGCTTGGGTGTCAGCAATCCCAGGCGTTGTGGCACCAGGCCCCATTGGACGGGCCCCTCGGGGGCCGACCTACGGTTAGGGTTAGCCCCCAGGAGGCTGGCAGGCCTGATCCACCAGCTGTGAGGTGAGTGGAGGGGCGGGCCGAGGTAAGGGCACTGGCAAGCGGGAGCATGGGCCGAAGCATTTTGTCGCTGGGGGCCTTCAAAGGTCTCCGGGGGCTCAGAGGGCCCTGCCCATTCTCCCACACTGAATGACTGGCGGTGCCCCTAGCGGCCCGGGTACAGTGGGGCGGCAAGGTGAGTCCGGCGCTGCGGCTCGGGGGTCACCAATCTCCAGCGTGCAGTGCCAGGCCCCTTGGGATGTACGCCTCGGGGGCTGTCCTAGGGTTAGGGTTAGACCGCAGGAGGCTGGCAATCCCGAAATGTCAGTTGTGCGGGAGCGGATCGGTGTTCTGAGGTGAGGGCGCTGGCGAGGGGGACCATGGGAGCATTTTGGGGCGGGGCACTTTCGAATGTCGCCTTGGGCTCGAAGGGCCCTGCCTGTTCTCCCACACTGAATGAACGGCGGCTCCCCTAGCAGCCCGGGTGGCGACGGGACGACAAAATGAGTCCTGGCTGGGGCTCTGGGGTCCCCAATCCCCGGCATTGTGGGGCCAGGCCCCTTAGTAGGCTAACACTAACCTAGGGTTAGTGTTAGCCCCCAGGAGGCCGGCAGGCCCGGGAGCCTGGGCCCAAATGTTTTGGTGCAGGGGGACTTCGAATGTCGCCGGGGGCTAGGAGGGCCCTGCCCATTCTCCCGCCCTGAATGACAGGCTGTACCCCTAGCGGCCCGAATGGCGGCGGGGCGGCAGGGTGAGTCCAGCGCTGCAGCTTGGGTGTCCCCAATCCCCGCGTTGCGGCGCCAGGCCCCTTGGCAGGGGCCCCTTGGGTCTGACCTAGGGTTAGGGTTAGCCCCCAGGAGGCCGGCAGGCCCGATCCTCCGGCTGTGCACGAGCGGACGGGTGGGATGAGATGAGGGCGCTGGCGAGCGGGAAGGTGGGCCCAAGCATTTTGGCGTAAGGGGACTTCAAAGGTTGCCAGGGGCTCGGAGGGCCCTGCCTGTTCTCCTGCCCTGAATGACCGACAGCGCCCCTCGCGGCCCGTTTAGCAGCGGGGCGGCAGGGAGAGTCTGGCGTTGGGGCTCGGGGGTCCCCAATCCCCGGTGTTGCAGCGCCAGGCCCTTTGGGATGGGCCCCTAGGGGGCCTACCTAGGGTTAGGGTTAGCCACAAGGAGGCTAGGATGCCTGATTCGCCGGCTGTGTGGCGAGCGGAGGGGCAGGCCGAGGTAAGGGTGATGGGAGCGGGAGCATGGGCCCTAGTGCTTTGGTGCAGGGGGCCTTCGAAGGTCGCCGTTCGCTGGGAGGGTCTTGCGCGTTCTCCCGCCCTGAATGACCGGCGGTGCCCCTAGTGGCCCGGGTGGCGGCGGGGGGCATGGTGAGTCCAGCGCTGGGGCTCAGGAGTCCCCTTTCCCCGTCGTTGCAGCGCCAGGCCCCTTGGGAGGGGCCACGAGGGGGCCAACCTAGCTTTAGGGTTAGCCCCCAGAAGGCCCCCAGGCCCGATCCGTCAGCTGTGCGGCGAGCGGAGGGGAGGGCCGAGGTAAGGGCGCTGGCCAGCGGGAGCATGGGCCCAAGCATTTTGGTGCGGGGGGCCTTCGAAGTCGCCGGTCGCTGGGAGGGCCCTGCCCGTTCTCCCTTCCTGAATGAACGGCGGTGCCCCTAGCGGCCCAGGTGGCGGTAGGGCGGGAGGATGAGTCTGGCGCTGAGGCTCCGGAGTCCCCAATCCCCAGTGTTGCGGCAATAGGAACCTGGGATGGGCCCCTTGGGGGCCCACCAAAAGTTAGGGTAACACCCAGGAAGCCTGCAGTCCCGATCCACTGGCTCTACAGTGAGCGGAGGGGCGGACCGAGATGAGGGCGCAGGTGAGCGGGAGCATGGGCCCAAGCGTTTTGGCGCGGGGGGCCTTCGATGGTCACCAGGGGCTTGGAGGGATCTGCCCATTCTCCCTCCCTGAATGACCGATGGTGCTCCTGGCGGCCCGGGTGGCGGTGGGGCGATAAGGTGAGTCCGGCGCTGGGGCTCGGGGGTCCCCAATCCCAGGCATTGCAGTGCCAGGCCCCTTCGGAGGGGCCCCTCAGGGGACAACCTAGGGTTCTGGGTAGCCCCCAGGAGGAGGGCAGGCCTCATCCGCAGGCTCTGCGGCGAGTGGAGGGGCGGGCCGAGGTGAGGGTGCTGAGGAGCGGGAGCATGGGATCAAGCATTTTGGATGGGGGGGCCTTCGAAGGTCCCGCGGGCTCGGAGGCCCCTGCCCGTTCTCCCGCCCTGAATGACCAGTGGCACCCCTAGCATCCCGGGTGGCGGCGGGGCGGCAGGGTGAGTACGGCGCTGGGGATCGGGGCTCCCTGATACCCGGTGTTGCGGCCTCAGGCCCGTTGGGACGGGCCCCTTGGGGGCCGACTTAGGGTTAGGGTTAGCCCCCAGTAGGCTGGCAGGCTCGTGCCGCCCATGTGCGGTGAATGGAGGTGTGGGTCGAGGTGAGATAGCTGGCAAGCAGGGGCGTGGGCCAGAATATTTTGGCTTTGGCTCGGGGTGCATTTGAAGGTCGCAGGTGGCTTGGAGCGTCCTGCCAGTTCTGTCGCCCTGAAGGACTGGTGACGCCCCTAGCGCCCCATGTGGCGGCCGGGCGGCAGGGTGCTTCCAGTGCTGGGACTTGGGGGTCCCCAATCCCTGGCATGCGGCGCCAGGCCACTTGGGAGAGTCCCCTTAGGGGCGACCTAGGGATAGTTTTAGCCCCCAGGAAGGCAGCAGGCCCGATCCACCAGCTCTGCAGCGAGAGGAGGGGTGGGCCGAGGTTAGGGCGCTGGGGAGCAGGAGCGTGGGAGCCAGAGTTTTTGCGCGGGGGGCCTTTGAAGGTAGCAGGGGAATCAGAGGGCCCTGCCTGTTCTCCCTTCTTGAATGACTGGCAACACCCCTAGCACCCTGGGTGCTTGTGGGGTGGCAGAGTGAGTCCAGCACTGGGGCACGGGGGTTCAAAATTCCCCGGGATTGCGCTGCCAGGATCCTTGGGAGGGGCCCCTCGGGGGCCGACCTAGGTTAAGTTTTAGGCCCCAGGAGTCCAGCAGGCCCCTTCTGCCAGCTCTGCGGCAGGCGGAGGGGCAGGCCGAGGTGAGGGCGCTGGCGAGAGGGAGTGTGGGCCCAAGCATTTTGGCGCGGGGGGCCTTCGAAGGTCACCGGGGGCTTGGAGGGCCCTGCCCATTCTCTCGCCCTGAAAGACTGGCGGCGCCCCTAGCAGCCTGGGTTGCTGCGGGGCGGCAGGGTGACTCCGGCGCTGGGCTCGGGGGTCCCCAATCCCCGGCGTTGTGGCACCAGGCCCCTTGGAGGGGCCCCTCGGGGGCCGACTAGGGTTAGGGTTCGTTCCCAGGAGGCCGGCAAGCCCAACGCTAAGTGGTTCTGGCAATGTAACAAAAATGCCATACACTTATCTGTAAGAAATAACAGTGTACAGGAACCCTCATAGCCCTAACATCATCCTTTGTGAATATGGAAGCCAGCCCCAAAGTGGTCGTGGAAGTCTGACGAAAGGGTTAAGCACTTTTCTCTGAGTCACCACACTATACAGGGAAAGACCAATGTACATCATCTTTCACGAGTAGGAAGCATTAATGAAAAGGTTCTGGAATTTCGAGGACTCTGACACATCCTTATTGGTAATAAACCACCGTGTACAGGAAAACACCTTCAACTCTCATCACCTCCTCAATCCTGATTCCGATTCAACTTTGGGTGTGTAGGACTAGGGAAATGTCCACATCTTATTAAGCTAAGAAAGAACGATGTCAGGGTAATGCCCTTCAAGTCACCTCAGCCTTCCTGAAGACGGAAGCAGGAATCAAGGTGGTTATGTTACCATGAGGTAAGGAAGATGAGCATATAAGTGAGAAACAACAGTGGGCAGGACCTCTCTTCCAAGGAATATTATCTTTGCTTAATGTTGAATCCCTATGGTAAGTGGTTGTGGGCATTTGTGAGGTCAAAATCTTAAGCGTTTTGTAAAACTTCTTGGCCATTCACAGATAAGACTAAGGTAGTTGGGGACTCCTAGGCAGTGATTTGTCCACTGTCAAAAATATGAAAAGATAAAAGAGACAGATGAGGTCTCCTCAGGCATTGTCCTTTATCCTCATCCTCTGTGAGGATGGCCATCTCTGGACAGCTCAGTGGCAGGGTCTCATTCACAGTGGGGGCATCTGTTCCTCACAGACATCAGGCAGGGAAATGGATTTGGTTCTCTGTGCCAGCCCAGCCACAGCTGAGTGTCACAGCACCCTCTCGTGGGCTCATAAGAGTTTCACTGTCACCAGGCAGGTCATTGTATTTGATAAACCACTGTGAGAGTTTGCAATTGCCTTCATCTGCAACCTCCTAGAGGCAAATTCAGATCTCTGGTACCATGTGAAGTCATGTGAAGGCATTGTGAGAAAGTGTCCTTTTGCTTAAGAAAAACATGGCTGGGGCTCCTGGCTGTCTCACCAGTTAAACATGTGCCTTTGGCTCAGGTTATGATCCCAGGGTTCTGGGATCGAGCCCGGGCTCCCTGCTCAGCAGGAAAGGAGGTTGGGAAATAGCTTAGAACCCACAGAGAATGTGAATAAAGGGGAGTGAAATGGAACTTGGTCTGTGTTTGGCTTTAGGGATTGGAAGTTAGTTTTTTCTCAATTGTGATTGTTCTTGAAACAGAACAGCTGTATTTTTTTTTACCTTTAATTTTTTTCTAATAATTTTTTATTATGATATGTTAGTCACTATACAGTATTTCCTTAGTTTTTGATGTAGTGTTCCGTGATTCATTATTTGCATATAATACCCAGTTCTCCATGCAATATGTACCTTCCTTAATACCCATCACTGGCCCATCCCAAGCCCCCACCCCTCTCCCCTCTGAAGCCCTCAGTTTGTTTCCCAGAGTCCATAGTCTCTCGTGGTTCATTCCCCCTTCTGTTTAGGGTCCATTGTCTAAAGGGACAAACAGTGGAAGTTCACCAAATATAAGATCGAAATTGAATTGTTCATTATAGATGCCACCACGTAGTTCCCAGACATTTCATTCTACTGTAGTAATTCATTATACCTGTGCAGGTGCACGTGGAAGACAATTGATGCATGCATAGTGGTAATAAAACACGCCCCTCAGTAGTAGAATAATAGGGGATGCATATGTGTAAAATTATTCGACTACAGCTTCCATGCTTTCCCTTTGGTTCCTTATTATCTATGAAATTGGACAATTCTTGTTCTCTAGGCTTAAACCTCATTGTCAGTATTTAGAGTTTTTCAATGCTGATCTTCTCCTGTATAAGTTACCAAAAACCTAAAATATGTATGAACTTTAAAAAACGCTATATTGAAAATGACAGCAGGGAAGTTCCATTTTGTGAATATTGTGTCAATGGATCTCTATTTTGCCATCAGTGTTCATTAGAAATGATGACATTTCATGTGAGTATAAATATCAATGTGAAAAAGAAAAGGTAGGAAGAACCTTGAATGTTTAAGTAATTGGTGAAATGACAGGTGTGTGTGTGTGTGTGTGTGTGTGTGTGTGTGTGTGTGTGTGTGTAATTGATTTTCAGTGAATGGTTCAGCTACTTGTAGGGCCTCCGAGAGAGCCCAGGTGAAGCTTTCAATGAGTTGGTATCTGTTTTCAGAACATGGGAATCTCTTAGTCCAATAGTCAATCAGGCAAGCTTTGAGGTCTTGAAGAGTTTCAGTCCTCAGCGATGGTGTTCCAGACCCTTGTGAGCAAACCCTAGGATATGCTCAGAGCCCTCATTAGCTGGTACCAACGTGTGACGATTTCAGACAACATTTCCCAAAGAAGTACCTCTTGAGTCTCTGTCCTTCTCAGTTCCTTACACTTCCTTACACTAGTTATGTGATCAGTGTGTTTCAGGATAATCCCCACATGTGATTTTTGCTATTTCCTACTAGTCCTATCTGTTTCTCATCTTCTTCTTTTATGATAGGGGTTGGGAAGCAACCTGTGTGGTGGAGGAAGGGGTGTGGTAGTTGTCTGCCTTCAGAGGACCGAATGATGCCTAGAAAGTGTACTGTAGTTTGAGGTCAATTGTCCATCCATCCTCTGAGTGTCAGGAATTCCATCACTTTACTTTGATGCTAGTCTGTTCTTCAAGCTGTCCTCAGAAATAAGGACGTCATCCATCTAGGGAATACTGGTTTCTGTGTATGTTTTCATTTTAGGAAAGGCCTTGCTGTTCCTGAAAATAATACTGTAGAGCACCCTTTCCTGTTCATATTGGCCATCAGTCGATCTTTTGTGAAGTATTTGTTTATAAATAGACTTTTTATGGTTGATGAGCAGGAATTCTTTATTGACAAGTCTTTGTCAGTGTGTGTATTGCAAATCTGTACTTCCCAGCCTGCGGTTCACCTTTTCATTTTCTTGTGGTCATAAGATAAGGAGAAATGTCACATTTTTATGAAGTCCCACTGAATTCTTTTAAATGGTTAGTGCACCCTATGTCCTACCCCAAGATTGACAGGTTCTACATTTTCTTTCAGAAACTGTCCAATGGGAAGCACAATCCATCTCAAATTTATAAATTGCATTTTTAATTCTAATAGGGTATATAGACTGTTTTGGATTTTCTATGTATACAATCGTATTATCTGTGAATAGTCACAATTATCCCCTCAATTCTTATACTTTTTGTTTCTCTTGCCTTCTAACACTGGTAGACTCTCCGATGCCACGATGAATAGAGCAGCATTGTTTGAAGATTTTAATATACCTTTCTCAATATCTGACAGAAAAAGCAGACAAAACATTGGTAACAAATGTGACCTAATTGACATATAGGGAACATTCCATAATAAGTGCAGAATATATTATTTTCAAGTGGTCATAGACTCTTTACCCAAATAGATGATAGGTGGGGCCACGAATCAAGGCTACAAATGTTAAACCCTGAAATTAACTAGGTGCTATTCCTAGACCACAGGGGAATTGAGCCACAGTCTTAGCGAAAAGAAAACCAGGAAGTCTTTCAATGTTTAAAAATTAAATGGAACTTTGCTACATATCCTAAAGGTCAGAGAGGGAATCTCAATGGAAATTCTGAATCTTTTCTACATGAGGGCTCACACACAATGGCACTTTCTTTGTGAAGAGCATAATAATAACCTAGACAGGAGTTGAGCCTTAAGTCAGAGTTCTGCCTGCCCCAGCCACACCTGGCAGCCTTGGCCTGTGGTACCCCTCAGCTGTCCTTTCTGGTGGCCCTGAGCTAAGGGGGTCAACATGGCCATATGGAAATGGGAAGCTCCCCACTCATAGTGATGGCAGTGCCCCCTCCCCAGCTGCCCTTTCTGGTGGTTCTGAGCTAATGGGGTCAACATGGCCGTATGGAAATTAGAAGCTCCCCACTCTTAGTGATGACGTTGCTATTGTATCGTCCTCACCAGTCCAACAACATGATTTCTGAGTGAACTATGACACAAGAGCGACTTCTTGGCCTTCCTTCAGGTTTGAAAATCATCTGGTGAGTCATCTATTAGAAATATGGATTCAACATGTGTTCTTTCTTCTGGAAAAGAAATAGACCCAATAGCAATTATGGCTTCCTGAGCACCTGTTCTTGAGAGACATCATACTGGCTCTTTGTATCATTCTGCCTCTTAAACTTCTCAACTAGGGTGTAGATATTTTTAGGCACATTTTCAGGTGGTTAGACAGGGACTCGGATGATATGAGTCACAGAGGATTTTAGTGTCAGAAACCTAAGTGGGATCCCCAAATTGACTCCAAATCCCTTGTTGTTCCATACAGGGTACTATTTCCCTCTTATCTCTGGTCTTCTCGATCTGGAAACCTATCAAGTATCAGGATTTTCTTGTCATGTGGACAACTGGAACGAATTCAGCGGGCCTTTTCACCTCTGCCCATGGTGATCATTAAGATCATTATCTCAGTGGAGGACCTCTGGGTAAGATACTCAAAGATCCTTAGGAATAGAGACAGTATAATATTTTTCTGGTGTTAAAGTTACTGAAACCAACTATCTTTCTTAGTCCGTTCAGGCTCTGGTATGTTCAGAGGGTGCTGTAAAACAGGTCTGAAATAGTATTTAAAAACACTCAGCTCAGCCTCTTCTACAACGTGAGCCAATGCTTATAAACATGGCTAAAATATTCCCTTACCTACGATGACTTCCCAGCCATCCTAGTGTTTATATGGTATGACTGTGACTTACATTAGTCAACATTTGCAGAGAAAGAACTTAGTGCATCCAGGGGGCACTTCATGTTGAAATTAGTTTGTGACAATGAGCTACTGTGTTTTCTTCTGCAGTCCAAGGGAATGGTGCCAGACATCTCTAAGGTGTCTAGCAGTTCTACAATTCCGATTTTAAGTGGTCTATGTGCTTCAGAGATTTGGGCAGGAAAAGGGCAGGAGTCCAGAGACTGTGAACACTTCTGTTACCTGTGCTGACCATGGAGCAGGTAGCCTTCTGTGGGCATCATTTTGATTTCTTGGTACTCTTGTGAAAGGTGCTTTTGTCTCAAATTCCTCCTTTTTAGGAGTAATTATAATGATGAAAGTAATTTTTATCTTATATCATCTGTGGGCCCTGATCCTGGGATCCCAGGGAAGCTGTCCTTTAACATTTTACCTGGCTCAAAATGACTAGGCAACACCTCAAAGCATGGGCCTTGTTTCTGCCCCAAGCACGTTGTACATCTGCTTTGAGAAGAAAACAATAACCAAAAATGCCAACATAAAGATAAGAAAAAATAAAGAACCTCTCTGGCTCCCATAAGATTAAAGTCATACTGACATGTACATAGTGAAAACATAAGAAAGAGTCTGTCACTTTCTGGAATCTAAGAAGATCCTCATTGTGGTGTGTAACTCTGTATGTAAAACAAAACAGAAAAAAATATATAAGCCTGCCCCAAAAGTTCCTTCCCCGGAGCACTCCCTTCTTGGTGAAGATTGTGTCTGCCAGGCAGCTGTCCTGACTTGGGTTTGAATAAAGGTCTCTTCCTTTCTCTCTAAAATGTTTTTAAAAGTTCATTCATGCAATGTCGACAATAACAGTGTTTTCTATTTAAGTGAGAAATAAATGTTCCACTCTAGTTGCATTGGGAATAGATGAATTGAGGGTTTCCTTAGAAGAGTAAGCCTGCTTTCCAGAAAAGGCAAGGTCATTGGTCTATTGAGAATGAAGATAATTACTGCTAAACAACATATATGTGTTACCCCTTCGCCCAGAAACCGAAGCAGATGTGCAGGCTTTAGGTTAGAGGTGCCTTCTTCTCCCCACCTGACAGCAATTCTCTGCTCTGGCTCCAAGAAACCCGAGGTTTTGAACATCACCATCTGAGTCAGTGAGGCAGCTTGTCACAGGACGCCAGTGTTCAGAGAAAGCGCAGGTATGTTTGGCAAAATGTCCTAACTATGTCAGGGCTGGAGGTAAAACCTCTCATTATCCCAAAACCTCCTGGGCTTTTCTCTTTTCTCTAGTTGAGCCACAAAGTAAAATTGAAGTAGCTGTCAGCATTCTGGGTTTGGTGCAAGAATTACTTAGTTTCCCTGCAGGTAGAACTTTGCAGGGGATCACAATTTCTCTGTCCATTTATTGCTTACAAATGTATTTTGACCATCTGTTTCCTAGGAACCCTCTTTTATTAGAAAGGGAAGGTGAGATTCACTCTGTGCCTGTTTGTAACATCTAATTTGTTCCTTCATCTAACAGTGTTTATTCAATTGGGCCTACGATATGGTTGAGTGGCCAGCATCTAGAGTTATGTGGCTTTATTCATCTGATACAGACTTGGGTGATGTCCTTTGACAAAGGTGATGTTTCATCATTGATTAGTTTATCCATCAGAAGAGTTAAAATTAGGGTGGAGGGAAAATTCAAAATTATCCAGAGCGGCCTGTTCCTGTTTAAAAGTTGAGCTTGTCTTTCTAGTTTTACTAAATGTATTATCTCGATATTTTGAGGTGCCATATTCTCTCTGTAGTTTCTTTGGTGGTGGAGTAAGAAGAAGAGTCTGGGAATTCTTTGGGATAGTTAAATGCTGGTGGCTTCAAGGGGCTTGGCATCAGGATCCTTGGGGTGAAGTCTGCAACTGCTTGCCTGACCCTGGGTGCATCTCCCAGAGGTTTTGTTTCCTCTTATGAAATTGTCGGCAGATAATGTTCTGCTTGAAGGGGAACCCTCCCATCCTGTTGGTGGGAATGCAAAGTGGTGCAGCCAGTCTGGGAACCAGTTGGGGGTTCCTCAAAAAGTTAAACATTGAACAACCCCATGATCCAGCAATTGCTCTCCTAGGTATTTACCCAAAGGATACTAAATTGCAGATTCAAAGGGGGAACATGCACCATGATGTTTATAGCAGCAATGTCCACAGTAGCCAAACTATGGAGAGAATCCCAAAGTCCATGCACTGATGAATGGATCAAGCAAATGTGGGATACATATATATATATATATATATATATATATATATATATATATATATATATATATAATGGAATATGACCCAGCTTCAAAAAGAATGAAATCTTACCATTTGCAAGGATGTGGATGGATCTAGAGTGTATTAAGCTAAGCAAAATCACTGAGGAAGGACAAATATCCTATGCTCTCACGCTTGTGGAATTTCAGAAAGAAAACAGAGGAACAGAGTTGAAGCGTGATGAGAGAGGCAAACAAGGCATAGACTCAACCTTGGAGAACAAACTGAGTGTTGCTGCAGGACAGGGGCATAGGGTAAGAGTTAAATGGGTGAGGGGTATTAAGGAGGGCACTTGTGATGAGCACCGGGTACTCGATGCAGGTGAGGAATCACTAAATCCTACCCCTGAAGCGAATATTCCATCGCATGTGAACTAACTGGAATTTAATAAAAGAAGAATGGAAAAAGTGTTCTGCTTCATGAAGAGTGAGGTAAAATTGTAGTGATTTGGGCTGTAGTCTTCTCTAGATGATAGTTGTAAAACACCCTGTTGTAGGATACACTAGTTTCTTATCACATAAGGAGTCCTCAGAAAGCTGCAATGAAAGATTCAGGTCTCAGAGCATGTTCATGTTCCACTGATATGTTGCAGTTTGCACAGGTAGGAAAGAAGGTGGAGAGAAAGGCAACAGAAGGGGAAAGGAGGTGTGAACCTTTCATTAGTTAGTGTTATAGCTTTCTCATGAAAGCCTTGCGCCAGTGTGATTTTGGAAGCAGAGAGGTAATCCGGGAGCTTTGCAGGAGACGGGGGAGTTCCAGGTCTGGGTAAAGCTGACAGGGGTCCCAGGGGAGAGATGAAAGCATTCTACAGTAGGGTGTGGGCAGGGTGGGCTCCAGGGGTGGCTGTGGGTCTCCTGGGTGAGAGTTGTGACAGGTGAGGGCTGTGTGCAAGTTCCTGGCTGAGGACAAGTGAGGCACAGGCGGAGAGCTGGCAGAGAACCCTCTTCTGGGCCACCAGCCTCACCCAACACACACAGCCTCAACTTCTGTCTCTGTCACTCCAATTCAGACTTCTCCGAAGGTGAGTGAGAACACATCAAGAGCATTCTGAACAGAAGGGAAAGCATGTGCAAAGGCTCTGGGGCAGGAGAATTCCAGGTATGTCCAGGAGCAGCAAGAAGGCCCTGTGGCCACAGGAGACAGCTTAGGACATGAGCTCAGAAAGGTGACAGAGGGTGACAGAAAGCCATTCCAGGGCTATAACCCCATGAGACCCTGTTTCACTGGGCCATCCTGGCGACAGTGTTGAGAACAGATGACAGAGGGTTGAAGATGGCAAGGCAGGTCAATGACGAAGCTTTTCCAGGAACTCAGGCACTGTGGACCAGACAGGTGGCCTTGGATGGAGTGGTTAGACCTATTCTGGGTCCATTTTGAAGATGGAGCTCACAGGATTTGCTGATGGGTTAGCTATTAGGAGCAGGAGAATGGAGGAATTGGGGTAACTCCCAGCTGTTGTGGGTTGTCCTGATCTAGGGGAAGGAGAGGGTTTCTGGGGGTAGGAGGTAGTCTGTGTTCCGCATGCTGAGGAAGGTGCCTTTCCCGGTGGATCTGCTGAGGTTTTTGTCTGGGAGAACCTTTCACATATCCTCCCTCAGCAATGCTTAAGTACAAGTATCCCCCACTTTTTAAACGTTTACAGTAAGACACTGGGCATTCTTGAAAGAACTATATTTATTACCCAGCGTCAGTAAGAGGAAGAGACCTGAAGAGGATTTCCCTCTTATGAAAAAAGGTGAACAGTGAGAATCGCGTTCAGCATCTGTTTGGGGGAGAAGCAGGACAGAGGAGGCGTGCACCCTAACCAGCTCCTTCCGCTTGGAACCGCACTCCGCATCCAGCCACCAGCACTTTGAATTGTGTCTGTGAGCCTCTGCTGTGCTTTATCTTCATTTATGCTGGTCCTCCGTTAGAAACTTGTGTCGTGAGGCCTAAGAAAAGCCAAAGAGAAGGAATTTTGGAGTCTGAGGACACTGTCTAATTGTTCCGTGTAAATTAATGGCCATTCCTTCTTGACACCATTTCTGCTGTGCAAGGTTTCTCAGAAGCCCTGTACTTTCAAAGAGCAGGGAAACCTATACCCCATGCTGCGGGGTTAGTTTTAGTCTCCATGCTGGACAGAACATTTCATGACTGTCGGGTTTTCTCACTCAAACATTGAGACTTTGACCGCCTTCACCCGTTTCTACCACCCCATCCCCGAATCTGGCACCTACAAATCTGCTCTCAGTATCCATGTGTTCAGTATTTGTTTATTCCATGTGGAATGTACATGAGAGCATCCGGTATTGGTCTTTCTGTGTCTGAGTTACTTGGAATAAGGCCCCCAAGGTCTGTGTTTCCATGTCTGGTTCTTGTGAATAATGCTGCAGTGAACGTGGGAGTGCATCTGTCTTTTTGAGGCAGTATTTTTGTGTTCTCTGAATCAATACTCATTAGAGCCATTACTGGGTCATGGGGTAGTTGTATTTATTTTTTCAGGAACCTCCATACCATTTGTCACAATGCCTGCACCAATTTCTATTCCCACCAACAGTGCACAGTGTCTCTTCGTCTGCACACCCATGACCCCACTTTTTGTCTGTCTCTGGGACAATTGGTGTTCCAGCAGTTGTGAGGGGATAGCTTATTTTGGGTTTGACTGATGTTTCCCTGACGTTGATTAGTGATGTCGAACAACTTTTTCTGTCTGTTGGCACCTGTGTGCCATCTTTGGAAAGTATCTATTCACATATTCCCCCCATTTCTTATACCGTTTTTTTTTTATTGTTTTGATTTGTATGAGTGTTGTGTGTATTTTGGATATTAGCGTCTTCTCACACATGATTCACAGATATTTTTTTCTTATTGGGTCAGTGGCCTTTTAAGTTTTTGCTGGTTTCTTTTGCCATGTGGAAGATTTCAGTTTGATGTTGTTCCACTTGTTTATTTTTGCTTTTGTTGCCTTTGCATTTGGTGTCTGATCTGAAGACTCTTTGCCAAAACTAATGTCGAGAGACTTAGTACCTGTGTCTTCTTGGAGGTTTATGGATTCAGGTCTTATGTTCAAATCATTCATCCATTAAAAATTTTGTGTGTGGTGTAAGAAAGTGACCCAGTTATATTCTTCTGCATTTAGTGTCCAGTTTGTCTGTTACCGCTCACTGAAGACACAGTCCTTCCCTCATGGCATATCTTCTGCTGCTGTGTTGTAAGTTAGGATCATCTACGTGTGGGTAAGTTTCTGAGCTTTCTGTTCTGTTCCACTGACCTGGTGTCTGTGTTTATGCCAGTACCATCCTGTTTTGACGACAACAGCTTTGTAATCTAGCTTGAAATCCAGGAGTGTGTTGACTGCACCTTTCTTTCTCCAGGTTGCATTGGGTATTTGGGGTCTTTAGTGACTCCATACAATTTTAAGGACTATTTTCTATTTCCTCGAATAATGCCAGTGGAATTCAGATAGGGATTTCATCACATCTGTCGATTGCTTGGGTACGATGGACATGTTCACATAATTAACTCTTCCAGTTAAGGAACATGGTGTATGCTTCCATTTGTTTGTGTTGCCTTCCAAATCTTTGACCCATACATTCCGCCCCCCTCGACACACATGTTTTTCGTTTCTTTTCTGCCATGTGTTGAGTGTACTATGTCTTTCTCATTTCTGGTTACTTTTATTCCTAGATTATTTTTGATGCAATTGTAAATGGCATTGCTTTTTAAATTTCTCTTTGCGATAGTGTGTCATCAGTATACAGAAATGCAAGAAGTTGGGTCATCTCGGTGGCCCCATAGGTGAAGCGTCTGCCTTCAGGTCAGGTCATGATCTCAGAGTTATGGGATTGAGCCCCGTGTTGGGCCCCCGCTTAGCAAGGGTCTGCTTCTCCCTCTTTCTGACACTCTCCCTGCTCGTGCTTTTTCTCTTCCTGTCAAATAAATAAATAAAATCTGAAAAGAAATAAAGACAATAGGTCTCTGTATATTGACATTATATCCTGCAGCTTTCTTGAATTTGTTTATTCTAACAGTTTTTTTGTGTGTGTGTGTGTGTGTGGAATCTTTCGGGATTTCATGTCATTTGCAAATAGTGACAGTTTTCCTGTATGGATTTCATATCTTTCTCTTTCTTTAAAATGATGTTAGTCACCCTACAGTACTTCATTTGTTTTTGATGTAGTGTTCCATGATTCATTGTTTGCATATAACACCTAGTGCTCATTATGACACGTGCCCTCCTTAATACCCATCACCAGGATAACCCATTCCCCTACGCTCCCTTTCTGCAACCTTCAGTTTGTTTCCCAGTGTCAGTAGTCTCTCATAGTTCATGTCCCCCTCTCATTCCCCCTCTTCACTTTTCCTCTCCTTCTCCTAATGTCCTCCATGCTATTCCTTCCATTCCACATAGGAGTGAAACCATATGATAATTGTCTTTCTCTGCTTGACTTAATTTCACTTAGCATAATCCCCTCCTGATCCATCCACGTTGGTGCAAATGGTGGGTATTCATCCTTTCTGATGACTGGGTAATATTCCATTGGACAGATGAACCACATCATCTTTGTCCATTCATCTGCTGAAGGACATCTTGGCTCCTTCAACAGTTTGGATATTATGGACATTGCTGCTATGAACATTGGGATACTGGTGCCCCTTCTTTTCATTACTGTGTGTCTATGGGGTAAATACCCAGTAGTGCAATTTGTGGGTCGTAGGATAGCTCTGTGTTTAACGTCTTGAGGATCCTCCATATTGTTTTCAAAAGTGGCTGTACTAGCTTGAATTCTCATGAGTAGTGTAAGAGGGTTCCCCTTTCTCCACATCACCTCTGACTTTCTTTTATTTCCTGTCTTGTTAATTTTTTTTCAAGATTTTATTTATTTATTCCACAGAGATAGAGAAAGCCAGCGAGAGAGGGAACACAAGCATGGGGAGTGGGAGAGGAAGAAGCAGGCTCATAACAGAGGAGCCTGATGTGGGGCTCGATCGCATAATGCCAGGATCACGCCCTTAGCCGAAGGCAGACACTTAACCTCTGTGCCACCCAGGTGCCCCCTGCCCTGTTAATTTTAACCATTCTAACTGGTGTAAGGTGGTATCTCATTGTCGTTTTATTTGTATTTGCCTGATGGCAAGTGATGTGATGCATTTTTTCATGTGTCTGTTGGCCATTTGTATGTCTTCTCTGGAGAAGTATCTCTTTGTGTCTTCTGCCCATTTTTTGGGCGTTGAGTTAGAGAAGTTCTTTATAGATCTTGGATACCAGCCCTTTCTCTGTAATATCATTTGCAGATATCTTCTTCGATTCCATAGGTTGCCTTTTTCTTTCGTTGATCGTTTGCTTTGCCGAGCAGAAGCTTTTTATCCTGATGAAGTGCCAATAGTTCATTTTTGCTTTTATTTCCTTTGCCTATAGAGACGTGGCTTGCAAGAAGTTGTTGTGTCCAAGGTTGAAGAGTTCTTTTGATTTTGATATGAGACAGGAATCCAGTATCTTATTTTCCTGATTGTATTCGAGTCCTCTGTCTTTGTTGGTGAGTCTAGCTAAGTTTGTCAGTTTTGTTTATCTTTCCAAAAAGGCAGCTTTCATTTTCATTGTTTATTTTTTTGTCTTTTTAGTCTAAATTGGATTTCTTTATGCATTCCTTTTTCTTATTTCCTTATTTCTACTAATTTGGGGCTTTGTTTGTTGTTTTTTTTTTCTACTTCTTTACCATATAAATCAGGTTGTTTATTGGAGAGCATTCTCATGGATTGATGAAGACTTGAATTTCTATGAATGTCCCCCATAAAGCTACTTTTGCTGCATCCCATAAGTTTTTGTAGTTTGTCTTTTGCATCAGTGTCAAGGTACTTCTAAAAATTTTTTTGATTTCTTCTTTGACTGTTGGTTGTTCAGTAGCATGTTGTTAAGTCTCCACATATTTTTTTAAGATTATTTGAGTATCTGACAGAGAGTGAGACAGTGAGAGGGAACGCAAGCAGGGGGTAGGGAGAGGGAGAAGCGGGCTTCCCACTGAGCAAGGAGCCTGCTTCGGGGCTAGATCTCAGGATCCTGGAATCACGACCTGAGCTGAAAGCAGATCCTTAACGACTGAGCCACCCAGGCCCCCCAATCTCCACCTATTTTTGACTGTCCCATTTTTTTCTTGAGACTGATGTCTAGTTTCATATCATTGTGGTTGGACAAGATTTGAAGCAGAGGTGAAGAGAGCATTCAGATGAAAGGTTTGTTTCCTGGAAGGTTTTCTGAGGGCAGACCATGAGTTCACTGGGGATGGAGGATGGTTTTGTGAGACGGGGGTTGGGGTTAACCCTTGTTAGAATTACTGACTACTACCATGCAGGCTGTGTGCTACCGTTCACACCATAGTCCTGATGGACTTGTACTTCATTAGAAATATTTTCTAGGAGGTGTAGGCATAGCCTTCTCTAAAAGAAAGGTGCCATGTGGGTTTATGGAATGACCCCAGGTCAGCAACCAGGATGTATGGTATTGTGGGGGATGAGAAACAGACTTTCTGTGGGAAGTGACAGAAATGGGGTATGGTGAGCTCCATGACCATAGGTGAGGTCCCGAGTGACCCACTGGGTGTTGGGTTCTGTGGATCTGTCTCATCAGGTGCTGTGGAATTCAGGGACACCCTCCTGTCTGTGGATTTGTATGGAGACAGGTAGGCATCAGTGTCTGGCCAGGCACGAGGGTCGCACTGGACCACCACCAGAGGTGCAGCGTGCGGTGGAACCACTGCTTGGTTTCCACGAAAGCTGACCAGGGTCTGTGACCGTGATTCCTAGCAGCTGCAAGGGGAGAGGAGGCCGGAGGTGGTGCACACTTCCTAGAGTTGTGGTCAGGACTAGTCTGGAACTGACTGAAGTCAGCCACACCTGGCACAGAAGGCACCCAGTCAGTGTAGCTGTGGGCACTGCTCCGATGGTACTTCAGGCTGGCTCAATGCTGCCACCTCCTGCTTTTCATCATCATCTTCAAGGTCATGTGCCTCTGCTCTTGCCCCATGGCCTCCGGGGTATTGTCCGTCCTCCATCTGGCCCTCGTCCCTGGTGCCCTGTGCAGTCCGATGCCAGGGTAGCCTTCTCGAGACAAACATCTGGCCCTGATGGAATACTTCCATGGATCTCGTGTGATGCGAGGTTGATGCCCTGCCCTGGAAGAGGGCTGCAGTTTCCCAATCAGGAGAGCCATGTCTCCCTTTTCAGCATGGCCTCCCCTCCCCTCAGTCTTCTTCAGGGAAACTCTCCCAATTCCTGAGACAACAGCTCTGAACTTAAAAATGAATGTTATTTTACATATCTCTATGGCTTAGTTCATCTATGGCATGTCTTTCAACCCCGTTAGTGGGGTTTTTTTTTTTAGCAGTTCTGAAGGGCTGTCTGCTCAAGGAGGGGATAACCTGGGTGGGGCAGCTTTCCCTCTCATCTCCCTCAGCATGTCTCTGAGCCCTGGGGACAGCTGTCCCACTGAGGATTGAGGGACCCGAGAGAGCCCATCCTGAGCCCAGGCTGTGTCAGCTCATAGACTGATGTGTGTCGGAGCGGTGGGCAGATGGCATGGGCCAGGGGCAGGCAGTGTCTCCTTCTCATTCCTTCCCTCCCTTCCTCCCAGAGGTAGCTCAGAGCAGCCTTCAACCCCTGCATCTCCAGATCCTTTGACCTGTGCCTCCTGTGTTCAGCTGGTGACCTTGGAGTTTCGCATGGATTCTACCTCCCGTACCCTCTCCTGTAGCAGTTCCTGGATCAGGGGAGGGTTCCGACCCTTGTCTGTTTTTTATCTTCTTCCTGTCCCGCACCAAGCCCACCCACCTTTGCATCTTCCATGTATGTGCTTGGAAGCACGCCCATCCACAGGGAACCTATTAGCCAAATGGATCCAGGCAATGAACATTGAAGTAGAGATCCAGGACCCATAATAAACCTGCTCTGAAACCTGTCCCAAAGTCTGTGACTCTCTCACACTGAAACAGAAACAATAATAGCTTTCTGGACTGTGATGTGACATGTGTCTCTACTTCCAATCTTGAATGCATAGGTGGTGAACCTGGACAGAAAAGGACCATGGCTCCCGTGGGCTGGGATCCACGGTAAGAGCTCAGTGAAATATGAATTTGAGGCATGAGGTGAATAATTATTGTAGAGTGAATCCTCCCAAGTAGGGCTTATGCACATTGCACAGGAAAAGTTTTTTCAAAGAGGTTCCTGAAAGAGAAATATTTTTAAAAATTTTATTTTAATTCCAGTAGAGCTAACATACAGGGTTACATTCGCTTCAGGTGTACAATAGAGTGATTCAGTAATTCTATATATTACTCAGTGGTCATCAAGAAAAGTGTCCTCTTAATCCCCTTCATCTATTTCACTCATCCCTCTATCCACCTCCTCTCTGGTAACCATCCGTTTGTTCTCTATTGTTAAGAGTTTGTATTTTGGTGCGTCTCCTTTTTCTCTTTTAGTTATTCATTTTTGTTTGTTTCTTCAATTCCCCATAAGAGTGACATCGTATGGGATTTGTCTTTCTCTGACTGACTGATTTTAGTTAGGATAATACTCTCTAGCTCCATCCATGTGTCTGCAAATGGCAAGGTTTCATTCTTTTTCAAGCCGAGTAATACTCCATTGTATGTGTGTATGTGTGTGTGTGTGTGTGTGTGTGTGTGTGTGTGTGTGTGTGTGAGTACACACATCTATCATCTCATTTGTCTATTTTTCTACAGACACTTGGGTTGCTTCCATATTGTGATATTGTAAATAATGGTGCAAGAAACATAGGGGTGCACGTATCCTTTTAAGATACTGTTTTCCTATTCTTTGGGTAAATACGAGTAGTGTGATTGTTGGATCCTAGGGTAGTTCTATATTTAATTTTTTGAGGAACCTTCATACTGTTTTCCACAGTGGCCACCACAGTTTGCATTCCCACCCACAGTTCGCTAGGATTCCCCTTTATCCACATCCTCCCAACACCTGCTCTTTGTTGTGCTTTTGATGTTAGCCATCTGACAGGTTTGAGGTATTACCTCATTTTCCTTTGGATTTACATTTTCCTGATGATGGGTGATGGTGAACATCTTTTCACGGGACTGTTGGCCATTTGTATTTCTTCTTTGGAGAAATGTCTGTCCATGTCTTCTGCCTATTTTTTAACTGGAGTATTTGTTTTTTGGGGGGTCGAGTAGTATCAGTTGTATATGTTTTGGACACTATCCCTTCATTGCATATGATCTTTGCAAATATCTTCTCCCTTTGAGTAGGTTGTCTTATTATTTTTACATTTTCATTGTTCTTCTGCCATGTGGAAACTTTTTATTTTGCTGTATTCCCAATAGTTTATTTTTGCTTTCATTTCCTTTGCCTCAGGACACAGTCTAGAAAAACGTTGGTATGCTCCATGTCAAGAAGTTACTGTCTTCCCTCCTGTAGGATTTTTATGGATTCAGGTCTCATATTGAGGTCTTGAAACTGTTTTGTGTTTGTCTTTATTGTGTAAGAAAGCAGTCTAATTTCATTCTTTTTTGCGTAGCTGTGTAGTTTTCCCAACACCATTTGTTGTAGAGACCGTCCTTTTCCCTTTTGATATCGTTGCTTGCTTTGTGGAAGATTCATGGACCATATAATTGTGGGTTTCTGTCTGAACTTGTATCCTGTTCCTTTGGTCGCTGTGTCTATTTTTGTGCTGTACTCTCTTGTTAGGATGACTGCAGCTTTGTAGTATAACCTGAAATCTGAAATTGTGAGTCCTCCAGCTTTGTTTTTCTTTTCCACATTGCACTGGCTGTTTGGAATCTTTAGTGGTTCCATATAAATGTTTAGGATTGTTTATTCGAGGTCTTTTGTTCTTTAATTTAAATTCAATTAGCCAGCTTACAGTACACCATTAGTTTCAGATGTAGTCTTCAATAAATTTTCAGTCGTGTGTAACACCCAGTGCTCATTGTATCGTGTGACCTCCTTAATGCTACTCACCCAGTTACCCCCCCCCCAACTTCTCCTCCAACAATCATCAGTTTCTTATGATAGTAAAGAGTCCATCATGGGTTTTCTCCCTCTCTGATGACTTCCCATTCTATTTTCCCTTCCTTGCCCTATGGTCTTCTTCCTTGTTTCTGATATTCCACATAGGAGTGAAAGCATATGATCATTGTCTTTCTTTCATTGGCTTTTTCCACTCAGCATAATACCCTCCAGCTCCACCCAGGTCGGTGTGATGGTAAGTATTCATCCTTTCTGATGGCTGAGTAATATTCCATTATATATATGATCCACATCTTCTTTATCCATTCATCTATCCATGGTCATCTGCACTCCTTCCACAGCTTGTCTATTATGGATATTGCTGCTATGAACTCTGTGGTGCATGTGTCCCGTCTTCACTACCTGTCTCTTTGGGGTAAATACCCACTAGTGCAATTGCTGGGATATAGGGTAGCTTTATTTATAACTTCTTGAGGAAGCTCTGTACCATTTTCAAGAGTGGCTTCACTGGACTGCATTCGTACAGGGGTGTAATAGGGTTCCCGTTTCTCCACATCCTCTCCAACATGTATAGTTTCATGTCTTCTTTTTTTTAGATATTCGGCCTCGTGTGATATGGCATGTATAGGGGTTTAGATTTGCATTTCCCTTAAGCGAAGTGATATGAAGCATTTATGCATGTATATTTTGGTCACCAGTACTTCGTCATCAGTGAAGTGACTTCCCATTTTAATCCATCTCAAGACCTAAAGCTGGGTAAGGCACTGAACCTGGATAATGCCATCAGTTGGAAGTGTGGAGAATTTCAAAAGATCTCCGTGAAGAGCAAGTTCCAAGTTCAGTGTGAAGCTACTAATTGGATCCAGGGACATCTCTGAAAGTGGGGGTTGCCTGGGATGGGCTGAAGGGGGACCCTCTGATTTTACTATGAATCCTTGCTGCAGCCCCAAATGACAGTTTCCTGCTGTGGGGCAGGCTGAGTCCTCTAGTCCTGCAGAGGTGAGCCCAATGCCTGGTGCCTTGGAGGCAGGCAAACGGGGAGGGACCTCAGCAGAAGACCCAGGGTTAGGTTAGGCCTCAAGGACAGCAGGTCTGAACTGCCCAGTGCTCAGAGAACTCTCATGCCGAGTGAGATGAGGGCACAAGGGCGGGTGAGTGTGAGCCTTGGGTTTCATCCGGAAGGGCCCACAAAGGTCGGGGTTCACCAGAAAGGGCTCTCAGGGTGTGCCCCAATTCTCTTGCCCTGACTGCTCATTGTGCACCAAAATGGTACAGTTTACTGTGGGCTGCAGGCTGAGTCCTACGGTGGGGCTTGGGTGTCCCCAATCCCCCGGAGTGTGGTGCCAGGACCCTGGGGAGGGGCCCCTGTCTGCCCAACCTAGGGTAAGGGTTAGGGTCCAGGAGCCCGGCAGGGACAATCTGCAGGCTGTGCAGTGAGCTTTGTGGAGGGCTGAGAGGAGGCCATGGGGGTGGGTGAGCATGGGCCTCAGGGTTGGGGCACGGGGGGCTGCCAAAGGTGGGGACGGGCTCCGAGGGCCTCCCCAAGTTCTTGTGCCCTGTAGGCTCCATAGAGCCCCAAGGGGCAATGTTTCCTGTCGGGTGGCAAGCTGAGCCCCCGGTGGGGTATATGTATCCCAATTCCCTGGGGCTGCGGTGTAAGGCTCCTTGGGAGACCCCCACACCCGCGGCCGACCTAGGGCTAGGTTTAGGCCCCAGGAGCCCCGCAGGCCCGATCTGCTGGCTGTATGTTGAGCTACACGGGCTGAGGTGAGGGTGTGTGGAGGGTGAGCATGGACCTCAGGGTTGGGGTGTGGGAGGCCGCCGAAGGTCGCTGGTGGCTCAGGAGTGCCCTCATGGTTCTCCCACCCTGAATGCTCTATGGCCTCCCAAGGCACACGGTTTCCTGTGGGGTGGCAGACTGAGTCCTGCGGTGGGGCTCAGGTGTCCTGAATCCCCGTGGCTGTGGCTCCAGACTCCTGGGGAGGGGCCCCTCCACAGATGAACTAGGGTTAGGGTTGGGGCCCAGGAACCTCGCAGGCCAGATCTGCCCACTATGTGGCAAGCTCCGCCGCGGGCTGAGGTGAGGGTGCAGGGTGGGGTGAGCATGGGCTTCAAGGTTGGGTTTAGGGATCACTGAAGTTCGCCGGGGGCTCTGGGGGCCCTCCTGGTTCTCCCGCCCTGAATGCTCTACAGCCTCCCAAGGGGCACGGTTTCCTGCGGGCTGGCAGGCTTTGTCCTGCAGTGGGGCTCAGGTGTCCCCAGTCCCTGGGGCTGCGGCACCGGGCCCCAGGGGAGGGGCCGTACCCAGCCGACCTAGGGTCAGGTCTAGGCCCCAGGAACCCGGCAGGCCTGATCTGCCGGCTCTGCGATGAGCTCGGTGGCAAGCTGAAGGGAAGGCGTGGGGCAGGATGAGCGTGGGCCTCAGGGTTGGGGTGTAGGGGGCCGCCGAGGATCGCTGGGGGCTCAGGGGGCCCTACCAATTCTCCTGCATGGGATGCTCTGTGGCGCCGCAAGGGGCATGGTTTCCTGAGGGGTGGCAGGCTGAGTCCCGTGGTGGGGCTCAGGTGTACCCAACCCCGGGGGTTAGGGTACGGATTAGGGTATGGGTTAAGGTTAGGGTATGGGTTACGGTTAGGGTATGGGTGAGGGTAGGTGTTAGAGTTAGGGGAAAGAGAGGGTACGGGTTAGGGTTGGGTTTAGGGGTTACAGGTTAGAGGTTATGCGTTAGGGTACAGATAAGGGTTTAGGGTACGGGTTAGGGTTTAGGGTTTGGGGTTAGGGTGGGGTTAGGGTTGGAGTATGGGTTACGTTTAGGGTATGGGTTAGGGTTAGGGTACGGGTTAGGGTACGCATTAGGGTACGGTTTAGGGTACGTGTTAGGGTACGGCTTAGGGTAAGTGTTGGCGTACGGATTTGGGTATGGTTTAGGGTATGGGTTAGGGTTAGGGTATGGGTTAGGGTTAGGGTACAGTTTAGGGTTATGGTACAGGTTGGGTTACGGTTTAGGGTTGGGGTTAGGGTACGGGTTAGGGAACGGGTTAGGGATAGGTATAGGGTATGGTTTAGGGTTAGGGCATGGGTTAGGGTACGGGTTAGGGTACAGGTTAGGGTTAGGTATGGGTTAGGGTATGGGTTAGGGTCCGGGTTTGGGATAGTGTACGGGTTATGGTATGGGTTAGTGTACGGGTTAGGGTATGGGTTAACGTTAAGGGAAGGATACTGGTTAGGGTTAGGGTACGGGTTACGGTTTAGGGTTTAGGGTTACAGTTAGGGTACGGGTTAGGGTTAGGTTACGGGTTGGGTTAGGGTACGGGTTATGGTATGAATTAGGGTATGGGTTAGGGTCAGGGTTTAGGGTTTAGGGTTAAGGTTAGGGTTCAGGTTAGGGTACGGGTTAGGTTTAGGTTTAGGGTTAGTTTACGGGTTAGGGGTAGGGTTAGCTGAAGGGGTAGCGTTAAGGGGAGGGTTAGGGTTTGGGGTTTGGGGTTAGTGGTTAAGGTTAGGGTTTATTGTTTAGGGCTTCGGGATTAGGGTTAAGGTTTATGGTTTAGTGTTAATGTTAGGGTTTAGGGTTTAAGGATTAGGGTTTAGGGTTAGATTTAGGGTAGGGTTAGGGTTAGGGCAAGGGTTAGGGGTTATGGTTAGGGTTAGGGTTAGGGGTTAAGGTTTAGGGTTTAAGGTTAGGGGTTAGGGTTAGACCTCAGTAGGCCAGCAGGCCCGATGCACCGTCTGTGCGGCAAGCAGAGGAGTGGGCCTAGGTGAGGGTCCCGGCGAGCGGGAGTATGGTATCCAGCGTTTTGGAGTAGGGGCCTTTGAACGTTGCTAGAGGCTCGGAGGGCCCTGCCCGTTCTCCCGCCCTGAATTACCGGCGATGCCCCTAGCGGCTCCATTCACGGTTGGGCAGCAGGGTGAGTCCCACGCTGCGGCTCGGTGATCCCCAATCCCCGGCGTTGCAGTGCCAGGCCCCTTGGGAAGGGCTCCTTGTGGGCCGACCTAGGGTTAGATTTAGCCCCCATGAGGCCCGCAGGCGTGATCCTCTGGCTAGGCGGCTAGAGGTGGGCGGGCCAAGGTGGAGGTGCTGGGGAGCGTGATGGTGGGCCCCAGCATTTTGGGGTGGGAGGCTTCAAATGTCGCCGGTTTCTCCACGGCCCTGTCCATTCTCCCACCCTGAATGACCGGTGGTGCCCCTAGCGGCCCGGGTGGCTGCGCTGTGGAGGGTGAGTCCAGCTCTGGGGCTTGGGGTACCACATCCCCGGCGTAGTGGCACCAGGACCCTTGGGAGGGGCCCCTGGGGCGACGACCTAGGGTTAAGGTTAGCCCCAAAAAGACCGTCAGGCCCAATCCGCACACTGTGCGGCGAGTGGAGGTGCGGGCCGAGGTGAGGGTGCTGGGGAGAGGAAAAGTGGGCCCAAGCATTTTAGCGCAGGAGTTCTTCGAAGGTCGCCGGGGGCTCAGAGGGCCCTGCCCCTTCTCCCTCCTTGAATGATCGGCGGCGCCCCTACTGGCCCAGTTGGCGGCAGGGCGGCAGGGAGAGTCTGGCGCTGGGGCTCGGGTGTCCCCAATCCCCGGTGTTGCAGTGCAAGGCCCCTTGGGAGGGGCCCCTCGTGGGCCGACCAAGTGTTAGAGTTAGCCCCCAGGATGCCAGCAGGCCTGATCTGCCAGGTGTGCGGCAAGCGGAGGGGCAGGCTGAGATGTGGGTGCTAGTGAGCAGGAGTGTGGGCCCAAGCGTATTTGCAAGTTGGCCTTCGAAGGTCGCCAGGGGCTCGAAGGGCCCTGCCTGTTCTCCCGCACTGAATGACCGGCAGCGCCCCTAGCAGCTCGGGTGGCGTCGGGGCAGCAGGGTGAGTCCGGCGCTGGAGCTCAGGGGTCCCCAGTCCCTGGCATTGCTGCGCCAGGCCCCTTGGGAGGTTCCCCTCGGGGGCCAACCTAGGGTTAGGGTTAGCCCCCAGGAGGCTGGCAGGCCCAATCCGCTGGCTGTGCAGCCAGCAGAGGGGCTGGCTGAGGTGAGGGCGCTGGTCAGCGGGAGCATGGGCCCAAGCATTCTGGCTCCTGGGGCCTTAGAAGTTCACTGGGACTGGGAGGGCCCTGTCCATTCTCCCGCCCTGAATGACCGGTGGTGCCCTAGCGGCCTGGGTGCCGGCGGGGATGCAGGGTGAGTCCGGCGCTGGGGCTGGGGGTCATCAATCCCCGGTGTTGTGGCGACAGGCCCCTTGGGAGGGGCCCTTTGGGGGCCAACCTAGGGTTAGGGTTAGCCCCCAGGAGGCCGGTAGGCCTGATCCGACAGCTGTGTGTTGAGCAGAGGGCGGGCCAAGGTGAGCAAGCTGGCGAGCAGGAACATGGGCCCAAGCGATTTGGTACGGGGGGCCTTCGAAGGTCGCCGGGGGCTCAGAGGGCCCTGCTCATTCTACCGACCTGAATGAGTGGCGGCGTCCCAGCGGCCGGGTTGGCAGCAAGGCGGCAGGGTTTGTCTGGCGCTGGTGCTGGGGGTCCCCAAGCACCGGTGTGGCGGTGCCAGGTCCCTTGGGAGGAGGCCCCAGGAGGCCGACATGCGCAATCCGCCGGCTGTGCAGTTTGCAGAGGTGCAGGCCGAGGTGATGGCGCTGGCGAGCGGGAGCGTAGGCCCAGGAGTTTTGGCGTGGGGTCCTTCAAAGGTCGACGGAGGCTTGGACGGCCCTGCATGTTCTCCCTCCGTGAATGACCGGCGGCGCCCCTAGCGGCCCGGGTGGTGCCGGGGCGGCAGGGTGAGTCCGGCGCTGGGGCTCGGGTGTCCCCAATCCCTGGCGAGGCGACGCCAGGCCCCTTGGGAGGGGCCCCTCGGGGGCCGACCTGGAATAGGTTTAGCCCCCAGGAGGCAGGCAGGCCTGATCCCCCGGCTGAGCGGGGTGTGGAGCGGTGGGCCAAGGTGAGGGTGCTGGGGAGCGGGTGCGTGCACCCAAGCGTTTTGGCGCAGGGTAACTTCGAATGTTGCTGGGGTCTCTGAGGGCCCTGCTCATTCTCCCGCGCTGAATGACCGGTGGTGCCAATAGCAGCCCAGATGGACGCAGGGCGGCAGGGTTAGTCCAGACCTGGGGCTCGGGGGTCCCCAATCCGTGGCGTGGTGACGCCAGGCCCCTTGGGAGGGGCCCCTCAGGGGTTGACCTAGGGTTAGGGTTAGCCCTCAGGAGGCCGGCAGGCCCAATCCGCCAGCTGTGCAGCGAGCAGTGGGGTGGGCCGAGGTGAGGGCGCTGGGGAGCAAGAGCATGGGCCTAAGCCTTTTGGTGCGGGGGGCCTTCGAATGTCGCCGATGTTTCGGAGGGCCCTACCCGTTCTCCCAACCTGAATAACCGGCGGCACCCCTAGTGTCCCGGTTGGCGGTGGGGCGGCAGTGTGAGTGTGGCGAAGGGGCTCCGGGGACCCCAGTCCCCAGCGAGGCGGCACCAGGCACCTTGGGAGGGGGCCCACCGGGGCTGACCTAGGTGTAGAGTTAGCCCCAAGGGGGCCGGCAGGCCAGATCTGCCAGCTGTGCGGTGAGCGGAGGGGTGGGCCGAGGTGAGGGCACTGGCGAGTGGGAGCGTGGGCCCAAGAGTTTTGGCAAGGGGGCTTTCGAAGTTTGCTGGGGGCTCGGAGGGCACTGCACGTTCTCCCGCACTGAATGACCGGCGGCACCCCTAGAGGCCAGGGTGGAGGCGGGGCTGCAGGGTGAGTCTGGCGCTAGGGCTAGGGCATCCCCAGTCCCTGGCGTGGCGACATCAGGCCCCTTGGGAGGGGCCCCTTGGGGGCCGACGTAGGGTTTGGAGTTAGTTCCCAGGAGGCCGACAGGCCCGATCCACCAGCTGTGTGGAGAGCGGAGTGGCGGGCCAAGGTGAGACGCAGCGGCAGGGTGAGTCCACAGCTGGGGCTTGGGGGTCTCAATCACTGGCGTGATGGCGCCAGGCACTTGGGAGGGGTCCCTCGGGGGCTGACCTAGGGTTAGTGTTAGCTCAAAGGAGGCCAGCAGGCCCGATACGCCGGCTGTGTGGAGAGCGGAGTGGCGGGCCAAGGTGAGGGCTCTGGGGAGCGGGATCGTTGGCTGAAGCGTTTTTGCACGGGGGTCTTCCAATGTCATCAGGGGCTCGGAGATCCCAGCCCGTTCTCCCGCCCTGAATGACCGGCGCCGCCCCTAGCAGCCTGGGTGGTGGCATGGTGGCAGGGTGAGCCTGGCGCTGCTGCTGAGCGTGCCCAAGCACAGGAGTGGCGGCTCCAGGACCCTTGTGAGGGGCCCCTCGGGGCTGACACAGGGTTTGTGTTAGCCCCCAGGATTTCGGCAGGCCTGATCTGCCAGCTTTGCGGCGTGCAGAGGGGCAGGCCGAGGTGAGAGTGCTGGCAAGCGGGAGCGTGGGCCCAGGCGTTTTGGCGTGGGGGCCTTCGAAGATCGAGGGTGGCTCAGAAGGCCCTGTACGTTCTCCAGCCCAGAATGACCAGCAGCGCCCCTAGTGGCCCGGGTGGTGGCAGGGCAGCAGGCTGCATCTGGCGTTGTGGCTCAGGAGTCCCCAATCCTTGGTGTGGCAGCGCCAGGCCCCTCGGACGGGCCCCTCTGGGGCCGACCTAGGGTTAGTGTTAGCTCCTAGGAGGCCGACAGGCCCGATCCGCCAGTGGTGCGGCGAGCGGAGGGGTGGGCCGAAGTGAAGGCGCTGGCGAGCGGGAGCGTGGGCCCAAGCGTTTGGCACGGGGGGCCTTTAAAGATCGCCAGGAGCTCATAGAGCCCTGCCCTTTCTCCCGCCCTGAATGATCTGCGGCGCCCCAGGCGGCCCGCAAGGCGGCGGGGCAGCTGGGTGAGTCTGGCGCTGGGGCTCAGGGGTCCTCAATCCCCGGTGTTGCGGCGCCAGGCCGCTATGGAGGGGCCCCTCAGGGGCCGACCTAGGGTTAGGGTTAGCCCCCAGGAGGCCTGCAGGCCCAATCCGCCGGCTGTGCAGTGAGCAGAAGGGCGGGCCGAGGTGAGGGCGCTGGGCAGCAGGAGTGTGGGCCCAAGCGTTTTGGCGCAGGGGGATTTCAAATGTCACCAGGAGCTCGGAGGGCCCTGCCCGTTCTCCCATCCTGAATGACTGGTGGCGCCCCTAGAGGCCTGGGTGGCGGCGGGGCGGCAGGGTAAGTCCTGCGCTGGGGCTCGAGGGTTTCCAATCGCCGGCGTGGCGGCGCCAGTCCCCTTCGTAGGGGCCCCTCGGGCCCGATGTAGGGTTAGGGTTAGCCCCCAGGAGGCCGGCAGGACCGATCTGCCAGCTGAGTGGCAAGCGGAGGGGAGGGCCAAGGTGAGGGTAATGGCAAGCGGGAGCGTGGGCCCTAGCATTTTGGCACAGGGGGCCTTCAAAGGTCGCCAGGGGCTCGGAGGGCCCTTCCCGTTCTCCAATCCTGAATGACCTGAGGCGCCCCTAGCGGCCTGGGTGGTGGCGTGGCGGCAGAGTGAGTCCGGCACTGGGGCTCGGGCATCCCCAATCCCTGGCGTGGCGACGCCAGGCCCCTTGGGAGGGACTCGTCTGGGGCCGACCTAGGTTTAGGGTTAGCCCAAAGGATGCTGGCAGGCCCGATCTGCTGGCTGTGCAGTAAGCGTAGGGGCGGGCCGACGTGAATGCGCTGGTGAGCGGGAGCGTAGGCCCAAGCGTTTTGGACCGGGGGTCCTTCGAAGGTCACCGGGCCTTGGATGGCCCTTCCCGTTCTTCCGCTCTGAATGAGGACGGCGCCCCTAGTGGGCCGGGTCACGGAGGGGCGGCAGGGTGAGTCCGGCGATGGTGCTCGGGGGACCCCAATCCCCGGCGTAGCTGCGCCAGGCACCTTGGGTGGAGCCCCTCGTGGGCCGACCTAGGGTTAGGTTTAGACCCTAGGAGGCCGGCAGGCCCGATTCGTCGGCTGTGCGGTGAGCGGTGGGGCGGGCCAAGGTGAGGGTGCTGGAGAGTGGGAGCGTGGGCCCAAGCGTTTTGGCACGGGGGGCCTTCGAAAGTCGTCGGGGGCTCAGAGGGCCCTGCCCATTCTCCCGCCCTGAATGATCGGCGGCACCACTAGCTGCCCGGTGGGGGCGGGGTGGAAGGGTGAGCCTGGCACTGGGGCTCGGGGTTCCCCAATCCCCAGCGTTGCGGCGATAGGACCCTTGGGATGGGCCCCTCGGGGGCTGACCTTTGGATAGGGTTAGCCCCCAGTTGGCTGGCAGGCCCTATCTGCCGGCTGTGCAGCGATCGAGGGGCGGGCTGAGGTGAGCACGCTGGCAAGCGGGAGCGTGGGCGCAAGCATTTTAGCGCAGGGGGTCTTCGAATGTCACCGGGGGCTCAGAAGGCCCTGCCCGTTCTCCCGCCCTGAATGACCGGTGGCACCCCTAGTGGCCGGTGTGATGGCAGGCCGGCAGGGTGCGTCTGGAGCTGGGGCTCGGGGGTCCCCAATCCCCGGCGTGGCAGCGCCAGGCACTTGGGAGTGGTTCCTCGGGGGCCGACATATGGTTAGTGTTAGCCCAAAGGAGGCCGGCCGGCCTGATCCGCCGGCTGTGCAGCGAGCAGAGGGGTGGGCTGACGTTAATGCGCTGGCAAGCGGGAGCGTGGGCCCAAGCGTTTTGGCATGGGGGGCCTTCGAAGCTCACTGGGGGCTCGGAGAGCCCAGCAAGTTCTCCGGCCCTGAATGCCCGGGGGCGCACTAGCGGCCAGGGTGGTGGCGGGGAGGCAGGGTGAGTCCAGAGCTCGGGCTCGGGGGTCCCCAATACCCGGCGTGGCATTGACAGGCCCCTTGGGAGGGGTCCCTCGGGGGCCGAGCTAGGGTTTTCGTTAGCCCCAAGGAGGCCGGCAGGCCCGATCCGCTGCCTCTACGGCGTGCAGAGGGGCTGGCCGAGGTGAGGGCACTGGCGAGCGGGACCGTGGACCCTAGGGTTTGGCGCCAGGAGACTTCGAATATCGGCGGGGGCTCAGAAGGCCTTGCCCGTTCTCCCTCCCTGAATGAACGGCGGCGCTCCTAGCAGCCTGGGTGGCACCGGGGTGTCAGGGTGTGTCCGGCGGTGGGGCTTGGGGATCCCAAATCCCTGGCGTGGTGGCGCCAGGCCCCTTGGGAGGGGCCCCTCTGGGGCCGACCTAGCGTTAGGGTTAGCCCCCAGGAGGCTGGCAGACCCTATCCGCCAGCTCTGCCGCATGCGGAGGGGCTAGCCGAGGTGAGGGCGCTGGCGAGCGGGAGCATGGGCCCAAGCGTTTTGTCGCGGGGGACCTTCGAAGGTTGCCGGGGGCTCCGCAGGCCCTGCCCATTCTAACGCCCTGAATGAGGACGGCGCCCCTAGCGGGCCGGGTGGTGAGGAGCAGCAGCGTGTGTCCGGCGGTGGGGTTCAGGTGTCCCCAATCCCCAGCATGGCGGCGCCAGGCCCCTTGGGAGGGGCTCCTCTGGGGCCGACCTAGGTTTAGGGTTAGCCCAAAGGAGGCCGGGGCCCGATCCGCCGGCTGTGCGGAGAACGGACGGGTGGGGCGAGGTGAGGGCGCTGGCGAGCGGGAGCATGAGCCCAAGCGTTTTGGCGTGTCGGGCCTTCGAATGTCACCGGGGGCTCAGAGGGCCCTGCCCGTTCCCCAGCCCCGAATGAGGACGGTGCCCCTAGCGAGCCGGGTCGCAGTGGGGCAGCAGGGTGAGTTCAGCCCTGGTGCTTGGGGGTCCCCAATCACCCACGTGGCGGTGCCAGGCCCCTTGGGATGGGCCCCTCGGGATCCGACCTCGGGTTAGGGTTAGCCCCAGGAGGCCGGCAGTCCCGATCTGCCAGCTGTGCAGTGAGCGGAGGGGCGGGCTGAGGAGAGGGTGCTGGCGAGCAGGAGCATAGGCCCAAGCGTTTTGGCGCGGGGGGCCTTTGAAGGTCACTGGGGGCTTGGAGGGCCCTGCCCGTTCTCCCGCCCTAAATAACTGGTGGCATCCCTAGCAGCCCGGGTGGCGGCAGGGCGGCAGGGTAAGTAATGCGCTGGGGCTCGAGGGTCCCCAATCCCCGGCGTGGCATCGCCAGGCCCCTTGGGAGGGGCCCCTCGTGAGCAGACTTAGAGTTAGGGTCAGTTCCCAGGAGGCTGGCAGGCCCGATCCGCTGTCTGTGCGGCAAGAGGGGGGGTGGGCTGAGGTGAGCACGCTGGCATGCGGGACCGTGGGCCCAAGCGTTTGGGTGCAGGGGGCCTTCGCAGGTCGCCGGGGGCTCACAGGGCCCTGGCCGCTTTCCCGCCCTGAATGACCGGCAGCGCCCCTGGCGCCCCGGGTCGTGGTGGGGCGGCAGGGTGAGTCCGGCGCTGGTGCTCGAGGGTCCCCATGCCCCAGCGTGGCGGAGCCAGTCCCCTTGGGAGGGGCCCCTCGGGGGCTGATGTAGGGTTTGGTTTAGCCCCCAGGAGGCTGGCAGGCCTGATCCGCTGGCTGTGTGGCATGCGGAGGGGCTAGTCTAGGTGAGGGCGCTGGCGAGCGGTTCTGTGGGTCCAAGCGTTTTGGCGCGGGGGTCTTCAAATGTCGCCCGGGGCTCTGAGGGCCCTGCCCCTTCTCCCGCCCTGAATGAGGACAGCGCCCCTAGCGGGCCGGGTCACAGCGCGGATGCAGGGTGAGACTGCTGCTGGTGCTCGGGGGTCCCCAAGCCCTGGCGTGGCGGAGCCAGGCCCCTTGGGAGGGGCCCCTCGGGCGCCGACGTAGGGTTTGTGTTAGCTCCAGGAGGCCGGCAGGACCTATCTGTCGGCTGTACTGTGAGCGGAGGGTGGGTCGATGTGAATGCACTGGCGAGTGGGAGCATGGGCCCAAGCGTTTTGGCGAGCGGGCATTCGAAGCTTACCGGGGGCTCGGAGAGCCCTGCCCTTTCTAACGCCCTGAATGACCGGCGGCGCCCCTAGCAGCCCGGGTGGTGGCGGGGCGGCAGGGTGAGTCAGTCGATGGGCCTCAGGGGACCCCAATCCCAGGTGTGGTGGCGCCAGGCACCTTGGGAGGGGCCCCTTGGGGGCCAACCTAGGTTTAGGGTTAGCCCCCAGGAGGCCTGCAGGCCCGATCCGCCAGCTGTGTGGCAAGTGGAGGGATGGGCCGAGGTGAGGGCGCTTGCGAACGGGAGCTTGGGCCCAAGCGTTTTGGCGCGGTGGGCCTTCAAAAGTCGCCGGGGCCTCGGAGGGCCCTACAGGTTCCCCAGCCCCGAATGAGGACGGTGCCCCTAGTGAGCCGGGTCGCAGCAGGGCGGCAGGGTGACTTCGGCCCTGGTGCTCGGGGGTCCCCAATCACCCACGTGGCGGCACCAGGCCCCTTGGGATGGGCCCCTCGGGAGCCGACCTAGGGTTAGGGTTAGCCCCAGGAGGCCGGCAGTCCCGATCTGCCGGCTGTGCAGCGAGCGGAGGGGCGGGCTGAGGAGAGGGTGCTGGCGAGCAGGAGCATAGGCCCAAGCGTTTTGGCGCGGGGGTCTTCGAAGGTCGCCGGGGCTCGGAGAGCCCTGCGCGTTCTCCCACCCTAAATAACTGGCGGCGCCCCTAGCAGCCTGGGTGGTGGCAGTGCAGCAGGGTAAGTAATGCACTGGGCTCGAGGGTCCCCAATCCCCGGCGTGACATTGCCAGGCCCCTTAGGAGGGACCCCTCGTGAGCAGACCTAGAGTTAGGGTTAGTTCCCAGGAGGCTGGCAGGCACAATCCGCTGTCTGTGCGGCGAGAGGGGGGGCGGACCGAGGTGAGGGCGCTTACTAGCAAGAAGCGTGGGCCCAAGCGTTTTGGTGTGGGGGCCTTCAAAGGTCACCAGGGGCTCGGAGGACCCTGCCCGTTCTCCCGCCCTGGATGACCGGCGGTGCCCCTAGAGGCCCAGGTGGCAGCGGGGCGGGAGGGTGAGTCCGGCACTGGGGCTTGTGGGTCCCAAATCCCTGGTGTTGCGGCACCAGGCCCCTTGGGAGGGGCCCCTCAAGGGCCGACCTAGGGTTAGGGTTAGCCCCCAGGAGACCGTCAGGCCCAATCCGCCAGCTGTGCAGCGAGCGGAGGGTGGGCCGAAGTGATGGTGCTGGCGAGCGGGAGCGTGGGCCCAAGGGTTTTGGTGCAGAGGGCCTTCAAATGGCGCCGGGGGCTGGGAGGGCCCTGTCCGTTGTTCTGCCCTGAATGACCGACAGCTCTCCTACCGGCCCGGGTGGCGGCGGGGTGGCACGGTGAGTCCGGCGCTGGGACTCGGGGGTCACCAATCCCAGGCATTGCAGCGATAGGCCCCTTGGGAGGGGCCCCTTGGGGGCCGACCTGGTGTTTGGGTTAGCCCCCAGAAGGCCGGCAGGCCCGATCCGCCAGCTTGCGGCGAGCGGAGGGGCGGCTGAGGTAAGGCGCTAGCGAGCAGGAGCATGGGCCCAAGCTTTTTGGCATGGGGGGCCTACTAAGGTCGCAGGGGCCTCGGAGGACCCTGCCCGTTCTCCAGCCCTGAATGATGGGCGACGCCCCTAGTGGCCCAGGTGGTGGCGGGGCAGCAGGGTGAGTCCGGAGTTGGGGCTGTGGGGGCCCAATCCCTGGTGTTGCGGTGCCAGGTCCCTTGGGAGGGGCCCCTCGGGGGCCGACCCAGGGTTAGCGTTAGCCCCCAGGAGGCCAGCCGACCCGATCCGCCAGCTTGTGGTGAGCGGACGGGGGGTCGAGGTACGGGCGCTGCGAGCGGAAGCGTGGACCCAAGTTCCTTGGTGCGGGGGGCCTTCGAAGGTCGCCGGGGGCTCAGAGGGCCCTGCCCGTTCTCCCGCCCTTAATGTCCGGTGTTGCCCCTACCGACCCAGTTGGCAGAAGGGCGGCAGGGTGAATCCGGCGCTGGGGCTGGGAGGTACCCTATCCCCGGCGTTGTGGGTCCAGGCCACTTAGGAGGGGACCTTAGGGGGCCGACCTATGTTTAGGGTTAGCCCCCAGGTGGCTGACAGGCACTATCCGCCTCCTGTGCAGCAAGCAGAGGGCCTGGCCGAAGTGAGGGTGCTGGCGAACGGGAGCATGGGCCCAAGCGTTTTGGCTCTGGGGGCCTTCGAAAGTCACCGATAGCTCGGAGGGCCCTACATGTCCTCCCGCACTGAATGACCAGCGGCGCCCCTACCGGCCCGGTTGGCGGTGGGGCAGCAGGGTGAATCCGGCGCTGGGGCTCAGGGATCCCCAACCCCCGGCGTTGTGGTGCTAGGCCCCTGGGGAGGGGCCCCTAAGGGGCCGACCTAGGGTTACGGTTAGCCCCAAGGAGGCCGGCAGGCCGATCTGCTGGCTGTGCAGAGCGGAGGGGCGAACCGAGGTGAGGGCTCTGGCGAGCGGGTGCGTGAGCCCAAGCGTTTTGGCGAGGGGGTCTTCGAAGTTCGCCGGGGGCTCGAGGGCCCTGCCCATTCTCCCGCCCTCAATGACCTGCGGCGCCCCTAGCTGCCCGGATGTCGGAAGGGTGGCAGGGTGAGTCCGGCGCTGGGGCTTGGGGGTCCCCCATCCCCAGGTTGCGGCGCCAGGCCCCTTTTGGGGGCCCTCGGGGACAGACCTAGGGATAGGGTTAGCCCCCAGTAGGCCGGCAGGCCCGATCCACCCGCTGTGTGGTGAGCGGAGGGGCGGGCTGAGGTGAGGGCGCTGGCGAGCAAGAGCTTGGGCCCAAGCGTTTTTTCGCGGAGGGCTTCGAAGGTCGCTGGGGCCTCGGAGGGCGCTGCCCGTTTTCCTGCCCTTAATGAACGACGGCGCCCCTAGTCGCCAGGGTGGTGGCAGGGGGGCAGGTTAAGTCCAGCGCTGGGGATCGGGGGTCCCCCATCCCCGGCGTTGCGGCGCCAGGGCCCTTGGGAGGGGTCCGTCGATGGCCGACCTAGGCTTAGGGAGATTCCCCAGGAGGATGGCAGGCCCGATCCGCCAGCTCTGCGGCAAGCGGAGGGGCAAGCTGAGGTGAGGGCGCTGGGGAGCGGGAGCGTGGGCCCAAGCATTTTGGCGCGGGGGGCCTTCGATGGTCGCCGTGAGCTCTGATGGCCCTGCCCGTTCCCCCGCCCTTAATGACCGGCGGCACCCTAGCGGCCAGGGTGGCGGTGGGGAGGCAGCGTGAGTCCGGAGCTGGGGCTCAGGATTCCCCAAGCCCCGACGTGGCGGTGCCAGGCCCCTTGGTGGGGCCCCTCGGGGGCCGAAGTAGGGTTTGGGGTTATCTCCCAGGAGTCCGGCAGGCCCGATCTGCCCACTGTGCGATGGGCGGAGGTGCGGGTCGAGTTGAGGGCGATGGCGAGCGGGAGCGTGGGCCCCAGTGTTTTGGTGCCCTGAGCCTTCGAATGTTGCCATGGCTCGGAGGGCCCTGCCCGTTCTCCCGCCCTGAATGACCGGCGGCGCCCCTAGGGGCCAGTAGGGGAGGGGCGGTAGAGTGAGTCTGGCACTGTGGCTCAGGGGTCCCCAATCCCCGACGTTGTGGCACCAGGCCTTTGGAAGGGGCCCCTCGGGGTCCGACCTAGGGTTAGGGTTAGCCCCCAGGAAGCAGGCTGGCCCGATCCGCTAGATGTTCGGTGAGCGGAAGGGCGACCTGAGAAGAGGGCGCTGGCGAACGGGAGCGTGGGCCCAAATGTTTTGGTGCGGGAGGCCTTCTAAGGTCAGCGGGGGCTCAGAGGGCCCTGCCCTTTCTTCCGCCCTGAAATTCCGGCAACGCCCCTAGCGGCCTGGGTGGTGGTGGGGCGGCAGGGTGAGTCCGGCGCTGGGCCTGGGGTTCCCCAATCCCCGGCATTGCGATGCCAGGCCCATTAGGAGGGGCCCCATGGGGACAGACCTAGGGTTAGGGTTACACCCAGAAGCCCGGCAGGCGGGATCTGCCAGCTGTGTGGCGAGAGGAGGGGTGGGTCGAAGTGAGTGCGCTGACAAACAGGAGCGTGAGCCCAAGCGTTTTGGCGCGGGAGGCCTTCAAAGGTCGCTGGGGGCTCGGAGGGGCCTGCCAGTTCTGCCGCCCTGAATGACCGATGGTGCCCCTAGCAGCCCGGGTGATGGTGCGGGGGCAGGGTGAGTTCGCAGCCGGGGCTCGGGTTCCCCGATCCCTGGCGTTGCGGCGCCAGTCCCCTTGGGAGGGGCCCCTCTGGGGCCCAGCTTGGGTTAAGGTTAGCCCCCAGGAGGGTGGCAGGCGCGATCCGCCAGCTCTGCGGCGATTGGAGTGGTGTGCTGAGGTGAGGTCGCTGGCGACCAGGAGCGTCGGCCCAAGCGTTTTGGCGCGGATGGCCTTCGTAGTCGCCAGAGGCTCGGAGGGCGCTGCCCGTTCTCCCGCCCTGAATGACCGGCGGTGCCCGTAGCGGCCCGGTTGGCGACGGGACGGCAAGGTGAGTCCAGCACTGGGGGGGGTCCCCAATCCCCGGCATGGCTGCACCGGACACTTGGAAGTGGTCCCTCGGGGGCCGACCTAGGGTAGGGTTAGCCCAAAGGAGGCCGGCAGGCCCGATCCTCCAGCTGTGCGGCGAGCAGAGGGGTAGGTTGAGATGAGCGATTTGTCGAGTGGGAACATGGGCCCAAAGTTTCGGCGTGAGGGGCCTTCGAATTTTGCAAGGGACTCAGAGGGTCCTGCCCGTTCTTCCGTCCTGAATGACCGATGGCGCTCCTCACGGCACTGGTGGCAGCGGGGCGGCAGGTTGAGTCCGGTGCTGGGTCTCGGGGGTCCCCAATGCCCGGCTTTGCAGCACCAGGCCCCTTGGGAAGGGCCATTTGGGGGCAGACCTAGGGTTAGGGTTAGCCCCCAGGAGGCCCACAGGCCCGATCCACCGGCTGTGCAGTGAGCGGAGGGGTGGTCCGAGGTGAGGGCGCAGGTGAGCAGGAGCTTGGGCCCAATCGTTTTGGCGCGGGGGGTCTTCGAAGGTCGCCAGGGGCTCGGAGGGCCCTGCCCATTTTCCCGCCCTGAATGACTGACGGCACTCCTAGCAGCCCAGTTGGCGGTGGGGCGGCAAGGTGAATCCCGCGCTGGGGCTCGGGGTCAGCAATCCCAGGCGATGTGGCGCCAGGCCCCATCCATCAGAGGGGCCCCTCGGTGGCCGACCTACGGTTAGGTTTAGCCACCAGAAGGCAGGCTGGCCCGATCCGCCAGCTATCCGGTGAGCGGAGGGGCAGGCCAAGGTGAGGGCGCTGGCGAGCGGGAGCCTGGGCTCAAGCGTTTTGGCGCAGGGGCCCTTTGAAGGTCGCCGGGGGCTCCAAGGGCCCTGCCCGTTTTCCAGCCTTGAATATCCGGCCGCACCCCTAGCGGCCCAGGTGGCGGCAGGACGGCAGGGTGAGTCCGGCGCTGGGGCATGGGGGTCCCCAATCCCCGGCGTTGTGGTGCCAGGCCCCTTTGGAGGGGCCCTTTGGGGACCGAACTAGTGTTAGGGTTAGCCCCTGGGAGGCCGGCAGACCCTATCCGCCAGGTGTGCGTCGAGTGGAGTGGCGGGCCGAGGTGAAGGAGCTGGCAAGCGGGAGTGAGGGCCCAAGCGTTTTGGCGTGGGGGGACTTCGATGGTCGGCAGGGGCTCGGAGGGCCCTGCCCGTTTTCCCGCCCTGAATGATCGGCGGCGCCCCTACCAGCCCGGGTGGCAGCGGGGCAGTAGGGTGAGTCCAGCGCTGGGGATCGTGGATTCCCAATCCCCAGCGTTGCGGCGCCAGGCCCCTTGGGAAGGGCCCCTAGTGGGCTGAACTAGGGATACCAATAGTCCCCAGGAGGCCAGCAGGCCCAATCCGCTGGCTATGCGACTAGCGGAGGGGGGGGGGCCGAGGTGAGGGTGCTGGCGAGCGGGAGCATGGGCCCAAGCGTTTTGGCGAGGGGGGCCTTCGAAAGTCGCAGGGGGCTCAGAGGGCCCTGCCCATTCTCCTGCCCTGAATGACTGACAGCGCTCCTAGCGGCCAGGGTGGCGGTGGGTCAGCAGGGTGAGTCCAGTGCTGAGGCTTGGGCGTCCTGAATCCCTGGCTTGCGGCACCAGGCCCCTTGGGAGGGGCCCCTTGGGCGCCGACCTAGCGTTAGGGTTAGCTCCCAGGAGTCGGCAGGCCCGTATGCCGGCTGTGCAGCGAGCGGAGGGGTGGGCCGAGGCAAGGGTGCTGGCGAGCAGGAACATGGGCCCAGGCGTTTGGCGCAGGGGGCCTTCGATGGTCGCTGTGGGCTCGGAGGGCCCTGCCCGTTCTCCCGTCCTGACTGACTGGCAGCGGCCCTAGAAGCCCGGGTGGCGGTGGGGTGGCAATGCGAGTCCGGCGCTGCGGCTCGGGGGTCACCAATCTCCGGCACTGTGGCACCAAGCGCCTTGGGAGGTATGCCTCGGGGGCTGACCTAGGGTTAGAGTTAGACCTCAGGAGGCCGGCAGGCCCAAAACGCCAGCTGTGTGGCGAGCAGATGGGCGAGCCGAGGTGAGGGCGCTGGCGAACGGGAGCGTGGGCCCAAGCGTTTTGGCGCGGGGGGCCTATGAAGGCCCCAGGGGCCTCGGAGGTCCCTGCCTGTTCTCCCTCCCTGAATGACCGGCGGCACCTGTAGCGGCCCGGGTGGTGGCGGGGCTGCAGGGTGAGTCTGGCGCTGGGGCTCGGGGGTCCCTAATACCCGGCGTTGCCCCGCCAGGCCCTTTGGGACGGGCCCCTCGGTGGCCAACCTAGGGTTAGGGTTAGCCCCCAGGAGGCTGGCAGGCTCGATCAGCCCATGTGCAGTGAATGGAGGTGTGGGTCGAGGTGAGATAGCTGGCGAGCGGGAGCGTGGGCCAGAGCATTTTGGCTTTGCCTTGGGGTGCCTTCGAAAGTCACAGGTGGCTCGGAGGGTCCTGCCGGTTCTGTCGCCCTGAAGGACTGGCAACGCCCCTAGCTCCCCATGTGGCGGTGGGGCGGCAGGGTGCATCCGGCGCTGGGACTTGGGGGTCCCCAATCAATGGCATGCGGCACCAGGCCACGTGGGAGGGGCCCCTCGGTGGTGACCTAGGGTTAGGGTTAGAACCCAGGAAGCCAGCAGGCCCGATCCGCCAGCTCTGCACCGAGCGTAGGGGTGGGCCGAGGTTAGGGCGCTGGCGAGCAGAAGCGAGGGAGCCAGAGTTTTTGCACAGGGGGCCTTCGAAGGTCACGGGGGGATCGGAGGGCCCTGCCCGTTCTCCCTTCCTGAATGACTGGCAACGCCCCTAGCGCCATGGGTGCTTGCGGGGTGGCAGAATGAGTCCAGCACTGGGGCTCGGGTTCCCAAATCCCCGGCATTGTGGTGCCAGGCTCCTTGGGAGGGGGCCCTCGGGGGCCGACCTAGGGTAAGTGTTAGCCCCCAGGAGTCCAGCAGGCCCGTTCCGCCAGCTCTGAGGCAGGTGGAAGGGCAGGCCGAGGTGAGGGCGCTGGCAAGAGGGAGTGTGGGCCCAAGCGTTTTGGCACGGGGGGCCTTCGAAGGTCACTGGGGACTTGGAGGGCCCTGCCTGTTCTCTGGCCCTGAAAGACTGGCGGCGCCCCTAGCCGCCCGCGTTGTTGTGGGGCAGCAGGGTGACTCCGGCACTGGGCTCAGGGGTCCCCAATCCCCGGCGTTGTGGCACCAGGCCCCTTGGGAGGGGCCCCTCAGGAGGCCGGCAAACCCGGCGCTAAGTGGCTCTGGTAATATAACAAAAATGCCATACACTTATCTGTAAGAAATAACAGTGTACAGGAACCCTCTTAGCCCTAACATCATCCTTTGTGAATATGGAAGCCAGCCCCAAAGTGGTCGTGGAAGTCTGACGAACGCGCTAAGCACTTTTCTCTGAGTCACCACAATATACAGGGAAAGACCAATGTACATTATCTTTCACGAGTACGAAGCATTAATGAAAAGGTTCTGGAATTTCGAGGACTCTGACCCATCCTTATTGGAAATAAACCACCGTGTACAGGAAAAGACCTTCAACTCTCATCAGCCTCCTCAATCCTGATTCCAATTCAACTTTGGGTGTGTAGGACTAGGGAAATGTCCACATCTTATTGCTAAGAAAAACGATGTCAGGGTAATGCCCTTCAAGTCACCTCAGCCTTCCTGAAGATGGAATCAAGAATCAAGGTGGTTATGTTACCATGAGGTAAGGAAGATGAGCATATAAGTGAGAAACAACAGTGGGCAGGACCTCTCTTCCAACGAACAGTATCTTTGCTTAATGATGAATCCCTATGGTAAATGGTTGTGGGCATTTGTGAGGTCAAAATCTGAAGTGATTTGTAAAACCTCTTGGCCATTCATAGATGAGACTAAGGTAGTTGGGGACCACTAGGCAGTGATTTGTCCACTGTCAAAAATATGAAAAGATAAAAGAGACAGATGAGGTCTCCTCAGGCATTGTCCTTTATCCTCATCCTCCGTGAGGATGGCCATCTTTGGACAGCTCAGTGGCAGGGTCTCATTCACAGTGGGGGAATCTGTTCCTCACAGATATCAGGCAGGGAAAAGGATTTTGTTCTCTGTGCCAGCCCAGCCACAGCTGAGTGTCACAGCACCCTCTCATGGGCTCATAAGAGTTTCACTGTCACCAGGCAGGTCATTGTATTTGATAAACCACTGTGAGAGTTTGCAATTGCCTTCATCTGCAACCTCCAAGAAGCAAATGCAGGTCTCTGGTACCACGTGAAGTCATGTGAAGGCATCATGAGAAAGTGTCCTTTTGCTTAAGAAAAACATGGCTGGGGCTCCTGGCTGGCTCAGCCAGTTAAGCATGTGCCTTTGGCTCAGGTTATGATCCCAGGGTTCTGGGATCGAGCCGAGGCTCCCTGCTCAGCAGGAAAGGAGGTAGGGAAATAGAACCCACAGAGAATGTGAATAAAGGGGAGTGAAATGGAACTTGGTCTGTGTTTTGCTTTAGGGATTGGAAGTTAGTTTTTTCTCAATTGTGATTGTTCTTGAAACAAAAAAGCTATATTGTTTTTTTTTACCTTTAATTTTTTTCTAATAATAATTTTTTATTATGATATGTTAGTCACTATACAGTATTTCCTTAGTTTTTGATGTAGTGTTCCGTGATTCATTATTTGCATACAACACCCAGTGCTCCACGCAATATGTACCTTCCTTAATACCCATCACTGGCCCATCCCAATCCCCCACCCCTCTCCTCTCTGAAGCCCTCAGTTTGTTTCCCAGAGTCCATAGTCTCTCTTGGTTCATTCCCCCTTCTGTTTAGGGTCCATTGTCTAAAGGGACAGACAGTGGAAGTTCACCAAATATAAGATCGAAATTTCATTGTTCATGATAGATGCCGCCAAGTAGTTCCCAGACATTTCATTCTACTGCAGTAATTCATTACACCTGTGCAGGTGCACGTGGAAAAGAATTGATGCATTCATAGTGGTAATAAAACACGCCCCTCAGTAGTAGAATAATAGAGGATGCATATGTGTAAATTTATTCGACTACAGCTTCCATGCTTTCCCTTTGGTTCCTTATTATCTATGAAATTGGACAATTTTTGTTCTCTAGGCTTAAAACTCATTGTCAGTATTTAGAGTTTTTCAATGCTGATCTTCTCCTGTAAAAGTTACCAAAAACCTAAAATATGTATGAACTTTAAAAAACGCTATATTGAAAATGACAGCAGAGAAGTTCCATTTTGTGAATATTGTGTCAATGGATCTCTATTTTGACATCAGTGTTCATTAGAAATGATGACATTTCATATGAGTATAAATATCAATGTGAAAAAGAAATGGTAGGAAGAACCTTGAATGTTTAAGTAATTGGTGAAATGACAGGTGTCTGTGTGTGTGTGTGTGTGTGTGTGTGTGTGTGTGTGTGTGTGTAATTGATTTTCAGTGAATGGTTCAGCTTCTTGTAGGGCCTCCGAGAGAGCCCAGGTGAACCTTTCAATGAGTTGGTATCTGTTTTCAGAACATGGGAATCTCTTAGTCCAATAGTCAATCAGGCAAGCTTTGAGGTCTTAAAGAGTTTCAGTCCTCAGCGATGGTGTTGCAGACCCTTGTGAGCAAACCTTAGGGTATGCTCAGAGCCCTCATTAGCAGGTACCAAAGTGTGAAGATTTCAGACAGCAGTTCCCAAAGAAGTACCTCTTGAGTCTCTGTCCTTGTCAGTTCCCTACACTTCCTTACACTAGTTATGTGATCAGTGTGTTTCAGGATAATCCCCACATGTGATTTTTGCTATTTCCTACTAGTCCTATCTGTTTCTCTTCTTCTTCTTTTATGGTAGGGGTTGGGAAGCAACCTGTGTGGTGGAGGAAGGGGTGTGGTAGTTGTCTGCCTTCAGAGGACCGAATGATGCCTAGAAATTGTACTGTAGTTTGAGGTCAATTGTCCATCCTCTGAGTGTCAGGAATTCCATCACTTTACTTTGATGCTAGTCTGTTCTTCAAGCTGTCCTCAGAAATAAGGACGTCAACCATCTAGGGAATAATGGTTTGTGTGTATGTTTTCATTTTAGGAAAGGCCTTGCTGTTCCTGAAAATAATACTGTAGAGCACCCTTTCCTGTTCTTATTGGCCATCAGTCAATCTTTTGTGAATTATTTGTTTATAAATAGACTTTTTATGGTTGATGAGCAGGAATTCTTTATTGACAAGTCTTGTCAGTGTGTTTATTGGAAATCTTTACTTCCCAGCCTGCGGTTCACTTTTTCATTTTCTTATGGTCATAAGATAAGGAGAAATGTCACATTTTTTTAAAGATTTTATTTATTTATTCGACAGAGACAGAGACAGCCAGCGAGAGAGGGAACACAAGCAGGGGGAGTGGGAGAGGAAGAAGCAGGCTCATAGCGGAAGAGCCTGATGTGGGGCTCGATCCCAGAACACCGAGATCACGCCCTGAGCTGAAGGCAGACGCTTAACCGCTGTGCCACCCAGGCGCCCCAGAAATGTCACATTTTTATGAAGTCCCACTGAATTCTTTTAAATGGTTAGTGCACCCTATGTCCTACCCCAAGATTGACAGGTTCTATGTTTTCTTTCAGAAACTGTCCAATGGGAAGCTACAATCCATCTCAAATTTATAAATTGCATTTTTAATTCTAATAGGGTATTTATAGACTGTTTTGGATTTTCTATGTACACAATCGTATTATCTGTGAATAGTCACAATTATCCCCTCAATTCGTTATACTTTTTGTTTCTCTTGCCTTCTAACACTGGTAGATTCTCTGATGCAACGTTGAATAGAGCAGCGTTGTTTGAAGATTTTAATATACCTTTCTCAATATCTGACAGAAAAAGCAGACAAAACATTGGTAAAAATGTGACCTAATTGACATATAGGGAACATTCCATAATAAGTGCAGAATACATTATTTCAAGTGGTCATAGACTCTTTACCCAAATAGATGATAGGTGCGGCCACGAATCAAGGCTACAAATGTTAAACCCTGAAATTAACTAGATTCTATTCTTAGACCACAGGGGAATTGAGCCACAGTCATAGCGAAAATAAAACTAGGAAGTCCTTCAATGTTTAAAAATTAAATGGAACTTTGCTACATATCCTAAAGGTCAGAGAAGGAATCTCAATGGAAATTCTGAACCTTTTCTACATGAGGGCTCACACACAATGGCACTTTCTTTGTGAAGAGCATTATAATAACCTAGACAGGAGTTGAGCCTTAAGTCAGAGTTCTGCCTGCCCCAGCCACACCTGGCAGCCTTGGCCTGTGGTACCCCTCAGCTGTCCTTTCTGGTGGCCCTGAGCTAAGGGGGTCAACATGGCCATATGGAAATGGGAAGCTCCCCTCTCATAGTGATGACGGTGCCCCCTCCCCAGCTGCCCTTTCTGGTTGCTCTGAGCTAAGGGGGTCAACATGGCCGTATGGAAATTAGAAGCTCCCCACTCTTAGTGATGACGTTGCTATGGTATCGTCCTCACCAGTCCAACAACATGATTTCTGAGTGAAATTTGACACAAGAGCGACTTCTTGGCCTTCCTTCAGGTTTGAAAATCATCTGGTGAGTCATCTATTAGGAATATGGATTCAACATGTGTTCTTTCTTCTGGAAAAGAAATAGACCCAATAGCAATTATGGCTTCCTGAGCCCCTGTTCCTGAGAGACATCATACTGTCTCTTTGTAGCATTCTGCCTCTTAAACTTCTCAACTAGGGTGTAGATATTTTTAGGCACATTTTCAGGTGGTTAGACAGGGACTCGGATGATATGAGTCACAGAGGATTTTAGTGTCAGAAACCTAAGTGGGATCCCCAAATTGACTCCAAATCCCTTGTTGTTCCATACAGGGTACTATTTCCCTCTTATCTCTGGTCTTCTCGATCTGGAAACCTATCAAGTATCAGGATTTTCTTGTCATGTGGAAAACTGGAACGAATTCAGCGGGCCTTTTCACCTCTGCCCATGGTGATCATTAAGATCATTATCTCAGTGGAGGACTCTGGGTAAGATACTCAAAGATCCTTAGGAATAGAGATAGTATAATATTTTTCTGGTATTGAAGTCACTGAAACCAACTATCTTTTTTAGTCCATTCAGGCTCTGGTATGTTCAGAGGGTGCTGTAAAACAGGTCTTAAATAGTATTTAAAAAGCACTCAGCTCAGCCTCTTCTACAACGTGAGCCAATGCTTATAAACATGGCTAAAATATTCCCTTACCTACGATGACTTCCCAGCCATCGTAGTGTTTATATGGTATGACTGTGACTTACATTAGTCAACATTTGCAGAGAAAGAACTTAGTGCATCCAGGGGGCACTTCATGTTGAAATTAGTTTGTGACAATGAGCTACTGTGTTTTATTCTGCAGTCCAAGGGAATGGTGCCAGACATCTCTAAGGTGTCTAGCAGTTCTACAATTCTGATTTTAAGTGGTCTGTGTGCTTCAGAGATTTGGGCAGGAGAAGGGCAGGAGTCCAGAGACTGTGAACACTTCTGTTACCTGTGCTGACCATGGAGCAGGTAGCCTTCTGTGGGCATCATTTTGATTTCTTGGTACTCTTCTGAAAGGTGCTTTTGTCTCAAATTCCTCCATTTAGGAGTAATTATAATGATGAAAGTAATTTTTATCTTATATCATCTGTGGGCCCTGATCCTGGGATCCCAGGGAAGCTATCCTTTAACATTTTACCCAGCTCAAAATGATTGGGCAAAAACTCAAAGCATAGGCCCTATTTCTGCCCCAAGCACATGTTTTACATCTGCTTCAAGAAGAAAACAATAACCAAAATGCCAACATGAAGTTAAGAAAATATAAAGAACCTCTTTGGCTCCCATAAGATTAAAGTCATACTGACATGTACATACTGAAAATGCATGAAATCATTGCATTTCCTAAAGCCCAAGCCTTGGATGTTGGGAGAGCCACTGACCTTGCCCAGAACCAGGCACACCCCAGCAGGGAGGGCTGGTGCAGAAAGGGAAGGGGCAGGACTCTGAGAGTGGTCTGCAGCCAGAGGGTTTCCTGGAAGGGGCCAGGTGTGTGGAGGGAGCCCGGCCCAGAACCCCACCCATGCCTGAGCTGGGTGTTGTGTAGAGGAGGCGCCTTTTGGACCCCCTGCACTTTCAGGGTTCCAGGGGCTTGAGGGCCGGTTGCCTGGCATCCCAGTGGCTGGGGTACCACGTTGCCTGACCAATCACCGCTTGGGGGTGGAGCTACGTCTCTGTGGGCTGTTCCAGAGTTACAGTGGGGTGCAGACCTGGGGCAGAAGAAGGGGCACTGGGAGAGAGAGAGTAGCCCTGCGGAAGTCACTGCTGGTTAGTGAGCAGCGTGCACCGAGGGTGGGGGGGGGTCCAGGGGTAGGGTGCGCCCCAGGTGGGAGGCAGGGTTCTGGAAGGGCACCTGGAGAGGGTTCATTGTGGGGACTCTTTATCCCTTTAAAGTCTCTTCTGCCCCATGTCCCCAACTGGCCTTATTCCCCATACCCGTGAACTCCAGGGCGCCCACTCACCTGAGCTTTTGTGGGATTGGTTGCAGAATTTCAGGGTTTCCCCTGTTCCCCGGGAAGAGTGCGGGTAAGGACCTCACAGAGTCCCCACCTTCAGTGATGTGTCCCCCAGTTCTCTGACACAGTGCAGGTGATGCATCTTGAGCAGTACCCCAAGTTCAGCAGGGTGTGCCCTGGTCCCCCAGGCACAGGTGTGGCAGTAGCAAGCCCCAGAGACATCCCCCAACTTCAGCATTATGGCCCGTGTGCCCGCAGGTTAGTGGTAATTGGCTGTTAGAATCATGCAGGAAAATCCTCCAATTCGGGGCCTGAAGGAGGGTGTAAACCAGACCCCACTCTAATTGCATTGGGAATAGATGAATTGAGGGTTTCTTTAGAAGAGTAAGTCTGCTTTCCAGAAAAGGCAAGGTCATTGGTCTATTGAGAATGAAGATAATTACTGATAAACAACAAGTATGTGTTGCCCCTTCACCCAGAAACCGAAGCAGGTGTGCAGGCTTTAGTTCAAAGGTGCCTTCTTCTCCCCACCTGACAGCACTTCTCTGCTCTGGCTCCAAGAAACATGAGGTTTTGAACGTCAGCATCGGAGTCAGCGAGGCAGCTTGTCACAGGACGCCAGTGTTCAGAGAAAGCACAGGTATGTTTGGCAAAATGTCCTAACTATATCAGGGCTGGAGGTAAAACCTCTCATTATCCCAAAACCTCCTGGGCTTTTCTCTTTTCTCTAGTTGAGCCACAAAGAAAAATTGAAGTAGCTGTCAGCATTCTGGGTTTGGTGCAAGAATTACTTAATTTCCCTGCAGGTAGAACTTTGCAGGGGATCACAATTTCTCTGTCCATTTATTGCTGACAAATGTATTTTGACCATCTGTTTCCTAGGAACCCTCTTTTATTAGAAAGGGAAGGTGAGATTCACTCTGTGCCTGTTTGTAACATCTAATTTGTTCCTTCATCTAACAGTGTTTATTCAATTGGGCCTAAGATATGGTTGAGTGGCCAGCATCTAGAGTTGGGTGGCTTTTTTCATCTGATACAAACTTGGATGATGTCATTTGACAAAGGTGATGTTTCATCATTGATTAGTTTATTCATCAGAAGAGTTAAAATTAGGGTGGAGGGGAAATTCAAAATTATCCAAACCGGCCTGTTCCTGTTTAAAAGTTCAGTTTGACTTTCTAGTTTTACTAAATGTATTATCTCGATATTTTGAGGTGCCATATTCTCTCTGTAGTTTCTTTGGTGGTGGAGTCAGAAGGAGAGTCTGGGAATTCTTTTGGATAGTGGCATGCTGGTGGCTTCAAGGGGCTTTGCGTTAGGAGCCTTGGGCTGAAGTCTGCAACTGCTTGCCTGACCCTGGGTGCATCTCCCAGAGGTTTTGTTTCCTCTTATGAAATTGCCGGCAGATAATGTTCTGCTTAAAGGGGAACCCTCCCATCCTGTTGGTGGCAATGCAAAGTGGTGCAGCCAGTCTAGGAAACAGTGTGGGGGTTCCTCAAAAAGTTAAACATCGAACAACCACATGATCCAGCAATTGCTCTCCTAGGTATTTACCCAAAGGATACAAAAATGCAGATTCAAAGGGGGTATATGCACCATGATGTTTATAGCAGCAATGTCCACAGTAGCCAAACTATGGAGAGAATCCCAATGTCCATGCACTGATGAATGGATAAAGCAGATGTGGGATACATATATATACTGGAATATGACCCAGCTTCAAAAAGAATGAAATCTTACCATTTGCAAGGATGTGCATGGATCTAGAGTGTATTAAGCTAAGCAAAGTCATTGAGGAAAGACAAATATCCTATGCTCTCACACTTGTGGAATTTCAGAAAGAAAACAGATGAACAGAGTGGAGGGGTGATGAGAGGCAAACAAGGAAATAGACTCAACCTTGGAGAACAAACTGACTGTTGCTGCAGGACAGGGGCGTGGGCGATGAGTTAAATGGGTGAGGGGTATTAAGGAGGGCACTTGTGATGAGCACCGGGTACTGTATGCAGGTGAGGAATCACTAAATCCTACCCCTGAAGCGAATATTCCATCGCATGTGAACTAACTGGAATTTAAGTAAGAGGAGAAAGGAAAAAGTGTTCTGCTTCATGAAGAGTGAGGTAAAATTGTAGTGAATTGGGCTGTAGTCTTCTATAGATGATATTTGTAAAACACCCTGTTGTAGGATACACTAGTTGCTTATCACATAAGGAGTCCTCAGAAAGCTGCAATGAAAGATTCAGGTCTCAGAGCATGTTCATGTTCCACTGATATGTTACAGTTTGCACAGGTAGGAAAGAAGGTGGAGAGAAAGGCAACAGAAGGGGAAAGTAGGTGTGAACCTTTCAGTAGTTAGCGTTATAGCTTTCTCATGAAAGCCTTGCGCCATGTGATTTTGGAAGAAGAGGGGAATCCGGGAGCTTTGCAGGAGACGGGGGAGGTCTGGGTAAAGCTGACAGGGTTCCCAGATGAGAGCTGAATGCATTCTGAAGCAGGGTGTGGGCAGGGTGGGCTCCAGGGGTGGCTGTGGGTCTCCTGGATGAGAGTTGTGACAATTGAGGGCTGTCTGCAAATTCCTGGCTGAGGACAAGTGAGGCACAGGTGGAGAGCTGGCAGAGAACCTTCTTCTGAGCCACCAGCCTCACCCAACACACACAGCCTCAACTTCTGTCCCTGTCACTCCAATTCAGACTTCTCAGAAGGTGAGTTAGAACACATCAAGAGCATTCAAAACAGAAGGGAAAGCATGTGCAAAGGCTCTGGGGCAGGGGAATTCCAGGTATGTCCAGGAGCAGCAAGAAGGCCCTGTGGCCACAGGAGACAGCTTAGGACATGAGCTCAGAGAGGTGAAAGAGGGTGACAGAAAGCCATTCCAGGGCTATAACCCCATGAGATGCTGTTTCACTAGGCCATCTTGGCTACAGTTTTGAGAACAGATGACAGAGAGTTGAAGATGGCAAGGCAGGTCAATGATGAAGCTTTTCCAGGAACTCAGGCACTGTGGACCAGACAGGTGGCCTTGAATGGTGTGGTTAGACTTATTCTGGGTCCATTTTGAAGATGAAGCTCACAGGATTTGCTGATGAGTTAGATATTAGGAGCAGGAGAACGGAGGAGTTGGGGTAACTCCCAGCTTTTGTGGGTTGTCCTGATCGAGGGGAAGGAGAGGGTTTCTCGGGGCGTAGGCGGTAGTCCGTGTTCCGCATGCTGAGGAATGTGCCTTTCCAGGTGGATCTGCTGAGGTTTGTGTCTGGGAGAACCTTTCACATCTCCTCCCTCATCAATGCTCAAGTAAAAGTATCCCCCACTTTTTAAACGTTCACAGTAAGACACTGGGCTTTCTTGAAAGAACTACGTTATTACCCAGCTTCAGTAAGAGGAAGAGACCTGAAGAGGATTTTCCTCTTATGAAAAAAGGTGAACAGTGAGAATCGCGTTCAGCATCTGTTTTGGGGAGAAGCACGACAGAGGCGGCGTGCACCCCAACCAGCTCCTTCCTCTGGGAACCACTCTCCACATCCAGCCACCAGCACTTTGAATGGTGTCTGTGAGCCTCTGCTGTGCTTTATCTTCATTTATGCCGGGCCTCCCTTAGAAACTTGTATGCTGAGGCCTAAGAAAAGCCAAAGAGAAGGAATTTTGGAGTCTGAGCACACTGTCTACTTGTTCCGTGTAAATTAACGGCCATTCCTTCTTGACACCATTTCTGCTGTGCAAGGTTTCTCAGAAGCCCTGTACTTTCAAAGAGCAGGGAAACCTATACCCCATGCTGCGGGGTTAGTTTTAGTCTCCATGCTGGACAGAACATTTCATGACTGTCAGATTTTCTCAGTCAAACATTGAGAGTTTGAACACCTTCACCCGTTTCTACCACCCCATCCCTGAATCTGGAACCTACCAATCTGCTCTCAGTATCTATGCGTTCAGTATTTGTGTATTCCACGTGGAATGTACATGACAGCATCTGGTATTGGTCTTTCTGTGTCTGAGTTACTTGGAATAAGGCCCCCAAGGTCTGTGTTTCCATGCCTGGTTATTGTGAATAATGCTGCAGTGAACGTGGGAGTGCTTCTGTCTTTTTGAGGCAGTATTTTTGTGTTCTCCAAATCAATACTCAGTAGAGCCATTACTGGTTCATGTGGTAGTTGTATTTATTTTTTTCAGGAACCTCCATATCGTTTGTCACAGTGGCTGCACCAATTTCCATTCCCACCAACAGTGCACAGTGTCTCCTCGTCTGCACACCCATGACCCCACATGGTGTCTGTCTCTGGGACAATTTCTGTTCCAACAGTTGTGAGGGGATAGCCGATTGTGGGTTTGACTGATGTTTCCCTGACGAAGATTAGTGATGTCGAACATCTTTTTCTCTCTGTTGACACCTGTGTGCCATCTTTGGATTGTTTCTATTCACATATTCCCCCCATTTTTTTAAAGATTTTTTTTTATTTATTCATTTGACAGAGATAGAGACAGCCAGCGAGAGAGGGAACACAAGCAGGGGGAGTGGGAGAGGAAGAAGCAGGCTCCCAGTGGAGGAGCCTGATGTGGGGCTCGATCCCAAAACTGGGATCACGCCCTGAGCTGAAGGCAGACGCTTAATGACTGCACCATCCAGGCGCCCCTCCCCCCATTTTTTATACAGTTTTTTTTATTTGTATGAGTGTTGTGTGTATTTTGGATATTAGTGTCTTCTAACACATATGATTCGCAGATACTTTTTTCTTATTCAGTCAGTGGCCTTTTAAGTTTTTGCTGGTTTCTTTTGCCGTGTGGAAGATTTCAGTTTGATGTTGTTCCACTTGTTTATTTTTGCTTTTGTTGCCTTTGCATTTGGTGTCCGATCTGAAGACTCTTTGCCAAAACCAATGTCGAGAGACTTAGTACCTGTGTCTTCTTGGAGGTTTATGGATTCAGGTCTTATGTTCAAATCATTCATCCATTAAAAATTTTGTGTGTGGTGTAAGAAAGTGACCCAGTTATATTCTTCTGCATTTAGTGTCCAGTTTGCCTGTTACCACTCACTGAAGAGACAGTCCTTCCCTCATGGCATATCTTCTGCTGCTGTGTCGTAAGTTAGGATCATCTACGTGTGGGTAAGTTTCTGAACTTTTTGTTCTGTTCCACTGACCTGGTGTCTGTGTTTATGCCAGTACCATCCTGTTTTGATGACAAGAGCTTTGTAATCTACCTTGAAATCCAGGAGTGTGTTGACTGCACCTTTCTTTCTCCAGGTTGCATTGGGTATTTGGGGTCTTTTGTGATTCCATACAAGTCTGAGGACTGTTTTCTATTTGCTCGAATAATGCCACTGGAATTCAGATAGGCATTTCATCACATCTGTCAATTGCTTTGGGTACGATGGACATGTTCACATAATTAACTCTTCCAGTTAAGGAGCATGTCGTATGCTTCCATTTGTTTGTGTTGCCTTCCAAATCTTTGACCCATACATTCTTCCCCCTCGACACACATGTTTTTCATTTCTTTTCTGCCATGTGTTGAGTGTACTATGTCTTTCTCATTCTTGGTTACTTTTATTCCTAGATTTTTTTTATGCAATTGTAAATGGCATTGCTTTCTTAATTTCTCTTTGCAAAAGTATGTCATCAGTATACAGAAATGCAAGAAGTTGGTTCATCTGGGTGGCCCCATAGGTGAAGCGTCTGCCTTCAGCTCAGGTCATGATCCCAGAGTTCTGGGATTGAGCCCCGTGTTGGGCTGCCCGCTTAGCGAGGGTCTGCTTCTCCCTCTTTCTGACACTCCCCCTGCTTGTGCTTTTTCTCTTCCTGTCAAATAAATAAATAAAATCTGAAAAAAAATAAAGACAACAGGTCTCTGTATATTATATCCTGCAGCTTTCTTAAATTTGTTTATTCTAACATTATTTTTGTGGAATCTTTCGGGATTTCGTGTCAGTTGCAAATAGTGACAGTTTTCCTGTATGGATTTCATATCTTTCTCTTTTTTTAAAATTATGTTAGTCACCCTACAGTACTTCTTTTGTTTTTGATGTAGTGTTCCATGATTCATTGTTTGCATATAACACCTAGTGCTCATTATGACACGTGCCCTCCTTAATACCCATCACCAGGATAACCCATTCCCCTACCCCTCCCTTTCTGCAACCTTCATTTTGTTTCCGAGTGTCAGTAGTCTCTCATGGTTCATGTCCCCCTCTCATTCCCCCTCTTCACTTTTCCCTTCCTTCTTCTAATGTCCTCCATGCTATTCCTTCCATTCCACATAGGAGTGAAACCATATGATAATTGTCTTTCTCTGCTTGACTTAATTTCACTTAGCATAATCCCCTCCTGTCCATCCACCTTGGTGCAAATGGTGGGTATTCATCCTTTCTGATGACTGAGTAACATTCCATTGTATAGATGAACCACATCTTCTTTGTCCATTCATCTGCTGAAGGACATCTTGGCTCCTTCCACAGTTTGGCTATTATGGACATTGCTGCTATGAACATTGGGATACAGGTGCCCCTTCTTTTCATTACTCTGTGTCTATGGGGTAAATACCCAGTAGTGCAATAGGTGGGTCGTAGGATAGCTCTGTGTTTAATGTCTTGAGGAACGTCCATATTGTTTTCAAAAGTGGCTGTACCAGCTTGAATTCTCACGAGTAGTGTAAGAGGGTTCCCCTTTCTCCACATCCTCTCTGACTTTTTTAAATTTCCTGCCTTGTTAATTTTCTTTTCAAAATTTTATTTATTTATTCCACAGAGATGGAGACAGGCAGCAAGAGAGGGAACACAAGCAGGGGGAGTGGGCGAGGAAGAAGCAGGCTCATAGTGGAGGAGCCTGATGTGGGGCTCGATCCCATAACGCTGGGATCACTCCCTGAGCTGAAGGCAGATGCTTAACTGCTGTGCCACCCAGGCACCCCGTCTTTGTGTCTTCTGCCCATTTTTTGGGTGTCGAATTTGAGGAGTTCTTTATAGATCTTGGATACCAGCCCTTTATCTGTAATATCATTTGCAGATATCTTCTTCGATTCCAAAGGTTGCCTTTTTGTTTTGTTGATCGTTTGCTTTGCCGAGCAGAAGCTTCTTATCTTGATGAAGTGCCAATAGTTCATTTTTGCTTTTATTTCCTTTGCCTTTAGAGACGTGGCTTGCAAGAAGTTGTTTGTCCAAGGTTGAAGAGTTCTTTTGATTTTGATATGAGACAGGAATCCATTATCTTCCTTTCCTCATTGTGTTGGAGTCCTCTGTCTTTCTTGGTGAGTCTAGCTAAGTTTGTCAGTTTTTTTTATCTTTCCAAAAAAGGCAACTCTCATTTTTATTGGTTTTTTTTTTTTGTCTTTTTAGTCTCCTTTGGATTTATTTATGTATTCATTTTTGTTATTTCCTTATTTCTACTAATTTGGTGCTTTGTTTTTTGTTTTATTTTCTACTTCTTTACCACATAAATCAGGTTGTTTATTGGAGAGCATTCTCATGGATTGATGAAGACTTGAATTTCTATGAACGTCCCCATAGAGCTACTTTTGCTGCATCCCATAAGTTTTTGTAGGTTGACTTTTTCATCAGTGTCAAGGTACTTCCAAAAATTTTTTTTTATTTCTTCTTTGACTGATGGTTGTTCAGTAGCATGTTGTTAAATCTCCACATATTTTTTAAGATTATTTAATTATCTGACAGAGAGTGAGACAGCGAGAGAGGGAATGCAAGCAGAGGGTGGGAGAGGGAGAAGCGGGCTTCCCACTGAGCAAGGAGCCTGATTCGGGGCTAGATTCTAGGATCCTGGGATCACGACCTGAGCTGAAGGCAGATCCTTAAGACTGAGCCACCCAGGCCCCCCAATCTCCACCTATTTTTGACTGTCCTATTTTTTTTTCTTGAGACTGATTTCTAGTTTCATATCATTGTGTTTGGACAAGATTTGAAGCAGAAGGTGAAGAGTACATTCAGATGAAAGGTTTGTTTCCTGGAGGGATTTCTGAGGGCAGACCATGAGTTCTGTGGGGACGGAGGAAGGTTTTGTGAGTCGGGGGATGGGGTTAATCCTTGTTGGAATTACTGACTACTACCATGCAGGCTGTGTGCTACCGTTCACAGTGTAATCCTGATGGACTTGTACTTCATTAGAAATATTTTCTAGGAGGTGTAGGCATAGCCTTCTCTTTAAAGAAAGGTGCCATATGAGTTCATGGCATGACCCCAGGTCAGCAACCAGGATGTATGGTATTGTGGGGGATCAGAACCAGGCTTTCTGTGCGAATTGACAGAAATTGGGTACGGGGAGCTCCATGACCATAGGTGAAGTCCCAAGTGACCCACTGGGTGTTGGGTTCTGTGGATCTGTCTCATCAGGTGCTGTGGAATTCAGGGACACCCTCCTGTCTGTGGATTTGTGTGGAGACAGGTAGACATCACTGGCCAGGCACGAGGGTCGCACTGGACCACCACCAGAGGTGCAGCGTGCGGGGGGGGTGGGGGGGGCACTGCTTGGATTCCATGAAAGCTGACCAGGGTCTGTGACCATGATTCCTAGCAGCTGCAAGGGGAGAGGAGGCTGGGGGTGGTGCACACTTCCTAGACTTGTGGTCAGGACTAGTCTGGAACCCACTGAAGTCAGCCACACCGGGCACAAAAGGCACCCAGTCAGTGTAGCTGTGGGCACTGCTCCCATGGCACTTTCGGGCCGGCTCCATGCTGCCACCTCCTGCTTTTCATCATCATCTTCAAGGTCCTGTGCCTCTGCTCTTGCCCCATGGCCTCCGGGGTATTGTCCGTCCTCCATCTGGCCCTCGTCCCTGGTGCCCTGTGCAGTCCGATGCCAGTGTAGCCTTCTCGAGACAAACATCTGGCCCTGATGGAACACTTCCATGGATCTCGTGTGATGCGAGGATGATGCCCTGCCCTGGAAGGGGGCTGCAGGTCCCCAATCAGGAGAGCCATGTCTCCCTTTTCAGCATGGCCTGCCCTCCCCTCAGTCTTCTTCAGGGAAGCTCTCCCCACTTCCTGAGATGACAGCTCTGAACTTAAAAATGAATGTTATTTTACATATCTCTATGCTTTAGTTCATCCATGGCAAGTCTTTCAACCCCGTTAGTGGGTTTTTTTTAGCAGTTCTGAAGGGCTGTCTGCTCAAAGAGGGGGTGACCAGGGTGGGGCAGCTTTCCCTCTCATCTCCCTCAGCATGTCTCTGAGCCCTGGGGCCAGCTGTCCCACTGAGGATTGAGGGACCCGAGCAGCCCATCATGAGACCAAGCTGTGTCAGCTGTGTAGACTGATGCGTGTCGGAGCGGTGGTCAGCTGGCATGGGCCAGGGGCAGGCAGTGTCTCCTTCTCATTCCTTCCCTCCCTTCCTCCCAGAGGTAGCTCAGAGCAGCCTTCAACCCCTGCATCTCCAGATCCCTTGACCTGTGCCTCCTGTGTTCAGCTGGTGACCTTGGAGTTTCGCATGGATTCTACCTCCGGTACCCTCTCCTGTGGCAGTTCCTGGATCAGGGGAGGGGTCGGACCCTTGTCTGCTTTTGGTCTTCTTCCTGTCCCGCACCAAGCCCACCCACCTTTGCATCTTCCATGTATGTGCTTGGAAGTAAGCCCATCCACAGGGAAACTATTAGCAAAATGGATCCAGGCAATAAACATTGAAGTAGAGATCCAGGATGCATAATAAACCTGCTCTGAAACCTGTCCCAAAATCTGTGACTATAGCACACTGAAACAGAAATAATAATAGCTTTCTGGACTGTGAAGTGACATGTGTCTTTACTTCCAATCTTGAATGCATAGGTGCTGAGCCTGGACAGAAAAGGACCATGGCTCCCGTGGGCTGGGATCCACAGTAAGAACTCAATGAAATCTGAATTCGAGACATAGAGTGAATAATTATTGTAGAGTGAACCCTCCCAAGTAGGGCTTATGCTCATTGCACAGGAAAAGCTTTTTCAAAGAGGTTCCTGAAAGAACAATCTTTTTAAAAATTTATTTTAATTCCAGTAGAGCTAACATACAGTGTTATATTCGTTTCAGATGTACAATAGAGTGATTCAGTGATTCTATATGAATCTATAATTCAGTATATTCTATATTACTCAGTGGTCATCAAGAAAAGTGTCCTCTTAATCCGCTTCATCTATTTCACTCATCCCTCTATCCACCTCCTCTCTGGTATCCATCCGTTTGTTCTCTCTTGTTAAGAGTTTGTATTTTGGTGTGTCTCCTTTTTCTATTTTATTGATTTATTTTTGTTTGTTTCTCAAATTCCCCATCAGAGTGACATCGTATGGAATTTGTCTTTCTCTGACTGACTGATTTTAGTTAGGATAATACTCTCTAGCTCCATCCATGTGGCTGCAAATGGCAAGGATTCATTCTTTTTCAAGCCGAGTAATACTCCATCTTGTGTGTGTGTGTGTGTGTGTGTGTGTGTGTGTGCATGTGTGTGTGAATACACACATCTATCATCTCATTTGTCAATTTTTCTACAGACACTTGGTTTGCTTCCATATTGTGATATTGTAAATAATGGTGCAAGAAACATAGGGGCGCACGTATCCTTTTAAGTTACTGCTTTCCTAGTCTTTGGAGAAATACTAGTAGAGTGATTGTTGGATCGTAGCTTAGTTCTATATTTAATTTTTTGAGGAACCTTCATACTGTTTTCCACGGTGGCCACCGCAGTTTGCATTCCCACCCACAGTTCGCGAGGAATCCCCTTTATCCACATCCTCCTAACACCTGCTCTTTGTTGTGCTTTTGATGTTAGCCATTCTGACAGGTTTGAGGTATTACCTCATTGTCCTTTGGATTTACATTTTCCTGATGATGGGTGATGGTGAACATCTTTTCACGGGACTGTTGGCCATTTGTATTTCTTCTTTGGAGAAATGTCTGTCCATGTCTTCTGCCTATTTTTTAACTGGATTATTTGTTTATTTGGGGTCGAGTAGTATCAGTTCTATATGTTTTGGACACTATCTCTTTATTGCATATGATCATTGCAAATATCTTCTCCCTTTGAGTAGGTTGTCTTATTACTTTTACGTTTTCATTGTTCTTCTGCCGTGTGGAAACTTTTTATTTTGCTGTATTCCCAATAGTTTATTTTTGCTTTCATTTCCTTTGCCTCAGGACACAGTCCAGAAAAACGTTGGTATGGTCCATGTCAAGAAGTTACTGTCTTCCCTCCTGTAGGATTTTTATGGATTCAGTTCTCATATTGAGGTCTTGAAACTGTTTTGTGTTTGTCTGTATTGTGTAAGAAAGCAGTCTAATTTCATTCTTTTGTGCGTAGCTGTCTAGTTTTCCCAACACCATTTGTTGTAGAGACTGTCCTTTTCCCTTTTGATATCGTTGCTTGCTTTGTGGAAGATTCATGGACCACATAATTGTGGGTTTCTGTCTGAACTTGTATCCTGTTCCTTTGGTCGCTGTGTCTATTTTTGTGCCATACTGTCTTGTTAGGATGACTGCAGCTTTGTAGTATAACCTGAAATCTAAAATTGTGAGTCCTCCAGCCTTGTTTTTCTTTTCCACATTGCACTGGCTGTTCAGTATCTTTAGTGGTTCCATACAAATGTTTAGGATTGTTTATTCGAGGTCTTTTATTCTTTAATTTAAATTCAATTTGCCAACTTGCAGTACACCATTAGTTTCAGATGTAGTCTTCAATAAATTATCAGTCGTGTGTAACACCCAGTGCTCATTGTATCGTGTGGCCTCCTTAATGCCACTCACCCAGTTACCCCCCCCCAACTTCTCCTCCAGCAATCATCAGTTTGTTGCAATACTTAAGTGTCTATCATGGGTTTTCTCCCTCTCTGATGACTTCCCATTCTATTTCCCCTCCCTTCCCCTATGGTCTTCTTCCCTTTTTCTGATATTCCACATAGGAGTGAAAGCATATGATCATTGCCTTTCTTTCATTGGCTTATTCCACTCACTATAATACCCTCCAGCTCCACCCAGGTCGGTGTGATGGTAAGTGTTCATGCTTTCTGATGGCTGAGTAATATTCCATTATATATATATGATCCACATCTTCTTTATCCATTCATCTGTCCATGCTCATCTGCACTCTTTCCACAATTTGTCTATTATGGATATTGCTGCTATGAACACTGGGGTGCATGTGTCCCGTCTTCACTACATGTCTCTTTGGGGTAAATACCCAGTAGTGCAATTGCTGGGATATAGGGTAGCTTTATTTATAACTTTTTGAGGAAACTCCGTACCATTTTCAAGAGTGGCTGTACCGGACTGCATTCGCACAGGGGTGTAAGAGGGTTCCCGTTTCTCCACATCTTCTCCACATGTATAGTTTCATGTCTTCTTATTTTTAGATATTCAGCCTCGTGTGATATGGCATCTATAGGGGTTTAGATTTGCATTTCCCTGAAGCCAAGTGATATGAAGCATTTATGCATGTATCTTTTGGTCCCTAGTGCGTCGTCATCAGTGAAATGACTTCCCATTTTAATCCATCTCAAGACCTAAAGCTGGGTAAGGCACTGAAGCTCGATGATGCCATCGGTTGGAAGTGTGGAGAATTTCAAAAGATCTCTGTGGAGAGTAAGTTTAAAGGTCAGTGTGAAGCTAGTAATTGGATCCAGGGCGATCTCTGAAATTGGGGGTTCCCTGGGATGGGCTGAGGGGGGCCCTCCGATTTTCCTGCTATGAATCCGTACGGTAGCTCCAAACGGACATTTTCCTGCTGTGGGGCAGGCTGAGTCCTCTAGTCGTGCAGAGGTGATCCCAATGCCTGGTACCTTGGAGGCAGGCAAACGGGGAGGGGACCCTCAGCAGAAGCCCCAGGGTTAGGTTAGGCCTCAAGAGACAGCAGGTCCGAACTGCCCAGTGCTCAGAGAACTCCCAGGCCGACTGAGATGAGGGCACAAGGGCGGGTGAATGTGAGCCTTGGGGTTTCATCCAGAAAGGCCCACAAAGGTCAGAGGTCATCAGCAGGTGCTCTCAGGGGGTGCCCCAATTCTCTTGCCCTGAATGCTCTGTTGTGCCCCCAAACGGTACAGTTTCCTGTGTGCTGCAGGCTGAGTCCTACGGTGGGGCTTGGGTGTCCCCAATCCCCCGGAGTGGGGTGCCAGGACCCTGTGGAGGGGCCCCTCTCTGCCCAACCTAGGGTAAGGGTTACGGTCCAGGAGCCCGGCAGGGACAATCTGCAGGCTGTGCGGCGAGCTCCGTGGAGGGCTGAGAGGAGGCCATGGGGGAGGGTGAGCATGGGCCTCAGGGTTGGGGCATGGGGGGCTGCCAAATGTGGGGATGGGCTCCGGGGGCCTCCCCAAGTTCTTGTGCCCTGTAGGCTCCGTAGAGCCCCAAGGGGCATGGTTTCCTGTCGGGTGGCAAGCTGAGTCCTGCGGTGGGGCACAGGTATCCCAATTCCCCAGGCCTGCAGTATAAGGCTCCTGGGGAGGCCCCCACACCCGCGGCCGACCTAGGGTTAGGGTTAGGTCTCAGGGGCCCTGCAGGCCCGATCTGCTGGCTGTATGTCGAGCTACATGGACTGAGGTGAGGGTGTGGGGAGGGTGAGCGTGGGCCTTAGGGTTGGGGTGCGGGAGGCTGCCGAAGTTCGCTGGTGGCTCAGGAGTGCCCTCCTGGTTCTCCCGCCCTGAATACTCTATGGCCTCCCAAGGCACATGGTTTCCTGTGGGGTGGCAGACTGAGTCCTGCTGTGGGGCTCAGGTGTCCCCAATCCCTGGGGCTGCAGCTCCAGGCTCCTGGGGAGGGGCCCCTCCACAGATGAACTAGGGTTAGGGTTGGGGTCCAGGAACCCCGCAGGCCAGATCTGCCCACTATGTCGCGAGCTCTGCCACGGGCTGAGGTGAGGGTGCGGGGTGGGGTGAGCATGGGCTTCAAGGTTGGGTTTAGGGATCGCCGAAGTTCGCCGGGGGCTCTGGGGGCCCTCCTGGTTCTCCCCCCCTGAATGCTCTACAGCCTCCCAAGGGGCCTGGTTTCCTGCGGGCTGGCAGGTTTTGTCCTGCAATGGGCCTCAGGTGTCCCCAGTCCCTGGGGCTGCGGCACCGGGCCCCAGGGGAGGGGCCCTACCCAGCCAACCTAGGGTCAGGTCTAGGCCCCAGGAACCTGGCAGGCCTGATCTTCCGGCTCTGCGTCGAGCTCGGTGGCAAGCTGAAGGGAAGGCGTGGGGTGGGATGAGCGTGGGCCTCAGGGTTGGGGTGTAGGGGGCTGCCGAGAATCGCTGGGGCTCAGGGGGGCCCTACCAGTTCTCCTGCACGGGATGCCTGTGGCGCCCCAAGGGGCATGGTTTCCTGAGGGGTGGCAGGCTGAGTCCTGTGCTGGGGCTCAGGTGTACCCAATCCCTGGGTTTAAGGTACGGATTAGGGTACGGGTTAAGGTTAGGGTATGGGTTAGGGTTAGGGTATGGGTGAGTGTAGGGGTTAGGGTTAGGGTAAGGAGAGGGTACGGGTTAGGGTTGGGTTTAGGGGTTACAGGTTAGAGGTTAGAGGTTATGGGTTAGGGTACGGATGCGGGTTTAGGGTACGGGTTAGAGTTTAGGGTTTGGGTTTAGGGTTAGGGTTAGGGTTGGAGTACGGGTTAGGTTTAGGGTATGGGTTAGGGTTAGGGTACGGGTTAGGGCATGCATTAGGGTATGGTTTAGGGTACGGGTTAGGGTACTGTTTAGGGTAAGTGTTGGCGTATGGATTAGGGTACGCTTTAGGTTACGGGTTAGGGTTAGGGTAAGGGTTAGGGTTAGGGTACAGTTTTTGGGTTATGGTACAGGTTAGGTTACGGTTTAGGGTTAGGGTTAGGGTACGGGTTAGGGAACGGGTTTGGGATAAGGATAGGGTACGGTTTAGGGTTAGGGTATGGGTTAGGGTATGGGTTAGGGTACAGGTTAGGGTTAGGTATGGGTTAGGGTACGGGATAGGGTACGGGTTAAGGTTAAGGTAAGGGTACTGGTTAGGGTTAGGGTACGGGTTACGGTTTAGGGTTTAGGGTTATGGTTAGGGTACAGGTTCGGGTTAGGGTATGGGTAGGGTTAGGGTACAGGTTATGTTACGAGTTAGGGTATGGGTTAGGGTCAGGGTTTAGGGTTTAGGGTTAAGGTTAGGGTACGGGTTAGGGTACTTGTTAGGGCTACAGTTAGGTTTAGGGTACGGTTTAAGTTATGGGTTAGGGTACCGTTTATGGTTAGGGTAGGGTACGGGTTAGAGTATGGGTTAGAGTACGTGTTAGGGTTACAGTTAGGGTTAGGGTACATGTTAGAGTTAGTGTTAGGGTATGGGTTAGAGTTAGGGTTAGAGTATGGGTTAGTGTATGGGTTAGGGTTAGGTTTAGGGTTAGGTTACGGGTTAGGGGTAGGGTTAGCTGAAGGGGTAGGGATGGGGGTTAGGGGTATGGTAGGGGTCGGGGTAGGGTTAGGGTTTAGGGTTAGGGTTTGGGGTTTGGCGTTAGTGGTTAAGGTTAGGGTTTAGTGTTTAGGGTATCGGGTTTAGGGTTAGGGTTTAGGGTTTAGGGTTTAGGGTTAAGGTTAGGGTTTAGGGTTTAAGGATTAGGGTTTAGGGTTAGGTTTAGGGTAGGTATAGGGTTAGGGTAAGGTTTAGGGGTTAGGGTTAGGGTAGGGTTAGGGGTTAAGGTTTAGGTTTTAAGGTTATGGGTTAGGGTTTAGGGTTAGGGTTACACCCCAGTATTCCAGCAGGACCATTCCACCAGCTGTGCGGTAGCGGAGGGCTGGGCCGAGGTGAAGGTGCTGGCAAGCTGGAGTGTGGGCCCAAGCATTTTGGCGCGGGGGGCCTTGAAAAGTCGCCAGGGGATCGGAGGGCCCTGCCGGTTCTCCCGCCCTGAATGGCCAGCTGTACCCCTAGCGGCCTGGGTGGCGGCGGGGCGGCACAGTGATTACGGCGCTGGGGCTCGGGGGTCCCCAGCGTTTCAGCCCCAGGCCCCTTGGGAGGGGCCCCTTGGGGGCCAACCTAGGGTAAAGGTTAGCTCCTGGAGGCCGGCAGGCACAATCCGCCGTCTGGGGCGAATGGAGGTGCAGTGAAGATCAGGGCGCTGGTGAGCGGGAGCGTGGGCCCCGGCGTTTTGGCACTGGGAGCCTTCGAAGTCACCAGGGCAAGGAGGGTCCTGCCCATTCTCCCGCCCTGAATGATCGGCTGTGCCCTAGCGGCCTGCGTATGGTCGGGGCGGAAGGGTGAGTCCAGCGTTGCAACTCAGGGGTCCCCAATCCCTGGCGTTCGGCGGCAGTCGCTTTGGGAGCGGCCCCTTGGGAGCTAACCTAGGGTTAGGGTTAGCCCTCGGGAGGCCGGCAGGCTCGATTCACTGGCTCTGCGGCGAATGGAGGGGTGGGCCAAGGTGAGGTCGCTGACGAGCGGAAGCGTGGGCCCCAACATTTTGGCTCAGTGGGCCTTCGAATGTCACAGGGGGCTCGGAGGGCCCTGCTTGTTCTCCCGCCATGAAGGACCGGCAATCCCCTAGCGCCCCGGGTGGCGGCGGAGTGGCAGGGTCAGTCCAGCAGTGTTGCTCGGTTTTCCCCAATCCCCAGCGTTGCAGCGCCAGGCCCCTTGGGAGGGGCCCCTCGGGGACTGTCCTAGGGTTAGGTTAACCCCCAGGAGGCCAGCAGTCCCGATTTGCCGGCTGTGCAGTGAGGGGAGGGATTGACCGTGGTAGGGCGCAGTCGAGCGGTAGCGTGGTACCCAGCATTTTGGCGTGTCGGGGGCCTTCGTATTTGACCGGAGGCTCGGAGGGCCCTGCCGGTTATCCCGCCCTGAATGCCCAGTGGCGCCGCTAGTGGCCCGCATGGCAGCGGGACGGCAGGGTGAGCCTGGCGCTGGGGCTTGCGGGTCCCCAATCCCTGCCATTGCAGCACCAAGCCTCTTGGGAGGGGCCACTCTGGGGCCCACCTAGGGTTATGGTTAGCCCCAAGGAGCCCGGGAGGCCGGATCCGCCAGCTGTGTGGCTAGAGGGGGGGTGGGCCGAGGTGAGGGCGCTGTAGAGCGGGAGCGTGGGCCTCAGCGTTTTGGCGCAGGGGACCTACGAATGTCGCCTGGGGCTCGGAGGGCCCTGCCTGTTCCCCCACCCTGAATGACAGGTGACACCCCAAGTGGCTCGGGTGGCGGCGGAGGGGCAGGTTGAGTACATCGCTGGGGCTTGGGGGTCCCCAATCTCTGGCGTCGTGGTGCCAGGCCCTTTGGTAGGGCCCTTCGGGGGCCGACCTAGGGTTAGAGTTAGCCCCCAGGAGGCCGGCAGGCCCGATAAGATGGCTGTGGGGCGAGTGGAGGTGTGGGCCGAGGTAAGGGTGCTGGCTAGTGGAATCGTGGTACCCAACATTTTGGCACGGGGGGCCTCCGAAGGTCGCCAGGGGTCTGAGGATCCTGCCCTTTCTCCCGCCTTGAATGACTGGCGGCACCCTTAGCGGCCTGGGTGGTGACGGGGAGGCATGGTGACTCTGTCGCTGCGGCTCAGGAATCCCCAATCCCAGGCGTTGCAGCACCAGGCCCCTAGGATGGGCCCCTTGGGGCCGACCTAGGGTTAGGTTTAGCCCCTAGGAGGCCTGCAGGCCTGATTCACCGGCTGTTGGAGAAGCGGAGGGTGGACTGAGGTGAGGGCCCAGGTGAGTGGGAGCATGGGCCCCAGCGTTTTGGCATGGATGGCCTTCGAAAGTTTCTGGGTTCTTGAGAGCCCTGCCCGTTTTCCCACCCTGAATGACCTGCGATGCCCCAGTGGGTCCGGTGTCGGCGGGGTGGCAGGGTGAGTCCAGTGCTGCAGCTAGGGTGTCCCCAATCCCAGGCGTTGCTGCTCCAGTCCCCTTGAGAGTGGCCCCTTGGGGGCTGACCTAGGGTAGCGTCAGCCCCCAGGAGGCCGGCAGGACCGATACGCCACTGTGGGGCAGCAGAGGGGCGGGCTGAGTTGAAGGTGCTGGTCAGTGGGAGCGTGGCCGCGGTGGTTTGGCTCGGGGGGGCCTTCGAATGTCCCACGGCTCCGAAAGCCCTGCCCCTTCAACCGACCTGAATGACCGGCGGCGCCCCTAGTGGCCCGGGTGATGTGGGACGGCAGGGTGAGTCAGGCGTTAGGAATCAGGAGTCCCCAATCCCCGGCATTGCGGGATCAAGACCCTTAGGATAGGCCCCTCATGGGCCAATCTAGGGTTAGGGTTAGCTCCCAGGAGGCCGGCAGGCCTGATATGCCAGCTAGACTGCGAGAGGAGGGGCGGGCGGAAGTAAAGGTGCTGGCGAGCGGGAACATGGGCACCAGCGTTTTGACTTGGGGCTTTCAAAGGTCGCTGGGGTCTCGCGGGCCCTGCCCGTTCTCCCACCCTGAATGAACAGCGCCGCCCCAGCGTGCCTGGTGTCAGCAGGGAGGCAGAGTGAGTCTGGCGCTGGGGCTCGGGGGTCCCCAATCCCCGGCGTTGTGGCCCAGGCCCCTTGGGAAGCACCCCTCGTGTGCCGACCTAGGGTTAGGGATAGCCCCCAGGAGTCCTGCAGGCCTGATCCACCAGCTGTGTGGCAAACGGAGGGGGGGGTGGGCAGAGGTGAGGACGCTGGTGAGCGGGAGCGTGGGCACAAGTGTTTTGGCGCGGGGGGCCTTCGAGTGTCACCGGGGGCTCGGAGGGCCATGCCCGTTCTCCCGCCCTGAATGACCGGCGGTGCCTCTAGCGGCCCGGGTGGTGGAGGGGCGGCAGGTGAATCCGGCGCTGGGGCTCAGGGGTCCTCAATCCACTGTTTTGCGGTGCCAGGCCCCTTGGGAGGGGCCCCTCAGGGAATGACCTAGGGTTAGGATTAGCCCCCAGGACGCCGGCAGGCTCAATCCGCCAGCTGTGTAGCGAATTGAGGGGTGGGTCGAGGTGAGGTCTCTGTGGAGTGGGAGCGTGGGCTCAAGCGTTTTGGCACCGGGGGCCTTCGAATGTTTCCGGGGACTCGACAGGCCCTGCCCATTCTCCTCCCTGAGTGACCGGCAGCGCCCCTAGCAGCCCAGGTGGCGGCGGGGCGGCAGGGTGAGTCAGGCACTGTGGCTCGGGTATCCCCAATCCCTGGCATTGTGGCGCCAGGCCCCTTGGGAGGGGCCCCTCGGGGGCCAAACTAGGGTTAGGTTTAGCCCCTAGGAGGCCGGCAGGCCCTATTCCCCAGCTGTGTGGAGACTGGAGTGACGGAGCGAGGTTAGGGCGCTGGTGAGCAGGACTGTGGGCCCAGGTGTTGTGGCACGGGGGGCCTTTGAAGGTCTCCGTGTCTCTGAGGGCCCTGCCCGTTCTCACGCCCTGAATAACGGCAGCACCCCAAGCCCCCGGGTGGCAGCTGGGGGGCAGGGTGAGTCCAGTGCTGAAGCTCGGGGGTCCACAATCCCTGGCGTTGTGGCGCCAGGCCCCTTGGAAGGGGCCCCTCGGCGGTCAATCTAGGGTTACGGTTAGCCCCCAGAAGGCCAGTGGACCCGATCAGTGGCTGTGCAACACGCTGAGGGTTGGGCCGAGGTGAGGGCACTGGCGAGACTGAGCATGAGCCCAAGTGTTTTAGCGCGGGGGGCCTTCAAAGGTCGGCGGGGGCTCGGAGGGCCCTGCTGGTTCTGTCGCCCTGAATGACCGGCGGTGCCCCTAGCGGCCTGGGTGGGGACAGTGCATCAGGGTGAGTCCGGCTCTGGGGCTCTGCGTCACCAATCCCCAGCGTTGCAGAGCCAGGCCCCTTGGGATGTGCCCCTCGGGCTCGACCTAGGGTTTCGGTAGGCCCCCAGGAGCCTGGCAGGCCCTATCCACCGGCTCTGAATCAAGCGGAGGCGTGGGCCAATGTGAGGGCACTGGCGAGCAGGAGCATGGGGCCAACGTTTTTGCGCGGGGGGCCTTCGAAGGTCAGCGGGGGCTTGGAAGGCCCTGCCTGTTCTCCCGCCCTGAATGACCGGCGGCGCCCCTGTGGCCCGGGTGGCGGCGGGACGGCTGGGTGAGTCCAGAGCTAGGGCTCAGGGGATCCCAAGCCCTGGCGTGGCGGCGCCAAGCCCTTTGGGAGGAGCCCCTTGGGCGCTTATGTAGGGTTTGGTTTAACCCCCAGGAGGCAGGTGGGCCTGATCCACCGGCTATGCGGTGTGTGGAAGGGCTCGCTGAGTTGAGGGCGCTGGTGAGTGGGAACGTGAACACAAGCGTTTTGGCGTGGGGTGCCTTCGAAGGTCACCGGGGGCTCAGAGGGCCCAGCAAGTTCTCCCGTCCTGAATGACCGCCGGTGCCCTAGCAGCCTGGGTGGCGGCGGGGCGGTAGGGTGAGCCCGGAGCTGGGGCTCGGGGATCCCCAATCCCCGGCGTGGCATCACCAGGCCCCTTGGGAGGGGTCCCTCTTGGCTGACGTACGGTTATAATTAGCTCAAAGGAGGCCGGCAGGCCGGATCTGCCAGCTGTGCGGCGAGCAGAGTGGTGGGCCGAGGTGAGGGCGCTGGTGATCTGGAGCGTGGGCCCAAGCATTTTGGCGTGGGGGGCCTTCGAAGGTCGCCAGGGGCTCGGAGGCCCTGCCCCTTCTCCCGCCCTGAGGGACCGGCGGTGCCCCTAACAACCCAGTTGGCGGTGGTGTGGCAGTGTAAGTCCGGCGCTGGGACTCGAGGGTCCCCAATCTCCGGCATGGCGGTGCCAGTCCCCTTGGGAGGGGCTCCTCAGGGGCCGAGCTAGGGTTAGGGTTAGACCCCAGGAGGCCAGCAGGCCCGATCCGGCGGTTGTGCAGCTTGCGGAGGGGCTGGCCGAGGGGAGGGCGCTGGTGAGCAGAAGCGTGGGCCAAAGCATTTTGGCGCGGGAGGCCTTGGAATGTCGCCGGAGGCTCGGAGGGCCCTGCCCATTCTCCAACCCAGATGACCGGTGGCGCCCCTAGCGGCCCGGGTGGCGGCGGGGTGTGAGGGTGCGTCCCGCAGTTTCCTCTGGGGGTCCCCAATCCCCAGTGTGGCAGCGCCAGGCCCCTTGGGATGGGCCCCTCAGGAGCTAACCTAGGGTTAGGGTTAGCCCCCAGGAGGCTGGCAGTCCCGATCTGCCAGCTGTGCGGCGAGCGGAGGGGTGGCCTGAGGAGAGGGTGCTGGTGAGCAGGAGCGTAGGCCCAAGCGTTTTGGCGTGGGGGGGCTTCGAAGGTCTCCAGGGGCTCGGAGGTCCCTGTCCGTTCTCCCGCCCTAAATGACCGGCGGCGCCCCTAGCTGCCCGGGTGGCGGCGGGGGTGGCAGGGTAAGTCCTGCGCTGAGGCTCGAGGGTCCCCAATCATCAGCTTCGCGGTGCCAGGCCCCTTGGGAGGGGCCCCTCGTGAGCAGACCTAGGGTTAGGGTTAGTCCCCAGGAGGCCGAGAGGCCCAATCTGCCTGCCTGTGGTGAGCGGAGGGACGGGCCGAGGTGAGGGCATTGGTGAATGTGAGCTTGGGCCCAAGCGTTATGGCGTGGGGGGCCATGGAAGGTCGACAGGGGCTCGGAAGGCCCTGCCCGATCTCCCGCCCTGAATGAGGACGGCATCCCTAGCGGGCCAGGTCATGGCGGGGCGGCAGGGTGAGTTCGGCGCTGGTGCTCGGGGGTCCCCAATCCCCAGCGTGGCAACGCCAGGCACTTGGGAGTGGTCCCTCGGGGACCGACCTAGGGTTATGGTTAGCTCCAGGCGGCTGGCAGGCCCGATCCGCAGCCTGTGCAGCGAGCAGAGGGGTGGGCCGAGGTGGGGGCGCTGGGGAGTGGGAGCGTGGGCCCAAGCGTTTTGGTGTGGGGGGTCTTCAAAAGTCGGTGGGGGCTTGGAGGGCCCTGCCCGTTCTCCCACCCTGAATAACCGGCGGCACCCCTAGAGCCCCGGGTTGCAGTGGGGCGGCCGTATGAGTCCACTGCTGGGGCTCGAGGGTCCCCAATCCCAGGCCTTGCAGCTCCAGGCTCCTTGGGAGGGGCCCATCAGGGGCCGACCTAGGTTTAGGGTTAGCCCCCAGGAAGCTGGCAGGCCCGATCCGCATGCTGTGTAGTGAGCAGAGGGGCAGGCCGAGGTGAGGGCGCTGTCAAGTGGGAGCGTGGGCCCAAGCGTTTTGGCGCGGGGGGCCTTCGAAAGTCATTGGGGGTTCGGAGGGCCCTTCCCGTTCTCACGCCCTGAATGACCGGCGGCTCCCTTAGCGGCCCGGGTGGCGGCAGGTTGGCAGGTTGAGTCCGGCGCAGGGGCTCAGGTGTCCTCAATCCCCGGCGTTGTGGCGCTAGGACCCTTGAAAGGGGTCCCTCCGGGGGGACCTGGTTTTAGGGTTAGCCCCAGGAGGCCAGCAGGCCCAATCCACAGGCTGTGCGGCATACGATGGGGCGGGCCTAGGTGAGGCCGCTGGCGAGTGGGAGCATGGCTCCAAGAATTTTTTAAAGTGGGCCTTCGAAGGTCGTCGAAGTCTCAGAGGGCCCTGCCCGTTCTACCGCCCTGAATAACCGGCAGCGCCCCTAGCACCCCGGGTGGCGGTGGGGCCCTGGGTGACTTCGGTGCTGGAGCTTGGGGGTCCCCAATCCCAGGCGTTGCTGCTCCAGGCCCCTTGGGATGGGCCCCTCGAGGACCGACCTAGGGTTACGGTTAGCCCCAGGAGGCCGGCAGGCATACGGAGGTGCTGGCCGAGGTGAGGATGCTGACGAGCAGGAGCGTGGGCCCAAGAGTTTTCGCACGTGGGCCTTCGAAGTTCGCTGGGGGCTCGGAGGGCACTGCACGTTCTCCCGCCCTGAATGACCAGCGGTACCCCTAGCGGCCAGTGTGGCGGTGGGGTTGCAGGGTGATTCCGGCGCTGGGGTCGGGGGTCCCCAAACCCCGGCGTGTTTTGCGCCAGGCACCTTGGGAGGGGCCTTCGGGGGCCGACCTAGTGTTAGGGTTAGACCAAAGGAGGTCGGCAGGCCCGATCTGCCGGGTGTGCGGCGAGCGGAGTGGTGGGCTGAGGTGAGGGCACTGGCGACAGGGATCGTGGGCCCAAGCGTTTTGGCACTGGGGGCCTTCGAAGGTCGCCAGGAGCTCTGAGGGCCCTGCCCGTTCTACCACCCTGAATGATCGGCGGCGCACCTAGCGGCCCCGGTGGTGGCGGGTCGGCAGGGTGAGTCTGGCGCTGGGGCTCTAGAGTCCCCAATCCCTGGCGTGGCAAAGCCAGGCCCCTTTGGAGGGGCCCTCGGGGACCGACCTAGGGTTAGGGTTAGCCCCGAGGAGGCTGGCAGGCCAGATCCGTCAGCTGTGTGGGGAGTGGAGAGGTGGGCCGAGGTGAGGGCGCTGGGGAGCGGGTGCGTGGGCCCAAGCATTTTGGCGCTAGGGCCTTCGATGGTCGCTTGGGGATCGGAGGACTCTGATAGTTCTCCCGCCCTGAATGACCATCGGCGCCCCTAGTGGCCCGGGTTGTGGCAGTACGGCAGGGGGAGTCCGGCCTTGTGGTTGAGGGGTCCCCAATCCCTGGGGTTGCTGCGCCAGGCCCCTTGGGAGGGGCCCCTTGGGGGATGACCTAGGGTTAGGGTTAACCCACAGGACGCCTGCAGGCCCTATCCCCCGGCTGTGCAATGTGCGGAGGGGTGGACCGAGGTGAGGGCGCTGGAGAGCGGGAGCATGGGCCCAAGCGTTTTGTCGAAGGGGGCCTTCGAAGGTCATCGATGGCCTGGAGGGCCTTGCCTGTTCTCCCGCCCTGAATGACTGGAGGTGCCCCTAGCGGCCCGGGTGGTGGCGGGGCATCCGGGTGAGTCCGGCGCTGGGGCTCAGGGTTCCCCAATCCCCGGTGTTGCGGCTCTAGGCTCCTTGCTAGGGGCCCCTAGGGGACTGGCCTACGGTTAGATTTAGCCCCCAGGAGGCCGTCAGCCCGATCCGCCAGCTCTGTGGCGAGCGGAGGGCGGGCGGAGGTGAGGCCGCTGGCGAGCTGGAGCGTGGGCCCAGGCGTTTTGGCGCGGGGGTCCTTCAAAAGTCGCCGGGGGCTTTGAGGGCCCTGTAAGTTCTTCTGCACTGAATGATCGGTGGCTCCCCTAGCGGCCTGGATGGAGGAGGGGCGGTAGGGTGAGTCGGGCGCTGGGGCTTGGGGATCCCCAATCCTCGGCGTTGGGGAGCCAGGCCCCTTTGGAAGGGCTCTAGGGGGCCGACCAAGCGTTACTGTTAGCCCACAGGAGGCCGGCAGACCCGATCTGCTGGCTGTGTGGCGAGCAGAGGGGTGGGTTGAGGTGAGGGCGCTGGTAAGCGGGAGTGTGGGTCGAAGCGTTTTGGTGTGGGGGGCATTCGAATGTCGCCGGTGCTCAGAGCACCCTTCCCGTTAAACCACGCTGAATGCCCGATGGCGCACCTAGCGGTCCGGGTTGCAGAGGGGTAGCAGGGTGAGTCCGGTGCTGGGGCTCGGGGGTGCCCAAACCCCGGCCTTGCGGCACCAGGCCCCTTTGGATGGGCCCCTCGGGGGCCGACCAAGGGTTATTGTTAGCCCCCAGGAGGCCAGCAGGCCCGATCCGCCGGCTGTGAGGCGAGCAGAGGGGTGGACCCAGGTGAGGGCGCTTGAAAGCAAGAACGTTGACCCACGCGCTTTGGTGCGGGGGGCCTTTGAAGGTCATCGGAGGTTCGGAGGGCCCTACCCGTTCTCCTGCCCTGAATGACCAGCGGCACCCCTAGCAGCCGGGGGGGGGGGCGGGGTGGCAGGGTGAGTCCGGCACTGGGGCTCAGGGGTCCCCAATCCATGGCGTTGTGGCGCCAGGCCCCTTGGGAGGGGCCCGTCGGGGGCCTACCTAGGGTTAGGATTAGCCCCCAGGAGGCCGGCAGCCCCAATCACCCAGCTGTGCGGCGAGCAGAGGGGTGGGCCCAGGTGAGAGCGCTTGAGAGCCAGAGCGTGGGCCCAAGCGTTTTGGCGCGGAGGGCCTTTGAATGTCTCCGGGGGCTTGGAAGCCCCTGCCGGTTCTCCCGCCCTGAATGACTGCAGCGCCCCTAGCGGCCCGGGTGGAGGCGGGAAGGCAGGGTGAGTTCGGCGCAGGGGCTCGGGTGTCCTCAATCCCTGGCGTTGTGGCGCTAGGCCCCTTGAGAGGGGCCCCTCAGGGGGGACCTGGGTTTAGGGTTAGCCCCAGGTGGCCGGCAGGCCCGATCCGCAGGCTGTGCGGCATACGGTCGGGTGGGCCGAGGTGAGGCCGCTGGCGAGCGGGAGCATGGCTCCACGCATTTTGCGAAGCGGGCCTTCGAAGGTCGTCGAAGTCTCGGAGGGCCCTGCCCGTTCTACCACCATGAATAATCGGCGGCGCCTCTAGCACCCCGGGTGTCGGCGGGGCTGCCGGGTGTGTCCGGTGCTGGAGCTTGGGGGTCCCCAATCCCAGGTGTTGCTGCTCCAGACCCCTTGGGATGGGATCCTCGAGGACCGACCTAGGTTTATGGTTAGCCCCAGGCGGCCGGCAGGCCCGATCCGCTGGCTGTGCGGCGAGAGGAGGGGCGTTCCGAGGTGGGGCCACTGGGGAGCGGGAGCATGGGCCCAAGCGTTTTGGCATGGGGGGCCTTCAAAAGTCGGCGGGGGCTCGGAGGGCCCTGCCCATTCTCCCGCCCTGAATAACTGGTGGCGCCCCTAGTGCCCCTGGTTGTGGTGGGGCGGCCAGGTGAGTCCGGCGCTGGGGATCAGGCGTCCCCAATCCCTGGCGTGGTGGCGCCAGGCCCCTTGGGAGGGGCCCCTCGGGGGCCGATCTAGGCTTATTGTTATCCACCAGGAGGCCAGCAGGCCCGATCTGCCAGCTGTTCGGCGAGTAGTAGGGCAGGCCAGGGGAGGGCGCTGGCGAGCAGGAGCATGGGCGCAGCGTTTTGGCATGGCCAGCCTTCGAAAGTCGCCAGGGGCTTGGAGGGTTCTGCCCGTTCTCCCGCCCTGAATGACCAGCGGCGCCCCTAGTGGCCCGGGTGGTGGCGGGGTGGCATGGTGAGTCCGGCGCTGGGGCTCGGGCGTCCCCAATCCCTGGCGTGGTGGCGACAGGCCACTTGGGAGGGGCCCCTCGGGAGGGGCCCCTCGTGCGTCGACCTAGGGTTAGGGTTAGCCCCAAGGAGGCTGGCAGGCCGATCTGCCAGCTGTGCGGTGAGCGGAGGGGCGGGCCGATGTGAATGCGCTGGAAGCAGGAGCGTGGGCCCAAGCGTTTTGGCGCAGGGGGCCTTCGATGGTCGCCATGAGCTCTGATGGACTTGCCCGTTCCCCCGCCCTTAATGACCGGCGGCACCCTAGCGGCCAGGGTGGCGGCGGGGCAGCAGGGTGAGTCCAGCGCTGGGGCTCGGGGGTCCCCAATCCCCGGCATTGCGGCGCCAGGCCCCTTAGGATGGGGCACTAGGGGGCTTACCTAGGGTTAGTGTTAGCCCCCAGGAGGCTGGGAGGCCCGATCTGCCGGCTGTGTGGCGTGCAGAGGGGAAGTACGAGGGAGGGCGCTGGCGAGCGGGAGTGTGGGCCCAAGCGTTTTGGCGCGGGAGGCCTTCGAAAGTCGCAGCGGCTTGGAGGGCACTGCCCGTTCTCCCGCTCTGAATGACCGGCAGCACCCCTAGCAGCCCTGGGGGCAGTGTGGCAGCAGTGTGAGCCCGGCGCTAGGGCTCGGGGGTCCCCAATCCCCAGCTTTGTGGCACCAGGGCCCATGGGAGGGGCCCCTTGGGGACGGACCTAGGGTTAGGTTTAGCCCCCATGAGGCCTGCAGGCCCGATCCACCGGCTGTGCGGCGAGCGGTGGGGCGGGCCGAGATGAGGGCACTGGCAAGCTGGAACATGGGCCCAAGCTTTTTGGCGCGAGTGGCCTTCGAAGGTCGCCGGGGGCTAAGAGGGCCCTGCCCCTTCTCCCTCCCTGTTTGACCGGCGGTGCCCCTACCTGCCCGGTTGGCGGCAGGGTTCAGGGTGAGTCCGGCGCTTTGGCTCGGGGGTCCACAATCCCCAGCGTTGCGGCGCCAGGTGCCTTGGGAGGGCTGACCTATGGTTAGGGTTAGCCCCCAGGAGGCCAGCAGGCCCGATCGGCCAGCTTTGCGGTGAGCAGAGGGGCGGGACGAGGTGAGGGCGCTGACAAGTGGGAGCGTACGCGCAAGCGTTTTGATGAGGGGTGTCTTCGAGGTCACCTGGGGCTCGGAGGGCCCTGCCTGTTCTCACGCCCTGAATGAATGGCAGCGCCGCTAGCGGCCCGTGTGGCAGCGGGGCGACACAGTGGGTCCGGTGCTGTGGCTCGGGGGTCAGCAATCCCAGGCGTTGTGGTGCCAGGCCCCATCGGACGGGCCCCTTGGGGGCCGACCTAGGGTTACGGTTAGTCCCCAGGAGGCCGGCAGGCCGGATCTTCCCACTGTGCGGCGAGTGGAGGGGCAGGCCAAGGTAAGGGCGCTGGCGAGCGGGAGCGTGGGCCGAAGCGTTTTGTCACGGGGGGCCTTCAAAAGTCTCCGGGGGCTCAGAGGGCCCTACCCGTTCTCCTGCCCTGAATGACCGGCGGCTCCCCTAGCGGCCCGGATGGTAGCGGGGTGGCAGGGTGAGTCTGGCGCTGGGGCTCGGGAGTCCCCAATCCCTGTTGTTGCGGCGCCAGGCCCCTTGGGAGGGGCCACTAGGGGGCCGACGTAAGGTTAAGGTTAGCCCCCAGAAGGCCCACAGGACCAATCCGCCAGCTGTGCGGCGAGCGGAGGGACGGGCCAAGGTAAGGGCGCTGGTGAGCGGGAGCATGGCCCAAGCGTTTTGGTGCGGGGAGCCATCGAAGGTCACTGGTGGCCTGGAGGGCCCTGCCCGTTCTCCCTCCCTGAATGACCGGTGGCACCCCTAGCGGCCCAGGTGGCGGTAGGGCGGGAGGGTGAGTCCGGCCTTGGGGCTCGGGGGTCCCCAATCCCCGGCATTGCGGCAATAGGAACCTGGGATGGGCCCCTCCGGGGCCCACCAACGATTAGGGTAAAACTCAGGAGGCCGGCAGTCCCGATCCACCAGATGTGCAGTGAGCTGAAGGGCGGATCGAAGTGAGGGTGCAGGCGAGCAGGAGCATGGGCCCAAGCATTTTGGTGCGGGGGGCCTTCGAAGGTCGCCAGTGGCTCAGAGGAATCTACCAGTTCTCCCTCCCTGAATGATCGACGGCGCTCCTAGCGGCCCGGGTTGTGGCAGGGCAGCAGGATGAGTCCGGCGCTGGGGCTCGGGAGACCCCAATCCCTGTTGTTGTGGGGCCAGGCCCTTTGGGAGGGTCCACTAGGGGGCCGACCTAAGGTTAGGGTTAGCCCCCAGAAGGCCCACAGGCCCGATCCACCAGCTGTGCAGTGAGTGGAGGGGCGGGCCGAGGTAAGGGCGCTGGGGAGCAGGAGCGTGGGCCCAAGAGATTTGGTGTGGGGGGCCTTCGAAATTTGCCAGTGGCTCAGAGGGCCCTGCCCGTTCTCCCTGCCTGAATGAACGGCGGTGCCCCTAGCGGCCCAGGTGGCGGTAGGGCGGGAGGGTGAGTCCGTCCTTGGGGCTCGGGGGTCCCCAATCCCTGGCATTGTGGCAATAGGAACCTATGATGGGCCCCTCTGGGGCCCAACAACAATTAGGGTAACACCCAGGAGGCTGGCAATCCCGATCCACCAGCTGTGCAGCGAGCTGAGGGGCAGACCAAAGTGAGGGCGCAGGCGAGCAGGAGCATGGGCCCAAGCGTTTTGGCACGGGAGGCCTTCGAAAGTCACCAGGGCTCGGAAGGCACTGCCTGTTTTTCCGCTCTGAATGACCGGCAGTGCCCCTAGCTGCCCAGGGGGCAGCGTGGCAGCAGTGTGAGTCCAGCGCTGGGCCTCTGGGGTCCTCAATCCCCGTCATTGCGGAGACAGTCCCCTTGGGATGGGCCCCTCGGGGGCAGACCTAGGGTTAGGGTTAGCCACCAGGAGGCCGGATGGCCCGATCCGCCGGCTGTGCGGCGAGCGGAGGGGCGGGCTGAGGTAAGGGTGCTGGCGAGCGGGAGTGTGGGCCCAAGCATTCTGGCGCGGGGGGCCTTTGAAGGTGGCCGGGGGCTCGGAGGGCCCTGCCCGTTCTGCACTGAATGACCAGCGGCACCCCTAGCGGCCTGGGTGGTGGTGGGGCAGCAAGTTGAGTCCAGCACTGGGGCTCGGGGGTCCCCAATCCCCGGCATTGCAGCGATAGGCCACTGGGATGGGCCCCTCAGGAGCTGACCTTTGGTTAGGGTTAGCCCACAGGAGGCCGGCAGGTCCGATCCGCCAGCTGTGCATTGAGCGGAGGGGTAGGCTGAGGTGAGGGCGCTGGCGAGTGGGAGCGTGGGCCCAAGCATTTTGGCGTGGGGGGCCTTCGATGGTTGCCGGGGGCTCGAAGGGCCCTGCCCATTCTGCCGTCGTGAATGACCAGCGGTGCCCCTACCAGCCCGGGTGGCATTGGGGCAGTAGGGTGAGTCCGGCGCTGGGGCTCGGGGGTCCCCAATCCCCGGCGTTGCGGTGCCAGGCCCCTTCGGAGGGGCCCCTCAGGGGCCAACCTAGGGTTATGGGGAGCCCCCAGAGGAGAGCAGGCCTCATCCGCCAGCTCTGCGGCAAGAGGAGGGGCAGGCCGAGGTGGGGGCGCTGAGGAGCGGGAGCATGGGCTCAAACGTTTTGGATGGGGGGGCCTTCAAAGGTCGCCAGAGGCTCGGTAGACCCTGCCCATTCTCCCGCCCTGAATGACCGGCAGCACCCGTAGCGGCCCGGTTACATCAGGGTGACAGGATGAGTCCAGCGCTGGGGCTCAGGGGTCCCCAATCCCCTGCATTGCAGAGCCAGGCCCCTTGGGATATACCCCTCGGGGGCCGACGTATGGTTAGGGTCAGCCCCTAGGAGGCCAGCAGGCCTGATCCGCCGGCTGTTTGGAGAGCGGAGGGGCGGGCCGAGGTGAGGGCGCTGGCGAGCGGCAGCATTGGTCCAAGCGTTTTGGCGTGGGGGGCCTTCGAAAGTCTCCGGGGACTCGGAGGGCCCTGCCCGTTCTCCCACCCTGAATGACCGGTGGCGCCACTAGCGGTCCGGGTAGCAGCAGGGCGGCTCGGTGAGTCCGGCGCTGGGGCTCAGGGGTCAGCAATCCCAGGCTTTGTGGCGCCAGGCCCCATCAGACGGGTCCCTCGAGGGCCGACCTAGGGTTAGGGTTAGCCCACAGGAAGCCGGCAGGCCTCATCAGCTGGTTGTGCGGCTAGCGCAGGATCTGGCCGAGGTGACGGCGCTGGTGAGCGGGAAGGTGGGCCCAAGCGTTTTAGTGCGGGAGTTCTTCGAAGGTCGCCAGGGGCTCAGAGGGCCCTGCCCCTTCTGCCTCTTTGAATGACCGGCGGCGCCCCTACTGGAGGGCCCTGCCTGTTCTCCTGCACTGAATGTCCTGCCGCGCCCCTAGCAGCCCGTGTGCTGGCGGGGCAGCAGGGTGAGTCCAGCGCTGGAGCTCGGGGGTCCCCAATCCCTGGCGTTGCGGCGCCAGGCCCCTTGGGAAGGCCCCCTTGGGTGTCGACCTAGGGTTAGGGTTACCCCCAGGAGGCCGGTAGGTCAGATCTGCCAGCTGTGCGGCGAGCAGAGGGGCAGGCTGAGATGAGGGCGCTGGCGAGCGGGAATGTGGGCCCAAGCATTTTGGCGCAAGGGGCCTTTGAAGTTCGCCAGGGGCTCGGAGGGCCCTGCCCATTCTCCTGCCCTGAATGACCAACGGCACCCCTCGCGGCCCGTTTGGCAGCGGGGCAGCAGGGAGAGTCTGGCGCTGGGGCTCGGGGATCCCCAATCCCCGCCTTTTAGGCGCCTGGGCCCTTCGGAGTTTCCCCTTTGGGACAGACCTAGGTTTAGGTTTAGCCCCCGGGAGCCCAGCAGGCCCGATTCGCCAGCTGTGCGGCAAGCGGAGGGGCAGGCCGAGATGAGGGCACTGGCGAGCTGGAACATAAGCCCAAGCGTTTTGGCGCGAGTGGCCTTCAAAGGTCGCCGGGGGCTAAGAGGGCCCTGCCCGTTCTCCCTCCCTGAATGCCCGGCGGCGCCCCTACTGGCCCAGTTGGCAGCGGGGCAGCAGAGTGAGTCCGGCGCTGGGACTCGGGGGTCCATAATCCCCAGGATTGTGGCGCCAGGTGCCATGGGAGGGGTCCCTCCTGGGCCGATCTAGGGTTAGGGTTAGCCCCCAGGAGGTCGGCAGACCCGATAGGCCAGCTTTGCGGCGAGCGGAGGCGCGGGCCGAGGCGAGGGTGCTGACAAGCAGGAGTGTGGGCGCAAGCGTTTTGATGTGGGGTGCCTTCGAAGGTCGCCCGTGGCTCAGAGGGCCCTGCCTGTTCTCACGCCCTGAATGACCGGCGGTGCAGCTAGCAGCCCGGGTGGTGGCGGGGTGGCATGGTGAGTCCGGCGCTGGGGCTCAGGTGTCAGCAATCCCAGGTGTTGTGGCGCCAGGCCCCATTAAGGGCCCCTCGGGGGCCGACCTAGGGTTGGGGTTAGCCCCCAGGAGGCCGGCAGGCCGGATCCACCAGCTGTGCGGCGAGTGGAGGGGCAGGCTGAGGTAAGGGCGCTGGCAAGCAGGAGTGTGGCCCGAAGCGTTTTATCGCGGGGGGCCTTCAAAAGTCTCTGGGTCTCAGAGGGCCCTACCTGTTCTCCCGCACTGAATGACGGGCGGCTCCCCTAGCGGCCCGGGTGGTGGCGGGGCGGCACAGTGAGTCCAGCACTGGGGCTCAGGAGTCCCCAATCCCAGGCATTGCGGATGCCAGGCCCCTTGGGATGGGCCCTTGGGGGGCCTACCTAGGGTTAGGGTTAACCCCCAGGAGGCTGGGAGGCCCGATCCGCCAGCTGTGTGGCGAGTGGAGAGGCGGGCCGAGGTGAGGGCGCTGGTGAGCGGGAGCGTGGGCCCAAGCGTTTTGGTGCGGTGGGCCTTCGAAGGACGATAGGGGCTCGGAGGGCCCTGCCCGTTCTCCTGCACTGAATGTCCTGCCGCACCCCTAGCGGCCCTTGTGGTGGCGGGGCGGCAAGGTGAGTCCGGCGCTGGTGCTCAGGGGTCCCCAATCCCCAGCGGTGCGACTCCAGGCCCCTTGGGAGCCGACCTAGGTTTAGGGTTAGCCCCAGGAGGCTGGCAGGCCCATTACGCAGGCTGTGCGGCAAGCGGAGGGGCGGGCAAGGTGAGGGCGCTGGCAAGAGGGAACATGGGCCCTAGCGTTTTAGCGTGGTAGGCCTTCGAAGGTCGCCGGGGGCTCAGACGGCCCTGCCCGTTCTCCTGCCCTGAATGACCGACGGCACCCCTCGCAGCCTGGTTGGCAGCGGGGCGGCAGGGAGAGTCTGGTGCTGGGGCTCGGGGCTCCCATCACCGGCATTGCAGCACCAGGCCCTTTGGGATGGGCCCCTAGGGGGCCTACCTAGGGTTAGGGTTAGCCCCCAGGAGGCTAGGGTGCCCAATCCGCCGGCTGTGTGGCGAGAGGAGGGGCAGGCCGAGGTAAGGGTGATGGCGAGCGGGAGCGTGGGACCTAGTGCTTTGGTGCGGGGGGCCTTCGAAGGTCGCTGGGGGCTTGGAGGGCCCTGCCCATTCTCCCGCCCTGAATGACCGGCGGTGCCCCTAGTGGCTCGGGTGGCAGCGGGGGGCATGGTGAGTCTGGCGCTGGTGCTCGGGAGTCCCCTTTCCCCGTTGTTGTGGCGCCAGGCCCCTTGGGAGGTGCCACTAGGGGGCCGACCTAGGGTTAGTGTTAGCCCCCAGAAGGCCCACAGGCCCGATCCGCCCACTGTGTGGGGAGCAGAGGGGAGGGCCGAGGTAAGGGTGCTGGCGAGCGGGAGCGTGGGCCCAAGCGTTTTGGTGCGGGGGGCCTTCGAATGTTGCAGGTGGCTCGAAGGTCCCTGTCCGTTCTCCCTCCCTGAATGACCAAGGGCGCCCGTAGCGGCCCAGGTGGCGGTAGGGCAGGAGGGTGAGTCCGGCGCTGGGGCTCGGGAGTCCCCAATCCCCGGTGTTGTGGTAATAGGAACCTGGGATGGGCCCCTCAGGTGCCCACCAACGCTTAGGGTAACACCCAGGAGGCCGGCAGTCCCGATCCACCGGCCCTGCAGCGAGCGGAGGGGTGGACCGAGGTGAGGGCCCAGGCGAGCGGGAGCACGGGCCAAAGCGTTTTGGCGCGGGGGGCCTTCGAAGGTCACCAGGGACTCAGAGGGATCTGCCCGTTCTCCCACCCTGAATGACCAACAGTGCTCCTAGCGACCCAGGTGGCGGCGGGGCGAGACTGTGAGTCCGGGCTGGGCCTCGGGGGTCCCCAATCCCAGGCATTGCGGTGCCAGACCCCTTCAGAGGGGCCCCTCAGGGAACAACATAGGGTTATGGGTAGCCCCCAGGATGAGGTCAGGCCTCATCCGCTGGCTCTGTGGCGAGCGGAGGGGCAGGCCGAGGTGAGGGCGCTGAGGAGCGGGAGCGTGGGCTCAAGCATTTGCATGGGGGGGCCTTTGAAGGTCGCCACGGGCTCGGAAGGCCCTGCCCATTCTCCCGCGCTGAATGACCAGCGGCACCTCTAGCGGCCCAGGTGGCGGCGGGGTGGCAGGGCAACTCCGGCGCTGGGGCTCGGGGTCCCTAAACCCGGCGTTGTGGCGCCAGGCCCCTTGGGATGGGCCTCTTGGGGGCCGACCTCCGGTTAGGGTTAGCCCCCAGGAGGCTGGCAGGCTCATTCCGCCCATGTGCAGGTGGGGTAGGTGAGGTAGCTGGAGAGCGGGAGCGTGGGCCAGAGCATTTTGGCTTTGGCTTGGGGTGCCTTCGAAGGTCGCAGGTTGCTCGGAGGGTCCTGCCCGTTCTGTCGCCCTGAAGGACTGGTGACGCCCTTAGCGCCCCATGTGGAGGCGGAACGGCAGGGAGCGTCTGGTGCTGGGACTTGGGGGTCCCGAATCCCTGGCATGTGGCGCCAGGCCATGTGGGGGGGGCCCCTCGGGGGCAACCTAGGGATAGAGTTAGCCCCCAGGAAGCCAGCAGGCCTGATCCGCCAGCTCTGCAGCGAGCGGAGGGATGGGCCGAGGTTAGGGCACTGGCGAGCAGGAGCGTGGGAGCCAGAGTTTTTGCGCGGGGGGCCTTCGAGGTCGCAGGGGGATTGGAGGGCCCTGCCCGTTCTCCCTTCCTGAATGACTGGCAACACCCCTAGCACCCTGGGTGCTTGCGGGGTGGCAGAGTGAGTCCAGCACTGGGGTTCGGGGGTCCCAAATCCCCGGCATTGTAGTGCCAGGCTCCTTGGGAGAGGCCCCTCGGGGGCCGACCTAGGGTAAGTGTTAGCCCCCAGGAGTCCGGCAGGCCCATTCCGCTAGCTCTGCGGCAGGCGGAGGGGCAACCCGAGGTGAGGGCGCTGGTGAGAGGGAATGTGGGTCCAAACGTTTTGGCGCGGGGGGCCTTCGAAGGTCGCCGGGGGCTTGGAGGGCCCTGCCAGTTCTCTCGCCCTGAAAGACTGGCGGCGCCCCAGCAGCCCAGGTTGCTGCGGGGCGGCAGGGTGACTCCGGTGCTGGGCTCAGGGGTCCCCAATCCCCGGCGTTGTGGCGCCAGGCCCCTTGGGAGGGGCCCCTCGTGGGCCGACCTAGGGTTAGTGTTAGTCCCCAGGAGGCCGGCAACCCCAGCGCTAAGTGGTTCTGGCAATGTAACAAAAATGCCATACACTTATCTGTAAGAAATAACAGTGTACAGGAACCCTCTTAGCCCTAACTTCAACCTTTGTGAATATGGAAGCCAGCCCCAAGGTGGTCGTGGAAGTCTGACGAAAGCGCTAAGCACTTATCTCTGAATCACCACACTATACAGGGAAAGACCAATGTACATCATCTTTCAGGAGTAGGAAGCATTAATGAAAAGTTCTGGAATTTCGAGGACTCTGACCCATCCTTATTGGTAATAAACCACCGTGTACAGGAAAACACCTTCAACTCTCATCAGCCTCCTCAATCCTGATTCCGATTCAACTTTTGGTGTGTAGGACTAGGGAAATGTCCACATCTTATTGCTAAGAAACAACGATGTCAGGGTAATGCCCTTCAAGTCACCTCAGCCTTCCTGAAGACGGAAGCAGGAATCAAGTTGGTTATGTTACCATGAGGTAAGGAAGATGAGCATATAAGTGAGAAACAACAGTGGGCAGGACCTCTCTTCCAACGAACAGTATCTTTGCTTAATGTTGAATCCCTATGGTAAGTGGTTGTGGGCATTTGTGAGGTCAAAATCTTGAGTGTTTTGTAAAATCTCTTGGCCATTCACAGATGAGACTAAGGTAGTTGGGGACTCCTAGGCAGTGATTTGTCCACTGTCGAAAATATGAAAAGATAAAAGAGACAGATGAGGTCTCCTCAGGCATTGTCCTTTATCCTCATCCTCCGTGAGGATGGCCATCTCTGGACAGCTCAGTGGCAGGGTCTCGTTCACAGTGGGGGCATCTGTTCCTCACAGACATCAGGCAGGGAAATGGATTTGGTTCTCTGTGCCAGCCCAGACACAGCTGAGTGTCACAGCACCCTCTCGTGGGCTCATAAGAGTTTCACTGTCACCAGGCAGGTCATTGTAGTTGATAAACCACTGTGAGAGATTGCAATTGCCTTCATCTGCAACCTCCTAGAGGCAAATGCAGATCTCTGGTACCATGTGAAGTCATGTGAAGGCATCGTGAGAAAGTGTCCTTTTGCTTAAGAAAAACATGGCTGGGGCTCCTGGCTGGCTCAGCCAGTTAAGCATGTGCCTTTGGCTCAGGTTATGATCCCAGGCTTCTGGGATCGAGACCGGGCTCCCTGCTCAGCAGGAAAGGAGGTAGGGAAATCGCTTAGAACCCACAGAGAATGTGAATAAAGGGGAGTGAAATGGAACTTGGTCTGTGATTTGCTTTAGGGATTGGAAGTTAGTTTTTTCTCAATTGTGATTGTTCTTGAAACAGAAAAGCTGTATTGTTTTTTTTTACCTTTAATTTTTTTTCTAATAATAATTTTTTATTATGATATGTTAATCACTATACAGTATTTCCTTAGTTTTTGATGTAGTGTTCCGTGATTCATTATTTGCATAAAACACCCAGTGCTCCATGCAATATGTACCTTCCTTAATACCCATCACTGGCCCATCCCAATACCCCACCCCTCTCCCCTCTGAAGCCCTCAGTTTGTTTCCCAGAGTCCATAGTCTCTCGTGGTTCTTTCCCCCTTCTGTTTAGGGTCCACTGTTTAAAGGGACAGACAGTGGAAGTTCACCAAATATAAGATCGAAATTTCATTGTTCATTATACATGCCACCAAGTAGTTCCCAGACATTTCATTCTACTGTAGTAATTCATTATACCTGTGCAAGTGCACGTGGAAGACAATTGATGCATGTATAGTGGTAATAAAACATGCCCCTCAGTAGTAGAATAATAGAGGATGCATATGTGTAAAATTATTCGACTACAGCTTCCATGCTTTCCCTTTGGTTCCTTATTATCTATGAAATTGGACAATTTTTGTTCTCTAGGCTTAAAACTCATTGTCAGTATTCAGAGTTTTTCAATGCTGATCTTCTCCTGTATAAGTTACCAAAACCCTAAAATATGTATGAACTTTAAAAAACGCTATATTGAAAATGACAACAGGGAAGTTCCATTTTGTGAATATTGTGTCAATGGATCTCTATTTTGACATCAGTGTTCATTAGAAATGATGACATTTCATGTGAGTATAAATATCAATGTGAAAAAGAAAAGGTAGGACGAACCTTGAATGTTTAAGTAATTGGTGAAATGACAGGTGTGTGTGTGTGTGTGTGTGTGTGTGTGTGTGTGTGTGTGTGTGTGTTTAATTGATTTTCAGTGAATGGTTCAGCTTCTTGTAGGGCCTCCGAGAGAGCCCAGGTGAACCTTTCAATGAGTTGGTATCTGTTTTCAGAACATGGGAATCTCTTAGTCCAATAGTCAATCCGGCAAGCTTTGAGGTCTTGAAGAGTTTCAGTCCTCAGCGATGGTGTTGCAGACCCTTGTGAGCAAACCCTAGGGTATGCTTAGAGCCCTCATTAGCTGGTACCAACGTGTGACGATTTCAGAGAGCATTTCCCAAAGAAGTACCTCTTGAGTCTCTGTCCTTGTCAGTTCCCTACACTTCCTTACACTAGTTATGTGATCAGTGTGTTTCAGGATAATCCCCACATGTGATTTTTGCTATTTCCTACTAGTCCTATCTGTTTCTCATCTTCTTCTTTTATGGTAGGGGTTGGGAAGCAACCTGTGTGGTGTAGGAAGGGGTGTGGTAGTTGTCTGCCTTCAGAGGACCGAATGATGCCTAGAAATTGTACTGTAGTTTGAGGTCAATTGTCCATCCTCTGAGTGTCAGGAATTCCATCACTCTACTTTGATGCTAGTCTGTTCTTCAAGCTGTCCTCAGAAATAAGGATGTCATTCATCTAGGGAATACTGGTTTGTGTGTATGTTTTCATTTTAGGAAAAGCCTTGCTGTTCCTGAAAATAATACTGTAGAGCACCCTTTCCTGTTCTTATTGGCCATCAGTCAATCTTTTTTGAAGTATTCATTTATAAATAGACTTTCTATGGTTGATGAGCAGGAATTCTTTATTGACAAGTCTTTGTCAGTGTGTGTATTGCAAATCTTTACTTCCCAGCCTGTGGTTCACTTTTTCATTTTCTTATGGTCATAAGATAAGGAGAAATGTCACATTTTTATGAAGTCCCACTGAATTCTTTTAAATGGTTAGTGCACCCTATGTCCTACCCCAAGATTGACAGGTTCTACCTTTTCTTTCAGAAATTGTCCAATGGGAAGCACAATCCATCTCAAATTTATAAATTGCATTTTTAATTCTAATAGGGTATTTATAGACTGTTTTGGATTTTCTATGTACACAATCGTATTATCTGTGAATAGTCACAATTATCCCCTCAATTCTTATACTTTTTGTTTCTCTTGCCTTCTAACACTGGTAGTATTCTCTGATGCAACGTTGAATAGAGCAGCATTGTTTGAAGATTTTAATATACCTTTCTCAATATCTGAAAGAAAAAGCAGACAAAACATTGGTAACAAATGTGACCTAATTGACATATAGGGAACATTCCATAATAAGTGCAGAATACATTATTTTCAAGTGGTCATAGACTCTTTACCCAAATAGATGATAGGTGGGGCCACGAATCAAGTCTACAAATGTTAAACCCTGAAATTAACTAGATTCTATTCTTAGACCACAGGGGAATTGAGCCACAGTCATAGCGAAAAGAAAACCAGGAAGTCCTTCAATGTTTAAAAATTAAATGGAATTTTGCTACATATCCTAAAGGTCAGAGAAGGAATCTCAATGGAAATACTGAACCTTTTCTACATGAGGGCTCACACACAATGGCACTTTCTTTGTGAAGAGCATTATAATAACCTAGACAGGAGTTGAGCCTTAAGTCAGAGTTCTGCCTGCCCCAGCCACACCTGGCAGCCTTGGCCTGTGGTCCCCCTCAGCTGTCCTATCTGGTGGCCCTGAGCTAAGGGGGTCAACATGGCCATATGGAAATGGGAAGCTCCCCACTCATAGTGATGGCAGTGCCCCCTCCCCAGCTGCCCTATCTGGTTGCTCTGAGCTAAGGGGGTCAACATGGCCATATGGAAATTAGAAGCTCTCCACTCTTAGTGATGACGTCGCTATCGTATCGTCCTCACCAGTCCAACAACATGATTTCTGAGTGAAATATGACACAAGAGCGAATTTCTTGGCCTTCCTTCAGGTTTGAAAAACATCTGGTGAGTCATCGATTAGGAATATGGATTCAACATGTGTTCTTTCTTCTGGAAAAGAAATAGACCCAATAGCAATTATGGCTTCCTGAGCACCTGTTCCTGAGAGACATCATACTGGCTCTTTGTAGCATTCTGCCTCTTAAACTTCTCAACTAGGGTGTAGATATTTTTAGGCACATGTTCAGGTGGTTAGACAGGGACTCAGATGATATGAGTCACAGAGGATTTTAGTGTCAGAAACCTAAGTGGGATCCCCAAATTGACTCCAAATCCCTTGTTGTTCCATACAGGGTACTATTTCCCTCTTATCTCTGGTCTTCTCGATCTGGAAACCTATCAAGTATCAGGATTTTCTTGTCATGTGGACAACTGGAACGAATTCAGTGGGCCTTTTCACCTCTGCCAATGGTGATCATTAAGATCATTATCTCAGTGGAGGACCTCTGGGTAAGATACTCAAAGATCCTTAGGAATACAGACAGTATAATATTTTCCTGGTATTAAAGTTACTGAAACCAACTATCTTTTTTAGTCGATTCAGGCTCTGGTATGTTCAGAGGGTGCTGTAGAACAGGTCTGAAATAGTATTTAAAAACACTCAGCTCAGCCTCTTCTACAACGTGAGCCAATGCTTATAAACATGGCTAAAATATTCCCTTACCTACGATGACTTCCCAGCCATCGTAGTGTTTATATGTTATGACTGTGACTTACATTAGTCAACATTTGCAGAGAAAGAACTTAGTGCATCCAGGGAGCACTTCATGTTGAAATTAGTTTGTGACAATGAGCTACTGTGTTTTATTCTGCAGTCCAAGGGAATGGTGCCAGACATCTCTAAGGTGTCTAGCAGTTCTACAATTCTGATTTTAAGTGGTCTGTGTGCTTCAGAGATTTGGGCAGGAGAAGGGCAGGAGTTCAGAGACTGTGAACACTTCTGTTACCTGTGCTGACCATGGAGCAGGCCGCCTTCTGTGGACATCATTTTGATTTCTTGGTACTCTTGGGAAAGGTGCTTTTGTCTCACATTCCTCCATTTAGGAGTAATTATAATGATGAAAGTAATTTTTATCTTATATCATCTGTGGGCCCTGATCCTGGGCTCCCAGGTAAGCTATCCTTTAACATTTTACCCAGCTCAAAATGACTGGGCAAAACCTGAAAGCATGATCCCTATTTCTGCCTCAAGCACATGTTGTACATCTGCTTCGAGAAGAAAACAATAACCAAAAATGCCAACATAAAGATAAGAGAAAATAAAGAACCTCTTTGGCTCCCATAAGATTAAAGTCATACTGACATGTGCATCCTGAAAATGCATGAAATCATTGCATTTCCTAAAGCCCAAGTCTTGGAGGGTCTGAGAGTCACTGACTATGCCCAGAACCAGGCACACCCCAGCAGGGAGGGCTGGTGCAGAAAGGGAAGGGGCAGGACTCTGAGGGTGGTCTACAGCTAGAGAGGTCCCTAGAAGGGGCCAGGTTGTGTGGGGGCCCCAGCCCACGAGCCCACCCATGCCTGTGCCTGGTGTTGGGTAGAGGAGGCTCCTCTTGTGCCCCCTGCACTTTCAGGGTTCCAGGGGCTTGAGGACTGGTTGCACAGCATCCAAGGAGCTCAGGCACCACCCTCCCAGACCATTCACCACTTGGGGGTGGAGCTACATCACTGTGGGCTGGCCCAGATTTGCAGTGGGTTGCAGACTTGGGGCAGAAGAAGGGGCACTGAGAGAGAGAGAGTTGCCCTGTGGAGATCCCTGCTGGTGAGTGAGCAGCATGCACTGGGGTGGGGGTCCGGGGGTAGGGTGCGCCTCAGGTGGGAGGCAGGGTTCTGGAAGGGCACATGGAGAGGGTTCATTGTGGGGACTCAGGTGAGTTTTCTTTTTCCCTTTAAAGTCTCTTCTGCCCCATGTCCTCAACTGGCCTTATCTCCATACCCGTGAACTCCAGGGCGCCCGCTCCCCTGAGCTTTGGTGGGATGGGTTGCAGAATTTCAGGGTTTCCCCTGTTCCCCTGGAAGAGTGCGGGAAAGGACCTCACACAATCCCCACATTTAGTTCTCTGACACAGTGCAGGTGATGCCTCTTGAGCAGTACCCCGAGTTCAGCAGGGTGTGCCCTGGTCCCCCAGGCACAGGTGTGGCAGTAGCAAGCCCCAGAGCCATCCCCCAACTTCAGCATTATGCCCCCTGTGCCCCCGGGTTAGTGGTAATTGGCTATTAGAATCATGCAGGAAAATCCTCCAGGTGGGGGCCTGGAGGCGGGCATAAACCAGACCCCACTCTAGTTGCATTGGGAATAGATGAATTGAGGGTTTCTTTAGAAGAGTAAGTCTGCTTTCCAGAAAAGGCAAGGTCATTGGTCTGTTGAGAATGAAGATAATTACTGACAAACAACAAGTATGTGTTGCCCCTTCACCCAGAAACCGAAGCAGGTGTGCAGGCTTTAGGTCAGAGGTGCCTTCTTCTCCCCAGCTGACAACACTTCTCTGCTCTGGCTCCAAGACACCCGAGGTTTTGAACGTTAGCATCGGAGTCAGCGAGGCAGCTTGACACAGGACGCTAGTGTTCAGAGAAAGCACAGGTATGTTTGGCAAAATGTCCTATCTATGTCAGGGCTGGAGGTAAAACCTCTCATTATCCCAAAACCTCCTGGGCTTTTCTCTTTTCTCTAGTTGAGCCACAAAGTAAAATTGAATTAGCTGTCAGCATTCTGGGTTTGGTGCAAGAATTACTTAGTTTCCCTGCAGGTAGAACTTTGCAGGGGATCACAATTTCTCTGTCCATTTATTGCTTACAAATGTATTTTGACCATCTGTTTCCTAGGAACCCTCTTTTATTAGAAAGGGAAGGTGAGATTCACTCTGTGCCTGTTTGTAACATCTAATTTGTTCCTTCATCTAACACTGTTTATTCAATTGGGCCTAAGATATGGTTGAGTGGCCAGCATCTAGAGTTAGGTGGCTTTTTTTCATCTGATACAGACTTGGATGATGTCATTTGACAAAGGTGATGTTTCATCATTGATTAGTTTATTCGTCAGAAGAGTTAAAATTAGGGTGGAGGGAAAATTGAAAATTATCCAAAGCAGCCTGCTCCTGTTTAAAAGTTGAGCTTGACTTTCTAGTTTTACTAAATGTATTATCTCAATATTTTGAGGTGCCATATTCTCTCTGTAGTTTCTTTGGTGGTGGAGTCAGAAGGAGAGTCTGGGAATTCTTTTGGATAGTGGCATGCTGGTGGCTTCAAGGGGCTTGGCGTCAGGAGCCTTGGGGTGAAGTCTGCAACTGCTTGCCTGACCCTGGGTGCATCTCACAGAGGTTTTGCTTCATCTTATGAAATTGCCAGCAGATAATGTTCTGCTTAAAGGGGAACCCTCCCATCCTGTTGGTGGCAATGCAAAGTGGTTCAGCCAGTCTGGGAAACAGTGTTGGGGTTCCTCAAAAAGTTAAACATTGAACAACCCCATGATTCAGCAATTGCTCTCCTATGTAATTACCCAAAGGATACAGAAATGCAGATTCGAAGGGGGTCCATGCACAATGATGTTTATGGCAGTAATGTCCACAGTAGCCAAACAATGGAGAGAATCCCAAAGTCCATGCACTGATGAATGGATAAAGCAGAAGTGGGATACATATATATAATGGAATATGACCCAGCTTCAAAAAGAATGAAATCTTACCATTTGCAAGGATGTGCATGGACCTAGAGTGTATTAAGCTAAGCAGAATCAGTGAGGAAAGACAAATATCCTATGCTCTCACACTTGTGGAATTTCAGAAAAAAAAAACAGATGAACAGAGTGGAGGGGTGATGAGAGAGGCAAACAAGGAAATAGACTCAACCTTGGAGAACAAACTGAGTGTTGCTGCAGGACAGGGGCGTGGGGGGAAGAGTTAAATGGGTGAGGGGTATTAAGGATGGTACTTGTGATGAGCACCGGGTACTGTATGCAGGTGAGGAATCACTAAATCCTACCCCTGAAGCGAATATTCCATGGCATGTGAACTAACTGGAATTTAAGTAAGAGAAGAAAGGAAAAAGTGTTCTGCTTCATGAAGAGTGAGGTAAAATTGTAGTGATTTGGGCTGTACTATTCTATAGATGAGAGTTGTAAAACACCCTGTTGTAAGATACACTAGTTTCTTATCACATAAGGAGTCCTCAGAAAGCTGCAATGAAAGATTCAGGTCTCAGAGCATGTTCATGTTCCACTGATATGTTACAATTTGCACAGGTAGGAAAGAAGGTGGAGAGAAAGGCAACAGAAAGGGAAAGTAGGTGTGAACCTTTCATTAGTTAGCATTATATCTTTCTCATGAAAGCCTTGCGCCAGTGTGATTTTGGAAGAAGAGGGGGAATCCAGGAGCATTGCAGGAGATGGGGGAGTTCCAGGTCTGGTTAAAGCTGACAGGGGTCCCAGATGAGAGCTGAATGCATTCTGCAGCAGGGTATGGGCAGGGTGGTCTCCAGGGGTGGCTGTGGGTCTCCTGGGTGAGAGTTGTGACAGGTGAGGGCTCTGTGCAAGTTCCTGGCTGAGGACAAGTAAGGCACAGGCGGAGAGCTGGCAGAGAACCCTCTTCTGGGCCACCAGCCTCACCCAACACACACAGGCTCATCTTCTGTCCCTGTCACTCCAATTCAGACTTCTCCGAAGGTGAGTGAGAACACATCAAGAGCATTTTTAACAGAAGGGAAAGCATGTGCAAAGGCTCTGGGGCAGGAGAATTCCAGGTATGTCCAGGAGCAGCAAGAAGGCCCTGTGGCCACAGGAGACAGCTTAGGACATTACCTCAGAGAGGTGAAAGAAAGGCATTCCAGGGCTATAACCCCATGAGACCCTGTTTCACTGGGCCATCCTGGCTACAGTGTTGAGAACAGATGACAGAGTGTTGAAGACGGCAAGGCACGTCAATGACGAAGCTTTTCCAGGAACTCAGGCACTGTGGACGAGACAGGTGGCCTTGGATGGAGTGGTTAGACCTATTCGGGGTCCATTTTGAAGATGGAGCTCACAGAATTTGCTGATCGGTTAGCTATTAGGAGCAGGAGAACGGAGGAGTTGGGGTAACTCCCAGCTGTTGTGGGTTGTCCTGATCGAGGGGAAGGAGAGGGTTTCTGGGGGTAGGATGTAGTCCATGTTCCGCATGCTGAGGAAGGTGCCTTTCCCGGTGGATCTGCTGAGATTTGTGTCTAGGAGAACCTTTCACATCTCCTCCCTCAGTAATGCTCAAGTACAAGTGTCCCCCACTTTTTAAACGTTCACAGTAAGACATTGGGCTTTCTTGAAAGAACTATGTTATTACCCATCTTCAGTAAGAGGAAGAGACCTGAAGAGGATTTCCCTCTTATGAAAAAAGGTGAACAGTGAGAATCACGTTCAGCATCTGTTTTGGGGAGAAGCACAACAGAGGCGGCGTGCACCCCAACCAGCTCCTTCCGCTGGGAACCGCTCTCCGCATCCAGCCACCAGCACTTTGAATGGTGTCTGTGAGCCTCTGCTGTGCTTTATCTTCATTTATGCTGGGCCTCCCTTAGAAACTTGTGTGCTGAGGCCTAAGAAAAGCCAAAGAGAAGGAATTTTGGTGTTTGAGCACACTGTCTAATTGTTCCGTGTAAATTAATGGCCATTCCTTCTTGACACCATTTCTGCTGTGCAAGGTTTCTCAGAAGCCCTGTACTTTCAAAGAGCAGGGAAACCTATACCTCATACTGCGGGGTTAGTTTTAGTCTCCATGCTGGACAGAACATTTCATGACTGTCGGATTTTCTCACTCAAACATTGAGACTTTGACCACCTTTACCCGTTTCTACCACCCCAACCCTGAATCTGGCACCTACCAATCTGCTCTCAGTGTCTATGCGTTCAGTATTTGTTTATTCCTCGTGGAATGTACATGAGAGCATCTGGTATTGGTCTTTCTGTGTCTGAGTTACTTGGCATAAGGCCCCCAAGGTCTGTGTTTCCATGTCTGGTTCTTGTGAATAATGCTGCAGTGAACGTGGGAGTGCATCTGTCTTTTTGAGGCAGTATTTTTGTGTTCTCCGAATCAATACTCAGTAGAGCCATTATTGGGTCATGTCGTAGTTGCTTTTATTTTTTCAGGAACCTCCATACCGTTTGTCACAGTGGCTGCACCAATTTCCATTCCCACCTACAGTGCACAGAGTCTCCTCGTCTGCACACCCTTGACCCCACCTGGTGTCTGTCTCTGGGACAATAGGTGTTCCAACAGTTGTGAGGGAATAGCCGATTGTGGGTTTGACTGATGTTTCCCTGACGATATTTAGTGATGTGGAACAACTTTTTCTGTCTGTTGGCACCTGTGTGCCGTCTTTGGAAAGTATCTATTCACATATTCCCCACATGTTTTATACCGTTTTTTTTTTTGTTTGTTTGTTTTGATTTGTATGAGTGTTGTGTGTATTTTGGATATTAGCGTCTTCTCACACATATGATTCACAGATATTTTTTTCTTATTGGGTCTGTGGCCTTGTAAGTTTTTGCTGGTTTCTTTTTCCGCGTGGAAGATTTCACTTTGAAGTTGTTCCACTTGTTTATTTTTGCTTTTGTTGCCTTTGCATTTGGTGTCCGATCTGAAGACACTTTGTCAAAACCAATGTCGAGAGACTTAGTACCTGTGTCTTCTTGGAGGTTTATGGATTCAGGTCTTACATTCATATCATTCATCCATTAAAAATTTTGTGTGTGGTGTAAGAAAGTGACCCAGTTATATTCTTCTGCATTTAGTGTCCAGTTTGCCTGTTACCGCTCACTGAAGAAACAGTCCTTCCCTCATGGCATATCTTCTGCTGCTGTGTCGTAAGTTAGGATCATCTACGTGTGGGTAAGTTTCTGAGCTTTCTGTTCTGTTCCACTGACCTGGTGTCTGTGTTTATGCCAGTACCATCCTGTTTTGATGACAACAGCTTTGTAATCTAGCTTGAAATCCAGGAGTGTGTTGACTGCACCTTTCTTTCTCCAGGTTGCTTTGGGTATTTGGGGTGTTTTGTGATTCCATACAAGTTTGAGGACTGTTTTCTACTTGCTGGAATAATGCCACTGGAATTCAGATAGGGATTTCATCACATCTGTCAATTGCTTTGGGTACGATGGACATGTTCACATAATTAACTCTTCCAGTTAAGGAGCATGGCGTATGCTTCCATTTGTTTGTGTTGCCTTCCAAATCTTTGACCCATTCATCCTGCCCCCCTCGACACACATGCTTTTCATTTATTTTCTGCCATGTGTTGAGTGTACTATGTCTTTCTCATTCTTGGTTACTTTTATTCCTAGATTTTTTTAATGCAATTGTAAATGGCATTGCTTTTTTAATTTCTCTTTACGACAGTGTGTCATCAGTATACAGAAATGAAAGAAGTTGGGTCATCTGGGTGGCCCCATAGGTGAAGCGTCTGCCTTCAGCTCAGGTCATGAACCCAGAGTTCTGGGATCGAGCCCCGTGTTGTGCTCCCCGCTTAGCGAGGGTCTGCTTCTCCCTCTTTCTGACACTCCCACTGCTTGTGCTTTTTCTCTTCCTGTCAAATAAATACATAAAATTTGAAAATAAATAAAGACAACAGGTCTCTGGATATTGACTTTATATCCTGCAGCTTTCTTGAATTTGTTTATTCTTACAGTTTGTTTTTTGTTTTTGTGGAATCATTTGGGATTTCATGTCATTTGCAAATAGTGACAGTTTTCCTGTATGGATTTCATATCTTTCTTTTTTTAAAATGATGTCACCCTACAGTACTTCATTTGTTTTTGATGTAGTGTTCCATGATTCATTGTTTGCATATAACACCTAGTGCTCATTATGACACGTGCCCTCCTTTTTTTTTAAAAGAATTTATTTATTTATTCGACAGATATAGAGACTGCCAGTGAGAGAGGGAACACAAGCAGGGGGAGTGGGAGAGGAAGAAGCAGGCTCACAGCGGAGGAGCCTGTTGTGGGGCTCAATCCCATAACGCCGGGATCACGCCCTGAGCCGAAGGCAGACGCTTAACCGCTGTGCCACCCAGGCGCCCCAACACGTGCCCTCCTTAATACCCATCACCAGGATAACTCATTCCTCTTCCCCTCCCTTTCTGCAACCTTCAGTTTGTTTCCCAGTGTCAGTAGTCTCTCATGGTTCATCTTCCCCTCTCATTCCCACCCCTTCAGTTTTCCCTTCCTTCTTCTAATGTCCTCCATGCTATTCCTTCCGTTCCACATAGGAGTGAAACCATATGATAATTGTCTTTCTCTGCTTGACTTAATTTCACTTAGCATAATCCCCTCCTGGTCCATCCACGTTGGTGCAAATGGGGGGTATTCATCATTTCTGATGACTGAGTAATATTCCATTGTATAGATGAACCACATCTTCTTTGTCCATTCATCTGCTGAAGGACATCTTGGCTCCTTCCACAGTTTGGCTATTATGGACATTGCTGCTATGAACATTGGGATACAGGTGCCCCTTCTTTTCATTACTCTGTGTCGATGGGGTAAATACCCAGTAGTGCAATTGGTGGGTCATGGGATAGCTCTGTGTTTAACGTCTTGAGGAACCTCCATATTGTTTTCAAAAGTGGCTGTTCCAGCTTGAATTCTCACGAGTAGTGTAAGAGGGCTCCCCTTTCTTCACATCCTCTCTGACTTTTATTTTATTTCTGTCTTGTTAATTTTGTTCAAGATTTTATTTATTCATTCCACAGAGATAAAGACATCCAGCGAGAGAGGGAACACAAGCAGGGGGAGTGGGAGAGGAATAAGCAGGCTCATAACGGAGGAGCCTGATGTGGGGTTCGATCCCATAATGCCAGGATCACGCCCTTAGCCGAAGGCAGATGCTTAACCTCTGTGCCACCCAGGTGCCCCCTGCCTTGTTAATTTTAACCATTCTAACTGGTGTAAGGTGGTATCTCATTGTCATTTTGATTTGTATTTGCCTGATGGCAAGTGATGTGGAGCATTTTTTCATGTGTCTGTTGGCCATTTGTATGTCTTCTCTGGAGAAGTATCTCTTTTTGTCTTCTGCCCATTTTTTGGGTGTCGAGTTTGAGGAGTTCTTTATAGATCTTGGATACCAACCCTTTATCTGTAATATCATTTGCAGATATCTTCTTCAATTCCATAGGTTGCCTTTTTGTTTTTTGATCATTTGCTTTGCCGAGCAGAAGCTTTTTATCCTCATGAAGTGCCAATAGTTCATTTTTTGCTTTTATATTCCTTTGCCTTTAGAGACGTGGCTTACAAGATGTTGTTGTGTCCAAGGTTGAAGGGTTCTTTTGATTTTGATATGAGACAGGAATCCATTATCTTTCTTTCCTGATTGTATTCAAGTCCTCTGTCTTTCTTGGTGAGTCTAGCTAAGTTTGTCAGTTTTGTTTATCTTTCCAAAAAAGGCTGCTCTCATTTTCATTTTTTTTTCTTTTTAGTCTCCGTTGGATTTATTTATGTATTCATTTTTGTTATTTCCTTATTTCTACTAATTTGGGGTTTTGTTATTTATTTTCTACTTCTTTACCACATAAATCAGGTTGTTTATTGGAGAGCATTTTCATGGATTGATGAAGATCTGAATTTCTATGAATGTCCCCCATAAAGCTACATTTGCTGCATCCCATAAGTTTTTGTAGGTTGTCTTTTTCATCAATGTCAAGGTACTTCTAAAATTTTTTTGATTTCTTCTTTGACTGTTGGTTGTTCAGTAGCATGTTGTTAAATCTCCACATATTTTTTAAGATTATTTAAGTATCTGACAGAGAGTGAGACAGCGAGAGAGGGAACGCAAGCAGGGGGGTGGGAGAGGGAGAAGCGGGCTTCCCACTGAGCAAGGACCTGATTTGGGGCTAGATCCCAGGATCCGGGGACAAGACCTGAGCTGAAAGCACATCCTTAACGACAGAGCCACCCAGGCCCCAAAAATCTCCACCTATTTTTGACTGTCCCATTTTTTTCTTGAGACTGATTTCTAATTTCCTATCATTGTGGTTGGACAAGATTTGATGCAGAAGGTGAAGAGAGCACTCAGATGAAAGGTTTGTTTCCTGGAGGGTTTTCTGAGGGCAGACCATGAGTTCAGTGGGGATGGAGGAAGGCTTTGTGAGACGGGGGGTGGGGTTAACACTTGTTAGAATTACTGACTACTACCATGCAGGCTGTGTGCTACTGTTCACACCATAGTCCTGATGGACTTGTACTTCATTAAATATTTTCTACGAGATATAGGCATTGCCTTCACTTAAAGAAAGGTGTCATGTGGGTTCATGGCATGACCCCAGGTCAGCAACCAGAATGTACGGTATTGTGGGGTATCAGAACCAGGCTTTCTGTGGGAAGTGACAGAAATAAGGTATGGTGAGCTCCATGACCATAGGTGAGGTCCCGAGTGACCCACTGGGTGTAGGGTTCTGTGGATCTGTCTCATAGGTGCTGTGGAATTCAGGGACACCCTCCTGTCTGTGGATTTGTGTGGAGACAGGTAGACATCAGTGTCTGGCCAGGCACGAGGGTCGCACTGGACCACGACCAGAGGTGCAGCGTGCGGGGGAGCCACTGCTTGGTTTCCATGAAAGCTGACCAGGGTCTGTGAACGTGATTCCTAGCAGCTGCAAGGGGAGAGGAGGCCGGGGGTGGTGCACACTTCCTAGACTTGTGGTCAGTACTAGTCTGGACCCCACTGAAGTTAGCCGCACCGGGCACAGAAGGCACCCAGTCAGTGTAGCTCTGGGCACTGCTCCCATGGCACTTTTGGGCCAGGTCCATGCTGCAACCTCCTGCTTTTCATCATCATCTTCAAGGTCATGTGCCTCTGCTCTTGCCCCATGGCCTCCGGGGTATTGTCCGTCCTCCATCTGGCCCTCGTCCCTGGTGCCCTGTGCAGTCCGATGCCAGGGTAGCCTTCTCGAGACAAACATCTGGCCCTGATGGAACACTTCCATGGATCTCGTGTGATGCGAGGATGATGCCCTGCCCTGGATGGGGCTTCAGGTCCCCAATCAGGAGAGCCATGTCTCCCTTTTCAGCATGGCCTGCCCTCCCCTCAGTCTTCTTCAGGGAAGCTCTCCGCACTTCCTGAGATGACAGCTCTGAACTTAAAAATGAATGTTATTTTACATATCTCTATGCCTTAGTTCATCCATGGCATGTCTTTCAACCCCGTTAGTGGGGTTTTTTTAGCAGTTCTGAAGGGCTGTCTGCTCAAGGAGGGGATGACCTGGGTGGGGCAGCTTTCCCTCTCATCTCCCTCAGCATGTCTCTGAGCCCTGGGGCCAGCTGTCCTACTCAGGATTGAGGGACCCAAGCCAGCCCATCCTGAGCCCAGGCTGTGTCAGCTCATAGACTGATGCGTGTCGGAGTGGTGGGCAGATGGCATGGGCCAGGGGCAGGCAGTGTCTCCTTCTCATTCCTTCCCTCCCTTCCTCCCAGAGGTAGCTCAGAGCAGCCTTCAACCCCTGCACCTCCAGATCCCTTGACCTGTGCCTCCTGTGTTCAGCTGGTGACCTTGGAGTTTCACATGGATTCTACCTCCCGTACCCTCTCCCATAGCAGTTCCTGGATCAGGGGAGGGATCGGACCCTTGTCTGCTTTTGGTCTTCTTCCTGTCCCGCACCAAGCCCACCCACCTTTGCATCTTCCATGTATGTGCTTGGAAGCAAGCCCATCCACAGAGAACCTATTAGCCAAATGGATCCAGGCAATGAACATTGAAGTAGAGATCCAGGATCCATAATAAATCTGCTCTGAAACCTGTCCCAAAGTCTGTGACTCTCTCACACTGAAACAGAAACAATAATAGCTATCTGGACTGTGAAGTGATATGTGTCTCTACTTCCAATCTTGAATGCATAGGTGCTGAGCCTGGACTGAAAAGGACCATGGCTCCCGTGGGCTGGGATCCATGGTAAGAACTCAGTGAAATCTGAATTTTAGGCATTAAGTGAATAATTATTGTAGAGTGAATCCTCCCAAGTAGGGCTTTTGCACATTGCACAGGAAAAGCTTTTTCAAAGAGGTTTCTGAGAGAAAAATCTTTTTTTAAAATTTATTTTAATTCCAGTAGAGCTAACATACAGTGTTACATTAGTTTCAGGTGTACAGTAGAGTGATTCAGTATTTCTATATATTACTCAGTGGTCATCAAGAAGTGTCCTCTTAATCCCCTTCATCTATTCCACTCATCCCTCTATCCACCTCCTCTCTTGTAACCATCCGTTTGTTCTCTATTGTTAAGAGTTTGTATTTTGGTGTGTCTCCTTTTTCTCTTTTAGCTATTTATTTATGTTTGTTTTTTAAATTCCCCATTAGAGTGACATCATATGGGATTTGTCTTTCTCTGACTGACTGATTTTAGTTTGGATAATACTCTCTAGCTCCATCCATGTGTCTGCAAATGGCAAGGTTTCATTCTTTTGCAATCCGAGTAATACTCCATTGTGTGTGTGTATGTGTGTGTGTGTGTGTGTGTCTGTGTCTGTGTGTGTGTGTGTGTGTGAATACTCACATCTATCATCTCATTTGTCAATTTTTCTACAGACACTTGGGTTGCTTACATATTGTGACATTGTAAATAATGGTGCAAGAAACATAGGGGTGCACGTATCCTTTTTACTTACTGTTTTCCTATTCTTTGGCTTGGAGGGTCCTGCCCATTCCCCCACCCTGAATGACCGGCGGCGCCCCAAGTAGCCCGGGTGGCAGCGGAGGGGCATTTTGAGTACATCGCTGGGGCTTGGGGGTCCCCAATGTCCGGCATCGCGGTGCCAGGCCCTTTGGGAGTGCCCTTCGGGGGCCGACCTAGGGTTAGGGTTAGCCCCCAGGAGGCCTGCAGTCCCAATACGATGGCTGTGGGGCGAGCGGAGGGGTGGGCCGAGGTGAGGGCGCTGGGGAACAGGATTGTGGGCCCCTGCATTTTGGCGCTGGAGGCTTCAAATATCTCCGGTTTCTCCAGGGCCTTGTCCCTTCTCCCGCCCTGAATGACCGGCGGCGCCCCTAGTGGCCTGGGTGGCAGCGTTGTGGGAGGGTGGGTCTGGCTCTGGGGCTTGGAGTCCCAGATCCTGGGCGTAGTGGCACCAGGACCCTTGGGAGGGGCCCCTGGGAGGCCGACCTAGGGTTAGGATTAGCCCCAAGGAGACCTTCAGGCCTAATCCGCACATGCGGCGAGCGGAGGTGTGGGCCGAGGAGAGGGCGCTGGGGAGCGGGAGCGTGGGCACCAGCGTTATGGTGTGGGGAGCCTGTGAAGGTCACCTGTGGCTCAGATGGCCCTGCCCTTCTCTCGCTCTCTATGACCGACAGCTCCCCTAGTGGCCCGGGTGGGTACAGTGCGGCAGGGTGACTCTGGCTCTGGGGCTCTGAGACACCAATCCCCAGAATTGCAGAGCCAGGCCGCTTGGGATGTCCCCACAGGGCCGACCTAGGGTTTTGATTAGCTGCCAGGAGCCCAGCAGGCCCTATCCACCGGCTCTGAAGCAAGCGGTGGGGTGGGCCTAGGTGAGGGCGCTGGTGGGCAGGATCCTGGGAGCCAACGTTTTTGCGCGGGGAGCCTTCAAAGGTCAGCGTGGGCTCAGAGGGCCCTGCCCAATCTCCTGCCCTGATTGACCAGCGGGGCCTCTAGTGGCTCGGGTGGCTGAAGGGCAGCAGGGTGAGTCAGGCACATGGGCTCGGGATCCCCATCCCCAGAGTTGCGACGCCAGGCCCCTTGGGAAGGGCTCCTCGGGGGCTGATGTATGGTTAGGGTTAGTCTCCAGGAGCACCGCAGGCCCGATACACCACCTGTGCGTCGAGGGGATAGTTGGGGCGAGGTGAGGGTGCTGGTGAACATGAGCCTGGGCCCAAGCGTTTTGGTTTGGTGTGCCTTCGAATGTCTGTAGGGGTTCGGAGGGCCCTCCACTTCTCCTACCCTGAATGAATGGCGGCGCCCCTAGCGGCCCCTGTAGGGCGGGGCAGCAGCGTGCATCTGGCGCTGGGGCCTGGAGGTCCCCAATCCCCGGCGTTGCGGCTCCAGACCCCTTAGGAAGGGAGCTTCAGGGGCTGTCCTAGGGTTAGGGTTAGCGCCCAGGAGGCCGGCAGGCCCCAGTCGCAGGCTGTGCGAGGAGCGGAGGTGCGGGCCAGGTTGAGGGCGATGCCCAGCAGGAGCGTGGTCCCCAGCATTTTGGCGCCCTGGGCCTTCGAATGTTGCCATGGCTCGGAGGGCCCTGCCCTGTCTCCTGCCCTGAATAACCAGCGACGCCCCTAGGGGCTCGGTTGGCAGTGGGGCGGCAGGGTGAGTCCTGCTCTGCGGTTCAGGGATCCCCAATCCCCAGCATTGCGGGGCCAGGCCCCTTGGGAGGGGCTCCTCGTGGGCCGACCTAGGGTTAGAGTTAGCCCCCATGAGGCCGGCAGGCCCAATCCTCTGGCTGGGAGGGGAGAGGTGGGTGGGAGGAGGTAAAGGCGCTGGCGAGCGGGAGCCTGGGCCTCTGCATTTTGGCACGGGAGGCTTCAAATGTCTCCGGTTTCTCCAGGGCCCTGTCCCTTCTCCCGCCCTGAATGACTGGCGGTGCCCCTAGCGGCCTGGGTGGCAGGGTTGCGGCAGGGTGAGTCTGGCTCTGGGGCTTGGGGTCCCCGATCCCTGGCGTAGCGGCACCAGGACCCTTGGGAGGGGCCCCTGGGGGGCCGACCTAGGGTTAGGGTTAGCCCCCAGGAGGCCGGCAGGCCCTATCTGCCCGCTGTGCGGCGAGTAGAAGGGTGGGCCAAGGTGAGGGCGCTGGGGAGTGTGAGTGTGGGCACCAGCGTTTTGGTGCGGGGAGCCTTTTAAGGTCACCGTGGGCTCAGAAGTCCCTGCCCCTTTTCTCCCCCGAATGACCGGCGGCGCCCCTAGTGGCCCAGGTGGCGATAGTGCAGCAGGGTGAGTCTGGCTCTGGGGCTCTGAGTGACCAATCCCCAGTGTTGCAGAGCCAGGCCACTTGGGATGTGCCCCATGGGGCAGACCTAGGGTTTTGGTTAGCCCCCCGGAGCCCGGGAGGCCCTATCCACCGGCTCTGAATCAAGCGGAGGGGCGGGCCGAGGTGAGGGCTCTAGGAGCAGGAGCATGGGAGCCAACGATTTTGCACACGGGGCCTTCGAAGGTCAGCACGGGCTCGGAGATCCCTGCTCGTTCTCCTGTCCTGATTGACCCGTGGTCCCCTAGCGGCTTGGGTGGCTGAAGGGCAGCAGGGTGAGTCCGGCACTTGGGCATGGGGTCCCCATCCCCAGCGTTGCGACGCCAGGCCCCTGGGGAAGGGCCCCTCGGGGTCCGACCTATGGTTAGTGTTAGCCCCCAGGAGCCACGCAGGCCCGATACACCACCTGTGCATTGAGAGGACAGTTGGGCCGAAGTGAGGGTGCTGGTGAACATGAGCCTGGGCCCAAGCGTTTTGGTTCTGGGAGCCTTCGAAGGTCGGCGGGGGTTCGGAGGGCCCTGCCAGTTCTCCCACCCCGAATGAATGGCGGCGCCCCTAGCGGCCCGTGTGGGGCGGGGCGGCAGCGTGCATCCGGCGCTGGGGCCTGGGGGTCCCCAATCCCCGGCGTTGCTGCACCAGGCCCCTTAGGAAGGGAGCTTCAGGGGCTGTCCTACGGTTAGGGTTAGCGCCCAGGAGGCCGGCAGGCCCGAGTCGTCGGCTGTGCGAGGAGCAGAGGTGCGGGCCAGGTTGAGGGCGATGCCCAGCAGGAGCGTGGTCCCCAGCATTTTGGCGCCCTGGGCCTTTGAATGTTGCCATGGCTCGGAGGGCCTTGCCCTTTCTCCTGCCCTGAATAACCAGCGACGCCCCTAGCGGCTCCATTGGCAGTGGGGCGGCAGGGTGAGTCCCGCACTGCGTCTTGGGGATCCCCAATCCCCAGCGTTGCAGGGCCAGTCCCCTTGGGAGGGGCTCCTCGTGGGCCGACCTAGGGTTAGAGTTAGCCCCCATGAGGCCGGCAGGCCCGATCCTCTGGCTGGGCGGCGAGAGGTGGGCGGGCTGTGGTAAAGGCGCTGGGGAGTGGGATTGTGGGCCCCTGCCTTTTGGCAAGGGAGGCTTCAAATGTCCCTGGTTTCTCCAGGGCCCTGTCTGTTCTCCCGCCCTGAATGACCAGCGGCGCCCCTAGCGGCCAGGGTGGCAGCGTTGTGGGAGGGTGAGTCTGGCTCTGGGGCTCTGAGTCACCAATCCCCAGCATTGCAGAGCCAGGCCGCTTGGGATGTCCCCACAGGGCGGACCTAGGGTTTTGGTTAGCTGCCAGGAGCCCGGCAGGCCCTATCCACCGGCTCTGAAGCAAGCGGAGGGGCGGGCTGAGGTGAGGGCGCTGGCGAGCAGGATCCTGGGAGCCAAAGTTTTTGCGCGGGGAGCCTTCAAAGGTCAGCGTGGGCTCGGAAGGCCCTGCCCGATCTCCTGCCCTGATTGACCGGCGGGGCCTCTAGTGGCTCGGGTGGCTGAAGGGCAGCAGGGTGCGTCCGGCACATGGGCTCGGGGTCCCCATCCCCAGCGTTGCGACGCCAGGCCCCTTTGGAAGGGCCCCTCGGGGGCCGACCTATGGTTAGGGTTAGCCTCCAGGAGCCCCGCAGGCCCGATACACCACCTGTGCGTCGAGGGGAGAGTTGGGGCGAGGTGAGGGTGCTGGTGAACATGACCCTGGGCCCAAGCGTTTTGGTTCGGGGCGCCTTCGAACGTTGGCGGGGATTCGGAGGGCCCTGTCTATCCTCCCACCCTGAATGAATGGCGGTGCCCCTAGCGGCCTGGATGGGGAGTGGCGACAGGGTGCATCAGGCGCTGGGGCTTGGGGGTCCCCAATCTCCGGCGTTGTGGCACCAGGCCCCTTGGGAGGGGCCCTTCGGGGGCCAACCTAGGGATAGGTTTAGCCCCTAGGAGGCCAGCAGGCCCTATTCGCCAGCTGTGTGGAGAGCAGAGTGGCAGACCTAGGTGAGGGCGCTGGTGAGTGGGAGGGTGGACCTAGGTGTTTTGGTGCAGGGAGACCTTGAAGGTCACTGGGGACTCTGAAGGACCTGCCACTTCTCTCGCCCTGAATGACCAGCGGCGCCCCTAGCTGCCTGGGTGGCGACAGTGTGGTAGGGTGAGTCTGGCTCTCGGGCTCTGAGTCACCAATCCCAAGCATTGCAGAGCCAGACCCCTTGGGATGTGCCCCACGGGGCCGACCTAGGGTTTTAGTTAGCCCCCAGGAGCATGGCAGGCACTATCCACTGGCTCTGCAGCAAACGGAGGGGCGGGCCGAGGTGAGGGCGCTGGGGAGCGGGAGCATGGGCACCAGTGTTCTGGCGCGGGGAACCTTTGAAGGTCACTGGGGACTCAGAAGGCCCTGCCCTTCTCTCACCATGCATGACCGGTGGCGCCCCTAGAGGCCCAGGTGGCGATAGTGCGGCAGGGTGAGTCAGGCTCTGGGGCTCTGAGTCACCAATCCCCAGCGTTGCGGAGCCAGGCCCCTTGGGATGTGCTCCACGGGGCCGACCTAGGGTTTTCCTTAGAACCAAGAGCCCGGCAGGCCCTTTCCAACGGGTCTGAATGAAGCAGAGAGTTGGGCCGAGGTGAGGGTTGTGGTGAACATGAGCCTGGGCCCAAGCGTTTTGGTTCAGAACGCCTTCAAAGGTCGGCGGGGGTTCGAAGTGCCCTGCAGGTTCTCCCACCCTGAATGAAGGCGGCGCCCCTAGCGGCCCAGGTGGTGAGGGGTGGCAGGGTGAGTTAGGCCCTGCAGCTCGGGTATCTCCAATCCCCAGGGATGCGGTGCCAGGCCCTTTGGGTGGGGCCCCTCGGATGACAACTTAGGGTTAGGTTTAGCCCCTAAGAACTCGGCAGGTCCTATTCACTAGCTGTGTGGAGAGTGGAACGGCGGACCGAGGAGAGGGCGCTGGTGTTTGGGTGCGAGGGCCCGGGCGTTTTGGCGCGGGGGGGACTCGAAAGTCACCGTGTCTCAGAGGGCCCTGCCCGTTCTCCCGCCCTGAATGAACGGCAGCACCCCAAGCCCCTGGGTGGCGGCTGGGTGGCAGGGTGAGTCAGGTGCTGAGGCTCAGGGTCCCCAATCCCCGGCATTGCGGCGCCAGGCCCCTTGGTAGGGGCCCCTCGGGGGTCGATCTAGGGTTACAGTTAGCCCCCCGGAGGCTGGTGGACCCGATCAGCATCTGAGCGGCACGCAGCAGGGTGGGCCGAGGTGAGGGCACTGGCGAGCCTGAGCATGAGCCCAAGCGTTTTAGCGTGGGGGGTCTTCGAAGGTCAGTGGGGGCTCGGAGGGACCTGCCCATTCTCCCACTCTGAATGACCGGCGGGGCCCCTAGTGGCTCAGGTGGCTGAAGGGCAGCAGGGTGAGTCCGGCACTTGGGCTCGATTGCCCCATCCCCGGCGTTGGGGCACCAGGCCACTTGGGAAGGGCCCCGCGGGGGCCGACCTACAGTTAGGGTTAGCTCCCAGGAGGCTGGCAGGCCCTATACACCACCTGTGCGTGGAGCGGAGAGTTGGGCCGAGGTGAGGTTGCTGGTGAACATGAGCCTGGGCACAAGCATTTTGGTTCTGGGCGCCACTGGGGGTTCGGAGGACTCTGCCAGTTCTCCCACCCAGAATGAATGGCGGCGCCCCTAGCGGCCTGTGTGGGGCAGGGCGGCAGGGTGTACTGGGCGCTGGGGCTTGGGGGTTGCCAATCCCCAGAGTTCCGCCGCAAGGCTCCTTAGGATGGGACCCTCAGGGGCCATCCTAGGGTTAGGGTTAGCGCCCAGGAGGCCGGCAGGCCCGATCCGCCAGCTGTGCGAGGAGTGGAGGTGTGGGCCGAGTTGAGGGGGATGCCGAGCGGGAGTGGGGGCCCCAGCGTTTTGGCGTCCTGGGCCTTCGAATGTTGCCATGTCTCGGAGGGCCCTGCCCATTCTCCTGCCCTGAATAACCAGCGGCACCCCTAGCAGCTCCGTTGGCGGTGGGGCTGCAGGGTGTGTTTGGAGCTGGGGCTCGGGGGTCCCCAATCTCTGTCGTTGCGGTGCCAGGCCCCTTGGGAGGGGGCCCTCGAACGCCGACCTAGATTTAGGGTTATTTCCCAGGGCACCGGCAGGCCCGATCCGCCAGTGTGTGGCAACAGTGGGGTGGGCTGAGGTGAGGGCGCTGGTGAGCGGGAGCGTGGGCCCAAGCGTTTTGGCATGGGGGGCCTTCAAAAGTTGCCAGGGGACTGGAGGGCCCTGCCCATTCTCCCGCCCTGAATAACCGGCGGCGCCCCTGGTGCCGCGGGTTGTGGTGGGGTGGCTGGGTGAGTCCGGTGCTGGGGCTCGGAGGCCCCCAATCCCAGGCCTTGCAGCTCCAGGCTCCTTGGGAGGGGCCCACTGGGGGCCAACCTAGGTTTAGGGTTAGCCCCCATGAAGCTGGCAGGCCTCATCCACTGGCTGTGCTGCGAGCAGAGCAGTGCGCTGAGGTGAGGGTGCTGGCATACGGAGGCGTGGTCCCAGCCTTTTGGCGTGCGGGGCCTTCGAAAGTCGCTGGGGGCTCGGAAAGCCCTGCCCTTTCTCCCGACCTGAAAGACCGGTGGTGCCCCTAGTGGCCCGGGTTGCGGTGGGGCAGCACGGTAAGTCCGGAGCTGGGGCATGGGGGTCCCCAATACTCTGCGTTGGGGCGCCAGGCCCCTTGGGAAGGGCCCTCGGGGTCCAAACCAGCGTTAGTATTAGCCCCCAGGAGGCCGGCAGGCCGATCCGCTAGCTGTGTAGAGAGCAGTGGGGCAGGCCAAGGTGAGGGCACTGTAGAGCGGGAGCATGGGCCCAAGCGTTTTGGCGTGGGGGCATTCAAAAGTTGCCAGGGGTTCAGAGCGCACTTCCGGTTCTACTGCGCTGAAAGCCCGACAGTGCACCTAGCGGCTCGGGTTGCAGAGGGGCGGCAGAGTGAGTCTGGTGCTGGGGCTCGGGGGTCCCCAATCCCCGGTGTTGCAGCGCCAGGCCCCTTGGGAGGGGCCCCTCGGGTGCGACCTAGTGTTAGGGTTAGCCCCCAGGAGGCCCACAGGCCCGATCCGCCAGCTGTGTGGCGAGCGGAGTGGTTGGCCGAGGTGAGGGCGCTCGCGATCGGGAGCGTGGGCCCAAGCGTTTTGGCATGGAGGGCCTTCGAAGGTCGCTGGTGGCTCTGAGGTCCCCGCACGTTCTCCCGCCCTGAATGAGGACAGCGCTCCTAGCGGGCCGGGTCCTGGAGAGGTGGCAGGGTGTCTTGCACTGGTGCTCGGGGGTCGCCAAGCCCCGGCTTAGCGGTGCCAGGCCCATTGGGAGGGGCCCCTCTTGGGCCGACGTATGGTTTGGGTTAGCTCCCAGGAGGCCTTCAGGCCCAATCAGCCAGCTGTGCGGTGAGCGGAGGGGCGGGCCGAGGTGAGGCTGCTGGCGAGCGGGAGCACGGGCCCAAGGATTTTGGCGCTGGGAGCCTTCAAAGGTCTCCAGGTGCTCTGAGGGCCCTGCCCGTTCTCCTGCCCTGAATGACCAGCGGCGCCCCTATCGGCCAGGGTGGAGGCGGGGCAACACATTGAGTCTGGCGCAGGGGCTCAGGGGTCCCCAATCCCCACGTGCCGCACCAAGCCCCTTGGGAGGGGCCCTCGTGGGCCGAACTATGGTTAGGGTTAACCCCCAGGAGGCCAGCAGGCCCGATCCGCCGGCTGTGCTGCGAGGGGAGGCGTGGGCCGAGGTGAGGGCGCTGGCGAGAAGGAGCATGGGCCTAAGCGTTTTGGGATGGGGGGCCTTCGAATGTCACAGGGGGCTTGGAGGGCCCTACACATTCTCCCGCCCTAAATGACCGGTGGAGCCCCTAGCGGCCCGGCCGCCGGCAGAGCGGTAAGGTTAGTCTGGTGCTGGGGTTTGGGGCTCCCCAATCCCCGCATTGCGATGCCAGGCCCCTTGGGAAGGGCCCCTCGGTGGTCGACCTAGGGTTAGGGTTAGCCCCCAGGAGCCATGCAGGCCCGATACACCACCTGTGCATCGAGAGGACAGTTGGGCCGAAGTGAGGGTGCTGGTGAACATGAGCCTGGGTCCAAGCGTTTTGGTTCGGTGCGCCTTCGAAGGTCGGCGGGGGTTCGGAGGGCCCTGCCAGTTCTCCCACCCCGAATGAATGGCGGCGCCCCTAGCGGCCCGTGTGGGGTGGGGCGGCAGCGTGCATCCGGCGCTGGGGATTGGGGGTACCCAATCCCTGGCGTTGCGGTGCCAGGCCCCTTAGGAAGGGACCCTCAGGGGCCGTCCTAGGGTTCTAGTTAACGCCCAAGAGGCCGGCAGGCCCGAGTCGCCGGCTGTGCAAGGAGCGGAGGTGCGGGCCGAGTTGAGGGTGCTGGTGAACATGAGCCTGGGCCCAAGCGTTTTGATTCGGGGCACCTTCAAATGTAGGTGGGGGCTTGGAGGGCCCTACCCGTTCTCCCCGCCCTGAATGACCGGCTACACTCCTAGCGGCCTGTGTGGCGGCAGGGCGGCAGGGTGAGTCTGGCGCTGGGGCTCAGGGGTCCACAATTCCCGGTGTTGCGGTGCCAGGGCCCTTGGGAGGGGCCCTTGGGGGTCGATCTAGGGTTACGGTTAGCCCCCAGCAAGCCGGTGGACCCGATCAGCGGCTGTGCAGCGCGCGGAGGGTTGGGCCGAGGTGAGGGCGCTGGCAAGACTGAGCATGATCCCAAGTGTTTTAGTGCGGGGGGTCTTCGAAGGTCGGTGCGGGTCAGAAGGACCTGCCCGTTCTCCCGCTCTGAATGACCGGCGGGGCCCCTAGAGGCTCCGGGGCCTGAAGGGCAGCAGGTTGAGACCGGCACTTGGGTTGGGGTCCCCATTCCCGGCATTGTGGCTCCAGGCCACTTGGGAAGGGCCCCTCCGTGGCCGACCTACAGTTAGGGTTAGCCCTCAGGAGGCCAGCAGGCCCGATACACCGCCTGTGCATAGAGAGGACAGTTGGGCCTAAGTGAGGGTGCTGGTGAACATGAGCCTGGGCCCAAGCGTTTTGGTTCTGGGCGCCTTCGAAGGTCGGCGGGGTTTCGGAGGGCCCTGCCAGTTCTCCCACCACGAATGAATGGCGGCGCCCCTAGCGGCCCGTGTGGGGCGGGGCGGCAGCGTGCGTCCGGCGCTGGGGCTTGCTGGTCGCCAATCTCCGGCATTGCGCTGCAAGGCTCCTTAGGAAGGGACCCTCAGGGGCCGTCCTAGGGTTAGGGTTAGTGCCCAGGAGGCTGGCAGGCCCGAGTCGCCGGCTGTGCGAGGAGTGGAGGTGTGGACCGAGTTGAGGGGGATGCGGAGAGGGAGCGTGGGCCTCAGCATTTTGGCGTCCTGGGCCTTTGAATGTTGCCATGTCTCAGAGGGCCCTGCCCATTCTCCTGCCCTGAATAACCAGGGGCGCCCTTAGCGGCTCCATTGCGGTGGGGTTGCAGGGTGAGTCCTGAGCTGCGGCTCGGGGATCCCCAATCCCCAGCATTGTGGGGCCAGGCCCTTTGGGAGGGGCTCCTCCTGGGCCGACCTAGGGTTAGAGTTAGCACCCAGGAGGCCAGCAGGCCCAATCCTCTGGCTGGTTGGCAAGAGGTGGGTGGGCCGAGGTAAATGCCCTGGGGAGCGGGAGCGTGGGCCCCTGCATTTTGGCGCGGGAGGCTTCAAATGTCGCCAGTTTCTCCAGGGCCCTGTCCCTTCTCCCGCCCTGAATGAGTGGTGGCGCCCCTAGTGGCCTGGGTGGCGGCGTTGCGGCAGCGTGAGTCTGGTTCTGGTTCTTGGAGTCCCTGATCCCCGGCGCATAGGCACAAGAATCCTTGGGAGGGACCCTTGAGGGCCGACCTACAGTTAGGGTTAGCCCCCACAGGGCCGGCAGGGTGGATCCACCCTCTGTGCAGGGAGCGGAGGGGCGGGCCGAGGTGAGGGCGCTGGGGAGCGGGAGCGTGGGCACCAGGGTTTTGGCACGGGGAGCCTTCGAAGGTCGCCAGTGGCTTGGAGGACCCTGTCCGTTCTTGCGCCCTGAATGACCGGCGGCGCCCCTAGTGGCCTGAGTGGCAGCAGGGAGGCAGGATGAGTCTGGCGATGGGGCCTGTGGTCCTAGTCCCAGGCTTGGTGGCCACAGGCCCCTTGGGAGGGGCCCCTCTGGGGCCTGACTAGCTTTAGGGTTACCCCCAGGAGTCCAGCAGCCTGATCCGCTGGCTGTGCGTCGAGCAGAGGGGCGGGCCGAAGTGAATGCGCTGGCGAGCCGGAGCGTGGGCCCAAGTGTTTTGGCGTGGGGGCCTTCAAAGGTCACCAGGGGCTCAGAGGGCCCTGCCTGTTCTCTCGACCTGTGATGACGTTGCCCCTAGCGTGCCGGGTCACGGCGGGGTGGCAGGGTGAGTCTGAAGCTAGGGCTCGTGGGTCCCCAATCCCCAGTGTGGCGGCGCCAGGCACTTGGGAGTGGTCCCTCGGGGGCCTACCTAGGGTTAGGGTTAGCCCAAAGGAGGCCGGCAGGCCCGTTCTGCCGGCTGTGCGGTGAGAGGAGTGGTGGTCCAAGGTGAGGGCACTGGCGAGCGGGAGCGTGGGCCCAAGGGTTTTGGCGCGGGACTCCTTCAAAAGTCGCCGGGGGCTCAGAGATCCATGCCCCTTCTCCCGCCCTGAATGACTGGTGGCGCCCCTAGCAGCCCGGGTGGCGGCGGGGAGGCTGGGTGAGTCTGGCGCTCATGCTCGTGGGTCCCCAATATCTGGCCTTGCAGAGCCAGTACCCTTGGGAAGGGCCCCTCGGGGGCCGACCTAGGTTTAGGGTTAGCCCCCAGGAGCCCGGCAGGCCCGATCCGCTAACTGTGTTGCGAGCGGAGTGGAGGGCTGAGGTGAGCGCGCTGGCGAGCAGGAGCGTGGGCCCAAGCGTTTTGGCGCAGGGGCCTTCGAAGGTCGCCGGGGGCTCAGAGGGCCCTGCCCCTTCCTCTGCCCTGAAGGACCGGCGGCGCCCCTAGCAGCCCGGGTGGCGGCAGGGTGGCAGTGAAAGTCTGGCGCTGGGGCTCGATTGTCCCCAATCCCCAGAGTGATGGCGCCAGTCCCCTTGGGAGGGGCTCCTCAGGGGCTGAATTAGGGTTAGGGTTAGCCCCCAGGAGGCTGGCAGGCCAGATCCACTGGCTGTGTGGTGAGCGGAGAGTGGGGCCCAGGTGAGGGCAATGGTGAACAGGAGCGGGGGCCAAGCGTTTTGGCGCACGTTGCCTTTGAAGGTCTCAGGGGGCGCGGAGGGCCCTGCAAGTTCTCCCACTCTGAATGAGGACGGCGACCCTAGCAAGCCAGGTCTTCGCAGGGCACCAGGGTGAGTCCGGCACTGGTGCTCGGGGGTTCCCAATCCCCGGCGTGGTGGTGCCAGACCTCTTGGGAGGGGCCCCTCGACAGCCAACCTAGGGTTAGGGTTAGACCCCAGGAGGCCGCCAGGCCCTATCCGCTGGTTGTGCAGCTTGCAGAGGGGCTGGCCGAGGTGAGGGCATTGGTGAGCAGAAGCGTGGGCCAAAGCATTTTGGCGTGGGGGGCCTTCGAATGTCACCGGGGGCTTGGAGGGCCCTGCCCGTTCTCCAACCTAGATGACCGGTGGCGCCCCTAGCGGCCTGGGTGTCGGTGGGGTGGCAGGGTGTGTCCGGCGGTGTGGCTCGGGGGTCCCCAATCACCAGCGTGGCAGCGCCAGGCCCCTTGGAAGGGGCCTCTGGTGAGCTGACCTAGGGAAGGGTTAGCCCCCAGGAGGCCAGCAGACCCGATCTGCCGGCTGTGCGGCGAGCGAGGGGTGGGCTGAGGTGAGCACGCTGGTGACCGGGAGCGTGGACCCAAGCATTTTGGCACAGGGGGCCTTCGAATGTCACCAGGGGCTCGGAAGGCCCGCCCGTTCTCCCGCCTTGAAAGACCGGTGGCTCCCCTAGCGGCCGGTGTGGTGGTGGGCCAGCAGGGTGAGTCTGGAGCTGGGGCTCGGGGGTCCCCAATCCCCGGCGTGGCAGCGCCGGGCACTTGGGAGTGGTCCCTTGGGTGCCGACCTAGCGTTAGGGTTAGCTCAATGGAGGCCAGCAAGCCCCATCCACCGGCTGTGCGGATTATGGAGTGGCAGGCCAAGGTGAGGGCTCTGGCTAGCGGGAGCATGGGCCCAAGTGTTTTTGCACGGGGGGCCTTCCAAGGTCGCCGGGGGCTCAGAGGTCCCTGCCTGTTCTCCCGCCCTGAATGAGTGTCGGCGCCCCTAGCAGCCCGGGTGGCTGCAGGGCAGCAGGGTGAGTTCGGCGCTGGTGCTTGGGGGTCCCCAAGCAGGGGCATGGCGGTTCCAGGCCCCTTGGGAGGGGCACCTCGGGGGCTGACATAGGGTTTGTGTTAGCCCCCAGGAGGCCGGTAGGCCCGATCTGCCAGCTGTGCGGCGTGCAGAGGGGCAGGCTGAGGTAAAGGTGCTGGAGAGCAGGAGCGTGGGCCCAGGCGTTTTGGCATGGGGGCCTTCGAAGATCGAGGGTGGCTCGGAAGGTTCTGCACGTTCTCCAGCCGGGAATGACCGGCGGCGCCCCTAGCGGCCCTGGTGGCGGCGGGGCGGCAGGGTGCGTCTGGTGTTGCGGCTCAGGGGTCCCCAATCCCTGGCGTGGCAGTGCCAGGCCCCTTGGGACGGGCCCCTCTGGGGCCGACCTAGGGTTAGGGTTAGCCCCCAGGAGGATTGCAGGCCCGATCCGCCAGCTGTTCAGAGAGTGGAAGGGCTGGCCGACGTGAGGGCGCTGGTGAGTGGTAGCTTGGCCCAAGCGTTTTGGTGCGGGAGGCCTTGGATGTTCGCCAGGGGCTCAGAGGGCCTTGCCAGTTCTCCCACCCTGAATGACCGGCGGCGCCTCTAGCGGCCATGGTGGCAGCAGGGTGCAGGGTGAGTCTGGAGCTGGGGCACAGGGGTTCCCAATCCCCGGTGTGGCGGCTCCAGGCACTTGGGGGGGAACCTCAGGGGCTGACCTAGGGTTAGGGTTAGCTCAAAGGAGGCCGTCAGGCCCGATACACCAGCTGTGCAGTGAGGGGAGTGGTGGGCCGAGGTCAGGGCGCTGGCAAGCAGGAGCGTGGGCCCAAGCGTTTTGGCGAGGGGGCCTTCGAAGTTCACCGGGGGCTCGGAGGGCCCTGCCCGTTCTCCCTCCCTGAATGACTGGCAGCGCCCCTAACGGCCCGGGTGGAGGCGGGGCGGTAGGGTGGCTCCAGAGCTGGGGATCTGGGGTCCCCAATCCCCGGCGTGGCGGCGCCAGGCCCATTGGGAGGGGCCCCTCGGGGGCTGATGTAGGGTTTGGGTTAGCCCCCAGGAAGCTGGCAGGCCCGATCCGCCACATGTGCGGTGTGCGGTGGGGCTGGCCTAGGTGAGGGCGCTGGCGAGCTGGACCGTGGGCCCAAGCGTTTTGGCGCGGGGGTCTTCGAATGTCGCCCGGGGCTCTGAGGGCCCTGCCCGTTCTCCCACCTGAATGAGGACAGCGCCCCAAGTGTGCCAGGTCACGGCGCGGTGGCAGGGTGAGACTGCCGCGGGGGCTCGGGGGTCCCTGAGCCCCGGCATGGCAGAGCCAGGCCCCTTGGGAGGGGCCCCTCGGGCACCGACGTAGGGTTTGTGTTAGCTCCAGGAGGCCGGCAGGACCTATCCGTAGGCTGTACTGCGAGCCAAAGGACAGGTCGACGTGAATGCACTGGCGAGTGGGAGTGTGGGCCCAAGCGTTTTGGCGAGAGGGTTTCAATGATTGCCGGGGGCTCGGAGAGCCCTGCCCGTTCTAACGCCCTGAATGAACGGCGGCGCCCCTAGTGGCCCGGGTGGCGGCGGGGCGGCAGGGTGAGTCAGGCGAGGGGGCTTGGGGGACCCCAATCCCAGGCGTGGTGGCGCCAGGCACCTTGGGAGGGGCCCCTTGGGGGCCAACCTAGGTTTAGGGTTAGCCCCCAGGAGGCCGGCAGGCCCTTTCCGCCAGCTGTGTGACGAGCGGAGGATGGGCCGAGGTGAGGGCACTGGCGAACAGGAGCTTGGGCCCAATAGTTTTGGCGCGGGGGGCCTTCGAAGGTTGCCAGGGGCTCGTAGGGCCCTGCCCGATCTCCCGCCCTGAATGAGGAAGGTGCCCCTAGCGGGCCGGGTCGCAGCGGGGCGGCAGGGTGAGTTCGGCCCTGGTGCTCGGGGGTCCCCAATCCCTGGCGTGGCAGCGCCAGGCCCCTTGGGAGGGGCCCCTCGTGAGCCGACCTGGGGTTAGGGTTAGCCCAAAGGAGGCCGGCAGGCCCCATCCACCGGCTGAGCGGATTACGGAGTGGTGGGCCAAGGTGAGGGCTCTGGCGAGCGGGAGCATGGTCCCAGGTGTTTTGGCACAGGGGCCTTCGAAGTTCGAGGGTGGCTCGGAAGGCTCTGCATGTTCTCCAGCCCCGAATGACCGGCGGCGCCCCTAGCGGCCCGGGTGGCGGCGGAGTGGCAGGGTGCATCTGGTGTTGTGGCTCGGGGGTCCCCAATCCCCGGCGTGGCAGTGCCAGACCCCTTGGGACGGTCCCCTCTGAGACCGACGTAGGGTTAAGGTTAGCCCCCAGGAGAATGGCAGGCCCGATCCACCAGCTGTGCAGAGAGTGGAGGGACGGTCCGAAGTGAGGGCGTTGGTGAGTGGTAGCGTTGGCCCAAGCGTTTTGGTGCAGGAGGCCTTGGACATTCGCCGGGGGCTCGGAGGGCCCTGCCCATTTTCACGCCCCATGAGGACATTGCTCCTAGCAGGCTGGGTCGTGGAGGGGCGGCAGGGTGAGCCCGCAACAAGTGCTCGCGGGTCCCCAAACCCCGGCATGGCAGCGCCAGGCGCTTGGGAGTGGTCCCTCGGGGGCCGACCTAGGGTAGGGTTAGCCTAAAGGATGCCAGCAGGCCCGATCTGCCGTATGTGCGGTGAGCGGAGGGGCTAGCCGAGGTGACGGCGGTGGCGAACAGGAGCGTGGGCCCAAGCGTTTTGGCGCAGATGGCCTTTGAAGGTCGCCGGGGGCTCGGAGGGCCCTGCCCATTCTCCCGCCCTGAATGACCGGCGCCACCCCAAGCAGCCCGGGTGGCGGAGGGGCGGTAGGTTGAGTTGGGCCCTGGGGCTCGGGGGTCCCCAATCCCCGACATTGAGGCGCCAAGCCCCATGGGAGGGGCCCCTCGGGTCCGACCTAGGGTTAGGGTTAGCCCCCAGGAGGCTGGCAGGCACAATCCGCCAGCTGTGTGGCAAGCGGAGGGGCGGGCCAAGGGGCAGGCGCTGGAGAGCGGGAGCATAGTCCTAAGCGTTTTGGCGCGGGGGGCCTTCGAAGTTCACCAGGGGCTCGGAGGGCCCTACCCGTTCTCCCGCTCTGAATGACCTGTGGCACCCCTAGCGGCCCGGATGACGGCGGGGCAGCAGCGTGAGTTTGGCTCTGGGGCTCGGTGTCCCCAATCCCTCTATTGTGGCACCAGGCCCCTTGGGAGGGGCCCATCGGGGGCCGACCAAGGGTTAGGGTTAGCACCCAGGAGGCAGGCAGGCCCGATCCACCAGCTGTGTGACGAGTGGAGGGGCGGGCCGAGGTGAGGGCGCTGGCGAGCGGGAGCGTGGACCCAAGCATTTTGGTGCGGGGGTCCTTCGAAGGTCGCAGGTGGCTCAGAAAAGCTTGCCCGTTCTGCCACCCTGAATGACCGGCGGCACCCCTAGCAGCCCGGTGGCATCGCGGCGGCTGTGTGAGTCCGGCGCTGGGGCTTGGGGGTCCCAATCCCTGGCGCTGGGCAGCCAGGCCCCTTGGGAGATTCCCTCGGGGGCCGACCTAGGGTTAGGGTTATCCCCCAAGAGCCTGTTAGGCCCAATCTGCCAGCTGTGCAGCGAGCGGAGGGGTGGGCTTAGGTGAGGGCATTGGTGAGCGGGAGCGTGGACCCAAGCATTTTGGCGCAGGTTGCCTTCGAAGATCGCCAGGGGATCGGAGGGCCCTGCCCGTTCTCGCTCCCTGAATGACCGGCGGCGCCCCTAGCGGCCCGGGTGGCGGCGGGGTGACACGGTGAGTCCGGCGGTGGGGCTCGGGGGTCCCCAATCCCAGGCATTGCGGTGCCAGGCCCGTTCGGACAGGCCCCTCAGGGGCCCACCTAGGGCATATGGGTAGTCCCCAGGAGGAGGGCAGGCTTCATCCACCGGCTCTCCGGCAAATGGAGGGGCGGGCCGAGGTGAGGGCACTGAGGGGCGGGAGCGTGGGCTCAAGCGTTTTGGATGGGGAGGCCTTTGAATGTCGCCGCGGGCTCGGAGGGCCCTGTCCATTCTCCCACCCTGAATGACCAGTGGCACCCCTAGCGGACTGGGTGTCAGTGGGGCGGCAGGGTGAGTCCGGCGCTGGGGCTCGGGGGTCCCCACTCCCCGGCATTGCGGCGCCAGGCCCGTTGGGAGGGGCAGCTCCGGGCCTGTCCTAGGGTAAGGGTGAGCCCCCAGGAGGCCGGCAGTTCCGATCCAGCAGCTGTGAGGTGAGCGGAGGGGCGGGCCGAGGTAAGGGTGCTGGCGAGCGGGAGCGTGGGCCAAAGGGTTTTGGCGTGGGGTGCATTCGAAAGTCGCTGGGGACTTGGAGGGCCCTGCCCGTTCTCCCGCCCTGAATGACCGGCGGAGCCCCTAGCGGCTCGGGTGGCAGTTGAGCCGCAGGGTGAGTCCGGCGCTGGGGCTCGGGGGTCCGAATCCCTGATGTTGTGGGCCAGGCCCCTTGGGAAGGGCCCCTCAGGGGCCGACCTAGTGTTAGGGTTAGTCCCAAATATGCTGGCAGGCCTGATCCCCCGGCTGCGTGGCGATCGGAGGGGCGGGCCGAGGTGAAGCGTTGGCGAGCGGGAGTGTGGGCCCAAGCGTTTTGGCGCGGGGAGACTTTGAAGTTCGCCAGGGGCTCGGAGGGACCTACCCATTCTCCCGCCCTGAATGACCGGCGGCGCCCCTAGCGGGCCGGGTGGCGGCAGGGCGGCATGGTGTGTTCTGAGCTCGGGTTCGGGGGTTCGCAATCCCTGCCTTGCGAGGCCAGGCCCCTTGGGAGGGGCTCCTTGGGGGCCAACCTAGGGTTAGGGTTAGCCCCCTGGAGGCCGGCAGCCCAGATCCTCCATCTGTGCAGCGAGTGGAGGGGCAGGCCGAGCTGAGGGCACAGGCAAGCGTGATCGTGGGCCCAAGCGTTTTGGCGCGGGGTGCCTTCGAAGGCCATCCGGGGCTTAGAAGGCCCTGCCTGTTCTCACACCCTGAATGATCAGTGGCGCCGCTAGTGGCCTGGGTGTTGGCGGGGCGGCAAGGTGAGTCTGGCGCTGCGGCTCGGGGGTCAGCAATCAGACACGTTGTGGCTCCAGGCCCCATCGTACGAGCCCCTCCGGGGCCAACCTAGGGTTAGGGTTAGCCCCCAGGAGGCCGGCAGGCCCAATCTGCTGGCTGTGGGGCGAGGGGAGGGGCGGGCCGAAGTGAGGGCACTGGCGAATGGGACCGTGGGCCCAAGCATTTTGGCACGGGGCTCCTTCGAATGTCGTCGTGGGCTAGGAGAGCCCCGCTTGTTCTCCCGCTCTGAATGACCGGCGGTGCCCCTAGCGGTCCAGGTGGCAGCGGGACAGCAAGGTGAGTCCTGGCTGGGGCTCGGGGGTCCCAATCTCCGGCTTTGCCATGCCAGACCCCTTGGGAGGGGCCCCTCGGGAGCCGACCTAGGGTTAGTGTCAGCCCCCAGGAGGCCATCAGGCCCGATCCACCAGTTGTGCGGCGAGCGGAGGGGCGCGGAGGTGAAGGCACTGGCGAGCCGGAGCGTGGGCCCAAGCGTTTTGGCTTGGTGGGCCTTCGAAGGACGACAGGGACTCCGAGGGCCCTGTCCCTTCTCCCGCACTGAATATCCTGCGGCGCCCCTAGCAGCCGGGTGGCGGCGGGGCGGCAGGATGAGTCCGGCGCTGGGGCTCGGGGGTTTGCAATCCCTGGTGTTGTGCTGCCAGGCTCCTTGGAATGGACCACTCGGGGGCCGACCTAGGGTTAGGGTTAGCCCCCAGGAAGCCGGCAGGCCCGATCTGCCAGCTGTGCGGCGAGCAGAGGGGCGGGCCGAAGTGAGGGCACTGACTAGCGGGAGCGTGGGCCCAAGTGTTTTGGCGCGGGGGGCCTTCGAAGGTCTCCGGTGGCTCGGAGGGCCCTTCACATTCCTCCGCCCTGAATGACCGGCGGCGCCCCTACTGGCCCGGGTGGCGGCGGGGTGGCAGGTTGAGTCCAACACTGGGGCTCTGGGGTCCCCAATCCCCGGTGTTGTGGCACCAGGCCCCTTGGGAGGTGCCCCTCAGGGGCCGACCTAGGCTTAGGGTTAACCCCCAGGAGGCCGGTAGGCCCGATCCGCTGGCTGTGTGGCAATCGGAGGGACGGGCCAATGTGAGGGCGCTGGAGAGAGTGAGCCCGGGCCCAAGCGTTTTGGTGCGGGGGACCTTCGAAAGTCGCCAGGGGCTCGGAGGGCCCTGCCCGTTCTCCCGCCCTGAGTGACCAGTGGCGCCCATAGTGGCCCGGGTGGCGGCGGTCCGGCAGGGTGAGTCTGACACTGGGGCTCAGGGGTCCCCAATCCCCGGCGTTGCGGCTCTAGGCCCCTTGGGAGGGGCTCCTCGGGGGCTGACCTAGGATTAGGATTAGCCCCCAGGAGGCCGGCAGGCCCGATCTGCCAGTTGTGTGGCGAGTGGAGGGACGGGCCGAGGTGAGGGTGCTGGCGAGCGGGAGTGTGGGCTGAAGCATTTTGGCGGAGGTACCTTTGAAGGTCGTCTGGGGCTTGGAGGGCCCTGCCCGTTCTCACGCCCTGAATGACCGGCGGCGCCGCTAGCGGCCCGGGTGTCGGTGGGGCAGCACAGTGAGTCTGGCGCTGCAGCTCGGGGTTCAGCAATCAGAGACGTGGCGCCAGGCCCCATCGGATGAGCCCCTCGAGGGCCGACCTAGGTTTAGGGTTAGCCCCCAGGGGGCCAGAAGCCCGATCCGCCGGCTGTGCAGCAAGCGGAGGGGCAGGCTGAGGTGTGGGCGCTGGAGAGCGGGAGCGTGTGCCCAAGCGTTTTGGCGTGGGGGGCCTTCAAAGGTGGCCGGGGGCTCGAAAGGCCCTTCCCATTCTTCTGCCCTGAATGACCGGCGGCGCCCCTAGCGGCCCGGGTAGTGGCAGGCTGGCAGGTTGAGTCTAACGCTGGGGCTCTGTGGTCCCAAATCCCCGGCTTTGCGGTGCCAGGCCCCTTGGGAGGGACCCCTCGGGGGCCGCCCTAGTGATAGTGTTAGCCCACAGGAGGCCGGCAGGCCTGATCAGCCGGCTGTCAGGCGAGCGGAGGGGCAGGCCGAGATGAGGGCGCTGGTGAGAAGGAGCGTGGGCCCAAGCGTTTTGGCATGGGGGGCTTCAAAGGTCGCAGAAGGCTCGGAGGGCCCTGCCCATTCTCCTGCCCTGAATGACGCGCGGCGCCCCTAGCAAACTGGGTGGCCGGGTGGTGGCAAGTTGAGTCTGGTGCAGGGGCTCGGGGGCACCCCATCCCTGGCGTTGTGGTACCCGGCCTCTTCAGCGCCGCCCTAGGGTTAGGGTTAGTGCACAGGAGGCTGGCAGGCTTGCTCCACCAGCTGTGGGGCGAGTGGAGGGGCAGGCCGAGGTGAGGGCGCTGGTGAGCGGGAGCGTGGGCCAGAGCATTTTGGCTTTGGCTCGGGGTGCCTTCGAAGGTCACAGGTGACTTGGAGGGTCCTGCCCGTTCTGTTGCCCTGAAGGACTGGCGAAGCCCCTAGTGCCCCACGTGGTGGTGGGGCGGCAGGGTGCGTCCGGCACTGGGACTTGGGAGTCCCCAATCCCTGGCATGCGGTGCCAGGCCACTTGGGAGGGGCCATTTGAGGGCGACCAAGGGATAGGGTTAGCCCCCAGGAAGCCAGCAGGCCTGATCCGCCAGCTCTGCAGCGAGCTTAGGGGTGGGCCGAGGTTAGGGTGCTGGCGAGCAGGAGAGTGGGAGCCAGAGTTTTTGCATGGGGGGCCTTTGAAGGTCGCAGGCAGATCAGAGGGCCCTGCCCGTTCTCCCTTCCTGAATGACTGGCAACGACCCTAGCGCCCTGGGAGCTTGGGGGTGGCAGAGTGAGTCCAGCACTGGGGCTCGGGGTTCCCAAATCCCCGGCATTGAGGTGCCAGGCTCCTTGGGAGGGGCACCTCAGGGACCGACCTAGGGTAAGTGTTAGCCCCCAGGAGTGCAGCAGGCCCGTTCCCCCAGCTCTGCGGCAGGCGTAGGGGCAGGCCGAGGTGAGGGCACTGGCGAGAGGGAGTGTGGACCCAAGCATTTTGGCACGGGGGGACTTCAAAAGTCGCTGGGGGCTTGGAGGGCCCTGCCCGTTCTCTCGCCCTGAAAGACTGGCGGCCCCCCTAGCAACCCGGGTTGCTGTGGGGTGGCAGGGTGACTCCGGAGCTGGGCTCGGGGATCCCCAATCCCTGGCGTTGTGGTGCCAGGCCCCTTGGGAGAGGCCCCTCGGGGGCCGACCTAGGGTTAGGGTTTGTCCCCAGGAGGCCGGCAAGCCCGCGCTAAGTGGTTCTGGCAATGTAACAAAAATGCCATACACTTATCTGTAAGAAATAACAGTGTACAGGAACGCTCTTAGCCCTAACATCATCCTTTCTGAATATGGAAGCCAGCCCCAAAGTGGTCGTGGAAGTCTGACGAAAGGGCTAAGCACTTTTCTCTGAGTCACCACACTATACAGGGAAAGACCAATGTACATCATCTTTCACAAGTAGGAAGCATTAATGAAAAGGTTCTGGAATTTCGAGGACTCTGACCCATCCTTATTGGTAATAAACCACCCTGTACAGGAAAACACCTTCGACTCTCATCAGCCTCCTCAATCCTGATTCCGATTCAACTTTGGGTGTGTAGGACTAGGGAAATGTCCACATCTTATTGCTAAGAAAGAACGATGTCAGAGTAATGCCCGACAAGTCACATCAGCCTTCCTGAAGACGGCAGCAGGAATCAAGCTGGTTATGTTACCATGAGGTAAGGAAGATGAGCATATAAGTGAGAAACAACAGTGGGCAGGACCTCTCTTCCAACGAACAGTATCTTTGCTTAATGTTGAATCCCTATGGTAAGTGGTTGTAGGCATTTGTGAGGTCAAAATCTTAAGTGTTTTGTAAAACCTCTTGGCCATTCACAGATGATACTAAGGTAGTTGGGGACTCCTAGGCAGTTATTTGTCCACTGTCGAAAATATGAAAAGATAAAAGAGACAGATGAGGTCTCCTCAGGCATTTTCCTTTATCCTCATCCTCCGTGAGGATGGCCATCTCTGGACGGCTCAGTGGCAGGGTCTCATTCACAGTGGGGGCATCTGTTCCTCACAGACATCAGGCAGGGAAATGGATTTGGTTCTCTGTGCCAGCCCAGCCACAGCTGAGTGTCACAGCACCCTCTCGTGGGCTCATAAGGGTTTCACTGTCACCAGGCAGGTCACTGTATTTGATAAACCACTGTAAGAGTTTGCAATTGCCTTCATCTGTAACCTCCTAGAAGCAAATGCAGGTCTCTGGTACCATGTGAAGTCATGTGAAGGCATTGTGAGAAAGTGTCCTTTTGCTTAAGAAAAACATGGAGCTGGGGCTCCTGGCTTGCTCAGCCAGTTAACCATGTGCCTTTGGCTCAGGTTATGATCCCAGGGTTCTGGGATCGAGCCGAGGCTCCCTGCTCAGCAGGAAAGGAGGTAGGGAAATAGCTTAGAACCCACAGAGAATGTGAATAAAGGGGAGTGAAATGGAACTTGGTCTGTGTTTTGCTTTAGGGATTGGAAGTTAGTTTTTTCTCAATTGTGATTGTTCTTGAAACAGAGAAGCTGTATTGGTTTTTTTTTACCTTTAATTTTTTTCTAATAATAATTTTTTATTATGATATGTTAGTCACTATACAGTATTTCCTTAGATTTTGATGTAGTGTTCCGTGATTCATTATTTGCATATAACACCCAGTGCTCCATGCAATATGTACCTTCCTTAATACCCATCACTGGCCCATCCCAATCCCCCACCCCTCTCCCCTCTGAAGCCCTCAGTTTGTTTCCCAGAGTCCATAGTCGCTCGTGGTTCATTCCTCCTTCAATTTAGGGTCCATTGTCTAAAGGGACAGACAGTGGAAGTTCACCAAATATAAGATCAAAATTTCATTGTTCATTATAGATGCCGCCAAGTAGTTCCCAGACATTTCATTCTACTGTAGTAATTCATTATACCTGTGCAGATGCACGTGGAAGACAATTGATGCATGCATAGTGGTAATAAAACACGCCCCTCAGTAGTAGAATAAGAGAGGATACATATGTGTAAAATTATTCGACTACAGCTTCCATGCTTTCCCTTTGGTTCCTTATTATCTATGAAATTGGACAATTTTTGTTCTCTAGGCTTAAAACTCATTGTCAAGTATTCAGAGTTTTTCAATGCTGATCTTCTCCTGTAAAAGTTACCAAAAATCTAAAATATGTATGATCTTTAAAAAATGCTATATTGAAAATTACAGCAGGGAAGTTTCATTTTGTGAATATTGTGTCAATGGATCTCTATTTTGACATCAGTGTTCATTAGAAATGATGACATTTCATGTGAGTATAAATATCAATGTGTAAAAGAAAAGGTAGGAAGAACCTTGAATGTTTAAGTAATTGGTGAAATGACAGGTGTGTGTGTGTGTGTGTGTGTGTGTGTGTGTGTGTGTGTGTGTGTAATTGATTTTCAGTGAATGGTTCAGCTTCTTGTAGGGCCTCCGAGAGAGCCCAGGTGAACCTTTCAATGAGCTGGTATCTGTTTTCAGAACATGGGAATCTCTTAGTCCAATAGTCAATCAGGCAAGCTTTGAGGTCTTGAAGTCCTCAGCGATGGTGTTGCAGACCCTTGTGAGCAAACCCTAGGGTATGGTCAGAGCCCTCATTAGCTGGTACCAAGGTGTGACGATTTCAGACAGCATTTCCCAAAGAAGTACCTCTTGAGTCTCTGTCCTTGTCAGTTCCCTACACTTCCTTACACTAGTTATGTGATCAGTGTGTTTCAGGATAATCCCCACATGTGATTTTTGCTATTTCCTACTAGTCCTATCTGTTTCTCATCTTCTTCTTTTATGGTAGGTGTTGGGAAGCAACCTGTGTCGTGTAGGAAGGGGTGTGGTAGTTGTCTGCCTTCAGAGGACCGAATGATGCCTAGAAATTGTACTATAGTTTGAGGTCAATTGTCCATCCTCTGAGTGTCAGGAATTCCATCACTTTACTTTGATGCTAGTCTGTTCTTCAAGCTGTCCTCAGAAATAAGGACGTCATCCATCTAGGGAATACTAGTTTGTGTGTATGTTTTCATTTTAGGAAAGGCCTTGCTCTTCCTTAAAATAATACTGTAGAGCACCCTTTCCTGTTCTTATTGGCCATCAGTCAATCTTTTGTGAAGTATTCGTTTATAAATAGACTTTCTATGGTTGATGAGCAGGAATTCTTTATTGACAAGTCTTTGTCAGTGTGTGTATTGCAAATCTTTACTTCCCAGCCTGCGGTTCACTATTTCATTTTCTTATGGTCATAAGTTAAGGAGAAATGTCACATTTTTATGAAGTCCCACTGAATTCTTTTAAATGGTTAAAGCACCCTATGTCCTACCCCAAGATTGACAGGTTCTACATTTTCTTTCAGAAACTGTCCAATGGGAAGCTACAATCCATCTCAAATTTATAAATTGCATTTTTAATTCTAATAGGGTATTTATAGACTGTTTTGGATTTTCTATGTACACAATTGTATTATCTGTGAATAGTCACATTTATCCCCTCAATTCTTATACTTTTTGTTTCTCTTGCCTTCTAACACTGGTAGATTCTCTGATGCAACGTTGAATAGAGCAGGATTGTTTGAAGATTTTAATATACCTTTCTCAATATCTGAAAGAAAAAGCAGACAAAACATTGGTAACAAATCTGACCTAATTGACATATAGGGAACATTCCATAATAAGTGCAGAATACATTATTTTCAAGTGGTCATAGACTCTTTACCCAAATAGATGATAGGTGGGGCCACGAATGAAGTCTACAAATGTTAAACCCTGAAATTAACTAGATTCTATTCTTAGACCACAGGGGAATTGAGCCACAGTCATAGCGAAAAGAAAATCAAGAAGTCCTTCAATGTTTAAAATTAAATGGAACTTTGCTACATATCCTAAAGGTCAGAGAGGGAATCTCAATGGAAATTCTGAACCTTTTATACATGAGGGCTCACACACAATGGCACTTTCTTTGTGAAGAGCATTATAATAACCTAGACAGGAGTTGAGTCTTAAGTCAGAGTTCTTCCTGCCCCAGCCACACCTGGCAGCCTTGGCCTGTGGTGCCCCTCAGCTCTCCTTTCTGGTGGCCCTGAGCTAAGGGGGTCAACATGGCCATATGGAAATGGGAAGCTCCCCACTCATAGTGATGATGGTGCCCCCTCCCCAGCTGCCCATTCAGGTGGCTCTGAGCTAAGGGGGTCAACATGGCCATATGGAAATTAGAAGCTTCCCACTCTTAGTGATGACGTTGCTATCGTATCATCCTCACCAGTCTAACAACATGATTTCTGAGTGAACTATGACACAAGAGTGACTTCTTGGCCTTCCTTCAGGTTTGAAAATCATCTGGTGAGTCATCTATTCGAAATATGGATTCAACATGTGTTCTTTCTTCTGGAAAAGAAATAGACCCAATAGCAATTATGGCTTCCTGAGCACCTGTTCTTGAGACACATCATACTGGCTCTTTGTAGCATTCTGCCTCTTAAACTTCTCAACTAGGGTGTAGATATTTTTAGGCACATTTTCAGGTGGTTAGACAGGGACTCGGATGATATGAGTCACAGAGGATTTTAGTGTCAGAAACATAAGTGGGATTCCCAAATTGACTCCAAATCCCTTGTTGTTCCATACAGGGTACTATCTTCCTCTTAACTCTGGTCTTCTCGATCTGGAAACCTATCAAGTATCAGGATTTTCTTGTCATGTGGACAGCTGGAACGAATTCATCGGGCCTTTTCACCTCTGCCCATGGTGATCATTAAGATCATTATCTCAGTGGAGGACTCTGGGTAAGATACTCAAAGATCCTTAGGAATACAGACAGTATAATATTTTTCTGGTATTAAAGTTACTGAAACCAACTATCTTTTTTAGTCCATTCTGGCTCTGGTATGTTCAGACGGTGCTGTAAAACAGGTCTGAAATAGTGTTTAAAAACACTCAGCTCAGCCTCTTCTACAAAGTGAGCCAATGCTTATAAACATGGCTAAAATATTGCCTTACCTATGATGACTTCCCAGCCATCGTAGTGTTTATATGGTATGACTGTGACTTATATTAGTCAACATTTGCAGAGAAAGAACTTAGTGCATCCAGGGGGCACTTCATGTTGAAATTAGTTTGTGACAACGAGCTACTGTGTTTTCTTCTGCAGTCCAAGGGAATGGTGCCAGACATCTCCAAGTTGTCTAGCAGTTCTACAATTCTGATTTTAAGTGGTCTGTGTGCTTCATAGATTTGGGCAGGAGAAGGGCAGGAGTCCAGAGACTGTGAACACTTCTGTTACCTGTGCTGACCATGGAGCAGGCAGCCTTTCGTGGATATCATTTTGATTTCTTGGTACTCTTGTGAAAGGTGCTTTTGTCTCAAATTCCTCCATTTAGGAGTAATTATAATGATGAAAGTAATTTTTATCTTATATCATCTGTGGGCCCTGATCCTGGGCTTCCAGGGAAGCTATCCTTTAACATTTTACCCGGCTCAAAATGACTGGGCAAAAACCTAAAAGCATGGGCCCTATTTCTGCCCCAAGCACATGTTGTACATCTGCTTCGAGGAGAAAACAATAACCAAAAATGCCAACATAAAGATAAGAAAAAATAAAGAACATCTTTGGCTCCCATAAGATTAAGGTCATACTGACATGTACATACTGAAAACATAAGAAAGAATCTGTCACTTTCTGGAATCTAAGAAGATCCTCACTGTAGTGTGTAACTCTGTATGTAAAACAAAACAGAAAAAAATATATAAGCCTGCCCCAAATGTTCCTTCCCCGGAGCACTCCCTTCTTGGTGAAGATTGTGTCTCCCAGACAGTTGTCCTGACTTGGGTTTGAATAAAGGTTTCTTCCTTTCTCTCTAAAATGTTTTTAAAAGTTCATTCATGCAGTGTCGACAATAACAGTGTTTTCTATTTAAGTGAGAAATAAATGTTCCACTCTAGTTGCATTGGGAATAGACAAATTTAGGGTTTCTTTAGAAGAGTAAGTCTGCTTTCCAGAAAAGGCAAGGTCATTGGTCTATTGAGAATGAAGATAATTACTGGTAAACAACAAGTATGTGTTGCCTCTTCGCCCAGAAACCAAAGCAGGTGTGCAGGCTTTAGGTCAGAGGTGCCTTCTTCTCCCCAGCTGACAGCACTTCTTTGCTCTGGCTCCAAGACACCCGAGGTTTGAACGTCAGCATCGGAGTCAGCGAGGCAGCTTGTCACAGGACGCCAGTGTTCAGAGAAAGCACAGGAATGTTTGGCAAAATGTCCTAACTATGTCAGGGCTGGAGGTAAAACCTCTCATTATCCCAAAACCTCCTGGGCTTTTCTCTTTTCTCTAGTTGAGCCACAAAGTAAAATTGAAGTAGCTGTCAGCATTCTCCGTTTGGTGCAAGAATTACTTAGTTTCCCTGCTGGTAGAACTTTGCAGGGAATCACAATTTCTCTGTCCATTTATTGCTTACACATGTATTTTGACCATCTGTTTCCTAGGAACCCTCTTTTATTAGAAAGGGAAGGTGAGATTCACTCTGTGCCTGTTTGTAACATCTAATTTGTTCCTTCATCTAACAGTGTTTATTCAATTGGGTCTAAGATATGGTTGAGTGGCCAGCATCTAGGGTTAGGTGGCTTTTTTTCATCTGATACAGACTTGGATGATGTCATTTGACAAAGGTGATGTTTCATCATTGATTAGTTTATTCATCAGAAGAGTTAAAATTAGGGTGGAGGGAAAATTGAAAATTATCCAAAGCAGCCTGCTCCTGTTTAAAAGTTGAGCTTGACTTTGTAGTTTTACTAAATGTATTATCTCGATATTTTGAGGTGCCATATTCTCTCTGTAGTTTCTTTGGTGGTGTAGTCAGAAGGAGAGTCTGGGAATTCTTATGGATAGTGGCATGCTGGTGGCTTCAAGGGGCTTGGCGTCAGGAGCCTTGGGGTGAAGTCTGCAACTGCTTGCCTGACCCTGGGTGCATCTCCCAGAGGTTTTGTTTCCTCTTATGAAATTGCTGGCAGATAATGTTCTGCTTAAAGGGGAACCCTCCCATCCTGTTGGTGGCAATGCAAAGTGGTGCAGCCTGTCTGGGAAACAGTGTGGGGGTTCCTCAAAAAGTTAAACATTGAACAATCCCATGATCCAGCAATTGCTCTCCTAGGTATTTACCCAAAGGATACAGAAATGCAGATTCAAAGGGGGAACATGCACCATGATGTTTATAGCAGCAATGTCCACAGTAGCCAATCTATGGAGAGAATCCCAAAGTCCATGCACTGATGAATGGATAAAGCAGATGTGGGATACATATTATATATATATATATATATATATATATATATATATATATATATATATATATATATATATATATATATATATATATATATATATAATGGAATATGACCCAGCTTCAAAAAGAATGAAATCTTACCATTTGCAAGGATGTGGATGGATCTAGAGTATATTAAGCTAAGCAAAATCAGTGAGGAAAGACAAATATCCTATCTCTCACACTTGTGGAATTTCAGAAAGAAAACAGATGAACAGAGTGGAGGGGTGATGAGAGAGGCAAACAAGGAAATAGACTCAACCTTGGAGAACAAACTGAGTGTTGCTGCAGGACAGGAGCATGGGGGGAAGAGTTAAATGGGTGAGGGATATTAAGGAGGGCACTTGTGATGAGCACCGGGTACTGTATGCAGATGAGGAATCACTAAATCCTACCCCTGAAGCGAATATTCCATGGCATGTGAACTAACTGGAATTTAAGTAAAAGAAGAAAGGAAAAAGTGTTCTGCTTCATGAAGAGTGAGATAAAATTGTAGTGATTTGGGCTGTACTATTCTATAGATGAGAGTTGTAAAACACCCTGTTGTAGGATACACTAGTTTCTTATCACATAAGGAGTCCTCAGAAAGCTGCAATGAAAGATTCAGATCTCAGAGCATGTTCATGTTCCACTGATATGTTACAATTTGCACAGGTAGGAAAGAAGGTGGAGAGAAAGGCAACAGAAGGGGAAAGTAGGTGTGAACCTTTCATTAGTTAGTGTTATAGCTTTCTCATGAAAGCCTTGCGCCAGTGTGATTTTGGAAGAAATGGTGGAATCCGGGAGCTTTGCAGGAGATAGGGGAGTTCCAGGTCTGGGTAAACTGACAGGGGTCCCAGAGGAGTGTTGAATGCATTCTGCAGCAGGGTGTGGACAGGGTGGGCTCCAGGGGTGGCTGTGGTCTCCTGGGTGAGAGTTGTGACAGGTGAGGGCTGTGTGCAAGTTCCTGGCTGAGGACAAGTGAGGCACAGGCAGAGAGCTGGCAGAGAACCTTCTTCTGGGCCACCAGCCTCACCCAACACACACAGCCTCATCTTCTGTCCCTGTCACTCCAATTCTGACTTCTCCGAAGGTGAGTGAGAATACATCAAGAGCATTCTTAACAGAAGGGAAAGCATGTGCAAAAGCTCTGGGGCAGGAGAATTCCAGTTATTTCCAGGAGCAGCAAGAAGGACCTGTGGCCACAGGAGACAGCTTAGGACATGAGCTTAGAGAGGTGAAAGATGGTGACAGAAAGCTATTCCAGGGCTATAACCCCATGAGAAGCTGTTTCACTGGGCCATACTGGCTACAGTGTTGAGAACAGATTACAGAGGGTTGAAGATGGCAAAGCAGGTCAATGATGAAGCTTTTCCAGGAACTCAGGCACCGTGGAATGGACAGGTGGCTTTGGATGGAGTGGTTAGACCTCTTCTGGGTCCATTTTGAAGATGGAGCTCACAGGATTTGCTGATGGGTTAGCTATTAGGAGCAGGAGAACAGAGGAATTGGGGTAACTCTCAGGTGTTGTGGGTTGTCCTGATCGAGAGGAAGGAGAGGGTTTCTCAGGGGGTAGGAGGTAGTCGGTGTTCAGCATGCTGAGGAAGGTCCTTTCCCAGTGGATCTGCTGAGGTTTGTGTCTGGGAGGACCTTTCACATCTCTTCCCTCAGCAATGCTCAAGTACAAGTATCCCCCACTTTTTAAACGTTCACAGTAAGACACTGGGCTTTCTTGAAAGAACTACGTTATTACCCAGCTTCAGTAAAAGGAAGAGACCTGAAGAGGATTTCAATCTTATGAAAAAAGGTGAACAGTGAGAATCGCGTTCAGCATCTGTTCTGGGGAGAAGCACGACCGAGGTGGCGTGCACCCCAACCAGCTCCTTCCTCTGTCAACCGCTCTCCGCTTCCAGCCACCAGCACTTTGAATGGTGTCTGTGGGCTTCTGCTGTGCTTCATCTTCATTTATGCTGGGCCTCCGTTAGAAACTTGTGTGCTGAGGCCTAAGAAAAGCCAAAGAGAAGGAATTTTGGAGTCTGAGCACACTGTCTAATTGTTCGTGTAAATTAATGGTCATTCCTTCTTGACACCATTTCTGCTGTGCAAGGTTTCTCAGAAGCCCTGTACTTTCAAAGAGCAGGGAAACCTATACCCCATGCTGCGGGGTTAGTTTTAGTCTCCATGCCTGACAGACCATTTCATGACTAGGATTTTCTCACTCAAACATTGAGACTTTGACCATCTTCACCCTTTTCTACCACCGCATCCCCGAATCTGGCACCTACCAACCTGCTCTCAGTATCTATGCGTTCAGTATTTGTTTATTCCACATTGAATGTACATGAGAGCATCTGGTATTGGTCTTTCTGTGTCTGAGTTACTTGGCATAAGGCCCCCAAGGTCTGTGTTTCCATGTCTGGTTCTTGTGAATAATGCTGCAGTGAACGTGGGAGTGCATCTGTCTTTTTGAGGCAGCATGTTTGTGTTCTTAAATCAATACTCAGTGGAGCCATTACTGGGTCATGGGGTAGTTGTATTTATTTTTTCAGGAACCTCCATACCATTTGTCACAGTGGCTGCACCAATTTCCATTCCCACCAACAGTGCACAGTGTTTCCTCGTCTGCACACCCTTGACCCCACCTGGTGTCTGTCTCTGGGACAATTGCTATTCCAACAGTTGTGAGAGGATAGCCGATTGTGGGTTTGACTGATGTTTCCCTGACGATGATTAGTGATGTCGAACAACTTTTTCTGTCTGTTGGCACCTGTGTGCCATCTTTGGAAAGTATCTATTCACATATTCCTCCCATTTTTTATATAGTTTTTTTTTATTTGTATGAGTGTTGTGTGTATTTTGGATATTAGCCTCTTCTCACACATATGATTCGCAGATATGTTTTTCTTATTGGGTCAGAGGCCTTTTAAGGTTTTGATGGTTTCTTTTGCTGTGTGGAAGATTTCAGTTTGATGTTGTTCCACTTGTTTATTTTTGCTTTTGTTGCCTTTGCATTTGGTGTCCGATCTGAAGACTCTTTGCCAAAACTAATGTCAATAGACTTAGTACCTGTGTCTTCTTGGAGGTTTATGGATTCAGGTCTTATGTTCAAATCATTCATCCATTAAAAATTTTGTGTGTGGTGTAAGAAAGTGACCCAGTTATATTCTTCTCCATTTAGTGTCCCCTTTGCCTGTTACCGCTCACTGAAGAGACAGTCCTTCCCTCATGGCATATCTTCTGCTGCTGTGTCGTAAGTGAGGATCATCTACGTGTGGGTAAGTTTCTGAGCTTTCTGTACTGTTCCACTGACCTGGTGTCTTTGTTTATGCCAGTACCATCCTGTTTTGATGACAACAGCTTTATAATCCAGCTTGAAATCCAGGAGTGTGTTGACTGCACCTCTTTCTCCAGGTTGCTTTGCGGATTTGGTGTCTTTTGTGATTCCATACAAGTTTGAGGACTGTTTTCTATTTCCTCGAATAATGACACAGGAATTCAGATAGGGATTTCATCACATCTGTCGATTGCTTTGGGTACGATGGACATGTTCACATAATTAACTCTTCCAGTTAAGGAGCATGGCGTATGCTACCATTTGTTTGTGTTCCCTTCCAAATCTTTGACCCATACATTCTGCCCCCCTGGACACACATATTTTTCATTTCTTTTCTGCCATGTGTTGAGTGTACTATGTCTTTCTCATTCTTGGTTACTTTTACTCCTAGATTTTTTTTGATGCAATTTTAAATGGCGTTGCTTTTTTAATTTCTCTTTGCGAAAGTGTGTAATCAGTATACAGAAATGCAAGAAGTTGGGTCATCTGGGTGGCTCCATAAGTGAAGCGTCTACCTTCAGCTCAGGTCATGATCCCAGAGTTCTGGGATCGAGCCCCGTGTTGGGCTCCCTGCTTAGCGAGGGTCTGCTTTTCCCTCTTTCTGACACTCCCACTGCTCGTGCTTTTTCTCTTCCTGTCAAATAAATAAATAATATTTGAAAAATAATGACAACAGGTCTCTGCATATTGACTTTATATCCTGCAGCTTGTTTGAATTTTTTTATTCTAACAGTTTTTTTTTTTTTGTGGAATCTTTCGGGATTTTATGTCATTTGCAAATTGTGCCAGTTTTCCTGTATGGATTTCATATCTTCTCTTTTTTTAAAAATTGTTATTCACCCTACAGTACTTCATTTGTTTTCGATGTAGTGTTCCATGATTCATTGTTTGCATATAACACCTAGTGCTCATTATGACAAGTGCCCTCCTTTTTTTTTAAAGAATTTATTTATTTATTCAACAGAGATAGAGACAGCCAGCGAGAGAGGGAACACTAGCAGGGGGAGTGGGAGAGGAAGAAGCAGGCTCACAGCAGAGGAGCCTGTTGTGGGGCTCGATCCCATAATTCCAGGATCACGCCCTGAGCCGAAGGCAGACGCTTAACCACTGTGCCACCCAGGTGCCCCCTGTCTTGTTAATTTTAACCATTCTAACTGGTGTAAGGTGGTATTTCATTGTCGTTTTGATTTGTATTTGCCTGATGGCAAGTGATGTGGAGCATTTTTTCATGTGTCTGTCGGCCATTTGTATGTCTTCTCTGGAGAAGTATCTCTTTGTGTCTTCTGCCCATTTTTTGGGTGTCGAGTTTGAGGAGTTCTTTATAGATCTTGGATACCAGCCCTTTATCTGTAATATCATTTGCAGATATCTTCTTCAATTCCATAGGTTGCCTTTTGTTTTGTTGATTGTTTGCTTTGCCGAGCAGAAGCTTTTTATCCTGATGAAGTGCCAATAGTTCATTTTTGCTTTTATTTCCTTTGCCTTTAGAGACGTGGCTTGCAAGAATTGTTGTGTCCAAAGTTGAAGAGTTCTTTTGATTTTGATATGAGACAGGAATCCATTATCTTTCTTTCCTGATTGTATTTGAGTCCTCTGTCTTTCTTGGTGAGTCTAGCTAAGTTTGTCAGTTTCTTTATCTTTCCAAAAAAGGCAGCTCTCATTTTCATTGGTTTTTTTTTTTTTGTCTTTTTAGTCTTTGTTGGATTTATTTATGCCTTCCTTTTTGTTATTTCCTTATTTCTACTAATTTGGGGCTTTGTTGGTTGTTTTTTTTTTTTTCCAATTCTTTACCACATAAATCAGATTGTTTATTGGAGAGCATTCTCATGGATTGATGAACACTTGAATTTCTATGAATGTCCTCCATAAAGCCACTTTTGCTGCATCCCATAAGTTTTTGTAGGTTGTCTTTTTCATCAGCGTCAAGGTACTTCTAAAATTTTTTTGATTTCTTCTTTGACTGTTGGTTGTTCAGTAGCATGTTGTTAAATCTCCACATATTTTTTAAGATTCTTTAAGTATCTGACAGAGAGTGAGACAGCGAGAGAGGGAACGCAAGCAGCGGGGTGGGAGAAGGTGAAGCGGGCTTCCCACTGAGCAAGGAGCCTGATTCGGGGCTAGATCCCAGGATCCTGGGATCACGACCTGAGCTGAAAGCAGATCCTTAATGACTGAGCCACCCAGGCCCCAAAAATCTCCACCTATTTTTGACAGTCCCATTTTTTTCTTGAGACTGATTTCTAGTTTCATATCATTGTGGTTGGATAAGATTTGAAGCAGAAGGTGAAGAGAGCATTCAGATGAAAGGTTTGTTTCCTGGAGGGTTTTCTGTGGGCAGACCATGAGTTCAGTGGGCAGGAGGAAGGTTTTATGAGATGGGGGGTGGGGATAACCCTTGTTAGAATTACTGACTACTACCATGCAGGCTGTGTGCTACCGTTCACATCATAGTCCTGATGGACTTGTACTTCATTAGAAATATTTTCTAGGAGGTGTAGGCATAGCCTTCACTTAAAGAAAGGTGCCATGTGGGTTCAGCAACCAGGATGTATGGTACTGTGGGGGATCAGAAACAGGATTTCTGTGGGAAGTGACAGAAATAAGATATGGTGAGCTCCATGACCATAGGTGAGGTCCCGAGTGACCCACTGGGTGTTGGGTTCTGTGGATCTGTCTCATCAGGTGCTGTGGAATTCAGGGACACCCTCCTGTCTGTGGATTTGTGTGGATACAGGTAGACATCAGTGTCTGGTCAGGCATGAAGGTCACACTGGACCACCACCAGAGATACAGCGTGCGGTGGAGCCACTGCTTGGTTTCCCCGAAAGCTGACCAGGGTCTGTGACTGTGATTCCTAGCAGCTGCAAGGGGAGAGGAGGCCGGGGGTGGTGCACACTTCCTAGAGTTGTGGTCAGGACTAGTCTGGAGCCCACTGAAGTCAGCCACACAAGGCACAGAAGGCACCAAGTCAGTGTAGCTGTGGGCACTGCTCCCTTGGTACTTTCGGGCCAGCTCCATGCTGCCACCTCCTGCTTTTCATCATCATCTTCAAGGTCATGTGCCTCTGCTCTTGCCCCATGGCCTCCGGGGTATTGTCCGTCCTCCATCTGGCCCTCGTCCCTGGTGCCCTGTGCAGTCCGATGCCAGGGTAGCCTTCTTGAGACAAATATCTGGCCCTGATGGAACACTTCCATGGATCTCCTGTGATGCGAGGATGATGCCCTGCCCTGGAAGGGGCCTGCAGGTCCCCAATCAGGACAGCCATGTCTCCCTTTTCAGCATGGCCTGCCCTCCCCTCAGTCTTCTTCAGGGAAGCTCTCCCCACTTCCTGAGCTGACAGCTCTGAACTTAAAAATGAATGTTATTTTACATATCTCTATGCCTTAGTTCATCCATGGCATGTCTTTCAACCCCGTTAGTGGGTTTTTTTCTTTTTTAGCAGTTCTGAAGGGCTGTCTGATCAAGGAGGGGATGACGTGGGTGGGGTAGCTTTCCCTCTCATCTCCCTCAGCATGTCTCTGAGACCTGGGGCCAGCTATCCCAGTGAGGATTGAGGAACCCGAGCCAACCCATCCTGAGCACAGGCTGTGTCAGCTCATAGACTGATGCGTGTTGGTGGGCAGCTGGCATGGGCCAGGGGCAGGCAGTGTCTCCTTCTCATTCCTTCCCTCCCTTCCTCCCAGAGGTAGCTCAGAGAAGCCTTCAACCCCTGCATCTCCAGATCCCTTGACCTATGCCTCCTGTGTTCAGCTGGTGACCTTGGAGTTTCGCATGGATTCTACCTCCCGTACCCTCTCCTGTAGCAGTTCCTGCATCAGGGGAGGGGTCGGACCCTTGTCTGTTTTTGGTCTTCTTCCTGTCCCGCACCAAGCCCACCCACCTTTGCATCTTCCATGTATGTGCTTGGAAGCAAGCCCATCCGCAGGGAACCTATTAGCCAAATGGATCCTGGCAATGAACATTGAAGTAGAGATCCAGGATCCATAATAAACCTGCTCTGAAACCTGTCCCAAAGTCTGTGACTCTCTCACACTGAAACAGAAACAATAGTAGATTTCTGGACTGTGAAGTGTCATGTGTCTCTACTTACAATCTTGAATGCATAGGTGCTGAGCCTGGACTGAAAAGGACCATGTCTTCCGTGGGCTGGAATCCACGGCAAAAACTCAGTGAAATCTGAATTTGAGGCATGGAGTGAATAATTATTGTAGAGTGAATCCTCCCAAGTAGGGCTTATGCACATTGCACAGGAAAAGCTTTTTCAAAGAGCTTCCTGAAAGAAAAATCTTTTTTAAAATTTATTTTAATTCCAGTAAAACTAACATACAGTGTTACATTCGTTTCAGGTGTACAATAGAGTGATTCAGTAATTCTATATATTACTCAGTGGTCATCAAGAAAAGCGTCCTCTTAATCCCCTTCATCTATTTCACTCATCCCTCTATCCACCTCCTCTCTGGTAACCATCCGTTTGTTCTCTATTGTTAAGAGTTTGTATTTTGGTGTGTCTCCTTTTTCTCTTTTAGTTATTTATTTTTGTTTGTTTTTTAAATTCCCCATTAGAGTGACATCGTATGGGATTTGTCTTTCTCTGACTGACTGATTTTAGTTAGGATAATACTCTCTAGCTCCATCCATGTGTCTGCAAATGGCAAGGTTTCATTCTTTTTCAAGCCGAGTAATACTCCATGTGTGTGTGTGTGTGTGTGTGTGTGTGTGTGTGTGTGTGTGTGTGAATACACACATCTATCATCTCATTTGTCAATTTTTCTACAGACACTTGGGTGGCTTCCATATTGTGATATTGTGAATAATGGTGCAAGAAACATAGGGGTGCACATATCCTTTTAAGTTACTGTTTTCCTATTCTTTGGGTAAATACGAGTAGTGTGATTGTTGGATCGTAGGGTAGTTCTATATTTAATTTTTTGAGGAACCTTCATACTGTTTTCCACGGTGGCCACCACAGTTTGCATTCCCACCCACAGTTCGTGAGGATTCCCCTTTATCCACATCCTCCCAACAGCTGCTCTTTGTTGTGCTTTTGATGTTAGCCATTCTGACAGGTTTGAGGTATTACCTCACTGTCCTTTGGGTTTACATTCCTGATGATGGATGATGGTGAACATCTTTTCACGGGACTGTTGGCCATTTGTATTTCTTCTTTGGAGAAATGTCTGTCCATGTCTTCTGCCTATTTTTTAACTGGATTATTTGTTTTGGGGGGGTTGAGTAGAATCACTTGTATATGTTTTGGACACTATCCCTTTATTGCATATGATCTTTGCAAATATCTTCTCCCTTTGAGTAGGTTGTCTTATTATTTTTACATTTTCATTGTTCTTCTGCCGTGTGGAAACTTTTTATTTTGCTGTATTCCCAATAGTTTATTTTTGCTTTCATTTCCTTTGCCTCAGGAGACAGTCTAGAAAAACGTTGGTATGGTCCATATCAAGAAGTTACTGTCTTCCCTCCTGTAGGATTTTTATGGATTCAGGTCTCATATTGAGGTCTTGAAACTGTTTTGTGTTTGTCTTTATTGTGTAAGAAAGCAGTCTAATTTCATTCTTTTGTGCGTAGCTGTCTAGTTTTCCCAACACCATTTGTTGTAGAGACTGTCCTTTTCCCTTGCTTTGTGGAAGATTCATGGACCACATAATTGTGGGTTTCTGTCTGAACTTGTATCCTGTTCCTTTGGTTGCTGTGTCTATTTTTGTGCCGTACTGTCTTGTTAGGATGACTGCAGCTTTGTAGTATAACCTGAAATCTGAAATTGTCAGTCCTCCAGCTTTGTTTTTCTTTTCCACATTGCACTGGCTGTTCGGAATCTTTAGTGGTTCCATACAAATGTGTAGGATTGTTTATTCGAGGTCTTTTGTTCTTTAATTTAAATTCAATTAGCCAACTTACAGTACATCATTCGTTTCAGATGTAGTCTTCAATAAATTTTCAGTCATGTGTAACACCCAGTGCTCATTGTATCGTGTGACCTCCTTAATGCTACTCACCCAGTTTACCCCCCCAACTTCTCCTCCAACAATCATCAGTTTCTTGCGATAGTTAAGCGTCCATTATGGGTTTTCTCCCTCTCTGATGACTTCCCATTCTATTTTCCCTTCCTTCCCCTATGGTCTTCTTCCTTGTTTCTGATATTCCACATAGGAGTGAAAGCATATGATCATTGTCTTTCTTTCATTGACTTATTCCACTCAGCATAATACCCTCCAGCTCCACCCAGGTCGGTGTGATGGTAAGTATTCATGCTTTCTGATGGCTGAGTAATATTCCCTTATATATATGATCTACAACTTCTTTATCCATTCATCTATCCATGGTCATCTGCACTCCTTCCACAGTTTGTCTATTATGGATATTGCTGCTATGAACACTGGTGTGCATGTGTCCCGTCTTCACTACCTCTGTCTCTGGGGGTAAATACCCAGTAGTGCAATTGCTGGGACATAGGGTAGCTTTATTTATAACTTCTTGAGGATACTCCGTACCATTTTCAAGAGTGGCTGTACCGGACTGCATTCGTACAGGGGTGTAAGAGGGTTCCCGTTTCTCCACATCCTCTCCAACATGTATAGTTTCATGTCTTCTTATTTTTATATATTCGGCCTCGTGTAATATGGCATTTATAGGGGTTTAGATTTGCATTTCCCTGAAGCCAAGTGATATGAAGCATTTATGCATGTATCTTTTGGTCACCAGTACGTCGTCATAAGTGAAGTGACTTCCCATTTTAATCCATCTCAAGACCTAAAGCTGGGTAAGTCTCTGAAGCTGGATGATGCCATCGGTTGGAAGTGTGGAGAATTTCAAAAGATCTCCATGGAGAGCAAGTTTAAAGGTCAGTGTGAAGCTACTAATTGGATCCGGGGAGATCTCTGAAAGTGGGGGTTGCCTGGGATGGGCTGAGGGGGGCCCTCCGATTTTCCTATGAATTCTTGCTGCAGCCCCAAATGGACAGTTTCCTGCTGTGGGGCAGGCTGAGTCCTCTAGTCGTGCAGAGGTGAGCCCAATGCCTGGTGCCTTGGAGGCAGGCAAATGGGGAGGGACACTCAGCAGAGGACCCAGGGTTAGGTTAGGCCTCAAGAGACAGCAGGTCCGATCTGCCCAGTGCTCAGAGAACTCCCAGGCCGAGTGAGATGAGGGCACAAGGGTGGGTGAGTGTGAGCCTTGGGGTTTCATCCGGAAGCACCCACAAAGGTCGGGGTTCACCAGAAGGGGCTCTCAGGGGGTGCCCCAATTCTCTTGCCCTGAATGCTCTCTTGTTCCCCAAAATGGTGCAGTTTACTGTGGGCTGCAGGCTGAGTCCTACAGTGGGGCTTGGGTTTCCCCAATCCCCCGGAGTGTGGTGCCAGGAATCTAGGGAGGGACCTCTCTGTGGCCAACCTAGGGTAAGGGTTAGGGTCCAGGAGCCCGGCAGGGACAATCTTTAGGCTGTGGGGCGAGCTCTGTGGATGGCTGAGAGGAGGCCATGGGGGAGGGTGAGAATGGGCCTCAGGGTTGGGGAACGGGGGGCTGCCAATGATGGGGATGGGCTCCAGGGGCCTCCCCAAGTTCTTGTGCCCTGTAGGCTCCGTAGAACCCCAAGGGGCATGGTTTCCTGTCGGGTGGCAAGCTGAGTCCTGCGGTGGGGCACAGATATCCCAATTCCCCGGGTCTGCGATATAAGGCTCCTGGGGAGACCCCCAAACCCGCAGCCGGCTTAGGGCTAGCGTAAGGCCCCAGGAGCCCCGCAGGCTGGATCTGCTGGCTGTATGGCGAGCTACACGGGCTGAGGTGAGGGTGTGGGGAGGGTGAGCGTGGGCCTCAGGGTTGGGGCGCGGGTGGCCGCTGAAGTTCGCTGGTGGCTCAGGAGGGCCCTCCTGGTTCTCCCGCCCTGAATGCTCTATGGCCTCCCAAGGCACACGGTTTCCTGCGGGGTGGCAGACTGAGTCCTGCTGTGGGGCTCAGGTGTCCCGAATCCCCGCAGCTGTGGCTCCAGGCTCCTGGGGAGGGGCCCCTTCACAGATGAACTAGGGTTAGGGTTGGGGCCCAGGAACCCCGCAGGCCAGATCTGCCCACTATGTGGCGAGCTCCGCCGCGGGCTGAGGTGAGGGTGCAGGGTGGGGTGAGCATGGGCTTCAAGGTTGGGTTTAGGGATTGCCGAAGTTCACCGGGGTTCTGGGGGCCCTCCTGGTTCTCCCACCCTGAATGCTCTACAGCCTCCCAAGGGGCACGGTTTCCTGCACGCTGGCAGGCTTTGTCCTGCAGTGGGGCTCAGGTGTCCCCAGTCCCTGGGGCTTTGACACCGGGCCCCAGGGGAGGGACCCTACCCAGCCGACCTAGGGTCAGGTCTAGGCCCCAGGAACCCGGCAGGCCTGATCTGCCGGCTCTGCCACGAGCTCAGTGGCAAGCTGAAGGGAAGGCATGGGGCGGGATGAGCGTGGGCCTCAGGGTTGGGGTGTAGGGGGTCGCCGAGGATCGCTGGGGGCTCAGGGGGGCCCTACCAGTTCTCCTGCAGGGGATGCTCTGCGGCGCCCCAAGGGGCATGGTTTCCTGAGGGGTGGCAGGCTGAGTCCCGTGGTGGGGCTCAGGTGTACCCAATCCCCGGGGTTAGGGTACGGATTAGGGTACGGGTTAAGGTTAGGGTATGGGTTACGGTTAGGGTATGGGTTAGGGATAGGGTAAGGAGAGGGTACGGGTTAGGGTTGGGTTTAGGGGTTACAGGTTGGAGGTTATGGGTTAGGGTACAGATTAGGGTTTATGGTACGGGTTAGGGTTTAGGGTTTAGGGTTAGGGTTGGAGTACGGGTTAGGTTTAGGGTACGGGTTAGGGTTAGGGTACGGGTTAGGGTACGCATTAGGGTACAGTTTAGGGTACGGGTTAGGGTACAGTTTAGGGTAAGTATTGGCCTACCGATTTGGGTACGGTTTAGGGTACGGGTTAGGGTTAGGGTACCGGTTAGGGTTAGGGTACAGTTTAGGGTTATGGTACAGGTTAGGTTACGGTTTAGGTTTAGGCTTAGGGTACGGGTTAGGGAACGGGTTAGGGATAGGGATAGGGTACGATTTAGGGTTAGGTTATGGGTTAGTGTACGGGTTAGGGTACAGGTTAGGGTTAGGTATGGGTTAGGGTCCGGGTTAGGGATAGGGCACGAGTTAGGGTATGGGTTAAGGTTAAGGTAAAGGTACTGGTTAGGGTTAGGGTACGGGTTACGGTTTAGGGTTTAGGGTTACAGTTAGGGTACGGGTTAGGGTTAGGGTACAGGTAGGGTTTGGGTACGGGTTATGGTACGAGTTATGGTATGGGTTAAGGTCAGAGTTTAGGGTTAAGGTTAGGGTACGGGTTAGGGTACTTGTTAGGGTTACGGTTAGGTTTAGGGTATGGTTTAAATTACGGGTTAGGGTACAGTTTACGGTTAAGGTTAGGGTATGGGTTAGGGTACGGGTTAGAGTACGTGTTAGGGTTACGGTTAGGGTTAGGGTACAGGTTAGGGTTAGGTTTAGGGTACGCTTTAGAGTTAGGGTTAGAGTACGGGTTAGGGTATGGGTTAGGGTTAGGTTTAGGGTTAGGTTATGGGTTAGGGGTAGGGTTAGCTGAAGGGGTAGGGTTAGGGGTAGGGTTAGGGGTATGGTAGGTGTCTGGGTAGGGTTAGGGTTTAGGGTTAGGGTTTGGGGTTTGGGGTTAGTGGTTAAGGTTAGGGTTTCATGTTTAGGGTTTCCGGATTAGGGTTAGGGGTTAGGGTTTAGGGTTTAGTGTTAATGTCAGGGTTTAGGGTTTAAGGATTAGGGTTTAGGGTTAGTTTTAGGGTAGGGTTAGGTTTAGGGTAAGGGTTAGGGGTTAGCGTTAGGTTTAGGATTAGCGGTTAAGGTTTGGGTTTAAGGTTAGGCATTAGGGTTTAGGGTTAGGGTTAGACCCCAGTAGGCCAGCAGGACCTATGCCCCGGCTGTGCGGCAAGTGGAGGAGTGGGCCAAGGTGAGGGCGATGGCGAGCGGGAGTATGGTATCCAGCGTTTTGTCGCCGGGGGCCTTTGAAAGTCGCTAGAGGCTTGGAGGGCCCTGCCCGTTATCCCGCCCTTAATGACCAGCGGTGCCCCTAGCGGCCCGGGTGGTGGCAGTGTGGCAATGTGAGTCTGGCACTACGGTTTGGGGGTCCCCAATGCCGTGTGTTGCAGCGCCAGGCCCCTTGGGAGGGGCACCTCTGGGGCCCTCCTAGGGTTAGTGTTAGCTCCCAGGAGTCCAGCAGGCATGATCCGCCAGCTGTGTGGTAGCATAGGACCGGGCCAAGGTGAAGGCGCCGGCAAGCTGGAGCGTGGGCCCAAGCATTTTGGCGCGGGGGGTCTTGGAAGGTCGCCGGGGGATTCAAGGGCCCTGCCGGTCCTCCCGCCCTGAATGGCCAGAGGCGCCCTTAGCCGCCCAGGTGGTGGTGGCATGGCATGGTGAGTACGGCGCTGGGGCTCGGGGGTCCCCAATCCCCGGTGTGGCAGCACCAGGCCCCTTGGGAGGGGCCCCTCGGGTGCGACCTAGTGTTAGGGTTAGCCCCCAGGGGGCCGACAGGCCCAATCCCATGGCTGTGTGGAGAGCGGATGGGCGCGCTGAGGTGAGGGGGCTGGCAAGTGGGAGCGTGGGCCCAAAAGTTTTGGTGCGGGGGGCCTTCGAATGTCGCCGGGGTCTTGGAGGGCCCTGTCTGTTCTCCTGCCCTGAAGACCGGCGACGCCTCTAGTGTCGCACATGGCGGCGGGGCGTCCGGGTGATTCCGGCGCTGGGACTCGGGGTTCCCAAATCCCCGGTGTTGCGGCTCCAGGTCCCTTGGGCGGGTACCTCGGGGGCCGATCTATGGTTAGGGTTAGACCCCAGGAGGCCGGCAGGCCAGATCTGGCAGCTATGCGGCGAGTGGAGGGGCGGGCGGAGGTGAGGCCGCTGGCGAGCGGGAGTATGGGCCCAGGCATTTTGGCGCGGAGGTCCTTCGGATGTCACCAGGGGCTTGGAGTGCCCTGCCCGTTCTCCCGCCCTGAATGACTGTCAGCTCTCCTAGCGGCCCCGGTGGTGGCAGGTCGGCATGTTGAGTCCAGCCTTGGGGCTCGGGGGTCCCTAATCCCTGGGGTTGCTGCGCCAGGCCCCTTGGGAGGGGCCCCTTGGGAGGGGCCCCTTGGGTGCCGCCCTAGGGTTAGGGTTAACCCCCAGGACACCAGCAGGCCCTATCTGCTGGCTGTCCAGCGAGCAGAGGGGTGGACCGAGGTGAGCGCCCTGGTGAGTGGGAGCGTGGGCCCAAGCGTTTTGGCACGGGGGCCTTCAAAGGTCGCCGGGGGCTTGGAGGGCCCTGCCAGTTCTGCCCCCCTGAATGACCGGGGGCACCCCTAGCAGCCCGGGTGGTGGCATGGGGGCAGGGTGAGACCGCAGTCGGGGCTCGGCTTCCCCAATCCCCGGCGTTGCGGCGCCAGTCCCCTTGGGAGGGGTCCCTCTGGGGCCCAACTTGGGTTAGGGTTAGCCCCCAGGAGGTCGGCAGGCCCGATCCGCCAGCTCTGTGCCAATTGAAGTGGCGTGCTGAGGTGAGGGTGCTGGCGACCAGGAGCGTCGGCCCAAGCATTTTGGCGCGGATGGCCTTCGTAGTCGCCATAGGCTCGGAGGGCGCTGCTCGTTCTCCTGCCCTGAATGACCGGCAGCGCCCGTAGCGGCCCGGTTGGTGACGGGGCGGCAAGGTGAGTCCGGCACTGGGGAGGGGTCCCCAATCCCCGGCGTGATGGCGCCGGGCACTTGGGAGTGGTCCCTCGGGGGCCGATCTAGGGTAGGGTTAGCCCAAAGGAGGCCGGCAGGCCCAATTCGCCAGCTGTGCTGCAAGCGGAGTGGTGGGCCAAGGTGAGGGCGCTGGCCATCGGGAGCATGGGCACAAGCGTTTTGTTACGGGGGGGCTTCGAAAGTCGCTGGTGGCTCGGAGGCCCCTGCCTGTTCTCCCGCCCTGAATGAGGACGGTGCTAATAGCAGGCAGGGTCACGGCGAGGAGGCAGGGTGAGTCTTGCGCTGGTGCTCGGGGGTCCCCAAGCCCGGGCGTGGCGGTGCCAGGCCCCTTGGGAGGGGCCCCTCAAGGGGCGACGTATGGTTTGGGTTAGCTCCCAGGAGGCCGTCAGGCCCGATCAGCCAGGTGTGCGTCGAGCGGAGGGGCGGGCCGAGGTGAGGCTGCTGGCGAGTGGGAGCATGGGCCCAAGCGTTTTGGCGTGGGGAGCCTTCGAAGGTCTCGGGTGCTCTGAGGGCCTTGTCCGTTCTCCCGCCCTGAATGACCGGCAGTGCGCCTATAGGCCAGGGTGGAGAAGGGGCGGCACGTTGAGTCTTGCACAGGGGCTCGGTGGTCCCCAATCCCCACTTTGCAGCGCCAATCCCCTTTGGAGGGGCCCTCGTGGGCCAACATACGGTTAGGTTTAACCCCCAGGAGGCCAGCAGGCCCGATCCGCCAGCTGTGCCGCGAGCGGAGGCACGGGCAGAGGTGAGGGCGCTGGCGAGAAGGAGCATGGGCCTAAGCGTTTTGGGGTGGGGGGCCTTTGAATGTTGCAGGGGGCTCAGAGGACCCTGCCCGTTCTCCCCGCCCTGAATGACCGGCGGCACCCCTATCGGCCCAGGTGGAGGCGGGGCGGCAGGGTGAGTCTGGCGCTGGGGCTCGGGGGTCCAAAATCACGGGCGTTCCGGCACGAGGCCTGTTGGGAGAGGCCCCTCTGCGGCCAACTAGGGTTAGTGTTAGCCCCCAGGAGGACTGCAGGTCTGATCCGCTGGCTGTGAGGTGAATGGAGGGGTGAGCCGAGATGAGGTCGCTGGCGAGCGAGAGCGTGCACCCAAGTGTATTGGCTTGGGGGGCCTTCGAGGTCACCAGGGGCTCGGAGGGCCCTGCCCGTCCTTCCGTCCTGAAAGACCGACGGCGCCCATAGCGGCCCAGGTGGCGATGGGGAGGCGTGGTGAGTCCGACGCTGGGTTTCATGGGTTCTCAATCCCCGGCGTTGCGGTGCAAGGCCACTTAAGAGGGGCCCCTCAGGGGTCGACCTAGGTTTAGGGTTAGCACCCAGGATGCCAGAAGGCCCGATCCGCCTGCTGTGCGGCGAGTGGAAGGGTGGCCCGAGGTGAGGGCGCTTCGAGCGGGAGCGTGGGCCCAAGCATTTTGGCATGGGGGGCCTTCGAAGGTCGCCGAAGACTCAGAGTACCCTGCCCGTTCTCCCGCCCTGAATGACCGGTGGCGCCCCAAGCAGCCTGGGTGGTGGTGGGGCGCAGGGTGAGTCTGGCACTGGGGCTCGGGGTCCCCAACCCGGCGTTGCGGTCCCAGGCCCCTTGGGAGGGTCCCCTCGTGGGCCGACCTAGGGTTAGTGTTAGTCCCCAGGAGGCTGGCAGGCCCGATCCGCCGACTGTGTGGAGAGCGGAAGCGCTGGCCGAGGTGAGGCCGCTGGTGAGCGGGAGCGTGGGCCCTAGCGTTCTGGCGCGTGCGGCGTTCGAAATTTCCCGGGGGCTCTGAGGGCCCTGCCGGTTCTCCCGCCCTGCATGATCCTCGGTTATCCTAGGGGCCTGGGTGGAAGAGGGGGGGCAGGGTGAGTCCGGTGCTTGGGCTTGGGGGTCCCAAATCCCCAGCGTCGTGGCACCAGCACCTTGGGAGGGGCCCCTCTGGGGCCGACCTAGGGTTAGTGTAAGTCCCCAGGAAGCCGGCAGGCCCGACCCGCCGGCTGTGTGGCGTCCAGAGGGGCAGGCTGAGGTGAGGGCGCTGGCGAGCGGGAGTGTGGGCCCAGGCATTTTGGCACGGGTGCCTTTGAAGGTCACCAGTGGCTCGGAGGGCCCTGCCCGTTCTCTTGCCCTGAATGACCGGCGGCGACCCTAGCGGCTCGGGTGGCCTGGGGGCGGCAAGTTGAGTCCAGCGCTGGGGCTCATGGGTACCCAATCCCCGGCGTTGCGGTGCCAGGCCTCTTGGGAATCGACCTAGGGTTAGGGTTAGCCCCCAGGAGGCTCTCAGGCCGGATCCGCCGGCTGTGTGGAGAGCGGAAGTGCTGGCCGAGCGGAGGCCGCTGGTGAGCCGGAGCGTGGACCCAAGTGTTCTGGCGCAGGCAGCCTTCGAAGGTCGCCAGGGGCTCGGAGGGCCCTGCCCGTTCTCCCCGCCCTGAATGTCCGGCAGCACGCCTAGCGGCCCGGGTTGTGGCAGGGCAGCAGGGTAGAGTCTGGCGCTGGGGCTCGGGGGTCCCCAATCCCAGGCGTTGCGGCGATAAGCACCTTGGGATGGCCCCCTCGGTGGCCGACCTAGGGTTAGAGTTTGCCCCCAGGAGGCCAGCAGTCCTGATCCGCCCACTCCGCAAGGAGCAGAGGGGTGGTCCGAGATGAGGGTGCTGGCGAGCAGGTGCTTGAGTCAAGCGTTTTGGTGCCGGGGGCCTTCAGAGGTCGCCGGGGGCTCAGAGGGCCCTGCACGTTCTTCCGCCCTGAATGACTGGTGGCTACCCTAGCAGCCCGGGTAGAGGACGGACAGTAGGGTGAGTCAGGTGCTGGGGTTCAGGGTCCCCAATCCTCGGCGTTGGGGCGCCAGGCCCCTTCGGAAGGGCTCTAGGGGACCGACCAAGCATTACTGTTAGCCCCCAGAAGGCCGGCAGACCTGATCTGCCGGCTGTGTGGCGAGCAGAGGGGCAGGCTGAGGTGAGGGCGCTGTCGAGCGGAAGCATGGGCACAAGCGTTTTGGCGTGGGGGGGAATTCGAAAGTAGTCGGGGGCTCAGAGCGTCCTTCCCCTTTCTACCACACTGAATGCCCGACGGCACACCTAGCGGCCCGGGTTGCAGAGGGGCAGCAGTGTGAGTCCGGCGCTAGGGCTCGGGGGTCCCCAATCCCCGTTGTTGCAGCGCCAGGCCCCTTGGGAGGGGCCCCTTGGGTGTGACCTAGTGTTAGGGTTAGCACCCAGGAGGCCGGCAGGCCCGATTCGCCAGCTGTACGGGGAGCGGAGTGTCGGGCGGAGGTGAGGCCACTGGCAAGCAGGAGCCCGGGCCCAGGAGTTTTCGCGGGGGGGTCCTTCGAAGGTTGCCGAGTGCTCGAAGTGCCGTACACGTTCTTCCGCCCTGAATGACAGGCGGCTACCCTAGCGGCCCAGTTAGAGGAGGGGTGGTAGGGTGAGTCTGGCGCTGGGGCTCGGGGTCCCCAGTCCTCGGCGTTGGGGTGCCAGTCCCCTTCGGAAGGGCTCTAGGGGGCCGACCAAGCATTACTGTTAGCCCACAGGAGGCTGGCAGACCCAATCCACCGGCTGTGCGGCGAGCGGAGGGGCGGACCGAGGTGAGGGCACTGGGGAACGGAAGTGTTGGGTGAAGCGTTTTGCCTGGGGGGGCTTTCGAAGGTCGCTGGGGACTTGGAGGGCCCTGCCTGTTCTCCCGCCCTAAATGACCATAGGGGCCCCTAGCGGCCCTGGTGGCAGTGGAGCAGCAAAGTGAGTCCGGCGCTGCTGCTCGGGGGTCACCAATCCCCAGCGTTGCAGCCCCAGGCCTCTTGGGAGGGCCCCCTCAGGTGCCAACCTAGGGTTAGGGTTACCCCCAGGAGGCCGGGAAGCCCGGTCTGCCGGCTGTGTGGCGAGCGGAGGGGCAGGTTGAGATGAGGGCGTTGGCGAGTGGGAATGTGGGACCAAAGTTTTAGAGGGAGGGTCCTAGAAGGTCGCCAGGGGCTCAGAGGGTCCTGCCCGTTCTCCCTCCCTGAATGACCGACGGTGCCCCTCGCAGTACTGGTGGCAGCGGGGCAGCAGGGTGAGTCTGGCACTGGGTCTCGGGGGTCCCCAATGCCCAGCGTTGTGTCGCCAGGACCTTGGGAAGGGCCATTTGGGGGTCGACCTTGGGTTAAGTTAGCCCCCAGGAGGCCCACAGGCCCGATCCGCCAGCTATGCGGCGAGCGGAGGGGTGGTCCGAGGTATGGGCACAGGCGAGCAGGAGCTTGGGCCCAATCGTTTTGGCACGGGGGTCTTCGAAGGTCACCAGGGCCTTGGAGGGCCCTGCCTGTTTTCCCGCCCTGAATGACTGATGGTGCTCCTAGCAACCGGGGTGGCGGCGGGGTGCCACAGTTAGTCCCGCGCTGGGGCTCGGGGTCAGCAATCCCAGCCGTTGTGGCGCCAGGCCCCATCAGAGGGGCCCCTCGGGGGCTGACCTAGGGTTAGGTTTAGCCACCAGAAGGCCGGCGGGCCTGATCCACTGGCTATCCGGTGAGCGGAGGGGCAGGACAAAGTGAGGGCGCTGGCATGCGGGAGCCTGGGTTCAAGCGTTTTGGCGCGGGGTATCTTTGAAGTTCGCCGGGGGCTCAAAGGGTCCTGCCCGTTTTCCAGCCTTGAATATCCAGCGGCAACCCTAGCGGCCCGGGTGGCGGCGGGGCGGCAGGGTGAGTCCGGCGCTGGGGCACGGGGTTCCCCAATCCCCGGCGTTATGGCGCCAGGCCCCTTGGGAGGGGCCCTTTGAGGACAGAACTAGGGTTAGGGTTAGCCCCCGGTAGGCCAGCAGGCCCTATCCGCCAGCTGTGCGTTGAGCGGAGGGGTGGGCCGAGGTGAGGGCTCTGGAGAGCGGGAGCGAGGGCCCAAGCGTTTTGGAGCGGGGGGCCTTCGAAAGTTGCCTGGGGCTCAGAGGGCCCTGCCCCTTCTCCCGCCCTGAATGACCAATGGCACCCCTAGCGGACCGTGTGGCAACGGGGCAGCAGGGTGACTCTGGCGCTGGGGCTTGGGGGTCCACAATCCCTGGCGTTGCGGCGCCAGGTGCCTTGGGAGGGGCCCCTCGTGGGCTGACCTATGGTTAGGGTTAGCCCCCAGGAAGCCAGCAGGCCCGATCGGCCAGCTTTGCGGTGAGCGGAGGGGCAGGCCGAGGTGAGGGCGCTGACAAGTGGGAGTGTGGGCACAAGCGTTTTGTTGAGGGGGGCCTTCGAAGGTCGCCCGTGGCTCGGAGGGCCCTTCCTGTTTTCACGCCCTGAATGACCGATGGTGCCGCTAGCGGCCCGTGTGGCGGGGGGGCGGCATGGTGAGTCCGGCTCTGTGGCTCAGGGGTCAGCAATCCCAGGCGTTGTCGTGCCAGGCCCCATTGGACTGGCCCCTCGGGGGACGACCTAGGGTTAGGGTTAGCCCCCAGGAGGCCGGCAGGTCCCATCCGCCAGCTGTGTGGCGAGTGGAGGGGTGGGCCGAGTGAGGGCGCTGGCGAGCGGGAGCGTGGGCCGAAGCATTTTGTCACGGGGGTCCTTCAAAGGTCTCCAGGGGCTCAGAGGGCCCTATCTGTTCTCCCGCCCTGAATGACAATTGGCTCCCCTAGTGGCCCGGGTGTGGCGGGGCAGCAGGGTGAGTCCGGCGCTGGGGCTCAGGAGTCCTCAATCCCTGGCGTTGCGGCGCCATGCCCCTTGGGATGGGCCCCTAGGGGGCCTACCTAGGGTTAGGGTTATCCACCAGGAGTCTGGGAGGCCCGATCCGCCAGCTGTGCGGCGAGCGGAGTGGTGGACTGAGGTAAGGGCACAGGTGAGCGGGAGCGTGGGCCCAAAGCGTTTTGGTGCGGGGGGCCTTCAAAAGTCACCGGTGGCTCGGAGGGCCCTGCCCGTTCTCCCTCCCTGAATGACTGGCGGTGCCCCTAGCGGCCCAGGGGGCGGTAGGGTGGGAGGGTGAGTCTGGCGCTGGGGCTCGGGAGTCCCCTATCCCCGGTATTGTGGCAATAGGAACCTGGGATGGGCCCCTCGGGGGCCTACCAAAGTTAGGGTAACACCCAGGAGGCTGGCAGTCCCGATCCACAAGCTGTGCAGCGAGCGGAGGGGCGGACCGAGGTAAGGGCACAGGGAGCGGGAGCATGGGCCCAAGCGTTTTGGCGTGGGGGGGCCTTCGAAGGTCGCCAGGGGCTCGGAGGGATCTGCCCGTACTCCCTCCCTGAATGACCGACAGTGCTCCTAGCGGCCCGGGTGGCGGCAGGGCAACACAGTGAGTCCAGCGCTGGGGTTCGGGGGTCCCCAATACCCGGGGTTGCGGCGCCAGGCCCCTTGGGATGGGCCCCTGGAGGGCCGACCTAGGGTTAGGCTTAGGCCCCAGGAGGTCGGCAGTCCCTATCAGCCGGGTGTGCAGCGAAGGGGTGGGCCGAGGTGAGGGCGCTGGCGAGTGGGAGCGTGGGCCGAAGCGTTTTGTCGTGGGGAGCCTTCAAAGGTCTCCGGGGGCTCAGAGGGCCCTACCGGTTCTCCCGCACTGAATGACCGGCGGCTCCCCTAGCGGCCCGGGTGGTGGCTGAGCTGCAGGGTGAGTCCGGCGCTGGGGCTCAGTAGTCCCAAATCCCGGCGTTGCTGTGCCAGGCCCCTTGGGATGGGCCCCTGGTGGGCCTACCTAGGGTTAGGGTTAGCCCCCAGGAGGCTGGGAGGCCTGATCCGTGGGCTGTACGGCGAGAGGAGGGTCAGGCCGAGGTAAGGGCGATGGCGAATGGGAGCGTGTTCCCAAGCGCTTTGAGGCAGGGGGCCTTCGAAAGTCACTGGGGGCTCGGAGGGCCTTGCCGTTCTCCCGCCCTGAATGACTGGTGGTGCCCCTTGTGGCCCGGGTGGCGGTGGGAGGCATGGTGAGTCCAGCGCTGGGGCTCAGAAGTCCCCAATCCTCCTCATTGCGGCGCCAGGCCCCTTGGGAGGGGCCACTAGGGAGTCGACCTAGGGTTCGGGTTAGCCCCCAGAAGGCCCACAGGCCCGATCCGCCATCTGTGTGGTGAGCTGAGGGGATGGCCGAGGTAAGGGCGCTGGCGAGCAGGAGCGTGGGCCCTAGCGTTTTGGTGCGGGGGGCCTTCGAAGGTCGCTGGAGTCTTGGAGGGCCCTGCCCCTTCTCCCTCCCTGAATGACCGGCGGTGCCCCTAGCGGTCCAGGTGGCGGTAGGGCAGGAGGGTGAGTCGGGCGCTGGGGCTCGGGATTCCCAAATTCCCGGTGTTGGGGCAATAGGAACCTGGGATGGGCCCCTCGGGGGCCCACCAAAGGTTAGGGTAACACCCAGGAGGATGGCAGTCCCAATCCACTGGCTGTGCTGCGAGCGGAGGGGCGGACCGAGGTGAGGGCATAGGCGAGCGGGAGCATGGGCCCAAGCGTTTTGGCGCGGGGGGCCTTCGAATGTCACCAGGGGCTTGGAGGGATCTGCCTGTGCTCCCTCCATGAATGACCGACAGTGCTCCTAGCGGCCCAGGTGGCGGCGGGGCAACATGATGAGTCCGGCACTGGGACTCGGGGGTCCCCAATCCCAGGCATTGCGGTGCCAAGCCCCTATGGAGGGGCCCCTCAGGGGCAAACCTAGGGTTATGGATAGCCTCCAGGAGGAGGGCAGGCCTCATCCACCGGCTCTGCACCGAGCGGGGGGTGGGCCGAGGTGAGGGCGCTGGCAAGCAGGAGCGTGGGAGCCAGAGTTTTTGCGCAGGGGGCCTTCGAAGGTTGCAGGGGGATAGGAGGGCCCTGCCCGTTCTCACTTCCTGAATGACTGGCAACGCCCCTAGCGCCCTGGGTGCTTGTGGGGTGGCAGAGTGAGTCCAGCACTGGGGCTCGGGGTTCCCAAATCCCCGGCATTGCGGTGCCAGGCTCCTTGGGAGGGGCCTCTCGGGGGCCGACCTAGGGTAAGTGTTAGCCCCCAGGAGTCCAGCAGGCCTGTTCCCCCAGCTCTACAGCAGGCGGAGGGGCAGGCCGAGGTGAAGGTGCTGGCGAGAGGGAGTGTGGGCCCAAGCGTTTTGGCGCGGGGGGCCTTTGAATGTCGCAGGGGCTTGGAGGGCCCTGCCCATTCTCTCGCCCTGAATGACTGGCGGAGCCCTTAGCAGCCCGGGTTGCTGTGGGGCGGCAGGGAGACTCAGGCGCTGGCCTCGGCGGTCCCCAATCCCCGGCGTTGTGGTGCCAGGCCCCCTGGGAGGGGCCCCTTGGGGGCTGACTAGGGTTAGGGTTTGTCCCCAGGAGGACGGCAAGCCCAGCGCTAAGTGGTTCTGGCAATGTAACAAAAATGCCATACACTTATCTGTAAGAAATAACAGTGTACAGGAACCCTCTTAGCCCTAACATCATCCTTTCTGAATATGGAAGCCAGCCCCAAGGTGGTCCTGGAAGTCTGACGAAAGGGCTAAGCACTTTTCTCTGAGTCTCCACACTATACAGGGAAAGACCAATGTACATCATCTTTCACGAGTAGGAAGCATTAATGAAAAGGTTCTGGAATTTCGAGGACTCTGACCCATCCTTATTGGTAATAAACCACCCTGTACAGGAAAACACCTTCAACTCTCATCAGCCTCCTCAATCCTGATTCTGATTCAACTTTGGGTGTGTAGGACTAGGGAAATGTCCACATCTTATTGCTAAGAAAGAACGATGTCAGGGTAATGCCCTTCAAGTCACCTCAGCCTTCCTGAAGATGGAAGCAGGAATCAAGGTGGTTATGTTACCATGAGGTAAGGAAGATGAGCATATAAGTGAGAAACAACAGTGGGCAGGACCTCTCTTCCAACGAACAGTATCTTTGCTTAATGTTGAATCCCTATGGTAAGTGGTTGTGGCCATTTGTGAGGTGAAAATCTTAAGTGTTTTGTAAAACCTCTTGGTCATTCACAGATGAGACAAAGGTAGTTGGGGACTCCTAGGCAGTGATTTGTCCACTGTCAAAAATATAAAAAGATAAGAGACAGATGAGGTCTACTCAGGCATTGTCCTTTATCCTCATCCTCCGTGAGGATGGTCATCTCTGGACAGCTCAGTGACAGGGTCTCATTCACAGTGGGGGCATCTGTTCCTCACAGACATCAGGCAGGGAAATGGATTTGGTTCTCTGTGCCAGCCCAGCCACAGCTGAGTGTCACAGCACCCTCTCGTGGGCTCATAAGAGTTTCACTGTCACCAGGCAGGTCATTGTATTTTATAAACCACTGTGAGAGATTGCAATTGCCTTCATCCGCAACCTCCTAGAAGCAAATGCAGGTCTCTGGTACCATGTGAAGTCATGTGAAGGCATTGTGAGAAAGTGTCCTTTTGCTTAAGAAAAACATGGCTGGGGCTCCTGGCGGGCTCAGCCAGTTAAGCATGTGCCTTTGGCTCAGGTTATGATCCCAGGGTTCTGGGATCGAGCCCGGGCTCCCTGCTGAGCAGGAAAGGAGTTAGGGAAATAGCTTAGAACCCACAGAGAATGTGAATAAAGGGGAGTGAAATGGAACTTGGTCTGTGTTTTGCTTTAGGGATTTAAGTTAGTTTTTTCTCAATTGTGATTGTTCTTGAAACAGAAAAGCTGTATTGGTTTTTTTTACCTTTAATTTTTTTCTACTAATAATTTGTTATTATGATATGTTAGTCACTATACACTATTTCCTTAGTTTTTGATGTAGTGTTCCGTGATTCATTATTTGCATATAACACCCAGTGCTCCATGCAATATGTACCTTCCTTAATACCCATCACTGGCCCATCCCAATCCCCCACCCCTCTCCCCTCTGAAGCCCTCAGTTTGTTTCCCAGAGTCCATAGTCTCTCGTGGTTCATTCCCCCTTCTGTTTAGGGTCCATTGTCTAAAGGGACAGACAGTGGAAGTTCACCAAATATAAGATAGAAATTTCATTGTTCATTATAGATGCCGCCAAGTAGTTCCCAGACATTTCATTCTACTGTAGTAATTCATTATACCTGTGAAGGTGCACGTGGAAGACAATTGATGCATTCATAGTGGTAATAAAACACGCCCCTCAGTAGTAGAATAAGAGAGGATGCATATGTGTAAAATTATTCGACTACAGCTTCCATGCTTTCCCTTTGGTTCCTTATTATCTATGAAATTGGACAATTTTTGTTCTCTAGGCTTAAAACTCATTGTCAAGTATTCAGAGTTTTTCAATGCTGATCTTCTCCTTTATAAGTTACCAAAAACCTAAAATATGTATGAACTTTAAAAAGCGCTATATTGAAAATGACAGCAGGGAAGTTCCATTTTGTAAATATTGTCAATGGATCTCTATTTTGACATCAGTGTTCATTAGAAATGATGACATTTCATGTGAGTATAAATATCAATGTGAAAAAGAAAAGGTAGGAAGAACCTTGAATGTTTAAGTAATTGGTGAAATGACAGGTGTGTGTGTGTGTGTGTGTGTGTGTGTGTGTGTGTGTGTGTGTGATTGATTTTCAGTGAATGGTTCAGCTCCTTGTAGGGCTTCCGAGAGAGCCCAGGTGAACCTTTCAATGAGTTGGTATCTGTTTTCAGAACATGGGAATCTCTTAGTCCAATAGTCAATCAGGCAAGCTTTGAGGTCTTGAAGAGTTTCAGTCCTCAGCGATGGTGTTGCAGAACCTTGTGAGCAAACCCTAGGGTATGGTCAGAGCCCTCATTAGCTGGTACCAAGGTGTGACGATTTCAGACAGCATTTCCCAAAGAAGTACCTCTTGAGTCTCTGTCCTTGTCAGTTCCCTACACTTCCTTACACTAGTTATGTGATCAGTGTGTTTCAGGATAATCCCCACATGTGATTTTTGCTATTTCCTACTAGTCCTATCTGTTTCTCATCTTCTTCTTTTATGGTAGGGGTTGGGAAGCAACCTGTGTGGTGGAGGAAGGGGTGTGCTAGTTGTCTGCCTTCAGAGGAACAAATGATGCCTAGAAATTGTACTGTAGTTTGAGGTTAATTGTCCATCCTCTGAGTGTCAGGAATTCCATCACTTTACTTTGATGCTAGTCTGTTCTTCAAGCTGTCCTCAGAAATAAGGACGTCATCCATCTAGGGAATACTGGTTTGTTTGTATGTTTTCATTTTAGGAAAGGCTTTGCTGTTCCTGAAAATAATACTGTAGAGCACCCTTTCCTGTTCTTATTGGCCATCAGTCAATCTTTTGTGAAGTATTCGTTTATAAATAGACTCTATGGTTGATGAGCAGGAATTATTTATTGACAAGTTTTTGTCAGTGTGTGTATTGCAAATCTTTACTTCCCAGCCTGCGGTTCACTTTTTCATTTTCTTATGGTCATAAGATAAGGAGAAATGTCACATTTTTATGAAGTCCCACTGAATTCTTTTAAATGGTTAGTGCACCCTATGTCCTACCCCAAGATTGACAGGTTCTACATTTTCTTTCAGAAACTGTCCAATGGGAAGCTACAATCCAATTTCACTGCCCATTTATTGCTTACAAATGTATTTTGACCATCTGTTTCCCAGGAAACCTCTTTTATTATTATTATTATTATTATTATTATTATTATTATTATTATTATTTTAAATTGCATTTTTAATTCTAATATGATATTTAAACACTGTTTTTGATTTTCTATGTACACAATCGTATTATCTGTGAATAGTCACAATTATCCCCTCAATTCTTATCCTTTTTGTTTCTCTTGCCTTAAAACACTGGTAGATTCTCCGATGTCACAATAAATAGAGCATCATTGTTTGAAGATTTTAATATACCTTTCTCAATATCTGAAAGAAAAAGCAGACAAAACATTGGTAACAAATGTGACCTAATTGACATATAGGGAACATTCCATAATAAGTGCAGAATACATTATTTTCAAGGGGTCATAGACTCTTTACCCAAATAGATGATAGGTGGGGCCAAGAATCAAGTCTACAAATGTTAAACCCTGAAATTAACTAGATTCTATTCTTAGACCACAGGGGAATTGAGCCACAGTCATAGCGAAATGAAAATCAAGAAGTCCTTCAATGTTTAAAATTAAATGGAACTTTGCTACATATCCTAAAGGTCAGAGAGGGAATCTCAATAGAAATTCTGAACCTTTTCTACATGAGGGCTCACACACAATGGCACTTTCTTTGTGAAGAGCATTATAATAACCTAGACAGGAGTTGAGCCTTAAGTCAGAGTTCTGACTACCCCAGCCACACCTGGCAGGCTTGGCCTGCGGTCCCCCTCAGCTGTCCTTTCTGGTGGTCCTGAGCTAAGGGGGTCAACATGGCCATATGGAAATGGGAAGCTGCCCACTCATAATGATGACGGTGCCCACTACCCAGCTGCCCTCTCTGGTGGCTTTGAGCTAAGGGGGTCAACATGGCCGTATGGAAATTAGAAGCTCCCCACTCTTAGTGATGACGTTGCTATCGTATCATCCTCACCAGTCCAACAACATGATTTCTGAGTGAAATATGACACAAGAGTGACTTCTTGGCATTCCTTCAGGTTTGAAAATCATCTGGTGAGTCATCTATTCGAAATATGGATTCAACATGTGTACTTTATTCTGGAAAAGCAATAGACCCAATAGCAATTATGGCTTCCTGAGATCTTGTTCTTGAGAGACATCATACTGGCTCTTTGTAGCATTCTGCCTCTTAAACTTCCCAACTAGGGTGTAGATATTTTTAGGCACATTTTCAGACGGTTAGAAAGGGACTCGGATGATATGAGTCACAGAGGATTTTAGTGTCAGAAACCTAAGTGGGATCCCCAAACTGACTCCAAATTGCTTGTTGTTCCATACAGGGTACTATTTCCCTCTTATCTCTGGTCTTCTCAATCTGGAAACCTATCAAGTATCAGGATTTTCTTGTCATGTGGACAACTGGAACGAATTCAGCGGGCCTTTTCACATCTGCCCATGGTGATCATTAAGATCATTATCTCAGTGGAGGACCTCTGGGTAAGATACTCAAAGATCCTTAGGAATACAGACAGTATAATATTTTTCTGGTATTAAAGTTACTGAAACCAACTATCTTTTTTAGTCCATTCAGGCTCTGGTATGTTCAGAGGGTGCTGTAAAACAGGTCTGAAATAGTATTTAAAAACACTCAGCTCAGCCTCTTCTACAAAGTGAGCCAATGCTTATAAATATGGCTAAAATATGCCCTTACCTACGATTACTTCCCAGCCATCATAGTGTTTATATGGTATGACTGTCACTTACATTAGTCAACATTTGCAGAGAAAGAACTTAGGGCATCCAGGGGGCAGTTCATGTTGAAATTAGTTTGTGACAACGAGCTACTGTGTTTTATTCTGCAGTCCAAGGGAATGGTGCCAGACATCTCTAAGGTGTCTAGCAGTTCTACAATTCTGATTTTAAGTGGTCTGTGTGCTTCATAGATTTGGGCAGGAGAAGGGCAGGAGTCCAGAGACTGTGAACACTTCTGTTACCTGTGCTGACCATGGAGCAGGTAGCCTTCTGTGGGCATCATTTTGAATTCTTGGTACTCTTGTGAAAGGTGCTTTTGTCTCAAATTCCTCCATTTAGGAGTAATTATAATGATGAAAGTAATTTTTATCTTATATCATCTGTGGACCCTGATCCTGGGCTCCCAGGGAAGCTATCCTTTAACATTTTACCCGGCTCAAATTGATTGGGCAAAACCTCAAAGCATGGGCCCTATTTCTGCCCCAAGCACATGTTGTACATCTGCTTCGAGAAGAAAACAATAACCAAAAATGCCAACATAAAGATAAGAAAAAATAAAGAACCTCTCTGGCTCCCATAAGATTAAAGTCATACTGACATGTACATACTGAAAACATAAGAAAGAGTCTGTCACTTTCTAGAATCTAAGAATATCCTCATTGTGGTGTGTAACTCTGTACTTAAAAGAAAACAGAAAAAAATATATAAGCCTGCCCCAAATGTTCCTTCCCCGGAGCACTCCCTTCTTGGTGAAGATTGTGTCTCCCAGGAAGCTGTCCTGACTTTGGTTTGAAGAAAGGTCTCTTCCTTTCTCTCTAAAATGTTTTTAAAAGTTCATTCACGCAATGTCGATAATAACAGTGTTTTCTATTTAAGTGAGAAATAAATGTTCCACTCTAGTTTTATTGGGAATAGACGAATTTAGGGTTTCTTTAGAAGAGTAAGTCTGCCTTCCAGAAAAGGCAAGGTCATTGGTCTATTGAGAATGAAGATAATTACTGATAAACAACATATATGTGTTACCCCTTCGCCCAGAAACCGAAGCAGATGTGCAGGCTTTAGGTCAGAGGTGCCTTCTTCTCCCCACCTGACAGCAATTCTCTGCTCTGGCTCCAAGAAACCCGAGGTTTTGAACGTCAGCATCGGAGTCAGCGAGGCAGCTTGTCACAGGACGCCAGTGTTCAGAGAAAGCACAGGTATGTTTGGCAAAATGTCCTATCTATGTCAGGGCTGGAGGTAAAACCTCTCATTATCCCAAAACCTCCTGGGCTTTTCTCTTTTCTCTAGTTGAGCCACAAAGTAAAATTGAAGTAGCTGTCAGCATTCTGGGTTTGGTACAAGAATTACTTAGTTTCCCTGCAGGTAGAACTTTGCAGGGGATCACAATTTCTCTGTCCATTTATTGCTTACAAATGTATTTTGACCATCTGTTTCCTAGGAACCATCTTTTATTAGAAAGGGGAGGTGAGATTCACTCTGTGCCTGTTTGTAACATCTAATTTGTTCCTTCATCTAACAGTGTTTATTCAATTGGGCCTAAGATATGGTTGAGTGGCAAGCATCTAGAGTTAGGTGGCTTTTTTTCATCTGATACAGACTTGGATGATGTCATTTGACAAAGGTGATGTTTCATCATTGATTAGTTTATTCATCAGAAGAGTTAAAATTAGGGTGGAGGGAAAATTAAAAATTATCCAAACCGGCCTGTTCCTGTTTAAAAGTTGAGCTTGACTTTCTAGTTTTACTAAATGTATTATCTCGCTATTTTGAGGTGCCATATTCTCTCTGTAGTTTCTTTGGTGGTGGAGTCAGAAGGAGAGTCTGGGAATTCTTTTGGATAGTGGCATGCTGGTGGCTTCAAGGGGCTTGGCGTCAGGAGCCTTGGGGTGAAGTCTGCAACTGCTTGCCTGACCCTGGGTGCATCTCACAGAGGTTTTGCTTCATCTTATGAAATTGCCAGCAGATAATGTTCTGCTTAAAGGGGAACACTCCCATCCTGTTGGTGGCAATGCAAAGTGGTGCAGCCAGTCTAGGAAACAGTGTGGGGGTTCCTCAAAAAGTTAAACATTGAACAACCCCATGATCCAGGAATTGCTCTCCTAGGTATTTACCCAAAGGATACAAAAATGCAGATTCAAAGGGGGTACATGCACCATGATGTTTATAGCAGCAATGTCCACAGTAGCCAAACTATGGAGAGAATCCCAAAGTCTATGCACTGATGAATGGATAAAGCAGAAGTGGGATACATATATATAATGGAATATGACCCAGCTTCAAAAAGAATGAAATCTTACCCTTTGCAAGGATGTGGATGGACCTAGAGTGTATTAAGCTAAGCAAAATATTTGAGGAAAGAGAAATATCCTATGCTCTCACGCTTGTGGAATTTCAGAAAGAAAACAGATGAACAGAGTGGAGGGGTGATGAGAGAGGCAAACAAGGAAATAGACTCAAACTTGGAGAACAAACTGAGTGTTGCTGCAGGACAGGGGCATGGGGGGAAGAGTTAAATGGGTGAGGGGTATTAAGGAGGGCACTTGTGATGAGCACCGAGTTCTGTATGCAGGTGAGGAATCACTAAATCCTACCCCTGAAGCGAATATTCCATGGCATGTGAACTAACTGGAATTTAAGTAAAAGAAGAAAGGAAAAAGTGTTCTGCTTCATGAAGAGTGAGGTAAAATTGTAGTGATTTGGGCTGTACTATTCTATAGATGAGAGATGTGAAACACCCTGTTGTAGGATACACTAGTTTCTTATCACATAAGGAGTCCTCAGAAAGCTGCAATGAAAGATTCAGGTCTCAGAGCATGTTCATGTTCCACTGATATGTTACAGTTTGCACAGGTAGGAAAGAAGGTGGAGAGAGAGGCAACAGAAGGGGAAAGCAGGTGTGAACCTTTCATTTGTTAGCATTATAGCTTTCTCATGAAAGCTTTATGTCAGTGTGATTTTGGAAGCAGAGGGGGAATCCGGGAGCTTTGCAGGAGACAGGGGGGAGTTCCAGGTCTGGGTAAAGCTGACAGGGGTCCCAGATGAGAGCTGAATGCATTCTGCAGCAGGGTGTGTTCAGGGTGGGCTCCAGGGGTGGCTGTGGGTCTCCTGGGTGAGAGTTGTGACAGGTGAGGGCTGTGTGCAAGTTCCTGGCTGAGGACAAGTGAGGCACTGGCTGAGAGCTGGCAGAGAACCTTCTTCTGGGCCGCCATCCTCACCCAACACACAGCCTCATCTTCTGTTCCTGTCACTCCAATTCAGACTTCTCCGAAGTTGAGTGAGAACACATCAAGAGCATTCTTAACAGAAGGGAAAGCATGTGCAAAGGCTCTGGGGCAGGAGAATTTCAGGTATGTCCAGGAGCAGCAAGAAGGACCTGTAGCCACAGGAGACAGCTTAGGACATGACCTCAGAGAGGTGTCAGAAAGCCATTCCAGGGCTATAACCCCATGAGACCCTGTTTCACTGGGCCATCCTGGCTACAGTGTTGAGAACAGATGACAGAGGGTTGAAGATGGCAAGGGACGTCAATGACGAATCTTTTCCAGGATCTCAGGCACTGTGGACCAGACAGGTGGCCTTGGATGGAGTGGTTAGACCTATTCTGGGTCCATTTTGAAGATGGAGCTTGCAGGATTTGCTGATGGGTTAGCTATTAGGAGCTGGAGAACGGAGGAATTGGGGTAAATCCCATCTGTTGTGGGTTTTCCTGATCGAGGGGAAGGAGAGGTTTTCTCAGGGGGTAGGAGGTAGTCCGTGTTCCGCATGCTGAGGAAAGTGCCTTTCCCGGTGGATCTGCTGAGGTTTGTGTCTGGGAGAACCTTTCACATCTCCTCCCTCAGCAATGCTCACGTACAAGTATCCCCCACTTTTTAAACGTTCACAGTAAGACACTGGGCTTTCTTGAAAGAACTATGTTATTACCCAGCTTCAGTAAGAGGAAGAGACCTGAAGAGGATTTCCCTCTTATGAAAAAAAGTGAACAGTGAGAATAGCGTTCAGCATCTGTTTTGGGGAGAAGCACGACAGAGGCGGCGTGCACCCCAACCAGGTCCTTCCGCTGGGATCCGCTCTCCGCATCCAGCCACCAGCATTTTGAATGGTGTCTGTGAGCCTCTGCTTCTGCTTTATCTTCATTTATGCTGGGCCTCCGTTAGAAACTTGTGTCCTGAGGCCTAAGAAAAGCCAAAGAGAGGAATTTTGGAGTCTGAGCACACTGTCTAATTGTTCCGTGTAAATTAATGGCCATTCCTTCTTGACACCATTTCTGCTGTGCAAGGTTTCTCAGAAGCCCTGTACTTTCAAAGAGCAGGGAAACCTATACCCCATGCTGCGGGGTTAGTTTTAGTCTCCATGCTGGACAGAACATTTCATGACTGTCGGATTTTCTCACTCAAACATTGAGACTTTGACCACCTTCACCCGTTTCTAGCACCCCATCTCCGAATCTGGCACCTACCAATCTGCTCTCAGTATCTATGCGTTCAGTATTTGTTTATTCCTCGTGGAATGTACATGAGAGCATCTGGTATTGGTCTTTCTGTGTCTGAGTTACTTGGCATAAGGACCCCAAGGTCTGTGTTTCCATGTCTGGTTCTTGTGAATAATGCTGCACTGAATGTGGGAGTGCATCTGTCTTTTTGAGGCAGTATTTTTGTGTTCTCCAAATCAATACTCTGTAGAGCCATTACTGGGTCATGTGGTAGTTGTATTTATTTTTTCAGGAACCTCCATACCGTTTGTCACAATGGCTGCACCAATTTCCATTCCCACCAACAGTGCACAGTGTCTCCTTGTCTGCACACCCTTGACCCCACCTGGTGTCTGTCTCTGGGAAAATTGCTGTTCCAACAATTGTGAGGGGATAGCCGATTGTGGGTTTGATGATGTTTCCCTGTCGATATTAAGTGATGTCGAATAACTTTCTCTGTCTGTTGGCACCTGTGTGCCATCTTTGGAAAGTATCTATTCACATATTCTCCCATTTTTTAATACAGATTTTTTTTTGTTTTGATTTGTACGAGTGTTGTGTGTATTTTGGATATTAGCCTCTTCTCACACATATGATTCGCAGATATTTTTTCTTATTGGGTCAGTGGCCTTTTAAGTTTTTGCTGGTTTCTTTTGCCAAGTGGAAGATTTCATTTTGAAGTTGTTCCACTTGTTTATTTTTGCTTTTGTTTCTTTGCGTTTGGTGTCGGATCTGAAGACTCTTTGCCAAAACCTATGTCGAGAGACTTAGTACCTGTGTCTTCTTGGAGGTTTATGGATTCAGGTCTTATGTTCAAATCATTCATCCATTAAAAATTTTGGTGGTGTAAGAAATTGACCCAGTTATATTCTTCTGCCTTTAGTGTCCAGTTTGCCTGTTACCGCTCACTGTAGACACAGTCCTTCCCTCATGGCATATCTTCTGCTGCTGTGTCGTAAGTTAGGATCATCTACGTGTGGGTAAGTTTCTGAGCTTTCTGTTCTGTTCCACTGACCTTGGGTCTGTGTTTATGCCAGTACCATCCTGTTTTGATGACAACATCTTTGTAATCTAGCTTGAAATCCAGGAGTGTGTTGACTGCACCTTTCTTTCTTCAGGTTGCTTTGCGTTTTTGGGGCCTTTTGTGATTCCATACAAGTTTGAGGACTGTTATCTATTTCCTTGAATAATGCCACTGGAATTCAGATAGGGATTTCATCACATCTGTCGATTGCTTTGGGTACGATGGACATGTTCACATAATTAACTCTTCCAGTTAAGGAGCATGGCGTATGCTTCCATTTGTTTGTGTTGCCTTCCAAATCTTTGAACCACACATTCTGCCCCCCTCGACACACATGTTTTTCATTTCTTTTCTGCCATGTGTTGAGTGTACTATGTCTTTCGCATTTTTGGTTACTTTTATTCCTAGATTTTTTTGATGCAATTGTAAATGGCATTGCTTTTTTAATTTCTCTTTGCGAAAGTGTGTCATCAGTATACAGAAATGCAAGAAGTTGGGTCATCTGGGTGGCCCCATAGGTGACGTGTCTGCCTTCAGCTCAGGTCATGATCCCAGAGTTCTGGGATTGAGCCCCGTGTAGGGCTCCCCGCTTATCGAGGGTCTGCTTCTCCCTCTTTCTGACACTACCCCTGCATGTGCTTTTTCTCTTCCTCTCAAATAAATAAATAAAATCTGAAAAAAAGTAAAGACAACAGGTCTCTGTATATTGACTTTATATCCTGCAGCTTTCTTGAATTTGTTTAAATTAACAGTTTTTTTTTTTTTGCGGAATCTTTCGGGATTTCATGTCATTTGCAAATAGTGACAGTTTTCCTGTATGGATTTCATATCTTTCTCCTTTTTTAAAATGATGTTAGTCACCCTACAGTACTTCATTTGTTTTTGATGAAGTGTTCCATGATTCATTGCTTGCATATAACCCCTAGTGCTCATTATGACACGTGCCCTCCTTAATACCCATCACCAGGATTACCCATTCCCCTACCCTCCCTTTCTGCAACCTTCAGTTTGTTTCCCAGTGTCAATAGTCTCTCATGGTTCATCTCCCCCTCTCATTCCCCCCCCCTTCACTTTTCCCTTCCTTCTTCTAATGTTACATGCTATTCCTTCCATTCCACATCGGAGTCAAACCTTATGATAATTGTCTTTCTCTGCTTGACTTAATTTCACTTAGCATAATCCCCTCCTGGTCCATCCACCTTGGTGCAAATGGTGGGTATTCATCCTTTCTGATGACTGAGTAATATTCCATTGTATAGATGAACCACATCTTCTTCGTCCATTCATTTGCTGAAGGACATCGTGGCTCCTTCCACAGTTTGGCTATTATGGACATTGTTGCTATGAACATTGGGATACAGGTGTCCCTTCTTTTCATTGCTCTGTGTCTATAGGGTAAATACCCAGTAGTGCAATTGGTGGGTCATAGGATAGCTCTGTGTTTAATGTCTTGAGGAACCCCCATATTGTTCAAAAGTGCCTATACCAGCTTGAATTCTCACGAGTAGTGTAAGAGGGCTCCCCTTTCTCCATATCCTCTCTGACTTTTTGTAATTTCCTGTCTTGTTAATTTGTTTTTCAAGATTTTATTTATTTATTCCACAGGGATAGAGATGGCCAGCGAGAGAGGGAACACAAGCAGGGGGAGTGGGAGAGGAAGAAGCAGGCTCATAGCGGAGGAGCCTGATGTGGGGCTCGATCCCGTAATGCCAGTATCACGCCCTTAGCCGAAGACAGACGCTTAACCTCTGTACTACCCAGGTGCCCCCTGTGTTGTTAATTTTAACCATTCTAACTGGTATAAGGTGGTATCTCATTGTCGTTTTGATTTGTATTTGCCTGCTGGCAAGTGATGTGGAGCATTTTTTCATGTGTCTGTTGGCCATTTGTATGTCTTCTTTGGAGAAGTATCCCTTTGTGTCTTCTGCCCATTTTTTGGGTGTCGAGTTTGAGGAGTTCTTTATAGATCTTGGATACTAGCCCTTTATCTGTAATATCATTTGCAGATATCTTCTTCGATTCCATAGGTTGACTTTTTGTTTTGTTGATCATTTGCTTTGCCCTGCAAAAGCTTTTTATCTTGGTGAAGTGCCAATAGTTCCTTTTTTGCTTTTATTTCCTTTGCCTTTAGAGACGTGGCTTGCAAGAAGTTGTTGTGTCCAAGGTTGAAGAGTTCTTTTGATTTTGATATGAGACAGGAATCCATTATCTTTCTTTCCTGATTGTATTCGAGTCCTCTGTCTTTCTTGGTGAGTCTAGCTAAGTTTGTCAGTTTTGTTTATCTTTCCAAAAAAGGCAGCTTTCATTTTCATTGTTTTTTTTTTTTTGTCTTTTCAGTCTCCGTTGGATTTATTTATGCATTCCTTTTTGTTATTTCCTTATTTCTACTAATTTGGGGCTTTGTTTGTTGTTTTATTTTCTACTTCTTTACCACATAAATCAAGTTGTTTATTGGAGACCATTCTCATGGATTGATGAAGACTTGAGTTTCTATGAATGTCCCCCATAAAGCTACTTTTGCTGCATCCCTTATGTTTTTGTAAGTTGTCTTTTTCATCAGTGTCAAGGTACTTCTAAAATTTTTTTGATTTCTTCTTTGACTGTTGGTTGTTCAGTAGCTTGTTGTTAAATCTCCACATATTTTTTTAAGATTATTTAGGTATCTGACAGAGAGTGAGACAGTGAAAGAGGGAATGGAAGCAGGGGGGTGGGAGAGGGAGAAGCGGGCTTCCCGCTGAGCAAGGAGCCTGATTCCAGGCTAAATCCCAGGATCCTGGGATCAGGACCTGAGCTGAAGGCAGATCCTTAACAACTGATCCACCCAGGCCCCCCAATCTCCACCTATTTTTGACTGTCCCATTTTTTTCTTGAGACTGATTTCTAGTGTCATATCATTGTGGTTGGACAAGATTTGAAGCAGAAGGTGAAGAGAGCATTCAGATAAAGGTTTGTTTCCTGAAGGGTTTTCTGAGGGCAGAGCATGAGTTCCGTGGGATGGAGGAAGGTTTTGTGAGATGGGGGGTGGGGTTAACCCTTGTTAGAATTACTGACTACTACCATGCAGGCTGTGTGCTACCGTTCACACCGTAGTCCTGATGGACTTGTACTTCATTAGAAATATTTTCTAGGAGGTGTAGGCATAGCCTTCTCTTAAAGAAAGGTGCCATGTGGGTTCATGGCATGACCCCAGGTCACCAACCAGGATGTATGGTATTGTGGGTGATCAGAAACAGGCTTTCTGTGGGAAGTGACAGAAATAAGGTATGGTGAGCTCCATGACCATAGGTGAGGTCCCGAGTGACCCACTGGGTGTTGGGTTCTGTGGATCTGTCTCATCAGGTGCTGTGGAATTCAGGGACACCCTCCTGTCTGTGGATTTTTGTGGAGACAGGTAGACATCAGTGTCTGGCCAGGCATGAGGGTCGCACTGGCCCACCACCAGAGGTGCAGCGTGCGGGGGAGCCACTGCTTGGTTTCCACGAAAGCTGCCCAACGTCTGTGACTGTGATTCCTAGCAGACGTAAGGGGAGAGGAGGCCGGGGGTGGTGCACACTTCCTAGACTTGTGGTCAGGTCTAGTCTGGAGCCCACTGAAGTCAGCCACACCTGGCCAGGAGGCACCCAGTCAGTGTAGCTTTGGGCACTGCTCCCATGGTACTTCGTGCCAGCTCCATGCTGCCACCTCCTGCTTTTCATCATCATCTTCAAGGTCATGTGACTCTGCTCTTGCCCCATGGCCTCCGGGGTATTGTCCGTCCTCCATCTGGCCCTCGTCCCTGGTGCCCTGTGCAGTCTGATGCCAGGGTAGCCTTCTCGAGACAAACATCTGGCCCTGATGGAACACTTCCATGGATCTCGTGTGATGCGAGGATGATGCCCTGCCCTGGAAGGGGGCTGCAGGTCCCCAATTAGGAGAGCCATGTCTCCCTTTTCAGCATGGCCTGCCCTCCCCTCAGTCTTCTTCAGGGAATCTCTCCCCACTTTCTGAGCGGACAGCTCTGAACTTAAAAATGAATATTATTTTACATATCTCTATGCCTTAGTTCATCCATGGCATGTCTTTCAGCCCCGTTAGTGGGGTTTTTTTTTTAGCAGTTCTGAAGGGCTGTCTGCTCATGGAGGGGATGACCTGGGTGGGACAGCTTTCCCTCTCATCTCCCTCAGCATGTCTCTGAGCCCTGAGGCCAGCTGTCCCACTGAGGATTGAGGGACCCGAGCCAGCCCATCCTGAACCCAGGCTGTGTCAGTTGTGTAGACTGATGTGTGTTGGAGCGGTGGGCAGCCGGCATGGGCCAGGGGCAGGCAGTGTCTCCTTCTCATTCCTTCCCTCCCTTCCTCCCAGAGGTAGCTCAGAGCAGCCTTCAACCCCTGCATCTCCAGATCCCTTGACTTATGCCTTCTGTGTTCAGCTGGTGACCTTGGAGTTTCGCATGGATTCTACCTCCCGTACCCTCTCCTGTAGCAGTTCCTGGATCAGGGGAGGGGTTGGACCCTTGTCTGTTTTGATCTTCTTCCTGTCCCGCACCAAGCCCACCCACCATTGCATCTTCCATGTATGTGCTTGGAAGCAAGCCCATCCACAGGCAACCTATTAGCCAAATGGATCCAGGCAATGAACATTGAAGTAGAGATCCAGGATCCATAATAAACCTGCTCTGAAACCTGTCCCAAAGTCTGTGACTCTCTCACACTGAAACAGAAACAATAATAGCTTTCTGGACTGTGAAGTGACATGTCTCTCTAATTCCAATCTTGAATGCATAGGTGCTGAACCTGGACAGAAAAGGACCATGGCTCCCGTGGGCTGGGATCCATAGTAAGAACTCAGTGAAATCTGAATTCGAGGCATAGAGTAAATAATTATTGTAGAGCGAATCCTCCCAAGTAGGGCTTATGCACAGTGCACAGGAAAAGCTTTTTTAAAGAGGTTCCTGAAAGAAAAATCTTTTTTAAAAATTTATTTTAATTCCAGTAGAGCTAACATACAGTGTTACATTCGTTTCAGGTGTACAATAGAGTGATTCAGTAATTCTATATATTACTCAGTGGTCATCAAGAAAAGTGTCCCCTTAATCCGCTTCATCTATTTCACTCATCCCTCTATCCACCTCCTCTCTGGTAACCATCCATTTGTTCTCTATTGTTAAGAGTTTGTATTTTCCCATGCCCATACTCAGACAACCCTGTTTGGGTAGAGTTTCCGTGTCCCCTGCAAGGGTGAATGGGGGTGGGCATGCTCTGGGCCAGTATTTCCAGGCTTTTGTTCCCTGGCGGCTTTCTCTGGTGATCTGCTGTGCCTTTTCTGAGAGTCAGAGCAGCAGAGGCTGAATTGTCACAGAACAGAGGGAATGCGGCCCGTTCTCCACCCTTGTTCTGGCCACTTTAACTCCATTACTGTTGGTGCTGCTCAACCCTGTAGCATCCTGGGATGTGCACCCCACACCTGGTGTCCCTGGCCTCAGTTCCGGGGCTAGTGCATCTCTGTCCTTTGTGTTTCTAATGCTGCCAGCCACCAGAAGACCTGATCTCTCTCTGGAAGCTCCTGGTCTCAGTCTGGATCCCCTGAGCACACCGGGATTCCAGAGTTCCATGAGAAGCCTGGTGGCTCTGGCACCTGGTTCAGGGTCTCAGTCTGCTGTTTCGCAGGTGCCTACCGCAAGTCCGCCAGATCCCCTGTGCAGGTGGCCTGCCAGCCGCCAGCCGCCCCGTGGGCTCCCGGGTCTCCTGGTCTCAGTCTATGCCTGGTGAGCACACCGGGATTCTGGTGTTCCAGGAGAAGCCTGGTGGCGCACGCTCTGGGCTCACCGGTCTCAGTCCACTCTCTCCCGTGTGAAATCCATGAGTCCGCCCGCTCCCTGGTGCAGGTGGTTGCTGCTTCCGGGCGCCAGAACATGGCAGCTCCCCCCCTTCCATTTATCTGCTGATATCTGTGCCCGGTTTCAAGGCTCCCCGCTTCATACCTCAATACTCAGCGCTGGAGATGTTCATTTGTAGAGATCCAGATGTATCTTCCTGCCTCTCAGGCTGATTCCGTGGTTGTTTAGGCTGGTCCGGTACCTATCCAGCTCAACTCAGGGGACCTGCTGAAAAAGGGGTCTCCTACTCCTCTGCCATCTTAACTCCTCTCTTGTACCTGAAATAGTATTTAAAAACACTCAGCTCAGCCTCTTCTACAAAGTGAGCCAATGCTTATAAACATGGCTAAAATATTCCCTTACCTACGATGACTTCCCAGCCATCGTAGTTTTTAAATGGTATGACTGTGACTTACATTAGTCAACATTTGCAGAGAAAGAACTTAGTGCATCCAGGGGGCACTTCATGTTGAAATTAGTTTGTGACAACGAGCTACTGTGTTTTCTTCTGCAGTCCAAGGGAATGGTGCCAGACATCTCTAAGGTGTCTAGCAGTTCTACAATTCCGATTTTAAGTGGTCTGTGTGCTTTAGAGATTTGGGCAAGAGAAGGGCAGGAGTCCAGAGACTGTGAACACTTCTGTTACCTGTGCTGACCATGGAGCAGGTAGCCTTCTGTGGGCATCATTTTGATTTCTTGGTACTCTTGTGAAGGTGCTTTTGTCTCAAATTCCTCCATTTAGGAGTAATTATAATGATGAAAGTAATTTTTATCTTATATCATCTGTGGGCCCTGATCCTGGGCTCCCAGGGAAGCTATCCTTTAACATTTTACCCGGCTCAAAATGACTGGGCAAAACCTGAAAGCATGGGCCCTATTTCTGCCCCAAGCACATGTTGTACATATGCTTCGAGAAGAAAACAATAACCAAAAATGCCAACATAAAGATAAGAAAAAATAAAGAACCTCTTTGGCTCCCATAAGATTAAAGTCATACTGACATGTACATACTGAAAATGCATAAAAACATTGCATTTCCTAAAGCCCAAGCCTTGGAGGGTCTGAGAGACTTGCCCAAAACCAGGCACACCCCAGCAGGGAGGGCTGGTGCAGAAAGGGAAGGGGCAGGACTCTGAGGGTGGTCTGCAGCTAGAGGGGTCCCTGGAAGGGGCCAGTTATGTGGGGGGACCCCGGCCCACGACCCCACCCATGCCTGTGCTGGGTGTTGGGTCAAGCAGGCACTTCTTGGGCCCCCTGCACTTTCAGGGTTCCAGGGGCTTGAGGGCGGGTTTCCCAGCATCCAAGGGGCTCAGGCACCACCCTCACCAACCATTCACCGCTTGGGGGTGGAGCTATGTCTCTGTGGGCAGTCCCAGACTTGCAGTGGTTTGCAGACTTGGGGCAAAGAAGGGGCACTGAGAGAGAGAGAGAGTTGCCCTGTGGAGATCCCTGCTGGTGAGTGAGCAGCGTGCACTGGGGTGGGGGTCCGGGGGTAGGGTGCGCCCCAGGTGGGAGGCAGGGTTCTGGAAGGGCATGTGGAGAGGGTTCCTTGTGGGGACTCAGGTGAGTTTTCTTTTTCCCTTTAAAGTCTCTTCTGCCCCATGTCCTCAACTGACTTTATTCCCCATACCCGTGAACTCCAGGACACCCACTCACCTGAGCTTTTGTGGGATGGGTTGCAGAATTTCAAGGTTTCCCCTGTTCCCCTGGAAGAGTGCGGGTAAGGACTTCACACAATCCCCACCTTCAGTTCTCTGACACAGTGCAGGTGATGCATCTTGAGCAGTACCCTGAGTTCAGCAGGGTGTGCCCTGGTCCCCAGGTACAGGTGTGGCAGTAGCATGCCCCAGAGCCGTCCCCCAACTTCAGCATTATGCCACGTGTGCCCCCGGGTTAGTGGTAATTGGCTATTAGAATCATGCAGGAAAATCCTCCAGGTGGGGGCCTGGAGGCGGGCATAAACCAGACCCCACTCTAGTTGCATTGGGAATAGACGAATTGAGGGTTTCTTTAGAAGAGTAAGTCTGCTTTCCAGAAAAGACAAGGTCATTGGTCTATTGAGAATGAAGATAATTACTGCTAAACAACAAGTATGTGTTGCCCCTTCGCCCAGAAACCGAAGCAGGTGTGCAGGCTTTAGGTCAGAGGCGCCTTCTTCTCCCCAGCTGACGGCACTTCTCTGCTCTGGCTCCAAGACACACGAGGTTTTGAACGTCAGCATCGGAGTCAGCGAGGCAGCTTGTCACAGGACACCAGTGCTCAGAGAAAGCACAGGTATGTTTGGCAAAATGTCCTATCTATGTCAGGGCTGGAGGTAAAACCTCTCTTTATCCCAAAACCTCCTAGGCTTTTCTCTTTTCTCTAGTTGAGCCACAAAGTAAAATTGAAGTAGCTGCCAGCATTCTGGGTTTGGTACAAGAATTACTTAGTTTCCCTGCAGGTAGAACTTTGCAGGGGATCACAATTTCTCTGTCCATTTATTGCTTACAAATGTATTTTGCCCATCTGTTTCCTAGCAACCCTCTTTTATTAGAAAGGGAAGGTGAGATTCACTCTGTGCCTGTTTGTAACATCTAATTTGTTCCTTCATCTAACAGTGTTTATTCAATTGGGCCTAAGATATGGTTGAGTGACCAGCATCTAGAGTTAGGTGGCTTATTTTCATCTGATACAGACTTGGATGATGTCATTTGGCAAAGGTGATGTTTCATCATTGATTAGTTTATTCATCAGAAGCGTTAAAATTAGGGTGGAGGGAAAATTAAAAATTATCCAAAGCGGCCTGTTCCTGTTTAAAAGTTGAGCTTGACTTTCTAGTTTTACTAAATGTATTATCTCGATATTTTGAGGTGCCATATTCTCTCTGTAGTTTCTTTGGTGGTGGAGTCAGAAGGAGAGTCTGGGAATTCTTTTGGATAGTGGCATGCTGGTGGCTTCAAGGGGCTTGGCGTCAGGAGCCTTGGGGTGAAGTCTGCAACTGCTTGCCTGACCCTGGGTGCATCTCCCAGAGGTTTTGTTTCCTCTTATGAAATTGCCGGCAGATAATGTTCTGCTTAAAGGGGAACCCTCCCATCCTGTTGGTGGCAATGCAAAGTGGTGCAGCCAGTCTGGGAAACAGTGTGGGGGTTCCTCAAAAAGTTAAACATCGAACAACCACATGATCCAGGAATTGCTGTACTAGGTATTTACCCAAAGGATACAAAAATGCAGATTCAAAGGGGGTACATGCACCATGATGTTTATAGCAGCAATGTCCACAGTAGCCAAACTATGGAGAGAATCCTAAAGTCCATGCACTGATGAATGGATAAAGCAGAAGTGGGATACATATATATAATGGTATATGACCCAGCTTCAAAAAGAATGAAATCTTACCATTTGCAAGGATGCGGATGGACCTAGAGTGTATTGAGCTAAGCAAAATCATTGAGGAAAGAGAAATATCCTATGCTCTCATGCTTGTGGAATTTCAGAAAGAAAACAGATGAACAGAGTGGAGGGGTGATGAGAGAGGCAAACAAGGAAATAGACTCAAACTTGGAGAACAAACTGAGTGTTGCTGCAGGACAGGGGCATGGGGGGAAGAGTTAAATGGGTGAGGGGTATTAAGGAGGGCACTTGTGATGAGCACCGGGTACTGTATGCAGGTGAGGAATCACTAAATCCTACCCCTGAAGCGAATATTCCATGGCATGTGAACTAACTGGAATTTAAGTAAAAGAAGAAAGGAAAAAGTGTTCTGCTTCATGAAGAGTGAGGTAAAATTGTAGTGATTTGGGCTGTACTATTCTATAGATGAGACATGTGAAACACCCTGTTGTAGGATACACTAGTTTCTTATCACATAAGGAGTCCTCAGAAAGCTGCAATGAAAGATTCAGGTCTCAGAGCATGTTCATGTTCCACTGATATGTTACAGTTTGCGCAGGTAGGAAAGAAGGTGGAGAGAGAGGCAACAGAATGGGAAAGCAGGTGCGAAACGTTCAATACTTAGCATTATAGCTTTCTCATGAAAGCCTTGCGATTTTGGAAGCAGAGGGGGAATCCGGGAGCTTTGCAGGAGACAGGGGAGTTCCAGGTCTGGGTAAAGCTGACAGGGGTCCCAGAGGAGAGCTGAATGCATTCTGCAGCAGGGTGTGGGAAGGGGTGGCTGTGGGTCTCCTGGGTGAGAGTTGTGACAGGTGAGGGCTGTGTGCAAGTTCCTGGCTGAGGGCAAGGGAGGCACAGGCGGCGAGCTGGCAGAGAACCTTCTTCTGGGCCACCAGCCTCACCCAACACACAGCCTCATCTTCTGTTCCTGTCACTCCAATTCAGACTTCTCCGAAGGTGAGTGAGAACACATCAAGAGCATTCTTAACAGAAGGGAAAGCATGTGCAAAGGCTCTGGGGCAGGAGAATTTCAGGTATGTCCAGGAGCAGCAAGAAGGCCCTGTGGCCACAGGAGACACCTTAGGACATGACCTCAGAGAGGTGACAGAAAAAACCATTCCAGGGCTATAACCCCATGAGACCCTGTTTCACTGGGCCATCCTGGCTACAGTGTTGAGAACAGATGACAGAGGGTTGAAGATGGCAAGGCAGGTCAATGACAAAGCTTTTACAGGAACTCAGGCACTGTGGACCAGACAGGTGGCCTTGGATGGAGTGGTTAGACCTATTCTGGGTCCATTTTGAAGATGGAGCTCACAGGATTTGCTGATGGGTTAGCTATTAGGAGCAGGAGAACGGAGGAGTTGGGGTAACTCCCAGCTGTTGTGGGTTGTCCTGATCGAGGGGAAGGAGAGGGTTTCTGGGGGTAGGAGGTAGTCCGTGTTCTGCATGCTGAGGAAGGTGCCTTTCCCAGTGGATCTGCTGAGGTTTGTGTCTGGGAGAACCTTTCACATCTCCTCCCTCAGCAATGCTCAAGTACAAGTATTCCCCACTTTTTAAACGTTCACAGTAAGACATTGGGCTTTCTTGAAAGAACTATGTTATTACCCAGCTTCAGTAAGAGGAAGAGACCTGAAGAGGATTTCCCTCTTATTAAAAAAGGTGAACAGTGAGAATCGCGTTCAGCATCTGTTTTGGGGAGAAGCATGACAGAGGCGGCGTGCACCCCAACCAGCTCCTTCCGCTGGGAACCGCTCTCTGCATCCAGCCACCAGCACTTTGAATTGTGTCTGTAAGCCTCTGCTGTGCTTTATCTTCATTTATGCTGGGCCTCCGTCAGAAACTTGTTTCCTGAGGCCTAAGAAAAGCCAAAGAGAAGGAATTTTGGAGTCTGAGGACACTATCTAATTGTTCCGTGTAAATTAATGGCCATTCCTTCTTGACACCATTTCTGCTGTGCAAGGTTTCTCAGAAGCCCTGTACTTTCAAAGAGCAGGGAAACCTATACCCCATGCTGCGGGGTTAGTTTTAGTCTCCATGCTGGACAGAACATTTCATGACTGTCGGATTTTCTCACTCAAACATTGAGACTTTGACCACCTTCACCCGTTTCTAGCACCCCATCTCCGAATCTGGCACCTACCAATCTGCTCTCAGTATCTATGCGTTCAGTATTTGTTTATTCCACATTGAATGTACATGAGAGCATCTGGTATTGGTCTTTCTGTGTCTGAGTTACTTGGCATAAGGCCCCCAAGGTCTGTGTTTCCATGTCTGGTTCTTGTGAATAATGCTGCAGTGAACGTGGGAGTGCATCTGTCTTTTTGAGGCAGTATTTTTGTGTTCTCCAAATCAATACTCAGTAGAGCCATTACTTGTCCATGTGGTAGTTGCATTTATTTTTTCAGGAACCTCCATACCGTTTGTCACAGTGGTTGCACCAATTTCCATTCCCACCAACAGTGCACACAGTCTCCTCATCTGCACACCCTTGACCCCACCTGGTGTCTGTCTCTGGGACAATAGGTGTTCCAACACTTGTGAGGGGATAGCCAATTGTGGGTTTGATGATGTTTCCCTGACCATATTAAGTGATGTCGAACAACTTTCTCTGTCTGTTGGCACATGTGTGCCATCTTTGGAAAGTATCTATTCACATATTCCCCCCATTTTTTATACATTTTTTTTGTTTTGATTTGTATGAGTGTTGTGTGTATTTTGGATATTAGCCTCTTCTCACACGTATGATTCACAGATATTTTTTTTCTTATTGGGTCAGTGGCCATTTTAGTTTTTGCTGGTTTGTTTTGCCGTGTGGAAGATTTCAGTTTGAAGTTGTTCCACTTGTTTATTTTTGCTTTTGTTGCCTTTGCATTTGGTGTCCGATCTGAAGACTCTTTGCCAAAACTAATGTCGAGAGACTTAGTACCTGTGTCTTCTTGGAGGTTTATGGATTCAGGTCTTATGTTCAAATCGTTCATCCATTAAAAATTTTGTGTGTGGTGTAAGAAAGTGACCCAGTTATATTCTTCTGCATTTAGTGTCCAGTTTGCCTGTTACCGCTCACTGAAGAGACAGTCCTTCCCTCATGGTGTATCTTCTGCTGCTGTGTCGTAAGTTAGGATCATCTTCGTGTGGGTAAGTTTGTGAGCTTTCTGTTCTGTTCCACTGACCTGGTGTCTGTGTTTATGCCAGTTCCATCCTGTTTTGAAGACAACAGCTTTGTAATCTAGCTTGAAATCCAGGAGTGTGTTGACCGCACCTTTCTGTCTCCATGTTACTTTGGGTATTTGGGGTCTTTTGTGATTCCATACAAGTTTGAGGACTGTTATCTATTTCCTCGAATAGTGCCGCTAGAATTCAGATAGGGATTTCATCACATCTGTCGATTGCTTTGGGTACGATGTACATGTTCACATAATTAACTCTTCCAGTTAAGGAACATGGCGTAAGTTTCCATTTGTTTGTGTTGCCTTCCAAATCTTTGACCCATACATCCTGCGCCCCTTGACACACGTGTTTTTCATTTCCTTTCTGCCATGTGTTGAGTGTACTGTCTTTCTCATTTTTGGTTACTTTTATTCCTAGATTTTTTTTGATGCAATTGTAAATGGCATTGCTTTTTTAATTTCTCTTTGCGAAAGTGTGTCATCAGTACAGAAATGCAAGAAGTTGGGTCATCTGTGTGGCCCCATAGGTGAAGCGTCTGCCTTCAGCTCAGGTCATGAACCCAGAGATCTGGGATCGAGCCCCCTGTTGGGCTCCCCGCTTATCGAGGGTCTGCTTCTCCCTCTTTCTGTCACTCCCCCTGCTCGTACTTTTTCTCTTCCTATCAAATAAATAAATAAAATCTGAAAAAAAAGACAACAGGTCTCTGTATATTGACTTTATATCCTGCAGCTTTCTTGAATTTGTTTATTCTAACAGATTTTTTGTGTGTGTGTGGAATCTTTCGGGATTTCATGTCCTTTGCAAATATTGATAGTATTCCTGTAAGGATTTCATATCTTTCTCTTTTTTTAAAATGATGTTAGTCACCCTACAGTACTTCATTTGTTTTTGATGTAGTGTTCCATGATTCATTGTTTGCATATAACACCTAGTGCTCATTATGACACGTGCCCTCCTTTTTTTTTTAAAGAATTTACTTATTTATTCGACAGATATAGAGACAGCCAGCGAGAGAGGGAACACAAGCAGGGGGAGTGGGAGAGGAAGAAGCAGGCTCATGACGGAGGAGCCTGTTGTGGGGCTCGATCCCATAACGCCGGGATCACACCCTGAGCCGAAGGCAGACGCTTAACCGCTGTGCCACCCAGGCGCCCCAACACGTGCCCTCCTTAATACCCATCACCAGGATTACCGATTCCCCTTCCTCTCCCTTTCTGCAACCTTCAGTTTGTTTCCCAGTGTTAGTAGTCTCTCATGGTTCATCTCCCCCTCTCATTCCCCCCTTCACTTTTCCCTTCCTTCTCCTAATGTCCTCCATGCTATTCCTTCCATTCCACATAGGAGTCAAACCATATGATAATTGTCTTTCTCTGCTTGACTTAATTTCACTTAGCATAATCCCCTCCTGATCCATCCACGTTGGTGCAAATGGTGGGTATTCATCCTTTCTGATGACTGAGTAATAGTCCATTGTATAGATGAACCACATCTTCTTTGTCCATTCATCTGCTGAAGGACATCTTGGCTCCTTCCACAGTTTGGATATTATGGACACTGCTGCTATGAACATTGGGATACAGGTGCCCCTTCTTTTCATTACTCTGTGTCTATGGGGTAAATACCCAGTAGTGCAATTGGTGGGTCGTAGGATAGCTCTGTGTTTAACGTATTGAGGAACCTCCATATTGGTTTCAAAAGTGGCTGTACCAGCTTGAATTCTCACGAGTAGTGTAAGAGGGCTCCCCTTTCTTCACATCCTCTCTGACTTTTTTTTTTTATTTCTGTCTTATTAATTTTTTTTCAAGATTTTATTGATTTATTCTACAGAGATAGAGACAGCCAGCGAGAGAGGGAACACAAGCAGGGGGAGTGGGAGAGGAAGAAGCAGGCTCATGACGGAGGAGCCTGATGTGGGGCTCGATCCCATAAGGCCAGGATCACGCCCTGAGCCGAAGGCAGACGCTTAACCAATGTGACACCCAGGTGCCCCCTGCCTTGTTAATTTTAACCATTCTAACTGGTGTAAGGTGGTATCTCATTGTAGTTTTGATTTGTATTTGCCTGATGGCAATTGATGTGGAGCATTTTTTCATGTGTCGGCCATTTGTATGTCTTCTCTGGAGAAGTATCTCTTTGTGTCTTCTGCCCATTTTTTGGGTGTCGAGTTTGAGGAGTTCTTTATAGATCTTGGATACCAGCCCTTTATCTGTAAAATCATTTGCAGATATCTTCTTCAATTCCATAGGTTGCCTTTTTGTTTTTTGATCATTTGCTTTGCCAAGCAGAAGCTTTTTATCCTGATGAAGTGCCCATAGTTCATTTTTGCTTTTATTTCTTTGCCTTTAGAGACGTGGCTTGCAAGAAGTTGTTGTGTTCAAAGTTGAAGAGTTCTTTTGATATTGATATGAGACAGGAATCCATTATCTTATTTTCCTGATTGTATTCGAGTCCTCTGTCTTTCTTGGTGAGTCTAGCTAAGTTTGTCAGTTTTGTTTATCGTTCCAAAAAAGGCCGCTCTCATTTTCATTGTTTTTTTTTTTTTTTGTCTTTTTAGTCTCCGTTGGATTTATTTATGCATTCCTTTTTGTTATTTCCTTATTTCTACTAATTTGGGGCTTTGTTTGTTGTTTTATTTTCTACTTCTTTACCACATAAATCAGGTTGTTTATTGGAGAGCATTCTCATGGATTGATGAAGACTTGAATTTCTATGAATGTCCCCCATAAAGTTACTTTTGCTGCATCCCATAAGTTTTTGTAGGTTGTCTTTTTATCAGTGTCAAAGTACTTCTAAAAAATTTTTGATTTCTTCTTTGACTGTTGGTTGTTCAGTAGCTTGTTGTTAAATCTCCACATATTTTTTTAAGATTATTTAGGTATCTGACAGAGAGTGAGACAGCAAGAGAGGGAACGCAAGCTGGGTGGTGGGAGAGGGAGAAGCAGGCTTCCGAATGAGCAACGAGCCTGATTTGGAGCTAGATCCCAGAATCCTGGGATCAAGACCCGAGCTGAAAGGAGATCCTTAATGACTGAACCACCCAGGCCCCAAAAATCTTCACCTATTTTTGACTGTCCCATTTTTTTCTTGAGACTGATTTCTAGTTTCATATCATTGTGGATGGACAAGATTTGAAGCAGAAGGTGAAGAGAGCATTCAGATGAAAGGTTTGTTTCCTGGAGGGTTTTCTGAGGGCAGACCATGAGTTCAGTGGGGACGGAGGAAGGTTTTGTGAGACGGGGGTGGGGTTAACCCTTGTTAGAATTACTGACTACTACCATGCAGGCTGTGTGCTACCGTTCACACCGTAGTCCTGATGGACGTGTACTTCATTAGAAATATTTTCTAGGAGGTGTAGGCATAGCCTTCACTTAAAGAAAGATGGCATGTGGGTTCATGGCATGACCCCAGGTCACCAACCAGGATGTATGGTATTGTGGGTGATCAGAAACAGGCTTTCTGTGGGAAGTGACAGAAATAAGGTATGGTGAGCTCCATGACCATAGGTGAGGTCCCGAGTGACGCACTGGGTGTTGGGTTCTGTGGATCTGTCTCATCAGGTGCTGTGGAATTCAGGGACACCCTCCTGTCTGTGGATTTGTGTGGAGACAGGTAGACATCAGTGTCTGGCCAGGCACGAGGGTCGCACTGGCCCACCACCAGAGGTGCAGCGTGCGGGGGAGCCACTGCTTGGTTTCCACGAAAGCTGACCAGGGTCTGTGACCATGATTCCTAGCAGCCGCAAGGGGAGAGGAGGCCGGGGGTGGTGCACACTTCCTAGACTTGTGGTCAGGACTAGTCTGGATCCCACTGAAGTCAGCCACACCGGGCACAGAAGGTACCCAGTCAGTGTAGCTGTGGGCACTGCTCCCATGGTTCTTTTGGGCCAGCTCCATGCTGCCACCTCCTGCTTTTCATCATCATCTTCAAAGTCATGTGCCTCTGCTCTTGCCCCATGGCCTCCGGGGTATTGTCCGTCCTCCATCTGGCCCTCGTCCCTGGTGCCCTGTGCAGTCCGATGCCAGTGTAGCCTTCTCGAGACAAACATCTGGCCCTGATGGAACACTTCCATGGATCTCGTGTGATGCGAGGATGATGCCCTGCCCTGGAAGGGGGCTGCAGGTCCCCAATCAGGACAGCCATGTCTCCCTTTTCAGCATGGCCTGCCCTCCCCTCAGTCTTCTTCAGGGAAGCTCTCCCCACTTCCTGAGATGACAGCTCTGAACTTAAAAATGAATGTTATTTTACATATCTCTATGCCTTAGTTCATCCATGGCATGTCTTTCAACCCCGTTAGTGGGGTTTTTTAGCAGTTCTGAAGGGCTGTCTGCTCAAGGAGGGGACGACCTGGGTGGGGCAGCTTTCCCTCTCATCTCCCTCAGCATGTCTCTGAGCCCTGAGGCCAGCTGTCCCACTGAAGATTGAGGGACTAGAGCCAGCCCATCCTGAGCACAGGCTGCGTCAGCTCATAGACTGATGCGTGTTGGAGCGGTGGGCCGCTGGCATGGGTCAGGGGCAGGCAGTGTCTCCTTCTCATTCCTTCCCTCCCTTCCTCCCAGAGGTAGCTCAGAGCAGCCTTCAACCCCTGCATCTCCAGATCCCTTGACCTGTGCCTCCTGTGTTCAGCTGGTGACCTTGGAGTTTCGCATGGATTCTACCTCCCGTACCCTCTCCTGTAGCAGTTCCTGGATCAGGGGAGGGTCGGACCCTTGTCTGTTTTTGGTCTTCTTCCTTTCCCACACCAAGCCCACCCACCTTTGCATCTTCCATGTATGTGCTTGGAAGCAATCCCATCCACAGGGAACCTATTAGCCAAATGGATCCAGGCAATGAACATTGAAGTAGAGATCCAGGATCCATAATAAACCTGCTCTGAAACCTGTCCCAAAGTCTGTGACTCTCTCACACTGAAACAGAAACAATAATAGCTTTCTGGACTGTGAAGTGACATGTCTTTCTACTTCCAATCTTGAATGCAAAGGTGCTGAGCCTGGACTGAAAAGGACCATGGCTCGCGTGGGCTGGGATCCACGGGAAGAACCCAGTGAAATCTGAATTTGAGGCATGGAGTGAATAATTATTGTAGAGTGAATCCTCCCAAGTAGGGCTTATGCACATTGCACAGGAAAAGCTTTTTCAAAGAGCTTCCTGAAAGAAAAATCTTTTTTTAAAATTTATATTAATTCCACTAGAGCTAACATACAATGTTACATTAGTTTCAGGTATACAATAGAGTGATTCAGTAATTCTACGTATTACTCAGTGGTCATCAAGAAAAGTGTCCTCTTAATCCCCTTCATCTATTTCACTCATCCCTCTATCCACCTCCTCTCTGCTAACCTTCCGTTTGTTCTCTATTGTTAAGAGTTTGTATTTTGGTGTGTCTCCTTTTTCTCTTTTAGTTATTTATTTTTGTTTGTTTCTTAAATTCCCCATTAGAGTGACATCGTATGGGATTTGTCTTTCTCTGACTGACTGATTTTAGTTAGGATAATACTCTCTAGCTCCATCCATATGGCTGCAAATGGCAAGGTTTCATTCTTTTTCAAGCCGAGTAATACTCCATTGTGTGTGTGTGTGTGTGTGTGTGTGTGTGTGTGTGTGTGTGAATACACACATCTATCATCACATTTGTCAATTTTTCTACAGACACTTGGGTTGCTTCCATATTGTGATATTGTAAATAATGGTGCAAGAAACATAAGGGTGCACGTATCCTTTTACGTTACTTTTTTCCTATTCTTTGGGTAAATATGAGTAGTGTGAATGTTGGATCGTAGGGTAGTTCTATATTTAATTTTTTGAGGAAACTTCATACTGTTTTCCACGGTGGCCACCACAGTTTGCATTCCCACCCACAGTTCACGAGGATTCCCCTTTATCCACATCCTCCCAACAGCTGCTCTTTGTTGTGCTTTTGATGTTAGCCATTCTGACAGGTTTGAGGTATTACCTCATTGTCCTTTGGATTTACATTTTCCTGATGATGGGTGATGTTGAACATCTTTTCACTGGACTGTTGGCCATTTGTATTTCTTCTTTGGAGAAATGTCTGTCCATGTCTTCTGCCTATTTTTTAACTGGATTATTTGTTTTTTGGGGGTTGAGTAGTATCAGTTGTATATGGTTTGGACACTATCCCTTTATTGCATATGATCTTTGCAAATATCTTCTCCCTTTGAGTAGGTTGTCTTATTATTTTTACGTTTTCATTGTTCTTCTGCCGTGTGGAAACTTTTTATTTTGCTGTATTCCCAATAGTTTATTTTTGCTTTCATTTCCTTTGCCTCAGGACACAGTCTAGAAAAACGTTGGTATGGTCCATGTCAAGAAGTTACTGTCTTCCCTCCTGTAGGATTTTTATGGATTCAGGTCTCATATTGAGGTCATGAAACTGTTTTGTGTTTGTCTTTATTGTGTAAGAAAGCAGTCTAATTTCATTCTTTTGTGCGTAGCTGTCTAGTTTTCCCAACACCATTTGTTGTAGAGACTGTCCTTTTCCCTTTTGATATCGTTGCTTGCTTTGTGGAAGATTCATGGACCACATAATTGTGGGTTTCTGTCTGAACTTGTATCCTGTTCCTTTGGTCGCTGTGTCTATTTTTGTGCCATACTGTCTTGTTAGGATGACTGCAGCTTTGTAGTATAACCTGAAATCTGAAATTGTGAGTCCTCCAGCTTTGTTTTTCTTTTCCACATTGCACTGGCTGTTCGGAATCTTTAGTGGTTCCATACAAATGTTTAGAATTGTTTATTCGAGGTCTTTTGTTCTTTAATTTAAATTCAATTAGCCAACTTACAGTACATCATTCGTTTCAGATGTAGTCTTCAATAAATTTTCAGTCTTGTGTATCACCCAGTGCTCATTGTATCGTGTGACCTCCTTAATGCTACTCACCCAGTTACCCCCCCCCCCCAACTTCTCCTCCAACAATCATCAGTTTCTTGCGATAGTTAAGAGTCCATCATGGGTTTTCTCCCTCTCTGATGACTTCCCATTCTATTTTCCCTTCCTTCCCCTATGGTCTTCTTCCTTGTTTCTGATATTCCACATAGGAGTGAAAGCATATGATCATTGTCTTTCTTTCATTGACTTATTCCACTCAGCATAATACCCTCCAGCTCCACCCAGGTCGGTGTGATGGTAAGTATTCATCCTATCTGATGGCTGAGTAATATCCCATTATATATATGATCCACATCTTCTTTATCCATTCATCTATCCATGGTCATCTGCACTCCTTCCGCAGCTTGTCTATTATGGATATTGTTGCTATGAACACTGGTGTGCATGTGTCCTGTCTTCACTACCTCTGTCTCTGGGGGTAAATACCCAGTAGTGCAATTGCTGGGACATAGGGTAGCTTTATTTATAACTTCTTGAGGAAATTCTGTACCATTTTCAAGAGTGGCTGTACCGGACTGCATTCGTACAGGGGTGTAAGAGGGTTCCCGTTTCTCCATATCCTCTCCAACATATATAGTTTCATGTCTTCTTATTTTTAGATATTCGGCCTCGTGTGATATGGCATCTATAGGGGTTTACATTTGTATTTCCCTGAAGCCAAGTGATATGAAGCATTTATGCATGTATCTTTTGATCACCAGTACGTCTTTATCAGTGAAATGACTTCCCATTTTAATCTATCTCAACACCTAAAGCTGGGGAAGGCACTGAAGCTGGATGATGCCATTGGTTGGAAGTGTGGAGAATTTCAAAAGATCTCCGTGGAGAGCAAGTTTAAAGGTCAGTGTGAAGCTACTAATTGGATCCGGGGAGATCTCTGAAAGTGGGGGTTGCCTGGGATGGGCTGAGGGGGGCCCTCCGATTTTCCTATGAATCCTTGCTGCAGCCCCAAATGGACAGTTTCCTGCTGTGGGGCAGGCTGAGTCCTCTAGTCGTGCAGAGGTGAGCCCAATGCCTGGTGCCTTGGAGGCAGGCAAACGGGGAGGGACCCTCAGCAGAAGACCCAGGGTTAGGTTAGGCCTTAAGAGACAGCAGGTCCGAACTGCCCAGTGCTCAGAGAACTCTCATGCCGAGTGAGATGAGGGCACAAGGGCGGGTGAGTGTGAGCCTTGGGGTTTCATCTGGAAGGGCCCACAAAAGTCGGGGTTCACCAGAAGGGACTCTCAGGGGGTGCCCCAATTCTCTTGCCCTGAATGCTCTGTTGTGCCCCCAAATGGTACAGTTTCCTGTGGGCTGCAGGCTGAGTCCTACAGTGGGGCTTCGGTGTCCCCAATCCCCCGGAGTGGGGTGCCAGGGCCCTGGGGAGGGGCCCCTCAGTGGCCAACCTAGGGTAAGGGTTAGGGTCCAGGAGCCCGGCAGGGACTATCTGCAAGCTGTGCGGCGAGCTCTGTGGAGGGCTGAGAGGAGGCCATGGGGGAGGGTGAGAATGGGCCTCAGGGTTGGGGCATGGGAGGCTGCCAAAGGATGGGGATGGGCTCCGGGGGCCTCCCCAAGTTCTCGTGCCCTGTAGGCTCCGTAGAGCCCCAAGGGGCACGGTTTCCTGTCAGGTGGCAAGCTGAGTCCTGCAGTGGGGCACAGGTATCCCAATTCCCCCGGGCTGCGGTGTAAGGCTCCTGGGGAGGCCCCCACACCCACAGCCGACCTAGGGCTAGGTTTAGGCCCAGGAGCCCCGCAGGCCCGATCTGCTGGCTGTATGGCTAGTTACAGGGGCTGAGGTGAGGGTGTGGGGGAGGGTGAGCGTGGGCCTCAGGGTTGGGGTGCGGGAGGCCACCGAGGTTCGCTGGTGTCTCAGGAAGGCCCTACTGGTTCTCCTGCCCTGAATGCTCTATGGCCTCCCAGGGTGCACGGTTTCCTGTGGGGTGGCAGACTGAGTCCTGCTGTGGGGCTCAGGTGTCCCGAATCCCCGTGGTTGCAGCTCCAGGCTCCTGGGGAGGGGCCCCTCCACAGATGAACTAGGGTTAGGGTTGGGGCCCAGGAACCCCGCAGGCCAGATCTGCCCAGTATATGGCGAGCTCCGCCGCGGCCTGAGGTGAGGGTGCAGGATGGGGTGAGCATGGGCTTCAATGGTGGGTTTAGGGATCGCCGAAGTTCGCCGGGGGCTCTGGGGGCCCTCCTGGTTCTCCCGCCCTGAATGCTCTACAGCCTCCCAAGGGGCACGGTTTCCTGCGGGCTGGCAGGCTTTGTCCTGCAGTGGGGCTCAGGTGTCCCCAGTCCCTGGTGCTGCGGCACTGGGCCCCAGGGGAGGGGCCCTACCCAGCGGACCTAGGGTCAGGTCTAGGCCTCAGGAACCTGGCAGGCCTGATCTGCCGGCTCTGCGTCGAGGTCGGTGGCAAGCTGAAGGGAAGGCGTGGGGCGGGATGAGCATGGGCCTCAGGGTTGGGGTGTAGGGGGCTGCCGAGGATCGCTGGTGGCTCAGGGGGGCCCTACCAGTTCTTCTGCACAGGATGCTCTGCGGCGCCCCAAGAGGTATGGTTTCCTGAGGGGTGGCAGGCTTAGTCCCGTGGTGGGGCTCAGGTGTACCCAATCCCCGGGGTTAGGGTATGGATTAGGGTATGGGTTAAGGTTAGGGTATGGGTTACGGTTAGGGTATGGGTGAGGGTAGGGGTTAGGGTTAGGGTAAGGAGAGGGTATGGGTTAGGGTTGGGTTTAGGGGTTACAGGTTAGAGGTTATGGGTTAGGGTACAGATTAGGGTTTAGGGTACGGGTTAGGGTTTAGGGTTTGGGTTTAGGGTTAGGGTTTGGGTTGGAGTACGGGTTAGGTTTAGGGTACGGGTCAGGGTTAGGGTATGGGTTAGTGTACGCATTAGGGTACGGTTTAGGGTACGGGTTAGGGTACGGTTTAGGGTAAGTGTTTGCGTACGGATTTGGGTACGGCTTAGGGTACGGGTTATGGTTAGGGTACGGGTTAGGGAACGGGTTAGGGATAGGGATTGGGTACGGTTTAGGGTTAGGGTATGGGTTAGGGTACGGGTTAGGGTACAGGTTAGGGTTAGGTATGGGTTAGGCTATGGGTCAGGGTCCGGGTTAGAGATAGGGTACGGGTTAGAGTATGGGTTAGGGTACGGGTTAGGGTATGGGTTAACGTTAAGGTAAGGGTATGGGTTAAGGTTAAGGTAAGGGTACTGGTTAGGGTTAGGGTACAGGTAGGGTTAGGGTACGGGTCATGGTACGAGTTAGGATATGGGTTAGGGTCAGGGTTTAGGGTTTAGTGTTAAAGTAAGGGTATGGGTTAGGGTACTTGTTAGGGTTACGGTTAGGTTTAGGGTACGGTTTAAATTACGGGTTAGGGTATAGTTTAGGGTTAGGGTTAGGGTACGGGTTAGAGTACGTGTTAGGGTTTCGATTAGGGTTAGGGTATAGGTTAGGGTTAGGGTTAGGGTACGGGTTAGGGTTAGGTTTAGGTTTAGGTTACGGTTTAGGGGTAGGGTTAGCTGAAGGGGTAGGGTTAGGGGTAGGGTTAGGGGTATGGTAGGGGTCGGGGTTGGGTTAGGGTTTAGGGTTAGGTTTTGGGGTTAGTGGTTAAGGTTAGGGTTTAGTGTTTAGGGTTTCGGGATTAGGGTTAGGGGTTAGGGTTTAGGGTTTAGTGTTAATGTTAGGGTTTAGGGTTTAAGGATTAGGGTTTAGGGTTAGGTTTAGGGTAGGGTTAGGGTTAGGGTAAGTGTTAGGGGTTAGGGTTAGGATTAGGGGTTAAGGTTTAGGGTTTAAGGTTAGGGCTTAGGGTTTAGGGTTAGGGTTAGACCCCAGTAGGCCAGCAGGACCGATGCGCCGGCTGTGCGGCGAGTGGAGGAGTGGGATGATTGAGGGTGCTGGCGAGCTGGAGTATGTTATCCCGCGTTTTGGCGCAGGGGACCTTTGAACACCACTCCTGGCTCGGAGGGCCCTGCCCATTCTCCCGCCCTGAATGACCGGCGGCGCCCCTAGCGGCCTGGGTCGTGGCGGGGTGGCAGTGTGAGTCTGGCACTGCGGTTTGGGGGTCCCCAATGCCATGCGTTGCAGCGCAAGGGCCCTTGGGAGGGGCCCCTGGGGCCGTCCTAGGGTTACTGTTAGCACCCAGGAGTCCGGTAGACATGATCCGCCAGCTGTGCAGTAGCGGAGGGCCAGGCCAAGGTGAGGGCGCTGGCGAGCTGGGGCGTGGGCCCATGCAGTTTGGTGCGGGGGCCTTGGAAGGTCGCCTGGGGATTGGATGGCCCTGCCGGTTCTCCCGCCCTGAATGGCCAGAGGCGCCCCTAGCGACCCGGGTCGTGGCGGGGCAGCACGGTGAGTATGGCGCTGGGGCTCGGGGGTCCCCAATCCCTGGCGTTGCTGTGCCAGGCCCCTTGGGAAGTTCCCCTTGGGGGCCAACCTAAGGTTAGGGTTAGCCCCCAGGGGGCTGGAGGCCAGATCCGCTGGCTGTTTGGTGAGCAGAGGGGCGGGTCGAGGTGAGGGCGCTGGTGAGCGGGAGCATCAGCCCAAGCATTTTGGTGCGTGGGCCCTTAGATGTTCACCGGGACTCGGAGGTCCCTGCCCATTCTCCCGACCTGAATGACCAGTGGCGCCCCTAGTGGCCTGCGTGCCAGCGGGGTGGCAGGGTGTGTCCAGCGCTGGGGCTTGGGGTTCATCAATCCCCGGTGTTGCCGGACAGGCCCCTTGGGAGGGGCCCCTCAGGGGCCAACCTAGGGTTAGGGTTAGCCCCCAGGAGGCCGGCAGGCCCCATACGCCAGCTGTGCAGCGAGCGGAGGGGCGGGCCGAGGTGAGTGCCCTGGCGAGCTGGAAGGTGGTACCCAAAGTTTTGGCACCAGGGGCCCTCGAATGTCGCCGGGGACTCGGAGGGCCCTGCCCGTTCTCCCGCCCTTAATGAGTGGCGGCTCCCCTAGCAACCCGAGTGGTGGCGGGGCTGCAGGGTGGGTCTGGTGCTGAGGCTCGGGGGTCCCCAATGCCAGGCGTTGCGTCACCAGGCCCCTTGGGCGGGGCCCCTTGGGGGCCGAACTAGGGTAAAGGTTAGCTCCTGGAGGCCGGCAGGCACGATCCACAGTCTGGGGCGAATGGAGGTGTGGTCGAAGATCGGGGCGCTGGCGAGCAAGAGAGTGGGCCCCAGCGTTTTGGCGCTGGGGGCCTTCGAAGGTCACCGGGGCAGGGAGGGCCCTGCCCGTTCTCCCGCCCTGAATGATTGGCGGTACCCTAGCAGCCCGGGTGTGGGCGGGGCGGAACGGTGAGTCCAGCGTTGCGACTCGGGGGTCTCCAATCCCTGGCGTTCGGCGGCAGTCCCTTTGGGAGGGGCACCTTGGGGGCCGACCTAGGGTTAGGGTTATCCCCCAGGAGGCCGGCAGGCTCAATCCACCGGCTCTGTGGTGAATTGGGGGGTGGACCAAGGTGAGGTCGCTGGCGAACGGAAGCGTGGGCCCCAACATTTTGGCTCGGTGGGCTTTCAAATGTCGCAGGGGGCTCGGAGGGCCCTGCTCCTTCTCCCGCCATGAAGGACCGGCGACGCCCCTAGCTCCCCGGGTGGCAGCGGGGTGGCAGGGTCAGTCCTGCACTGGTGCTTGGGTTTCCCAATCCCCAGCGTTGCGGCGCCAGGCCCCTTGGGAGGGGCCTCTCTGGGACTGTCCTAGGGTTAGGTTAACCCCCAGGAGGCCAGCAGTCCAGATCCGCAGGCTGTGCAGTGAGCGGAGGAGGGATTGACCGTGGTAGGGTGCAGTTGAGCGGAAGCGTGGTACCCAGTGTTTTGGCGTGGGGGGCCTTCTTATTTCACCGGAGGCTCGGAGGGCCCTGCCGGTTATCCCGCCCTGAATGCCCGGAGTCGCTCCTAGAGGCCCGCGTGGCGGCGGGGCAGCAGGGTGGCCCGGCGCTCGGGCTTGCGGGTCCCCAATCCCTGCCATTGTGGCACCAAGCCTCTTGGGAGGGGCCACTCTGGGGCCCATCTAGGGTTACCATTAGCCCTGAGGAGCCCGGAGGCCAGATCCGCCAGCTGTGTGGCTAGAGGGGGGGCGGTCTGAGGTGAGAGCGCTGTAGAGCGGGAGCATGGGCTTCAGCGTTTTGGCGCGGGGTACCTATAAATGTCGCTGGGGGCTCGGAGGACCCTGCCCGTTCCCCCACCCTGAATGACCGGTGGCGCCCCAAGTGGCCCGGGTGGCGGCGGAGGGGCAGGTTGAGTACATCATGGGGCTTGGGGGTCCTCAATCTCCAGCATCGTGGCGCCAGGCCCTTGGGGAGTGCCCTTCGGGGGACGACCTGGGGTAAGGGTTAGCCCCCAGGAGGCCGGCAGGACCAATAAGATGGCTGTGGGGCGAGCGGAGGAGTGGGCTGAGGTGAGGGCGATGGGGAGCAAGATTGTGGGCCCCTGCATTTTGGCACTGGAGGCTTCAAATATCTCCGGTTCCTCCAGGGCCCTGTCCCTTCTCCCGCCCTGAATGACCGGCGGCACCCCTCGCGGCCCGGGTGGCAGTGTTGTGGGAGGGTGAGTCTGGCTTTGGGGCTTGGGGTTCCAGATCCCTGGCGTAGTGGCACCAAAACCCTTGGGAGGGGCCCCTGGGGGGCCGACCTAGGGTTAGGGTTAAACCCCAGGAGACCGTCAGGCCCAACCGCACACTGTGCGGCGAGCTGAGGTGCGGCCCGAGGTGAAGGCGCTGGGGAGCTGGAGCGTGGGCACCAGCGTTTTGGCACGGGGAGCCTTTGAAGGTCACCGGGGACTCAGAAGGCCCTGCCCTTCTCTCGCCCTCTATGACCCGCGGCGCCCCTAGCGGCCCAGGTGGGGACAGTGCGGCAGGGTGAGTCTGGCTCTGGGGCTCTGAGTCACCAATCCCCAGCATTGCAGAGCCAGGCCGCTTGGGATGTCCCCTCAGGGCCGACCTAGGGTTTTGGTTAGCTGCCAGGAGCCCGGCAGGCCCTATCCAACGCCTCTGAAGCAAGCGGTGGGGTGGGCCTAGGTGAGGGCGCTGGCGAGCAGGATCCTGGGAGCCAACGTTTTTGCGCGGGGAGCCTTCAAAGGTCAGCGTGGGCTCGGAGGGCCCTGCCCGATCTCTTGCCCTGATTGACCGGCGGGGCCTCTAGCGGCTCGGGTGGCTGAAGGGCAGCAGGGTGAGTGCGGCACATGAGCTCGGGGTCCCCATCCCCAGCGTTGCGACACCAGGCCCCTTGGGAAGTGCCCCTCGGTGGCCGACCTATGGTTAGGGTTAGCCTCCAGAAGCCCCACAGGCCCGATACACCACCTGTGCGTCGAGCGGAGAGTTGGGCCGAGGTGAGGGTGCTCGTGAACATGAGCCTGGGCCCAAGCGTTTTGGTTCGGTGCGCCTTCGAAGGTCGGCAGGGGTTCGGAGGGCCCTGCCAGTTCTCCCACCCTGAATGAATGGCGGCGCCCCTAGCGGCCTGTGTGGGTTGGGGTGGCAGCGTGCATCCGGCGCTGGGGCTTGGGGGCCCCCAATCCCTGGCGTTGCGGCGCCAGGCCCCTTAGGAAGGGACCTTCAGGGGCTGTCCTAGGGTTAGGGTGAGCTCCCAGGAGGCCGGCAGGCCCGAGTCGCTGGCTCTGCGAAGAGCGGAGGTGCGGGCCGAGTTGAGGGTGATGCAGAGCGGGAGCGTGGTCCCCAGCGTTTTGGCGCCCTGGGCCTTCGACTGTTGCCATGGCTCAAAGGGCCCTGCCCGTTCTCCTGCCCTGAAGAACCAGCAGCGCCCTTAGCAGCTCCCTTGGCGGTGGAGCGGCAGGGTGAGTCCATGCTGCGGCTCGTGGATCCCCAATCCACAGCGTTGTGGGGCTAGGCCTCTTGGGAGGGGCTCCTCGTGGGCGGACCTAGGTTTAGAGTTAGCACCCAGGAGGCCAGCAGGCCCAATCCTCTGGCTGGGCGGCGAGAGGTGGGCGGCCCGAGGTAAAGGCGCTGGCGATCGGGAGCGTGGGCCCCTGCATTTTGGCGCAGGAGGCTTCAAATATCGCCGGTTTCTCCAGGGCCCTGTCCCTTCTCCCGCCCTGAATGACGGGCGGCGCCACTAGCGTCCCGGGTGGCGACGTGGCGGCAGGGTGAGTCTGGCTCTGGGTCTTGGGGTCCCTGATCCCCAGTATAGCGGCACCAGGACCCTTGGGAGGGGCCCCTGGGTGGCTGACCTAGGGTTAGGGTTAGCCCCCAGGAGGCCGGCAGGTGGGATCCGGCCACTGTCCGGGGAGCGGAGGGCGGGGCCGAGGTGAGGGCGTCGGGGAGCGGGAGCGTGGGCACCAGCGTTTTGGCACGGGGAGCCTTTGAAGGCCACCGGGGGCTCGGAAGGCCCTGCCCCTTCTCTCGCCCTGAATGACCCGCAGTGCTCCTAGCGGCCTGGGTGGTGGCGTTGCGGTAGGGTGAGTGTGGCTCTGGGGCTTGAGGTTCCCGATCCCCGGCGAAGCGGCACCAGGACCCTTGGGAGGGGCCCCTGGGTGGCCGACTTAGGGTTAGGGTTAGCACCCGGGAGGCCGGCAGGCGGGATCCGCCCGCTGTGCGTGGAGGGGAGGGGCGGGCCGAGGTGAGGGCGCTGGCGAGCAAGAGCCTGGGACCAAGGGTTTTGGCACCGGGGGCCTTCGAATGTCTCCGGGGACTCGGCGGGCCCTGCCCATTCTCCTCCCTGAATGACCGGCGGCGCCCCTAGCAGCCCAGGTGGCGGCGGGGCGGCATGTAAGTCCGGGCATAGGGCTCGGGGGCCCCAGTCCACCGCGTTGCGGCGCCAGGCCCCTTGGGAGGGGCTCCTCGTGGGCCGACCCAGGGTTAGAGTTAGCCCCCATAAGGCCGGCAGGCCAGATCCTCTGGCTGGGCGGTGAGAGGTGGGCGGGCCGAGGTAAAGGCGCTGGGGTGCGGGATTGTGGGCCCCTGCATTTTGGGGTGGGAGGCTTCAAATGTCGCCGGTTTCTCCAGGGCCCTGTCAGTTCTCCCGCCCTGAATGACCGGCGGCGCCCCTCGCGGCCCGGGTGGCAGCGTTGTGGGAGGGTGAGTCTGGCTTTGGGGCTTGGGGTTCCAGATCCCTGGCGTAGTGGCACCAAAACCCTTGGGAGGGGCCCCTGGGGGGCCGACCTAGGGTTAGGGTTAGCCCCCAGGAGACCGTCAGGCCCAACCACACACTGTGCGGCGAGCTGAGGTGCGGCCCGAGGTGAAGGCGCTGGGGAGCGGGAGCGTGGGCACCAGCGTTTTGGCACGGGGAGCCTTTGAAGGTCACCGGGGACTCAGAAGGCCCTGCCCTTCTCTCGCCCTCTATGACCCGCGGCGCCCCTAGCGGCCCAGGTGGGGACAGTGCGGCAGGGTGAGTCCGGCTCTGGGGCTCTGAGTTACCAATCCCCAGCATTGCAGAGCCAGGCCGCTTGGGATGTCCCCTCAGGGCCGACCTAGGGTTTTGGTTAGCTGCCAGGAGCCCGGCAGGCCCTATCCACCGGCTCTGAAGCAAGCGGTGGGGTGGGCCTAGGTGAGGGCGCTGGCGAGCAGGATCCTGGGAGCCAACGTTTTTGCGCGGGGAGCCTTCAAAGGTCAGCGTGGGCTCGGAGGGCCCTGCCCGATCTCTTGCCCTGATTGACCGGCGGGGCCTCTAGCGGCTCGGGTGGCTGAAGGGCAGCAGGGTGAGTGCGGCACATGAGCTCGGGGTCCCCATCCCCAGCGTTGCGACGCCAGGCCCCTTGGGAAGTGCCCCTCGGTGGCCGACCTATGGTTAGGGTTAGCCTCCAGGAGCCCCGCAGGCCCGATACACCACCTGTGCGTCGAGCGGAGAGTTGGGCCGAGGTGAGGGTGCTGGTGAACATGAGCCTGGGCCCAAGCGTTTTGGTTCGGTGCGCCTTCCAAGGTCGGCAGGGGTTCGGAGGGCCCTGCCAGTTCTCCCACCCTGAATGAATGGCGGCGCCCCTAGCGGCCTGTGTGGGTTGGGGTGGCAGCGTGCATCCGGCGCTGGGGCTTGGGGGCCCCCAATCCCTGGCGTTGCGGCGCCAGGCCCCTTAGGAAGGGACCTTCAGGGGCTGTCCTAGGGTTAGGGTGAGCTCCCAGGAGGCCGGCAGGCCCGAGTCGCTGGCTCTGCGAAGAGCGGAGGTGCGGGCCGAGTTGAGGGTGATGCAGAGCGGGAGCGTGGTCCCCAGCGTTTTGGCGCCCTGGGCCTTCGACTGTTGCCATGGCTCAAAGGGCCCTGCCCGTTCTCCTGCCCTGAAGAACCTACGGTGCCCTTAGCAGCTCCCTTGGCGGTGGAGTGGCAGGGTGAGTCCATGCTGCGGCTCGTGGATCCCCAATCCCCAGCGTTGTGGGGCCAGGCCTCTTGGGAGGGGCTCCTCGTGGGCGGACCTAGGTTTAGAGTTAGCACCCAGGAGGCCAGCAGGCCCAATCCTCTGGCTGGGCGGCGAGAGGTGGGCGGCCCGAGGTAAAGGCGCTGGCGATCGGGAGCGTGGGCCCCTGCATTTTGGCGCAGGAGGCTTCAAATATCGCCGGTTTCTCCAGGGCCCTGTCCCTTCTCCCGCCCTGAATGACGGGCGGCGCCACTAGCGTCCCGGGTGGCGACGTGGCGGCAGGGTGAGTCTGGCTCTGGGTCTTGGGGTCCCTGATCCCCAGTGTAGCGGCACCAGGACCCTTGGGAGGGGCCCCTGGGTGGCTGACCTAGGGTTAGGGTTAGCCCCCAGGAGGCCGGCAGGTGGGATCCGGCCACTGTCCGGGGAGCGGAGGGCGGGGCCGAGGTGAGGGCGTTGGGGAGCGGGAGCGTGGGCACCAGCGTTTTGGCACGGGGAGCCTTTGAAGGCCACCGGGGGCTCGGAAGGCCCTGCCCCTTCTCTCGCCCTGAATGACCCGCAGTGCTCCTAGCGGCCTGAGTGGCGGCGTTGCGGTAGGGTGAGTGTGGCTCTGGGGCTTGAGGTTCCCGATCCCCGGCGAAGCGGCACCAGGACCCTTGGGAGGGGCCCCTGGGTGGCCGACCTAGGGTTAGGGTTAGCACCCGGGAGGCCGGCAGGCGGGATCCGCCCGCTGTGCGTGGAGCGGAGGGGCGGGCCGAGGTGAGGGCGCTGGCGAGCAAGAGCCTGGGCCCAAGCGTTTTGGCACCGGGGGCCTTCGAATGTCTCCGGGGACTCGGCGGGCCCTGCCCATTCTCCTCCCTGAATGACCGGCGGCGCCCCTAGCAGCCCAGGTGGCGGCGGGGCGGCATGTAAGTCCGGGCATAGGGCTCGGGGGCCCCAGTCCACCGCGTTGCGGCGCCAGGCCCCTTGGGAGGGGCCCCTCGGAGGCTGACCTAGGGTGAGGTTTAGCCCCTAGGATGCCGGCAGGCCCTATTCGCCAGCCGTGTGGAGACTGGAGTGGCGGACCGAGGTGAGGGCACTGGTGAGCGGGAGCGTGGGCCCGGGTGTTTTGGCGCGGGGGGCCTTTGAAGGTCGCCGTGTCTTGGAGGGCCCTGCCCGTGCTCCCGCCCTGAATGAACGGCACCACCCCAAGCCCCCGGGTGGCGGCTGGGTGGCAGGGTGAGTCCAGTGCTGAGGCTCGGGGGTCCCCAATCCCCAGCGTTGCGGCGCCAGATCCCTTGGGAGGGGCCCCTCGGGGGTCGATCTAGGGTTGCGGTTAGCCCCCAGGAGGCCGGTGGACCCGATCAGCGGCTGTGCGGCACGCGGAGGGTTGGGCCGAGGTGAGGGCGCTGGCGAGACTGAGCATGAGCCCAAGCGTTTTAGTGCGGGGGCCCTTCGAAGGTCAGTGGGGGCTCGGAGGGACCTGCCCGTTCTCCCGCTCTGAATGACCGGCGGGGCCCCTAGAGGCTCCGGTGCCTGAAGGGCAGCAGGGTGAGACCGGCACTTGGGTTGGGGTCCCCATTCCCGGCGTTGTGGCGCCAGGCCACTTGGGAAGGGCCCCTCCGTGGCCGAACTACAGTTAGGGTTAGCCCCCAGGAGGCCAGCAGGCCCGATACACCGCCTGTGCGTCGAGCGGAGCGTTGGGCCGAGGTGAGGGTGCTGGTGAACATGAGCCCGGGCCCAAGCGTTTTGGTTCGGGGCGCCTTCGAAGGTCGGCGGGGGTTCGAAGGGCCCTGCCCGTTCTCCCACCCTGAATGAATGGCGGCGCCCCTAGCGGCACGTGTGGGGCAGGGCGGCAGGGTGCATCCAGCGCTGGGGCTTGGGGGTTCCCAATCCCCGGCGTTGCGGCGCCAGGCCCCTTAGGAAGCGACCCTCGGGGCCGTCCTAGGGTTAGGGTTAGCGCCCAGGAGGCCGGCAGGCCCGATCCGCCGGCTGTGCGAGGAGTGGAGATGCAGGCCGAGTTGAGGGCGATGGCGAGCGGGAGCTGGGCCCCAGCGTTTTGGCGTCCTGGGCCTTTGAATGTTGCCATGGCTCGGAGGGCCCTGCCCTTTCTCCTGCCCTGAAGAACCAGCAAGGCCCCTAGCGGCTCCGTTGGCAGTGGGGCGGCAGGGTGAATCCCAGGCTGCGGCTCGGGGATCCCCAATCCCCGGCGTTGTGGTGCCAGGCCCCTTGGGAGGGGCTCCTCGTGGGCCGACCCAGGGTTAGAGTTAGCCCCCATAAGGCCGGCAGGCCAGATCCTCTGGCTGGGCGGTGAGAGGTGGGCGGGCCGAGGTAAAGGCGCTGGGGTGCGGGATTGTGGGCCCCTGCATTTTGGGGTGGGAGGCTTCAAATGTCGCCGGTTTCTCCAGGGCCCTGTCAGTTCTCCCGCCCTGAATGACCGGCGGCGCCCCTCGCGGCCCGGGTGGCAGCGTTGTGGGAGGGTGAGTCTGGCTTTGGGGCTTGGGGTTCCAGATCCCTGGCGTAGTGGCACCAAAACCCTTGGGAGGGGCCCCTGGGGGGCCGACCTAGGGTTAGGGTTAGCCCCCAGGAGACCGTCAGGCCCAACCACACACTGTGCGGCGAGCTGAGGTGCGGCCCGAGGTGAAGGCGCTGGGGAGCGGGAGCGTGGGCACCAGCGTTTTGGCACGGGGAGCCTTTGAAGGTCACCGGGGACTCAGAAGGCCCTGCCCTTCTCTCGCCCTCTATGACCCGCGGCGCCCCTAGCGGCCCAGGTGGGGACAGTGCGGCAGGGTGAGTCCGGCTCTGGGGCTCTGAGTTACCAATCCCCAGCATTGCAGAGCCAGGCCGCTTGGGATGTCCCCTCAGGGCCGACCTAGGGTTTTGGTTAGCTGCCAGGAGCCCGGCAGGCCCTATCCACCGGCTCTGAAGCAAGCGGTGGGGTGGGCCTAGGTGAGGGCGCTGGCGAGCAGGATCCTGGGAGCCAACGTTTTTGCGCGGGGAGCCTTCAAAGGTCAGCGTGGGCTCGGAGGGCCCTGCCCGATCTCTTGCCCTGATTGACCGGCGGGGCCTCTAGCGGCTCGGGTGGCTGAAGGGCAGCAGGGTGAGTGCGGCACATGAGCTCGCGGTCCCCATCCCCAGCGTTGTGACGCCAGGCCCCTTGGGAAGTGCCCCTCGGTGGCCGACCTATGGTTAGGGTTAGCCTCCAGGAGCCCCGCAGGCCCGATACACCACCTGTGCGTCGAGCGGAGAGTTGGGCCGAGGTGAGGGTGCTGGTGAACATGAGCCTGGGCCCAAGCGTTTTGGTTCGGTGCGCCTTCCAAGGTCGGCAGGGGTTCGGAGGGCCCTGCCAGTTCTCCCACCCTGAATGAATGGCGGCGCCCCTAGCGGCCTGTGTGGGTTGGGGTGGCAGCGTGCATCCGGCGCTGGGGCTTGGGGGCCCCCAATCCCTGGCGTTGCAGCGCCAGGCCCCTTAGGAAGGGACCTTCAGGGGCTGTCCTAGGGTTAGGGTGAGCTCCCAGGAGGCCGGCAGGCCCGAGTCGCTGGCTCTGCGAAGAGCGGAGGTGCGGGCCGAGTTGAGGGTGATGCAGAGCGGGAGCGTGGTCCCCAGCGTTTTGGCGCCCTGGGCCTTCGACTGTTGCCATGGCTCAAAGGGCCCTGCCCGTTCTCCTGCCCTGAAGAACCTACGGTGCCCTTAGCAGCTCCCTTGGCGGTGGAGTGGCAGGGTGAGTCCATGCTGCGGCTCGTGGATCCCCAATCCCCAGCGTTGTGGGGCCAGGCCTCTTGGGAGGGGCTCCTCGTGGGCGGACCTAGGTTTAGAGTTAGCACCCAGGAGGCCAGCAGGCCCAATCCTCTGGCTGGGCGGCGAGAGGTGGGCGGCCCGAGGTAAAGGCGCTGGCGATCGGGAGCGTGGGCCCCTGCATTTTGGCGCAGGAGGCTTCAAATATCGCCGGTTTCTCCAGGGCCCTGTCCCTTCTCCCGCCCTGAATGACGGGCGGCGCCACTAGCGTCCCGGGTGGCGACGTGGCGGCAGGGTGAGTCTGGCTCTGGGTCTTGGGGTCCCTGATCCCCAGTGTAGCGGCACCAGGACCCTTGGGAGGGGCCCCTGGGTGGCTGACCTAGGGTTAGGGTTAGCCCCCAGGAGGCCGGCAGGTGGGATCCGGCCACTGTCCGGGGAGCGGAGGGCGGGGCCGAGGTGAGGGCGTTGGGGAGCGGGAGCGTGGGCACCAGCGTTTTGGCACGGGGAGCCTTGGAAGGCCACCGGGGGCTCGGAAGGCCCTGCCCCTCCTCTCGCCCTGAATGACCCGCAGTGCTCCTAGCGGCCTGGGTGGCGGCGTTGCGGTAGGGTGAGTGTGGCTCTGGGGCTTGAGGTTCCCGATCCCCGGCGAAGCGGCACCAGGACCCTTGGGAGGGGCCCCTGGGTGGCCGACCTAGGGTTAGGGTTAGCACCCGGGAGGCCGGCAGGCGGGATCCGCCCGCTGTGCGTGGAGCGGAGGGGCGGGCCGAGGTGAGGGCGCTGGCGAGCAAGAGCCTGGGCCCAAGCGTTTTGGCACCGGGGGCCTTCGAATGTCTCCGGGGACTCGGCGGGCCCTGCCCATTCTCCTCCCTGAATGACCGGCGGCGCCCCTAGCAGCCCAGGTGGCGGCGGGGCGGCATGTAAGTCCGGGCATAGGGCTCGGGGGCCCCAGTCCACCGCGTTGCGGCGCCAGGCCCCTTGGGAGGGGCCCCTCGGAGGCTGACCTAGGGTGAGGTTTAGCCCCTCGGATGCCGGCAGGCCCTATTCGCCAGCCGTGTGGAGACTGGAGTGGCGGACCGAGGTGAGGGCACTGGTGAGCGGGAGCGTGGGCCCGGGTGTTTTGGCGCGGGGGGCCTTTGAAGGTCGCCGTGTCTTGGAGGGCCCTGCCCGTGCTCCCGCCCTGAATGAACGGCACCACCCCAAGCCCCCGGGTGGCGGCTGGGTGGCAGGGTGAGTCCAGTGCTGAGGCTCGGGGGTCCCCAATCCCCAGCGTTGCGGCGCCAGATCCCTTGGGAGGGGCCCCTCGGGGGTCGATCTAGGGTTGCGGTTAGCCCCCAGGAGGCCGGTGGACCCGATCAGCGGCTGTGCGGCACGCGGAGGGTTGGGCCGAGGTGAGGGCGCTGGCGAGACTGAGCATGAGCCCAAGCGTTTTAGTGCGGGGGCCCTTCGAAGGTCAGTGGGGGCTCGGAGGGACCTGCCCGTTCTCCCGCTCTGAATGACCGGCGGGGCCCCTAGAGGCTCCGGTGCCTGAAGGGCAGCAGGGTGAGACCGGCACTTGGGTTGGGGTCCCCATTCCCGGCGTTGTGGCGCCAGGCCACTTGGGAAGGGCCCCTCCGTGGCCGAACTACAGTTAGGGTTAGCCCCCAGGAGGCCAGCAGGCCCGATACACCGCCTGTGCGTCGAGCGGAGCGTTGGGCCGAGGTGAGGGTGCTGGTGAACATGAGCCCGGGCCCAAGCGTTTTGGTTCGGGGCGCCTTCGAAGGTCGGCGGGGGTTCGAAGGGCCCTGCCCGTTCTCCCACCCTGAATGAATGGCGGCGCCCCTAGCGGCACGTGTGGGGCAGGGCGGCAGGGTGCATCCAGCGCTGGGGCTTGGGGGTTCCCAATCCCCGGCGTTGCGGCGCCAGGCCCCTTAGGAAGCGACCCTCGGGGCCGTCCTAGGGTTAGGGTTAGCGCCCAGGAGGCCGGCAGGCCCGATCCGCCGGCTGTGCGAGGAGTGGAGATGCAGGCCGAGTTGAGGGCGATGGCGAGCGGGAGCTGGGCCCCAGCGTTTTGGCGTCCTGGGCCTTTGAATGTTGCCATGGCTCGGAGGGCCCTGCCCTTTCTCCTGCCCTGAAGAACCAGCAAGGCCCCTAGCGGCTCCGTTGGCAGTGGGGCGGCAGGGTGAATCCCAGGCTGCGGCTCGGGGATCCCCAATCCCCGGCGTTGTGGTGCCAGGCCCCTTGGGAGGGGCTCCTCGTGGGCCGACCCAGGGTTAGAGTTAGCCCCCATAAGGCCGGCAGGCCAGATCCTCTGGCTGGGCGGTGAGAGGTGGGCGGGCCGAGGTAAAGGCGCTGGGGTGCGGGATTGTGGGCCCCTGCATTTTGGGGTGGGAGGCTTCAAATGTCGCCGGTTTCTCCAGGGCCCTGTCAGTTCTCCCGCCCTGAATGACCGGCGGCGCCCCTCGCGGCCCGGGTGGCAGCGTTGTGGGAGGGTGAGTCTGGCTTTGGGGCTTGGGGTTCCAGATCCCTGGCGTAGTGGCACCAAAACCCTTGGGAGGGGCCCCTGGGGGGCCGACCTAGGGTTAGGGTTAGCCCCCAGGAGACCGTCAGGCCCAACCACACACTGTGCGGCGAGCTGAGGTGCGGCCCGAGGTGAAGGCGCTGGGGAGCGGGAGCGTGGGCACCAGCGTTTTGGCACGGGGAGCCTTTGAAGGTCACCGGGGACTCAGAAGGCCCTGCCCTTCTCTCGCCCTCTATGACCCGCGGCGCCCCTAGCGGCCCAGGTGGGGACAGTGCGGCAGGGTGAGTCCGGCTCTGGGGCTCTGAGTTACCAATCCCCAGCATTGCAGAGCCAGGCCGCTTGGGATGTCCCCTCAGGGCCGACCTAGGGTTTTGGTTAGCTGCCAGGAGCCCGGCAGGCCCTATCCACCGGCTCTGAAGCAAGCGGTGGGGTGGGCCTAGGTGAGGGCGCTGGCGAGCAGGATCCTGGGAGCCAACGTTTTTGCGCGGGGAGCCTTCAAAGGTCAGCGTGGGCTCGGAGGGCCCTGCCCGATCTCTTGCCCTGATTGACCGGCGGGGCCTCTAGCGGCTCGGGTGGCTGAAGGGCAGCAGGGTGAGTGCGGCACATGAGCTCGGGGTCCCCATCCCCAGCGTTGCGACGCCAGGCCCCTTGGGAAGTGCCCCTCGGTGGCCGACCTATGGTTAGGGTTAGCCTCCAGGAGCCCCGCAGGCCCGATACACCACCTGTGCGTCGAGCGGAGAGTTGGGCCGAGGTGAGGGTGCTGGTGAACATGAGCCTGGGCCCAAGCGTTTTGGTTCGGTGCGCCTTCCAAGGTCGGCAGGGGTTCGGAGGGCCCTGCCAGTTCTCCCACCCTGAATGAATGGCGGCGCCCCTAGCGGCCTGTGTGGGTTGGGGTGGCAGCGTGCATCCGGCGCTGGGGCTTGGGGGCCCCCAATCCCTGGCGTTGCAGCGCCAGGCCCCTTAGGAAGGGACCTTCAGGGGCTGTCCTAGGGTTAGGGTGAGCTCCCAGGAGGCCGGCAGGCCCGAGTCGCTGGCTCTGCGAAGAGCGGAGGTGCGGGCCGAGTTGAGGGTGATGCAGAGCGGGAGCGTGGTCCCCAGCGTTTTGGCGCCCTGGGCCTTCGACTGTTGCCATGGCTCAAAGGGCCCTGCCCGTTCTCCTGCCCTGAAGAACCTACGGTGCCCTTAGCAGCTCCCTTGGCGGTGGAGTGGCAGGGTGAGTCCATGCTGCGGCTCGTGGATCCCCAATCCCCAGCGTTGTGGGGCCAGGCCTCTTGGGAGGGGCTCCTCGTGGGCGGACCTAGGTTTAGAGTTAGCACCCAGGAGGCCAGCAGGCCCAATCCTCTGGCTGGGCGGCGAGAGGTGGGCGGCCCGAGGTAAAGGCGCTGGCGATCGGGAGCGTGGGCCCCTGCATTTTGGCGCAGGAGGCTTCAAATATCGCCGGTTTCTCCAGGGCCCTGTCCCTTCTCCCGCCCTGAATGACGGGCGGCGCCACTAGCGTCCCGGGTGGCGACGTGGCGGCAGGGTGAGTCTGGCTCTGGGTCTTGGGGTCCCTGATCCCCAGTGTAGCGGCACCAGGACCCTTGGGAGGGGCCCCTGGGTGGCTGACCTAGGGTTAGGGTTAGCCCCCAGGAGGCCGGCAGGTGGGATCCGGCCACTGTCCGGGGAGCGGAGGGCGGGGCCGAGGTGAGGGCGTTGGGGAGCGGGAGCGTGGGCACCAGCGTTTTGGCACGGGGAGCCTTGGAAGGCCACCGGGGGCTCGGAAGGCCCTGCCCCTTCTCTCGCCCTGAATGACCCGCAGTGCTCCTAGCGGCCTGGGTGGCGGCGTTGCGGTAGGGTGAGTGTGGCTCTGGGGCTTGAGGTTCCCGATCCCCGGCGAAGCGGCACCAGGACCCTTGGGAGGGGCCCCTGGGTGGCCGACCTAGGGTTAGGGTTAGCACCCGGGAGGCCGGCAGGCGGGATCCGCCCGCTGTGCGTGGAGCGGAGGGGCGGGCCGAGGTGAGGGCGCTGGCGAGCAAGAGCCTGGGCCCAAGCGTTTTGGCACCGGGGGCCTTCGAATGTCTCCGGGGACTCGGCGGGCCCTGCCCATTCTCCTCCCTGAATGACCGGCGGCGCCCCTAGCAGCCCAGGTGGCGGCGGGGCGGCATGTAAGTCCGGGCATAGGGCTCGGGGGCCCCAGTCCACCGCGTTGCGGCGCCAGGCCCCTTGGGAGGGGCTCCTCGGAGGCTGACCTAGGGTGAGGTTTAGCCCCTAGGATGCCGGCAGGCCCTATTCGCCAGCCGTGTGGAGACTGGAGTGGCGGACCGAGGTGAGGGCACTGGTGAGCGGGAGCGTGGGCCCGGGTGTTTTGGCGCGGGGGGCCTTTGAAGGTCGCCGTGTCTTGGAGGGCCCTGCCCGTGCTCCCGCCCTGAATGAACGGCACCACCCCAAGCCCCCGGGTGGCGGCTGGGTGGCAGGGTGAGTCCAGTGCTGAGGCTCGGGGGTCCCCAATCCCCAGCGTTGCGGCGCCAGATCCCTTGGGAGGGGCCCCTCGGGGGTCGATCTAGGGTTGCGGTTAGCCCCCAGGAGGCCGGTGGACCCGATCAGCGGCTGTGCGGCACGCGGAGGGTTGGGCCGAGGTGAGGGCGCTGGCGAGACTGAGCATGAGCCCAAGCGTTTTAGTGCGGGGGCCCTTCGAAGGTCAGTGGGGGCTCGGAGGGACCTGCCCGTTCTCCCGCTCTGAATGACCGGCGGGGCCCCTAGAGGCTCCGGTGCCTGAAGGGCAGCAGGGTGAGACCGGCACTTGGGTTGGGGTCCCCATTCCCGGCGTTGTGGCGCCAGGCCACTTGGGAAGGGCCCCTCCGTGGCCGAACTACAGTTAGGGTTAGCCCCCAGGAGGCCAGCAGGCCCGATACACCGCCTGTGCGTCGAGCGGAGCGTTGGGCCGAGGTGAGGGTGCTGGTGAACATGAGCCCGGGCCCAAGCGTTTTGGTTCGGGGCGCCTTCGAAGGTCGGCGGGGGTTCGAAGGGCCCTGCCCGTTCTCCCACCCTGAATGAATGGCGGCGCCCCTAGCGGCACGTGTGGGGCAGGGCGGCAGGGTGCATCCAGCGCTGGGGCTTGGGGGTTCCCAATCCCCGGCGTTGCGGCGCCAGGCCCCTTAGGAAGCGACCCTCGGGGCCGTCCTAGGGTTAGGGTTAGCGCCCAGGAGGCCGGCAGGCCCGATCCGCCGGCTGTGCGAGGAGTGGAGATGCAGGCCGAGTTGAGGGCGATGGCGAGCGGGAGCTGGGCCCCAGCGTTTTGGCGTCCTGGGCCTTTGAATGTTGCCATGGCTCGGAGGGCCCTGCCCTTTCTCCTGCCCTGAAGAACCAGCAAGGCCCCTAGCGGCTCCGTTGGCAGTGGGGCGGCAGGGTGAATCCCAGGCTGCGGCTCGGGGATCCCCAATCCCCGGCGTTGTGGTGCCAGGCCCCTTGGGAGGGGCTCCTCGTGGGCCGACCCAGGGTTAGAGTTAGCCCCCATAAGGCCGGCAGGCCAGATCCTCTGGCTGGGCGGTGAGAGGTGGGCGGGCCGAGGTAAAGGCGCTGGGGTGCGGGATTGTGGGCCCCTGCATTTTGGGGTGGGAGGCTTCAAATGTCGCCGGTTTCTCCAGGGCCCTGTCAGTTCTCCCGCCCTGAATGACCGGCGGCGCCCCTCGCGGCCCGGGTGGCAGCGTTGTGGGAGGGTGAGTCTGGCTTTGGGGCTTGGGGTTCCAGATCCCTGGCGTAGTGGCACCAAAACCCTTGGGAGGGGCCCCTGGGGGGCCGACCTAGGGTTAGGGTTAGCCCCCAGGAGACCGTCAGGCCCAACCACACACTGTGCGGCGAGCTGAGGTGCGGCCCGAGGTGAAGGCGCTGGGGAGCGGGAGCGTGGGCACCAGCGTTTTGGCACGGGGAGCCTTTGAAGGTCACCGGGGACTCAGAAGGCCCTGCCCTTCTCTCGCCCTCTATGACCCGCGGCGCCCCTAGCGGCCCAGGTGGGGACAGTGCGGCAGGGTGAGTCCGGCTCTGGGGCTCTGAGTTACCAATCCCCAGCATTGCAGAGCCAGGCCGCTTGGGATGTCCCCTCAGGGCCGACCTAGGGTTTTGGTTAGCTGCCAGGAGCCCGGCAGGCCCTATCCACCGGCTCTGAAGCAAGCGGTGGGGTGGGCCTAGGTGAGGGCGCTGGCGAGCAGGATCCTGGGAGCCAACGTTTTTGCGCGGGGAGCCTTCAAAGGTCAGCGTGGGCTCGGAGGGCCCTGCCCGATCTCTTGCCCTGATTGACCGGCGGGGCCTCTAGCGGCTCGGGTGGCTGAAGGGCAGCAGGGTGAGTGCGGCACATGAGCTCGGGGTCCCCATCCCCAGCGTTGCGACGCCAGGCCCCTTGGGAAGTGCCCCTCGGTGGCCGACCTATGGTTAGGGTTAGCCTCCAGGAGCCCCGCAGGCCCGATACACCACCTGTGCGTCGAGCGGAGAGTTGGGCCGAGGTGAGGGTGCTGGTGAACATGAGCCTGGGCCCAAGCGTTTTGGTTCGGTGCGCCTTCCAAGGTCGGCAGGGGTTCGGAGGGCCCTGCCAGTTCTCCCACCCTGAATGAATGGCGGCGCCCCTAGCGGCCTGTGTGGGTTGGGGTGGCAGCGTGCATCCGGCGCTGGGGCTTGGGGGCCCCCAATCCCTGGCGTTGCAGCGCCAGGCCCCTTAGGAAGGGACCTTCAGGGGCTGTCCTAGGGTTAGGGTGAGCTCCCAGGAGGCCGGCAGGCCCGAGTCGCTGGCTCTGCGAAGAGCGGAGGTGCGGGCCGAGTTGAGGGTGATGCAGAGCGGGAGCGTGGTCCCCAGCGTTTTGGCGCCCTGGGCCTTCGACTGTTGCCATGGCTCAAAGGGCCCTGCCCGTTCTCCTGCCCTGAAGAACCTACGGTGCCCTTAGCAGCTCCCTTGGCGGTGGAGTGGCAGGGTGAGTCCATGCTGCGGCTCGTGGATCCCCAATCCCCAGCGTTGTGGGGCCAGGCCTCTTGGGAGGGGCTCCTCGTGGGCGGACCTAGGTTTAGAGTTAGCACCCAGGAGGCCAGCAGGCCCAATCCTCTGGCTGGGCGGCGAGAGGTGGGCGGCCCGAGGTAAAGGCGCTGGCGATCGGGAGCGTGGGCCCCTGCATTTTGGCGCAGGAGGCTTCAAATATCGCCGGTTTCTCCAGGGCCCTGTCCCTTCTCCCGCCCTGAATGACGGGCGGCGCCACTAGCGTCCCGGGTGGCGACGTGGCGGCAGGGTGAGTCTGGCTCTGGGTCTTGGGGTCCCTGATCCCCAGTGTAGCGGCACCAGGACCCTTGGGAGGGGCCCCTGGGTGGCTGACCTAGGGTTAGGGTTAGCCCCCAGGAGGCCGGCAGGTGGGATCCGGCCACTGTCCGGGGAGCGGAGGGCGGGGCCGAGGTGAGGGCGTTGGGGAGCGGGAGCGTGGGCACCAGCGTTTTGGCACGGGGAGCCTTGGAAGGCCACCGGGGGCTCGGAAGGCCCTGCCCCTTCTCTCGCCCTGAATGACCCGCAGTGCTCCTAGCGGCCTGGGTGGCGGCGTTGCGGTAGGGTGAGTGTGGCTCTGGGGCTTGAGGTTCCCGATCCCCGGCGAAGCGGCACCAGGACCCTTGGGAGGGGCCCCTGGGTGGCCGACCTAGGGTTAGGGTTAGCACCCGGGAGGCCGGCAGGCGGGATCCGCCCGCTGTGCGTGGAGCGGAGGGGCGGGCCGAGGTGAGGGCGCTGGCGAGCAAGAGCCTGGGCCCAAGCGTTTTGGCACCGGGGGCCTTCGAATGTCTCCGGGGACTCGGCGGGCCCTGCCCATTCTCCTCCCTGAATGACCGGCGGCGCCCCTAGCAGCCCAGGTGGCGGCGGGGCGGCATGTAAGTCCGGGCATAGGGCTCGGGGGCCCCAGTCCACCGCGTTGCGGCGCCAGGCCCCTTGGGAGGGGCTCCTCGGAGGCTGACCTAGGGTGAGGTTTAGCCCCTAGGATGCCGGCAGGCCCTATTCGCCAGCCGTGTGGAGACTGGAGTGGCGGACCGAGGTGAGGGCACTGGTGAGCGGGAGCGTGGGCCCGGGTGTTTTGGCGCGGGGGGCCTTTGAAGGTCGCCGTGTCTTGGAGGGCCCTGCCCGTGCTCCCGCCCTGAATGAACGGCACCACCCCAAGCCCCCGGGTGGCGGCTGGGTGGCAGGGTGAGTCCAGTGCTGAGGCTCGGGGGTCCCCAATCCCCAGCGTTGCGGCGCCAGATCCCTTGGGAGGGGCCCCTCGGGGGTCGATCTAGGGTTGCGGTTAGCCCCCAGGAGGCCGGTGGACCCGATCAGCGGCTGTGCGGCACGCGGAGGGTTGGGCCGAGGTGAGGGCGCTGGCGAGACTGAGCATGAGCCCAAGCGTTTTAGTGCGGGGGCCCTTCGAAGGTCAGTGGGGGCTCGGAGGGACCTGCCCGTTCTCCCGCTCTGAATGACCGGCGGGGCCCCTAGAGGCTCCGGTGCCTGAAGGGCAGCAGGGTGAGACCGGCACTTGGGTTGGGGTCCCCATTCCCGGCGTTGTGGCGCCAGGCCACTTGGGAAGGGCCCCTCCGTGGCCGAACTACAGTTAGGGTTAGCCCCCAGGAGGCCAGCAGGCCCGATACACCGCCTGTGCGTCGAGCGGAGCGTTGGGCCGAGGTGAGGGTGCTGGTGAACATGAGCCCGGGCCCAAGCGTTTTGGTTCGGGGCGCCTTCGAAGGTCGGCGGGGGTTCGAAGGGCCCTGCCCCTTCTCCCACCCTGAATGAATGGCGGCGCCCCTAGCGGCACGTGTGGGGCAGGGCGGCAGGGTGCATCCAGCGCTGGGGCTTGGGGGTTCCCAATCCCCGGCGTTGCGGCGCCAGGCCCCTTAGGAAGCGACCCTCGGGGCCGTCCTAGGGTTAGGGTTAGCGCCCAGGAGGCCGGCAGGCCCGATCCGCCGGCTGTGCGAGGAGTGGAGATGCAGGCCGAGTTGAGGGCGATGGCGAGCGGGAGCTGGGCCCCAGCGTTTTGGCGTCCTGGGCCTTTGAATGTTGCCATGGCTCGGAGGGCCCTGCCCTTTCTCCTGCCCTGAAGAACCAGCAAGGCCCCTAGCGGCTCCGTTGGCAGTGGGGCGGCAGGGTGAATCCCAGGCTGCGGCTCGGGGATCCCCAATCCCCGGCGTTGTGGTGCCAGGCCCCTTGGGAGGGGCTCCTCGTGGGCCGACCCAGGGTTAGAGTTAGCCCCCATAAGGCCGGCAGGCCAGATCCTCTGGCTGGGCGGTGAGAGGTGGGCGGGCCGAGGTAAAGGCGCTGGGGTGCGGGATTGTGGGCCCCTGCATTTTGGGGTGGGAGGCTTCAAATGTCGCCGGTTTCTCCAGGGCCCTGTCAGTTCTCCCGCCCTGAATGACCGGCGGCGCCCCTCGCGGCCCGGGTGGCAGCGTTGTGGGAGGGTGAGTCTGGCTTTGGGGCTTGGGGTTCCAGATCCCTGGCGTAGTGGCACCAAAACCCTTGGGAGGGGCCCCTGGGGGGCCGACCTAGGGTTAGGGTTAGCCCCCAGGAGACCGTCAGGCCCAACCACACACTGTGCGGCGAGCTGAGGTGCGGCCCGAGGTGAAGGCGCTGGGGAGCGGGAGCGTGGGCACCAGCGTTTTGGCACGGGGAGCCTTTGAAGGTCACCGGGGACTCAGAAGGCCCTGCCCTTCTCTCGCCCTCTATGACCCGCGGCGCCCCTAGCGGCCCAGGTGGGGACAGTGCGGCAGGGTGAGTCCGGCTCTGGGGCTCTGAGTTACCAATCCCCAGCATTGCAGAGCCAGGCCGCTTGGGATGTCCCCTCAGGGCCGACCTAGGGTTTTGGTTAGCTGCCAGGAGCCCGGCAGGCCCTATCCACCGGCTCTGAAGCAAGCGGTGGGGTGGGCCTAGGTGAGGGCGCTGGCGAGCAGGATCCTGGGAGCCAACGTTTTTGCGCGGGGAGCCTTCAAAGGTCAGCGTGGGCTCGGAGGGCCCTGCCCGATCTCTTGCCCTGATTGACCGGCGGGGCCTCTAGCGGCTCGGGTGGCTGAAGGGCAGCAGGGTGAGTGCGGCACATGAGCTCGGGGTCCCCATCCCCAGCGTTGCGACGCCAGGCCCCTTGGGAAGTGCCCCTCGGTGGCCGACCTATGGTTAGGGTTAGCCTCCAGGAGCCCCGCAGGCCCGATACACCACCTGTGCGTCGAGCGGAGAGTTGGGCCGAGGTGAGGGTGCTGGTGAACATGAGCCTGGGCCCAAGCGTTTTGGTTCGGTGCGCCTTCCAAGGTCGGCAGGGGTTCGGAGGGCCCTGCCAGTTCTCCCACCCTGAATGAATGGCGGCGCCCCTAGCGGCCTGTGTGGGTTGGGGTGGCAGCGTGCATCCGGCGCTGGGGCTTGGGGGCCCCCAATCCCTGGCGTTGCAGCGCCAGGCCCCTTAGGAAGGGACCTTCAGGGGCTGTCCTAGGGTTAGGGTGAGCTCCCAGGAGGCCGGCAGGCCCGAGTCGCTGGCTCTGCGAAGAGCGGAGGTGCGGGCCGAGTTGAGGGTGATGCAGAGCGGGAGCGTGGTCCCCAGCGTTTTGGCGCCCTGGGCCTTCGACTGTTGCCATGGCTCAAAGGGCCCTGCCCGTTCTCCTGCCCTGAAGAACCTACGGTGCCCTTAGCAGCTCCCTTGGCGGTGGAGTGGCAGGGTGAGTCCATGCTGCGGCTCGTGGATCCCCAATCCCCAGCGTTGTGGGGCCAGGCCTCTTGGGAGGGGCTCCTCGTGGGCGGACCTAGGTTTAGAGTTAGCACCCAGGAGGCCAGCAGGCCCAATCCTCTGGCTGGGCGGCGAGAGGTGGGCGGCCCGAGGTAAAGGCGCTGGCGATCGGGAGCGTGGGCCCCTGCATTTTGGCGCAGGAGGCTTCAAATATCGCCGGTTTCTCCAGGGCCCTGTCCCTTCTCCCGCCCTGAATGACGGGCGGCGCCACTAGCGTCCCGGGTGGCGACGTGGCGGCAGGGTGAGTCTGGCTCTGGGTCTTGGGGTCCCTGATCCCCAGTGTAGCGGCACCAGGACCCTTGGGAGGGGCCCCTGGGTGGCTGACCTAGGGTTAGGGTTAGCCCCCAGGAGGCCGGCAGGTGGGATCCGGCCACTGTCCGGGGAGCGGAGGGCGGGGCCGAGGTGAGGGCGTTGGGGAGCGGGAGCGTGGGCACCAGCGTTTTGGCACGGGGAGCCTTGGAAGGCCACCGGGGGCTCGGAAGGCCCTGCCCCTTCTCTCGCCCTGAATGACCCGCAGTGCTCCTAGCGGCCTGGGTGGCGGCGTTGCGGTAGGGTGAGTGTGGCTCTGGGGCTTGAGGTTCCCGATCCCCGGCGAAGCGGCACCAGGACCCTTGGGAGGGGCCCCTGGGTGGCCGACCTAGGGTTAGGGTTAGCACCCGGGAGGCCGGCAGGCGGGATCCGCCCGCTGTGCGTGGAGCGGAGGGGCGGGCCGAGGTGAGGGCGCTGGCGAGCAAGAGCCTGGGCCCAAGCGTTTTGGCACCGGGGGCCTTCGAATGTCTCCGGGGACTCGGCGGGCCCTGCCCATTCTCCTCCCTGAATGACCGGCGGCGCCCCTAGCAGCCCAGGTGGCGGCGGGGCGGCATGTAAGTCCGGGCATAGGGCTCGGGGGCCCCAGTCCACCGCGTTGCGGCGCCAGGCCCCTTGGGAGGGGCCCCTCGGAGGCTGACCTAGGGTGAGGTTTAGCCCCTAGGATGCCGGCAGGCCCTATTCGCCAGCCGTGTGGAGACTGGAGTGGCGGACCGAGGTGAGGGCACTGGTGAGCGGGAGCGTGGGCCCGGGTGTTTTGGCGCGGGGGGCCTTTGAAGGTCGCCGTGTCTTGGAGGGCCCTGCCCGTGCTCCCGCCCTGAATGAACGGCACCACCCCAAGCCCCCGGGTGGCGGCTGGGTGGCAGGGTGAGTCCAGTGCTGAGGCTCGGGGGTCCCCAATCCCCAGCGTTGCGGCGCCAGATCCCTTGGGAGGGGCCCCTCGGGGGTCGATCTAGGGTTGCGGTTAGCCCCCAGGAGGCCGGTGGACCCGATCAGCGGCTGTGCGGCACGCGGAGGGTTGGGCCGAGGTGAGGGCGCTGGCGAGACTGAGCATGAGCCCAAGCGTTTTAGTGCGGGGGCCCTTCGAAGGTCAGTGGGGGCTCGGAGGGACCTGCCCGTTCTCCCGCTCTGAATGACCGGCGGGGCCCCTAGAGGCTCCGGTGCCTGAAGGGCAGCAGGGTGAGACCGGCACTTGGGTTGGGGTCCCCATTCCCGGCGTTGTGGCGCCAGGCCACTTGGGAAGGGCCCCTCCGTGGCCGAACTACAGTTAGGGTTAGCCCCCAGGAGGCCAGCAGGCCCGATACACCGCCTGTGCGTCGAGCGGAGCGTTGGGCCGAGGTGAGGGTGCTGGTGAACATGAGCCCGGGCCCAAGCGTTTTGGTTCGGGGCGCCTTCGAAGGTCGGCGGGGGTTCGAAGGGCCCTGCCCGTTCTCCCACCCTGAATGAATGGCGGCGCCCCTAGCGGCACGTGTGGGGCAGGGCGGCAGGGTGCATCCAGCGCTGGGGCTTGGGGGTTCCCAATCCCCGGCGTTGCGGCGCCAGGCCCCTTAGGAAGCGACCCTCGGGGCCGTCCTAGGGTTAGGGTTAGCGCCCAGGAGGCCGGCAGGCCCGATCCGCCGGCTGTGCGAGGAGTGGAGATGCAGGCCGAGTTGAGGGCGATGGCGAGCGGGAGCTGGGCCCCAGCGTTTTGGCGTCCTGGGCCTTTGAATGTTGCCATGGCTCGGAGGGCCCTGCCCTTTCTCCTGCCCTGAAGAACCAGCAAGGCCCCTAGCGGCTCCGTTGGCAGTGGGGCGGCAGGGTGAATCCCAGGCTGCGGCTCGGGGATCCCCAATCCCCGGCGTTGTGGTGCCAGGCCCCTTGGGAGGGGCTCCTCGTGGGCCGACCCAGGGTTAGAGTTAGCCCCCATAAGGCCGGCAGGCCAGATCCTCTGGCTGGGCGGTGAGAGGTGGGCGGGCCGAGGTAAAGGCGCTGGGGTGCGGGATTGTGGGCCCCTGCATTTTGGGGTGGGAGGCTTCAAATGTCGCCGGTTTCTCCAGGGCCCTGTCAGTTCTCCCGCCCTGAATGACCGGCGGCGCCCCTCGCGGCCCGGGTGGCAGCGTTGTGGGAGGGTGAGTCTGGCTTTGGGGCTTGGGGTTCCAGATCCCTGGCGTAGTGGCACCAAAACCCTTGGGAGGGGCCCCTGGGGGGCCGACCTAGGGTTAGGGTTAGCCCCCAGGAGACCGTCAGGCCCAACCACACACTGTGCGGCGAGCTGAGGTGCGGCCCGAGGTGAAGGCGCTGGGGAGCGGGAGCGTGGGCACCAGCGTTTTGGCACGGGGAGCCTTTGAAGGTCACCGGGGACTCAGAAGGCCCTGCCCTTCTCTCGCCCTCTATGACCCGCGGCGCCCCTAGCGGCCCAGGTGGGGACAGTGCGGCAGGGTGAGTCCGGCTCTGGGGCTCTGAGTTACCAATCCCCAGCATTGCAGAGCCAGGCCGCTTGGGATGTCCCCTCAGGGCCGACCTAGGGTTTTGGTTAGCTGCCAGGAGCCCGGCAGGCCCTATCCACCGGCTCTGAAGCAAGCGGTGGGGTGGGCCTAGGTGAGGGCGCTGGCGAGCAGGATCCTGGGAGCCAACGTTTTTGCGCGGGGAGCCTTCAAAGGTCAGCGTGGGCTCGGAGGGCCCTGCCCGATCTCTTGCCCTGATTGACCGGCGGGGCCTCTAGCGGCTCGGGTGGCTGAAGGGCAGCAGGGTGAGTGCGGCACATGAGCTCGGGGTCCCCATCCCCAGCGTTGCGACGCCAGGCCCCTTGGGAAGTGCCCCTCGGTGGCCGACCTATGGTTAGGGTTAGCCTCCAGGAGCCCCGCAGGCCCGATACACCACCTGTGCGTCGAGCGGAGAGTTGGGCCGAGGTGAGGGTGCTGGTGAACATGAGCCTGGGCCCAAGCGTTTTGGTTCGGTGCGCCTTCCAAGGTCGGCAGGGGTTCGGAGGGCCCTGCCAGTTCTCCCACCCTGAATGAATGGCGGCGCCCCTAGCGGCCTGTGTGGGTTGGGGTGGCAGCGTGCATCCGGCGCTGGGGCTTGGGGGCCCCCAATCCCTGGCGTTGTGGCGCCAGGCCCCTTAGGAAGGGACCTTCAGGGGCTGTCCTAGGGTTAGGGTGAGCTCCCAGGAGGCCGGCAGGCCCGAGTCGCTGGCTCTGCGAAGAGCGGAGGTGCGGGCCGAGTTGAGGGTGATGCAGAGCGGGAGCGTGGTCCCCAGCGTTTTGGCGCCCTGGGCCTTCGACTGTTGCCATGGCTCAAAGGGCCCTGCCCGTTCTCCTGCCCTGAAGAACCTACGGTGCCCTTAGCAGCTCCCTTGGCGGTGGAGTGGCAGGGTGAGTCCATGCTGCGGCTCGTGGATCCCCAATCCCCAGCGTTGTGGGGCCAGGCCTCTTGGGAGGGGCTCCTCGTGGGCGGACCTAGGTTTAGAGTTAGCACCCAGGAGGCCAGCAGGCCCAATCCTCTGGCTGGGCGGCGAGAGGTGGGCGGCCCGAGGTAAAGGCGCTGGCGATCGGGAGCGTGGGCCCCTGCATTTTGGCGCAGGAGGCTTCAAATATCGCCGGTTTCTCCAGGGCCCTGTCCCTTCTCCCGCCCTGAATGACGGGCGGCGCCACTAGCGTCCCGGGTGGCGACGTGGCGGCAGGGTGAGTCTGGCTCTGGGTCTTGGGGTCCCTGATCCCCAGTGTAGCGGCACCAGGACCCTTGGGAGGGGCCCCTGGGTGGCTGACCTAGGGTTAGGGTTAGCCCCCAGGAGGCCGGCAGGTGGGATCCGGCCACTGTCCGGGGAGCGGAGGGCGGGGCCGAGGTGAGGGCGTTGGGGAGCGGGAGCGTGGGCACCAGCGTTTTGGCACGGGGAGCCTTGGAAGGCCACCGGGGGCTCGGAAGGCCCTGCCCCTTCTCTCGCCCTGAATGACCCGCAGTGCTCCTAGCGGCCTGGGTGGCGGCGTTGCGGTAGGGTGAGTGTGGCTCTGGGGCTTGAGGTTCCCGATCCCCGGCGAAGCGGCACCAGGACCCTTGGGAGGGGCCCCTGGGTGGCCGACCTAGGGTTAGGGTTAGCACCCGGGAGGCCGGCAGGCGGGATCCGCCCGCTGTGCGTGGAGCGGAGGGGCGGGCCGAGGTGAGGGCGCTGGCGAGCAAGAGCCTGGGCCCAAGCGTTTTGGCACCGGGGGCCTTTGAATGTCTCCGGGGACTCGGCGGGCCCTGCCCATTCTCCTCCCTGAATGACCGGCGGCGCCCCTAGCAGCCCAGGTGGCGGCGGGGCGGCATGTAAGTCCGGGCATAGGGCTCGGGGGCCCCAGTCCACCGCGTTGCGGCGCCAGGCCCCTTGGGAGGGGCCCCTCGGAGGCTGACCTAGGGTGAGGTTTAGCCCCTAGGATGCCGGCAGGCCCTATTCGCCAGCCGTGTGGAGACTGGAGTGGCGGACCGAGGTGAGGGCACTGGTGAGCGGGAGCGTGGGCCCGGGTGTTTTGGCGCGGGGGGCCTTTGAAGGTCGCCGTGTCTTGGAGGGCCCTGCCCGTGCTCCCGCCCTGAATGAACGGCACCACCCCAAGCCCCCGGGTGGCGGCTGGGTGGCAGGGTGAGTCCAGTGCTGAGGCTCGGGGGTCCCCAATCCCCAGCGTTGCGGCGCCAGATCCCTTGGGAGGGGCCCCTCGGGGGTCGATCTAGGGTTGCGGTTAGCCCCCAGGAGGCCGGTGGACCCGATCAGCGGCTGTGCGGCACGCGGAGGGTTGGGCCGAGGTGAGGGCGCTGGCGAGACTGAGCATGAGCCCAAGCGTTTTAGTGCGGGGGCCCTTCGAAGGTCAGTGGGGGCTCGGAGGGACCTGCCCGTTCTCCCGCTCTGAATGACCGGCGGGGCCCCTAGAGGCTCCGGTGCCTGAAGGGCAGCAGGGTGAGACCGGCACTTGGGTTGGGGTCCCCATTCCCGGCGTTGTGGCGCCAGGCCACTTGGGAAGGGCCCCTCCGTGGCCGAACTACAGTTAGGGTTAGCCCCCAGGAGGCCAGCAGGCCCGATACACCGCCTGTGCGTCGAGCGGAGCGTTGGGCCGAGGTGAGGGTGCTGGTGAACATGAGCCCGGGCCCAAGCGTTTTGGTTCGGGGCGCCTTCGAAGGTCGGCGGGGGTTCGAAGGGCCCTGCCCTTTCTCCCACCCTGAATGAATGGCGGCGCCCCTAGCGGCACGTGTGGGGCAGGGCGGCAGGGTGCATCCAGCGCTGGGGCTTGGGGGTTCCCAATCCCCGGCGTTGCGGCGCCAGGCCCCTTAGGAAGCGACCCTCGGGGCCGTCCTAGGGTTAGGGTTAGCGCCCAGGAGGCCGGCAGGCCCGATCCGCCGGCTGTGCGAGGAGTGGAGATGCAGGCCGAGTTGAGGGCGATGGCGAGCGGGAGCTGGGCCCCAGCGTTTTGGCGTCCTGGGCCTTTGAATGTTGCCATGGCTCGGAGGGCCCTGCCCTTTCTCCTGCCCTGAAGAACCAGCAAGGCCCCTAGCGGCTCCGTTGGCAGTGGGGCGGCAGGGTGAATCCCAGGCTGCGGCTCGGGGATCCCCAATCCCCGGCGTTGTGGTGCCAGGCCCCTTGGGAGGGGCTCCTCGTGGGCCGACCCAGGGTTAGAGTTAGCCCCCATAAGGCCGGCAGGCCAGATCCTCTGGCTGGGCGGTGAGAGGTGGGCGGGCCGAGGTAAAGGCGCTGGGGTGCGGGATTGTGGGCCCCTGCATTTTGGGGTGGGAGGCTTCAAATGTCGCCGGTTTCTCCAGGGCCCTGTCAGTTCTCCCGCCCTGAATGACCGGCGGCGCCCCTCGCGGCCCGGGTGGCAGCGTTGTGGGAGGGTGAGTCTGGCTTTGGGGCTTGGGGTTCCAGATCCCTGGCGTAGTGGCACCAAAACCCTTGGGAGGGGCCCCTGGGGGGCCGACCTAGGGTTAGGGTTAGCCCCCAGGAGACCGTCAGGCCCAACCACACACTGTGCGGCGAGCTGAGGTGCGGCCCGAGGTGAAGGCGCTGGGGAGCGGGAGCGTGGGCACCAGCGTTTTGGCACGGGGAGCCTTTGAAGGTCACCGGGGACTCAGAAGGCCCTGCCCTTCTCTCGCCCTCTATGACCCGCGGCGCCCCTAGCGGCCCAGGTGGGGACAGTGCGGCAGGGTGAGTCCGGCTCTGGGGCTCTGAGTTACCAATCCCCAGCATTGCAGAGCCAGGCCGCTTGGGATGTCCCCTCAGGGCCGACCTAGGGTTTTGGTTAGCTGCCAGGAGCCCGGCAGGCCCTATCCACCGGCTCTGAAGCAAGCGGTGGGGTGGGCCTAGGTGAGGGCGCTGGCGAGCAGGATCCTGGGAGCCAACGTTTTTGCGCGGGGAGCCTTCAAAGGTCAGCGTGGGCTCGGAGGGCCCTGCCCGATCTCTTGCCCTGATTGACCGGCGGGGCCTCTAGCGGCTCGGGTGGCTGAAGGGCAGCAGGGTGAGTGCGGCACATGAGCTCGGGGTCCCCATCCCCAGCGTTGCGACGCCAGGCCCCTTGGGAAGTGCCCCTCGGTGGCCGACCTATGGTTAGGGTTAGCCTCCAGGAGCCCCGCAGGCCCGATACACCACCTGTGCGTCGAGTGGAGAGTTGGGCCGAGGTGAGGGTGCTGGTGAACATGAGCCTGGGCCCAAGCGTTTTGGTTCGGTGCGCCTTCCAAGGTCGGCAGGGGTTCGGAGGGCCCTGCCAGTTCTCCCACCCTGAATGAATGGCGGTGCCCCTAGCGGCCTGTGTGGGTTGGGGTGGCAGCGTGCATCCGGCGCTGGGGCTTGGGGGCCCCCAATCCCTGGCGTTGCAGCGCCAGGCCCCTTAGGAAGGGACCTTCAGGGGCTGTCCTAGGGTTAGGGTGAGCTCCCAGGAGGCCGGCAGGCCCGAGTCGCTGGCTCTGCGAAGAGCGGAGGTGCGGGCCGAGTTGAGGGTGATGCAGAGCGGGAGCGTGGTCCCCAGCGTTTTGGCGCCCTGGGCCTTCGACTGTTGCCATGGCTCAAAGGGCCCTGCCCGTTCTCCTGCCCTGAAGAACCTACGGTGCCCTTAGCAGCTCCCTTGGCGGTGGAGTGGCAGGGTGAGTCCATGCTGCGGCTCGTGGATCCCCAATCCCCAGCGTTGTGGGGCCAGGCCTCTTGGGAGGGGCTCCTCGTGGGCGGACCTAGGTTTAGAGTTAGCACCCAGGAGGCCAGCAGGCCCAATCCTCTGGCTGGGCGGCGAGAGGTGGGCGGCCCGAGGTAAAGGCGCTGGCGATCGGGAGCGTGGGCCCCTGCATTTTGGCGCAGGAGGCTTCAAATATCGCCGGTTTCTCCAGGGCCCTGTCCCTTCTCCCGCCCTGAATGACGGGCGGCGCCACTAGCGTCCCGGGTGGCGACGTGGCGGCAGGGTGAGTCTGGCTCTGGGTCTTGGGGTCCCTGATCCCCAGTGTAGCGGCACCAGGACCCTTGGGAGGGGCCCCTGGGTGGCTGACCTAGGGTTAGGGTTAGCCCCCAGGAGGCCGGCAGGTGGGATCCGGCCACTGTCCGGGGAGCGGAGGGCGGGGCCGAGGTGAGGGCGTTGGGGAGCGGGAGCGTGGGCACCAGCGTTTTGGCACGGGGAGCCTTGGAAGGCCACCGGGGGCTCGGAAGGCCCTGCCCCTTCTCTCGCCCTGAATGACCCGCAGTGCTCCTAGCGGCCTGGGTGGCGGCGTTGCGGTAGGGTGAGTGTGGCTCTGGGGCTTGAGGTTCCCGATCCCCGGCGAAGCGGCACCAGGACCCTTGGGAGGGGCCCCTGGGTGGCCGACCTAGGGTTAGGGTTAGCACCCGGGAGGCCGGCAGGCGGGATCCGCCCGCTGTGCGTGGAGCGGAGGGGCGGGCCGAGGTGAGGGCGCTGGCGAGCAAGAGCCTGGGCCCAAGCGTTTTGGCACCGGGGGCCTTCGAATGTCTCCGGGGACTCGGCGGGCCCTGCCCATTCTCCTCCCTGAATGACCGGCGGCGCCCCTAGCAGCCCAGGTGGCGGCGGGGCGGCATGTAAGTCCGGGCATAGGGCTCGGGGGCCCCAGTCCACCGCGTTGCGGCGCCAGGCCCCTTGGGAGGGGCCCCTCGGAGGCTGACCTAGGGTGAGGTTTAGCCCCTCGGATGCCGGCAGGCCCTATTCGCCAGCCGTGTGGAGACTGGAGTGGCGGACCGAGGTGAGGGCACTGGTGAGCGGGAGCGTGGGCCCGGGTGTTTTGGCGCGGGGGGCCTTTGAAGGTCGCCGTGTCTTGGAGGGCCCTGCCCGTGCTCCCGCCCTGAATGAACGGCACCACCCCAAGCCCCCGGGTGGCGGCTGGGTGGCAGGGTGAGTCCAGTGCTGAGGCTCGGGGGTCCCCAATCCCCAGCGTTGCGGCGCCAGATCCCTTGGGAGGGGCCCCTCGGGGGTCGATCTAGGGTTGCGGTTAGCCCCCAGGAGGCCGGTGGACCCGATCAGCGGCTGTGCGGCACGCGGAGGGTTGGGCCGAGGTGAGGGCGCTGGCGAGACTGAGCATGAGCCCAAGCGTTTTAGTGCGGGGGCCCTTCGAAGGTCAGTGGGGGCTCGGAGGGACCTGCCCGTTCTCCCGCTCTGAATGACCGGCGGGGCCCCTAGAGGCTCCGGTGCCTGAAGGGCAGCAGGGTGAGACCGGCACTTGGGTTGGGGTCCCCATTCCCGGCGTTGTGGCGCCAGGCCACTTGGGAAGGGCCCCTCCGTGGCCGAACTACAGTTAGGGTTAGCCCCCAGGAGGCCAGCAGGCCCGATACACCGCCTGTGCGTCGAGCGGAGCGTTGGGCCGAGGTGAGGGTGCTGGTGAACATGAGCCCGGGCCCAAGCGTTTTGGTTCGGGGCGCCTTCGAAGGTCGGCGGGGGTTCGAAGGGCCCTGCCCGTTCTCCCACCCTGAATGAATGGCGGCGCCCCTAGCGGCACGTGTGGGGCAGGGCGGCAGGGTGCATCCAGCGCTGGGGCTTGGGGGTTCCCAATCCCCGGCGTTGCGGCGCCAGGCCCCTTAGGAAGCGACCCTCGGGGCCGTCCTAGGGTTAGGGTTAGCGCCCAGGAGGCCGGCAGGCCCGATCCGCCGGCTGTGCGAGGAGTGGAGATGCAGGCCGAGTTGAGGGCGATGGCGAGCGGGAGCTGGGCCCCAGCGTTTTGGCGTCCTGGGCCTTTGAATGTTGCCATGGCTCGGAGGGCCCTGCCCTTTCTCCTGCCCTGAAGAACCAGCAAGGCCCCTAGCGGCTCCGTTGGCAGTGGGGCGGCAGGGTGAATCCCAGGCTGCGGCTCGGGGATCCCCAATCCCCGGCGTTGTGGTGCCAGGCCCCTTGGGAGGGGCTCCTCGTGGGCCGACCCAGGGTTAGAGTTAGCCCCCATAAGGCCGGCAGGCCAGATCCTCTGGCTGGGCGGTGAGAGGTGGGCGGGCCGAGGTAAAGGCGCTGGGGTGCGGGATTGTGGGCCCCTGCATTTTGGGGTGGGAGGCTTCAAATGTCGCCGGTTTCTCCAGGGCCCTGTCAGTTCTCCCGCCCTGAATGACCGGCGGCGCCCCTCGCGGCCCGGGTGGCAGCGTTGTGGGAGGGTGAGTCTGGCTTTGGGGCTTGGGGTTCCAGATCCCTGGCGTAGTGGCACCAAAACCCTTGGGAGGGGCCCCTGGGGGGCCGACCTAGGGTTAGGGTTAGACCCCAGGAGACCGTCAGGCCCAACCACACACTGTGCGGCGAGCTGAGGTGCGGCCCGAGGTGAAGGCGCTGGGGAGCGGGAGCGTGGGCACCAGCGTTTTGGCACGGGGAGCCTTTGAAGGTCACCGGGGACTCAGAAGGCCCTGCCCTTCTCTCGCCCTCTATGACCCGCGGCGCCCCTAGCGGCCCAGGTGGGGACAGTGCGGCAGGGTGAGTCCGGCTCTGGGGCTCTGAGTTACCAATCCCCAGCATTGCAGAGCCAGGCCGCTTGGGATGTCCCCTCAGGGCCGACCTAGGGTTTTGGTTAGCTGCCAGGAGCCCGGCAGGCCCTATCCACCGGCTCTGAAGCAAGCGGTGGGGTGGGCCTAGGTGAGGGCGCTGGCGAGCAGGATCCTGGGAGCCAACGTTTTTGCGCGGGGAGCCTTCAAAGGTCAGCGTGGGCTCGGAGGGCCCTGCCCGATCTCTTGCCCTGATTGACCGGCGGGGCCTCTAGCGGCTCGGGTGGCTGAAGGGCAGCAGGGTGAGTGCGGCACATGAGCTCGGGGTCCCCATCCCCAGCGTTGCGACGCCAGGCCCCTTGGGAAGTGCCCCTCGGTGGCCGACCTATGGTTAGGGTTAGCCTCCAGGAGCCCCGCAGGCCCGATACACCACCTGTGCGTCGAGCGGAGAGTTGGGCCGAGGTGAGGGTGCTGGTGAACATGAGCCTGGGCCCAAGCGTTTTGGTTCGGTGCGCCTTCCAAGGTCGGCAGGGGTTCGGAGGGCCCTGCCAGTTCTCCCACCCTGAATGAATGGCGGCGCCCCTAGCGGCCTGTGTGGGTTGGGGTGGCAGCGTGCATCCGGCGCTGGGGCTTGGGGGCCCCCAATCCCTGGCGTTGTGGCGCCAGGCCCCTTAGGAAGGGACCTTCAGGGGCTGTCCTAGGGTTAGGGTGAGCTCCCAGGAGGCCGGCAGGCCCGAGTCGCTGGCTCTGCGAAGAGCGGAGGTGCGGGCCGAGTTGAGGGTGATGCAGAGCGGGAGCGTGGTCCCCAGCGTTTTGGCGCCCTGGGCCTTCGACTGTTGCCATGGCTCAAAGGGCCCTGCCCGTTCTCCTGCCCTGAAGAACCTACGGTGCCCTTAGCAGCTCCCTTGGCGGTGGAGTGGCAGGGTGAGTCCATGCTGCGGCTCGTGGATCCCCAATCCCCAGCGTTGTGGGGCCAGGCCTCTTGGGAGGGGCTCCTCGTGGGCGGACCTAGGTTTAGAGTTAGCACCCAGGAGGCCAGCAGGCCCAATCCTCTGGCTGGGCGGCGAGAGGTGGGCGGCCCGAGGTAAAGGCGCTGGCGATCGGGAGCGTGGGCCCCTGCATTTTGGCGCAGGAGGCTTCAAATATCGCCGGTTTCTCCAGGGCCCTGTCCCTTCTCCCGCCCTGAATGACGGGCGGCGCCACTAGCGTCCCGGGTGGCGACGTGGCGGCAGGGTGAGTCTGGCTCTGGGTCTTGGGGTCCCTGATCCCCAGTGTAGCGGCACCAGGACCCTTGGGAGGGGCCCCTGGGTGGCTGACCTAGGGTTAGGGTTAGCCCCCAGGAGGCCGGCAGGTGGGATCCGGCCACTGTCCGGGGAGCGGAGGGCGGGGCCGAGGTGAGGGCGTTGGGGAGCGGGAGCGTGGGCACCAGCGTTTTGGCACGGGGAGCCTTGGAAGGCCACCGGGGGCTCGGAAGGCCCTGCCCCTTCTCTCGCCCTGAATGACCCGCAGTGCTCCTAGCGGCCTGGGTGGCGGCGTTGCGGTAGGGTGAGTGTGGCTCTGGGGCTTGAGGTTCCCGATCCCCGGCGAAGCGGCACCAGGACCCTTGGGAGGGGCCCCTGGGTGGCCGACCTAGGGTTAGGGTTAGCACCCGGGAGGCCGGCAGGCGGGATCCGCCCGCTGTGCGTGGAGCGGAGGGGCGGGCCGAGGTGAGGGCGCTGGCGAGCAAGAGCCTGGGCCCAAGCGTTTTGGCACCGGGGGCCTTTGAATGTCTCCGGGGACTCGGCGGGCCCTGCCCATTCTCCTCCCTGAATGACCGGCGGCGCCCCTAGCAGCCCAGGTGGCGGCGGGGCGGCATGTAAGTCCGGGCATAGGGCTCGGGGGCCCCAGTCCACCGCGTTGCGGCGCCAGGCCCCTTGGGAGGGGCCCCTCGGAGGCTGACCTAGGGTGAGGTTTAGCCCCTAGGATGCCGGCAGGCCCTATTCGCCAGCCGTGTGGAGACTGGAGTGGCGGACCGAGGTGAGGGCACTGGTGAGCGGGAGCGTGGGCCCGGGTGTTTTGGCGCGGGGGGCCTTTGAAGGTCGCCGTGTCTTGGAGGGCCCTGCCCGTGCTCCCGCCCTGAATGAACGGCACCACCCCAAGCCCCCGGGTGGCGGCTGGGTGGCAGGGTGAGTCCAGTGCTGAGGCTCGGGGGTCCCCAATCCCCAGCGTTGCGGCGCCAGATCCCTTGGGAGGGGCCCCTCGGGGGTCGATCTAGGGTTGCGGTTAGCCCCCAGGAGGCCGGTGGACCCGATCAGCGGCTGTGCGGCACGCGGAGGGTTGGGCCGAGGTGAGGGCGCTGGCGAGACTGAGCATGAGCCCAAGCGTTTTAGTGCGGGGGCCCTTCGAAGGTCAGTGGGGGCTCGGAGGGACCTGCCCGTTCTCCCGCTCTGAATGACCGGCGGGGCCCCTAGAGGCTCCGGTGCCTGAAGGGCAGCAGGGTGAGACCGGCACTTGGGTTGGGGTCCCCATTCCCGGCGTTGTGGCGCCAGGCCACTTGGGAAGGGCCCCTCCGTGGCCGAACTACAGTTAGGGTTAGCCCCCAGGAGGCCAGCAGGCCCGATACACCGCCTGTGCGTCGAGCGGAGCGTTGGGCCGAGGTGAGGGTGCTGGTGAACATGAGCCCGGGCCCAAGCGTTTTGGTTCGGGGCGCCTTCGAAGGTCGGCGGGGGTTCGAAGGGCCCTGCCCGTTCTCCCACCCTGAATGAATGGCGGCGCCCCTAGCGGCACGTGTGGGGCAGGGCGGCAGGGTGCATCCAGCGCTGGGGCTTGGGGGTTCCCAATCCCCGGCGTTGCGGCGCCAGGCCCCTTAGGAAGCGACCCTCGGGGCCGTCCTAGGGTTAGGGTTAGCGCCCAGGAGGCCGGCAGGCCCGATCCGCCGGCTGTGCGAGGAGTGGAGATGCAGGCCGAGTTGAGGGCGATGGCGAGCGGGAGCTGGGCCCCAGCGTTTTGGCGTCCTGGGCCTTTGAATGTTGCCATGGCTCGGAGGGCCCTGCCCTTTCTCCTGCCCTGAAGAACCAGCAAGGCCCCTAGCGGCTCCGTTGGCAGTGGGGCGGCAGGGTGAATCCCAGGCTGCGGCTCGGGGATCCCCAATCCCCGGCGTTGTGGTGCCAGGCCCCTTGGGAGGGGCTCCTCGTGGGCCGACCCAGGGTTAGAGTTAGCCCCCATAAGGCCGGCAGGCCAGATCCTCTGGCTGGGCGGTGAGAGGTGGGCGGGCCGAGGTAAAGGCGCTGGGGTGCGGGATTGTGGGCCCCTGCATTTTGGGGTGGGAGGCTTCAAATGTCGCCGGTTTCTCCAGGGCCCTGTCAGTTCTCCCGCCCTGAATGACCGGCGGCGCCCCTCGCGGCCCGGGTGGCAGCGTTGTGGGAGGGTGAGTCTGGCTTTGGGGCTTGGGGTTCCAGATCCCTGGCGTAGTGGCACCAAAACCCTTGGGAGGGGCCCCTGGGGGGCCGACCTAGGGTTAGGGTTAGCCCCCAGGAGACCGTCAGGCCCAACCACACACTGTGCGGCGAGCTGAGGTGCGGCCCGAGGTGAAGGCGCTGGGGAGCGGGAGCGTGGGCACCAGCGTTTTGGCACGGGGAGCCTTTGAAGGTCACCGGGGACTCAGAAGGCCCTGCCCTTCTCTCGCCCTCTATGACCCGCGGCGCCCCTAGCGGCCCAGGTGGGGACAGTGCGGCAGGGTGAGTCCGGCTCTGGGGCTCTGAGTTACCAATCCCCAGCATTGCAGAGCCAGGCCGCTTGGGATGTCCCCTCAGGGCCGACCTAGGGTTTTGGTTAGCTGCCAGGAGCCCGGCAGGCCCTATCCACCGGCTCTGAAGCAAGCGGTGGGGTGGGCCTAGGTGAGGGCGCTGGCGAGCAGGATCCTGGGAGCCAACGTTTTTGCGCGGGGAGCCTTCAAAGGTCAGCGTGGGCTCGGAGGGCCCTGCCCGATCTCTTGCCCTGATTGACCGGCGGGGCCTCTAGCGGCTCGGGTGGCTGAAGGGCAGCAGGGTGAGTGCGGCACATGAGCTCGGGGTCCCCATCCCCAGCGTTGCGACGCCAGGCCCCTTGGGAAGTGCCCCTCGGTGGCCGACCTATGGTTAGGGTTAGCCTCCAGGAGCCCCGCAGGCCCGATACACCACCTGTGCGTCGAGCGGAGAGTTGGGCGAGGTGAGGGTGCTGGTGAACATGAGCCTGGGCCCAAGCGTTTTGGTTCGGTGCGCCTTCCAAGGTCGGCAGGGGTTCGGAGGGCCCTGCCAGTTCTCCCACCCTGAATGAATGGCGGCGCCCCTAGCGGCCTGTGTGGGTTGGGGTGGCAGCGTGCATCCGGCGCTGGGGCTTGGGGGCCCCCAATCCCTGGCGTTGTGGCGCCAGGCCCCTTAGGAAGGGACCTTCAGGGGCTGTCCTAGGGTTAGGGTGAGCTCCCAGGAGGCCGGCAGGCCCGAGTCGCTGGCTCTGCGAAGAGCGGAGGTGCGGGCCGAGTTGAGGGTGATGCAGAGCGGGAGCGTGGTCCCCAGCGTTTTGGCGCCCTGGGCCTTCGACTGTTGCCATGGCTCAAAGGGCCCTGCCCGTTCTCCTGCCCTGAAGAACCTACGGTGCCCTTAGCAGCTCCCTTGGCGGTGGAGTGGCAGGGTGAGTCCATGCTGCGGCTCGTGGATCCCCAATCCCCAGCGTTGTGGGGCCAGGCCTCTTGGGAGGGGCTCCTCGTGGGCGGACCTAGGTTTAGAGTTAGCACCCAGGAGGCCAGCAGGCCCAATCCTCTGGCTGGGCGGCGAGAGGTGGGCGGCCCGAGGTAAAGGCGCTGGCGATCGGGAGCGTGGGCCCCTGCATTTTGGCGCAGGAGGCTTCAAATATCGCCGGTTTCTCCAGGGCCCTGTCCCTTCTCCCGCCCTGAATGACGGGCGGCGCCACTAGCGTCCCGGGTGGCGACGTGGCGGCAGGGTGAGTCTGGCTCTGGGTCTTGGGGTCCCTGATCCCCAGTGTAGCGGCACCAGGACCCTTGGGAGGGGCCCCTGGGTGGCTGACCTAGGGTTAGGGTTAGCCCCCAGGAGGCCGGCAGGTGGGATCCGGCCACTGTCCGGGGAGCGGAGGGCGGGGCCGAGGTGAGGGCGTTGGGGAGCGGGAGCGTGGGCACCAGCGTTTTGGCACGGGGAGCCTTGGAAGGCCACCGGGGGCTCGGAAGGCCCTGCCCCTTCTCTCGCCCTGAATGACCCGCAGTGCTCCTAGCGGCCTGGGTGGCGGCGTTGCGGTAGGGTGAGTGTGGCTCTGGGGCTTGAGGTTCCCGATCCCCGGCGAAGCGGCACCAGGACCCTTGGGAGGGGCCCCTGGGGGGCCGACCTAGGGTTAGGGTTAGCACCCGGGAGGCCGGCAGGCGGGATCCGCCCGCTGTGCGTGGAGCGGAGGGGCGGGCCGAGGTGAGGGCGCTGGCGAGCAAGAGCCTGGGCCCAAGCGTTTTGGCACCGGGGGCCTTTGAATGTCTCCGGGGACTCGGCGGGCCCTGCCCATTCTCCTCCCTGAATGACCGGCGGCGCCCCTAGCAGCCCAGGTGGCGGCGGGGCGGCATGTAAGTCCGGGCATAGGGCTCGGGGGCCGCAGTCCACCGCGTTGCGGCGCCAGGCCCCTTGGGAGGGGCCCCTCGGAGGCTGACCTAGGGTGAGGTTTAGCCCCTAGGATGCCGGCAGGCCCTATTCGCCAGCCGTGTGGAGACTGGAGTGGCGGACCGAGGTGAGGGCACTGGTGAGCGGGAGCGTGGGCCCGGGTGTTTTGGCGCGGGGGGCCTTTGAAGGTCGCCGTGTCTTGGAGGGCCCTGCCCGTGCTCCCGCCCTGAATGAACGGCACCACCCCAAGCCCCCGGGTGGCGGCTGGGTGGCAGGGTGAGTCCAGTGCTGAGGCTCGGGGGTCCCCAATCCCCAGCGTTGCGGCGCCAGATCCCTTGGGAGGGGCCCCTCGGGGGTCGATCTAGGGTTGCGGTTAGCCCCCAGGAGGCCGGTGGACCCGATCAGCGGCTGTGCGGCACGCGGAGGGTTGGGCCGAGGTGAGGGCGCTGGCGAGACTGAGCATGAGCCCAAGCGTTTTAGTGCGGGGGCCCTTCGAAGGTCAGTGGGGGCTCGGAGGGACCTGCCCGTTCTCCCCGCTCTGAATGACCGGCGGGGCCCCTAGAGGCTCCGGGCCTGAAGGGCAGCAGGGTGAGACCGGCACTTGGGTTGGGGTCCCCATTCCCGGCGTTGTGGCGCCAGGCCACTTGGGAAGGGCCCCTCCGTGGCCGAACTACAGTTAGGGTTAGCCCCCAGGAGGCCAGCAGGCCCGATACACCGCCTGTGCGTCGAGCGGAGCGTTGGGCCGAGGTGAGGGTGCTGGTGAACATGAGCCCGGGCCCAAGCGTTTTGGTTCGGGGCGCCTTCGAAGGTCGGCGGGGGTTCGAAGGGCCCTGCCCTTTCTCCCACCCTGAATGAATGGCGGCGCCCCTAGCGGCACGTGTGGGGCAGGGCGGCAGGGTGCATCCAGCGCTGGGGCTTGGGGGTTCCCAATCCCCGGCGTTGCGGCGCCAGGCCCCTTAGGAAGCGACCCTCGGGGCCGTCCTAGGGTTAGGGTTAGCGCCCAGGAGGCCGGCAGGCCCGATCCGCCGGCTGTGCGAGGAGTGGAGATGCAGGCCGAGTTGAGGGCGATGGCGAGCGGGAGCTGGGCCCCAGCGTTTTGGCGTCCTGGGCCTTTGAATGTTGCCATGGCTCGGAGGGCCCTGCCCTTTCTCCTGCCCTGAAGAACCAGCAAGGCCCCTAGCGGCTCCGTTGGCAGTGGGGCGGCAGGGTGAATCCCAGGCTGCGGCTCGGGGATCCCCAATCCCCGGCGTTGTGGTGCCAGGCCCCTTGGGAGGGGCTCCTCGTGGGCCGACCCAGGGTTAGAGTTAGCCCCCATAAGGCCGGCAGGCCAGATCCTCTGGCTGGGCGGTGAGAGGTGGGCGGGCCGAGGTAAAGGCGCTGGGGTGCGGGATTGTGGGCCCCTGCATTTTGGGGTGGGAGGCTTCAAATGTCGCCGGTTTCTCCAGGGCCCTGTCAGTTCTCCCGCCCTGAATGACCGGCGGCGCCCCTCGCGGCCCGGGTGGCAGCGTTGTGGGAGGGTGAGTCTGGCTTTGGGGCTTGGGGTTCCAGATCCCTGGCGTAGTGGCACCAAAACCCTTGGGAGGGGCCCCTGGGGGGCCGACCTAGGGTTAGGGTTAGCCCCCAGGAGACCGTCAGGCCCAACCACACACTGTGCGGCGAGCTGAGGTGCGGCCCGAGGTGAAGGCGCTGGGGAGCGGGAGCGTGGGCACCAGCGTTTTGGCACGGGGAGCCTTTGAAGGTCACCGGGGACTCAGAAGGCCCTGCCCTTCTCTCGCCCTCTATGACCCGCGGCGCCCCTAGCGGCCCAGGTGGGGACAGTGCGGCAGGGTGAGTCCGGCTCTGGGGCTCTGAGTTACCAATCCCCAGCATTGCAGAGCCAGGCCGCTTGGGATGTCCCCTCAGGGCCGACCTAGGGTTTTGGTTAGCTGCCAGGAGCCCGGCAGGCCCTATCCACCGGCTCTGAAGCAAGCGGTGGGGTGGGCCTAGGTGAGGGCGCTGGCGAGCAGGATCCTGGGAGCCAACGTTTTTGCGCGGGGAGCCTTCAAAGGTCAGCGTGGGCTCGGAGGGCCCTGCCCGATCTCTTGCCCTGATTGACCGGCGGGGCCTCTAGCGGCTCGGGTGGCTGAAGGGCAGCAGGGTGAGTGCGGCACATGAGCTCGGGGTCCCCATCCCCAGCGTTGCGACGCCAGGCCCCTTGGGAAGTGCCCCTCGGTGGCCGACCTATGGTTAGGGTTAGCCTCCAGGAGCCCCGCAGGCCCGATACACCACCTGTGCGTCGAGTGGAGAGTTGGGCCGAGGTGAGGGTGCTGGTGAACATGAGCCTGGGCCCAAGCGTTTTGGTTCGGTGCGCCTTCCAAGGTCGGCAGGGGTTCGGAGGGCCCTGCCAGTTCTCCCACCCTGAATGAATGGCGGCGCCCCTAGCGGCCTGTGTGGGTTGGGGTGGCAGCGTGCATCCGGCGCTGGGGCTTGGGGGCCCCCAATCCCTGGCGTTGCAGCGCCAGGCCCCTTAGGAAGGGACCTTCAGGGGCTGTCCTAGGGTTAGGGTGAGCTCCCAGGAGGCCGGCAGGCCCGAGTCGCTGGCTCTGCGAAGAGCGGAGGTGCGGGCCGAGTTGAGGGTGATGCAGAGCGGGAGCGTGGTCCCCAGCGTTTTGGCGCCCTGGGCCTTCGACTGTTGCCATGGCTCAAAGGGCCCTGCCCGTTCTCCTGCCCTGAAGAACCTACGGTGCCCTTAGCAGCTCCCTTGGCGGTGGAGTGGCAGGGTGAGTCCATGCTGCGGCTCGTGGATCCCCAATCCCCAGCGTTGTGGGGCCAGGCCTCTTGGGAGGGGCTCCTCGTGGGCGGACCTAGGTTTAGAGTTAGCACCCAGGAGGCCAGCAGGCCCAATCCTCTGGCTGGGCGGCGAGAGGTGGGCGGCCCGAGGTAAAGGCGCTGGCGATCGGGAGCGTGGGCCCCTGCATTTTGGCGCAGGAGGCTTCAAATATCGCCGGTTTCTCCAGGGCCCTGTCCCTTCTCCCGCCCTGAATGACGGGCGGCGCCACTAGCGTCCCGGGTGGCGACGTGGCGGCAGGGTGAGTCTGGCTCTGGGTCTTGGGGTCCCTGATCCCCAGTGTAGCGGCACCAGGACCCTTGGGAGGGGCCCCTGGGTGGCTGACCTAGGGTTAGGGTTAGCCCCCAGGAGGCCGGCAGGTGGGATCCGGCCACTGTCCGGGGAGCGGAGGGCGGGGCCGAGGTGAGGGCGTTGGGGAGCGGGAGCGTGGGCACCAGCGTTTTGGCACGGGGAGCCTTTGAAGGCCACCGGGGGCTCGGAAGGCCCTGCCCCTTCTCTCGCCCTGAATGACCCGCAGTGCTCCTAGCGGCCTGGGTGGCGGCGTTGCGGTAGGGTGAGTGTGGCTCTGGGGCTTGAGGTTCCCGATCCCCGGCGAAGCGGCACCAGGACCCTTGGGAGGGGCCCCTGGGTGGCCGACCTAGGGTTAGGGTTAGCACCCGGGAGGCCGGCAGGCGGGATCCGCCCGCTGTGCGTGGAGCGGAGGGGCGGGCCGAGGTGAGGGCGCTGGCGAGCAAGAGCCTGGGCCCAAGCGTTTTGGCACCGGGGGCCTTCGAATGTCTCCGGGGACTCGGCGGGCCCTGCCCATTCTCCTCCCTGAATGACCGGCGGCGCCCCTAGCAGCCCAGGTGGCGGCGGGGCGGCATGTAAGTCCGGGCATAGGGCTCGGGGGCCCCAGTCCACCGCGTTGCGGCGCCAGGCCCCTTGGGAGGGGCCCCTCGGAGGCTGACCTAGGGTGAGGTTTAGCCCCTAGGATGCCGGCAGGCCCTATTCGCCAGCCGTGTGGAGACTGGAGTGGCGGACCGAGGTGAGGGCACTGGTGAGCGGGAGCGTGGGCCCGGGTGTTTTGGCGCGGGGGGCCTTTGAAGGTCGCCGTGTCTTGGAGGGCCCTGCCCGTGCTCCCGCCCTGAATGAACGGCACCACCCCAAGCCCCCGGGTGGCGGCTGGGTGGCAGGGTGAGTCCAGTGCTGAGGCTCGGGGGTCCCCAATCCCCAGCGTTGCGGCGCCAGATCCCTTGGGAGGGGCCCCTCGGGGGTCGATCTAGGGTTGCGGTTAGCCCCCAGGAGGCCGGTGGACCCGATCAGCGGCTGTGCGGCACGCGGAGGGTTGGGCCGAGGTGAGGGCGCTGGCGAGACTGAGCATGAGCCCAAGCGTTTTAGTGCGGGGGCCCTTCGAAGGTCAGTGCGGGCTCGGAGGGACCTGCCCGTTCTCCCGCTCTGAATGACCGGCGGGGCCCCTAGAGGCTCCGGTGCCTGAAGGGCAGCAGGGTGAGACCGGCACTTGGGTTGGGGTCCCCATTCCCGGCGTTGTGGCGCCAGGCCACTTGGGAAGGGCCCCTCCGTGGCCGAACTACAGTTAGGGTTAGCCCCCAGGAGGCCAGCAGGCCCGATACACCGCCTGTGCGTCGAGCGGAGCGTTGGGCCGAGGTGAGGGTGCTGGTGAACATGAGCCCGGGCCCAAGCGTTTTGGTTCGGGGCGCCTTCGAAGGTCGGCGGGGGTTCGAAGGGCCCTGCCCGTTCTCCCACCCTGAATGAATGGCGGCGCCCCTAGCGGCACGTGTGGGGCAGGGCGGCAGGGTGCATCCAGCGCTGGGGCTTGGGGGTTCCCAATCCCCGGCGTTGCGGCGCCAGGCCCCTTAGGAAGCGACCCTCGGGGCCGTCCTAGGGTTAGGGTTAGCGCCCAGGAGGCCGGCAGGCCCGATCCGCCGGCTGTGCGAGGAGTGGAGATGCAGGCCGAGTTGAGGGCGATGGCGAGCGGGAGCTGGGCCCCAGCGTTTTGGCGTCCTGGGCCTTTGAATGTTGCCATGGCTCGGAGGGCCCTGCCCTTTCTCCTGCCCTGAAGAACCAGCAAGGCCCCTAGCGGCTCCGTTGGCAGTGGGGCGGCAGGGTGAATCCCAGGCTGCGGCTCGGGGATCCCCAATCCCCGGCGTTGTGGTGCCAGGCCCCTTGGGAGGGGCTCCTCGTGGGCCGACCCAGGGTTAGAGTTAGCCCCCATAAGGCCGGCAGGCCAGATCCTCTGGCTGGGCGGTGAGAGGTGGGCGGGCCGAGGTAAAGGCGCTGGGGTGCGGGATTGTGGGCCCCTGCATTTTGGGGTGGGAGGCTTCAAATGTCGCCGGTTTCTCCAGGGCCCTGTCAGTTCTCCCGCCCTGAATGACCGGCGGCGCCCCTCGCGGCCCGGGTGGCAGCGTTGTGGGAGGGTGAGTCTGGCTTTGGGGCTTGGGGTTCCAGATCCCTGGCGTAGTGGCACCAAAACCCTTGGGAGGGGCCCCTGGGGGGCCGACCTAGGGTTAGGGTTAGCCCCCAGGAGACCGTCAGGCCCAACCACACACTGTGCGGCGAGCTGAGGTGCGGCCCGAGGTGAAGGCGCTGGGGAGCGGGAGCGTGGGCACCAGCGTTTTGGCACGGGGAGCCTTTGAAGGTCACCGGGGACTCAGAAGGCCCTGCCCTTCTCTCGCCCTCTATGACCCGCGGCGCCCCTAGCGGCCCAGGTGGGGACAGTGCGGCAGGGTGAGTCCGGCTCTGGGGCTCTGAGTTACCAATCCCCAGCATTGCAGAGCCAGGCCGCTTGGGATGTCCCCTCAGGGCCGACCTAGGGTTTTGGTTAGCTGCCAGGAGCCCGGCAGGCCCTATCCACCGGCTCTGAAGCAAGCGGTGGGGTGGGCCTAGGTGAGGGCGCTGGCGAGCAGGATCCTGGGAGCCAACGTTTTTGCGCGGGGAGCCTTCAAAGGTCAGCGTGGGCTCGGAGGGCCCTGCCCGATCTCTTGCCCTGATTGACCGGCGGGGCCTCTAGCGGCTCGGGTGGCTGAAGGGCAGCAGGGTGAGTGCGGCACATGAGCTCGGGGTCCCCATCCCCAGCGTTGCGACGCCAGGCCCCTTGGGAAGTGCCCCTCGGTGGCCGACCTATGGTTAGGGTTAGCCTCCAGGAGCCCCGCAGGCCCGATACACCACCTGTGCGTCGAGCGGAGAGTTGGGCCGAGGTGAGGGTGCTGGTGAACATGAGCCTGGGCCCAAGCGTTTTGGTTCGGTGCGCCTTCCAAGGTCGGCAGGGGTTCGGAGGGCCCTGCCAGTTCTCCCACCCTGAATGAATGGCGGCGCCCCTAGCGGCCTGTGTGGGTTGGGGTGGCAGCGTGCATCCGGCGCTGGGGCTTGGGGGCCCCCAATCCCTGGCGTTGCAGCGCCAGGCCCCTTAGGAAGGGACCTTCAGGGGCTGTCCTAGGGTTAGGGTGAGCTCCCAGGAGGCCGGCAGGCCCGAGTCGCTGGCTCTGCGAAGAGCGGAGGTGCGGGCCGAGTTGAGGGTGATGCAGAGCGGGAGCGTGGTCCCCAGCGTTTTGGCGCCCTGGGCCTTCGACTGTTGCCATGGCTCAAAGGGCCCTGCCCGTTCTCCTGCCCTGAAGAACCTACGGTGCCCTTAGCAGCTCCCTTGGCGGTGGAGTGGCAGGGTGAGTCCATGCTGCGGCTCGTGGATCCCCAATCCCCAGCGTTGTGGGGCCAGGCCTCTTGGGAGGGGCTCCTCGTGGGCGGACCTAGGTTTAGAGTTAGCACCCAGGAGGCCAGCAGGCCCAATCCTCTGGCTGGGCGGCGAGAGGTGGGCGGCCCGAGGTAAAGGCGCTGGCGATCGGGAGCGTGGGCCCCTGCATTTTGGCGCAGGAGGCTTCAAATATCGCCGGTTTCTCCAGGGCCCTGTCCCTTCTCCCGCCCTGAATGACGGGCGGCGCCACTAGCGTCCCGGGTGGCGACGTGGCGGCAGGGTGAGTCTGGCTCTGGGTCTTGGGGTCCCTGATCCCCAGTGTAGCGGCACCAGGACCCTTGGGAGGGGCCCCTGGGTGGCTGACCTAGGGTTAGGGTTAGCCCCCAGGAGGCCGGCAGGTGGGATCCGGCCACTGTCCGGGGAGCGGAGGGCGGGGCCGAGGTGAGGGCGTTGGGGAGCGGGAGCGTGGGCACCAGCGTTTTGGCACGGGGAGCCTTGGAAGGCCACCGGGGGCTCGGAAGGCCCTGCCCCTTCTCTCGCCCTGAATGACCCGCAGTGCTCCTAGCGGCCTGGGTGGCGGCGTTGCGGTAGGGTGAGTGTGGCTCTGGGGCTTGAGGTTCCCGATCCCCGGCGAAGCGGCACCAGGACCCTTGGGAGGGGCCCCTGGGTGGCCGACCTAGGGTTAGGGTTAGCACCCGGGAGGCCGGCAGGCGGGATCCGCCCGCTGTGCGTGGAGCGGAGGGGCGGGCCGAGGTGAGGGCGCTGGCGAGCAAGAGCCTGGGCCCAAGCGTTTTGGCACCGGGGGCCTTCGAATGTCTCCGGGGACTCGGCGGGCCCTGCCCATTCTCCTCCCTGAATGACCGGCGGCGCCCCTAGCAGCCCAGGTGGCGGCGGGGCGGCATGTAAGTCCGGGCATAGGGCTCGGGGGCCCCAGTCCACCGCGTTGCGGCGCCAGGCCCCTTGGGAGGGGCCCCTCGGAGGCTGACCTAGGGTGAGGTTTAGCCCCTAGGATGCCGGCAGGCCCTATTCGCCAGCCGTGTGGAGACTGGAGTGGCGGACCGAGGTGAGGGCACTGGTGAGCGGGAGCGTGGGCCCGGGTGTTTTGGCGCGGGGGGCCTTTGAAGGTCGCCGTGTCTTGGAGGGCCCTGCCCGTGCTCCCGCCCTGAATGAACGGCACCACCCCAAGCCCCCGGGTGGCGGCTGGGTGGCAGGGTGAGTCCAGTGCTGAGGCTCGGGGGTCCCCAATCCCCAGCGTTGCGGCGCCAGATCCCTTGGGAGGGGCCCCTCGGGGGTCGATCTAGGGTTGCGGTTAGCCCCCAGGAGGCCGGTGGACCCGATCAGCGGCTGTGCGGCACGCGGAGGGTTGGGCCGAGGTGAGGGCGCTGGCGAGACTGAGCATGAGCCCAAGCGTTTTAGTGCGGGGGCCCTTCGAAGGTCAGTGGGGGCTCGGAGGGACCTGCCCGTTCTCCCCGCTCTGAATGACCGGCGGGGCCCCTAGAGGCTCCGGTGCCTGAAGGGCAGCAGGGTGAGACCGGCACTTGGGTTGGGGTCCCCATTCCCGGCGTTGTGGCGCCAGGCCACTTGGGAAGGGCCCCTCCGTGGCCGAACTACAGTTAGGGTTAGCCCCCAGGAGGCCAGCAGGCCCGATACACCGCCTGTGCGTCGAGCGGAGCGTTGGGCCGAGGTGAGGGTGCTGGTGAACATGAGCCCGGGCCCAAGCGTTTTGGTTCGGGGCGCCTTCGAAGGTCGGCGGGGGTTCGAAGGGCCCTGCCCGTTCTCCCACCCTGAATGAATGGCGGCGCCCCTAGCGGCACGTGTGGGGCAGGGCGGCAGGGTGCATCCAGCGCTGGGGCTTGGGGGTTCCCAATCCCCGGCGTTGCGGCGCCAGGCCCCTTAGGAAGCGACCCTCGGGGCCGTCCTAGGGTTAGGGTTAGCGCCCAGGAGGCCGGCAGGCCCGATCCGCCGGCTGTGCGAGGAGTGGAGATGCAGGCCGAGTTGAGGGCGATGGCGAGCGGGAGCTGGGCCCCAGCGTTTTGGCGTCCTGGGCCTTTGAATGTTGCCATGGCTCGGAGGGCCCTGCCCTTTCTCCTGCCCTGAAGAACCAGCAAGGCCCCTAGCGGCTCCGTTGGCAGTGGGGCGGCAGGGTGAATCCCAGGCTGCGGCTCGGGGATCCCCAATCCCCGGCGTTGTGGTGCCAGGCCCCTTGGGAGGGGCTCCTCGTGGGCCGACCCAGGGTTAGAGTTAGCCCCCATAAGGCCGGCAGGCCAGATCCTCTGGCTGGGCGGTGAGAGGTGGGCGGGCCGAGGTAAAGGCGCTGGGGTGCGGGATTGTGGGCCCCTGCATTTTGGGGTGGGAGGCTTCAAATGTCGCCGGTTTCTCCAGGGCCCTGTCAGTTCTCCCGCCCTGAATGACCGGCGGCGCCCCTCGCGGCCCGGGTGGCAGCGTTGTGGGAGGGTGAGTCTGGCTTTGGGGCTTGGGGTTCCAGATCCCTGGCGTAGTGGCACCAAAACCCTTGGGAGGGGCCCCTGGGGGGCCGACCTAGGGTTAGGGTTAGCCCCCAGGAGACCGTCAGGCCCAACCACACACTGTGCGGCGAGCTGAGGTGCGGCCCGAGGTGAAGGCGCTGGGGAGCGGGAGCGTGGGCACCAGCGTTTTGGCACGGGGAGCCTTTGAAGGTCACCGGGGACTCAGAAGGCCCTGCCCTTCTCTCGCCCTCTATGACCCGCGGCGCCCCTAGCGGCCCAGGTGGGGACAGTGCGGCAGGGTGAGTCCGGCTCTGGGGCTCTGAGTTACCAATCCCCAGCATTGCAGAGCCAGGCCGCTTGGGATGTCCCCTCAGGGCCGACCTAGGGTTTTGGTTAGCTGCCAGGAGCCCGGCAGGCCCTATCCACCGGCTCTGAAGCAAGCGGTGGGGTGGGCCTAGGTGAGGGCGCTGGCGAGCAGGATCCTGGGAGCCAACGTTTTTGCGCGGGGAGCCTTCAAAGGTCAGCGTGGGCTCGGAGGGCCCTGCCCGATCTCTTGCCCTGATTGACCGGCGGGGCCTCTAGCGGCTCGGGTGGCTGAAGGGCAGCAGGGTGAGTGCGGCACATGAGCTCGGGGTCCCCATCCCCAGCGTTGCGACGCCAGGCCCCTTGGGAAGTGCCCCTCGGTGGCCGACCTATGGTTAGGGTTAGCCTCCAGGAGCCCCGCAGGCCCGATACACCACCTGTGCGTCGAGCGGAGAGTTGGGCCGAGGTGAGGGTGCTGGTGAACATGAGCCTGGGCCCAAGCGTTTTGGTTCGGTGCGCCTTCCAAGGTCGGCAGGGGTTCGGAGGGCCCTGCCAGTTCTCCCACCCTGAATGAATGGCGGCGCCCCTAGCGGCCTGTGTGGGTTGGGGTGGCAGCGTGCATCCGGCGCTGGGGCTTGGGGGCCCCCAATCCCTGGCGTTGCAGCGCCAGGCCCCTTAGGAAGGGACCTTCAGGGGCTGTCCTAGGGTTAGGGTGAGCTCCCAGGAGGCCGGCAGGCCCGAGTCGCTGGCTCTGCGAAGAGCGGAGGTGCGGGCCGAGTTGAGGGTGATGCAGAGCGGGAGCGTGGTCCCCAGCGTTTTGGCGCCCTGGGCCTTCGACTGTTGCCATGGCTCAAAGGGCCCTGCCCGTTCTCCTGCCCTGAAGAACCTACGGTGCCCTTAGCAGCTCCCTTGGCGGTGGAGTGGCAGGGTGAGTCCATGCTGCGGCTCGTGGATCCCCAATCCCCAGCGTTGTGGGGCCAGGCCTCTTGGGAGGGGCTCCTCGTGGGCGGACCTAGGTTTAGAGTTAGCACCCAGGAGGCCAGCAGGCCCAATCCTCTGGCTGGGCGGCGAGAGGTGGGCGGCCCGAGGTAAAGGCGCTGGCGATCGGGAGCGTGGGCCCCTGCATTTTGGCGCAGGAGGCTTCAAATATCGCCGGTTTCTCCAGGGCCCTGTCCCTTCTCCCGCCCTGAATGACGGGCGGCGCCACTAGCGTCCCGGGTGGCGACGTGGCGGCAGGGTGAGTCTGGCTCTGGGTCTTGGGGTCCCTGATCCCCAGTGTAGCGGCACCAGGACCCTTGGGAGGGGCCCCTGGGTGGCTGACCTAGGGTTAGGGTTAGCCCCCAGGAGGCCGGCAGGTGGGATCCGGCCACTGTCCGGGGAGCGGAGGGCGGGGCCGAGGTGAGGGCGTTGGGGAGCGGGAGCGTGGGCACCAGCGTTTTGGCACGGGGAGCCTTGGAAGGCCACCGGGGGCTCGGAAGGCCCTGCCCCTTCTCTCGCCCTGAATGACCCGCAGTGCTCCTAGCGGCCTGGGTGGCGGCGTTGCGGTAGGGTGAGTGTGGCTCTGGGGCTTGAGGTTCCCGATCCCCGGCGAAGCGGCACCAGGACCCTTGGGAGGGGCCCCTGGGTGGCCGACCTAGGGTTAGGGTTAGCACCCGGGAGGCCGGCAGGCGGGATCCGCCCGCTGTGCGTGGAGCGGAGGGGCGGGCCGAGGTGAGGGTGCTGGTGAACATGAGCCCGGGCCCAAGCGTTTTGGTTCGGGGCGCCTTCGAAGGTCGGCGGGGGTTCGAAGGGCCCTGCCCGTTCTCCCACCCTGAATGAATGGCGGCGCCCCTAGCGGCACGTGTGGGCAGGGCGGCAGGGTGCATCCAGCGCTGGGGCTTGGGGGTTCCCAATCCCCGGCGTTGCGGCGCCAGGCCCCTTAGGAAGCGACCCTCGGGGCCGTCCTAGGGTTAGGGTTAGCGCCCAGGAGGCCGGCAGGCCCGATCCGCCGGCTGTGCGAGGAGTGGAGATGCAGGCCGAGTTGAGGGCGATGGCGAGCGGGAGCTGGGCCCCAGCGTTTTGGCGTCCTGGGCCTTTGAATGTTGCCATGGCTCGGAGGGCCCTGCCCTTTCTCCTGCCCTGAAGAACCAGCAAGGCCCCTAGCGGCTCCGTTGGCAGTGGGGCGGCAGGGTGAATCCCAGGCTGCGGCTCGGGGATCCCCAATCCCCGGCGTTGTGGTGCCAGGCCCCTTGGGAGGGGCTCCTCGTGGGCCGACCCAGGGTTAGAGTTAGCCCCCATAAGGCCGGCAGGCCAGATCCTCTGGCTGGGCGGTGAGAGGTGGGCGGGCCGAGGTAAAGGCGCTGGGGTGCGGGATTGTGGGCCCCTGCATTTTGGGGTGGGAGGCTTCAAATGTCGCCGGTTTCTCCAGGGCCCTGTCAGTTCTCCCGCCCTGAATGACCGGCGGCGCCCCTCGCGGCCCGGGTGGCAGCGTTGTGGGAGGGTGAGTCTGGCTTTGGGGCTTGGGGTTCCAGATCCCTGGCGTAGTGGCACCAAAACCCTTGGGAGGGGCCCCTGGGGGGCCGACCTAGGGTTAGGGTTAGCCCCCAGGAGACCGTCAGGCCCAACCACACACTGTGCGGCGAGCTGAGGTGCGGCCCGAGGTGAAGGCGCTGGGGAGCGGGAGCGTGGACACCAGCGTTTTGGCACGGGGAGCCTTTGAAGGTCACCGGGGACTCAGAAGGCCCTGCCCTTCTCTCGCCCTCTATGACCCGCGGCGCCCCTAGCGGCCCAGGTGGGGACAGTGCGGCAGGGTGAGTCCGGCTCTGGGGCTCTGAGTTACCAATCCCCAGCATTGCAGAGCCAGGCCGCTTGGGATGTCCCCTCAGGGCCGACCTAGGGTTTTGGTTAGCTGCCAGGAGCCCGGCAGGCCCTATCCACCGGCTCTGAAGCAAGCGGTGGGGTGGGCCTAGGTGAGGGCGCTGGCGAGCAGGATCCTGGGAGCCAACGTTTTTGCGCGGGGAGCCTTCAAAGGTCAGCGTGGGCTCGGAGGGCCCTGCCCGATCTCTTGCCCTGATTGACCGGCGGGGCCTCTAGCGGCTCGGGTGGCTGAAGGGCAGCAGGGTGAGTGCGGCACATGAGCTCGGGGTCCCCATCCCCAGCGTTGCGACGCCAGGCCCCTTGGGAAGTGCCCCTCGGTGGCCGACCTATGGTTAGGGTTAGCCTCCAGGAGCCCCGCAGGCCCGATACACCACCTGTGCGTCGAGCGGAGAGTTGGGCCGAGGTGAGGGTGCTGGTGAACATGAGCCTGGGCCCAAGCGTTTTGGTTCGGTGCGCCTTCCAAGGTCGGCAGGGGTTCGGAGGGCCCTGCCAGTTCTCCCACCCTGAATGAATGGCGGCGCCCCTAGCGGCCTGTGTGGGTTGGGGTGGCAGCGTGCATCCGGCGCTGGGGCTTGGGGGCCCCCAATCCCTGGCGTTGCAGCGCCAGGCCCCTTAGGAAGGGACCTTCAGGGGCTGTCCTAGGGTTAGGGTGAGCTCCCAGGAGGCCGGCAGGCCCGAGTCGCTGGCTCTGCGAAGAGCGGAGGTGCGGGCCGAGTTGAGGGTGATGCAGAGCGGGAGCGTGGTCCCCAGCGTTTTGGCGCCCTGGGCCTTCGACTGTTGCCATGGCTCAAAGGGCCCTGCCCGTTCTCCTGCCCTGAAGAACCTACGGTGCCCTTAGCAGCTCCCTTGGCGGTGGAGTGGCAGGGTGAGTCCATGCTGCGGCTCGTGGATCCCCAATCCCCAGCGTTGTGGGGCCAGGCCTCTTGGGAGGGGCTCCTCGTGGGCGGACCTAGGTTTAGAGTTAGCACCCAGGAGGCCAGCAGGCCCAATCCTCTGGCTGGGCGGCGAGAGGTGGGCGGCCCGAGGTAAAGGCGCTGGCGATCGGGAGCGTGGGCCCCTGCATTTTGGCGCAGGAGGCTTCAAATATCGCCGGTTTCTCCAGGGCCCTGTCCCTTCTCCCGCCCTGAATGACGGGCGGCGCCACTAGCGTCCCGGGTGGCGACGTGGCGGCAGGGTGAGTCTGGCTCTGGGTCTTGGGGTCCCTGATCCCCAGTGTAGCGGCACCAGGACCCTTGGGAGGGGCCCCTGGGTGGCTGACCTAGGGTTAGGGTTAGCCCCCAGGAGGCCGGCAGGTGGGATCCGGCCACTGTCCGGGGAGCGGAGGGCGGGGCCGAGGTGAGGGCGTTGGGGAGCGGGAGCGTGGGCACCAGCGTTTTGGCACGGGGAGCCTTGGAAGGCCACCGGGGGCTCGGAAGGCCCTGCCCCTTCTCTCGCCCTGAATGACCCGCAGTGCTCCTAGCGGCCTGGGTGGCGGCGTTGCGGTAGGGTGAGTGTGGCTCTGGGGCTTGAGGTTCCCGATCCCCGGCGAAGCGGCACCAGGACCCTTGGGAGGGGCCCCTGGGTGGCCGACCTAGGGTTAGGGTTAACACCCGGGAGGCCGGCAGGCGGGATCCGCCCGCTGTGCGTGGAGCGGAGGGGCGGGCCGAGGTGAGGGCGCTGGCGAGCAAGAGCCTGGGCCCAAGCGTTTTGGCACCGGGGGCCTTCGAATGTCTCCGGGGACTCGGCGGGCCCTGCCCATTCTCCTCCCTGAATGACCGGCGGCGCCCCTAGCAGCCCAGGTGGCGGCGGGGCGGCATGTAAGTCCGGGCATAGGGCTCGGGGGCCCCAGTCCACCGCGTTGCGGCGCCAGGCCCCTTGGGAGGGGCCCCTCGGAGGCTGACCTAGGGTGAGATTTAGCCCCTAGGATGCCGGCAGGCCCTATTCGCCAGCCGTGTGGAGACTGGAGTGGCGGACCGAGGTGAGGGCACTGGTGAGCGGGAGCGTGGGCCCGGGTGTTTTGGCGCGGGGGGCCTTTGAAGGTCGCCGTGTCTTGGAGGGCCCTGCCCGTGCTCCCGCCCTGAATGAACGGCACCACCCCAAGCCCCCGGGTGGCGGCTGGGTGGCAGGGTGAGTCCAGTGCTGAGGCTCGGGGGTCCCCAATCCCCAGCGTTGCGGCGCCAGATCCCTTGGGAGGGGCCCCTCGGGGGTCGATCTAGGGTTGCGGTTAGCCCCCAGGAGGCCGGTGGACCCGATCAGCGGCTGTGCGGCACGCGGAGGGTTGGGCCGAGGTGAGGGCGCTGGCGAGACTGAGCATGAGCCCAAGCGTTTTAGTGCGGGGGCCCTTCGAAGGTCAGTGGGGGCTCGGAGGGACCTGCCCGTTCTCCCGCTCTGAATGACCGGCGGGGCCCCTAGAGGCTCCGGTGCCTGAAGGGCAGCAGGGTGAGACCGGCACTTGGGTTGGGGTCCCCATTCCCGGCGTTGTGGCGCCAGGCCACTTGGGAAGGGCCCCTCCGTGGCCGAACTACAGTTAGGGTTAGCCCCCAGGAGGCCAGCAGGCCCGATACACCGCCTGTGCGTCGAGCGGAGCATTGGGCCGAGGTGAGGGTGCTGGTGAACATGAGCCCGGGCCCAAGCGTTTTGGTTCGGGGCGCCTTCGAAGGTCGGCGGGGGTTCGAAGGGCCCTGCCCGTTCTCCCACCCTGAATGAATGGCGGCGCCCCTAGCGGCACGTGTGGGGCAGGGCGGCAGGGTGCATCCAGCGCTGGGGCTTGGGGGTTCCCAATCCCCGGCGTTGCGGCGCCAGGCCCCTTAGGAAGCGACCCTCGGGGCCGTCCTAGGGTTAGGGTTAGCGCCCAGGAGGCCGGCAGGCCCGATCCGCCGGCTGTGCGAGGAGTGGAGATGCAGGCCGAGTTGAGGGCGATGGCGAGCGGGAGCTGGGCCCCAGCGTTTTGGCGTCCTGGGCCTTTGAATGTTGCCATGGCTCGGAGGGCCCTGCCCTTTCTCCTGCCCTGAAGAACCAGCAAGGCCCCTAGCGGCTCCGTTGGCAGTGGGGCGGCAGGGTGAATCCCAGGCTGCGGCTCGGGGATCCCCAATCCCCGGCGTTGTGGTGCCAGGCCCCTTGGGAGGGGCTCCTCGTGGGCCGACCCAGGGTTAGAGTTAGCCCCCATAAGGCCGGCAGGCCAGATCCTCTGGCTGGGCGGTGAGAGGTGGGCGGGCCGAGGTAAAGGCGCTGGGGTGCGGGATTGTGGGCCCCTGCATTTTGGGGTGGGAGGCTTCAAATGTCGCCGGTTTCTCCAGGGCCCTGTCAGTTCTCCCGCCCTGAATGACCGGCGGCGCCCCTCGCGGCCCGGGTGGCAGCGTTGTGGGAGGGTGAGTCTGGCTTTGGGGCTTGGGGTTCCAGATCCCTGGCGTAGTGGCACCAAAACCCTTGGGAGGGGCCCCTGGGGGGCCGACCTAGGGTTAGGGTTAGCCCCCAGGAGACCGTCAGGCCCAACCACACACTGTGCGGCGAGCTGAGGTGCGGCCCGAGGTGAAGGCGCTGGGGAGCGGGAGCGTGGGCACCAGCGTTTTGGCACGGGGAGCCTTTAAAGGTCACCGGGGACTCAGAAGGCCCTGCCCTTCTCTCGCCCTCTATGACCCGCGGCGCCCCTAGCGGCCCAGGTGGGGACAGTGCGGCAGGGTGAGTCCGGCTCTGGGGCTCTGAGTTACCAATCCCCAGCATTGCAGAGCCAGGCCGCTTGGGATGTCCCCTCAGGGCCGACCTAGGGTTTTGGTTAGCTGCCAGGAGCCCGGCAGGCCCTATCCACCGGCTCTGAAGCAAGCGGTGGGGTGGGCCTAGGTGAGGGCGCTGGCGAGCAGGATCCTGGGAGCCAACGTTTTTGCGCGGGGAGCCTTCAAAGGTCAGCGTGGGCTCGGAGGGCCCTGCCCGATCTCTTGCCCTGATTGACCGGCGGGGCCTCTAGCGGCTCGGGTGGCTGAAGGGCAGCAGGGTGAGTGCGGCACATGAGCTCGGGGTCCCCATCCCCAGCGTTGCGACGCCAGGCCCCTTGGGAAGTGCCCCTCGGTGGCCGACCTATGGTTAGGGTTAGCCTCCAGGAGCCCCGCAGGCCCGATACACCACCTGTGCGTCGAGCGGAGAGTTGGGCCGAGGTGAGGGTGCTGGTGAACATGAGCCTGGGCCCAAGCGTTTTGGTTCGGTGCGCCTTCCAAGGTCGGCAGGGGTTCGGAGGGCCCTGCCAGTTCTCCCACCCTGAATGAATGGCGGCGCCCCTAGCGGCCTGTGTGGGTTGGGGTGGCAGCGTGCATCCGGCGCTGGGGCTTGGGGGCCCCCAATCCCTGGCGTTGCAGCGCCAGGCCCCTTAGGAAGGGACCTTCAGGGGCTGTCCTAGGGTTAGGGTGAGCTCCCAGGAGGCCGGCAGGCCCGAGTCGCTGGCTCTGCGAAGAGCGGAGGTGCGGGCCGAGTTGAGGGTGATGCAGAGCGGGAGCGTGGTCCCCAGCGTTTTGGCGCCCTGGGCCTTCGACTGTTGCCATGGCTCAAAGGGCCCTGCCCGTTCTCCTGCCCTGAAGAACCTACGGTGCCCTTAGCAGCTCCCTTGGCGGTGGAGTGGCAGGGTGAGTCCATGCTGCGGCTCGTGGATCCCCAATCCCCAGCGTTGTGGGGCCAGGCCTCTTGGGAGGGGCTCCTCGTGGGCGGACCTAGGTTTAGAGTTAGCACCCAGGAGGCCAGCAGGCCCAATCCTCTGGCTGGGCGGCGAGAGGTGGGCGGCCCGAGGTAAAGGCGCTGGCGATCGGGAGCGTGGGCCCCTGCATTTTGGCGCAGGAGGCTTCAAATATCGCCGGTTTCTCCAGGGCCCTGTCCCTTCTCCCGCCCTGAATGACGGGCGGCGCCACTAGCGTCCCGGGTGGCGACGTGGCGGCAGGGTGAGTCTGGCTCTGGGTCTTGGGGTCCCTGATCCCCAGTGTAGCGGCACCAGGACCCTTGGGAGGGGCCCCTGGGTGGCTGACCTAGGGTTAGGGTTAGCCCCCAGGAGGCCGGCAGGTGGGATCCGGCCACTGTCCGGGGAGCGGAGGGCGGGGCCGAGGTGAGGGCATTGGGGAGCGGGAGCGTGGGCACCAGCGTTTTGGCACGGGGAGCCTTGGAAGGCCACCGGGGGCTCGGAAGGCCCTGCCCCTCCTCTCGCCCTGAATGACCCGCAGTGCTCCTAGCGGCCTGGGTGGCGGCGTTGCGGTAGGGTGAGTGTGGCTCTGGGGCTTGAGGTTCCCGATCCCCGGCGAAGCAGCACCAGGACCCTTGGGAGGGGCCCCTGGGTGGCCGACCTAGGGTTAGGGTTAGCACCCGGGAGGCCGGCAGGCGGGATCCGCCCGCTGTGCGTGGAGCGGAGGGGCGGGCCGAGGTGAGGGCGCTGGCGAGCAAGAGCCTGGGCCCAAGCGTTTTGGCACCGGGGGCCTTCGAATGTCTCCGGGGACTCGGCGGGCCCTGCCCATTCTCCTCCCTGAATGACCGGCGGCGCCCCTAGCAGCCCAGGTGGCGGCGGGGCGGCATGTAAGTCCGGGCATAGGGCTCGGGGGCCCCAGTCCACCGCGTTGCGGCGCCAGGCCCCTTGGGAGGGGCCCCTCGGAGGCTGACCTAGGGTGAGGTTTAGCCCCTCGGATGCCGGCAGGCCCTATTCGCCAGCCGTGTGGAGACTGGAGTGGCGGACCGAGGTGAGGGCACTGGTGAGCGGGAGCGTGGGCCCGGGTGTTTTGGCGCGGGGGGCCTTTGAAGGTCGCCGTGTCTTGGAGGGCCCTGCCCGTGCTCCCGCCCTGAATGAACGGCACCACCCCAAGCCCCCGGGTGGCGGCTGGGTGGCAGGGTGAGTCCAGTGCTGAGGCTCGGGGGTCCCCAATCCCCAGCGTTGCGGCGCCAGATCCCTTGGGAGGGGCCCCTCGGGGGTCGATCTAGGGTTGCGGTTAGCCCCCAGGAGGCCGGTGGACCCGATCAGCGGCTGTGCGGCACGCGGAGGGTTGGGCCGAGGTGAGGGCGCTGGCGAGACTGAGCATGAGCCCAAGCGTTTTAGTGCGGGGGCCCTTCGAAGGTCAGTGGGGGCTCGGAGGGACCTGCCCGTTCTCCCGCTCTGAATGACCGGCGGGGCCCCTAGAGGCTCCGGTGCCTGAAGGGCAGCAGGGTGAGACCGGCACTTGGGTTGGGGTCCCCATTCCCGGCGTTGTGGCGCCAGGCCACTTGGGAAGGGCCCCTCCGTGGCCGAACTACAGTTAGGGTTAGCCCCAGGAGGCCAGCAGGCCCGATACACCGCCTGTGCGTCGAGCGGAGCGTTGGGCCGAGGTGAGGGTGCTGGTGAACATGAGCCCGGGCCCAAGCGTTTTGGTTCGGGGCGCCTTCGAAGGTCGGCGGGGGTTCGAAGGGCCCTGCCCGTTCTCCCACCCTGAATGAATGGCGGCGCCCCTAGCGGCACGTGTGGGGCAGGGCGGCAGGGTGCATCCAGCGCTGGGGCTTGGGGGTTCCCAATCCCCGGCGTTGCGGCGCCAGGCCCCTTAGGAAGCGACCCTCGGGGCCGTCCTAGGGTTAGGGTTAGCGCCCAGGAGGCCGGCAGGCCCGATCCGCCGGCTGTGCGAGGAGTGGAGATGCAGGCCGAGTTGAGGGCGATGGCGAGCGGGAGCTGGGCCCCAGCGTTTTGGCGTCCTGGGCCTTTGAATGTTGCCATGGCTCGGAGGGCCCTGCCCTTTCTCCTGCCCTGAAGAACCAGCAAGGCCCCTAGCGGCTCCGTTGGCAGTGGGGCGGCAGGGTGAATCCCAGGCTGCGGCTCGGGGATCCCCAATCCCCGGCGTTGTGGTGCCAGGCCCCTTGGGAGGGGCTCCTCGTGGGCCGACCCAGGGTTAGAGTTAGCCCCCATAAGGCCGGCAGGCCAGATCCTCTGGCTGGGCGGTGAGAGGTGGGCGGGCCGAGGTAAAGGCGCTGGGGTGCGGGATTGTGGGCCCCTGCATTTTGGGGTGGGAGGCTTCAAATGTCGCCGGTTTCTCCAGGGCCCTGTCAGTTCTCCCGCCCTGAATGACCGGCGGCGCCCCTCGCGGCCCGGGTGGCAGCGTTGTGGGAGGGTGAGTCTGGCTTTGGGGCTTGGGGTTCCAGATCCCTGGCGTAGTGGCACCAAAACCCTTGGGAGGGGCCCCTGGGGGGCCGACCTAGGGTTAGGGTTAGCCCCCAGGAGACCGTCAGGCCCAACCACACACTGTGCGGCGAGCTGAGGTGCGGCCCGAGGTGAAGGCGCTGGGGAGCGGGAGCGTGGGCACCAGCGTTTTGGCACGGGGAGCCTTTGAAGGTCACCGGGGACTCAGAAGGCCCTGCCCTTCTCTCGCCCTCTATGACCCGCGGCGCCCCTAGCGGCCCAGGTGGGGACAGTGCGGCAGGGTGAGTCCGGCTCTGGGGCTCTGAGTTACCAATCCCCAGCATTGCAGAGCCAGGCCGCTTGGGATGTCCCCTCAGGGCCGACCTAGGGTTTTGGTTAGCTGCCAGGAGCCCGGCAGGCCCTATCCACCGGCTCTGAAGCAAGCGGTGGGGTGGGCCTAGGTGAGGGCGCTGGCGAGCAGGATCCTGGGAGCCAACGTTTTTGCGCGGGGAGCCTTCAAAGGTCAGCGTGGGCTCGGAGGGCCCTGCCCGATCTCTTGCCCTGATTGACCGGCGGGGCCTCTAGCGGCTCGGGTGGCTGAAGGGCAGCAGGGTGAGTGCGGCACATGAGCTCGGGGTCCCCATCCCCAGCGTTGCGACGCCAGGCCCCTTGGGAAGTGCCCCTCGGTGGCCGACCTATGGTTAGGGTTAGCCTCCAGGAGCCCCGCAGGCCCGATACACCACCTGTGCGTCGAGCGGAGAGTTGGGCCGAGGTGAGGGTGCTGGTGAACATGAGCCTGGGCCCAAGCGTTTTGGTTCGGTGCGCCTTCCAAGGTCGGCAGGGGTTCGGAGGGCCCTGCCAGTTCTCCCACCCTGAATGAATGGCGGCGCCCCTAGCGGCCTGTGTGGGTTGGGGTGGCAGCGTGCATCCGGCGCTGGGGCTTGGGGGCCCCCAATCCCTGGCGTTGCAGCGCCAGGCCCCTTAGGAAGGGACCTTCAGGGGCTGTCCTAGGGTTAGGGTGAGCTCCCAGGAGGCCGGCAGGCCCGAGTCGCTGGCTCTGCGAAGAGCGGAGGTGCGGGCCGAGTTGAGGGTGATGCAGAGCGGGAGCGTGGTCCCCAGCGTTTTGGCGCCCTGGGCCTTCGACTGTTGCCATGGCTCAAAGGACCCTGCCCGTTCTCCTGCCCTGAAGAACCTACGGTGCCCTTAGCAGCTCCCTTGGCGGTGGAGTGGCAGGGTGAGTCCATGCTGCGGCTCGTGGATCCCCAATCCCCAGCGTTGTGGGGCCAGGCCTCTTGGGAGGGGCTCCTCGTGGGCGGACCTAGGTTTAGAGTTAGCACCCAGGAGGCCAGCAGGCCCAATCCTCTGGCTGGGCGGCGAGAGGTGGGCGGCCCGAGGTAAAGGCGCTGGCGATCGGGAGCGTGGGCCCCTGCATTTTGGCGCAGGAGGCTTCAAATATCGCCGGTTTCTCCAGGGCCCTGTCCCTTCTCCCGCCCTGAATGACGGGCGGCGCCACTAGCGTCCCGGGTGGCGACGTGGCGGCAGGGTGAGTCTGGCTCTGGGTCTTGGGGTCCCTGATCCCCAGTGTAGCGGCACCAGGACCCTTGGGAGGGGCCCCTGGGTGGCTGACCTAGGGTTAGGGTTAGCCCCCAGGAGGCCGGCAGGTGGGATCCGGCCACTGTCCGGGGAGCGGAGGGCGGGGCCGAGGTGAGGGCGTTGGGGAGCGGGAGCGTGGGCACCAGCGTTTTGGCACGGGGAGCCTTGGAAGGCCACCGGGGGCTCGGAAGGCCCTGCCCCTTCTCTCGCCCTGAATGACCCGCAGTGCTCCTAGCGGCCTGGGTGGCGGCGTTGCGGTAGGGTGAGTGTGGCTCTGGGGCTTGAGGTTCCCGATCCCCGGCGAAGCGGCACCAGGACCCTTGGGAGGGGCCCCTGGGTGGCCGACCTAGGGTTAGGGTTAGCACCCGGGAGGCCGGCAGGCGGGATCCGCCCGCTGTGCGTGGAGCGGAGGGGCGGGCCGAGGTGAGGGCGCTGGCGAGCAAGAGCCTGGGCCCAAGCGTTTTGGCACCGGGGGCCTTCGAATGTCTCCGGGGACTCGGCGGGCCCTGCCCATTCTCCTCCCTGAATGACCGGCGGCGCCCCTAGCAGCCCAGGTGGCGGCGGGGCGGCATGTAAGTCCGGGCATAGGGCTCGGGGGCCCCAGTCCACCGCGTTGCGGCGCCAGGCCCCTTGGGAGGGGCCCCTCGGAGGCTGACCTAGGGTGAGGTTTAGCCCCTAGGATGCCGGCAGGCCCTATTCGCCAGCCGTGTGGAGACTGGAGTGGCGGACCGAGGTGAGGGCACTGGTGAGCGGGAGCGTGGGCCCGGGTGTTTTGGCGCGGGGGGCCTTTGAAGGTCGCCGTGTCTTGGAGGGCCCTGCCCGTGCTCCCGCCCTGAATGAACGGCACCACCCCAAGCCCCCGGGTGGCGGCTGGGTGGCAGGGTGAGTCCAGTGCTGAGGCTCGGGGGTCCCCAATCCCCAGCGTTGCGGCGCCAGATCCCTTGGGAGGGGCCCCTCGGGGGTCGATCTAGGGTTGCGGTTAGCCCCCAGGAGGCCGGTGGACCCGATCAGCGGCTGTGCAGCACGCGGAGGGTTGGGCCGAGGTGAGGGCGCTGGCGAGACTGAGCATGAGCCCAAGCGTTTTAGTGCGGGGGCCCTTCGAAGGTCAGTGGGGGCTCGGAGGGACCTGCCCGTTCTCCCGCTCTGAATGACCGGCGGGGCCCCTAGAGGCTCCGGTGCCTGAAGGGCAGCAGGGTGAGACCGGCACTTGGGTTGGGGTCCCCATTCCTGGCGTTGTGGCGCCAGGCCACTTGGGAAGGGCCCCTCCGTGGCCGAACTACAGTTAGGGTTAGCCCCCAGGAGGCCAGCAGGCCCGATACACCGCCTGTGCGTCGAGCGGAGCGTTGGGCCGAGGTGAGGGTGCTGGTGAACATGAGCCCGGGCCCAAGCGTTTTGGTTCGGGGCGCCTTCGAAGGTCGGCGGGGGTTCGAAGGGCCCTGCCCCTTCTCCCACCCTGAATGAATGGCGGCGCCCCTAGCGGCACGTGTGGGGCAGGGCGGCAGGGTGCATCCAGCGCTGGGGCTTGGGGGTTCCCAATCCCCGGCGTTGCGGCGCCAGGCCCCTTAGGAAGCGACCCTCGGGGCCGTCCTAGGGTTAGGGTTAGCGCCCAGGAGGCCGGCAGGCCCGATCCGCCGGCTGTGCGAGGAGTGGAGATGCAGGCCGAGTTGAGGGCGATGGCGAGCGGGAGCTGGGCCCCAGCGTTTTGGCGTCCTGGGCCTTTGAATGTTGCCATGGCTCGGAGGGCCCTGCCCTTTCTCCTGCCCTGAAGAACCAGCAAGGCCCCTAGCGGCTCCGTTGGCAGTGGGGCGGCAGGGTGAATCCCAGGCTGCGGCTCGGGGATCCCCAATCCCCGGCGTTGTGGTGCCAGGCCCCTTGGGAGGGGCTCCTCGTGGGCCGACCCAGGGTTAGAGTTAGCCCCCATAAGGCCGGCAGGCCAGATCCTCTGGCTGGGCGGTGAGAGGTGGGCGGGCCGAGGTAAAGGCGCTGGGGTGCGGGATTGTGGGCCCCTGCATTTTGGGGTGGGAGGCTTCAAATGTCGCCGGTTTCTCCAGGGCCCTGTCAGTTCTCCCGCCCTGAATGACCGGCGGCGCCCCTCGCGGCCCGGGTGGCAGCGTTGTGGGAGGGTGAGTCTGGCTTTGGGGCTTGGGGTTCCAGATCCCTGGCGTAGTGGCACCAAAACCCTTGGGAGGGGCCCCTGGGGGGCCGACCTAGGGTTAGGGTTAGCCCCCAGGAGACCGTCAGGCCCAACCACACACTGTGCGGCGAGCTGAGGTGCGGCCCGAGGTGAAGGCGCTGGGGAGCGGGAGCGTGGGCACCAGCGTTTTGGCACGGGGAGCCTTTGAAGGTCACCGGGGACTCAGAAGGCCCTGCCCTTCTCTCGCCCTCTATGACCCGCGGCGCCCCTAGCGGCCCAGGTGGGGACAGTGCGGCAGGGTGAGTCCGGCTCTGGGGCTCTGAGTTACCAATCCCCAGCATTGCAGAGCCAGGCCGCTTGGGATGTCCCCTCAGGGCCGACCTAGGGTTTTGGTTAGCTGCCAGGAGCCCGGCAGGCCCTATCCACCGGCTCTGAAGCAAGCGGTGGGGTGGGCCTAGGTGAGGGCGCTGGCGAGCAGGATCCTGGGAGCCAACGTTTTTGCGCGGGGAGCCTTCAAAGGTCAGCGTGGGCTCGGAGGGCCCTGCCCGATCTCTTGCCCTGATTGACCGGCGGGGCCTCTAGCGGCTCGGGTGGCTGAAGGGCAGCAGGGTGAGTGCGGCACATGAGCTCGGGGTCCCCATCCCCAGCGTTGCGACGCCAGGCCCCTTGGGAAGTGCCCCTCGGTGGCCGACCTATGGTTAGGGTTAGCCTCCAGGAGCCCCGCAGGCCCGATACACCACCTGTGCGTCGAGCGGAGAGTTGGGCCGAGGTGAGGGTGCTGGTGAACATGAGCCTGGGCCCAAGCGTTTTGGTTCGGTGCGCCTTCCAAGGTCGGCAGGGGTTCGGAGGGCCCTGCCAGTTCTCCCACCCTGAATGAATGGCGGCGCCCCTAGCGGCCTGTGTGGGTTGGGGTGGCAGCGTGCATCCGGCGCTGGGGCTTGGGGGCCCCCAATCCCTGGCGTTGCAGCGCCAGGCCCCTTAGGAAGGGACCTTCAGGGGCTGTCCTAGGGTTAGGGTGAGCTCCCAGGAGGCCGGCAGGCCCGAGTCGCTGGCTCTGCGAAGAGCGGAGGTGCGGGCCGAGTTGAGGGTGATGCAGAGCGGGAGCGTGGTCCCCAGCGTTTTGGCGCCCTGGGCCTTCGACTGTTGCCATGGCTCAAAGGGCCCTGCCCGTTCTCCTGCCCTGAAGAACCTACGGTGCCCTTAGCAGCTCCCTTGGTGGTGGAGTGGCAGGGTGAGTCCATGCTGCGGCTCGTGGATCCCCAATCCCCAGCGTTGTGGGGCCAGGCCTCTTGGGAGGGGCTCCTCGTGGGCGGACCTAGGTTTAGAGTTAGCACCCAGGAGGCCAGCAGGCCCAATCCTCTGGCTGGGCGGCGAGAGGTGGGCGGCCCGAGGTAAAGGCGCTGGCGATCGGGAGCGTGGGCCCCTGCATTTTGGCGCAGGAGGCTTCAAATATCGCCGGTTTCTCCAGGGCCCTGTCCCTTCTCCCGCCCTGAATGACGGGCGGCGCCACTAGCGTCCCGGGTGGCGACGTGGCGGCAGGGTGAGTCTGGCTCTGGGTCTTGGGGTCCCTGATCCCCAGTGTAGCGGCACCAGGACCCTTGGGAGGGGCCCCTGGGTGGCTGACCTAGGGTTAGGGTTAGCCCCCAGGAGGCCGGCAGGTGGGATCCGGCCACTGTCCGGGGAGCGGAGGGCGGGGCCGAGGTGAGGGCGTTGGGGAGCGGGAGCGTGGGCACCAGCGTTTTGGCACGGGGAGCCTTGGAAGGCCACCGGGGGCTCGGAAGGCCCTGCCCCTCCTCTCGCCCTGAATGACCCGCAGTGCTCCTAGCGGCCTGGGTGGCGGCGTTGCGGTAGGGTGAGTGTGGCTCTGGGGCTTGAGGTTCCCGATCCCCGGCGAAGCGGCACCAGGACCCTTGGGAGGGGCCCCTGGGTGGCCGACCTAGGGTTAGGGTTAACACCCGGGAGGCCGGCAGGCGGGATCCGCCCGCTGTGCGTGGAGCGGAGGGGCGGGCCGAGGTGAGGGCGCTGGCGAGCAAGAGCCTGGGCCCAAGCGTTTTGGCACCGGGGGCCTTCGAATGTCTCCGGGGACTCGGCGGGCCCTGCCCATTCTCCTCCCTGAATGACCGGCGGCGCCCCTAGCAGCCCAGGTGGCGGCGGGGCGGCATGTAAGTCCGGGCATAGGGCTCGGGGGCCCCAGTCCACCGCGTTGCGGCGCCAGGCCCCTTGGGAGGGGCCCCTCGGAGGCTGACCTAGGGTGAGGTTTAGCCCCTCGGATGCCGGCAGGCCCTATTCGCCAGCCGTGTGGAGACTGGAGTGGAGGACCGAGGTGAGGGCACTGGTGAGCGGGAGCGTGGGCCCGGGTGTTTTGGCGCGGGGGGCCTTTGAAGGTCGCCGTGTCTTGGAGGGCCCTGCCCGTGCTCCCGCCCTGAATGAACGGCACCACCCCAAGCCCCCGGGTGGCGGCTGGGTGGCAGGGTGAGTCCAGTGCTGAGGCTCGGGGGTCCCCAATCCCCAGCGTTGCGGCGCCAGATCCCTTGGGAGGGGCCCCTCGGGGGTCGATCTAGGGTTGCGGTTAGCCCCCAGGAGGCCGGTGGACCCGATCAGCGGCTGTGCGGCACGCGGAGGGTTGGGCCGAGGTGAGGGCGCTGGCGAGACTGAGCATGAGCCCAAGCGTTTTAGTGCGGGGGCCCTTCGAAGGTCAGTGGGGGCTCGGAGGGACCTGCCCGTTCTCCCGCTCTGAATGACCGGCGGGGCCCCTAGAGGCTCCGGTGCCTGAAGGGCAGCAGGGTGAGACCGGCACTTGGGTTGGGGTCCCCATTCCCGGCGTTGTGGCGCCAGGCCACTTGGGAAGGGCCCCTCCGTGGCCGAACTACAGTTAGGGTTAGCCCCAGGAGGCCAGCAGGCCCGATACACCGCCTGTGCGTCGAGCGGAGCGTTGGGCCGAGGTGAGGGTGCTGGTGAACATGAGCCCGGGCCCAAGCGTTTTGGTTCGGGGCGCCTTCGAAGGTCGGCGGGGGTTCGAAGGGCCCTGCCCGTTCTCCCACCCTGAATGAATGGCGGCGCCCCTAGCGGCACGTGTGGGGCAGGGCGGCAGGGTGCATCCAGCGCTGGGGCTTGGGGGTTCCCAATCCCCGGCGTTGCGGCGCCAGGCCCCTTAGGAAGCGACCCTCGGGGCCGTCCTAGGGTTAGGGTTAGCGCCCAGGAGGCCGGCAGGCCCGATCCGCCGGCTGTGCGAGGAGTGGAGATGCAGGCCGAGTTGAGGGCGATGGCGAGCGGGAGCTGGGCCCCAGCGTTTTGGCGTCCTGGGCCTTTGAATGTTGCCATGGCTCGGAGGGCCCTGCCCTTTCTCCTGCCCTGAAGAACCAGCAAGGCCCCTAGCGGCTCCGTTGGCAGTGGGGCGGCAGGGTGAATCCCAGGCTGCGGCTCGGGGATCCCCAATCCCCGGCGTTGTGGTGCCAGGCCCCTTGGGAGGGGCTCCTCGTGGGCCGACCCAGGGTTAGAGTTAGCCCCCATAAGGCCGGCAGGCCAGATCCTCTGGCTGGGCGGTGAGAGGTGGGCGGGCCGAGGTAAAGGCGCTGGGGTGCGGGATTGTGGGCCCCTGCATTTTGGGGTGGGAGGCTTCAAATGTCGCCGGTTTCTCCAGGGCCCTGTCAGTTCTCCCGCCCTGAATGACCGGCGGCGCCCCTCGCGGCCCGGGTGGCAGCGTTGTGGGAGGGTGAGTCTGGCTTTGGGGCTTGGGGTTCCAGATCCCTGGCGTAGTGGCACCAAAACCCTTGGGAGGGGCCCCTGGGGGGCCGACCTAGGGTTAGGGTTAGCCCCCAGGAGACCGTCAGGCCCAACCACACACTGTGCGGCGAGCTGAGGTGCGGCCCGAGGTGAAGGCGCTGGGGAGCGGGAGCGTGGGCACCAGCGTTTTGGCACGGGGAGCCTTTGAAGGTCACCGGGGACTCAGAAGGCCCTGCCCTTCTCTCGCCCTCTATGACCCGCGGCGCCCCTAGCGGCCCAGGTGGGGACAGTGCGGCAGGGTGAGTCCGGCTCTGGGGCTCTGAGTTACCAATCCCCAGCATTGCAGAGCCAGGCCCCTTGGGATGTCCCCTCAGGGCCGACCTAGGGTTTTGGTTAGCTGCCAGGAGCCCGGCAGGCCCTATCCACCGGCTCTGAAGCAAGCGGTGGGGTGGGCCTAGGTGAGGGCGCTGGCGAGCAGGATCCTGGGAGCCAACGTTTTTGCGCGGGGAGCCTTCAAAGGTCAGCGTGGGCTCGGAGGGCCCTGCCCGATCTCTTGCCCTGATTGACCGGCGGGGCCTCTAGCGGCTCGGGTGGCTGAAGGGCAGCAGGGTGAGTGCGGCACATGAGCTCGGGGTCCCCATCCCCAGCGTTGCGACGCCAGGCCCCTTGGGAAGTGCCCCTCGGTGGCCGACCTATGGTTAGGGTTAGCCTCCAGGAGCCCCGCAGGCCCGATACACCACCTGTGCGTCGAGTGGAGAGTTGGGCCGAGGTGAGGGTGCTGGTGAACATGAGCCTGGGCCCAAGCGTTTTGGTTCGGTGCGCCTTCCAAGGTCGGCAGGGGTTCGGAGGGCCCTGCCAGTTCTCCCACCCTGAATGAATGGCGGCGCCCCTAGCGGCCTGTGTGGGTTGGGGTGGCAGCGTGCATCCGGCGCTGGGGCTTGGGGGCCCCCAATCCCTGGCGTTGCAGCGCCAGGCCCCTTAGGAAGGGACCTTCAGGGGCTGTCCTAGGGTTAGGGTGAGCTCCCAGGAGGCCGGCAGGCCCGAGTCGCTGGCTCTGCGAAGAGCGGAGGTGCGGGCCGAGTTGAGGGTGATGCAGAGCGGGAGCGTGGTCCCCAGCGTTTTGGCGCCCTGGGCCTTCGACTGTTGCCATGGCTCAAAGGGCCCTGCCCGTTCTCCTGCCCTGAAGAACCTACGGTGCCCTTAGCAGCTCCCTTGGCGGTGGAGTGGCAGGGTGAGTCCATGCTGCGGCTCGTGGATCCCCAATCCCCAGCGTTGTGGGGCCAGGCCTCTTGGGAGGGGCTCCTCGTGGGCGGACCTAGGTTTAGAGTTAGCACCCAGGAGGCCAGCAGGCCCAATCCTCTGGCTGGGCGGCGAGAGGTGGGCGGCCCGAGGTAAAGGCGCTGGCGATCGGGAGCGTGGGCCCCTGCATTTTGGCGCAGGAGGCTTCAAATATCGCCGGTTTCTCCAGGGCCCTGTCCCTTCTCCCGCCCTGAATGACGGGCGGCGCCACTAGCGTCCCGGGTGGCGACGTGGCGGCAGGGTGAGTCTGGCTCTGGGTCTTGGGGTCCCTGATCCCCAGTGTAGCGGCACCAGGACCCTTGGGAGGGGCCCCTGGGTGGCTGACCTAGGGTTAGGGTTAGCCCCCAGGAGGCCGGCAGGTGGGATCCGGCCACTGTCCGGGGAGCGGAGGGCGGGGCCGAGGTGAGGGCGTTGGGGAGCGGGAGCGTGGGCACCAGCGTTTTGGCACGGGGAGCCTTGGAAGGCCACCGGGGGCTCGGAAGGCCCTGCCCCTCCTCTCGCCCTGAATGACCCGCAGTGCTCCTAGCGGCCTGGGTGGCGGCGTTGCGGTAGGGTGAGTGTGGCTCTGGGGCTTGAGGTTCCCGATCCCCGGCGAAGCGGCACCAGGACCCTTGGGAGGGGCCCCTGGGTGGCCGACCTAGGGTTAGGGTTAGCACCCGGGAGGCCGGCAGGCGGGATCCGCCCGCTGTGCGTGGAGCGGAGGGGTGGGCCGAGGTGAGGGCGCTGGCGAGCAAGAGCCTGGGCCCAAGCGTTTTGGCACCGGGGGCCTTCGAATGTCTCCGGGGACTCGGCGGGCCCTGCCCATTCTCCTCCCTGAATGACCGGCGGCGCCCCTAGCAGCCCAGGTGGCGGCGGGGCGGCATGTAAGTCCGGGCATAGGGCTCGGGGGCCCCAGTCCACCGCGTTGCGGCGCCAGGCCCCTTGGGAGGGGCCCCTCGGAGGCTGACCTAGGGTGAGGTTTAGCCCCTAGGATGCCGGCAGGCCCTATTCGCCAGCCGTGTGGAGACTGGAGTGGCGGACCGAGGTGAGGGCACTGGTGAGCGGGAGCGTGGGCCCGGGTGTTTTGGCGCGGGGGGCCTTTGAAGGTCGCCGTGTCTTGGAGGGCCCTGCCCGTGCTCCCGCCCTGAATGAACGGCACCACCCCAAGCCCCCGGGTGGCGGCTGGGTGGCAGGGTGAGTCCAGTGCTGAGGCTCGGGGGTCCCCAATCCCCAGCGTTGCGGCGCCAGATCCCTTGGGAGGGGCCCCTCGGGGGTCGATCTAGGGTTGCGGTTAGCCCCCAGGAGGCCGGTGGACCCGATCAGCGGCTGTGCGGCACGCGGAGGGTTGGGCCGAGGTGAGGGCGCTGGCGAGACTGAGCATGAGCCCAAGCGTTTTAGTGCGGGGGCCCTTCGAAGGTCAGTGGGGGCTCGGAGGGACCTGCCCGTTCTCCCACTCTGAATGACCGGCGGGGCCCCTAGAGGCTCCGGTGCCTGAAGGGCAGCAGGGTGAGACCGGCACTTGGGTTGGGGTCCCCATTCCCGGCGTTGTGGCGCCAGGCCACTTGGGAAGGGCCCCTCCGTGGCCGAACTACAGTTAGGGTTAGCCCCCAGGAGGCCAGCAGGCCCGATACACCGCCTGTGCGTCGAGCGGAGCGTTGGGCCGAGGTGAGGGTGCTGGTGAACATGAGCCCGGGCCCAAGCGTTTTGGTTCGGGGCGCCTTCGAGGGTCGGCGGGGGTTCGAAGGGCCCTGCCCGTTCTCCCACCCTGAATGAATGGCGGCGCCCCTAGCGGCACGTGTGGGGCAGGGCGGCAGGGTGCATCCAGCGCTGGGGCTTGGGGGTTCCCAATCCCCGGCGTTGCGGCGCCAGGCCCCTTAGGAAGCGACCCTCGGGGCCGTCCTAGGGTTAGGGTTAGCGCCCAGGAGGCCGGCAGGCCCGATCCGCCGGTTGTGCGAGGAGTGGAGATGCAGGCCGAGTTGAGGGCGATGGCGAGCGGGAGCTGGGCCCCAGCGTTTTGGCGTCCTGGGCCTTTGAATGTTGCCATGGCTCGGAGGGCCCTGCCCTTTCTCCTGCCCTGAAGAACCAGCAAGGCCCCTAGCGGCTCCGTTGGCAGTGGGGCGGCAGGGTGAATCCCAGGCTGCGGCTCGGGGATCCCCAATCCCCGGCGTTGTGGTGCCAGGCCCCTTGGGAGGGGCTCCTCGTGGGCCGACCCAGGGTTAGAGTTAGCCCCCATAAGGCCGGCAGGCCAGATCCTCTGGCTGGGCGGTGAGAGGTGGGCGGGCCGAGGTAAAGGCGCTGGGGTGCGGGATTGTGGGCCCCTGCATTTTGGGGTGGGAGGCTTCAAATGTCGCCGGTTTCTCCAGGGCCCTGTCAGTTCTCCCGCCCTGAATGACCGGCGGCGCCCCTCGCGGCCCGGGTGGCAGCGTTGTGGGAGGGTGAGTCTGGCTTTGGGGCTTGGGGTTCCAGATCCCTGGCGTAGTGGCACCAAAACCCTTGGGAGGGGCCCCTGGGGGGCCGACCTAGGGTTAGGGTTAGCCCCCAGGAGACCGTCAGGCCCAACCACACACTGTGCGGCGAGCTGAGGTGCGGCCCGAGGTGAAGGCGCTGGGGAGCGGGAGCGTGGGCACCAGCGTTTTGGCACGGGGAGCCTTTGAAGGTCACCGGGGACTCAGAAGGCCCTGCCCTTCTCTCGCCCTCTATGACCCGCGGCGCCCCTAGCGGCCCAGGTGGGGACAGTGCGGCAGGGTGAGTCCGGCTCTGGGGCTCTGAGTTACCAATCCCCAGCATTGCAGAGCCAGGCCGCTTGGGATGTCCCCTCAGGGCCGACCTAGGGTTTTGGTTAGCTGCCAGGAGCCCGGCAGGCCCTATCCACCGGCTCTGAAGCAAGCGGTGGGGTGGGCCTAGGTGAGGGCGCTGGCGAGCAGGATCCTGGGAGCCAACGTTTTTGCGCGGGGAGCCTTCAAAGGTCAGCGTGGGCTCGGAGGGCCCTGCCCGATCTCTTGCCCTGATTGACCGGCGGGGCCTCTAGCGGCTCGGGTGGCTGAAGGGCAGCAGGGTGAGTGCGGCACATGAGCTCGCGGTCCCCATCCCCAGCGTTGCGACGCCAGGCCCCTTGGGAAGTGCCCCTCGGTGGCCGACCTATGGTTAGGGTTAGCCTCCAGGAGCCCCGCAGGCCCGATACACCACCTGTGCGTCGAGCGGAGAGTTGGGCCGAGGTGAGGGTGCTGGTGAACATGAGCCTGGGCCCAAGCGTTTTGGTTCGGTGCGCCTTCCAAGGTCGGCAGGGGTTCGGAGGGCCCTGCCAGTTCTCCCACCCTGAATGAATGGCGGCGCCCCTAGCGGCCTGTGTGGGTTGGGGTGGCAGCGTGCATCCGGCGCTGGGGCTTGGGGGCCCCCAATCCCTGGCGTTGCAGCGCCAGGCCCCTTAGGAAGGGACCTTCAGGGGCTGTCCTAGGGTTAGGGTGAGCTCCCAGGAGGCCGGCAGGCCCGAGTCGCTGGCTCTGCGAAGAGCGGAGGTGCGGGCCGAGTTGAGGGTGATGCAGAGCGGGAGCGTGGTCCCCAGCGTTTTGGCGCCCTGGGCCTTCGACTGTTGCCATGGCTCAAAGGGCCCTGCCCGTTCTCCTGCCCTGAAGAACCTACGGTGCCCTTAGCAGCTCCCTTGGCGGTGGAGTGGCAGGGTGAGTCCATGCTGCGGCTCGTGGATCCCCAATCCCCAGCGTTGTGGGGCCAGGCCTCTTGGGAGGGGCTCCTCGTGGGCGGACCTAGGTTTAGAGTTAGCACCCAGGAGGCCAGCAGGCCCAATCCTCTGGCTGGGCGGCGAGAGGTGGGCGGCCCGAGGTAAAGGCGCTGGCGATCGGGAGCGTGGGCCCCTGCATTTTGGCGCAGGAGGCTTCAAATATCGCCGGTTTCTCCAGGGCCCTGTCCCTTCTCCCGCCCTGAATGACGGGCGGCGCCACTAGCGTCCCGGGTGGCGACGTGGCGGCAGGGTGAGTCTGGCTCTGGGTCTTGGGGTCCCTGATCCCCAGTGTAGCGGCACCAGGACCCTTGGGAGGGGCCCCTGGGTGGCTGACCTAGGGTTAGGGTTAGCCCCCAGGAGGCCGGCAGGTGGGATCCGGCCACTGTCCGGGGAGCGGAGGGCGGGGCCGAGGTGAGGGCGTTGGGGAGCGGGAGCGTGGGCACCAGCGTTTTGGCACGGGGAGCCTTGGAAGGCCACCGGGGGCTCGGAAGGCCCTGCCCCTCCTCTCGCCCTGAATGACCCGCAGTGCTCCTAGCGGCCTGGGTGGCGGCGTTGCGGTAGGGTGAGTGTGGCTCTGGGGCTTGAGGTTCCCGATCCCCGGCGAAGCGGCACCAGGACCCTTGGGAGGGGCCCCTGGGTGGCCGACCTAGGGTTAGGGTTAGCACCCGGGAGGCCGGCAGGCGGGATCCGCCCGCTGTGCGTGGAGCGGAGGGGCGGGCCGAGGTGAGGGCGCTGGCGAGCAAGAGCCTGGGCCCAAGCGTTTTGGCACCGGGGGCCTTCGAATGTCTCCGGGGACTCGGCGGGCCCTGCCCATTCTCCTCCCTGAATGACCGGCGGCGCCCCTAGCAGCCCAGGTGGCGGCGGGGCGGCATGTAAGTCCGGGCATAGGGCTCGGGGGCCCCAGTCCACCGCGTTGCGGCGCCAGGCCCCTTGGGAGGGGCCCCTCGGAGGCTGACCTAGGGTGAGGTTTAGCCCCTCGGATGCCGGCAGGCCCTATTCGCCAGCCGTGTGGAGACTGGAGTGGCGGACCGAGGTGAGGGCACTGGTGAGCGGGAGCGTGGGCCCGGGTGTTTTGGCGCGGGGGGCCTTTGAAGGTCGCCGTGTCTTGGAGGGCCCTGCCCGTGCTCCCGCCCTGAATGAACGGCACCACCCCAAGCCCCCGGGTGGCGGCTGGGTGGCAGGGTGAGTCCAGTGCTGAGGCTCGGGGGTCCCCAATCCCCAGCGTTGCGGCGCCAGATCCCTTGGGAGGGGCCCCTCGGGGGTCGATCTAGGGTTGCGGTTAGCCCCCAGGAGGCCGGTGGACCCGATCAGCGGCTGTGCGGCACGCGGAGGGTTGGGCCGAGGTGAGGGCGCTGGCGAGACTGAGCATGAGCCCAAGCGTTTTAGTGCGGGGGCCCTTCGAAGGTCAGTGGGGGCTCGGAGGGACCTGCCCGTTCTCCCGCTCTGAATGACCGGCGGGGCCCCTAGAGGCTCCGGTGCCTGAAGGGCAGCAGGGTGAGACCGGCACTTGGGTTGGGGTCCCCATTCCCGGCGTTGTGGCGCCAGGCCACTTGGGAAGGGCCCCTCCGTGGCCGAACTACAGTTAGGGTTAGCCCCCAGGAGGCCAGCAGGCCCGATACACCGCCTGTGCGTCGAGCGGAGCGTTGGGCCGAGGTGAGGGTGCTGGTGAACATGAGCCCGGGCCCAAGCGTTTTGGTTCGGGGCGCCTTCGAAGGTCGGCGGGGGTTCGAAGGGCCCTGCCCGTTCTCCCACCCTGAATGAATGGCGGCGCCCCTAGCGGCACGTGTGGGGCAGGGCGGCAGGGTGCATCCAGCGCTGGGGCTTGGGGGTTCCCAATCCCCGGCGTTGCGGCGCCAGGCCCCTTAGGAAGCGACCCTCGGGGCCGTCCTAGGGTTAGGGTTAGCGCCCAGGAGGCCGGCAGGCCCGATCCGCCGGCTGTGCGAGGAGTGGAGATGCAGGCCGAGTTGAGGGCGATGGCGAGCGGGAGCTGGGCCCCAGCGTTTTGGCGTCCTGGGCCTTTGAATGTTGCCATGGCTCGGAGGGCCCTGCCCTTTCTCCTGCCCTGAAGAACCAGCAAGGCCCCTAGCGGCTCCGTTGGCAGTGGGGCGGCAGGGTGAATCCCAGGCTGCGGCTCGGGGATCCCCAATCCCCGGCGTTGTGGTGCCAGGCCCCTTGGGAGGGGCTCCTCGTGGGCCGACCCAGGGTTAGAGTTAGCCCCCATAAGGCCGGCAGGCCAGATCCTCTGGCTGGGCGGTGAGAGGTGGGCGGGCCGAGGTAAAGGCGCTGGGGTGCGGGATTGTGGGCCCCTGCATTTTGGGGTGGGAGGCTTCAAATGTCGCCGGTTTCTCCAGGGCCCTGTCAGTTCTCCCGCCCTGAATGACCGGCGGCGCCCCTCGCGGCCCGGGTGGCAGCGTTGTGGGAGGGTGAGTCTGGCTTTGGGGCTTGGGGTTCCAGATCCCTGGCGTAGTGGCACCAAAACCCTTGGGAGGGGCCCCTGGGGGGCCGACCTAGGGTTAGGGTTAGCCCCCAGGAGACCGTCAGGCCCAACCACACACTGTGCGGCGAGCTGAGGTGCGGCCCGAGGTGAAGGCGCTGGGGAGCGGGAGCGTGGGCACCAGCGTTTTGGCACGGGGAGCCTTTGAAGGTCACCGGGGACTCAGAAGGCCCTGCCCTTCTCTCGCCCTCTATGACCCGCGGCGCCCCTAGCGGCCCAGGTGGGGACAGTGCGGCAGGGTGAGTCCGGCTCTGGGGCTCTGAGTTACCAATCCCCAGCATTGCAGAGCCAGGCCGCTTGGGATGTCCCCTCAGGGCCGACCTAGGGTTTTGGTTAGCTGCCAGGAGCCCGGCAGGCCCTATCCACCGGCTCTGAAGCAAGCGGTGGGGTGGGCCTAGGTGAGGGCGCTGGCGAGCAGGATCCTGGGAGCCAACGTTTTTGCGCGGGGAGCCTTCAAAGGTCAGCGTGGGCTCGGAGGGCCCTGCCCGATCTCTTGCCCTGATTGACCGGCGGGGCCTCTAGCGGCTCGGGTGGCTGAAGGGCAGCAGGGTGAGTGCGGCACATGAGCTCGGGGTCCCCATCCCCAGCGTTGCGACGCCAGGCCCCTTGGGAAGTGCCCCTCGGTGGCCGACCTATGGTTAGGGTTAGCCTCCAGGAGCCCCGCAGGCCCGATACACCACCTGTGCGTCGAGCGGAGAGTTGGGCCGAGGTGAGGGTGCTGGTGAACATGAGCCTGGGCCCAAGCGTTTTGGTTCGGTGCGCCTTCCAAGGTCGGCAGGGGTTCGGAGGGCCCTGCCAGTTCTCCCACCCTGAATGAATGGCGGCGCCCCTAGCGGCCTGTGTGGGTTGGGGTGGCAGCGTGCATCCGGCGCTGGGGCTTGGGGGCCCCCAATCCCTGGCGTTGCAGCGCCAGGCCCCTTAGGAAGGGACCTTCAGGGGCTGTCCTAGGGTTAGGGTGAGCTCCCAGGAGGCCGGCAGGCCCGAGTCGCTGGCTCTGCGAAGAGCGGAGGTGCGGGCCGAGTTGAGGGTGATGCAGAGCGGGAGCGTGGTCCCCAGCGTTTTGGCGCCCTGGGCCTTCGACTGTTGCCATGGCTCAAAGGGCCCTGCCCGTTCTCCTGCCCTGAAGAACCTACGGTGCCCTTAGCAGCTCCCTTGGCGGTGGAGTGGCAGGGTGAGTCCATGCTGCGGCTCGTGGATCCCCAATCCCCAGCGTTGTGGGGCCAGGCCTCTTGGGAGGGGCTCCTCGTGGGCGGACCTAGGTTTAGAGTTAGCACCCAGGAGGCCAGCAGGCCCAATCCTCTGGCTGGGCGGCGAGAGGTGGGCGGCCCGAGGTAAAGGCGCTGGCGATCGGGAGCGTGGGCCCCTGCATTTTGGCGCAGGAGGCTTCAAATATCGCCGGTTTCTCCAGGGCCCTGTCCCTTCTCCCGCCCTGAATGACGGGCGGCGCCACTAGCGTCCCGGGTGGCGACGTGGCGGCAGGGTGAGTCTGGCTCTGGGTCTTGGGGTCCCTGATCCCCAGTGTAGCGGCACCAGGACCCTTGGGAGGGGCCCCTGGGTGGCTGACCTAGGGTTAGGGTTAGCCCCCAGGAGGCCGGCAGGTGGGATCCGGCCACTGTCCGGGGAGCGGAGGGCGGGGCCGAGGTGAGGGCGTTGGGGAGCGGGAGCGTGGGCACCAGCGTTTTGGCACGGGGAGCCTTGGAAGGCCACCGGGGGCTCGGAAGGCCCTGCCCCTCCTCTCGCCCTGAATGACCCGCAGTGCTCCTAGCGGCCTGGGTGGCGGCGTTGCGGTAGGGTGAGTGTGGCTCTGGGGCTTGAGGTTCCCGATCCCCGGCGAAGCGGCACCAGGACCCTTGGGAGGGGCCCCTGGGTGGCCGACCTAGGGTTAGGGTTAGCACCCGGGAGGCCGGCAGGCGGGATCCGCCCGCTGTGCGTGGAGCGGAGGGGCGGGCCGAGGTGAGGGCGCTGGCGAGCAAGAGCCTGGGCCCAAGCGTTTTGGCACCGGGGGCCTTCGAATGTCTCCGGGGACTCGGCGGGCCCTGCCCATTCTCCTCCCTGAATGACCGGCGGCGCCCCTAGCAGCCCAGGTGGCGGCGGGGCGGCATGTAAGTCCGGGCATAGGGCTCGGGGGCCCCAGTCCACCGCGTTGCGGCGCCAGGCCCCTTGGGAGGGGCCCCTCGGAGGCTGACCTAGGGTGAGGTTTAGCCCCTCGGATGCCGGCAGGCCCTATTCGCCAGCCGTGTGGAGACTGGAGTGGCGGACCGAGGTGAGGGCACTGGTGAGCGGGAGCGTGGGCCCGGGTGTTTTGGCGCGGGGGGCCTTTGAAGGTCGCCGTGTCTTGGAGGGCCCTGCCCGTGCTCCCGCCCTGAATGAACGGCACCACCCCAAGCCCCCGGGTGGCGGCTGGATGGCAGGGTGAGTCCAGTGCTGAGGCTCGGGGGTCCCCAATCCCCAGCGTTGCGGCGCCAGATCCCTTGGGAGGGGCCCCTCGGGGGTCGATCTAGGGTTGCGGTTAGCCCCCAGGAGGCCGGTGGACCCGATCAGCGGCTGTGCGGCACGCGGAGGGTTGGGCCGAGGTGAGGGCGCTGGCGAGACTGAGCATGAGCCCAAGCGTTTTAGTGCGGGGGCCCTTCGAAGGTCAGTGGGGGCTCGGAGGGACCTGCCCGTTCTCCCGCTCTGAATGACCGGCGGGGCCCCTAGAGGCTCCGGTGCCTGAAGGGCAGCAGGGTGAGACCGGCACTTGGGTTGGGGTCCCCATTCCCGGCGTTGTGGCGCCAGGCCACTTGGGAAGGGCCCCTCCGTGGCCGAACTACAGTTAGGGTTAGCCCCCAGGAGGCCAGCAGGCCCGATACACCGCCTGTGCGTCGAGCGGAGCGTTGGGCCGAGGTGAGGGTGCTGGTGAACATGAGCCCGGGCCCAAGCGTTTTGGTTCGGGGCGCCTTCGAGGGTCGGCGGGGGTTCGAAGGGCCCTGCCCTTTCTCCCACCCTGAATGAATGGCGGCGCCCCTAGCGGCACGTGTGGGGCAGGGCGGCAGGGTGCATCCAGCGCTGGGGCTTGGGGGTTCCCAATCCCCGGCGTTGCGGCGCCAGGCCCCTTAGGAAGCGACCCTCGGGGCCGTCCTAGGGTTAGGGTTAGCGCCCAGGAGGCCGGCAGGCCCGATCCGCCGGCTGTGCGAGGAGTGGAGATGCAGGCCGAGTTGAGGGCGATGGCGAGCGGGAGCTGGGCCCCAGCGTTTTGGCGTCCTGGGCCTTTGAATGTTGCCATGGCTCGGAGGGCCCTGCCCTTTCTCCTGCCCTGAAGAACCAGCAAGGCCCCTAGCGGCTCCGTTGGCAGTGGGGCGGCAGGGTGAATCCCAGGCTGCGGCTCGGGGATCCCCAATCCCCGGCGTTGTGGTGCCAGGCCCCTTGGGAGGGGCTCCTCGTGGGCCGACCCAGGGTTAGAGTTAGCCCCCATAAGGCCGGCAGGCCAGATCCTCTGGCTGGGCGGTGAGAGGTGGGCGGGCCGAGGTAAAGGCGCTGGGGTGCGGGATTGTGGGCCCCTGCATTTTGGGGTGGGAGGCTTCAAATGTCGCCGGTTTCTCCAGGGCCCTGTCAGTTCTCCCGCCCTGAATGACCGGCGGCGCCCCTCGCGGCCCGGGTGGCAGCGTTGTGGGAGGGTGAGTCTGGCTTTGGGGCTTGGGGTTCCAGATCCCTGGCGTAGTGGCACCAAAACCCTTGGGAGGGGCCCCTGGGGGGCCGACCTAGGGTTAGGGTTAGCCCCCAGGAGACCGTCAGGCCCAACCACACACTGTGCGGCGAGCTGAGGTGCGGCCCGAGGTGAAGGCGCTGGGGAGCGGGAGCGTGGGCACCACCGTTTTGGCACGGGGAGCCTTTGAAGGTCACCGGGGACTCAGAAGGCCCTGCCCTTCTCTCGCCCTCTATGACCCGCGGCGCCCCTAGCGGCCCAGGTGGGGACAGTGCGGCAGGGTGAGTCCGGCTCTGGGGCTCTGAGTTACCAATCCCCAGCATTGCAGAGCCAGGCCGCTTGGGATGTCCCCTCAGGGCCGACCTAGGGTTTTGGTTAGCTGCCAGGAGCCCGGCAGGCCCTATCCACCGGCTCTGAAGCAAGCGGTGGGGTGGGCCTAGGTGAGGGCGCTGGCGAGCAGGATCCTGGGAGCCAACGTTTTTGCGCGGGGAGCCTTCAAAGGTCAGCGTGGGCTCGGAGGGCCCTGCCCGATCTCTTGCCCTGATTGACCGGCGGGGCCTCTAGCGGCTCGGGTGGCTGAAGGGCAGCAGGGTGAGTGCGGCACATGAGCTCGGGGTCCCCATCCCCAGCGTTGCGACGCCAGGCCCCTTGGGAAGTGCCCCTCGGTGGCCGACCTATGGTTAGGGTTAGCCTCCAGGAGCCCCGCAGGCCCGATACACCACCTGTGCGTCGAGCGGAGAGTTGGGCCGAGGTGAGGGTGCTGGTGAACATGAGCCTGGGCCCAAGCGTTTTGGTTCGGTGCGCCTTCCAAGGTCGGCAGGGGTTCGGAGGGCCCTGCCAGTTCTCCCACCCTGAATGAATGGCGGCGCCCCTAGCGGCCTGTGTGGGTTGGGGTGGCAGCGTGCATCCGGCGCTGGGGCTTGGGGGCCCCCAATCCCTGGCGTTGCAGCGCCAGGCCCCTTAGGAAGGGACCTTCAGGGGCTGTCCTAGGGTTAGGGTGAGCTCCCAGGAGGCCGGCAGGCCCGAGTCGCTGGCTCTGCGAAGAGCGGAGGTGCGGGCCGAGTTGAGGGTGATGCAGAGCGGGAGCGTGGTCCCCAGCGTTTTGGCGCCCTGGGCCTTCGACTGTTGCCATGGCTCAAAGGGCCCTGCCCGTTCTCCTGCCCTGAAGAACCTACGGTGCCCTTAGCAGCTCCCTTGGCGGTGGAGTGGCAGGGTGAGTCCATGCTGCGGCTCGTGGATCCCCAATCCCCAGCGTTGTGGGGCCAGGCCTCTTGGGAGGGGCTCCTCGTGGGCGGACCTAGGTTTAGAGTTAGCACCCAGGAGGCCAGCAGGCCCAATCCTCTGGCTGGGCGGCGAGAGGTGGGCGGCCCGAGGTAAAGGCGCTGGCGATCGGGAGCGTGGGCCCCTGCATTTTGGCGCAGGAGGCTTCAAATATCGCCGGTTTCTCCAGGGCCCTGTCCCTTCTCCCGCCCTGAATGACGGGCGGCGCCACTAGCGTCCCGGGTGGCGACGTGGCGGCAGGGTGAGTCTGGCTCTGGGTCTTGGGGTCCCTGATCCCCAGTGTAGCGGCACCAGGACCCTTGGGAGGGGCCCCTGGGTGGCTGACCTAGGGTTAGGGTTAGCCCCCAGGAGGCCGGCAGGTGGGATCCGGCCACTGTCCGGGGAGCGGAGGGCGGGGCCGAGGTGAGGGCGTTGGGGAGCGGGAGCGTGGGCACCAGCGTTTTGGCACGGGGAGCCTTGGAAGGCCACCGGGGGCTCGGAAGGCCCTGCCCCTCCTCTCGCCCTGAATGACCCGCAGTGCTCCTAGCGGCCTGGGTGGCGGCGTTGCGGTAGGGTGAGTGTGGCTCTGGGGCTTGAGGTTCCCGATCCCCGGCGAAGCGGCACCAGGACCCTTGGGAGGGGCCCCTGGGTGGCCGACCTAGGGTTAGGGTTAGCACCCGGGAGGCCGGCAGGCGGGATCCGCCCGCTGTGCGTGGAGCGGAGGGGCGGGCCGAGGTGAGGGCGCTGGCGAGCAAGAGCCTGGGCCCAAGCGTTTTGGCACCGGGGGCCTTCGAATGTCTCCGGGGACTCGGCGGGCCCTGCCCATTCTCCTCCCTGAATGACCGGCGGCGCCCCTAGCAGCCCAGGTGGCGGCGGGGCGGCATGTAAGTCCGGGCATAGGGCTCGGGGGCCCCAGTCCACCGCGTTGCGGCGCCAGGCCCCTTGGGAGGGGCCCCTCGGAGGCTGACCTAGGGTGAGGTTTAGCCCCTCGGATGCCGGCAGGCCCTATTCGCCAGCCGTGTGGAGACTGGAGTGGCGGACCGAGGTGAGGGCACTGGTGAGCGGGAGCGTGGGCCCGGGTGTTTTGGCGCGGGGGGCCTTTGAAGGTCGCCGTGTCTTGGAGGGCCCTGCCCGTGCTCCCGCCCTGAATGAACGGCACCACCCCAAGCCCCCGGGTGGCGGCTGGATGGCAGGGTGAGTCCAGTGCTGAGGCTCGGGGGTCCCCAATCCCCAGCGTTGCGGCGCCAGATCCCTTGGGAGGGGCCCCTCGGGGGTCGATCTAGGGTTGCGGTTAGCCCCCAGGAGGCCGGTGGACCCGATCAGCGGCTGTGCGGCACGCGGAGGGTTGGGCCGAGGTGAGGGCGCTGGCGAGACTGAGCATGAGCCCAAGCGTTTTAGTGCGGGGGCCCTTCGAAGGTCAGTGGGGGCTCGGAGGGACCTGCCCGTTCTCCCGCTCTGAATGACCGGCGGGGCCCCTAGAGGCTCCGGTGCCTGAAGGGCAGCAGGGTGAGACCGGCACTTGGGTTGGGGTCCCCATTCCCGGCGTTGTGGCGCCAGGCCACTTGGGAAGGGCCCCTCCGTGGCCGAACTACAGTTAGGGTTAGCCCCCAGGAGGCCAGCAGGCCCGATACACCGCCTGTGCGTCGAGCGGAGCGTTGGGCCGAGGTGAGGGTGCTGGTGAACATGAGCCCGGGCCCAAGCGTTTTGGTTCGGGGCGCCTTCGAGGGTCGGCGGGGGTTCGAAGGGCCCTGCCCTTTCTCCCACCCTGAATGAATGGCGGCGCCCCTAGCGGCACGTGTGGGGCAGGGCGGCAGGGTGCATCCAGCGCTGGGGCTTGGGGGTTCCCAATCCCCGGCGTTGCGGCGCCAGGCCCCTTAGGAAGCGACCCTCGGGGCCGTCCTAGGGTTAGGGTTAGCGCCCAGGAGGCCGGCAGGCCCGATCCGCCGGCTGTGCGAGGAGTGGAGATGCAGGCCGAGTTGAGGGCGATGGCGAGCGGGAGCTGGGCCCCAGCGTTTTGGCGTCCTGGGCCTTTGAATGTTGCCATGGCTCGGAGGGCCCTGCCCTTTCTCCTGCCCTGAAGAACCAGCAAGGCCCCTAGCGGCTCCGTTGGCAGTGGGGCGGCAGGGTGAATCCCAGGCTGCGGCTCGGGGATCCCCAATCCCCGGCGTTGTGGTGCCAGGCCCCTTGGGAGGGGCTCCTCGTGGGCCGACCCAGGGTTAGAGTTAGCCCCCATAAGGCCGGCAGGCCAGATCCTCTGGCTGGGCGGTGAGAGGTGGGCGGGCCGAGGTAAAGGCGCTGGGGTGCGGGATTGTGGGCCCCTGCATTTTGGGGTGGGAGGCTTCAAATGTCGCCGGTTTCTCCAGGGCCCTGTCAGTTCTCCCGCCCTGAATGACCGGCGGCGCCCCTCGCGGCCCGGGTGGCAGCGTTGTGGGAGGGTGAGTCTGGCTTTGGGGCTTGGGGTTCCAGATCCCTGGCGTAGTGGCACCAAAACCCTTGGGAGGGGCCCCTGGGGGGCCGACCTAGGGTTAGGGTTAGCCCCCAGGAGACCGTCAGGCCCAACCACACACTGTGCGGCGAGCTGAGGTGCGGCCCGAGGTGAAGGCGCTGGGGAGCGGGAGCGTGGGCACCACCGTTTTGGCACGGGGAGCCTTTGAAGGTCACCGGGGACTCAGAAGGCCCTGCCCTTCTCTCGCCCTCTATGACCCGCGGCGCCCCTAGCGGCCCAGGTGGGGACAGTGCGGCAGGGTGAGTCCGGCTCTGGGGCTCTGAGTTACCAATCCCCAGCATTGCAGAGCCAGGCCGCTTGGGATGTCCCCTCAGGGCCGACCTAGGGTTTTGGTTAGCTGCCAGGAGCCCGGCAGGCCCTATCCACCGGCTCTGAAGCAAGCGGTGGGGTGGGCCTAGGTGAGGGCGCTGGCGAGCAGGATCCTGGGAGCCAACGTTTTTGCGCGGGGAGCCTTCAAAGGTCAGCGTGGGCTCGGAGGGCCCTGCCCGATCTCTTGCCCTGATTGACCGGCGGGGCCTCTAGCGGCTCGGGTGGCTGAAGGGCAGCAGGGTGAGTGCGGCACATGAGCTCGGGGTCCCCATCCCCAGCGTTGCGACGCCAGGCCCCTTGGGAAGTGCCCCTCGGTGGCCGACCTATGGTTAGGGTTAGCCTCCAGGAGCCCCGCAGGCCCGATACACCACCTGTGCGTCGAGCGGAGAGTTGGGCCGAGGTGAGGGTGCTGGTGAACATGAGCCTGGGCCCAAGCGTTTTGGTTCGGTGCGCCTTCCAAGGTCGGCAGGGGTTCGGAGGGCCCTGCCAGTTCTCCCACCCTGAATGAATGGCGGCGCCCCTAGCGGCCTGTGTGGGTTGGGGTGGCAGCGTGCATCCGGCGCTGGGGCTTGGGGGCCCCCAATCCCTGGCGTTGCAGCGCCAGGCCCCTTAGGAAGGGACCTTCAGGGGCTGTCCTAGGGTTAGGGTGAGCTCCCAGGAGGCCGGCAGGCCCGAGTCGCTGGCTCTGCGAAGAGCGGAGGTGCGGGCCGAGTTGAGGGTGATGCAGAGCGGGAGCGTGGTCCCCAGCGTTTTGGCGCCCTGGGCCTTCGACTGTTGCCATGGCTCAAAGGGCCCTGCCCGTTCTCCTGCCCTGAAGAACCTACGGTGCCCTTAGCAGCTCCCTTGGCGGTGGAGTGGCAGGGTGAGTCCATGCTGCGGCTCGTGGATCCCCAATCCCCAGCGTTGTGGGGCCAGGCCTCTTGGGAGGGGCTCCTCGTGGGCGGACCTAGGTTTAGAGTTAGCACCCAGGAGGCCAGCAGGCCCAATCCTCTGGCTGGGCGGCGAGAGGTGGGCGGCCCGAGGTAAAGGCGCTGGCGATCGGGAGCGTGGGCCCCTGCATTTTGGCGCAGGAGGCTTCAAATATCGCCGGTTTCTCCAGGGCCCTGTCCCTTCTCCCGCCCTGAATGACGGGCGGCGCCACTAGCGTCCCGGGTGGCGACGTGGCGGCAGGGTGAGTCTGGCTCTGGGTCTTGGGGTCCCTGATCCCCAGTGTAGCGGCACCAGGACCCTTGGGAGGGGCCCCTGGGTGGCTGACCTAGGGTTAGGGTTAGCCCCCAGGAGGCCGGCAGGTGGGATCCGGCCACTGTCCGGGGAGCGGAGGGCGGGGCCGAGGTGAGGGCGTTGGGGAGCGGGAGCGTGGGCACCAGCGTTTTGGCACGGGGAGCCTTGGAAGGCCACCGGGGGCTCGGAAGGCCCTGCCCCTTCTCTCGCCCTGAATGACCCGCAGTGCTCCTAGCGGCCTGGGTGGCGGCGTTGCGGTAGGGTGAGTGTGGCTCTGGGGCTTGAGGTTCCCGATCCCCGGCGAAGCGGCACCAGGACCCTTGGGAGGGGCCCCTGGGTGGCCGACCTAGGGTTAGGGTTAGCACCCGGGAGGCCGGCAGGCGGGATCCGCCCGCTGTGCGTGGAGCGGAGGGGCGGGCCGAGGTGAGGGCGCTGGCGAGCAAGAGCCTGGGCCCAAGCGTTTTGGCACCGGGGGCCTTCGAATGTCTCCGGGGACTCGGCGGGCCCTGCCCATTCTCCTCCCTGAATGACCGGCGGCGCCCCTAGCAGCCCAGGTGGCGGCGGGGCGGCATGTAAGTCCGGGCATAGGGCTCGGGGGCCCCAGTCCACCGCGTTGCGGCGCCAGGCCCCTTGGGAGGGGCCCCTCGGAGGCTGACCTAGGGTGAGGTTTAGCCCCTCGGATGCCGGCAGGCCCTATTCGCCAGCCGTGTGGAGACTGGAGTGGCGGACCGAGGTGAGGGCACTGGTGAGCGGGAGCGTGGGCCCGGGTGTTTTGGCGCGGGGGGCCTTTGAAGGTCGCCGTGTCTTGGAGGGCCCTGCCCGTGCTCCCGCCCTGAATGAACGGCACCACCCCAAGCCCCCGGGTGGCGGCTGGGTGGCAGGGTGAGTCCAGTGCTGAGGCTCGGGGGTCCCCAATCCCCAGCGTTGCGGCGCCAGATCCCTTGGGAGGGGCCCCTCGGGGGTCGATCTAGGGTTGCGGTTAGCCCCCAGGAGGCCGGTGGACCCGATCAGCGGCTGTGCGGCACGCGGAGGGTTGGGCCGAGGTGAGGGCGCTGGCGAGACTGAGCATGAGCCCAAGCGTTTTAGTGCGGGGGCCCTTCGAAGGTCAGTGGGGGCTCGGAGGGACCTGCCCGTTCTCCCGCTCTGAATGACCGGCGGGGCCCCTAGAGGCTCCGGTGCCTGAAGGGCAGCAGGGTGAGACCGGCACTTGGGTTGGGGTCCCCATTCCCGGCGTTGTGGCGCCAGGCCACTTGGGAAGGGCCCCTCCGTGGCCGAACTACAGTTAGGGTTAGCCCCCAGGAGGCCAGCAGGCCCGATACACCGCCTGTGCGTCGAGCGGAGCGTTGGGCCGAGGTGAGGGTGCTGGTGAACATGAGCCCGGGCCCAAGCGTTTTGGTTCGGGGCGCCTTCGAGGGTCGGCGGGGGTTCGAAGGGCCCTGCCCCTTCTCCCACCCTGAATGAATGGCGGCGCCCCTAGCGGCACGTGTGGGGCAGGGCGGCAGGGTGCATCCAGCGCTGGGGCTTGGGGGTTCCCAATCCCCGGCGTTGCGGCGCCAGGCCCCTTAGGAAGCGACCCTCGGGGCCGTCCTAGGGTTAGGGTTAGCGCCCAGGAGGCCGGCAGGCCCGATCCGCCGGCTGTGCGAGGAGTGGAGATGCAGGCCGAGTTGAGGGCGATGGCGAGCGGGAGCTGGGCCCCAGCGTTTTGGCGTCCTGGGCCTTTGAATGTTGCCATGGCTCGGAGGGCCCTGCCCTTTCTCCTGCCCTGAAGAACCAGCAAGGCCCCTAGCGGCTCCGTTGGCAGTGGGGCGGCAGGGTGAATCCCAGGCTGCGGCTCGGGGATCCCCAATCCCCGGCGTTGTGGTGCCAGGCCCCTTGGGAGGGGCTCCTCGTGGGCCGACCCAGGGTTAGAGTTAGCCCCCATAAGGCCGGCAGGCCAGATCCTCTGGCTGGGCGGTGAGAGGTGGGCGGGCCGAGGTAAAGGCGCTGGGGTGCGGGATTGTGGGCCCCTGCATTTTGGGGTGGGAGGCTTCAAATGTCGCCGGTTTCTCCAGGGCCCTGTCAGTTCTCCCGCCCTGAATGACCGGCGGCGCCCCTCGCGGCCCGGGTGGCAGCGTTGTGGGAGGGTGAGTCTGGCTTTGGGGCTTGGGGTTCCAGATCCCTGGCGTAGTGGCACCAAAACCCTTGGGAGGGGCCCCTGGGGGGCCGACCTAGGGTTAGGGTTAGCCCCCAGGAGACCGTCAGGCCCAACCACACACTGTGCGGCGAGCTGAGGTGCGGCCCGAGGTGAAGGCGCTGGGGAGCGGGAGCGTGGGCACCAGCGTTTTGGCACGGGGAGCCTTTGAAGGTCACCGGGGACTCAGAAGGCCCTGCCCTTCTCTCGCCCTCTATGACCCGCGGCGCCCCTAGCGGCCCAGGTGGGGACAGTGCGGCAGGGTGAGTCCGGCTCTGGGGCTCTGAGTTACCAATCCCCAGCATTGCAGAGCCAGGCCGCTTGGGATGTCCCCTCAGGGCCGACCTAGGGTTTTGGTTAGCTGCCAGGAGCCCGGCAGGCCCTATCCACCGGCTCTGAAGCAAGCGGTGGGGTGGGCCTAGGTGAGGGCGCTGGCGAGCAGGATCCTGGGAGCCAACGTTTTTGCGCGGGGAGCCTTCAAAGGTCAGCGTGGGCTCGGAGGGCCCTGCCCGATCTCTTGCCCTGATTGACCGGCGGGGCCTCTAGCGGCTCGGGTGGCTGAAGGGCAGCAGGGTGAGTGCGGCACATGAGCTCGCGGTCCCCATCCCCAGCGTTGCGACGCCAGGCCCCTTGGGAAGTGCCCCTCGGTGGCCGACCTATGGTTAGGGTTAGCCTCCAGGAGCCCCGCAGGCCCGATACACCACCTGTGCGTCGAGCGGAGAGTTGGGCCGAGGTGAGGGTGCTGGTGAACATGAGCCTGGGCCCAAGCGTTTTGGTTCGGTGCGCCTTCCAAGGTCGGCAGGGGTTCGGAGGGCCCTGCCAGTTCTCCCACCCTGAATGAATGGCGGCGCCCCTAGCGGCCTGTGTGGGTTGGGGTGGCAGCGTGCATCCGGCGCTGGGGCTTGGGGGCCCCCAATCCCTGGCGTTGCAGCGCCAGGCCCCTTAGGAAGGGACCTTCAGGGGCTGTCCTAGGGTTAGGGTGAGCTCCCAGGAGGCCGGCAGGCCCGAGTCGCTGGCTCTGCGAAGAGCGGAGGTGCGGGCCGAGTTGAGGGTGATGCAGAGCGGGAGCGTGGTCCCCAGCGTTTTGGCGCCCTGGGCCTTCGACTGTTGCCATGGCTCAAAGGGCCCTGCCCGTTCTCCTGCCCTGAAGAACCTACGGTGCCCTTAGCAGCTCCCTTGGCGGTGGAGTGGCAGGGTGAGTCCATGCTGCGGCTCGTGGATCCCCAATCCCCAGCGTTGTGGGGCCAGGCCTCTTGGGAGGGGCTCCTCGTGGGCGGACCTAGGTTTAGAGTTAGCACCCAGGAGGCCAGCAGGCCCAATCCTCTGGCTGGGCGGCGAGAGGTGGGCGGCCCGAGGTAAAGGCGCTGGCGATCGGGAGCGTGGGCCCCTGCATTTTGGCGCAGGAGGCTTCAAATATCGCCGGTTTCTCCAGGGCCCTGTCCCTTCTCCCGCCCTGAATGACGGGCGGCGCCACTAGCGTCCCGGGTGGCGACGTGGCGGCAGGGTGAGTCTGGCTCTGGGTCTTGGGGTCCCTGATCCCCAGTGTAGCGGCACCAGGACCCTTGGGAGGGGCCCCTGGGTGGCTGACCTAGGGTTAGGGTTAGCCCCCAGGAGGCCGGCAGGTGGGATCCGGCCACTGTCCGGGGAGCGGAGGGCGGGGCCGAGGTGAGGGCGTTGGGGAGCGGGAGCGTGGGCACCAGCGTTTTGGCACGGGGAGCCTTGGAAGGCCACCGGGGGCTCGGAAGGCCCTGCCCCTTCTCTCGCCCTGAATGACCCGCAGTGCTCCTAGCGGCCTGGGTGGCGGCGTTGCGGTAGGGTGAGTGTGGCTCTGGGGCTTGAGGTTCCCGATCCCCGGCGAAGCGGCACCAGGACCCTTGGGAGGGGCCCCTGGGTGGCCGACCTAGGGTTAGGGTTAGCACCCGGGAGGCCGGCAGGCGGGATCCGCCCGCTGTGCGTGGAGCGGAGGGGCGGGCCGAGGTGAGGGCGCTGGCGAGCAAGAGCCTGGGCCCAAGCGTTTTGGCACCGGGGGCCTTCGAATGTCTCCGGGGACTCGGCGGGCCCTGCCCATTCTCCTCCCTGAATGACCGGCGGCGCCCCTAGCAGCCCAGGTGGCGGCGGGGCGGCATGTAAGTCCGGGCATAGGGCTCGGGGGCCCCAGTCCACCGCGTTGCGGCGCCAGGCCCCTTGGGAGGGGCCCCTCGGAGGCTGACCTAGGGTGAGGTTTAGCCCCTAGGATGCCGGCAGGCCCTATTCGCCAGCCGTGTGGAGACTGGAGTGGCGGACCGAGGTGAGGGCACTGGTGAGCGGGAGCGTGGGCCCGGGTGTTTTGGCGCGGGGGGCCTTTGAAGGTCGCCGTGTCTTGGAGGGCCCTGCCCGTGCTCCCGCCCTGAATGAACGGCACCACCCCAAGCCCCCGGGTGGCGGCTGGGTGGCAGGGTGAGTCCAGTGCTGAGGCTCGGGGGTCCCCAATCCCCAGCGTTGCGGCGCCAGATCCCTTGGGAGGGGCCCCTCGGGGGTCGATCTAGGGTTGCGGTTAGCCCCCAGGAGGCCGGTGGACCCGATCAGCGGCTGTGCGGCACGCGGAGGGTTGGGCCGAGGTGAGGGCGCTGGCGAGACTGAGCATGAGCCCAAGCGTTTTAGTGCGGGGGCCCTTCGAAGGTCAGTGGGGGCTCGGAGGGACCTGCCCGTTCTCCCGCTCTGAATGACCGGCGGGGCCCCTAGAGGCTCCGGTGCCTGAAGGGCAGCAGGGTGAGACCGGCACTTGGGTTGGGGTCCCCATTCCCGGCGTTGTGGCACCAGGCCACTTGGGAAGGGCCCCTCCGTGGCCGAACTACAGTTAGGGTTAGCCCCCAGGAGGCCAGCAGGCCCGATACACCGCCTGTGCGTCGAGCGGAGCGTTGGGCCGAGGTGAGGGTGCTGGTGAACATGAGCCCGGGCCCAAGCGTTTTGGTTCGGGGCGCCTTCGAAGGTCGGCGGGGGTTCGAAGGGCCCTGCCCGTTCTCCCACCCTGAATGAATGGCGGCGCCCCTAGCGGCACGTGTGGGGCAGGGCGGCAGGGTGCATCCAGCGCTGGGGCTTGGGGGTTCCCAATCCCCGGCGTTGCGGCGCCAGGCCCCTTAGGAAGCGACCCTCGGGGCCGTCCTAGGGTTAGGGTTAGCGCCCAGGAGGCCGGCAGGCCCGATCCGCCGGCTGTGCGAGGAGTGGAGATGCAGGCCGAGTTGAGGGCGATGGCGAGCGGGAGCTGGGCCCCAGCGTTTTGGCGTCCTGGGCCTTTGAATGTTGCCATGGCTCGGAGGGCCCTGCCCTTTCTCCTGCCCTGAAGAACCAGCAAGGCCCCTAGCGGCTCCGTTGGCAGTGGGGCGGCAGGGTGAATCCCAGGCTGCGGCTCGGGGATCCCCAATCCCCGGCGTTGTGGTGCCAGGCCCCTTGGGAGGGGCTCCTCGTGGGCCGACCCAGGGTTAGAGTTAGCCCCCATAAGGCCGGCAGGCCAGATCCTCTGGCTGGGCGGTGAGAGGTGGGCGGGGCCGAGGTAAAGGCGCTGGGGTGCGGGATTGTGGGCCCCTGCATTTTGGGGTGGGAGGCTTCAAATGTCGCCGGTTTCTCCAGGGCCCTGTCAGTTCTCCCGCCCTGAATGACCGGCGGCGCCCCTCGCGGCCCGGGTGGCAGCGTTGTGGGAGGGTGAGTCTGGCTTTGGGGCTTGGGGTTCCAGATCCCTGGCGTAGTGGCACCAAAACCCTTGGGAGGGGCCCCTGGGGGGCCGACCTAGGGTTAGGGTTAGCCCCCAGGAGACCGTCAGGCCCAACCACACACTGTGCGGCGAGCTGAGGTGCGGCCCGAGGTGAAGGCGCTGGGGAGCGGGAGCGTGGGCACCAGCGTTTTGGCACGGGGAGCCTTTGAAGGTCACCGGGGACTCAGAAGGCCCTGCCCTTCTCTCGCCCTCTATGACCCGCGGCGCCCCTAGCGGCCCAGGTGGGGACAGTGCGGCAGGGTGAGTCCGGCTCTGGGGCTCTGAGTTACCAATCCCCAGCATTGCAGAGCCAGGCCGCTTGGGATGTCCCCTCAGGGCCGACCTAGGGTTTTGGTTAGCTGCCAGGAGCCCGGCAGGCCCTATCCACCGGCTCTGAAGCAAGCGGTGGGGTGGGCCTAGGTGAGGGCGCTGGCGAGCAGGATCCTGGGAGCCAACGTTTTTGCGCGGGGAGCCTTCAAAGGTCAGCGTGGGCTCGGAGGGCCCTGCCCGATCTCTTGCCCTGATTGACCGGCGGGGCCTCTAGCGGCTCGGGTGGCTGAAGGGCAGCAGGGTGAGTGCGGCACATGAGCTCGGGGTCCCCATCCCCAGCGTTGCGACGCCAGGCCCCTTGGGAAGTGCCCCTCGGTGGCCGACCTATGGTTAGGGTTAGCCTCCAGGAGCCCCGCAGGCCCGATACACCACCTGTGCGTCGAGCGGAGAGTTGGGCCGAGGTGAGGGTGCTGGTGAACATGAGCCTGGGCCCAAGCGTTTTGGTTCGGTGCGCCTTCCAAGGTCGGCAGGGGTTCGGAGGGCCCTGCCAGTTCTCCCACCCTGAATGAATGGCGGCGCCCCTAGCGGCCTGTGTGGGTTGGGGTGGCAGCGTGCATCCGGCGCTGGGGCTTGGGGGCCCCCAATCCCTGGCGTTGCAGCGCCAGGCCCCTTAGGAAGGGACCTTCAGGGGCTGTCCTAGGGTTAGGGTGAGCTCCCAGGAGGCCGGCAGGCCCGAGTCGCTGGCTCTGCGAAGAGCGGAGGTGCGGGCCGAGTTGAGGGTGATGCAGAGCGGGAGCGTGGTCCCCAGCGTTTTGGCGCCCTGGGCCTTCGACTGTTGCCATGGCTCAAAGGGCCCTGCCCGTTCTCCTGCCCTGAAGAACCTACGGTGCCCTTAGCAGCTCCCTTGGCGGTGGAGTGGCAGGGTGAGTCCATGCTGCGGCTCGTGGATCCCCAATCCCCAGCGTTGTGGGGCCAGGCCTCTTGGGAGGGGCTCCTCGTGGGCGGACCTAGGTTTAGAGTTAGCACCCAGGAGGCCAGCAGGCCCAATCCTCTGGCTGGGCGGCGAGAGGTGGGCGGCCCGAGGTAAAGGCGCTGGCGATCGGGAGCGTGGGCCCCTGCATTTTGGCGCAGGAGGCTTCAAATATCGCCGGTTTCTCCAGGGCCCTGTCCCTTCTCCCGCCCTGAATGACGGGCGGCGCCACTAGCGTCCCGGGTGGCGACGTGGCGGCAGGGTGAGTCTGGCTCTGGGTCTTGGGGTCCCTGATCCCCAGTGTAGCGGCACCAGGACCCTTGGGAGGGGCCCCTGGGTGGCTGACCTAGGGTTAGGGTTAGCCCCCAGGAGGCCGGCAGGTGGGATCCGGCCACTGTCCGGGGAGCGGAGGGCGGGGCCGAGGTGAGGGCGTTGGGGAGCGGGAGCGTGGGCACCAGCGTTTTGGCACGGGGAGCCTTGGAAGGCCACCGGGGGCTCGGAAGGCCCTGCCCCTTCTCTCGCCCTGAATGACCCGCAGTGCTCCTAGCGGCCTGGGTGGCGGCGTTGCGGTAGGGTGAGTGTGGCTCTGGGGCTTGAGGTTCCCGATCCCCGGCGAAGCGGCACCAGGACCCTTGGGAGGGGCCCCTGGGTGGCCGACCTAGGGTTAGGGTTAGCACCCGGGAGGCCGGCAGGCGGGATCCGCCCGCTGTGCGTGGAGCAGAGGGGCGGGCCGAGGTGAGGGCGCTGGCGAGCAAGAGCCTGGGCCCAAGCGTTTTGGCACCGGGGGCCTTCGAATGTCTCCGGGGACTCGGCGGGCCCTGCCCATTCTCCTCCCTGAATGACCGGCGGCGCCCCTAGCAGCCCAGGTGGCGGCGGGGCGGCATGTAAGTCCGGGCATAGGGCTCGGGGGCCCCAGTCCACCGCGTTGCGGCGCCAGGCCCCTTGGGAGGGGCCCCTCGGAGGCTGACCTAGGGTGAGATTTAGCCCCTAGGATGCCGGCAGGCCCTATTCGCCAGCCGTGTGGAGACTGGAGTGGCGGACCGAGGTGAGGGCACTGGTGAGCGGGAGCGTGGGCCCGGGTGTTTTGGCGCGGGGGGCCTTTGAAGGTCGCCGTGTCTTGGAGGGCCCTGCCCGTGCTCCCGCCCTGAATGAACGGCACCACCCCAAGCCCCCGGGTGGCGGCTGGGTGGCAGGGTGAGTCCAGTGCTGAGGCTCGGGGGTCCCCAATCCCCAGCGTTGCGGCGCCAGATCCCTTGGGAGGGGCCCCTCGGGGGTCGATCTAGGGTTGCGGTTAGCCCCCAGGAGGCCGGTGGACCCGATCAGCGGCTGTGCGGCACGCGGAGGGTTGGGCCGAGGTGAGGGCGCTGGCGAGACTGAGCATGAGCCCAAGCGTTTTAGTGCGGGGGCCCTTCGAAGGTCAGTGGGGGCTCGGAGGGACCTGCCCGTTCTCCCGCTCTGAATGACCAGCGGGGCCCCTAGAGGCTCCGGTGCCTGAAGGGCAGCAGGGTGAGACCGGCACTTGGGTTGGGGTCCCCATTCCCGGCGTTGTGGCGCCAGGCCACTTGGGAAGGGCCCCTCCGTGGCCGAACTACAGTTAGGGTTAGCCCCCAGGAGGCCAGCAGGCCCGATACACCGCCTGTGCGTCGAGCGGAGCGTTGGGCCGAGGTGAGGGTGCTGGTGAACATGAGCCCGGGCCCAAGCGTTTTGGTTCGGGGCGCCTTCGAAGGTCGGCGGGGGTTCGAAGGGCCCTGCCCCTTCTCCCACCCTGAATGAATGGCGGCGCCCCTAGCGGCACGTGTGGGGCAGGGCGGCAGGGTGCATCCAGCGCTGGGGCTTGGGGGTTCCCAATCCCCGGCGTTGCGGCGCCAGGCCCCTTAGGAAGCGACCCTCGGGGCCGTCCTAGGGTTAGGGTTAGCGCCCAGGAGGCCGGCAGGCCCGATCCGCCGGCTGTGCGAGGAGTGGAGATGCAGGCCGAGTTGAGGGCGATGGCGAGCGGGAGCTGGGCCCCAGCGTTTTGGCGTCCTGGGCCTTTGAATGTTGCCATGGCTCGGAGGGCCCTGCCCTTTCTCCTGCCCTGAAGAACCAGCAAGGCCCCTAGCGGCTCCGTTGGCAGTGGGGCGGCAGGGTGAATCCCAGGCTGCGGCTCGGGGATCCCCAATCCCCGGCGTTGTGGTGCCAGGCCCCTTGGGAGGGGCTCCTCGTGGGCCGACCCAGGGTTAGAGTTAGCCCCCATAAGGCCGGCAGGCCAGATCCTCTGGCTGGGCGGTGAGAGGTGGGCGGGCCGAGGTAAAGGCGCTGGGGTGCGGGATTGTGGGCCCCTGCATTTTGGGGTGGGAGGCTTCAAATGTCGCCGGTTTCTCCAGGGCCCTGTCAGTTCTCCCGCCCTGAATGACCGGCGGTGCCCCTCGCGGCCCGGGTGGCAGCGTTGTGGGAGGGTGAGTCTGGCTTTGGGGCTTGGGGTTCCAGATCCCTGGCGTAGTGGCACCAAAACCCTTGGGAGGGGCCCCTGGGGGGCCGACCTAGGGTTAGGGTTAGCCCCCAGGAGACCGTCAGGCCCAACCACACACTGTGCGGCGAGCTGAGGTGCGGCCCGAGGTGAAGGCGCTGGGGAGCGGGAGCGTGGGCACCAGCGTTTTGGCACGGGGAGCCTTTGAAGGTCACCGGGGACTCAGAAGGCCCTGCCCTTCTCTCGCCCTCTATGACCCGCGGCGCCCCTAGCGGCCCAGGTGGGGACAGTGCGGCAGGGTGAGTCCGGCTCTGGGGCTCTGAGTTACCAATCCCCAGCATTGCAGAGCCAGGCCGCTTGGGATGTCCCCTCAGGGCCGACCTAGGGTTTTGGTTAGCTGCCAGGAGCCCGGCAGGCCCTATCCACCGGCTCTGAAGCAAGCGGTGGGGTGGGCCTAGGTGAGGGCGCTGGCGAGCAGGATCCTGGGAGCCAACGTTTTTGCGCGGGGAGCCTTCAAAGGTCAGCGTGGGCTCGGAGGGCCCTGCCCGATCTCTTGCCCTGATTGACCGGCGGGGCCTCTAGCGGCTCGGGTGGCTGAAGGGCAGCAGGGTGAGTGCGGCACATGAGCTCGGGGTCCCCATCCCCAGCGTTGCGACGCCAGGCCCCTTGGGAAGTGCCCCTCGGTGGCCGACCTATGGTTAGGGTTAGCCTCCAGGAGCCCCGCAGGCCCGATACACCACCTGTGCGTCGAGCGGAGAGTTGGGCCGAGGTGAGGGTGCTGGTGAACATGAGCCTGGGCCCAAGCGTTTTGGTTCGGTGCGCCTTCCAAGGTCGGCAGGGGTTCGGAGGGCCCTGCCAGTTCTCCCACCCTGAATGAATGGCGGCGCCCCTAGCGGCCTGTGTGGGTTGGGGTGGCAGCGTGCATCCGGCGCTGGGGCTTGGGGGCCCCCAATCCCTGGCGTTGCAGCGCCAGGCCCCTTAGGAAGGGACCTTCAGGGGCTGTCCTAGGGTTAGGGTGAGCTCCCAGGAGGCCGGCAGGCCCGAGTCGCTGGCTCTGCGAAGAGCGGAGGTGCGGGCCGAGTTGAGGGTGATGCAGAGCGGGAGCGTGGTCCCCAGCGTTTTGGCGCCCTGGGCCTTCGACTGTTGCCATGGCTCAAAGGGCCCTGCCCGTTCTCCTGCCCTGAAGAACCTACGGTGCCCTTAGCAGCTCCCTTGGCGGTGGAGTGGCAGGGTGAGTCCATGCTGCGGCTCGTGGATCCCCAATCCCCAGCGTTGTGGGGCCAGGCCTCTTGGGAGGGGCTCCTCATGGGCGGACCTAGGTTTAGAGTTAGCACCCAGGAGGCCAGCAGGCCCAATCCTCTGGCTGGGCGGCGAGAGGTGGGCGGCCCGAGGTAAAGGCGCTGGCGATCGGGAGCGTGGGCCCCTGCATTTTGGCGCAGGAGGCTTCAAATATCGCCGGTTTCTCCAGGGCCCTGTCCCTTCTCCCGCCCTGAATGACGGGCGGCGCCACTAGCGTCCCGGGTGGCGACGTGGTGGCAGGGTGAGTCTGGCTCTGGGTCTTGGGGTCCCTGATCCCCAGTGTAGCGGCACCAGGACCCTTGGGAGGGGCCCCTGGGTGGCTGACCTAGGGTTAGGGTTAGCCCCCAGGAGGCCGGCAGGTGGGATCCGGCCACTGTCCGGGGAGCGGAGGGCGGGGCCGAGGTGAGGGCGTTGGGGAGCGGGAGCGTGGGCACCAGCGTTTTGGCACGGGGAGCCTTGGAAGGCCACCGGGGGCTCGGAAGGCCCTGCCCCTTCTCTCGCCCTGAATGACCCGCAGTGCTCCTAGCGGCCTGGGTGGCGGCGTTGCGGTAGGGTGAGTGTGGCTCTGGGGCTTGAGGTTCCCGATCCCCGGCGAAGCGGCACCAGGACCCTTGGGAGGGGCCCCTGGGTGGCCGACCTAGGGTTAGGGTTAGCACCCGGGAGGCCGGCAGGCGGGATCCGCCCGCTGTGCGTGGAGCGGAGGGGCGGGCCGAGGTGAGGGCGCTGGCGAGCAAGAGCCTGGGCCCAAGCGTTTTGGCACCGGGGGCCTTCGAATGTCTCCGGGGACTCGGCGGGCCCTGCCCATTCTCCTCCCTGAATGACCGGCGGCGCCCCTAGCAGCCCAGGTGGCGGCGGGGCGGCATGTAAGTCCGGGCATAGGGCTCGGGGGCCCCAGTCCACCGCGTTGCGGCGCCAGGCCCCTTGGGAGGGGCCCCTCGGAGGCTGACCTAGGGTGAGGTTTAGCCCCTAGGATGCCGGCAGGCCCTATTCGCCAGCCGTGTGGAGACTGGAGTGGCGGACCGAGGTGAGGGCACTGGTGAGCGGGAGCGTGGGCCCGGGTGTTTTGGCGCAGGGGGCCTTTGAAGGTCGCCGTGTCTTGGAGGGCCCTGCCCGTGCTCCCGCCCTGAATGAACGGCACCACCCCAAGCCCCCGGGTGGCGGCTGGGTGGCAGGGTGAGTCCAGTGCTGAGGCTCGGGGGTCCCCAATCCCCAGCGTTGCGGCGCCAGATCCCTTGGGAGGGGCCCCTCGGGGGTCGATCTAGGGTTGCGGTTAGCCCCCAGGAGGCCGGTGGACCCGATCAGCGGCTGTGCGGCACGCGGAGGGTTGGGCCGAGGTGAGGGCGCTGGCGAGACTGAGCATGAGCCCAAGCGTTTTAGTGCGGGGGCCCTTCGAAGGTCAGTGGGGACTCGGAGGGACCTGCCCGTTCTCCCGCTCTGAATGACCGGCGGGGCCCCTAGAGGCTCCGGTGCCTGAAGGGCAGCAGGGTGAGACCGGCACTTGGGTTGGGGTCCCCATTCCCGGCGTTGTGGCGCCAGGCCACTTGGGAAGGGCCCCTCCGTGGCCGAACTACAGTTAGGGTTAGCCCCCAGGAGGCCAGCAGGCCCGATACACCGCCTGTGCGTCGAGCGGAGCGTTGGGCCGAGGTGAGGGTGCTGGTGAACATGAGCCCGGGCCCAAGCGTTTTGGTTCGGGGCGCCTTCGAAGGTCGGCGGGGGTTCGAAGGGCCCTGCCCCTTCTCCCACCCTGAATGAATGGCGGCGCCCCTAGCGGCACGTGTGGGGCAGGGCGGCAGGGTGCATCCAGCGCTGGGGCTTGGGGGTTCCCAATCCCCGGCGTTGCGGCGCCAGGCCCCTTAGGAAGCGACCCTCGGGGCCGTCCTAGGGTTAGGGTTAGCGCCCAGGAGGCCGGCAGGCCCGATCCGCCGGCTGTGCGAGGAGTGGAGATGCAGGCCGAGTTGAGGGCGATGGCGAGCGGGAGCTGGGCCCCAGCGTTTTGGCGTCCTGGGCCTTTGAATGTTGCCATGGCTCGGAGGGCCCTGCCCTTTCTCCTGCCCTGAAGAACCAGCAAGGCCCCTAGCGGCTCCGTTGGCAGTGGGGCGGCAGGGTGAATCCCAGGCTGCGGCTCGGGGATCCCCAATCCCCGGCGTTGTGGTGCCAGGCCCCTTGGGAGGGGCTCCTCGTGGGCCGACCCAGGGTTAGAGTTAGCCCCCATAAGGCCGGCAGGCCAGATCCTCTGGCTGGGCGGTGAGAGGTGGGCGGGCCGAGGTAAAGGCGCTGGGGTGCGGGATTGTGGGCCCCTGCATTTTGGGGTGGGAGGCTTCAAATGTCGCCGGTTTCTCCAGGGCCCTGTCAGTTCTCCCGCCCTGAATGACCGGCGGTGCCCCTCGCGGCCCGGGTGGCAGCGTTGTGGGAGGGTGAGTCTGGCTTTGGGGCTTGGGGTTCCAGATCCCTGGCGTAGTGGCACCAAAACCCTTGGGAGGGGCCCCTGGGGGGCCGACCTAGGGTTAGGGTTAGCCCCCAGGAGACCGTCAGGCCCAACCACACACTGTGCGGCGAGCTGAGGTGCGGCCCGAGGTGAAGGCGCTGGGGAGCGGGAGCGTGGGCACCAGCGTTTTGGCACGGGGAGCCTTTGAAGGTCACCGGGGACTCAGAAGGCCCTGCCCTTCTCTCGCCCTCTATGACCCGCGGCGCCCCTAGCGGCCCAGGTGGGGACAGTGCGGCAGGGTGAGTCCGGCTCTGGGGCTCTGAGTTACCAATCCCCAGCATTGCAGAGCCAGGCCGCTTGGGATGTCCCCTCAGGGCCGACCTAGGGTTTTGGTTAGCTGCCAGGAGCCCGGCAGGCCCTATCCACCGGCTCTGAAGCAAGCGGTGGGGTGGGCCTAGGTGAGGGCGCTGGCGAGCAGGATCCTGGGAGCCAACGTTTTTGCGCGGGGAGCCTTCAAAGGTCAGCGTGGGCTCGGAGGGCCCTGCCCGATCTCTTGCCCTGATTGACCGGCGGGGCCTCTAGCGGCTCGGGTGGCTGAAGGGCAGCAGGGTGAGTGCGGCACATGAGCTCGGGGTCCCCATCCCCAGCGTTGCGACGCCAGGCCCCTTGGGAAGTGCCCCTCGGTGGCCGACCTATGGTTAGGGTTAGCCTCCAGGAGCCCCGCAGGCCCGATACACCACCTGTGCGTCGAGCGGAGAGTTGGGCCGAGGTGAGGGTGCTGGTGAACATGAGCCTGGGCCCAAGCGTTTTGGTTCGGTGCGCCTTCCAAGGTCGGCAGGGGTTCGGAGGGCCCTGCCAGTTCTCCCACCCTGAATGAATGGCGGCGCCCCTAGCGGCCTGTGTGGGTTGGGGTGGCAGCGTGCATCCGGCGCTGGGGCTTGGGGGCCCCCAATCCCTGGCGTTGCAGCGCCAGGCCCCTTAGGAAGGGACCTTCAGGGGCTGTCCTAGGGTTAGGGTGAGCTCCCAGGAGGCCGGCAGGCCCGAGTCGCTGGCTCTGCGAAGAGCGGAGGTGCGGGCCGAGTTGAGGGTGATGCAGAGCGGGAGCGTGGTCCCCAGCGTTTTGGCGCCCTGGGCCTTCGACTGTTGCCATGGCTCAAAGGGCCCTGCCCGTTCTCCTGCCCTGAAGAACCTACGGTGCCCTTAGCAGCTCCCTTGGCGGTGGAGTGGCAGGGTGAGTCCATGCTGCGGCTCGTGGATCCCCAATCCCCAGCGTTGTGGGGCCAGGCCTCTTGGGAGGGGCTCCTCGTGGGCGGACCTAGGTTTAGAGTTAGCACCCAGGAGGCCAGCAGGCCCAATCCTCTGGCTGGGCGGCGAGAGGTGGGCGGCCCGAGGTAAAGGCGCTGGCGATCGGGAGCGTGGGCCCCTGCATTTTGGCGCAGGAGGCTTCAAATATCGCCGGTTTCTCCAGGGCCCTGTCCCTTCTCCCGCCCTGAATGACGGGCGGCGCCACTAGCGTCCCGGGTGGCGACGTGGTGGCAGGGTGAGTCTGGCTCTGGGTCTTGGGGTCCCTGATCCCCAGTGTAGCGGCACCAGGACCCTTGGGAGGGGCCCCTGGGTGGCTGACCTAGGGTTAGGGTTAGCCCCCAGGAGGCCGGCAGGTGGGATCCGGCCACTGTCCGGGGAGCGGAGGGCGGGGCCGAGGTGAGGGCGTTGGGGAGCGGGAGCGTGGGCACCAGCGTTTTGGCACGGGGAGCCTTGGAAGGCCACCGGGGGCTCGGAAGGCCCTGCCCCTTCTCTCGCCCTGAATGACCCGCAGTGCTCCTAGCGGCCTGGGTGGCGGCGTTGCGGTAGGGTGAGTGTGGCTCTGGGGCTTGAGGTTCCCGATCCCCGGCGAAGCGGCACCAGGACCCTTGGGAGGGCCCCCTGGGTGGCCGACCTAGGGTTAGGGTTAGCACCCGGGAGGCCGGCAGGCGGGATCCGCCCGCTGTGCGTGGAGCGGAGGGGCGGGCCGAGGTGAGGGCGCTGGCGAGCAAGAGCCTGGGCCCAAGCGTTTTGGCACCGGGGGCCTTCGAATGTCTCCGGGGACTAGGCGGGCCCTGCCCATTCTCCTCCCTGAATGACCGGCGGCGCCCCTAGCAGCCCAGGTGGCGGCGGGGCGGCATGTAAGTCCGGGCATAGGGCTCGGGGGCGCCAGTCCACCGCGTTGCGGCGCCAGGCCCCTTGGGAGGGGCCCCTCGGAGGCTGACCTAGGGTGAGGTTTAGCCCCTAGGATGCCGGCAGGCCCTATTCGCCAGCCGTGTGGAGACTGGAGTGGCGGACCGAGGTGAGGGCACTGGTGAGCGGGAGCGTGGGCCCGGGTGTTTTGGCGCGGGGGGCCTTTGAAGGTCGCCGTGTCTTGGAGGGCCCTGCCCGTGCTCCCGCCCTGAATGAACGGCACCACCCCAAGCCCCCGGGTGGCGGCTGGGTGGCAGGGTGAGTCCAGTGCTGAGGCTCGGGGGTCCCCAATCCCCAGCGTTGCGGCGCCAGATCCCTTGGGAGGGGCCCCTCGGGGGTCGATCTAGGGTTGCGGTTAGCCCCCAGGAGGCCGGTGGACCCGATCAGCGGCTGTGCGGCACGCGGAGGGTTGGGCCGAGGTGAGGGCGCTGGCGAGACTGAGCATGAGCCCAAGCGTTTTAGTGCGGGGGCCCTTCGAAGGTCAGTGGGGGCTCGGAGGGACCTGCCCGTTCTCCCGCTCTGAATGACCGGCGGGGCCCCTAGAGGCTCCGGTGCCTGAAGGGCAGCAGGGTGAGACCGGCACTTGGGTTGGGGTCCCCATTCCCGGCGTTGTGGCGCCAGGCCACTTGGGAAGGGCCCCTCCGTGGCCGAACTACAGTTAGGGTTAGCCCCCAGGAGGCCAGCAGGCCCGATACACCGCCTGTGCGTCGAGCGGAGCGTTGGGCCGAGGTGAGGGTGCTGGTGAACATGAGCCCGGGCCCAAGCGTTTTGGTTCGGGGCGCCTTCGAAGGTCGGCGGGGGTTCGAAGGGCCCTGCCCGTTCTCCCACCCTGAATGAATGGCGGCGCCCCTAGCGGCACGTGTGGGGCAGGGCGGCAGGGTGCATCCAGCGCTGGGGCTTGGGGGTTCCCAATCCCCGGCGTTGCGGCGCCAGGCCCCTTAGGAAGCGACCCTCGGGGCCGTCCTAGGGTTAGGGTTAGCGCCCAGGAGGCCGGCAGGCCCGATCCGCCGGCTGTGCGAGGAGTGGAGATGCAGGCCGAGTTGAGGGCGATGGCGAGCGGGAGCTGGGCCCCAGCGTTTTGGCGTCCTGGGCCTTTGAATGTTGCCATGGCTCGGAGGGCCCTGCCCTTTCTCCTGCCCTGAAGAACCAGCAAGGCCCCTAGCGGCTCCGTTGGCAGTGGGGCGGCAGGGTGAATCCCAGGCTGCGGCTCGGGGATCCCCAATCCCCGGCGTTGTGGTGCCAGGCCCCTTGGGAGGGGCTCCTCGTGGGCCGACCCAGGGTTAGAGTTAGCCCCCATAAGGCCGGCAGGCCAGATCCTCTGGCTGGGCGGTGAGAGGTGGGCGGGCCGAGGTAAAGGCGCTGGGGTGCGGGATTGTGGGCCCCTGCATTTTGGGGTGGGAGGCTTCAAATGTCGCCGGTTTCTCCAGGGCCCTGTCAGTTCTCCCGCCCTGAATGACCGGCGGCGCCCCTCGCGGCCCGGGTGGCAGCGTTGTGGGAGGGTGAGTCTGGCTTTGGGGCTTGGGGTTCCAGATCCCTGGCGTAGTGGCACCAAAACCCTTGGGAGGGGCCCCTGGGGGGCCGACCTAGGGTTAGGGTTAGCCCCCAGGAGACCGTCAGGCCCAACCACACACTGTGCGGCGAGCTGAGGTGCGGCCCGAGGTGAAGGCGCTGGGGAGCGGGAGCGTGGGCACCAGCGTTTTGGCACGGGGAGCCTTTGAAGGTCACCGGGGACTCAGAAGGCCCTGCCCTTCTCTCGCCCTCTATGACCCGCGGCGCCCCTAGCGGCCCAGGTGGGGACAGTGCGGCAGGGTGAGTCCGGCTCTGGGGCTCTGAGTTACCAATCCCCAGCATTGCAGAGCCAGGCCGCTTGGGATGTCCCCTCAGGGCCGACCTAGGGTTTTGGTTAGCTGCCAGGAGCCCGGCAGGCCCTATCCACCGGCTCTGAAGCAAGCGGTGGGGTGGGCCTAGGTGAGGGCGCTGGCGAGCAGGATCCTGGGAGCCAACGTTTTTGCGCGGGGAGCCTTCAAAGGTCAGCGTGGGCTCGGAGGGCCCTGCCCGATCTCTTGCCCTGATTGACCGGCGGGGCCTCTAGCGGCTCGGGTGGCTGAAGGGCAGCAGGGTGAGTGCGGCACATGAGCTCGGGGTCCCCATCCCCAGCGTTGCGACGCCAGGCCCCTTGGGAAGTGCCCCTCGGTGGCCGACCTATGGTTAGGGTTAGCCTCCAGGAGCCCCGCAGGCCCGATACACCACCTGTGCGTCGAGCGGAGAGTTGGGCCGAGGTGAGGGTGCTGGTGAACATGAGCCTGGGCCCAAGCGTTTTGGTTCGGTGCGCCTTCCAAGGTCGGCAGGGGTTCGGAGGGCCCTGCCAGTTCTCCCACCCTGAATGAATGGCGGCGCCCCTAGCGGCCTGTGTGGGTTGGGGTGGCAGCGTGCATCCGGCGCTGGGGCTTGGGGGCCCCCAATCCCTGGCGTTGCAGCGCCAGGCCCCTTAGGAAGGGACCTTCAGGGGCTGTCCTAGGGTTAGGGTGAGCTCCCAGGAGGCCGGCAGGCCCGAGTCGCTGGCTCTGCGAAGAGCGGAGGTGCGGGCCGAGTTGAGGGTGATGCAGAGCGGGAGCGTGGTCCCCAGCGTTTTGGCGCCCTGGGCCTTCGACTGTTGCCATGGCTCAAAGGGCCCTGCCCGTTCTCCTGCCCTGAAGAACCTACGGTGCCCTTAGCAGCTCCCTTGGCGGTGGAGTGGCAGGGTGAGTCCATGCTGCGGCTCGTGGATCCCCAATCCCCAGCGTTGTGGGGCCAGGCCTCTTGGGAGGGGCTCCTCGTGGGCGGACCTAGGTTTAGAGTTAGCACCCAGGAGGCCAGCAGGCCCAATCCTCTGGCTGGGCGGCGAGAGGTGGGCGGCCCGAGGTAAAGGCGCTGGCGATCGGGAGCGTGGGCCCCTGCATTTTGGCGCAGGAGGCTTCAAATATCGCCGGTTTCTCCAGGGCCCTGTCCCTTCTCCCGCCCTGAATGACGGGCGGCGCCACTAGCGTCCCGGGTGGCGACGTGGCGGCAGGGTGAGTCTGGCTCTGGGTCTTGGGGTCCCTGATCCCCAGTGTAGCGGCACCAGGACCCTTGGGAGGGGCCCCTGGGTGGCTGACCTAGGGTTAGGGTTAGCCCCCAGGAGGCCGGCAGGTGGGATCCGGCCACTGTCCGGGGAGCGGAGGGCGGGGCCGAGGTGAGGGCGTTGGGGAGCGGGAGCGTGGGCACCAGCGTTTTGGCACGGGGAGCCTTGGAAGGCCACCGGGGGCTCGGAAGGCCCTGCCCCTTCTCTCGCCCTGAATGACCCGCAGTGCTCCTAGCGGCCTGGGTGGCGGCGTTGCGGTAGGGTGAGTGTGGCTCTGGGGCTTGAGGTTCCCGATCCCCGGCGAAGCGGCACCAGGACCCTTGGGAGGGGCCCCTGGGTGGCCGACCTAGGGTTAGGGTTAGCACCCGGGAGGCCGGCAGGCGGGATCCGCCCGCTGTGCGTGGAGCGGAGGGGCGGGCCGAGGTGAGGGCGCTGGCGAGCAAGAGCCTGGGCCCAAGCGTTTTGGCACCGGGGGCCTTCGAATGTCTCCGGGGACTCGGCGGGCCCTGCCCATTCTCCTCCCTGAATGACCGGCGGCGCCCCTAGCAGCCCAGGTGGCGGCGGGGCGGCATGTAAGTCCGGGCATAGGGCTCGGGGGCCCCAGTCCACCGCGTTGCGGCGCCAGGCCCCTTGGGAGGGGCCCCTCGGAGGCTGACCTAGGGTGAGGTTTAGCCCCTAGGATGCCGGCAGGCCCTATTCGCCAGCCGTGTGGAGACTGGAGTGGCGGACCGAGGTGAGGGCACTGGTGAGCGGGAGCGTGGGCCCGGGTGTTTTGGCGCGGGGGGCCTTTGAAGGTCGCCGTGTCTTGGAGGGCCCTGCCCGTGCTCCCGCCCTGAATGAACGGCACCACCCCAAGCCCCCGGGTGGCGGCTGGGTGGCAGGGTGAGTCCAGTGCTGAGGCTCGGGGGTCCCCAATCCCCAGCGTTGCGGCGCCAGATCCCTTGGGAGGGGCCCCTCGGGGGTCGATCTAGGGTTGCGGTTAGCCCCCAGGAGGCCGGTGGACCCGATCAGCGGCTGTGCGGCACGCGGAGGGTTGGGCCGAGGTGAGGGCGCTGGCGAGACTGAGCATGAGCCCAAGCGTTTTAGTGCGGGGGCCCTTCGAAGGTCAGTGGGGGCTCGGAGGGACCTGCCCGTTCTCCCGCTCTGAATGACCGGCGGGGCCCCTAGAGGCTCCGGTGCCTGAAGGGCAGCAGGGTGAGACCGGCACTTGGGTTGGGGTCCCCATTCCCGGCGTTGTGGCGCCAGGCCACTTGGGAAGGGCCCCTCCGTGGCCGAACTACAGTTAGGGTTAGCCCCCAGGAGGCCAGCAGGCCCGATACACCGCCTGTGCGTCGAGCGGAGCGTTGGGCCGAGGTGAGGGTGCTGGTGAACATGAGCCCGGGCCCAAGCGTTTTGGTTCGGGGCGCCTTCGAAGGTCGGCGGGGGTTCGAAGGGCCCTGCCCCTTCTCCCACCCTGAATGAATGGCGGCGCCCCTAGCGGCACGTGTGGGGCAGGGCGGCAGGGTGCATCCAGCGCTGGGGCTTGGGGGTTCCCAATCCCCGGCGTTGCGGCGCCAGGCCCCTTAGGAAGCGACCCTCGGGGCCGTCCTAGGGTTAGGGTTAGCGCCCAGGAGGCCGGCAGGCCCGATCCGCCGGCTGTGCGAGGAGTGGAGATGCAGGCCGAGTTGAGGGCGATGGCGAGCGGGAGCTGGGCCCCAGCGTTTTGGCGTCCTGGGCCTTTGAATGTTGCCATGGCTCGGAGGGCCCTGCCCTTTCTCCTGCCCTGAAGAACCAGCAAGGCCCCTAGCGGCTCCGTTGGCAGTGGGGCGGCAGGGTGAATCCCAGGCTGCGGCTCGGGGATCCCCAATCCCCGGCGTTGTGGTGCCAGGCCCCTTGGGAGGGGCTCCTCGTGGGCCGACCCAGGGTTAGAGTTAGCCCCCATAAGGCCGGCAGGCCAGATCCTCTGGCTGGGCGGTGAGAGGTGGGCGGGCCGAGGTAAAGGCGCTGGGGTGCGGGATTGTGGGCCCCTGCATTTTGGGGTGGGAGGCTTCAAATGTCGCCGGTTTCTCCAGGGCCCTGTCAGTTCTCCCGCCCTGAATGACCGGCGGCGCCCCTCGCGGCCCGGGTGGCAGCGTTGTGGGAGGGTGAGTCTGGCTTTGGGGCTTGGGGTTCCAGATCCCTGGCGTAGTGGCACCAAAACCCTTGGGAGGGGCCCCTGGGGGGCCGACCTAGGGTTAGGGTTAGCCCCCAGGAGACCGTCAGGCCCAACCACACACTGTGCGGCGAGCTGAGGTGCGGCCCGAGGTGAAGGCGCTGGGGAGCGGGAGCGTGGGCACCAGCGTTTTGGCACGGGGAGCCTTTGAAGGTCACCGGGGACTCAGAAGGCCCTGCCCTTCTCTCGCCCTCTATGACCCGCGGCGCCCCTAGCGGCCCAGGTGGGGACAGTGCGGCAGGGTGAGTCCGGCTCTGGGGCTCTGAGTTACCAATCCCCAGCATTGCAGAGCCAGGCCGCTTGGGATGTCCCCTCAGGGCCGACCTAGGGTTTTGGTTAGCTGCCAGGAGCCCGGCAGGCCCTATCCACCGGCTCTGAAGCAAGCGGTGGGGTGGGCCTAGGTGAGGGCGCTGGCGAGCAGGATCCTGGGAGCCAACGTTTTTGCGCGGGGAGCCTTCAAAGGTCAGCGTGGGCTCGGAGGGCCCTGCCCGATCTCTTGCCCTGATTGACCGGCGGGGCCTCTAGCGGCTCGGGTGGCTGAAGGGCAGCAGGGTGAGTGCGGCACATGAGCTCGGGGTCCCCATCCCCAGCGTTGCGACGCCAGGCCCCTTGGGAAGTGCCCCTCGGTGGCCGACCTATGGTTAGGGTTAGCCTCCAGGAGCCCCGCAGGCCCGATACACCACCTGTGCGTCGAGCGGAGAGTTGGGCCGAGGTGAGGGTGCTGGTGAACATGAGCCTGGGCCCAAGCGTTTTGGTTCGGTGCGCCTTCCAAGGTCGGCAGGGGTTCGGAGGGCCCTGCCAGTTCTCCCACCCTGAATGAATGGCGGCGCCCCTAGCGGCCTGTGTGGGTTGGGGTGGCAGCGTGCATCCGGCGCTGGGGCTTGGGGGCCCCCAATCCCTGGCGTTGCAGCGCCAGGCCCCTTAGGAAGGGACCTTCAGGGGCTGTCCTAGGGTTAGGGTGAGCTCCCAGGAGGCCGGCAGGCCCGAGTCGCTGGCTCTGCGAAGAGCGGAGGTGCGGGCCGAGTTGAGGGTGATGCAGAGCGGGAGCGTGGTCCCCAGCGTTTTGGCGCCCTGGGCCTTCGACTGTTGCCATGGCTCAAAGGGCCCTGCCCGTTCTCCTGCCCTGAAGAACCTACGGTGCCCTTAGCAGCTCCCTTGGCGGTGGAGTGGCAGGGTGAGTCCATGCTGCGGCTCGTGGATCCCCAATCCCCAGCGTTGTGGGGCCAGGCCTCTTGGGAGGGGCTCCTCGTGGGCGGACCTAGGTTTAGAGTTAGCACCCAGGAGGCCAGCAGGCCCAATCCTCTGGCTGGGCGGCGAGAGGTGGGCGGCCCGAGGTAAAGGCGCTGGCGATCGGGAGCGTGGGCCCCTGCATTTTGGCGCAGGAGGCTTCAAATATCGCCGGTTTCTCCAGGGCCCTGTCCCTTCTCCCGCCCTGAATGACGGGCGGCGCCACTAGCGTCCCGGGTGGCGACGTGGCGGCAGGGTGAGTCTGGCTCTGGGTCTTGGGGTCCCTGATCCCCAGTGTAGCGGCACCAGGACCCTTGGGAGGGGCCCCTGGGTGGCTGACCTAGGGTTAGGGTTAGCCCCCAGGAGGCCGGCAGGTGGGATCCGGCCACTGTCCGGGGAGCGGAGGGCGGGGCCGAGGTGAGGGCATTGGGGAGCGGGAGCGTGGGCACCAGCGTTTTGGCACGGGGAGCCTTGGAAGGCCACCGGGGGCTCGGAAGGCCCTGCCCCTTCTCTCGCCCTGAATGACCCGCAGTGCTCCTAGCGGCCTGGGTGGCGGCGTTGCGGTAGGGTGAGTGTGGCTCTGGGGCTTGAGGTTCCCGATCCCCGGCGAAGCGGCACCAGGACCCTTGGGAGGGGCCCCTGGGTGGCCGACCTAGGGTTAGGGTTAGCACCCGGGAGGCCGGCAGGCGGGATCCGCCCGCTGTGCGTGGAGCGGAGGGGCGGGCCGAGGTGAGGGCGCTGGCGAGCAAGAGCCTGGGCCCAAGCGTTTTGGCACCGGGGGCCTTCGAATGTCTCCGGGGACTCGGCGGGCCCTGCCCATTCTCCTCCCTGAATGACCGGCGGCGCCCCTAGCAGCCCAGGTGGCGGCGGGGCGGCATGTAAGTCCGGGCATAGGGCTCGGGGGTCCCCAGTCCACCGCGTTGCGGCGCCAGGCCCCTTGGGAGGGGCCCCTCGGAGGCTGACCTAGGGTGAGGTTTAGCCCCTAGGATGCCGGCAGGCCCTATTCGCCAGCCGTGTGGAGACTGGAGTGGCGGACCGAGGTGAGGGCACTGGTGAGCGGGAGCGTGGGCCCGGGTGTTTTGGCGCGGGGGGCCTTTGAAGGTCGCCGTGTCTTGGAGGGCCCTGCCCGTGCTCCCGCCCTGAATGAACGGCACCACCCCAAGCCCCCGGGTGGCGGCTGGGTGGCAGGGTGAGTCCAGTGCTGAGGCTCGGGGGTCCCCAATCCCCAGCGTTGCGGCGCCAGATCCCTTGGGAGGGGCCCCTCGGGGGTCGATCTAGGGTTGCGGTTAGCCCCCAGGAGGCCGGTGGACCCGATCAGCGGCTGTGCGGCACGCGGAGGGTTGGGCCGAGGTGAGGGCGCTGGCGAGACTGAGCATGAGCCCAAGCGTTTTAGTGCGGGGGCCCTTCGAAGGTCAGTGGGGGCTCGGAGGGACCTGCCCGTTCTCCCGCTCTGAATGACCGGCGGGGCCCCTAGAGGCTCCGGTGCCTGAAGGGCAGCAGGGTGAGACCGGCACTTGGGTTGGGGTCCCCATTCCCGGCGTTGTGGCGCCAGGCCACTTGGGAAGGGCCCCTCCGTGGCCGAACTACAGTTAGGGTTAGCCCCCAGGAGGCCAGCAGGCCCGATACACCGCCTGTGCGTCGAGCGGAGCGTTGGGCCGAGGTGAGGGTGCTGGTGAACATGAGCCCGGGCCCAAGCGTTTTGGTTCGGGGCGCCTTCGAAGGTCGGCGGGGGTTCGAAGGGCCCTGCCCCTTCTCCCACCCTGAATGAATGGCGGCGCCCCTAGCGGCACGTGTGGGGCAGGGCGGCAGGGTGCATCCAGCGCTGGGGCTTGGGGGTTCCCAATCCCCGGCGTTGCGGCGCCAGGCCCCTTAGGAAGCGACCCTCGGGGCCGTCCTAGGGTTAGGGTTAGCGCCCAGGAGGCCGGCAGGCCCGATCCGCCGGCTGTGCGAGGAGTGGAGATGCAGGCCGAGTTGAGGGCGATGGCGAGTGGGAGCTGGGCCCCAGCGTTTTGGCGTCCTGGGCCTTTGAATGTTGCCATGGCTCGGAGGGCCCTGCCCTTTCTCCTGCCCTGAAGAACCAGCAAGGCCCCTAGCGGCTCCGTTGGCAGTGGGGCGGCAGGGTGAATCCCAGGCTGCGGCTCGGGGATCCCCAATCCCCGGCGTTGTGGTGCCAGGCCCCTTGGGAGGGGCTCCTCGTGGGCCGACCCAGGGTTAGAGTTAGCCCCCATAAGGCCGGCAGGCCAGATCCTCTGGCTGGGCGGTGAGAGGTGGGCGGGCCGAGGTAAAGGCGCTGGGGTGCGGGATTGTGGGCCCCTGCATTTTGGGGTGGGAGGCTTCAAATGTCGCCGGTTTCTCCAGGGCCCTGTCAGTTCTCCCGCCCTGAATGACCGGCGGCGCCCCTCGCGGCCCGGGTGGCAGCGTTGTGGGAGGGTGAGTCTGGCTTTGGGGCTTGGGGTTCCAGATCCCTGGCGTAGTGGCACCAAAACCCTTGGGAGGGGCCCCTGGGGGGCCGACCTAGGGTTAGGGTTAGCCCCCAGGAGACCGTCAGGCCCAACCACACACTGTGCGGCGAGCTGAGGTGCGGCCCGAGGTGAAGGCGCTGGGGAGCGGGAGCGTGGGCACCAGCGTTTTGGCACGGGGAGCCTTTGAAGGTCACCGGGGACTCAGAAGGCCCTGCCCTTCTCTCGCCCTCTATGACCCGCGGCGCCCCTAGCGGCCCAGGTGGGGACAGTGCGGCAGGGTGAGTCCGGCTCTGGGGCTCTGAGTTACCAATCCCCAGCATTGCAGAGCCAGGCCGCTTGGGATGTCCCCTCAGGGCCGACCTAGGGTTTTGGTTAGCTGCCAGGAGCCCGGCAGGCCCTATCCACCGGCTCTGAAGCAAGCGGTGGGGTGGGCCTAGGTGAGGGCGCTGGCGAGCAGGATCCTGGGAGCCAACGTTTTTGCGCGGGGAGCCTTCAAAGGTCAGCGTGGGCTCGGAGGGCCCTGCCCGATCTCTTGCCCTGATTGACCGGCGGGGCCTCTAGCGGCTCGGGTGGCTGAAGGGCAGCAGGGTGAGTGCGGCACATGAGCTCGGGGTCCCCATCCCCAGCGTTGCGACGCCAGGCCCCTTGGGAAGTGCCCCTCGGTGGCCGACCTATGGTTAGGGTTAGCCTCCAGGAGCCCCGCAGGCCCGATACACCACCTGTGCGTCGAGCGGAGAGTTGGGCCGAGGTGAGGGTGCTGGTGAACATGAGCCTGGGCCCAAGCGTTTTGGTTCGGTGCGCCTTCCAAGGTCGGCAGGGGTTCGGAGGGCCCTGCCAGTTCTCCCACCCTGAATGAATGGCGGCGCCCCTAGCGGCCTGTGTGGGTTGGGGTGGCAGCGTGCATCCGGCGCTGGGGCTTGGGGGCCCCCAATCCCTGGCGTTGCAGCGCCAGGCCCCTTAGGAAGGGACCTTCAGGGGCTGTCCTAGGGTTAGGGTGAGCTCCCAGGAGGCCGGCAGGCCCGAGTCGCTGGCTCTGCGAAGAGCGGAGGTGCGGGCCGAGTTGAGGGTGATGCAGAGCGGGAGCGTGGTCCCCAGCGTTTTGGCGCCCTGGGCCTTCGACTGTTGCCATGGCTCAAAGGGCCCTGCCCGTTCTCCTGCCCTGAAGAACCTACGGTGCCCTTAGCAGCTCCCTTGGCGGTGGAGTGGCAGGGTGAGTCCATGCTGCGGCTCGTGGATCCCCAATCCCCAGCGTTGTGGGGCCAGGCCTCTTGGGAGGGGCTCCTCGTGGGCGGACCTAGGTTTAGAGTTAGCACCCAGGAGGCCAGCAGGCCCAATCCTCTGGCTGGGCGGCGAGAGGTGGGCGGCCCGAGGTAAAGGCGCTGGCGATCGGGAGCGTGGGCCCCTGCATTTTGGCGCAGGAGGCTTCAAATATCGCCGGTTTCTCCAGGGCCCTGTCCCTTCTCCCGCCCTGAATGACGGGCGGCGCCACTAGCGTCCCGGGTGGCGACGTGGCGGCAGGGTGAGTCTGGCTCTGGGTCTTGGGGTCCCTGATCCCCAGTGTAGCGGCACCAGGACCCTTGGGAGGGGCCCCTGGGTGGCTGACCTAGGGTTAGGGTTAGCCCCCAGGAGGCCGGCAGGTGGGATCCGGCCACTGTCCGGGGAGCGGAGGGCGGGGCCGAGGTGAGGGCGTTGGGGAGCGGGAGCGTGGGCACCAGCGTTTTGGCACGGGGAGCCTTGGAAGGCCACCGGGGGCTCGGAAGGCCCTGCCCCTTCTCTCGCCCTGAATGACCCGCAGTGCTCCTAGCGGCCTGGGTGGCGGCGTTGCGGTAGGGTGAGTGTGGCTCTGGGGCTTGAGGTTCCCGATCCCCGGCAAAGCGGCACCAGGACCCTTGGGAGGGGCCCCTGGGTGGCCGACCTAGGGTTAGGGTTAGCACCCGGGAGGCCGGCAGGCGGGATCCGCCCGCTGTGCGTGGAGCGGAGGGGCGGGCCGAGGTGAGGGCGCTGGCGAGCAAGAGCCTGGGCCCAAGCGTTTTGGCACCGGGGGCCTTCGAATGTCTCCGGGGACTCGGCGGGCCCTGCCCATTCTCCTCCCTGAATGACCGGCGGCGCCCCTAGCAGCCCAGGTGGCGGCGGGGCGGCATGTAAGTCCGGGCATAGGGCTCGGGGGTCCCCAGTCCACCGCGTTGCGGCGCCAGGCCCCTTGGGAGGGGCCCCTCGGAGGCTGACCTAGGGTGAGGTTTAGCCCCTAGGATGCCGGCAGGCCCTATTCGCCAGCCGTGTGGAGACTGGAGTGGCGGACCGAGGTGAGGGCACTGGTGAGCGGGAGCGTGGGCCCGGGTGTTTTGGCGCGGGGGGCCTTTGAAGGTCGCCGTGTCTTGGAGGGCCCTGCCCGTGCTCCCGCCCTGAATGAACGGCACCACCCCAAGCCCCCGGGTGGCGGCTGGGTGGCAGGGTGAGTCCAGTGCTGAGGCTCGGGGGTCCCCAATCCCCAGCGTTGCGGCGCCAGATCCCTTGGGAGGGGCCCCTCGGGGGTCGATCTAGGGTTGCGGTTAGCCCCCAGGAGGCCGGTGGACCCGATCAGCGGCTGTGCGGCACGCGGAGGGTTGGGCCGAGGTGAGGGCGCTGGCGAGACTGAGCATGAGCCCAAGCGTTTTAGTGCGGGGGCCCTTCGAAGGTCAGTGGGGGCTCGGAGGGACCTGCCCGTTCTCCCGCTCTGAATGACCGGCGGGGCCCCTAGAGGCTCCGGTGCCTGAAGGGCAGCAGGGTGAGACCGGCACTTGGGTTGGGGTCCCCATTCCCGGCGTTGTGGCGCCAGGCCACTTGGGAAGGGCCCCTCCGTGGCCGAACTACAGTTAGGGTTAGCCCCCAGGAGGCCAGCAGGCCCGATACACCGCCTGTGCGTCGAGCGGAGCGTTGGGCCGAGGTGAGGGTGCTGGTGAACATGAGCCCGGGCCCAAGCGTTTTGGTTCGGGGCGCCTTCGAAGGTCGGCGGGGGTTCGAAGGGCCCTGCCCCTTCTCCCACCCTGAATGAATGGCGGCGCCCCTAGCGGCACGTGTGGGGCAGGGCGGCAGGGTGCATCCAGCGCTGGGGCTTGGGGGTTCCCAATCCCCGGCGTTGCGGCGCCAGGCCCCTTAGGAAGCGACCCTCGGGGCCGTCCTAGGGTTAGGGTTAGCGCCCAGGAGGCCGGCAGGCCCGATCCGCCGGCTGTGCGAGGAGTGGAGATGCAGGCCGAGTTGAGGGCGATGGCGAGCGGGAGCTGGGCCCCAGCGTTTTGGCGTCCTGGGCCTTTGAATGTTGCCATGGCTCGGAGGGCCCTGCCCTTTCTCCTGCCCTGAAGAACCAGCAAGGCCCCTAGCGGCTCCGTTGGCAGTGGGGCGGCAGGGTGAATCCCAGGCTGCGGCTCGGGGATCCCCAATCCCCGGCGTTGTGGTGCCAGGCCCCTTGGGAGGGGCTCCTCGTGGGCCGACCCAGGGTTAGAGTTAGCCCCCATAAGGCCGGCAGGCCAGATCCTCTGGCTGGGCGGTGAGAGGTGGGCGGGCCGAGGTAAAGGCGCTGGGGTGCGGGATTGTGGGCCCCTGCATTTTGGGGTGGGAGGCTTCAAATGTCGCCGGTTTCTCCAGGGCCCTGTCAGTTCTCCCGCCCTGAATGACCGGCGGCGCCCCTCGCGGCCCGGGTGGCAGCGTTGTGGGAGGGTGAGTCTGGCTTTGGGGCTTGGGGTTCCAGATCCCTGGCGTAGTGGCACCAAAACCCTTGGGAGGGGCCCCTGGGGGGCCGACCTAGGGTTAGGGTTAGCCCCCAGGAGACCGTCAGGCCCAACCACACACTGTGCGGCGAGCTGAGGTGCGGCCCGAGGTGAAGGCGCTGGGGAGCGGGAGCGTGGGCACCAGCGTTTTGGCACGGGGAGCCTTTGAAGGTCACCGGGGACTCAGAAGGCCCTGCCCTTCTCTCGCCCTCTATGACCCGCGGCGCCCCTAGCGGCCCAGGTGGGGACAGTGCGGCAGGGTGAGTCCGGCTCTGGGGCTCTGAGTTACCAATCCCCAGCATTGCAGAGCCAGGCCGCTTGGGATGTCCCCTCAGGGCCGACCTAGGGTTTTGGTTAGCTGCCAGGAGCCCGGCAGGCCCTATCCACCGGCTCTGAAGCAAGCGGTGGGGTGGGCCTAGGTGAGGGCGCTGGCGAGCAGGATCCTGGGAGCCAACGTTTTTGCGCGGGGAGCCTTCAAAGGTCAGCGTGGGCTCGGAGGGCCCTGCCCGATCTCTTGCCCTGATTGACCGGCGGGGCCTCTAGCGGCTCGGGTGGCTGAAGGGCAGCAGGGTGAGTGCGGCACATGAGCTCGGGGTCCCCATCCCCAGCGTTGCGACGCCAGGCCCCTTGGGAAGTGCCCCTCGGTGGCCGACCTATGGTTAGGGTTAGCCTCCAGGAGCCCCGCAGGCCCGATACACCACCTGTGCGTCGAGCGGAGAGTTGGGCCGAGGTGAGGGTGCTGGTGAACATGAGCCTGGGCCCAAGCGTTTTGGTTCGGTGCGCCTTCCAAGGTCGGCAGGGGTTCGGAGGGCCCTGCCAGTTCTCCCACCCTGAATGAATGGCGGCGCCCCTAGCGGCCTGTGTGGGTTGGGGTGGCAGCGTGCATCCGGCGCTGGGGCTTGGGGGCCCCCAATCCCTGGCGTTGCAGCGCCAGGCCCCTTAGGAAGGGACCTTCAGGGGCTGTCCTAGGGTTAGGGTGAGCTCCCAGGAGGCCGGCAGGCCCGAGTCGCTGGCTCTGCGAAGAGCGGAGGTGCGGGCCGAGTTGAGGGTGATGCAGAGCGGGAGCGTGGTCCCCAGCGTTTTGGCGCCCTGGGCCTTCGACTGTTGCCATGGCTCAAAGGGCCCTGCCCGTTCTCCTGCCCTGAAGAACCTACGGTGCCCTTAGCAGCTCCCTTGGCGGTGGAGTGGCAGGGTGAGTCCATGCTGCGGCTCGTGGATCCCCAATCCCCAGCGTTGTGGGGCCAGGCCTCTTGGGAGGGGCTCCTCGTGGGCGGACCTAGGTTTAGAGTTAGCACCCAGGAGGCCAGCAGGCCCAATCCTCTGGCTGGGCGGCGAGAGGTGGGCGGCCCGAGGTAAAGGCGCTGGCGATCGGGAGCGTGGGCCCCTGCATTTTGGCGCAGGAGGCTTCAAATATCGCCGGTTTCTCCAGGGCCCTGTCCCTTCTCCCGCCCTGAATGACGGGCGGCGCCACTAGCGTCCCGGGTGGCGACGTGGCGGCAGGGTGAGTCTGGCTCTGGGTCTTGGGGTCCCTGATCCCCAGTGTAGCGGCACCAGGACCCTTGGGAGGGGCCCCTGGGTGGCTGACCTAGGGTTAGGGTTAGCCCCCAGGAGGCCGGCAGGTGGGATCCGGCCACTGTCCGGGGAGCGGAGGGCGGGGCCGAGGTGAGGGCGTTGGGGAGCGGGAGCGTGGGCACCAGCGTTTTGGCACGGGGAGCCTTGGAAGGCCACCGGGGGCTCGGAAGGCCCTGCCCCTTCTCTCGCCCTGAATGACCCGCAGTGCTCCTAGCGGCCTGGGTGGCGGCGTTGCGGTAGGGTGAGTGTGGCTCTGGGGCTTGAGGTTCCCGATCCCCGGCGAAGCGGCACCAGGACCCTTGGGAGGGGCCCCTGGGTGGCCGACCTAGGGTTAGGGTTAGCACCCGGGAGGCCGGCAGGCGGGATCCGCCCGCTGTGCGTGGAGCGGAGGGGCGGGCCGAGGTGAGGGCGCTGGCGAGCAAGAGCCTGGGCCCAAGCGTTTTGGCACCGGGGGCCTTCGAATGTCTCCGGGGACTCGGCGGGCCCCTGCCCATTCTCCTCCCTGAATGACCGGCGGCGCCCCTAGCAGCCCAGGTGGCGGCGGGGCGGCATGTAAGTCCGGGCATAGGGCTCGGGGGCCCCAGTCCACCGCGTTGCGGCGCCAGGCCCCTTGGGAGGGGCCCCTCGGAGGCTGACCTAGGGTGAGGTTTAGCCCCTAGGATGCCGGCAGGCCCTATTCGCCAGCCGTGTGGAGACTGGAGTGGCGGACCGAGGTGAGGGCACTGGTGAGCGGGGAGCGTGGGCCCGGGTGTTTTGGCGCGGGGGCCCTTTGAAGGTCGCCGTGTCTTGGAGGGCCCTGCCCGTGCTCCCGCCCTGAATGAACGGCACCACCCCAAGCCCCCGGGTGGCGGCTGGGTGGCAGGGTGAGTCCAGTGCTGAGGCTCGGGGGTCCCCAATCCCCAGCGTTGCGGCGCCAGATCCCTTGGGAGGGGCCCCTCGGGGGTCGATCTAGGGTTGCGGTTAGCCCCCAGGAGGCCGGTGGACCCGATCAGCGGCTGTGCGGCACGCGGAGGGTTGGGCCGAGGTGAGGGCGCTGGCGAGACTGAGCATGAGCCCAAGCGTTTTAGTGCGGGGGCCCTTCGAAGGTCAGTGGGGCTCGGAGGGACCTGCCCGTTCTCCCGCTCTGAATGACCGGCGGGGCCCCTAGAGGCTCCGGTGCCTGAAGGGCAGCAGGGTGAGACCGGCACTTGGGTTGGGGTCCCCATTCCCGGCGTTGTGGCGCCAGGCCACTTGGGAAGGGCCCCTCCGTGGCCGAACTACAGTTAGGGTTAGCCCCAGGAGGCCAGCAGGCCCGATACACCGCCTGTGCGTCGAGCGGAGCGTTGGGCCGAGGTGAGGGTGCTGGTGAACATGAGCCCGGGCCCAAGCGTTTTGGTTCGGGGCGCCTTCGAAGGTCGGCGGGGGTTCGAAGGGCCCTGCCCCTTCTCCCACCCTGAATGAATGGCGGCGCCCCTAGCGGCACGTGTGGGGCAGGGCGGCAGGGTGCATCCAGCGCTGGGGCTTGGGGGTTCCCAATCCCCGGCGTTGCGGCGCCAGGCCCCTTAGGAAGCGACCCTCGGGGCCGTCCTAGGGTTAGGGTTAGCGCCCAGGAGGCCGGCAGGCCCGATCCGCCGGCTGTGCGAGGAGTGGAGATGCAGGCCGAGTTGAGGGCGATGGCGAGCGGGAGCTGGGCCCCAGCGTTTTGGCGTCCTGGGCCTTTGAATGTTGCCATGGCTCGGAGGGCCCTGCCCTTTCTCCTGCCCTGAAGAACCAGCAAGGCCCCTAGCGGCTCCGTTGGCAGTGGGGCGGCAGGGTGAATCCCAGGCTGCGGCTCGGGGATCCCCAATCCCCGGCGTTGTGGTGCCAGGCCCCTTGGGAGGGGCTCCTCGTGGGCCGACCCAGGGTTAGAGTTAGCCCCCATAAGGCCGGCAGGCCAGATCCTCTGGCTGGGCGGTGAGAGGTGGGCGGGCCGAGGTAAAGGCGCTGGGGTGCGGGATTGTGGGCCCCTGCATTTTGGGGTGGGAGGCTTCAAATGTCGCCGGTTTCTCCAGGGCCCTGTCAGTTCTCCCGCCCTGAATGACCGGCGGCGCCCCTCGCGGCCCGGGGTGGCAGCGTTGTGGGAGGGTGAGTCTGGCTTTGGGGCTTGGGGTTCCAGATCCCTGGCGTAGTGGCACCAAAACCCTTGGGAGGGGCCCCTGGGGGGCCGACCTAGGGTTAGGGTTAGCCCCCAGGAGACCGTCAGGCCCAACCACACACTGTGCGGCGAGCTGAGGTGCGGCCCGAGGTGAAGGCGCTGGGGAGCGGGAGCGTGGGCACCAGCGTTTTGGCACGGGGAGCCTTTGAAGGTCACCGGGGACTCAGAAGGCCCTGCCCTTCTCTCGCCCTCTATGACCCGCGGCGCCCCTAGCGGCCCAGGTGGGGACAGTGCGGCAGGGTGAGTCCGGCTCTGGGGCTCTGAGTTACCAATCCCCAGCATTGCAGAGCCAGGCCGCTTGGGATGTCCCCTCAGGGCCGACCTAGGGTTTTGGTTAGCTGCCAGGAGCCCGGCAGGCCCTATCCACCGGCTCTGAAGCAAGCGGTGGGGTGGGCCTAGGTGAGGGCGCTGGCGAGCAGGATCCTGGGAGCCAACGTTTTTGCGCGGGGAGCCTTCAAAGGTCAGCGTGGGCTCGGAGGGCCCTGCCCGATCTCTTGCCCTGATTGACCGGCGGGGCCTCTAGCGGCTCGGGTGGCTGAAGGGCAGCAGGGTGAGTGCGGCACATGAGCTCGGGGTCCCCATCCCCAGCGTTGCGACGCCAGGCCCCTTGGGAAGTGCCCCTCGGTGGCCGACCTATGGTTAGGGTTAGCCTCCAGGAGCCCCGCAGGCCCGATACACCACCTGTGCGTCGAGCGGAGAGTTGGGCCGAGGTGAGGGTGCTGGTGAACATGAGCCTGGGCCCAAGCGTTTTGGTTCGGTGCGCCTTCCAAGGTCGGCAGGGGTTCGGAGGGCCCTGCCAGTTCTCCCACCCTGAATGAATGGCGGCGCCCCTAGCGGCCTGTGTGGGTTGGGGTGGCAGCGTGCATCCGGCGCTGGGGCTTGGGGGCCCCCAATCCCTGGCGTTGCAGCGCCAGGCCCTTAGGAAGGGACCTTCAGGGGCTGTCCTAGGGTTAGGGTGAGCTCCCAGGAGGCCGGCAGGCCCGAGTCGCTGGCTCTGCGAAGAGCGGAGGTGCGGGCCGAGTTGAGGGTGATGCAGAGCGGGAGCGTGGTCCCCAGCGTTTTGGCGCCCTGGGCCTTCGACTGTTGCCATGGCTCAAAGGGCCCTGCCCGTTCTCCTGCCCTGAAGAACCTACGGTGCCCTTAGCAGCTCCCTTGGCGGTGGAGTGGCAGGGTGAGTCCATGCTGCGGCTCGTGGATCCCCAATCCCCAGCGTTGTGGGGCCAGGCCTCTTGGGAGGGGCTCCTCGTGGGCGGACCTAGGTTTAGAGTTAGCACCCAGGAGGCCAGCAGCCCAATCCTCTGGCTGGGCGGCGAGAGGTGGGCGGCCCGAGGTAAAGGCGCTGGCGATCGGGAGCGTGGGCCCCTGCATTTTGGCGCAGGAGGCTTCAAATATCGCCGGTTTCTCCAGGGCCCTGTCCCTTCTCCCGCCCTGAATGACGGGCGGCGCCACTAGCGTCCCGGGTGGCGACGTGGCGGCAGGGTGAGTCTGGCTCTGGGTCTTGGGGTCCCTGATCCCCAGTGTAGCGGCACCAGGACCCTTGGGAGGGGCCCCTGGGTGGCTGACCTAGGGTTAGGGTTAGCCCCCAGGAGGCCGGCAGGTGGGATCCGGCCACTGTCCGGGGAGCGGAGGGCGGGGCCGAGGTGAGGGCGTTGGGGAGCGGGAGCGTGGGCACCAGCGTTTTGGCACGGGGAGCCTTGGAAGGCCACCGGGGGCTCGGAAGGCCCTGCCCCTTCTCTCGCCCTGAATGACCCGCAGTGCTCCTAGCGGCCTGGGTGGCGGCGTTGCGGTAGGGTGAGTGTGGCTCTGGGGCTTGAGGTTCCCGATCCCCGGCGAAGCGGCACCAGGACCCTTGGGAGGGGCCCCTGGGTGGCCGACCTAGGGTTAGGGTTAGCACCCGGGAGGCCGGCAGGCGGGATCCGCCGCTGTGCGTGGAGCGGAGGGGCGGGCCGAGGTGAGGGCGCTGGCGAGCAAGAGCCTGGGCCCAAGCGTTTTGGCACCGGGGGCCTTCGAATGTCTCCGGGGACTCGGCGGGCCCTGCCCATTCTCCTCCCTGAATGACCGGCGGCGCCCCTAGCAGCCCAGGTGGCGGCGGGGGCGGCATGTAAGTCCGGGCATAGGGCTCGGGGGCCCCAGTCCACCGCGTTGCGGCGCCAGGCCCCTTGGGAGGGGCCCCTCGGAGGCTGACCTAGGGTGAGGTTTAGCCCCTAGGATGCCGGCAGGCCCTATTCGCCAGCCGTGTGGAGACTGGAGTGGCGGACCGAGGTGAGGGCACTGGTGAGCGGGAGCGTGGGCCCGGGTGTTTTGGCGCGGGGGCCCTTTGAAGGTCGCCGTGTCTTGGAGGGCCCTGCCCGTGCTCCCGCCCTGAATGAACGGCACCACCCCAAGCCCCCGGGTGGCGGCTGGGTGGCAGGGTGAGTCCAGTGCTGAGGCTCGGGGGTCCCCAATCCCCAGCGTTGCGGCGCCAGATCCCTTGGGAGGGGCCCTCGGGGGTCGATCTAGGGTTGCGGTTAGCCCCCAGGAGGCCGGTGGACCCGATCAGCGGCTGTGCGGCACGCGGAGGGTTGGGCCGAGGTGAGGGCGCTGGCGAGACTGAGCATGAGCCCAAGCGTTTTAGTGCGGGGGCCCTTCGAAGGTCAGTGGGGGCTCGGAGGGACCTGCCCGTTCTCCCGCTCTGAATGACCGGCGGGGCCCCTAGAGGCTCCGGTGCCTGAAGGGCAGCAGGGTGAGACCGGCACTTGGGTTGGGGTCCCCATTCCCGGCGTTGTGGCGCCAGGCCACTTGGGAAGGGCCCCTCCGTGGCCGAACTACAGTTAGGGTTAGCCCCCAGGAGGCCAGCAGGCCCGATACACCGCCTGTGCGTCGAGCGGAGCGTTGGGCCGAGGTGAGGGTGCTGGTGAACATGAGCCCGGGCCCAAGCGTTTTGGTTCGGGGCGCCTTCGAAGGTCGGCGGGGGTTCGAAGGGCCCTGCCCCTTCTCCCACCCTGAATGAATGGCGGCGCCCCTAGCGGCACGTGTGGGGCAGGGCGGCAGGGTGCATCCAGCGCTGGGGCTTGGGGGTTCCCAATCCCCGGCGTTGCGGCGCCAGGCCCCTTAGGAAGCGACCCTCGGGGCCGTCCTAGGGTTAGGGTTAGCGCCCAGGAGGCCGGCAGGCCCGATCCGCCGGCTGTGCGAGGAGTGGAGATGCAGGCCGAGTTGAGGGCGATGGCGAGCGGGAGCTGGGCCCCAGCGTTTTGGCGTCCTGGGCCTTTGAATGTTGCCATGGCTCGGAGGGCCCTGCCCTTTCTCCTGCCCTGAAGAACCAGCAAGGCCCCTAGCGGCTCCGTTGGCAGTGGGGCGGCAGGGTGAATCCCAGGCTGCGGCTCGGGGATCCCCAATCCCCGGCGTTGTGGTGCCAGGCCCCTTGGGAGGGGCTCCTCGTGGGCCGACCCAGGGTTAGAGTTAGCCCCCATAAGGCCGGCAGGCCAGATCCTCTGGCTGGGCGGTGAGAGGTGGGCGGGCCGAGGTAAAGGCGCTGGGGTGCGGGATTGTGGGCCCCTGCATTTTGGGGTGGGAGGCTTCAAATGTCGCCGGTTTCTCCAGGGCCCTGTCAGTTCTCCCGCCCTGAATGACCGGCGGCGCCCCTCGCGGCCCGGGTGGCAGCGTTGTGGGAGGGTGAGTCTGGCTTTGGGGCTTGGGGTTCCAGATCCCTGGCGTAGTGGCACCAAAACCCTTGGGAGGGGCCCCTGGGGGGCCGACCTAGGGTTAGGGTTAGCCCCCAGGAGACCGTCAGGCCCAACCACACACTGTGCGGCGAGCTGAGGTGCGGCCCGAGGTGAAGGCGCTGGGGAGCGGGAGCGTGGGCACCAGCGTTTTGGCACGGGGAGCCTTTGAAGGTCACCGGGGACTCAGAAGGCCCTGCCCTTCTCTCGCCCTCTATGACCCGCGGCGCCCCTAGCGGCCCAGGTGGGGACAGTGCGGCAGGGTGAGTCCGGCTCTGGGGCTCTGAGTTACCAATCCCCAGCATTGCAGAGCCAGGCCGCTTGGGATGTCCCCTCAGGGCCGACCTAGGGTTTTGGTTAGCTGCCAGGAGCCCGGCAGGCCCTATCCACCGGCTCTGAAGCAAGCGGTGGGGTGGGCCTAGGTGAGGGCGCTGGCGAGCAGGATCCTGGGAGCCAACGTTTTTGCGCGGGGAGCCTTCAAAGGTCAGCGTGGGCTCGGAGGGCCCTGCCCGATCTCTTGCCCTGATTGACCGGCGGGGCCTCTAGCGGCTCGGGTGGCTGAAGGGCAGCAGGGTGAGTGCGGCACATGAGCTCGGGGTCCCCATCCCCAGCGTTGCGACGCCAGGCCCCTTGGGAAGTGCCCCTCGGTGGCCGACCTATGGTTAGGGTTAGCCTCCAGGAGCCCCGCAGGCCCGATACACCACCTGTGCGTCGAGCGGAGAGTTGGGCCGAGGTGAGGGTGCTGGTGAACATGAGCCTGGGCCCAAGCGTTTTGGTTCGGTGCGCCTTCCAAGGTCGGCAGGGGTTCGGAGGGCCCTGCCAGTTCTCCCACCCTGAATGAATGGCGGCGCCCCTAGCGGCCTGTGTGGGTTGGGGTGGCAGCGTGCATCCGGCGCTGGGGCTTGGGGGCCCCCAATCCCTGGCGTTGCAGCGCCAGGCCCCTTAGGAAGGGACCTTCAGGGGCTGTCCTAGGGTTAGGGTGAGCTCCCAGGAGGCCGGCAGGCCCGAGTCGCTGGCTCTGCGAAGAGCGGAGGTGCGGGCCGAGTTGAGGGTGATGCAGAGCGGGAGCGTGGTCCCCAGCGTTTTGGCGCCCTGGGCCTTCGACTGTTGCCATGGCTCAAAGGGCCCTGCCCGTTCTCCTGCCCTGAAGAACCTACGGTGCCCTTAGCAGCTCCCTTGGCGGTGGAGTGGCAGGGTGAGTCCATGCTGCGGCTCGTGGATCCCCAATCCCCAGCGTTGTGGGGCCAGGCCTCTTGGGAGGGGCTCCTCGTGGGCGGACCTAGGTTTAGAGTTAGCACCCAGGAGGCCAGCAGGCCCAATCCTCTGGCTGGGCGGCGAGAGGTGGGCGGCCCGAGGTAAAGGCGCTGGCGATCGGGAGCGTGGGCCCCTGCATTTTGGCGCAGGAGGCTTCAAATATCGCCGGTTTCTCCAGGGCCCTGTCCCTTCTCCCGCCCTGAATGACGGGCGGCGCCACTAGCGTCCCGGGTGGCGACGTGGCGGCAGGGTGAGTCTGGCTCTGGGTCTTGGGGTCCCTGATCCCCAGTGTAGCGGCACCAGGACCCTTGGGAGGGGCCCCTGGGTGGCTGACCTAGGGTTAGGGTTAGCCCCCAGGAGGCCGGCAGGTGGGATCCGGCCACTGTCCGGGGAGCGGAGGGCGGGGCCGAGGTGAGGGCGTTGGGGAGCGGGAGCGTGGGCACCAGCGTTTTGGCACGGGGAGCCTTGGAAGGCCACCGGGGGCTCGGAAGGCCCTGCCCCTTCTCTCGCCCTGAATGACCCGCAGTGCTCCTAGCGGCCTGGGTGGCGGCGTTGCGGTAGGGTGAGTGTGGCTCTGGGGCTTGAGGTTCCCGATCCCCGGCGAAGCGGCACCAGGACCCTTGGGAGGGGCCCCTGGGTGGCCGACCTAGGGTTAGGGTTAGCACCCGGGAGGCCGGCAGGCGGGATCCGCCCGCTGTGCGTGGAGCGGAGGGGCGGGCCGAGGTGAGGGCGCTGGCGAGCAAGAGCCTGGGCCCAAGCGTTTTGGCACCGGGGGCCTTCGAATGTCTCCGGGGACTCGGCGGGCCCTGCCCATTCTCCTCCCTGAATGACCGGCGGCGCCCCTAGCAGCCCAGGTGGCGGCGGGGCGGCATGTAAGTCCGGGCATAGGGCTCGGGGGCCCCAGTCCACCGCGTTGCGGCGCCAGGCCCCTTGGGAGGGGCCCCTCGGAGGCTGACCTAGGGTGAGGTTTAGCCCCTAGGATGCCGGCAGGCCCTATTCGCCAGCCGTGTGGAGACTGGAGTGGCGGACCGAGGTGAGGGCACTGGTGAGCGGGAGCGTGGGCCCGGGTGTTTTGGCGCGGGGGGCCTTTGAAGGTCGCCGTGTCTTGGAGGGCCCTGCCCGTGCTCCCGCCCTGAATGAACGGCACCACCCCAAGCCCCCGGGTGGCGGCTGGGTGGCAGGGTGAGTCCAGTGCTGAGGCTCGGGGGTCCCCAATCCCCAGCGTTGCGGCGCCAGATCCCTTGGGAGGGGCCCCTCGGGGGTCGATCTAGGGTTGCGGTTAGCCCCCAGGAGGCCGGTGGACCCGATCAGCGGCTGTGCGGCACGCGGAGGGTTGGGCCGAGGTGAGGGCGCTGGCGAGACTGACCATGAGCCCAAGCGTTTTAGTGCGGGGGCCCTTCGAAGGTCAGTGGGGGCTCGGAGGGACCTGCCCGTTCTCCCGCTCTGAATGACCGGCGGGGCCCCTAGAGGCTCCGGTGCCTGAAGGGCAGCAGGGTGAGACCGGCACTTGGGTTGGGGTCCCCATTCCCGGCGTTGTGGCGCCAGGCCACTTGGGAAGGGCCCCTCCGTGGCCGAACTACAGTTAGGGTTAGCCCCCAGGAGGCCAGCAGGCCCGATACACCGCCTGTGCGTCGAGCGGAGCGTTGGGCCGAGGTGAGGGTGCTGGTGAACATGAGCCCGGGCCCAAGCGTTTTGGTTCGGGGCGCCTTCGAAGGTCGGCGGGGGTTCGAAGGGCCCTGCCCCTTCTCCCACCCTGAATGAATGGCGGCGCCCCTAGCGGCACGTGTGGGGCAGGGCGGCAGGGTGCATCCAGCGCTGGGGCTTGGGGGTTCCCAATCCCCGGCGTTGCGGCGCCAGGCCCCTTAGGAAGCGACCCTCGGGGCCGTCCTAGGGTTAGGGTTAGCGCCCAGGAGGCCGGCAGGCCCGATCCGCCGGCTGTGCGAGGAGTGGAGATGCAGGCCGAGTTGAGGGCGATGGCGAGCGGGAGCTGGGCCCCAGCGTTTTGGCGTCCTGGGCCTTTGAATGTTGCCATGGCTCGGAGGGCCCTGCCCTTTCTCCTGCCCTGAAGAACCAGCAAGGCCCCTAGCGGCTCCGTTGGCAGTGGGGCGGCAGGGTGAATCCCAGGCTGCGGCTCGGGGATCCCCAATCCCCGGCGTTGTGGTGCCAGGCCCCTTGGGAGGGGCTCCTCGTGGGCCGACCCAGGGTTAGAGTTAGCCCCCATAAGGCCGGCAGGCCAGATCCTCTGGCTGGGCGGTGAGAGGTGGGCGGGCCGAGGTAAAGGCGCTGGGGTGCGGGATTGTGGGCCCCTGCATTTTGGGGTGGGAGGCTTCAAATGTCGCCGGTTTCTCCAGGGCCCTGTCAGTTCTCCCGCCCTGAATGACCGGCGGCGCCCCTCGCGGCCCGGGTGGCAGCGTTGTGGGAGGGTGAGTCTGGCTTTGGGGCTTGGGGTTCCAGATCCCTGGCGTAGTGGCACCAAAACCCTTGGGAGGGGCCCCTGGGGGGCCGACCTAGGGTTAGGGTTAGCCCCCAGGAGACCGTCAGGCCCAACCACACACTGTGCGGCGAGCTGAGGTGCGGCCCGAGGTGAAGGCGCTGGGGAGCGGGAGCGTGGGCACCAGCGTTTTGGCACGGGGAGCCTTTGAAGGTCACCGGGGACTCAGAAGGCCCTGCCCTTCTCTCGCCCTCTATGACCCGCGGCGCCCCTAGCGGCCCAGGTGGGGACAGTGCGGCAGGGTGAGTCCGGCTCTGGGGCTCTGAGTTACCAATCCCCAGCATTGCAGAGCCAGGCCGCTTGGGATGTCCCCTCAGGGCCGACCTAGGGTTTTGGTTAGCTGCCAGGAGCCCGGCAGGCCCTATCCACCGGCTCTGAAGCAAGCGGTGGGGTGGGCCTAGGTGAGGGCGCTGGCGAGCAGGATCCTGGGAGCCAACGTTTTTGCGCGGGGAGCCTTCAAAGGTCAGCGTGGGCTCGGAGGGCCCTGCCCGATCTCTTGCCCTGATTGACCGGCGGGGCCTCTAGCGGCTCGGGTGGCTGAAGGGCAGCAGGGTGAGTGCGGCACATGAGCTCGGGGTCCCCATCCCCAGCGTTGCGACGCCAGGCCCCTTGGGAAGTGCCCCTCGGTGGCCGACCTATGGTTAGGGTTAGCCTCCAGGAGCCCCGCAGGCCCGATACACCACCTGTGCGTCGAGCGGAGAGTTGGGCCGAGGTGAGGGTGCTGGTGAACATGAGCCTGGGCCCAAGCGTTTTGGTTCGGTGCGCCTTCCAAGGTCGGCAGGGGTTCGGAGGGCCCTGCCAGTTCTCCCACCCTGAATGAATGGCGGCGCCCCTAGCGGCCTGTGTGGGTTGGGGTGGCAGCGTGCATCCGGCGCTGGGGCTTGGGGGCCCCCAATCCCTGGCGTTGCAGCGCCAGGCCCCTTAGGAAGGGACCTTCAGGGGCTGTCCTAGGGTTAGGGTGAGGTCCCAGGAGGCCGGCAGGCCCGAGTCGCTGGCTCTGCGAAGAGCGGAGGTGCGGGCCGAGTTGAGGGTGATGCAGAGCGGGAGCGTGGTCCCCAGCGTTTTGGCGCCCTGGGCCTTCGACTGTTGCCATGGCTCAAAGGGCCCTGCCCGTTCTCCTGCCCTGAAGAACCTACGGTGCCCTTAGCAGCTCCCTTGGCGGTGGAGTGGCAGGGTGAGTCCATGCTGCGGCTCGTGGATCCCCAATCCCCAGCGTTGTGGGGCCAGGCCTCTTGGGAGGGGCTCCTCGTGGGCGGACCTAGGTTTAGAGTTAGCACCCAGGAGGCCAGCAGGCCCAATCCTCTGGCTGGGCGGCGAGAGGTGGGCGGCCCGAGGTAAAGGCGCTGGCGATCGGGAGCGTGGGCCCCTGCATTTTGGCGCAGGAGGCTTCAAATATCGCCGGTTTCTCCAGGGCCCTGTCCCTTCTCCCGCCCTGAATGACGGGCGGCGCCACTAGCGTCCCGGGTGGCGACGTGGCGGCAGGGTGAGTCTGGCTCTGGGTCTTGGGGTCCCTGATCCCCAGTGTAGCGGCACCAGGACCCTTGGGAGGGGCCCCTGGGTGGCTGACCTAGGGTTAGGGTTAGCCCCCAGGAGGCCGGCAGGTGGGATCCGGCCACTGTCCGGGGAGCGGAGGGCGGGGCCGAGGTGAGGGCGTTGGGGAGCGGGAGCGTGGGCACCAGCGTTTTGGCACGGGGAGCCTTGGAAGGCCACCGGGGGCTCGGAAGGCCCTGCCCCTTCTCTCGCCCTGAATGACCCGCAGTGCTCCTAGCGGCCTGGGTGGCGGCGTTGCGGTAGGGTGAGTGTGGCTCTGGGGCTTGAGGTTCCCGATCCCCGGCGAAGCGGCACCAGGACCCTTGGGAGGGGCCCCTGGGTGGCCGACCTAGGGTTAGGGTTAGCACCCGGGAGGCCGGCAGGCGGGATCCGCCCGCTGTGCGTGGAGCGGAGGGGCGGGCCGAGGTGAGGGCGCTGGCGAGCAAGAGCCTGGGCCCAAGCGTTTTGGCACCGGGGGCCTTCGAATGTCTCCGGGGACTCGGCGGGCCCTGCCCATTCTCCTCCCTGAATGACCGGCGGCGCCCCTAGCAGCCCAGGTGGCGGCGGGGCGGCATGTAAGTCCGGGCATAGGGCTCGGGGGCCCCAGTCCACCGCGTTGCGGCGCCAGGCCCCTTGGGAGGGGCCCCTCGGAGGCTGACCTAGGGTGAGGTTTAGCCCCTAGGATGCCGGCAGGCCCTATTCGCCAGCCGTGTGGAGACTGGAGTGGCGGACCGAGGTGAGGGCACTGGTGAGCGGGAGCGTGGGCCCGGGTGTTTTGGCGCGGGGGGCCTTTGAAGGTCGCCGTGTCTTGGAGGGCCCTGCCCGTGCTCCCGCCCTGAATGAACGGCACCACCCCAAGCCCCCGGGTGGCGGCTGGGTGGCAGGGTGAGTCCAGTGCTGAGGCTCGGGGGTCCCCAATCCCCAGCGTTGCGGCGCCAGATCCCTTGGGAGGGGCCCCTCGGGGGTCGATCTAGGGTTGCGGTTAGCCCCCAGGAGGCCGGTGGACCCGATCAGCGGCTGTGCGGCACGCGGAGGGTTGGGCCGAGGTGAGGGCGCTGGCGAGACTGAGCATGAGCCCAAGCGTTTTAGTGCGGGGGCCCTTCGAAGGTCAGTGGGGGCTCGGAGGGACCTGCCCGTTCTCCCGCTCTGAATGACCGGCGGGGCCCCTAGAGGCTCCGGTGCCTGAAGGGCAGCAGGGTGAGACCGGCACTTGGGTTGGGGTCCCCATTCCCGGCGTTGTGGCGCCAGGCCACTTGGGAAGGGCCCCTCCGTGGCCGAACTACAGTTAGGGTTAGCCCCCAGGAGGCCAGCAGGCCCGATACACCGCCTGTGCGTCGAGCGGAGCGTTGGGCCGAGGTGAGGGTGCTGGTGAACATGAGCCCGGGCCCAAGCGTTTTGGTTCGGGGCGCCTTCGAAGGTCGGCGGGGGTTCGAAGGGCCCTGCCCCTTCTCCCACCCTGAATGAATGGCGGCGCCCCTAGCGGCACGTGTGGGGCAGGGCGGCAGGGTGCATCCAGCGCTGGGGCTTGGGGGTTCCCAATCCCCGGCGTTGCGCCGCCAGGCCCCTTAGGAAGCGACCCTCGGGGCCGTCCTAGGGTTAGGGTTAGCGCCCAGGAGGCCGGCAGGCCCGATCCGCCGGCTGTGCGAGGAGTGGAGATGCAGGCCGAGTTGAGGGCGATGGCGAGCGGGAGCTGGGCCCCAGCGTTTTGGCGTCCTGGGCCTTTGAATGTTGCCATGGCTCGGAGGGCCCTGCCCTTTCTCCTGCCCTGAAGAACCAGCAAGGCCCCTAGCGGCTCCGTTGGCAGTGGGGCGGCAGGGTGAATCCCAGGCTGCGGCTCGGGGATCCCCAATCCCCGGCGTTGTGGTGCCAGGCCCCTTGGGAGGGGCTCCTCGTGGGCCGACCCAGGGTTAGAGTTAGCCCCCATAAGGCCGGCAGGCCAGATCCTCTGGCTGGGCGGTGAGAGGTGGGCGGGCCGAGGTAAAGGCGCTGGGGTGCGGGATTGTGGGCCCCTGCATTTTGGGGTGGGAGGCTTCAAATGTCGCCGGTTTCTCCAGGGCCCTGTCAGTTCTCCCGCCCTGAATGACCGGCGGCGCCCCTCGCGGCCCGGGTGGCAGCGTTGTGGGAGGGTGAGTCTGGCTTTGGGGCTTGGGGTTCCAGATCCCTGGCGTAGTGGCACCAAAACCCTTGGGAGGGGCCCCTGGGGGGCCGACCTAGGGTTAGGGTTAGCCCCCAGGAGACCGTCAGGCCCAACCACACACTGTGCGGCGAGCTGAGGTGCGGCCCGAGGTGAAGGCGCTGGGGAGCGGGAGCGTGGGCACCAGCGTTTTGGCACGGGGAGCCTTTGAAGGTCACCGGGGACTCAGAAGGCCCTGCCCTTCTCTCGCCCTCTATGACCCGCGGCGCCCCTAGCGGCCCAGGTGGGGACAGTGCGGCAGGGTGAGTCCGGCTCTGGGGCTCTGAGTTACCAATCCCCAGCATTGCAGAGCCAGGCCGCTTGGGATGTCCCCTCAGGGCCGACCTAGGGTTTTGGTTAGCTGCCAGGAGCCCGGCAGGCCCTATCCACCGGCTCTGAAGCAAGCGGTGGGGTGGGCCTAGGTGAGGGCGCTGGCGAGCAGGATCCTGGGAGCCAACGTTTTTGCGCGGGGAGCCTTCAAAGGTCAGCGTGGGCTCGGAGGGCCCTGCCCGATCTCTTGCCCTGATTGACCGGCGGGGCCTCTAGCGGCTCGGGTGGCTGAAGGGCAGCAGGGTGAGTGCGGCACATGAGCTCGGGGTCCCCATCCCCAGCGTTGCGACGCCAGGCCCCTTGGGAAGTGCCCCTCGGTGGCCGACCTATGGTTAGGGTTAGCCTCCAGGAGCCCCGCAGGCCCGATACACCACCTGTGCGTCGAGCGGAGAGTTGGGCCGAGGTGAGGGTGCTGGTGAACATGAGCCTGGGCCCAAGCGTTTTGGTTCGGTGCGCCTTCCAAGGTCGGCAGGGGTTCGGAGGGCCCTGCCAGTTCTCCCACCCTGAATGAATGGCGGCGCCCCTAGCGGCCTGTGTGGGTTGGGGTGGCAGCGTGCATCCGGCGCTGGGGCTTGGGGGCCCCCAATCCCTGGCGTTGCAGCGCCAGGCCCCTTAGGAAGGGACCTTCAGGGGCTGTCCTAGGGTTAGGGTGAGCTCCCAGGAGGCCGGCAGGCCCGAGTCGCTGGCTCTGCGAAGAGCGGAGGTGCGGGCCGAGTTGAGGGTGATGCAGAGCGGGAGCGTGGTCCCCAGCGTTTTGGCGCCCTGGGCCTTCGACTGTTGCCATGGCTCAAAGGGCCCTGCCCGTTCTCCTGCCCTGAAGAACCTACGGTGCCCTTAGCAGCTCCCTTGGCGGTGGAGTGGCAGGGTGAGTCCATGCTGCGGCTCGTGGATCCCCAATCCCCAGCGTTGTGGGGCCAGGCCTCTTGGGAGGGGCTCCTCGTGGGCGGACCTAGGTTTAGAGTTAGCACCCAGGAGGCCAGCAGGCCCAATCCTCTGGCTGGGCGGCGAGAGGTGGGCGGCCCGAGGTAAAGGCGCTGGCGATCGGGAGCGTGGGCCCCTGCATTTTGGCGCAGGAGGCTTCAAATATCGCCGGTTTCTCCAGGGCCCTGTCCCTTCTCCCGCCCTGAATGACGGGCGGCGCCACTAGCGTCCCGGGTGGCGACGTGGCGGCAGGGTGAGTCTGGCTCTGGGTCTTGGGGTCCCTGATCCCCAGTGTAGCGGCACCAGGACCCTTGGGAGGGGCCCCTGGGTGGCTGACCTAGGGTTAGGGTTAGCCCCCAGGAGGCCGGCAGGTGGGATCCGGCCACTGTCCGGGGAGCGGAGGGCGGGGCCGAGGTGAGGGCGTTGGGGAGCGGGAGCGTGGGCACCAGCGTTTTGGCACGGGGAGCCTTGGAAGGCCACCGGGGGCTCGGAAGGCCCTGCCCCTTCTCTCGCCCTGAATGACCCGCAGTGCTCCTAGCGGCCTGGGTGGCGGCGTTGCGGTAGGGTGAGTGTGGCTCTGGGGCTTGAGGTTCCCGATCCCCGGCGAAGCGGCACCAGGACCCTTGGGAGGGGCCCCTGGGTGGCCGACCTAGGGTTAGGGTTAGCACCCGGGAGGCCGGCAGGCGGGATCCGCCCGCTGTGCGTGGAGCGGAGGGGCGGGCCGAGGTGAGGGCGCTGGCGAGCAAGAGCCTGGGCCCAAGCGTTTTGGCACCGGGGGCCTTCGAATGTCTCCGGGGACTCGGCGGGCCCTGCCCATTCTCCTCCCTGAATGACCGGCGGCGCCCCTAGCAGCCCAGGTGGCGGCGGGGCGGCATGTAAGTCCGGGCATAGGGCTCGGGGGCCCCAGTCCACCGCGTTGCGGCGCCAGGCCCCTTGGGAGGGGCTCCTCGGAGGCTGACCTAGGGTGAGGTTTAGCCTCTAGGATGCCGGCAGGCCCTATTCGCCAGCCGTGTGGAGACTGGAGTGGCGGACCGAGGTGAGGGCACTGGTGAGCGGGAGCGTGGGCCCGGGTGTTTTGGCGCGGGGGGCCTTTGAAGGTCGCCGTGTCTTGGAGGGCCCTGCCCGTGCTCCCGCCCTGAATGAACGGCACCACCCCAAGCCCCCGGGTGGCGGCTGGGTGGCAGGGTGAGTCCAGTGCTGAGGCTCGGGGGTCCCCAATCCCCAGCGTTGCGGCGCCAGATCCCTTGGGAGGGGCCCCTCGGGGGTCGATCTAGGGTTGCGGTTAGCCCCCAGGAGGCCGGTGGACCCGATCAGCGGCTGTGCGGCACGCGGAGGGTTGGGCCGAGGTGAGGGCGCTGGCGAGACTGAGCATGAGCCCAAGCGTTTTAGTGCGGGGGCCCTTCGAAGGTCAGTGGGGGCTCGGAGGGACCTGCCCGTTCTCCCGCTCTGAATGACCGGCGGGGCCCCTAGAGGCTCCGGTGCCTGAAGGGCAGCAGGGTGAGACCGGCACTTGGGTTGGGGTCCCCATTCCCGGCGTTGTGGCGCCAGGCCACTTGGGAAGGGCCCCTCCGTGGCCGAACTACAGTTAGGGTTAGCCCCCAGGAGGCCAGCAGGCCCGATACACCGCCTGTGCGTCGAGCGGAGCGTTGGGCCGAGGTGAGGGTGCTGGTGAACATGAGCCCGGGCCCAAGCGTTTTGGTTCGGGGCGCCTTCGAAGGTCGGCGGGGGTTCGAAGGGCCCTGCCCCTTCTCCCACCCTGAATGAATGGCGGCGCCCCTAGCGGCACGTGTGGGGCAGGGCGGCAGGGTGCATCCAGCGCTGGGGCTTGGGGGTTCCCAATCCCCGGCGTTGCGGCGCCAGGCCCCTTAGGAAGCGACCCTCGGGGCCGTCCTAGGGTTAGGGTTAGCGCCCAGGAGGCCGGCAGGCCCGATCCGCCGGCTGTGCGAGGAGTGGAGATGCAGGCCGAGTTGAGGGCGATGGCGAGCGGGAGCTGGGCCCCAGCGTTTTGGCGTCCTGGGCCTTTGAATGTTGCCATGGCTCGGAGGGCCCTGCCCTTTCTCCTGCCCTGAAGAACCAGCAAGGCCCCTAGCGGCTCCGTTGGCAGTGGGGCGGCAGGGTGAATCCCAGGCTGCGGCTCGGGGATCCCCAATCCCCGGCGTTGTGGTGCCAGGCCCCTTGGGAGGGGCTCCTCGTGGGCCGACCCAGGGTTAGAGTTAGCCCCCATAAGGCCGGCAGGCCAGATCCTCTGGCTGGGCGGTGAGAGGTGGGCGGGCCGAGGTAAAGGCGCTGGGGTGCGGGATTGTGGGCCCCTGCATTTTGGGGTGGGAGGCTTCAAATGTCGCCGGTTTCTCCAGGGCCCTGTCAGTTCTCCCGCCCTGAATGACCGGCGGCGCCCCTCGCGGCCCGGGTGGCAGCGTTGTGGGAGGGTGAGTCTGGCTTTGGGGCTTGGGGTTCCAGATCCCTGGCGTAGTGGCACCAAAACCCTTGGGAGGGGCCCCTGGGGGGCCGACCTAGGGTTAGGGTTAGCCCCCAGGAGACCGTCAGGCCCAACCACACACTGTGCGGCGAGCTGAGGTGCGGCCCGAGGTGAAGGCGCTGGGGAGCGGGAGCGTGGGCACCAGCGTTTTGGCACGGGGAGCCTTTGAAGGTCACCGGGGACTCAGAAGGCCCTGCCCTTCTCTCGCCCTCTATGACCCGCGGCGCCCCTAGCGGCCCAGGTGGGGACAGTGCGGCAGGGTGAGTCCGGCTCTGGGGCTCTGAGTTACCAATCCCCAGCATTGCAGAGCCAGGCCGCTTGGGATGTCCCCTCAGGGCCGACCTAGGGTTTTGGTTAGCTGCCAGGAGCCCGGCAGGCCCTATCCACCGGCTCTGAAGCAAGCGGTGGGGTGGGCCTAGGTGAGGGCGCTGGCGAGCAGGATCCTGGGAGCCAACGTTTTTGCGCGGGGAGCCTTCAAAGGTCAGCGTGGGCTCGGAGGGCCCTGCCCGATCTCTTGCCCTGATTGACCGGCGGGGCCTCTAGCGGCTCGGGTGGCTGAAGGGCAGCAGGGTGAGTGCGGCACATGAGCTCGGGGTCCCCATCCCCAGCGTTGCGACGCCAGGCCCCTTGGGAAGTGCCCCTCGGTGGCCGACCTATGGTTAGGGTTAGCCTCCAGGAGCCCCGCAGGCCCGATACACCACCTGTGCGTCGAGCGGAGAGTTGGGCCGAGGTGAGGGTGCTGGTGAACATGAGCCTGGGCCCAAGCGTTTTGGTTCGGTGCGCCTTCCAAGGTCGGCAGGGGTTCGGAGGGCCCTGCCAGTTCTCCCACCCTGAATGAATGGCGGCGCCCCTAGCGGCCTGTGTGGGTTGGGGTGGCAGCGTGCATCCGGCGCTGGGGCTTGGGGGCCCCCAATCCCTGGCGTTGCAGCGCCAGGCCCCTTAGGAAGGGACCTTCAGGGGCTGTCCTAGGGTTAGGGTGAGGTCCCAGGAGGCCGGCAGGCCCGAGTCGCTGGCTCTGCGAAGAGCGGAGGTGCGGGCCGAGTTGAGGGTGATGCAGAGCGGGAGCGTGGTCCCCAGCGTTTTGGCGCCCTGGGCCTTCGACTGTTGCCATGGCTCAAAGGGCCCTGCCCGTTCTCCTGCCCTGAAGAACCTACGGTGCCCTTAGCAGCTCCCTTGGCGGTGGAGTGGCAGGGTGAGTCCATGCTGCGGCTCGTGGATCCCCAATCCCCAGCGTTGTGGGGCCAGGCCTCTTGGGAGGGGCTCCTCGTGGGCGGACCTAGGTTTAGAGTTAGCACCCAGGAGGCCAGCAGGCCCAATCCTCTGGCTGGGCGGCGAGAGGTGGGCGGCCCGAGGTAAAGGCGCTGGCGATCGGGAGCGTGGGCCCCTGCATTTTGGCGCAGGAGGCTTCAAATATCGCCGGTTTCTCCAGGGCCCTGTCCCTTCTCCCGCCCTGAATGACGGGCGGCGCCACTAGCGTCCCGGGTGGCGACGTGGCGGCAGGGTGAGTCTGGCTCTGGGTCTTGGGGTCCCTGATCCCCAGTGTAGCGGCACCAGGACCCTTGGGAGGGGCCCCTGGGTGGCTGACCTAGGGTTAGGGTTAGCCCCCAGGAGGCCGGCAGGTGGGATCCGGCCACTGTCCGGGGAGCGGAGGGCGGGGCCGAGGTGAGGGCGTTGGGGAGCGGGAGCGTGGGCACCAGCGTTTTGGCACGGGGAGCCTTGGAAGGCCACCGGGGGCTCGGAAGGCCCTGCCCCTTCTCTCGCCCTGAATGACCCGCAGTGCTCCTAGCGGCCTGGGTGGCGGCGTTGCGGTAGGGTGAGTGTGGCTCTGGGGCTTGAGGTTCCCGATCCCCGGCGAAGCGGCACCAGGACCCTTGGGAGGGGCCCCTGGGTGGCCGACCTAGGGTTAGGGTTAGCACCCGGGAGGCCGGCAGGCGGGATCCGCCCGCTGTGCGTGGAGCGGAGGGGCGGGCCGAGGTGAGGGCGCTGGCGAGCAAGAGCCTGGGCCCAAGCGTTTTGGCACCGGGGGCCTTCGAATGTCTCCGGGGACTCGGCGGGCCCTGCCCATTCTCCTCCCTGAATGACCGGCGGCGCCCCTAGCAGCCCAGGTGGCGGCGGGGCGGCATGTAAGTCCGGGCATAGGGCTCGGGGGCGCCAGTCCACCGCGTTGCGGCGCCAGGCCCCTTGGGAGGGGCCCCTCGGAGGCTGACCTAGGGTGAGGTTTAGCCCCTAGGATGCCGGCAGGCCCTATTCGCCAGCCGTGTGGAGACTGGAGTGGCGGACCGAGGTGAGGGCACTGGTGAGCGGGAGCGTGGGCCCGGGTGTTTTGGCGCGGGGGGCCTTTGAAGGTCGCCGTGTCTTGGAGGGCCCTGCCCGTGCTCCCGCCCTGAATGAACGGCACCACCCCAAGCCCCCGGGTGGCGGCTGGGTGGCAGGGTGAGTCCAGTGCTGAGGCTCGGGGGTCCCCAATCCCCAGCGTTGCGGCGCCAGATCCCTTGGGAGGGGCCCCTCGGGGGTCGATCTAGGGTTGCGGTTAGCCCCCAGGAGGCCGGTGGACCCGATCAGCGGCTGTGCGGCACGCGGAGGGTTGGGCCGAGGTGAGGGCGCTGGCGAGACTGAGCATGAGCCCAAGCGTTTTAGTGCGGGGGCCCTTCGAAGGTCAGTGGGGGCTCGGAGGGACCTGCCCGTTCTCCCGCTCTGAATGACCGGCGGGGCCCCTAGAGGCTCCGGTGCCTGAAGGGCAGCAGGGTGAGACCGGCACTTGGGTTGGGGTCCCCATTCCCGGCGTTGTGGCGCCAGGCCACTTGGGAAGGGCCCCTCCGTGGCCGAACTACAGTTAGGGTTAGCCCCCAGGAGGCCAGCAGGCCCGATACACCGCCTGTGCGTCGAGCGGAGCGTTGGGCCGAGGTGAGGGTGCTGGTGAACATGAGCCCGGGCCCAAGCGTTTTGGTTCGGGGCGCCTTCGAAGGTCGGCGGGGGTTCGAAGGGCCCTGCCCCTTCTCCCACCCTGAATGAATGGCGGCGCCCCTAGCGGCACGTGTGGGGCAGGGCGGCAGGGTGCATCCAGCGCTGGGGCTTGGGGGTTCCCAATCCCCGGCGTTGCGCCGCCAGGCCCCTTAGGAAGCGACCCTCGGGGCCGTCCTAGGGTTAGGGTTAGCGCCCAGGAGGCCGGCAGGCCCGATCCGCCGGCTGTGCGAGGAGTGGAGATGCAGGCCGAGTTGAGGGCGATGGCGAGCGGGAGCTGGGCCCCAGCGTTTTGGCGTCCTGGGCCTTTGAATGTTGCCATGGCTCGGAGGGCCCTGCCCTTTCTCCTGCCCTGAAGAACCAGCAAGGCCCCTAGCGGCTCCGTTGGCAGTGGGGCGGCAGGGTGAATCCCAGGCTGCGGCTCGGGGATCCCCAATCCCCGGCGTTGTGGTGCCAGGCCCCTTGGGAGGGGCTCCTCGTGGGCCGACCCAGGGTTAGAGTTAGCCCCCATAAGGCCGGCAGGCCAGATCCTCTGGCTGGGCGGTGAGAGGTGGGCGGGCCGAGGTAAAGGCGCTGGGGTGCGGGATTGTGGGCCCCTGCATTTTGGGGTGGGAGGCTTCAAATGTCGCCGGTTTCTCCAGGGCCCTGTCAGTTCTCCCGCCCTGAATGACCGGCGGCGCCCCTCGCGGCCCGGGTGGCAGCGTTGTGGGAGGGTGAGTCTGGCTTTGGGGCTTGGGGTTCCAGATCCCTGGCGTAGTGGCACCAAAACCCTTGGGAGGGGCCCCTGGGGGGCCGACCTAGGGTTAGGGTTAGCCCCCAGGAGACCGTCAGGCCCAACCACACACTGTGCGGCGAGCTGAGGTGCGGCCCGAGGTGAAGGCGCTGGGGAGCGGGAGCGTGGGCACCAGCGTTTTGGCACGGGGAGCCTTTGAAGGTCACCGGGGACTCAGAAGGCCCTGCCCTTCTCTCGCCCTCTATGACCCGCGGCGCCCCTAGCGGCCCAGGTGGGGACAGTGCGGCAGGGTGAGTCCGGCTCTGGGGCTCTGAGTTACCAATCCCCAGCATTGCAGAGCCAGGCCGCTTGGGATGTCCCCTCAGGGCCGACCTAGGGTTTTGGTTAGCTGCCAGGAGCCCGGCAGGCCCTATCCACCGGCTCTGAAGCAAGCGGTGGGGTGGGCCTAGGTGAGGGCGCTGGCGAGCAGGATCCTGGGAGCCAACGTTTTTGCGCGGGGAGCCTTCAAAGGTCAGCGTGGGCTCGGAGGGCCCTGCCCGATCTCTTGCCCTGATTGACCGGCGGGGCCTCTAGCGGCTCGGGTGGCTGAAGGGCAGCAGGGTGAGTGCGGCACATGAGCTCGGGGTCCCCATCCCCAGCGTTGCGACGCCAGGCCCCTTGGGAAGTGCCCCTCGGTGGCCGACCTATGGTTAGGGTTAGCCTCCAGGAGCCCCGCAGGCCCGATACACCACCTGTGCGTCGAGCGGAGAGTTGGGCCGAGGTGAGGGTGCTGGTGAACATGAGCCTGGGCCCAAGCGTTTTGGTTCGGTGCGCCTTCCAAGGTCGGCAGGGGTTCGGAGGGCCCTGCCAGTTCTCCCACCCTGAATGAATGGCGGCGCCCCTAGCGGCCTGTGTGGGTTGGGGTGGCAGCGTGCATCCGGCGCTGGGGCTTGGGGGCCCCCAATCCCTGGCGTTGCAGCGCCAGGCCCCTTAGGAAGGGACCTTCAGGGGCTGTCCTAGGGTTAGGGTGAGCTCCCAGGAGGCCGGCAGGCCCGAGTCGCTGGCTCTGCGAAGAGCGGAGGTGCGGGCCGAGTTGAGGGTGATGCAGAGCGGGAGCGTGGTCCCCAGCGTTTTGGCGCCCTGGGCCTTCGACTGTTGCCATGGCTCAAAGGGCCCTGCCCGTTCTCCTGCCCTGAAGAACCTACGGTGCCCTTAGCAGCTCCCTTGGCGGTGGAGTGGCAGGGTGAGTCCATGCTGCGGCTCGTGGATCCCCAATCCCCAGCGTTGTGGGGCCAGGCCTCTTGGGAGGGGCTCCTCGTGGGCGGACCTAGGTTTAGAGTTAGCACCCAGGAGGCCAGCAGGCCCAATCCTCTGGCTGGGCGGCGAGAGGTGGGCGGCCCGAGGTAAAGGCGCTGGCGATCGGGAGCGTGGGCCCCTGCATTTTGGCGCAGGAGGCTTCAAATATCGCCGGTTTCTCCAGGGCCCTGTCCCTTCTCCCGCCCTGAATGACGGGCGGCGCCACTAGCGTCCCGGGTGGCGACGTGGCGGCAGGGTGAGTCTGGCTCTGGGTCTTGGGGTCCCTGATCCCCAGTGTAGCGGCACCAGGACCCTTGGGAGGGGCCCCTGGGTGGCTGACCTAGGGTTAGGGTTAGCCCCCAGGAGGCCGGCAGGTGGGATCCGGCCACTGTCCGGGGAGCGGAGGGCGGGGCCGAGGTGAGGGCGTTGGGGAGCGGGAGCGTGGGCACCAGCGTTTTGGCACGGGGAGCCTTGGAAGGCCACCGGGGGCTCGGAAGGCCCTGCCCCTTCTCTCGCCCTGAATGACCCGCAGTGCTCCTAGCGGCCTGGGTGGCGGCGTTGCGGTAGGGTGAGTGTGGCTCTGGGGCTTGAGGTTCCCGATCCCCGGCGAAGCGGCACCAGGACCCTTGGGAGGGGCCCCTGGGTGGCCGACCTAGGGTTAGGGTTAGCACCCGGGAGGCCGGCAGGCGGGATCCGCCCGCTGTGCGTGGAGCGGAGGGGCGGGCCGAGGTGAGGGCGCTGGCGAGCAAGAGCCTGGGCCCAAGCGTTTTGGCACCGGGGGCCTTCGAATGTCTCCGGGGACTCGGCGGGCCCTGCCCATTCTCCTCCCTGAATGACCGGCGGCGCCCCTAGCAGCCCAGGTGGCGGCGGGGCGGCATGTAAGTCCGGGCATAGGGCTCGGGGGCCCCAGTCCACCGCGTTGCGGCGCCAGGCCCCTTGGGAGGGGCCCCTCGGAGGCTGACCTAGGGTGAGGTTTAGCCCCTAGGATGCCGGCAGGCCCTATTCGCCAGCCGTGTGGAGACTGGAGTGGCGGACCGAGGTGAGGGCACTGGTGAGCGGGAGCGTGGGCCCGGGTGTTTTGGCGCGGGGGGCCTTTGAAGGTCGCCGTGTCTTGGAGGGCCCTGCCCGTGCTCCCGCCCTGAATGAACGGCACCACCCCAAGCCCCCGGGTGGCGGCTGGGTGGCAGGGTGAGTCCAGTGCTGAGGCTCGGGGGTCCCCAATCCCCAGCGTTGCGGCGCCAGATCCCTTGGGAGGGGCCCCTCGGGGGTCGATCTAGGGTTGCGGTTAGCCCCCAGGAGGCCGGTGGACCCGATCAGCGGCTGTGCGGCACGCGGAGGGTTGGGCCGAGGTGAGGGCGCTGGCGAGACTGAGCATGAGCCCAAGCGTTTTAGTGCGGGGGCCCTTCGAAGGTCAGTGGGGGCTCGGAGGGACCTGCCCGTTCTCCCGCTCTGAATGACCGGCGGGGCCCCTAGAGGCTCCGGTGCCTGAAGGGCAGCAGGGTGAGACCGGCACTTGGGTTGGGGTCCCCATTCCCGGCGTTGTGGCGCCAGGCCACTTGGGAAGGGCCCCTCCGTGGCCGAACTACAGTTAGGGTTAGCCCCCAGGAGGCCAGCAGGCCCGATACACCGCCTGTGCGTCGAGCGGAGCGTTGGGCCGAGGTGAGGGTGCTGGTGAACATGAGCCCGGGCCCAAGCGTTTTGGTTCGGGGCGCCTTCGAAGGTCGGCGGGGGTTCGAAGGGCCCTGCCCGTTCTCCCACCCTGAATGAATGGCGGCGCCCCTAGCGGCACGTGTGGGGCAGGGCGGCAGGGTGCATCCAGCGCTGGGGCTTGGGGGTTCCCAATCCCCGGCGTTGCGGCGCCAGGCCCCTTAGGAAGCGACCCTCGGGGCCGTCCTAGGGTTAGGGTTAGCGCCCAGGAGGCCGGCAGGCCCGATCCGCCGGCTGTGCGAGGAGTGGAGATGCAGGCCGAGTTGAGGGCGATGGCGAGCGGGAGCTGGGCCCCAGCGTTTTGGCGTCCTGGGCCTTTGAATGTTGCCATGGCTCGGAGGGCCCTGCCCTTTCTCCTGCCCTGAAGAACCAGCAAGGCCCCTAGCGGCTCCGTTGGCAGTGGGGCGGCAGGGTGAATCCCAGGCTGCGGCTCGGGGATCCCCAATCCCCGGCGTTGTGGTGCCAGGCCCCTTGGGAGGGGCTCCTCGTGGGCCGACCCAGGGTTAGAGTTAGCCCCCATAAGGCCGGCAGGCCAGATCCTCTGGCTGGGCGGTGAGAGGTGGGCGGGCCGAGGTAAAGGCGCTGGGGTGCGGGATTGTGGGCCCCTGCATTTTGGGGTGGGAGGCTTCAAATGTCGCCGGTTTCTCCAGGGCCCTGTCAGTTCTCCCGCCCTGAATGACCGGCGGCGCCCCTCGCGGCCCGGGTGGCAGCGTTGTGGGAGGGTGAGTCTGGCTTTGGGGCTTGGGGTTCCAGATCCCTGGCGTAGTGGCACCAAAACCCTTGGGAGGGGCCCCTGGGGGGCCGACCTAGGGTTAGGGTTAGCCCCCAGGAGACCGTCAGGCCCAACCACACACTGTGCGGCGAGCTGAGGTGCGGCCCGAGGTGAAGGCGCTGGGGAGCGGGAGCGTGGGCACCAGCGTTTTGGCACGGGGAGCCTTTGAAGGTCACCGGGGACTCAGAAGGCCCTGCCCTTCTCTCGCCCTCTATGACCCGCGGCGCCCCTAGCGGCCCAGGTGGGGACAGTGCGGCAGGGTGAGTCCGGCTCTGGGGCTCTGAGTTACCAATCCCCAGCATTGCAGAGCCAGGCCGCTTGGGATGTCCCCTCAGGGCCGACCTAGGGTTTTGGTTAGCTGCCAGGAGCCCGGCAGGCCCTATCCACCGGCTCTGAAGCAAGCGGTGGGGTGGGCCTAGGTGAGGGCGCTGGCGAGCAGGATCCTGGGAGCCAACGTTTTTGCGCGGGGAGCCTTCAAAGGTCAGCGTGGGCTCGGAGGGCCCTGCCCGATCTCTTGCCCTGATTGACCGGCGGGGCCTCTAGCGGCTCGGGTGGCTGAAGGGCAGCAGGGTGAGTGCGGCACATGAGCTCGCGGTCCCCATCCCCAGCGTTGCGACGCCAGGCCCCTTGGGAAGTGCCCCTCGGTGGCCGACCTATGGTTAGGGTTAGCCTCCAGGAGCCCCGCAGGCCCGATACACCACCTGTGCGTCGAGCGGAGAGTTGGGCCGAGGTGAGGGTGCTGGTGAACATGAGCCTGGGCCCAAGCGTTTTGGTTCGGTGCGCCTTCCAAGGTCGGCAGGGGTTCGGAGGGCCCTGCCAGTTCTCCCACCCTGAATGAATGGCGGCGCCCCTAGCGGCCTGTGTGGGTTGGGGTGGCAGCGTGCATCCGGCGCTGGGGCTTGGGGGCCCCCAATCCCTGGCGTTGCAGCGCCAGGCCCCTTAGGAAGGGACCTTCAGGGGCTGTCCTAGGGTTAGGGTGAGCTCCCAGGAGGCCGGCAGGCCCGAGTCGCTGGCTCTGCGAAGAGCGGAGGTGCGGGCCGAGTTGAGGGTGATGCAGAGCGGGAGCGTGGTCCCCAGCGTTTTGGCGCCCTGGGCCTTCGACTGTTGCCATGGCTCAAAGGGCCCTGCCCGTTCTCCTGCCCTGAAGAACCTACGGTGCCCTTAGCAGCTCCCTTGGCGGTGGAGTGGCAGGGTGAGTCCATGCTGCGGCTCGTGGATCCCCAATCCCCAGCGTTGTGGGGCCAGGCCTCTTGGGAGGGGCTCCTCGTGGGCGGACCTAGGTTTAGAGTTAGCACCCAGGAGGCCAGCAGGCCCAATCCTCTGGCTGGGCGGCGAGAGGTGGGCGGCCCGAGGTAAAGGCGCTGGCGATCGGGAGCGTGGGCCCCTGCATTTTGGCGCAGGAGGCTTCAAATATCGCCGGTTTCTCCAGGGCCCTGTCCCTTCTCCCGCCCTGAATGACGGGCGGCGCCACTAGCGTCCCGGGTGGCGACGTGGCGGCAGGGTGAGTCTGGCTCTGGGTCTTGGGGTCCCTGATCCCCAGTGTAGCGGCACCAGGACCCTTGGGAGGGGCCCCTGGGTGGCTGACCTAGGGTTAGGGTTAGCCCCCAGGAGGCCGGCAGGTGGGATCCGGCCACTGTCCGGGGAGCGGAGGGCGGGGCCGAGGTGAGGGCGTTGGGGAGCGGGAGCGTGGGCACCAGCGTTTTGGCACGGGGAGCCTTGGAAGGCCACCGGGGGCTCGGAAGGCCCTGCCCCTTCTCTCGCCCTGAATGACCCGCAGTGCTCCTAGCGGCCTGGGTGGCGGCGTTGCGGTAGGGTGAGTGTGGCTCTGGGGCTTGAGGTTCCCGATCCCCGGCGAAGCGGCACCAGGACCCTTGGGAGGGGCCCCTGGGTGGCCGACCTAGGGTTAGGGTTAGCACCCGGGAGGCCGGCAGGCGGGATCCGCCCGCTGTGCGTGGAGCGGAGGGGCGGGCCGAGGTGAGGGCGCTGGCGAGCAAGAGCCTGGGCCCAAGCGTTTTGGCACCGGGGGCCTTCGAATGTCTCCGGGGACTCGGCGGGCCCTGCCCATTCTCCTCCCTGAATGACCGGCGGCGCCCCTAGCAGCCCAGGTGGCGGCGGGGCGGCATGTAAGTCCGGGCATAGGGCTCGGGGGCCCCAGTCCACCGCGTTGCGGCGCCAGGCCCCTTGGGAGGGGCCCCTCGGAGGCTGACCTAGGGTGAGGTTTAGCCCCTAGGATGCCGGCAGGCCCTATTCGCCAGCCGTGTGGAGACTGGAGTGGCGGACCGAGGTGAGGGCACTGGTGAGCGGGAGCGTGGGCCCGGGTGTTTTGGCGCGGGGGGCCTTTGAAGGTCGCCGTGTCTTGGAGGGCCCTGCCCGTGCTCCCGCCCTGAATGAACGGCACCACCCCAAGCCCCCGGGTGGCGGCTGGGTGGCAGGGTGAGTCCAGTGCTGAGGCTCGGGGGTCCCCAATCCCCAGCGTTGCGGCGCCAGATCCCTTGGGAGGGGCCCCTCGGGGGTCGATCTAGGGTTGCGGTTAGCCCCCAGGAGGCCGGTGGACCCGATCAGCGGCTGTGCGGCACGCGGAGGGTTGGGCCGAGGTGAGGGCGCTGGCGAGACTGAGCATGAGCCCAAGCGTTTTAGTGCGGGGGCCCTTCGAAGGTCAGTGGGGGCTCGGAGGGACCTGCCCGTTCTCCCGCTCTGAATGACCGGCGGGGCCCCTAGAGGCTCCGGTGCCTGAAGGGCAGCAGGGTGAGACCGGCACTTGGGTTGGGGTCCCCATTCCCGGCGTTGTGGCGCCAGGCCACTTGGGAAGGGCCCCTCCGTGGCCGAACTACAGTTAGGGTTAGCCCCCAGGAGGCCAGCAGGCCCGATACACCGCCTGTGCGTCGAGCGGAGCGTTGGGCCGAGGTGAGGGTGCTGGTGAACATGAGCCCGGGCCCAAGCGTTTTGGTTCGGGGCGCCTTCGAAGGTCGGCGGGGGTTCGAAGGGCCCTGCCCGTTCTCCCACCCTGAATGAATGGCGGCGCCCCTAGCGGCACGTGTGGGGCAGGGCGGCAGGGTGCATCCAGCGCTGGGGCTTGGGGGTTCCCAATCCCCGGCGTTGCGGCGCCAGGCCCCTTAGGAAGCGACCCTCGGGGCCGTCCTAGGGTTAGGGTTAGCGCCCAGGAGGCCGGCAGGCCCGATCCGCCGGCTGTGCGAGGAGTGGAGATGCAGGCCGAGTTGAGGGCGATGGCGAGCGGGAGCTGGGCCCCAGCGTTTTGGCGTCCTGGGCCTTTGAATGTTGCCATGGCTCGGAGGGCCCTGCCCTTTCTCCTGCCCTGAAGAACCAGCAAGGCCCCTAGCGGCTCCGTTGGCAGTGGGGCGGCAGGGTGAATCCCAGGCTGCGGCTCGGGGATCCCCAATCCCCGGCGTTGTGGTGCCAGGCCCCTTGGGAGGGGCTCCTCGTGGGCCGACCCAGGGTTAGAGTTAGCCCCCATAAGGCCGGCAGGCCAGATCCTCTGGCTGGGCGGTGAGAGGTGGGCGGGCCGAGGTAAAGGCGCTGGGGTGCGGGATTGTGGGCCCCTGCATTTTGGGGTGGGAGGCTTCAAATGTCGCCGGTTTCTCCAGGGCCCTGTCAGTTCTCCCGCCCTGAATGACCGGCGGCGCCCCTCGCGGCCCGGGTGGCAGCGTTGTGGGAGGGTGAGTCTGGCTTTGGGGCTTGGGGTTCCAGATCCCTGGCGTAGTGGCACCAAAACCCTTGGGAGGGGCCCCTGGGGGGCCGACCTAGGGTTAGGGTTAGCCCCCAGGAGACCGTCAGGCCCAACCACACACTGTGCGGCGAGCTGAGGTGCGGCCCGAGGTGAAGGCGCTGGGGAGCGGGAGCGTGGGCACCAGCGTTTTGGCACGGGGAGCCTTTGAAGGTCACCGGGGACTCAGAAGGCCCTGCCCTTCTCTCGCCCTCTATGACCCGCGGCGCCCCTAGCGGCCCAGGTGGGGACAGTGCGGCAGGGTGAGTCCGGCTCTGGGGCTCTGAGTTACCAATCCCCAGCATTGCAGAGCCAGGCCGCTTGGGATGTCCCCTCAGGGCCGACCTAGGGTTTTGGTTAGCTGCCAGGAGCCCGGCAGGCCCTATCCACCGGCTCTGAAGCAAGCGGTGGGGTGGGCCTAGGTGAGGGCGCTGGCGAGCAGGATCCTGGGAGCCAACGTTTTTGCGCGGGGAGCCTTCAAAGGTCAGCGTGGGCTCGGAGGGCCCTGCCCGATCTCTTGCCCTGATTGACCGGCGGGGCCTCTAGCGGCTCGGGTGGCTGAAGGGCAGCAGGGTGAGTGCGGCACATGAGCTCGCGGTCCCCATCCCCAGCGTTGCGACGCCAGGCCCCTTGGGAAGTGCCCCTCGGTGGCCGACCTATGGTTAGGGTTAGCCTCCAGGAGCCCCGCAGGCCCGATACACCACCTGTGCGTCGAGCGGAGAGTTGGGCCGAGGTGAGGGTGCTGGTGAACATGAGCCTGGGCCCAAGCGTTTTGGTTCGGTGCGCCTTCCAAGGTCGGCAGGGGTTCGGAGGGCCCTGCCAGTTCTCCCACCCTGAATGAATGGCGGCGCCCCTAGCGGCCTGTGTGGGTTGGGGTGGCAGCGTGCATCCGGCGCTGGGGCTTGGGGGCCCCCAATCCCTGGCGTTGCAGCGCCAGGCCCCTTAGGAAGGGACCTTCAGGGGCTGTCCTAGGGTTAGGGTGAGCTCCCAGGAGGCCGGCAGGCCCGAGTCGCTGGCTCTGCGAAGAGCGGAGGTGCGGGCCGAGTTGAGGGTGATGCAGAGCGGGAGCGTGGTCCCCAGCGTTTTGGCGCCCTGGGCCTTCGACTGTTGCCATGGCTCAAAGGGCCCTGCCCGTTCTCCTGCCCTGAAGAACCTACGGTGCCCTTAGCAGCTCCCTTGGCGGTGGAGTGGCAGGGTGAGTCCATGCTGCGGCTCGTGGATCCCCAATCCCCAGCGTTGTGGGGCCAGGCCTCTTGGGAGGGGCTCCTCGTGGGCGGACCTAGGTTTAGAGTTAGCACCCAGGAGGCCAGCAGGCCCAATCCTCTGGCTGGGCGGCGAGAGGTGGGCGGCCCGAGGTAAAGGCGCTGGCGATCGGGAGCGTGGGCCCCTGCATTTTGGCGCAGGAGGCTTCAAATATCGCCGGTTTCTCCAGGGCCCTGTCCCTTCTCCCGCCCTGAATGACGGGCGGCGCCACTAGCGTCCCGGGTGGCGACGTGGCGGCAGGGTGAGTCTGGCTCTGGGTCTTGGGGTCCCTGATCCCCAGTGTAGCGGCACCAGGACCCTTGGGAGGGGCCCCTGGGTGGCTGACCTAGGGTTAGGGTTAGCCCCCAGGAGGCCGGCAGGTGGGATCCGGCCACTGTCCGGGGAGCGGAGGGCGGGGCCGAGGTGAGGGCGTTGGGGAGCGGGAGCGTGGGCACCAGCGTTTTGGCACGGGGAGCCTTGGAAGGCCACCGGGGGCTCGGAAGGCCCTGCCCCTTCTCTCGCCCTGAATGACCCGCAGTGCTCCTAGCGGCCTGGGTGGCGGCGTTGCGGTAGGGTGAGTGTGGCTCCGGGGCTTGAGGTTCCCGATCCCCGGCGAAGCGGCACCAGGACCCTTGGGAGGGGCCCCTGGGTGGCCGACCTAGGGTTAGGGTTAGCACCCGGGAGGCCGGCAGGCGGGATCCGCCCGCTGTGCGTGGAGCGGAGGGGCGGGCCGAGGTGAGGGCGCTGGCGAGCAAGAGCCTGGGCCCAAGCGTTTTGGCACCGGGGGCCTTCGAATGTCTCCGGGGACTCGGCGGGCCCTGCCCATTCTCCTCCCTGAATGACCGGCGGCGCCCCTAGCAGCCCAGGTGGCGGCGGGGCGGCATGTAAGTCCGGGCATAGGGCTCGGGGGCCCCAGTCCACCGCGTTGCGGCGCCAGGCCCCTTGGGAGGGGCCCCTCGGAGGCTGACCTAGGGTGAGGTTTAGCCCCTAGGATGCCGGCAGGCCCTATTCGCCAGCCGTGTGGAGACTGGAGTGGCGGACCGAGGTGAGGGCACTGGTGAGCGGGAGCGTGGGCCCGGGTGTTTTGGCGCGGGGGGCCTTTGAAGGTCGCCGTGTCTTGGAGGGCCCTGCCCGTGCTCCCGCCCTGAATGAACGGCACCACCCCAAGCCCCCGGGTGGCGGCTGGGTGGCAGGGTGAGTCCAGTGCTGAGGCTCGGGGGTCCCCAATCCCCAGCGTTGCGGCGCCAGATCCCTTGGGAGGGGCCCCTCGGGGGTCGATCTAGGGTTGCGGTTAGCCCCCAGGAGGCCGGTGGACCCGATCAGCGGCTGTGCGGCACGCGGAGGGTTGGGCCGAGGTGAGGGCGCTGGCGAGACTGAGCATGAGCCCAAGCGTTTTAGTGCGGGGGCCCTTCGAAGGTCAGTGGGGGCTCGGAGGGACCTGCCCGTTCTCCCGCTCTGAATGACCGGCGGGGCCCCTAGAGGCTCCGGTGCCTGAAGGGCAGCAGGGTGAGACCGGCACTTGGGTTGGGGTCCCCATTCCCGGCGTTGTGGCGCCAGGCCACTTGGGAAGGGCCCCTCCGTGGCCGAACTACAGTTAGGGTTAGCCCCCAGGAGGCCAGCAGGCCCGATACACCGCCTGTGCGTCGAGCGGAGCATTGGGCCGAGGTGAGGGTGCTGGTGAACATGAGCCCGGGCCCAAGCGTTTTGGTTCGGGGCGCCTTCGAAGGTCGGCGGGGGTTCGAAGGGCCCTGCCCCTTCTCCCACCCTGAATGAATGGCGGCGCCCCTAGCGGCCCGTGTGGGGCAGGGCGGCAGGGTGCATCCAGCGCTGGGGCTTGGGGGTTCCCAATCCCCGGCGTTGCGGCGCCAGGCCCCTTAGGAAGCGACCCTCGGGGCCGTCCTAGGGTTAGGGTTAGCGCCCAGGAGGCCGGCAGGCCCGATCCGCCGGCTGTGCGAGGAGTGGAGATGCAGGCCGAGTTGAGGGCGATGGCGAGCGGGAGCTGGGCCCCAGCGTTTTGGCGTCCTGGGCCTTTGAATGTTGCCATGGCTCGGAGGGCCCTGCCCTTTCTCCTGCCCTGAAGAACCAGCAAGGCCCCTAGCGGCTCCGTTGGCAGTGGGGCGGCAGGGTGAATCCCAGGCTGCGGCTCGGGGATCCCCAATCCCCGGCGTTGTGGTGCCAGGCCCCTTGGGAGGGGCTCCTCGTGGGCCGACCCAGGGTTAGAGTTAGCCCCCATAAGGCCGGCAGGCCAGATCCTCTGGCTGGGCGGTGAGAGGTGGGCGGGCCGAGGTAAAGGCGCTGGGGTGCGGGATTGTGGGCCCCTGCATTTTGGGGTGGGAGGCTTCAAATGTCGCCGGTTTCTCCAGGGCCCTGTCAGTTCTCCCGCCCTGAATGACCGGCGGCGCCCCTCGCGGCCCGGGTGGCAGCGTTGTGGGAGGGTGAGTCTGGCTTTGGGGCTTGGGGTTCCAGATCCCTGGCGTAGTGGCACCAAAACCCTTGGGAGGGGCCCCTGGGGGGCCGACCTAGGGTTAGGGTTAGCCCCCAGGAGACCGTCAGGCCCAACCACACACTGTGCGGCGAGCTGAGGTGCGGCCCGAGGTGAAGGCGCTGGGGAGCGGGAGCGTGGGCACCAGCGTTTTGGCACGGGGAGCCTTTGAAGGTCACCGGGGACTCAGAAGGCCCTGCCCTTCTCTCGCCCTCTATGACCCGCGGCGCCCCTAGCGGCCCAGGTGGGGACAGTGCGGCAGGGTGAGTCCGGCTCTGGGGCTCTGAGTTACCAATCCCCAGCATTGCAGAGCCAGGCCGCTTGGGATGTCCCCTCAGGGCCGACCTAGGGTTTTGGTTAGCTGCCAGGAGCCCGGCAGGCCCTATCCACCGGCTCTGAAGCAAGCGGTGGGGTGGGCCTAGGTGAGGGCGCTGGCGAGCAGGATCCTGGGAGCCAACGTTTTTGCGCGGGGAGCCTTCAAAGGTCAGCGTGGGCTCGGAGGGCCCTGCCCGATCTCTTGCCCTGATTGACCGGCGGGGCCTCTAGCGGCTCGGGTGGCTGAAGGGCAGCAGGGTGAGTGCGGCACATGAGCTCGGGGTCCCCATCCCCAGCGTTGCGACGCCAGGCCCCTTGGGAAGTGCCCCTCGGTGGCCGACCTATGGTTAGGGTTAGCCTCCAGGAGCCCCGCAGGCCCGATACACCACCTGTGCGTCGAGCGGAGAGTTGGGCCGAGGTGAGGGTGCTGGTGAACATGAGCCTGGGCCCAAGCGTTTTGGTTCGGTGCGCCTTCCAAGGTCGGCAGGGGTTCGGAGGGCCCTGCCAGTTCTCCCACCCTGAATGAATGGCGGCGCCCCTAGCGGCCTGTGTGGGTTGGGGTGGCAGCGTGCATCCGGCGCTGGGGCTTGGGGGCCCCCAATCCCTGGCGTTGCAGCGCCAGGCCCCTTAGGAAGGGACCTTCAGGGGCTGTCCTAGGGTTAGGGTGAGCTCCCAGGAGGCCGGCAGGCCCGAGTCGCTGGCTCTGCGAAGAGCGGAGGTGCGGGCCGAGTTGAGGGTGATGCAGAGCGGGAGCGTGGTCCCCAGCGTTTTGGCGCCCTGGGCCTTCGACTGTTGCCATGGCTCAAAGGGCCCTGCCCGTTCTCCTGCCCTGAAGAACCTACGGTGCCCTTAGCAGCTCCCTTGGCGGTGGAGTGGCAGGGTGAGTCCATGCTGCGGCTCGTGGATCCCCAATCCCCAGCGTTGTGGGGCCAGGCCTCTTGGGAGGGGCTCCTCGTGGGCGGACCTAGGTTTAGAGTTAGCACCCAGGAGGCCAGCAGGCCCAATCCTCTGGCTGGGCGGCGAGAGGTGGGCGGCCCGAGGTAAAGGCGCTGGCGATCGGGAGCGTGGGCCCCTGCATTTTGGCGCAGGAGGCTTCAAATATCGCCGGTTTCTCCAGGGCCCTGTCCCTTCTCCCGCCCTGAATGACGGGCGGCGCCACTAGCGTCCCGGGTGGCGACGTGGCGGCAGGGTGAGTCTGGCTCTGGGTCTTGGGGTCCCTGATCCCCAGTGTAGCGGCACCAGGACCCTTGGGAGGGGCCCCTGGGTGGCTGACCTAGGGTTAGGGTTAGCCCCCAGGAGGCCGGCAGGTGGGATCCGGCCACTGTCCGGGGAGCGGAGGGCGGGGCCGAGGTGAGGGCGTTGGGGAGCGGGAGCGTGGGCACCAGCGTTTTGGCACGGGGAGCCTTGGAAGGCCACCGGGGGCTCGGAAGGCCCTGCCCCTTCTCTCGCCCTGAATGACCCGCAGTGCTCCTAGCGGCCTGGGTGGCGGCGTTGCGGTAGGGTGAGTGTGGCTCTGGGGCTTGAGGTTCCCGATCCCCGGCGAAGCGGCACCAGGACCCTTGGGAGGGGCCCCTGGGTGGCCGACCTAGGGTTAGGGTTAGCACCCGGGAGGCCGGCAGGCGGGATCCGCCCGCTGTGCGTGGAGCGGAGGGGCGGGCCGAGGTGAGGGCGCTGGCGAGCAAGAGCCTGGGCCCAAGCGTTTTGGCACCGGGGGCCTTCGAATGTCTCCGGGGACTCGGCGGGCCCTGCCCATTCTCCTCCCTGAATGACCGGCGGCGCCCCTAGCAGCCCAGGTGGCGGCGGGGCGGCATGTAAGTCCGGGCATAGGGCTCGGGGGCCCCAGTCCACCGCGTTGCGGCGCCAGGCCCCTTGGGAGGGGCCCCTCGGAGGCTGACCTAGGGTGAGGTTTAGCCCCTAGGATGCCGGCAGGCCCTATTCGCCAGCCGTGTGGAGACTGGAGTGGCGGACCGAGGTGAGGGCACTGGTGAGCGGGAGCGTGGGCCCGGGTGTTTTGGCGCGGGGGGCCTTTGAAGGTCGCCGTGTCTTGGAGGGCCCTGCCCGTGCTCCCGCCCTGAATGAACGGCACCACCCCAAGCCCCCGGGTGGCGGCTGGGTGGCAGGGTGAGTCCAGTGCTGAGGCTCGGGGGTCCCCAATCCCCAGCGTTGCGGCGCCAGATCCCTTGGGAGGGGCCCCTCGGGGGTCGATCTAGGGTTGCGGTTAGCCCCCAGGAGGCCGGTGGACCCGATCAGCGGCTGTGCGGCACGCGGAGGGTTGGGCCGAGGTGAGGGCGCTGGCGAGACTGAGCATGAGCCCAAGCGTTTTAGTGCGGGGGCCCTTCGAAGGTCAGTGGGGGCTCGGAGGGACCTGCCCGTTCTCCCGCTCTGAATGACCGGCGGGGCCCCTAGAGGCTCCGGTGCCTGAAGGGCAGCAGGGTGAGACCGGCACTTGGGTTGGGGTCCCCATTCCCGGCGTTGTGGCGCCAGGCCACTTGGGAAGGGCCCCTCCGTGGCCGAACTACAGTTAGGGTTAGCCCCCAGGAGGCCAGCAGGCCCGATACACCGCCTGTGCGTCGAGCGGAGCGTTGGGCCGAGGTGAGGGTGCTGGTGAACATGAGCCCGGGCCCAAGCGTTTTGGTTCGGGGCGCCTTCGAAGGTCGGCGGGGGTTCGAAGGGCCCTGCCCGTTCTCCCACCCTGAATGAATGGCGGCGCCCCTAGCGGCACGTGTGGGGCAGGGCGGCAGGGTGCATCCAGCGCTGGGGCTTGGGGGTTCCCAATCCCCGGCGTTGCGGCGCCAGGCCCCTTAGGAAGCGACCCTCGGGGCCGTCCTAGGGTTAGGGTTAGCGCCCAGGAGGCCGGCAGGCCCGATCCGCCGGCTGTGCGAGGAGTGGAGATGCAGGCCGAGTTGAGGGCGATGGCGAGCGGGAGCTGGGCCCCAGCGTTTTGGCGTCCTGGGCCTTTGAATGTTGCCATGGCTCGGAGGGCCCTGCCCTTTCTCCTGCCCTGAAGAACCAGCAAGGCCCCTAGCGGCTCCGTTGGCAGTGGGGCGGCAGGGTGAATCCCAGGCTGCGGCTCGGGGATCCCCAATCCCCGGCGTTGTGGTGCCAGGCCCCTTGGGAGGGGCTCCTCGTGGGCCGACCCAGGGTTAGAGTTAGCCCCCATAAGGCCGGCAGGCCAGATCCTCTGGCTGGGCGGTGAGAGGTGGGCGGGCCGAGGTAAAGGCGCTGGGGTGCGGGATTGTGGGCCCCTGCATTTTGGGGTGGGAGGCTTCAAATGTCGCCGGTTTCTCCAGGGCCCTGTCAGTTCTCCCGCCCTGAATGACCGGCGGCGCCCCTCGCGGCCCGGGTGGCAGCGTTGTGGGAGGGTGAGTCTGGCTTTGGGGCTTGGGGTTCCAGATCCCTGGCGTAGTGGCACCAAAACCCTTGGGAGGGGCCCCTGGGGGGCCGACCTAGGGTTAGGGTTAGCCCCCAGGAGACCGTCAGGCCCAACCACACACTGTGCGGCGAGCTGAGGTGCGGCCCGAGGTGAAGGCGCTGGGGAGCGGGAGCGTGGGCACCAGCGTTTTGGCACGGGGAGCCTTTGAAGGTCACCGGGGACTCAGAAGGCCCTGCCCTTCTCTCGCCCTCTATGACCCGCGGCGCCCCTAGCGGCCCAGGTGGGGACAGTGCGGCAGGGTGAGTCCGGCTCTGGGGCTCTGAGTTACCAATCCCCAGCATTGCAGAGCCAGGCCGCTTGGGATGTCCCCTCAGGGCCGACCTAGGGTTTTGGTTAGCTGCCAGGAGCCCGGCAGGCCCTATCCACCGGCTCTGAAGCAAGCGGTGGGGTGGGCCTAGGTGAGGGCGCTGGCGAGCAGGATCCTGGGAGCCAACGTTTTTGCGCGGGGAGCCTTCAAAGGTCAGCGTGGGCTCGGAGGGCCCTGCCCGATCTCTTGCCCTGATTGACCGGCGGGGCCTCTAGCGGCTCGGGTGGCTGAAGGGCAGCAGGGTGAGTGCGGCACATGAGCTCGCGGTCCCCATCCCCAGCGTTGCGACGCCAGGCCCCTTGGGAAGTGCCCCTCGGTGGCCGACCTATGGTTAGGGTTAGCCTCCAGGAGCCCCGCAGGCCCGATACACCACCTGTGCGTCGAGCGGAGAGTTGGGCCGAGGTGAGGGTGCTGGTGAACATGAGCCTGGGCCCAAGCGTTTTGGTTCGGTGCGCCTTCCAAGGTCGGCAGGGGTTCGGAGGGCCCTGCCAGTTCTCCCACCCTGAATGAATGGCGGCGCCCCTAGCGGCCTGTGTGGGTTGGGGTGGCAGCGTGCATCCGGCGCTGGGGCTTGGGGGCCCCCAATCCCTGGCGTTGCAGCGCCAGGCCCCTTAGGAAGGGACCTTCAGGGGCTGTCCTAGGGTTAGGGTGAGCTCCCAGGAGGCCGGCAGGCCCGAGTCGCTGGCTCTGCGAAGAGCGGAGGTGCGGGCCGAGTTGAGGGTGATGCAGAGCGGGAGCGTGGTCCCCAGCGTTTTGGCGCCCTGGGCCTTCGACTGTTGCCATGGCTCAAAGGGCCCTGCCCGTTCTCCTGCCCTGAAGAACCTACGGTGCCCTTAGCAGCTCCCTTGGCGGTGGAGTGGCAGGGTGAGTCCATGCTGCGGCTCGTGGATCCCCAATCCCCAGCGTTGTGGGGCCAGGCCTCTTGGGAGGGGCTCCTCGTGGGCGGACCTAGGTTTAGAGTTAGCACCCAGGAGGCCAGCAGGCCCAATCCTCTGGCTGGGCGGCGAGAGGTGGGCGGCCCGAGGTAAAGGCGCTGGCGATCGGGAGCGTGGGCCCCTGCATTTTGGCGCAGGAGGCTTCAAATATCGCCGGTTTCTCCAGGGCCCTGTCCCTTCTCCCGCCCTGAATGACGGGCGGCGCCACTAGCGTCCCGGGTGGCGACGTGGCGGCAGGGTGAGTCTGGCTCTGGGTCTTGGGGTCCCTGATCCCCAGTGTAGCGGCACCAGGACCCTTGGGAGGGGCCCCTGGGTGGCTGACCTAGGGTTAGGGTTAGCCCCCAGGAGGCCGGCAGGTGGGATCCGGCCACTGTCCGGGGAGCGGAGGGCGGGGCCGAGGTGAGGGCGTTGGGGAGCGGGAGCGTGGGCACCAGCGTTTTGGCACGGGGAGCCTTGGAAGGCCACCGGGGGCTCGGAAGGCCCTGCCCCTTCTCTCGCCCTGAATGACCCGCAGTGCTCCTAGCGGCCTGGGTGGCGGCGTTGCGGTAGGGTGAGTGTGGCTCTGGGGCTTGAGGTTCCCGATCCCCGGCGAAGCGGCACCAGGACCCTTGGGAGGGGCCCCTGGGTGGCCGACCTAGGGTTAGGGTTAGCACCCGGGAGGCCGGCAGGCGGGATCCGCCCGCTGTGCGTGGAGCGGAGGGGCGGGCCGAGGTGAGGGCGCTGGCGAGCAAGAGCCTGGGCCCAAGCGTTTTGGCACCGGGGGCCTTCGAATGTCTCCGGGGACTCGGCGGGCCCTGCCCATTCTCCTCCCTGAATGACCGGCGGCGCCCCTAGCAGCCCAGGTGGCGGCGGGGCGGCATGTAAGTCCGGGCATAGGGCTCGGGGGCCCCAGTCCACCGCGTTGCGGCGCCAGGCCCCTTGGGAGGGGCCCCTCGGAGGCTGACCTAGGGTGAGGTTTAGCCCCTAGGATGCCGGCAGGCCCTATTCGCCAGCCGTGTGGAGACTGGAGTGGCGGACCGAGGTGAGGGCACTGGTGAGCGGGAGCGTGGGCCCGGGTGTTTTGGCGCGGGGGGCCTTTGAAGGTCGCCGTGTCTTGGAGGGCCCTGCCCGTGCTCCCGCCCTGAATGAACGGCACCACCCCAAGCCCCCGGGTGGCGGCTGGGTGGCAGGGTGAGTCCAGTGCTGAGGCTCGGGGGTCCCCAATCCCCAGCGTTGCGGCGCCAGATCCCTTGGGAGGGGCCCCTCGGGGGTCGATCTAGGGTTGCGGTTAGCCCCCAGGAGGCCGGTGGACCCGATCAGCGGCTGTGCGGCACGCGGAGGGTTGGGCCGAGGTGAGGGCGCTGGCGAGACTGAGCATGAGCCCAAGCGTTTTAGTGCGGGGGCCCTTCGAAGGTCAGTGGGGGCTCGGAGGGACCTGCCCGTTCTCCCGCTCTGAATGACCGGCGGGGCCCCTAGAGGCTCCGGTGCCTGAAGGGCAGCAGGGTGAGACCGGCACTTGGGTTGGGGTCCCCATTCCCGGCGTTGTGGCGCCAGGCCACTTGGGAAGGGCCCCTCCGTGGCCGAACTACAGTTAGGGTTAGCCCCCAGGAGGCCAGCAGGCCCGATACACCGCCTGTGCGTCGAGCGGAGCGTTGGGCCGAGGTGAGGGTGCTGGTGAACATGAGCCCGGGCCCAAGCGTTTTGGTTCGGGGCGCCTTCGAAGGTCGGCGGGGGTTCGAAGGGCCCTGCCCGTTCTCCCACCCTGAATGAATGGCGGCGCCCCTAGCGGCACGTGTGGGGCAGGGCGGCAGGGTGCATCCAGCGCTGGGGCTTGGGGGTTCCCAATCCCCGGCGTTGCGGCGCCAGGCCCCTTAGGAAGCGACCCTCGGGGCCGTCCTAGGGTTAGGGTTAGCGCCCAGGAGGCCGGCAGGCCCGATCCGCCGGCTGTGCGAGGAGTGGAGATGCAGGCCGAGTTGAGGGCGATGGCGAGCGGGAGCTGGGCCCCAGCGTTTTGGCGTCCTGGGCCTTTGAATGTTGCCATGGCTCGGAGGGCCCTGCCCTTTCTCCTGCCCTGAAGAACCAGCAAGGCCCCTAGCGGCTCCGTTGGCAGTGGGGCGGCAGGGTGAATCCCAGGCTGCGGCTCGGGGATCCCCAATCCCCGGCGTTGTGGTGCCAGGCCCCTTGGGAGGGGCTCCTCGTGGGCCGACCCAGGGTTAGAGTTAGCCCCCATAAGGCCGGCAGGCCAGATCCTCTGGCTGGGCGGTGAGAGGTGGGCGGGCCGAGGTAAAGGCGCTGGGGTGCGGGATTGTGGGCCCCTGCATTTTGGGGTGGGAGGCTTCAAATGTCGCCGGTTTCTCCAGGGCCCTGTCAGTTCTCCCGCCCTGAATGACCGGCGGCGCCCCTCGCGGCCCGGGTGGCAGCGTTGTGGGAGGGTGAGTCTGGCTTTGGGGCTTGGGGTTCCAGATCCCTGGCGTAGTGGCACCAAAACCCTTGGGAGGGGCCCCTGGGGGGCCGACCTAGGGTTAGGGTTAGCCCCCAGGAGACCGTCAGGCCCAACCACACACTGTGCGGCGAGCTGAGGTGCGGCCCGAGGTGAAGGCGCTGGGGAGCGGGAGCGTGGGCACCAGCGTTTTGGCACGGGGAGCCTTTGAAGGTCACCGGGGACTCAGAAGGCCCTGCCCTTCTCTCGCCCTCTATGACCCGCGGCGCCCCTAGCGGCCCAGGTGGGGACAGTGCGGCAGGGTGAGTCCGGCTCTGGGGCTCTGAGTTACCAATCCCCAGCATTGCAGAGCCAGGCCGCTTGGGATGTCCCCTCAGGGCCGACCTAGGGTTTTGGTTAGCTGCCAGGAGCCCGGCAGGCCCTATCCACCGGCTCTGAAGCAAGCGGTGGGGTGGGCCTAGGTGAGGGCGCTGGCGAGCAGGATCCTGGGAGCCAACGTTTTTGCGCGGGGAGCCTTCAAAGGTCAGCGTGGGCTCGGAGGGCCCTGCCCGATCTCTTGCCCTGATTGACCGGCGGGGCCTCTAGCGGCTCGGGTGGCTGAAGGGCAGCAGGGTGAGTGCGGCACATGAGCTCGCGGTCCCCATCCCCAGCGTTGCGACGCCAGGCCCCTTGGGAAGTGCCCCTCGGTGGCCGACCTATGGTTAGGGTTAGCCTCCAGGAGCCCCGCAGGCCCGATACACCACCTGTGCGTCGAGCGGAGAGTTGGGCCGAGGTGAGGGTGCTGGTGAACATGAGCCTGGGCCCAAGCGTTTTGGTTCGGTGCGCCTTCCAAGGTCGGCAGGGGTTCGGAGGGCCCTGCCAGTTCTCCCACCCTGAATGAATGGCGGCGCCCCTAGCGGCCTGTGTGGGTTGGGGTGGCAGCGTGCATCCGGCGCTGGGGCTTGGGGGCCCCCAATCCCTGGCGTTGCAGCGCCAGGCCCCTTAGGAAGGGACCTTCAGGGGCTGTCCTAGGGTTAGGGTGAGCTCCCAGGAGGCCGGCAGGCCCGAGTCGCTGGCTCTGCGAAGAGCGGAGGTGCGGGCCGAGTTGAGGGTGATGCAGAGCGGGAGCGTGGTCCCCAGCGTTTTGGCGCCCTGGGCCTTCGACTGTTGCCATGGCTCAAAGGGCCCTGCCCGTTCTCCTGCCCTGAAGAACCTACGGTGCCCTTAGCAGCTCCCTTGGCGGTGGAGTGGCAGGGTGAGTCCATGCTGCGGCTCGTGGATCCCCAATCCCCAGCGTTGTGGGGCCAGGCCTCTTGGGAGGGGCTCCTCGTGGGCGGACCTAGGTTTAGAGTTAGCACCCAGGAGGCCAGCAGGCCCAATCCTCTGGCTGGGCGGCGAGAGGTGGGCGGCCCGAGGTAAAGGCGCTGGCGATCGGGAGCGTGGGCCCCTGCATTTTGGCGCAGGAGGCTTCAAATATCGCCGGTTTCTCCAGGGCCCTGTCCCTTCTCCCGCCCTGAATGACGGGCGGCGCCACTAGCGTCCCGGGTGGCGACGTGGCGGCAGGGTGAGTCTGGCTCTGGGTCTTGGGGTCCCTGATCCCCAGTGTAGCGGCACCAGGACCCTTGGGAGGGGCCCCTGGGTGGCTGACCTAGGGTTAGGGTTAGCCCCCAGGAGGCCGGCAGGTGGGATCCGGCCACTGTCCGGGGAGCGGAGGGCGGGGCCGAGGTGAGGGCGTTGGGGAGCGGGAGCGTGGGCACCAGCGTTTTGGCACGGGGAGCCTTGGAAGGCCACCGGGGGCTCGGAAGGCCCTGCCCCTTCTCTCGCCCTGAATGACCCGCAGTGCTCCTAGCGGCCTGGGTGGCGGCGTTGCGGTAGGGTGAGTGTGGCTCCGGGGCTTGAGGTTCCCGATCCCCGGCGAAGCGGCACCAGGACCCTTGGGAGGGGCCCCTGGGTGGCCGACCTAGGGTTAGGGTTAGCACCCGGGAGGCCGGCAGGCGGGATCCGCCCGCTGTGCGTGGAGCGGAGGGGCGGGCCGAGGTGAGGGCGCTGGCGAGCAAGAGCCTGGGCCCAAGCGTTTTGGCACCGGGGGCCTTCGAATGTCTCCGGGGACTCGGCGGGCCCTGCCCATTCTCCTCCCTGAATGACCGGCGGCGCCCCTAGCAGCCCAGGTGGCGGCGGGGCGGCATGTAAGTCCGGGCATAGGGCTCGGGGGCCCCAGTCCACCGCGTTGCGGCGCCAGGCCCCTTGGGAGGGGCCCCTCGGAGGCTGACCTAGGGTGAGGTTTAGCCCCTAGGATGCCGGCAGGCCCTATTCGCCAGCCGTGTGGAGACTGGAGTGGCGGACCGAGGTGAGGGCACTGGTGAGCGGGAGCGTGGGCCCGGGTGTTTTGGCGCGGGGGGCCTTTGAAGGTCGCCGTGTCTTGGAGGGCCCTGCCCGTGCTCCCGCCCTGAATGAACGGCACCACCCCAAGCCCCCGGGTGGCGGCTGGGTGGCAGGGTGAGTCCAGTGCTGAGGCTCGGGGGTCCCCAATCCCCAGCGTTGCGGCGCCAGATCCCTTGGGAGGGGCCCCTCGGGGGTCGATCTAGGGTTGCGGTTAGCCCCCAGGAGGCCGGTGGACCCGATCAGCGGCTGTGCGGCACGCGGAGGGTTGGGCCGAGGTGAGGGCGCTGGCGAGACTGACCATGAGCCCAAGCGTTTTAGTGCGGGGGCCCTTCGAAGGTCAGTGGGGGCTCGGAGGGACCTGCCCGTTCTCCCGCTCTGAATGACCGGCGGGGCCCCTAGAGGCTCCGGTGCCTGAAGGGCAGCAGGGTGAGACCGGCACTTGGGTTGGGGTCCCCATTCCCGGCGTTGTGGCGCCAGGCCACTTGGGAAGGGCCCCTCCGTGGCCGAACTACAGTTAGGGTTAGCCCCCAGGAGGCCAGCAGGCCCGATACACCGCCTGTGCGTCGAGCGGAGCATTGGGCCGAGGTGAGGGTGCTGGTGAACATGAGCCCGGGCCCAAGCGTTTTGGTTCGGGGCGCCTTCGAAGGTCGGCGGGGGTTCGAAGGGCCCTGCCCCTTCTCCCACCCTGAATGAATGGCGGCGCCCCTAGCGGCCCGTGTGGGGCAGGGCGGCAGGGTGCATCCAGCGCTGGGGCTTGGGGGTTCCCAATCCCCGGCGTTGCGGCGCCAGGCCCCTTAGGAAGCGACCCTCGGGGCCGTCCTAGGGTTAGGGTTAGCGCCCAGGAGGCCGGCAGGCCCGATCCGCCGGCTGTGCGAGGAGTGGAGATGCAGGCCGAGTTGAGGGCGATGGCGAGCGGGAGCTGGGCCCCAGCGTTTTGGCGTCCTGGGCCTTTGAATGTTGCCATGGCTCGGAGGGCCCTGCCCTTTCTCCTGCCCTGAAGAACCAGCAAGGCCCCTAGCGGCTCCGTTGGCAGTGGGGCGGCAGGGTGAATCCCAGGCTGCGGCTCGGGGATCCCCAATCCCCGGCGTTGTGGTGCCAGGCCCCTTGGGAGGGGCTCCTCGTGGGCCGACCCAGGGTTAGAGTTAGCCCCCATAAGGCCGGCAGGCCAGATCCTCTGGCTGGGCGGTGAGAGGTGGGCGGGCCGAGGTAAAGGCGCTGGGGTGCGGGATTGTGGGCCCCTGCATTTTGGGGTGGGAGGCTTCAAATGTCGCCGGTTTCTCCAGGGCCCTGTCAGTTCTCCCGCCCTGAATGACCGGCGGCGCCCCTCGCGGCCCGGGTGGCAGCGTTGTGGGAGGGTGAGTCTGGCTTTGGGGCTTGGGGTTCCAGATCCCTGGCGTAGTGGCACCAAAACCCTTGGGAGGGGCCCCTGGGGGGCCGACCTAGGGTTAGGGTTAGCCCCCAGGAGACCGTCAGGCCCAACCACACACTGTGCGGCGAGCTGAGGTGCGGCCCGAGGTGAAGGCGCTGGGGAGCGGGAGCGTGGGCACCAGCGTTTTGGCACGGGGAGCCTTTGAAGGTCACCGGGGACTCAGAAGGCCCTGCCCTTCTCTCGCCCTCTATGACCCGCGGCGCCCCTAGCGGCCCAGGTGGGGACAGTGCGGCAGGGTGAGTCCGGCTCTGGGGCTCTGAGTTACCAATCCCCAGCATTGCAGAGCCAGGCCGCTTGGGATGTCCCCTCAGGGCCGACCTAGGGTTTTGGTTAGCTGCCAGGAGCCCGGCAGGCCCTATCCACCGGCTCTGAAGCAAGCGGTGGGGTGGGCCTAGGTGAGGGCGCTGGCGAGCAGGATCCTGGGAGCCAACGTTTTTGCGCGGGGAGCCTTCAAAGGTCAGCGTGGGCTCGGAGGGCCCTGCCCGATCTCTTGCCCTGATTGACCGGCGGGGCCTCTAGCGGCTCGGGTGGCTGAAGGGCAGCAGGGTGAGTGCGGCACATGAGCTCGGGGTCCCCATCCCCAGCGTTGCGACGCCAGGCCCCTTGGGAAGTGCCCCTCGGTGGCCGACCTATGGTTAGGGTTAGCCTCCAGGAGCCCCGCAGGCCCGATACACCACCTGTGCGTCGAGCGGAGAGTTGGGCCGAGGTGAGGGTGCTGGTGAACATGAGCCTGGGCCCAAGCGTTTTGGTTCGGTGCGCCTTCCAAGGTCGGCAGGGGTTCGGAGGGCCCTGCCAGTTCTCCCACCCTGAATGAATGGCGGCGCCCCTAGCGGCCTGTGTGGGTTGGGGTGGCAGCGTGCATCCGGCGCTGGGGCTTGGGGGCCCCCAATCCCTGGCGTTGCAGCGCCAGGCCCCTTAGGAAGGGACCTTCAGGGGCTGTCCTAGGGTTAGGGTGAGCTCCCAGGAGGCCGGCAGGCCCGAGTCGCTGGCTCTGCGAAGAGCGGAGGTGCGGGCCGAGTTGAGGGTGATGCAGAGCGGGAGCGTGGTCCCCAGCGTTTTGGCGCCCTGGGCCTTCGACTGTTGCCATGGCTCAAAGGGCCCTGCCCGTTCTCCTGCCCTGAAGAACCTACGGTGCCCTTAGCAGCTCCCTTGGCGGTGGAGTGGCAGGGTGAGTCCATGCTGCGGCTCGTGGATCCCCAATCCCCAGCGTTGTGGGGCCAGGCCTCTTGGGAGGGGCTCCTCGTGGGCGGACCTAGGTTTAGAGTTAGCACCCAGGAGGCCAGCAGGCCCAATCCTCTGGCTGGGCGGCGAGAGGTGGGCGGCCCGAGGTAAAGGCGCTGGCGATCGGGAGCGTGGGCCCCTGCATTTTGGCGCAGGAGGCTTCAAATATCGCCGGTTTCTCCAGGGCCCTGTCCCTTCTCCCGCCCTGAATGACGGGCGGCGCCACTAGCGTCCCGGGTGGCGACGTGGCGGCAGGGTGAGTCTGGCTCTGGGTCTTGGGGTCCCTGATCCCCAGTGTAGCGGCACCAGGACCCTTGGGAGGGGCCCCTGGGTGGCTGACCTAGGGTTAGGGTTAGCCCCCAGGAGGCCGGCAGGTGGGATCCGGCCACTGTCCGGGGAGCGGAGGGCGGGGCCGAGGTGAGGGCGTTGGGGAGCGGGAGCGTGGGCACCAGCGTTTTGGCACGGGGAGCCTTGGAAGGCCACCGGGGGCTCGGAAGGCCCTGCCCCTTCTCTCGCCCTGAATGACCCGCAGTGCTCCTAGCGGCCTGGGTGGCGGCGTTGCGGTAGGGTGAGTGTGGCTCTGGGGCTTGAGGTTCCCGATCCCCGGCGAAGCGGCACCAGGACCCTTGGGAGGGGCCCCTGGGTGGCCGACCTAGGGTTAGGGTTAGCACCCGGGAGGCCGGCAGGCGGGATCCGCCCGCTGTGCGTGGAGCGGAGGGGCGGGCCGAGGTGAGGGCGCTGGCGAGCAAGAGCCTGGGCCCAAGCGTTTTGGCACCGGGGGCCTTCGAATGTCTCCGGGGACTCGGCGGGCCCTGCCCATTCTCCTCCCTGAATGACCGGCGGCGCCCCTAGCAGCCCAGGTGGCGGCGGGGCGGCATGTAAGTCCGGGCATAGGGCTCGGGGGCCCCAGTCCACCGCGTTGCGGCGCCAGGCCCCTTGGGAGGGGCCCCTCGGAGGCTGACCTAGGGTGAGGTTTAGCCCCTAGGATGCCGGCAGGCCCTATTCGCCAGCCGTGTGGAGACTGGAGTGGCGGACCGAGGTGAGGGCACTGGTGAGCGGGAGCGTGGGCCCGGGTGTTTTGGCGCGGGGGGCCTTTGAAGGTCGCCGTGTCTTGGAGGGCCCTGCCCGTGCTCCCGCCCTGAATGAACGGCACCACCCCAAGCCCCCGGGTGGCGGCTGGGTGGCAGGGTGAGTCCAGTGCTGAGGCTCGGGGGTCCCCAATCCCCAGCGTTGCGGCGCCAGATCCCTTGGGAGGGGCCCCTCGGGGGTCGATCTAGGGTTGCGGTTAGCCCCCAGGAGGCCGGTGGACCCGATCAGCGGCTGTGCGGCACGCGGAGGGTTGGGCCGAGGTGAGGGCGCTGGCGAGACTGACCATGAGCCCAAGCGTTTTAGTGCGGGGGCCCTTCGAAGGTCAGTGGGGGCTCGGAGGGACCTGCCCGTTCTCCCGCTCTGAATGACCGGCGGGGCCCCTAGAGGCTCCGGTGCCTGAAGGGCAGCAGGGTGAGACCGGCACTTGGGTTGGGGTCCCCATTCCCGGCGTTGTGGCGCCAGGCCACTTGGGAAGGGCCCCTCCGTGGCCGAACTACAGTTAGGGTTAGCCCCCAGGAGGCCGGCAGGTGGGATCCGGCCACTGTCCGGGGAGCGGAGGGCGGGGCCGAGGTGAGGGCGTTGGGGAGCGGGAGCGTGGGCACCAGCGTTTTGGCACGGGGAGCCTTGGAAGGCCACCGGGGGCTCGGAAGGCCCTGCCCCTTCTCTCGCCCTGAATGACCCGCAGTGCTCCTAGCGGCCTGGGTGGCGGCGTTGCGGTAGGGTGAGTGTGGCTCTGGGGCTTGAGGTTCCCGATCCCCGGCGAAGCGGCACCAGGACCCTTGGGAGGGGCCCCTGGGTGGCCGACCTAGGGTTAGGGTTAGCACCCGGGAGGCCGGCAGGCGGGATCCGCCCGCTGTGCGTGGAGCGGAGGGGCGGGCCGAGGTGAGGGCGCTGGCGAGCAAGAGCCTGGGCCCAAGCGTTTTGGCACCGGGGGCCTTCGAATGTCTCCGGGGACTCGGCGGGCCCTGCCCATTCTCCTCCCTGAATGACCGGCGGCGCCCCTAGCAGCCCAGGTGGCGGCGGGGCGGCATGTAAGTCCGGGCATAGGGCTCGGGGGCCCCAGTCCACCGCGTTGCGGCGCCAGGCCCCTTGGGAGGGGCCCCTCGGAGGCTGACCTAGGGTGAGGTTTAGCCCCTAGGATGCCGGCAGGCCCTATTCGCCAGCCGTGTGGAGACTGGAGTGGCGGACCGAGGTGAGGGCACTGGTGAGCGGGAGCGTGGGCCCGGGTGTTTTGGCGCGGGGGGCCTTTGAAGGTCGCCGTGTCTTGGAGGGCCCTGCCCGTGCTCCCGCCCTGAATGAACGGCACCACCCCAAGCCCCCGGGTGGCGGCTGGGTGGCAGGGTGAGTCCAGTGCTGAGGCTCGGGGGTCCCCAATCCCCAGCGTTGCGGCGCCAGATCCCTTGGGAGGGGCCCCTCGGGGGTCGATCTAGGGTTGCGGTTAGCCCCCAGGAGGCCGGTGGACCCGATCAGCGGCTGTGCGGCACGCGGAGGGTTGGGCCGAGGTGAGGGCGCTGGCGAGACTGACCATGAGCCCAAGCGTTTTAGTGCGGGGGCCCTTCGAAGGTCAGTGGGGGCTCGGAGGGACCTGCCCGTTCTCCCGCTCTGAATGACCGGCGGGGCCCCTAGAGGCTCCGGTGCCTGAAGGGCAGCAGGGTGAGACCGGCACTTGGGTTGGGGTCCCCATTCCCGGCGTTGTGGCGCCAGGCCACTTGGGAAGGGCCCCTCCGTGGCCGAACTACAGTTAGGGTTAGCCCCCAGGAGGCCAGCAGGCCCGATACACCGCCTGTGCGTCGAGCGGAGCGTTGGGCCGAGGTGAGGGTGCTGGTGAACATGAGCCCGGGCCCAAGCGTTTTGGTTCGGGGCGCCTTCGAAGGTCGGCGGGGGTTCGAAGGGCCCTGCCCGTTCTCCCACCCTGAATGAATGGCGGCGCCCCTAGCGGCACGTGTGGGGCAGGGCGGCAGGGTGCATCCAGCGCTGGGGCTTGGGGGTTCCCAATCCCCGGCGTTGCGGCGCCAGGCCCCTTAGGAAGCGACCCTCGGGGCCGTCCTAGGGTTAGGGTTAGCGCCCAGGAGGCCGGCAGGCCCGATCCGCCGGCTGTGCGAGGAGTGGAGATGCAGGCCGAGTTGAGGGCGATGGCGAGCGGGAGCTGGGCCCCAGCGTTTTGGCGTCCTGGGCCTTTGAATGTTGCCATGGCTCGGAGGGCCCTGCCCTTTCTCCTGCCCTGAAGAACCAGCAAGGCCCCTAGCGGCTCCGTTGGCAGTGGGGCGGCAGGGTGAATCCCAGGCTGCGGCTCGGGGATCCCCAATCCCCGGCGTTGTGGTGCCAGGCCCCTTGGGAGGGGCTCCTCGTGGGCCGACCCAGGGTTAGAGTTAGCCCCCATAAGGCCGGCAGGCCAGATCCTCTGGCTGGGCGGTGAGAGGTGGGCGGGCCGAGGTAAAGGCGCTGGGGTGCGGGATTGTGGGCCCCTGCATTTTGGGGTGGGAGGCTTCAAATGTCGCCGGTTTCTCCAGGGCCCTGTCAGTTCTCCCGCCCTGAATGACCGGCGGCGCCCCTCGCAGCCCGGGTGGCAGCGTTGTGGGAGGGTGAGTCTGGCTTTGGGGCTTGGGGTTCCAGATCCCTGGCGTAGTGGCACCAAAACCCTTGGGAGGGGCCCCTGGGGGGCCGACCTAGGGTTAGGGTTAGCCCCCAGGAGACCGTCAGGCCCAACCACACACTGTGCGGCGAGCTGAGGTGCGGCCCGAGGTGAAGGCGCTGGGGAGCGGGAGCGTGGGCACCAGCGTTTTGGCACGGGGAGCCTTTGAAGGTCACCGGGGACTCAGAAGGCCCTGCCCTTCTCTCGCCCTCTATGACCCGCGGCGCCCCTAGCGGCCCAGGTGGGGACAGTGCGGCAGGGTGAGTCCGGCTCTGGGGCTCTGAGTTACCAATCCCCAGCATTGCAGAGCCAGGCCGCTTGGGATGTCCCCTCAGGGCCGACCTAGGGTTTTGGTTAGCTGCCAGGAGCCCGGCAGGCCCTATCCACCGGCTCTGAAGCAAGCGGTGGGGTGGGCCTAGGTGAGGGCGCTGGCGAGCAGGATCCTGGGAGCCAACGTTTTTGCGCGGGGAGCCTTCAAAGGTCAGCGTGGGCTCGGAGGGCCCTGCCCGATCTCTTGCCCTGATTGACCGGCGGGGCCTCTAGCGGCTCGGGTGGCTGAAGGGCAGCAGGGTGAGTGCGGCACATGAGCTCGCGGTCCCCATCCCCAGCGTTGCGACGCCAGGCCCCTTGGGAAGTGCCCCTCGGTGGCCGACCTATGGTTAGGGTTAGCCTCCAGGAGCCCCGCAGGCCCGATACACCACCTGTGCGTCGAGCGGAGAGTTGGGCCGAGGTGAGGGTGCTGGTGAACATGAGCCTGGGCCCAAGCGTTTTGGTTCGGTGCGCCTTCCAAGGTCGGCAGGGGTTCGGAGGGCCCTGCCAGTTCTCCCACCCTGAATGAATGGCGGCGCCCCTAGCGGCCTGTGTGGGTTGGGGTGGCAGCGTGCATCCGGCGCTGGGGCTTGGGGGCCCCCAATCCCTGGCGTTGCAGCGCCAGGCCCCTTAGGAAGGGACCTTCAGGGGCTGTCCTAGGGTTAGGGTGAGGTCCCAGGAGGCCGGCAGGCCCGAGTCGCTGGCTCTGCGAAGAGCGGAGGTGCGGGCCGAGTTGAGGGTGATGCAGAGCGGGAGCGTGGTCCCCAGCGTTTTGGCGCCCTGGGCCTTCGACTGTTGCCATGGCTCAAAGGGCCCTGCCCGTTCTCCTGCCCTGAAGAACCTACGGTGCCCTTAGCAGCTCCCTTGGCGGTGGAGTGGCAGGGTGAGTCCATGCTGCGGCTCGTGGATCCCCAATCCCCAGCGTTGTGGGGCCAGGCCTCTTGGGAGGGGCTCCTCGTGGGCGGACCTAGGTTTAGAGTTAGCACCCAGGAGGCCAGCAGGCCCAATCCTCTGGCTGGGCGGCGAGAGGTGGGCGGCCCGAGGTAAAGGCGCTGGCGATCGGGAGCGTGGGCCCCTGCATTTTGGCGCAGGAGGCTTCAAATATCGCCGGTTTCTCCAGGGCCCTGTCCCTTCTCCCGCCCTGAATGACGGGCGGCGCCACTAGCGTCCCGGGTGGCGACGTGGCGGCAGGGTGAGTCTGGCTCTGGGTCTTGGGGTCCCTGATCCCCAGTGTAGCGGCACCAGGACCCTTGGGAGGGGCCCCTGGGTGGCTGACCTAGGGTTAGGGTTAGCCCCCAGGAGGCCGGCAGGTGGGATCCGGCCACTGTCCGGGGAGCGGAGGGCGGGGCCGAGGTGAGGGCGTTGGGGAGCGGGAGCGTGGGCACCAGCGTTTTGGCACGGGGAGCCTTGGAAGGCCACCGGGGGCTCGGAAGGCCCTGCCCCTTCTCTCGCCCTGAATGACCCGCAGTGCTCCTAGCGGCCTGGGTGGCGGCGTTGCGGTAGGGTGAGTGTGGCTCTGGGGCTTGAGGTTCCCGATCCCCGGCGAAGCGGCACCAGGACCCTTGGGAGGGGCCCCTGGGTGGCCGACCTAGGGTTAGGGTTAGCACCCGGGAGGCCGGCAGGCGGGATCCGCCCGCTGTGCGTGGAGCGGAGGGGCGGGCCGAGGTGAGGGCGCTGGCGAGCAAGAGCCTGGGCCCAAGCGTTTTGGCACCGGGGGCCTTCGAATGTCTCCGGGGACTCGGCGGGCCCTGCCCATTCTCCTCCCTGAATGACCGGCGGCGCCCCTAGCAGCCCAGGTGGCGGCGGGGCGGCATGTAAGTCCGGGCATAGGGCTCGGGGGCCCCAGTCCACCGCGTTGCGGCGCCAGGCCCCTTGGGAGGGGCCCCTCGGAGGCTGACCTAGGGTGAGGTTTAGCCCCTAGGATGCCGGCAGGCCCTATTCGCCAGCCGTGTGGAGACTGGAGTGGCGGACCGAGGTGAGGGCACTGGTGAGCGGGAGCGTGGGCCCGGGTGTTTTGGCGCGGGGGGCCTTTGAAGGTCGCCGTGTCTTGGAGGGCCCTGCCCGTGCTCCCGCCCTGAATGAACGGCACCACCCCAAGCCCCCGGGTGGCGGCTGGGTGGCAGGGTGAGTCCAGTGCTGAGGCTCGGGGGTCCCCAATCCCCAGCGTTGCGGCGCCAGATCCCTTGGGAGGGGCCCCTCGGGGGTCGATCTAGGGTTGCGGTTAGCCCCCAGGAGGCCGGTGGACCCGATCAGCGGCTGTGCGGCACGCGGAGGGTTGGGCCGAGGTGAGGGCGCTGGCGAGACTGACCATGAGCCCAAGCGTTTTAGTGCGGGGGCCCTTCGAAGGTCAGTGGGGGCTCGGAGGGACCTGCCCGTTCTCCCGCTCTGAATGACCGGCGGGGCCCCTAGAGGCTCCGGTGCCTGAAGGGCAGCAGGGTGAGACCGGCACTTGGGTTGGGGTCCCCATTCCCGGCGTTGTGGCGCCAGGCCACTTGGGAAGGGCCCCTCCGTGGCCGAACTACAGTTAGGGTTAGCCCCCAGGAGGCCAGCAGGCCCGATACACCGCCTGTGCGTCGAGCGGAGCATTGGGCCGAGGTGAGGGTGCTGGTGAACATGAGCCCGGGCCCAAGCGTTTTGGTTCGGGGCGCCTTCGAAGGTCGGCGGGGGTTCGAAGGGCCCTGCCCCTTCTCCCACCCTGAATGAATGGCGGCGCCCCTAGCGGCCCGTGTGGGGCAGGGCGGCAGGGTGCATCCAGCGCTGGGGCTTGGGGGTTCCCAATCCCCGGCGTTGCGGCGCCAGGCCCCTTAGGAAGCGACCCTCGGGGCCGTCCTAGGGTTAGGGTTAGCGCCCAGGAGGCCGGCAGGCCCGATCCGCCGGCTGTGCGAGGAGTGGAGATGCAGGCCGAGTTGAGGGCGATGGCGAGCGGGAGCTGGGCCCCAGCGTTTTGGCGTCCTGGGCCTTTGAATGTTGCCATGGCTCGGAGGGCCCTGCCCTTTCTCCTGCCCTGAAGAACCAGCAAGGCCCCTAGCGGCTCCGTTGGCAGTGGGGCGGCAGGGTGAATCCCAGGCTGCGGCTCGGGGATCCCCAATCCCCGGCGTTGTGGTGCCAGGCCCCTTGGGAGGGGCTCCTCGTGGGCCGACCCAGGGTTAGAGTTAGCCCCCATAAGGCCGGCAGGCCAGATCCTCTGGCTGGGCGGTGAGAGGTGGGCGGGCCGAGGTAAAGGCGCTGGGGTGCGGGATTGTGGGCCCCTGCATTTTGGGGTGGGAGGCTTCAAATGTCGCCGGTTTCTCCAGGGCCCTGTCAGTTCTCCCGCCCTGAATGACCGGCGGCGCCCCTCGCGGCCCGGGTGGCAGCGTTGTGGGAGGGTGAGTCTGGCTTTGGGGCTTGGGGTTCCAGATCCCTGGCGTAGTGGCACCAAAACCCTTGGGAGGGGCCCCTGGGGGGCCGACCTAGGGTTAGGGTTAGCCCCCAGGAGACCGTCAGGCCCAACCACACACTGTGCGGCGAGCTGAGGTGCGGCCCGAGGTGAAGGCGCTGGGGAGCGGGAGCGTGGGCACCAGCGTTTTGGCACGGGGAGCCTTTGAAGGTCACCGGGGACTCAGAAGGCCCTGCCCTTCTCTCGCCCTCTATGACCCGCGGCGCCCCTAGCGGCCCAGGTGGGGACAGTGCGGCAGGGTGAGTCCGGCTCTGGGGCTCTGAGTTACCAATCCCCAGCATTGCAGAGCCAGGCCGCTTGGGATGTCCCCTCAGGGCCGACCTAGGGTTTTGGTTAGCTGCCAGGAGCCCGGCAGGCCCTATCCACCGGCTCTGAAGCAAGCGGTGGGGTGGGCCTAGGTGAGGGCGCTGGCGAGCAGGATCCTGGGAGCCAACGTTTTTGCGCGGGGAGCCTTCAAAGGTCAGCGTGGGCTCGGAGGGCCCTGCCCGATCTCTTGCCCTGATTGACCGGCGGGGCCTCTAGCGGCTCGGGTGGCTGAAGGGCAGCAGGGTGAGTGCGGCACATGAGCTCGGGGTCCCCATCCCCAGCGTTGCGACGCCAGGCCCCTTGGGAAGTGCCCCTCGGTGGCCGACCTATGGTTAGGGTTAGCCTCCAGGAGCCCCGCAGGCCCGATACACCACCTGTGCGTCGAGCGGAGAGTTGGGCCGAGGTGAGGGTGCTGGTGAACATGAGCCTGGGCCCAAGCGTTTTGGTTCGGTGCGCCTTCCAAGGTCGGCAGGGGTTCGGAGGGCCCTGCCAGTTCTCCCACCCTGAATGAATGGCGGCGCCCCTAGCGGCCTGTGTGGGTTGGGGTGGCAGCGTGCATCCGGCGCTGGGGCTTGGGGGCCCCCAATCCCTGGCGTTGCAGCGCCAGGCCCCTTAGGAAGGGACCTTCAGGGGCTGTCCTAGGGTTAGGGTGAGCTCCCAGGAGGCCGGCAGGCCCGAGTCGCTGGCTCTGCGAAGAGCGGAGGTGCGGGCCGAGTTGAGGGTGATGCAGAGCGGGAGCGTGGTCCCCAGCGTTTTGGCGCCCTGGGCCTTCGACTGTTGCCATGGCTCAAAGGGCCCTGCCCGTTCTCCTGCCCTGAAGAACCTACGGTGCCCTTAGCAGCTCCCTTGGCGGTGGAGTGGCAGGGTGAGTCCATGCTGCGGCTCGTGGATCCCCAATCCCCAGCGTTGTGGGGCCAGGCCTCTTGGGAGGGGCTCCTCGTGGGCGGACCTAGGTTTAGAGTTAGCACCCAGGAGGCCAGCAGGCCCAATCCTCTGGCTGGGCGGCGAGAGGTGGGCGGCCCGAGGTAAAGGCGCTGGCGATCGGGAGCGTGGGCCCCTGCATTTTGGCGCAGGAGGCTTCAAATATCGCCGGTTTCTCCAGGGCCCTGTCCCTTCTCCCGCCCTGAATGACGGGCGGCGCCACTAGCGTCCCGGGTGGCGACGTGGCGGCAGGGTGAGTCTGGCTCTGGGTCTTGGGGTCCCTGATCCCCAGTGTAGCGGCACCAGGACCCTTGGGAGGGGCCCCTGGGTGGCTGACCTAGGGTTAGGGTTAGCCCCCAGGAGGCCGGCAGGTGGGATCCGGCCACTGTCCGGGGAGCGGAGGGCGGGGCCGAGGTGAGGGCGTTGGGGAGCGGGAGCGTGGGCACCAGCGTTTTGGCACGGGGAGCCTTGGAAGGCCACCGGGGGCTCGGAAGGCCCTGCCCCTTCTCTCGCCCTGAATGACCCGCAGTGCTCCTAGCGGCCTGGGTGGCGGCGTTGCGGTAGGGTGAGTGTGGCTCTGGGGCTTGAGGTTCCCGATCCCCGGCGAAGCGGCACCAGGACCCTTGGGAGGGGCCCCTGGGTGGCCGACCTAGGGTTAGGGTTAGCACCCGGGAGGCCGGCAGGCGGGATCCGCCCGCTGTGCGTGGAGCGGAGGGGCGGGCCGAGGTGAGGGCGCTGGCGAGCAAGAGCCTGGGCCCAAGCGTTTTGGCACCGGGGGCCTTCGAATGTCTCCGGGGACTCGGCGGGCCCTGCCCATTCTCCTCCCTGAATGACCGGCGGCGCCCCTAGCAGCCCAGGTGGCGGCGGGGCGGCATGTAAGTCCGGGCATAGGGCTCGGGGGCCCCAGTCCACCGCGTTGCGGCGCCAGGCCCCTTGGGAGGGGCCCCTCGGAGGCTGACCTAGGGTGAGGTTTAGCCCCTAGGATGCCGGCAGGCCCTATTCGCCAGCCGTGTGGAGACTGGAGTGGCGGACCGAGGTGAGGGCACTGGTGAGCGGGAGCGTGGGCCCGGGTGTTTTGGCGCGGGGGGCCTTTGAAGGTCGCCGTGTCTTGGAGGGCCCTGCCCGTGCTCCCGCCCTGAATGAACGGCACCACCCCAAGCCCCCGGGTGGCGGCTGGGTGGCAGGGTGAGTCCAGTGCTGAGGCTCGGGGGTCCCCAATCCCCAGCGTTGCGGCGCCAGATCCCTTGGGAGGGGCCCCTCGGGGGTCGATCTAGGGTTGCGGTTAGCCCCCAGGAGGCCGGTGGACCCGATCAGCGGCTGTGCGGCACGCGGAGGGTTGGGCCGAGGTGAGGGCGCTGGCGAGACTGACCATGAGCCCAAGCGTTTTAGTGCGGGGGCCCTTCGAAGGTCAGTGGGGGCTCGGAGGGACCTGCCCGTTCTCCCGCTCTGAATGACCGGCGGGGCCCCTAGAGGCTCCGGTGCCTGAAGGGCAGCAGGGTGAGACCGGCACTTGGGTTGGGGTCCCCATTCCCGGCGTTGTGGCGCCAGGCCACTTGGGAAGGGCCCCTCCGTGGCCGAACTACAGTTAGGGTTAGCCCCCAGGAGGCCAGCAGGCCCGATACACCGCCTGTGCGTCGAGCGGAGCGTTGGGCCGAGGTGAGGGTGCTGGTGAACATGAGCCCGGGCCCAAGCGTTTTGGTTCGGGGCGCCTTCGAAGGTCGGCGGGGGTTCGAAGGGCCCTGCCCGTTCTCCCACCCTGAATGAATGGCGGCGCCCCTAGCGGCACGTGTGGGGCAGGGCGGCAGGGTGCATCCAGCGCTGGGGCTTGGGGGTTCCCAATCCCCGGCGTTGCGGCGCCAGGCCCCTTAGGAAGCGACCCTCGGGGCCGTCCTAGGGTTAGGGTTAGCGCCCAGGAGGCCGGCAGGCCCGATCCGCCGGCTGTGCGAGGAGTGGAGATGCAGGCCGAGTTGAGGGCGATGGCGAGCGGGAGCTGGGCCCCAGCGTTTTGGCGTCCTGGGCCTTTGAATGTTGCCATGGCTCGGAGGGCCCTGCCCTTTCTCCTGCCCTGAAGAACCAGCAAGGCCCCTAGCGGCTCCGTTGGCAGTGGGGCGGCAGGGTGAATCCCAGGCTGCGGCTCGGGGATCCCCAATCCCCGGCGTTGTGGTGCCAGGCCCCTTGGGAGGGGCTCCTCGTGGGCCGACCCAGGGTTAGAGTTAGCCCCCATAAGGCCGGCAGGCCAGATCCTCTGGCTGGGCGGTGAGAGGTGGGCGGGCCGAGGTAAAGGCGCTGGGGTGCGGGATTGTGGGCCCCTGCATTTTGGGGTGGGAGGCTTCAAATGTCGCCGGTTTCTCCAGGGCCCTGTCAGTTCTCCCGCCCTGAATGACCGGCGGCGCCCCTCGCAGCCCGGGTGGCAGCGTTGTGGGAGGGTGAGTCTGGCTTTGGGGCTTGGGGTTCCAGATCCCTGGCGTAGTGGCACCAAAACCCTTGGGAGGGGCCCCTGGGGGGCCGACCTAGGGTTAGGGTTAGCCCCCAGGAGACCGTCAGGCCCAACCACACACTGTGCGGCGAGCTGAGGTGCGGCCCGAGGTGAAGGCGCTGGGGAGCGGGAGCGTGGGCACCAGCGTTTTGGCACGGGGAGCCTTTGAAGGTCACCGGGGACTCAGAAGGCCCTGCCCTTCTCTCGCCCTCTATGACCCGCGGCGCCCCTAGCGGCCCAGGTGGGGACAGTGCGGCAGGGTGAGTCCGGCTCTGGGGCTCTGAGTTACCAATCCCCAGCATTGCAGAGCCAGGCCGCTTGGGATGTCCCCTCAGGGCCGACCTAGGGTTTTGGTTAGCTGCCAGGAGCCCGGCAGGCCCTATCCACCGGCTCTGAAGCAAGCGGTGGGGTGGGCCTAGGTGAGGGCGCTGGCGAGCAGGATCCTGGGAGCCAACGTTTTTGCGCGGGGAGCCTTCAAAGGTCAGCGTGGGCTCGGAGGGCCCTGCCCGATCTCTTGCCCTGATTGACCGGCGGGGCCTCTAGCGGCTCGGGTGGCTGAAGGGCAGCAGGGGTGAGTGCGGCACATGAGCTCGGGGTCCCCATCCCCAGCGTTGCGACGCCAGGCCCCTTGGGAAGTGCCCCTCGGTGGCCGACCTATGGTTAGGGTTAGCCTCCAGGAGCCCCGCAGGCCCGATACACCACCTGTGCGTCGAGCGGAGAGTTGGGCCGAGGTGAGGGTGCTGGTGAACATGAGCCTGGGCCCAAGCGTTTTGGTTCGGTGCGCCTTCCAAGGTCGGCAGGGGTTCGGAGGGCCCTGCCAGTTCTCCCACCCTGAATGAATGGCGGCGCCCCTAGCGGCCTGTGTGGGTTGGGGTGGCAGCGTGCATCCGGCGCTGGGGCTTGGGGGCCCCCAATCCCTGGCGTTGCAGCGCCAGGCCCCTTAGGAAGGGACCTTCAGGGGCTGTCCTAGGGTTAGGGTGAGCTCCCAGGAGGCCGGCAGGCCCGAGTCGCTGGCTCTGCGAAGAGCGGAGGTGCGGGCCGAGTTGAGGGTGATGCAGAGCGGGAGCGTGGTCCCCAGCGTTTTGGCGCCCTGGGCCTTCGACTGTTGCCATGGCTCAAAGGGCCCTGCCCGTTCTCCTGCCCTGAAGAACCTACGGTGCCCTTAGCAGCTCCCTTGGCGGTGGAGTGGCAGGGTGAGTCCATGCTGCGGCTCGTGGATCCCCAATCCCCAGCGTTGTGGGGCCAGGCCTCTTGGGAGGGGCTCCTCGTGGGCGGACCTAGGTTTAGAGTTAGCACCCAGGAGGCCAGCAGGCCCAATCCTCTGGCTGGGCGGCGAGAGGTGGGCGGCCCGAGGTAAAGGCGCTGGCGATCGGGAGCGTGGGCCCCTGCATTTTGGCGCAGGAGGCTTCAAATATCGCCGGTTTCTCCAGGGCCCTGTCCCTTCTCCCGCCCTGAATGACGGGCGGCGCCACTAGCGTCCCGGGTGGCGACGTGGCGGCAGGGTGAGTCTGGCTCTGGGTCTTGGGGTCCCTGATCCCCAGTGTAGCGGCACCAGGACCCTTGGGAGGGGCCCCTGGGTGGCTGACCTAGGGTTAGGGTTAGCCCCCAGGAGGCCGGCAGGTGGGATCCGGCCACTGTCCGGGGAGCGGAGGGCGGGGCCGAGGTGAGGGCGTTGGGGAGCGGGAGCGTGGGCACCAGCGTTTTGGCACGGGGAGCCTTGGAAGGCCACCGGGGGCTCGGAAGGCCCTGCCCCTTCTCTCGCCCTGAATGACCCGCAGTGCTCCTAGCGGCCTGGGTGGCGGCGTTGCGGTAGGGTGAGTGTGGCTCTGGGGCTTGAGGTTCCCGATCCCCGGCGAAGCGGCACCAGGACCCTTGGGAGGGGCCCCTGGGTGGCCGACCTAGGGTTAGGGTTAGCACCCGGGAGGCCGGCAGGCGGGATCCGCCCGCTGTGCGTGGAGCGGAGGGGCGGGCCGAGGTGAGGGCGCTGGCGAGCAAGAGCCTGGGCCCAAGCGTTTTGGCACCGGGGGCCTTCGAATGTCTCCGGGGACTCGGCGGGCCCTGCCCATTCTCCTCCCTGAATGACCGGCGGCGCCCCTAGCAGCCCAGGTGGCGGCGGGGCGGCATGTAAGTCCGGGCATAGGGCTCGGGGGCCCCAGTCCACCGCGTTGCGGCGCCAGGCCCCTTGGGAGGGGCCCCTCGGAGGCTGACCTAGGGTGAGGTTTAGCCCCTAGGATGCCGGCAGGCCCTATTCGCCAGCCGTGTGGAGACTGGAGTGGCGGACCGAGGTGAGGGCACTGGTGAGCGGGAGCGTGGGCCCGGGTGTTTTGGCGCGGGGGGCCTTTGAAGGTCGCCGTGTCTTGGAGGGCCCTGCCCGTGCTCCCGCCCTGAATGAACGGCACCACCCCAAGCCCCCGGGTGGCGGCTGGGTGGCAGGGTGAGTCCAGTGCTGAGGCTCGGGGGTCCCCAATCCCCAGCGTTGCGGCGCCAGATCCCTTGGGAGGGGCCCCTCGGGGGTCGATCTAGGGTTGCGGTTAGCCCCCAGGAGGCCGGTGGACCCGATCAGCGGCTGTGCGGCACGCGGAGGGTTGGGCCGAGGTGAGGGCGCTGGCGAGACTGACCATGAGCCCAAGCGTTTTAGTGCGGGGGCCCTTCGAAGGTCAGTGGGGGCTCGGAGGGACCTGCCCGTTCTCCCGCTCTGAATGACCGGCGGGGCCCCTAGAGGCTCCGGTGCCTGAAGGGCAGCAGGGTGAGACCGGCACTTGGGTTGGGGTCCCCATTCCCGGCGTTGTGGCGCCAGGCCACTTGGGAAGGGCCCCTCCGTGGCCGAACTACAGTTAGGGTTAGCCCCCAGGAGGCCAGCAGGCCCGATACACCGCCTGTGCGTCGAGCGGAGCATTGGGCCGAGGTGAGGGTGCTGGTGAACATGAGCCCGGGCCCAAGCGTTTTGGTTCGGGGCGCCTTCGAAGGTCGGCGGGGGTTCGAAGGGCCCTGCCCCTTCTCCCACCCTGAATGAATGGCGGCGCCCCTAGCGGCCCGTGTGGGGCAGGGCGGCAGGGTGCATCCAGCGCTGGGGCTTGGGGGTTCCCAATCCCCGGCGTTGCGGCGCCAGGCCCCTTAGGAAGCGACCCTCGGGGCCGTCCTAGGGTTAGGGTTAGCGCCCAGGAGGCCGGCAGGCCCGATCCGCCGGCTGTGCGAGGAGTGGAGATGCAGGCCGAGTTGAGGGCGATGGCGAGCGGGAGCTGGGCCCCAGCGTTTTGGCGTCCTGGGCCTTTGAATGTTGCCATGGCTCGGAGGGCCCTGCCCTTTCTCCTGCCCTGAAGAACCAGCAAGGCCCCTAGCGGCTCCGTTGGCAGTGGGGCGGCAGGGTGAATCCCAGGCTGCGGCTCGGGGATCCCCAATCCCCGGCGTTGTGGTGCCAGGCCCCTTGGGAGGGGCTCCTCGTGGGCCGACCCAGGGTTAGAGTTAGCCCCCATAAGGCCGGCAGGCCAGATCCTCTGGCTGGGCGGTGAGAGGTGGGCGGGCCGAGGTAAAGGCGCTGGGGTGCGGGATTGTGGGCCCCTGCATTTTGGGGTGGGAGGCTTCAAATGTCGCCGGTTTCTCCAGGGCCCTGTCAGTTCTCCCGCCCTGAATGACCGGCGGCGCCCCTCGCGGCCCGGGTGGCAGCGTTGTGGGAGGGTGAGTCTGGCTTTGGGGCTTGGGGTTCCAGATCCCTGGCGTAGTGGCACCAAAACCCTTGGGAGGGGCCCCTGGGGGGCCGACCTAGGGTTAGGGTTAGCCCCCAGGAGACCGTCAGGCCCAACCACACACTGTGCGGCGAGCTGAGGTGCGGCCCGAGGTGAAGGCGCTGGGGAGCGGGAGCGTGGGCACCAGCGTTTTGGCACGGGGAGCCTTTGAAGGTCACCGGGGACTCAGAAGGCCCTGCCCTTCTCTCGCCCTCTATGACCCGCGGCGCCCCTAGCGGCCCAGGTGGGGACAGTGCGGCAGGGTGAGTCCGGCTCTGGGGCTCTGAGTTACCAATCCCCAGCATTGCAGAGCCAGGCCGCTTGGGATGTCCCCTCAGGGCCGACCTAGGGTTTTGGTTAGCTGCCAGGAGCCCGGCAGGCCCTATCCACCGGCTCTGAAGCAAGCGGTGGGGTGGGCCTAGGTGAGGGCGCTGGCGAGCAGGATCCTGGGAGCCAACGTTTTTGCGCGGGGAGCCTTCAAAGGTCAGCGTGGGCTCGGAGGGCCCTGCCCGATCTCTTGCCCTGATTGACCGGCGGGGCCTCTAGCGGCTCGGGTGGCTGAAGGGCAGCAGGGTGAGTGCGGCACATGAGCTCGGGGTCCCCATCCCCAGCGTTGCGACGCCAGGCCCCTTGGGAAGTGCCCCTCGGTGGCCGACCTATGGTTAGGGTTAGCCTCCAGGAGCCCCGCAGGCCCGATACACCACCTGTGCGTCGAGCGGAGAGTTGGGCCGAGGTGAGGGTGCTGGTGAACATGAGCCTGGGCCCAAGCGTTTTGGTTCGGTGCGCCTTCCAAGGTCGGCAGGGGTTCGGAGGGCCCTGCCAGTTCTCCCACCCTGAATGAATGGCGGCGCCCCTAGCGGCCTGTGTGGGTTGGGGTGGCAGCGTGCATCCGGCGCTGGGGCTTGGGGGCCCCCAATCCCTGGCGTTGCAGCGCCAGGCCCCTTAGGAAGGGACCTTCAGGGGCTGTCCTAGGGTTAGGGTGAGCTCCCAGGAGGCCGGCAGGCCCGAGTCGCTGGCTCTGCGAAGAGCGGAGGTGCGGGCCGAGTTGAGGGTGATGCAGAGCGGGAGCGTGGTCCCCAGCGTTTTGGCGCCCTGGGCCTTCGACTGTTGCCATGGCTCAAAGGGCCCTGCCCGTTCTCCTGCCCTGAAGAACCTACGGTGCCCTTAGCAGCTCCCTTGGCGGTGGAGTGGCAGGGTGAGTCCATGCTGCGGCTCGTGGATCCCCAATCCCCAGCGTTGTGGGGCCAGGCCTCTTGGGAGGGGCTCCTCGTGGGCGGACCTAGGTTTAGAGTTAGCACCCAGGAGGCCAGCAGGCCCAATCCTCTGGCTGGGCGGCGAGAGGTGGGCGGCCCGAGGTAAAGGCGCTGGCGATCGGGAGCGTGGGCCCCTGCATTTTGGCGCAGGAGGCTTCAAATATCGCCGGTTTCTCCAGGGCCCTGTCCCTTCTCCCGCCCTGAATGACGGGCGGCGCCACTAGCGTCCCGGGTGGCGACGTGGCGGCAGGGTGAGTCTGGCTCTGGGTCTTGGGGTCCCTGATCCCCAGTGTAGCGGCACCAGGACCCTTGGGAGGGGCCCCTGGGTGGCTGACCTAGGGTTAGGGTTAGCCCCCAGGAGGCCGGCAGGTGGGATCCGGCCACTGTCCGGGGAGCGGAGGGCGGGGCCGAGGTGAGGGCGTTGGGGAGCGGGAGCGTGGGCACCAGCGTTTTGGCACGGGGAGCCTTGGAAGGCCACCGGGGGCTCGGAAGGCCCTGCCCCTTCTCTCGCCCTGAATGACCCGCAGTGCTCCTAGCGGCCTGGGTGGCGGCGTTGCGGTAGGGTGAGTGTGGCTCTGGGGCTTGAGGTTCCCGATCCCCGGCGAAGCGGCACCAGGACCCTTGGGAGGGGCCCCTGGGTGGCCGACCTAGGGTTAGGGTTAGCACCCGGGAGGCCGGCAGGCGGGATCCGCCCGCTGTGCGTGGAGCGGAGGGGCGGGCCGAGGTGAGGGCGCTGGCGAGCAAGAGCCTGGGCCCAAGCGTTTTGGCACCGGGGGCCTTCGAATGTCTCCGGGGACTCGGCGGGCCCTGCCCATTCTCCTCCCTGAATGACCGGCGGCGCCCCTAGCAGCCCAGGTGGCGGCGGGGCGGCATGTAAGTCCGGGCATAGGGCTCGGGGGCCCCAGTCCACCGCGTTGCGGCGCCAGGCCCCTTGGGAGGGGCCCCTCGGAGGCTGACCTAGGGTGAGGTTTAGCCCCTAGGATGCCGGCAGGCCCTATTCGCCAGCCGTGTGGAGACTGGAGTGGCGGACCGAGGTGAGGGCACTGGTGAGCGGGAGCGTGGGCCCGGGTGTTTTGGCGCGGGGGGCCTTTGAAGGTCGCCGTGTCTTGGAGGGCCCTGCCCGTGCTCCCGCCCTGAATGAACGGCACCACCCCAAGCCCCCGGGTGGCGGCTGGGTGGCAGGGTGAGTCCAGTGCTGAGGCTCGGGGGTCCCCAATCCCCAGCGTTGCGGCGCCAGATCCCTTGGGAGGGGCCCCTCGGGGGTCGATCTAGGGTTGCGGTTAGCCCCCAGGAGGCCGGTGGACCCGATCAGCGGCTGTGCGGCACGCGGAGGGTTGGGCCGAGGTGAGGGCGCTGGCGAGACTGAGCATGAGCCCAAGCGTTTTAGTGCGGGGGCCCTTCGAAGGTCAGTGGGGGCTCGGAGGGACCTGCCCGTTCTCCCGCTCTGAATGACCGGCGGGGCCCCTAGAGGCTCCGGTGCCTGAAGGGCAGCAGGGTGAGACCGGCACTTGGGTTGGGGTCCCCATTCCCGGCGTTGTGGCGCCAGGCCACTTGGGAAGGGCCCCTCCGTGGCCGAACTACAGTTAGGGTTAGCCCCCAGGAGGCCGGCAGGTGGGATCCGGCCACTGTCCGGGGAGCGGAGGGCGGGGCCGAGGTGAGGGCGTTGGGGAGCGGGAGCGTGGGCACCAGCGTTTTGGCACGGGGAGCCTTGGAAGGCCACCGGGGGCTCGGAAGGCCCTGCCCCTTCTCTCGCCCTGAATGACCCGCAGTGCTCCTAGCGGCCTGGGTGGCGGCGTTGCGGTAGGGTGAGTGTGGCTCTGGGGCTTGAGGTTCCCGATCCCCGGCGAAGCGGCACCAGGACCCTTGGGAGGGGCCCCTGGGTGGCCGACCTAGGGTTAGGGTTAGCACCCGGGAGGCCGGCAGGCGGGATCCGCCCGCTGTGCGTGGAGCGGAGGGGCGGGCCGAGGTGAGGGCGCTGGCGAGCAAGAGCCTGGGCCCAAGCGTTTTGGCACCGGGGGCCTTCGAATGTCTCCGGGGACTCGGCGGGCCCTGCCCATTCTCCTCCCTGAATGACCGGCGGCGCCCCTAGCAGCCCAGGTGGCGGCGGGGCGGCATGTAAGTCCGGGCATAGGGCTCGGGGGCCCCAGTCCACCGCGTTGCGGCGCCAGGCCCCTTGGGAGGGGCCCCTCGGAGGCTGACCTAGGGTGAGGTTTAGCCCCTAGGATGCCGGCAGGCCCTATTCGCCAGCCGTGTGGAGACTGGAGTGGCGGACCGAGGTGAGGGCACTGGTGAGCGGGAGCGTGGGCCCGGGTGTTTTGGCGCGGGGGGCCTTTGAAGGTCGCCGTGTCTTGGAGGGCCCTGCCCGTGCTCCCGCCCTGAATGAACGGCACCACCCCAAGCCCCCGGGTGGCGGCTGGGTGGCAGGGTGAGTCCAGTGCTGAGGCTCGGGGGTCCCCAATCCCCAGCGTTGCGGCGCCAGATCCCTTGGGAGGGGCCCCTCGGGGGTCGATCTAGGGTTGCGGTTAGCCCCCAGGAGGCCGGTGGACCCGATCAGCGGCTGTGCGGCACGCGGAGGGTTGGGCCGAGGTGAGGGCGCTGGCGAGACTGAGCATGAGCCCAAGCGTTTTAGTGCGGGGGCCCTTCGAAGGTCAGTGGGGGCTCGGAGGGACCTGCCCGTTCTCCCGCTCTGAATGACCGGCGGGGCCCCTAGAGGCTCCGGTGCCTGAAGGGCAGCAGGGTGAGACCGGCACTTGGGTTGGGGTCCCCATTCCCGGCGTTGTGGCGCCAGGCCACTTGGGAAGGGCCCCTCCGTGGCCGAACTACAGTTAGGGTTAGCCCCCAGGAGGCCAGCAGGCCCGATACACCGCCTGTGCGTCGAGCGGAGCGTTGGGCCGAGGTGAGGGTGCTGGTGAACATGAGCCCGGGCCCAAGCGTTTTGGTTCGGGGCGCCTTCGAAGGTCGGCGGGGGTTCGAAGGGCCCTGCCCGTTCTCCCACCCTGAATGAATGGCAGCGCCCCTAGCGGCACGTGTGGGGCAGGGCGGCAGGGTGCATCCAGCGCTGGGGCTTGGGGGTTCCCAATCCCCGGCGTTGCGGCGCCAGGCCCCTTAGGAAGCGACCCTCGGGGCCGTCCTAGGGTTAGGGTTAGCGCCCAGGAGGCCGGCAGGCCCGATCCGCCGGCTGTGCGAGGAGTGGAGATGCAGGCCGAGTTGAGGGCGATGGCGAGCGGGAGCTGGGCCCCAGCGTTTTGGCGTCCTGGGCCTTTGAATGTTGCCATGGCTCGGAGGGCCCTGCCCTTTCTCCTGCCCTGAAGAACCAGCAAGGCCCCTAGCGGCTCCGTTGGCAGTGGGGCGGCAGGGTGAATCCCAGGCTGCGGCTCGGGGATCCCCAATCCCCGGCGTTGTGGTGCCAGGCCCCTTGGGAGGGGCTCCTCGTGGGCCGACCCAGGGTTAGAGTTAGCCCCCATAAGGCCGGCAGGCCAGATCCTCTGGCTGGGCGGTGAGAGGTGGGCGGGCCGAGGTAAAGGCGCTGGGGTGCGGGATTGTGGGCCCCTGCATTTTGGGGTGGGAGGCTTCAAATGTCGCCGGTTTCTCCAGGGCCCTGTCAGTTCTCCCGCCCTGAATGACCGGCGGCGCCCCTCGCAGCCCGGGTGGCAGCGTTGTGGGAGGGTGAGTCTGGCTTTGGGGCTTGGGGTTCCAGATCCCTGGCGTAGTGGCACCAAAACCCTTGGGAGGGGCCCCTGGGGGGCCGACCTAGGGTTAGGGTTAGCCCCCAGGAGACCGTCAGGCCCAACCACACACTGTGCGGCGAGCTGAGGTGCGGCCCGAGGTGAAGGCGCTGGGGAGCGGGAGCGTGGGCACCAGCGTTTTGGCACGGGGAGCCTTTGAAGGTCACCGGGGACTCAGAAGGCCCTGCCCTTCTCTCGCCCTCTATGACCCGCGGCGCCCCTAGCGGCCCAGGTGGGGACAGTGCGGCAGGGTGAGTCCGGCTCTGGGGCTCTGAGTTACCAATCCCCAGCATTGCAGAGCCAGGCCGCTTGGGATGTCCCCTCAGGGCCGACCTAGGGTTTTGGTTAGCTGCCAGGAGCCCGGCAGGCCCTATCCACCGGCTCTGAAGCAAGCGGTGGGGTGGGCCTAGGTGAGGGCGCTGGTGAGCAGGATCCTGGGAGCCAACGTTTTTGCGCGGGGAGCCTTCAAAGGTCAGCGTGGGCTCGGAGGGCCCTGCCCGATCTCTTGCCCTGATTGACCGGCGGGGCCTCTAGCGGCTCGGGTGGCTGAAGGGCAGCAGGGTGAGTGCGGCACATGAGCTCGGGGTCCCCATCCCCAGCGTTGCGACGCCAGGCCCCTTGGGAAGTGCCCCTCGGTGGCCGACCTATGGTTAGGGTTAGCCTCCAGGAGCCCCGCAGGCCCGATACACCACCTGTGCGTCGAGCGGAGAGTTGGGCCGAGGTGAGGGTGCTGGTGAACATGAGCCTGGGCCCAAGCGTTTTGGTTCGGTGCGCCTTCCAAGGTCGGCAGGGGTTCGGAGGGCCCTGCCAGTTCTCCCACCCTGAATGAATGGCGGCGCCCCTAGCGGCCTGTGTGGGTTGGGGTGGCAGCGTGCATCCGGCGCTGGGGCTTGGGGGCCCCCAATCCCTGGCGTTGCAGCGCCAGGCCCCTTAGGAAGGGACCTTCAGGGGCTGTCCTAGGGTTAGGGTGAGGTCCCAGGAGGCCGGCAGGCCCGAGTCGCTGGCTCTGCGAAGAGCGGAGGTGCGGGCCGAGTTGAGGGTGATGCAGAGCGGGAGCGTGGTCCCCAGCGTTTTGGCGCCCTGGGCCTTCGACTGTTGCCATGGCTCAAAGGGCCCTGCCCGTTCTCCTGCCCTGAAGAACCTACGGTGCCCTTAGCAGCTCCCTTGGCGGTGGAGTGGCAGGGTGAGTCCATGCTGCGGCTCGTGGATCCCCAATCCCCAGCGTTGTGGGGCCAGGCCTCTTGGGAGGGGCTCCTCGTGGGCGGACCTAGGTTTAGAGTTAGCACCCAGGAGGCCAGCAGGCCCAATCCTCTGGCTGGGCGGCGAGAGGTGGGCGGCCCGAGGTAAAGGCGCTGGCGATCGGGAGCGTGGGCCCCTGCATTTTGGCGCAGGAGGCTTCAAATATCGCCGGTTTCTCCAGGGCCCTGTCCCTTCTCCCGCCCTGAATGACGGGCGGCGCCACTAGCGTCCCGGGTGGCGACGTGGCGGCAGGGTGAGTCTGGCTCTGGGTCTTGGGGTCCCTGATCCCCAGTGTAGCGGCACCAGGACCCTTGGGAGGGGCCCCTGGGTGGCTGACCTAGGGTTAGGGTTAGCCCCCAGGAGGCCGGCAGGTGGGATCCGGCCACTGTCCGGGGAGCGGAGGGCGGGGCCGAGGTGAGGGCGTTGGGGAGCGGGAGCGTGGGCACCAGCGTTTTGGCACGGGGAGCCTTGGAAGGCCACCGGGGGCTCGGAAGGCCCTGCCCCTTCTCTCGCCCTGAATGACCCGCAGTGCTCCTAGCGGCCTGGGTGGCGGCGTTGCGGTAGGGTGAGTGTGGCTCTGGGGCTTGAGGTTCCCGATCCCCGGCGAAGCGGCACCAGGACCCTTGGGAGGGGCCCCTGGGTGGCCGACCTAGGGTTAGGGTTAGCACCCGGGAGGCCGGCAGGCGGGATCCGCCCGCTGTGCGTGGAGCGGAGGGGCGGGCCGAGGTGAGGGCGCTGGCGAGCAAGAGCCTGGGCCCAAGCGTTTTGGCACCGGGGGCCTTCGAATGTCTCCGGGGACTCGGCGGGCCCTGCCCATTCTCCTCCCTGAATGACCGGCGGCGCCCCTAGCAGCCCAGGTGGCGGCGGGGCGGCATGTAAGTCCGGGCATAGGGCTCGGGGGCCCCAGTCCACCGCGTTGCGGCGCCAGGCCCCTTGGGAGGGGCCCCTCGGAGGCTGACCTAGGGTGAGGTTTAGCCCCTAGGATGCCGGCAGGCCCTATTCGCCAGCCGTGTGGAGACTGGAGTGGCGGACCGAGGTGAGGGCACTGGTGAGCGGGAGCGTGGGCCCGGGTGTTTTGGCGCGGGGGGCCTTTGAAGGTCGCCGTGTCTTGGAGGGCCCTGCCCGTGCTCCCGCCCTGAATGAACGGCACCACCCCAAGCCCCCGGGTGGCGGCTGGGTGGCAGGGTGAGTCCAGTGCTGAGGCTCGGGGGTCCCCAATCCCCAGCGTTGCGGCGCCAGATCCCTTGGGAGGGGCCCCTCGGGGGTCGATCTAGGGTTGCGGTTAGCCCCCAGGAGGCCGGTGGACCCGATCAGCGGCTGTGCGGCACGCGGAGGGTTGGGCCGAGGTGAGGGCGCTGGCGAGACTGAGCATGAGCCCAAGCGTTTTAGTGCGGGGGCCCTTCGAAGGTCAGTGGGGGCTCGGAGGGACCTGCCCGTTCTCCCGCTCTGAATGACCGGCGGGGCCCCTAGAGGCTCCGGTGCCTGAAGGGCAGCAGGGTGAGACCGGCACTTGGGTTGGGGTCCCCATTCCCGGCGTTGTGGCGCCAGGCCACTTGGGAAGGGCCCCTCCGTGGCCGAACTACAGTTAGGGTTAGCCCCCAGGAGGCCAGCAGGCCCGATACACCGCCTGTGCGTCGAGCGGAGCGTTGGGCCGAGGTGAGGGTGCTGGTGAACATGAGCCCGGGCCCAAGCGTTTTGGTTCGGGGCGCCTTCGAAGGTCGGCGGGGGTTCGAAGGGCCCTGCCCGTTCTCCCACCCTGAATGAATGGCGGCGCCCCTAGCGGCACGTGTGGGGCAGGGCGGCAGGGTGCATCCAGCGCTGGGGCTTGGGGGTTCCCAATCCCCGGCGTTGCGGCGCCAGGCCCCTTAGGAAGCGACCCTCGGGGCCGTCCTAGGGTTAGGGTTAGCGCCCAGGAGGCCGGCAGGCCCGATCCGCCGGCTGTGCGAGGAGTGGAGATGCAGGCCGAGTTGAGGGCGATGGCGAGCGGGAGCTGGGCCCCAGCGTTTTGGCGTCCTGGGCCTTTGAATGTTGCCATGGCTCGGAGGGCCCTGCCCTTTCTCCTGCCCTGAAGAACCAGCAAGGCCCCTAGCGGCTCCGTTGGCAGTGGGGCGGCAGGGTGAATCCCAGGCTGCGGCTCGGGGATCCCCAATCCCCGGCGTTGTGGTGCCAGGCCCCTTGGGAGGGGCTCCTCGTGGGCCGACCCAGGGTTAGAGTTAGCCCCCATAAGGCCGGCAGGCCAGATCCTCTGGCTGGGCGGTGAGAGGTGGGCGGGCCGAGGTAAAGGCGCTGGGGTGCGGGATTGTGGGCCCCTGCATTTTGGGGTGGGAGGCTTCAAATGTCGCCGGTTTCTCCAGGGCCCTGTCAGTTCTCCCGCCCTGAATGACCGGCGGCGCCCCTCGCGGCCCGGGTGGCAGCGTTGTGGGAGGGTGAGTCTGGCTTTGGGGCTTGGGGTTCCAGATCCCTGGCGTAGTGGCACCAAAACCCTTGGGAGGGGCCCCTGGGGGGCCGACCTAGGGTTAGGGTTAGCCCCCAGGAGACCGTCAGGCCCAACCACACACTGTGCGGCGAGCTGAGGTGCGGCCCGAGGTGAAGGCGCTGGGGAGCGGGAGCGTGGGCACCAGCGTTTTGGCACGGGGAGCCTTTGAAGGTCACCGGGGACTCAGAAGGCCCTGCCCTTCTCTCGCCCTCTATGACCCGCGGCGCCCCTAGCGGCCCAGGTGGGGACAGTGCGGCAGGGTGAGTCCGGCTCTGGGGCTCTGAGTTACCAATCCCCAGCATTGCAGAGCCAGGCCGCTTGGGATGTCCCCTCAGGGCCGACCTAGGGTTTTGGTTAGCTGCCAGGAGCCCGGCAGGCCCTATCCACCGGCTCTGAAGCAAGCGGTGGGGTGGGCCTAGGTGAGGGCGCTGGCGAGCAGGATCCTGGGAGCCAACGTTTTTGCGCGGGGAGCCTTCAAAGGTCAGCGTGGGCTCGGAGGGCCCTGCCCGATCTCTTGCCCTGATTGACCGGCGGGGCCTCTAGCGGCTCGGGTGGCTGAAGGGCAGCAGGGTGAGTGCGGCACATGAGCTCGCGGTCCCCATCCCCAGCGTTGCGACGCCAGGCCCCTTGGGAAGTGCCCCTCGGTGGCCGACCTATGGTTAGGGTTAGCCTCCAGGAGCCCCGCAGGCCCGATACACCACCTGTGCGTCGAGCGGAGAGTTGGGCCGAGGTGAGGGTGCTGGTGAACATGAGCCTGGGCCCAAGCGTTTTGGTTCGGTGCGCCTTCCAAGGTCGGCAGGGGTTCGGAGGGCCCTGCCAGTTCTCCCACCCTGAATGAATGGCGGCGCCCCTAGCGGCCTGTGTGGGTTGGGGTGGCAGCGTGCATCCGGCGCTGGGGCTTGGGGGCCCCCAATCCCTGGCGTTGCAGCGCCAGGCCCCTTAGGAAGGGACCTTCAGGGGCTGTCCTAGGGTTAGGGTGAGGTCCCAGGAGGCCGGCAGGCCCGAGTCGCTGGCTCTGCGAAGAGCGGAGGTGCGGGCCGAGTTGAGGGTGATGCAGAGCGGGAGCGTGGTCCCCAGCGTTTTGGCGCCCTGGGCCTTCGACTGTTGCCATGGCTCAAAGGGCCCTGCCCGTTCTCCTGCCCTGAAGAACCTACGGTGCCCTTAGCAGCTCCCTTGGCGGTGGAGTGGCAGGGTGAGTCCATGCTGCGGCTCGTGGATCCCCAATCCCCAGCGTTGTGGGGCCAGGCCTCTTGGGAGGGGCTCCTCGTGGGCGGACCTAGGTTTAGAGTTAGCACCCAGGAGGCCAGCAGGCCCAATCCTCTGGCTGGGCGGCGAGAGGTGGGCGGCCCGAGGTAAAGGCGCTGGCGATCGGGAGCGTGGGCCCCTGCATTTTGGCGCAGGAGGCTTCAAATATCGCCGGTTTCTCCAGGGCCCTGTCCCTTCTCCCGCCCTGAATGACGGGCGGCGCCACTAGCGTCCCGGGTGGCGACGTGGCGGCAGGGTGAGTCTGGCTCTGGGTCTTGGGGTCCCTGATCCCCAGTGTAGCGGCACCAGGACCCTTGGGAGGGGCCCCTGGGTGGCTGACCTAGGGTTAGGGTTAGCCCCCAGGAGGCCGGCAGGTGGGATCCGGCCACTGTCCGGGGAGCGGAGGGCGGGGCCGAGGTGAGGGCGTTGGGGAGCGGGAGCGTGGGCACCAGCGTTTTGGCACGGGGAGCCTTGGAAGGCCACCGGGGGCTCGGAAGGCCCTGCCCCTTCTCTCGCCCTGAATGACCCGCAGTGCTCCTAGCGGCCTGGGTGGCGGCGTTGCGGTAGGGTGAGTGTGGCTCTGGGGCTTGAGGTTCCCGATCCCCGGCGAAGCGGCACCAGGACCCTTGGGAGGGGCCCCTGGGTGGCCGACCTAGGGTTAGGGTTAGCACCCGGGAGGCCGGCAGGCGGGATCCGCCCGCTGTGCGTGGAGCGGAGGGGCGGGCCGAGGTGAGGGCGCTGGCGAGCAAGAGCCTGGGCCCAAGCGTTTTGGCACCGGGGGCCTTCGAATGTCTCCGGGGACTCGGCGGGCCCTGCCCATTCTCCTCCCTGAATGACCGGCGGCGCCCCTAGCAGCCCAGGTGGCGGCGGGGCGGCATGTAAGTCCGGGCATAGGGCTCGGGGGCCCCAGTCCACCGCGTTGCGGCGCCAGGCCCCTTGGGAGGGGCCCCTCGGAGGCTGACCTAGGGTGAGGTTTAGCCCCTAGGATGCCGGCAGGCCCTATTCGCCAGCCGTGTGGAGACTGGAGTGGCGGACCGAGGTGAGGGCACTGGTGAGCGGGAGCGTGGGCCCGGGTGTTTTGGCGCGGGGGGCCTTTGAAGGTCGCCGTGTCTTGGAGGGCCCTGCCCGTGCTCCCGCCCTGAATGAACGGCACCACCCCAAGCCCCCGGGTGGCGGCTGGGTGGCAGGGTGAGTCCAGTGCTGAGGCTCGGGGGTCCCCAATCCCCAGCGTTGCGGCGCCAGATCCCTTGGGAGGGGCCCCTCGGGGGTCGATCTAGGGTTGCGGTTAGCCCCCAGGAGGCCGGTGGACCCGATCAGCGGCTGTGCGGCACGCGGAGGGTTGGGCCGAGGTGAGGGCGCTGGCGAGACTGACCATGAGCCCAAGCGTTTTAGTGCGGGGGCCCTTCGAAGGTCAGTGGGGGCTCGGAGGGACCTGCCCGTTCTCCCGCTCTGAATGACCGGCGGGGCCCCTAGAGGCTCCGGTGCCTGAAGGGCAGCAGGGTGAGACCGGCACTTGGGTTGGGGTCCCCATTCCCGGCGTTGTGGCGCCAGGCCACTTGGGAAGGGCCCCTCCGTGGCCGAACTACAGTTAGGGTTAGCCCCCAGGAGGCCAGCAGGCCCGATACACCGCCTGTGCGTCGAGCGGAGCATTGGGCCGAGGTGAGGGTGCTGGTGAACATGAGCCCGGGCCCAAGCGTTTTGGTTCGGGGCGCCTTCGAAGGTCGGCGGGGGTTCGAAGGGCCCTGCCCCTTCTCCCACCCTGAATGAATGGCGGCGCCCCTAGCGGCCCGTGTGGGGCAGGGCGGCAGGGTGCATCCAGCGCTGGGGCTTGGGGGTTCCCAATCCCCGGCGTTGCGGCGCCAGGCCCCTTAGGAAGCGACCCTCGGGGCCGTCCTAGGGTTAGGGTTAGCGCCCAGGAGGCCGGCAGGCCCGATCCGCCGGCTGTGCGAGGAGTGGAGATGCAGGCCGAGTTGAGGGCGATGGCGAGCGGGAGCTGGGCCCCAGCGTTTTGGCGTCCTGGGCCTTTGAATGTTGCCATGGCTCGGAGGGCCCTGCCCTTTCTCCTGCCCTGAAGAACCAGCAAGGCCCCTAGCGGCTCCGTTGGCAGTGGGGCGGCAGGGTGAATCCCAGGCTGCGGCTCGGGGATCCCCAATCCCCGGCGTTGTGGTGCCAGGCCCCTTGGGAGGGGCTCCTCGTGGGCCGACCCAGGGTTAGAGTTAGCCCCCATAAGGCCGGCAGGCCAGATCCTCTGGCTGGGCGGTGAGAGGTGGGCGGGCCGAGGTAAAGGCGCTGGGGTGCGGGATTGTGGGCCCCTGCATTTTGGGGTGGGAGGCTTCAAATGTCGCCGGTTTCTCCAGGGCCCTGTCAGTTCTCCCGCCCTGAATGACCAGCGGCGCCCCTCGCGGCCCGGGTGGCAGCGTTGTGGGAGGGTGAGTCTGGCTTTGGGGCTTGGGGTTCCAGATCCCTGGCGTAGTGGCACCAAAACCCTTGGGAGGGGCCCCTGGGGGGCCGACCTAGGGTTAGGGTTAGCCCCCAGGAGACCGTCAGGCCCAACCACACACTGTGCGGCGAGCTGAGGTGCGGCCCGAGGTGAAGGCGCTGGGGAGCGGGAGCGTGGGCACCAGCGTTTTGGCACGGGGAGCCTTTGAAGGACACCGGGGACTCAGAAGGCCCTGCCCTTCTCTCGCCCTCTATGACCCGCGGCGCCCCTAGCGGCCCAGGTGGGGACAGTGCGGCAGGGTGAGTCCGGCTCTGGGGCTCTGAGTTACCAATCCCCAGCATTGCAGAGCCAGGCCGCTTGGGATGTCCCCTCAGGGCCGACCTAGGGTTTTGGTTAGCTGCCAGGAGCCCGGCAGGCCCTATCCACCGGCTCTGAAGCAAGCGGTGGGGTGGGCCTAGGTGAGGGCGCTGGCGAGCAGGATCCTGGGAGCCAACGTTTTTGCGCGGGGAGCCTTCAAAGGTCAGCGTGGGCTCGGAGGGCCCTGCCCGATCTCTTGCCCTGATTGACCGGCGGGGCCTCTAGCGGCTCGGGTGGCTGAAGGGCAGCAGGGTGAGTGCGGCACATGAGCTCGCGGTCCCCATCCCCAGCGTTGCGACGCCAGGCCCCTTGGGAAGTGCCCCTCGGTGGCCGACCTATGGTTAGGGTTAGCCTCCAGGAGCCCCGCAGGCCCGATACACCACCTGTGCGTCGAGCGGAGAGTTGGGCCGAGGTGAGGGTGCTGGTGAACATGAGCCTGGGCCCAAGCGTTTTGGTTCGGTGCGCCTTCCAAGGTCGGCAGGGGTTCGGAGGGCCCTGCCAGTTCTCCCACCCTGAATGAATGGCGGCGCCCCTAGCGGCCTGTGTGGGTTGGGGTGGCAGCGTGCATCCGGCGCTGGGGCTTGGGGGCCCCCAATCCCTGGCGTTGCAGCGCCAGGCCCCTTAGGAAGGGACCTTCAGGGGCTGTCCTAGGGTTAGGGTGAGCTCCCAGGAGGCCGGCAGGCCCGAGTCGCTGGCTCTGCGAAGAGCGGAGGTGCGGGCCGAGTTGAGGGTGATGCAGAGCGGGAGCGTGGTCCCCAGCGTTTTGGCGCCCTGGGCCTTCGACTGTTGCCATGGCTCAAAGGGCCCTGCCCGTTCTCCTGCCCTGAAGAACCTACGGTGCCCTTAGCAGCTCCCTTGGCGGTGGAGTGGCAGGGTGAGTCCATGCTGCGGCTCGTGGATCCCCAATCCCCAGCGTTGTGGGGCCAGGCCTCTTGGGAGGGGCTCCTCGTGGGCGGACCTAGGTTTAGAGTTAGCACCCAGGAGGCCAGCAGGCCCAATCCTCTGGCTGGGCGGCGAGAGGTGGGCGGCCCGAGGTAAAGGCGCTGGCGATCGGGAGCGTGGGCCCCTGCATTTTGGCGCAGGAGGCTTCAAATATCGCCGGTTTCTCCAGGGCCCTGTCCCTTCTCCCGCCCTGAATGACGGGCGGCGCCACTAGCGTCCCGGGTGGCGACGTGGCGGCAGGGTGAGTCTGGCTCTGGGTCTTGGGGTCCCTGATCCCCAGTGTAGCGGCACCAGGACCCTTGGGAGGGGCCCCTGGGTGGCTGACCTAGGGTTAGGGTTAGCCCCCAGGAGGCCGGCAGGTGGGATCCGGCCACTGTCCGGGGAGCGGAGGGCGGGGCCGAGGTGAGGGCGTTGGGGAGCGGGAGCGTGGGCACCAGCGTTTTGGCACGGGGAGCCTTGGAAGGCCACCGGGGGCTCGGAAGGCCCTGCCCCTTCTCTCGCCCTGAATGACCCGCAGTGCTCCTAGCGGCCTGGGTGGCGGCGTTGCGGTAGGGTGAGTGTGGCTCTGGGGCTTGAGGTTCCCGATCCCCGGCGAAGCGGCACCAGGACCCTTGGGAGGGGCCCCTGGGTGGCCGACCTAGGGTTAGGGTTAGCACCCGGGAGGCCGGCAGGCGGGATCCGCCCGCTGTGCGTGGAGCGGAGGGGCGGGCCGAGGTGAGGGCGCTGGCGAGCAAGAGCCTGGGCCCAAGCGTTTTGGCACCGGGGGCCTTCGAATGTCTCCGGGGACTCGGCGGGCCCTGCCCATTCTCCTCCCTGAATGACCGGCGGCGCCCCTAGCAGCCCAGGTGGCGGCGGGGCGGCATGTAAGTCCGGGCATAGGGCTCGGGGGCCCCAGTCCACCGCGTTGCGGCGCCAGGCCCCTTGGGAGGGGCCCCTCGGAGGCTGACCTAGGGTGAGGTTTAGCCCCTAGGATGCCGGCAGGCCCTATTCGCCAGCCGTGTGGAGACTGGAGTGGCGGACCGAGGTGAGGGCACTGGTGAGCGGGAGCGTGGGCCCGGGTGTTTTGGCGCGGGGGGCCTTTGAAGGTCGCCGTGTCTTGGAGGGCCCTGCCCGTGCTCCCGCCCTGAATGAACGGCACCACCCCAAGCCCCCGGGTGGCGGCTGGGTGGCAGGGTGAGTCCAGTGCTGAGGCTCGGGGGTCCCCAATCCCCAGCGTTGCGGCGCCAGATCCCTTGGGAGGGGCCCCTCGGGGGTCGATCTAGGGTTGCGGTTAGCCCCCAGGAGGCCGGTGGACCCGATCAGCGGCTGTGCGGCACGCGGAGGGTTGGGCCGAGGTGAGGGCGCTGGCGAGACTGAGCATGAGCCCAAGCGTTTTAGTGCGGGGGCCCTTCGAAGGTCAGTGGGGGCTCGGAGGGACCTGCCCGTTCTCCCGCTCTGAATGACCGGCGGGGCCCCTAGAGGCTCCGGTGCCTGAAGGGCAGCAGGGTGAGACCGGCACTTGGGTTGGGGTCCCCATTCCCGGCGTTGTGGCGCCAGGCCACTTGGGAAGGGCCCCTCCGTGGCCGAACTACAGTTAGGGTTAGCCCCCAGGAGGCCAGCAGGCCCGATACACCGCCTGTGCGTCGAGCGGAGCGTTGGGCCGAGGTGAGGGTGCTGGTGAACATGAGCCCGGGCCCAAGCGTTTTGGTTCGGGGCGCCTTCGAAGGTCGGCGGGGGTTCGAAGGGCCCTGCCCGTTCTCCCACCCTGAATGAATGGCGGCGCCCCTAGCGGCACGTGTGGGGCAGGGCGGCAGGGTGCATCCAGCGCTGGGGCTTGGGGGTTCCCAATCCCCGGCGTTGCGGCGCCAGGCCCCTTAGGAAGCGACCCTCGGGGCCGTCCTAGGGTTAGGGTTAGCGCCCAGGAGGCCGGCAGGCCCGATCCGCCGGCTGTGCGAGGAGTGGAGATGCAGGCCGAGTTGAGGGCGATGGCGAGCGGGAGCTGGGCCCCAGCGTTTTGGCGTCCTGGGCCTTTGAATGTTGCCATGGCTCGGAGGGCCCTGCCCTTTCTCCTGCCCTGAAGAACCAGCAAGGCCCCTAGCGGCTCCGTTGGCAGTGGGGCGGCAGGGTGAATCCCAGGCTGCGGCTCGGGGATCCCCAATCCCCGGCGTTGTGGTGCCAGGCCCCTTGGGAGGGGCTCCTCGTGGGCCGACCCAGGGTTAGAGTTAGCCCCCATAAGGCCGGCAGGCCAGATCCTCTGGCTGGGCGGTGAGAGGTGGGCGGGCCGAGGTAAAGGCGCTGGGGTGCGGGATTGTGGGCCCCTGCATTTTGGGGTGGGAGGCTTCAAATGTCGCCGGTTTCTCCAGGGCCCTGTCAGTTCTCCCGCCCTGAATGACCGGCGGCGCCCCTCGCGGCCCGGGTGGCAGCGTTGTGGGAGGGTGAGTCTGGCTTTGGGGCTTGGGGTTCCAGATCCCTGGCGTAGTGGCACCAAAACCCTTGGGAGGGGCCCCTGGGGGGCCGACCTAGGGTTAGGGTTAGCCCCCAGGAGACCGTCAGGCCCAACCACACACTGTGCGGCGAGCTGAGGTGCGGCCCGAGGTGAAGGCGCTGGGGAGCGGGAGCGTGGGCACCAGCGTTTTGGCACGGGGAGCCTTTGAAGGTCACCGGGGACTCAGAAGGCCCTGCCCTTCTCTCGCCCTCTATGACCCGCGGCGCCCCTAGCGGCCCAGGTGGGGACAGTGCGGCAGGGTGAGTCCGGCTCTGGGGCTCTGAGTTACCAATCCCCAGCATTGCAGAGCCAGGCCGCTTGGGATGTCCCCTCAGGGCCGACCTAGGGTTTTGGTTAGCTGCCAGGAGCCCGGCAGGCCCTATCCACCGGCTCTGAAGCAAGCGGTGGGGTGGGCCTAGGTGAGGGCGCTGGCGAGCAGGATCCTGGGAGCCAACGTTTTTGCGCGGGGAGCCTTCAAAGGTCAGCGTGGGCTCGGAGGGCCCTGCCCGATCTCTTGCCCTGATTGACCGGCGGGGCCTCTAGCGGCTCGGGTGGCTGAAGGGCAGCAGGGTGAGTGCGGCACATGAGCTCGCGGTCCCCATCCCCAGCGTTGCGACGCCAGGCCCCTTGGGAAGTGCCCCTCGGTGGCCGACCTATGGTTAGGGTTAGCCTCCAGGAGCCCCGCAGGCCCGATACACCACCTGTGCGTCGAGCGGAGAGTTGGGCCGAGGTGAGGGTGCTGGTGAACATGAGCCTGGGCCCAAGCGTTTTGGTTCGGTGCGCCTTCCAAGGTCGGCAGGGGTTCGGAGGGCCCTGCCAGTTCTCCCACCCTGAATGAATGGCGGCGCCCCTAGCGGCCTGTGTGGGTTGGGGTGGCAGCGTGCATCCGGCGCTGGGGCTTGGGGGCCCCCAATCCCTGGCGTTGCAGCGCCAGGCCCCTTAGGAAGGGACCTTCAGGGGCTGTCCTAGGGTTAGGGTGAGCTCCCAGGAGGCCGGCAGGCCCGAGTCGCTGGCTCTGCGAAGAGCGGAGGTGCGGGCCGAGTTGAGGGTGATGCAGAGCGGGAGCGTGGTCCCCAGCGTTTTGGCGCCCTGGGCCTTCGACTGTTGCCATGGCTCAAAGGGCCCTGCCCGTTCTCCTGCCCTGAAGAACCTACGGTGCCCTTAGCAGCTCCCTTGGCGGTGGAGTGGCAGGGTGAGTCCATGCTGCGGCTCGTGGATCACCAATCCCCAGCGTTGTGGGGCCAGGCCTCTTGGGAGGGGCTCCTCGTGGGCGGACCTAGGTTTAGAGTTAGCACCCAGGAGGCCAGCAGGCCCAATCCTCTGGCTGGGCGGCGAGAGGTGGGCGGCCCGAGGTAAAGGCGCTGGCGATCGGGAGCGTGGGCCCCTGCATTTTGGCGCAGGAGGCTTCAAATATCGCCGGTTTCTCCAGGGCCCTGTCCCTTCTCCCGCCCTGAATGACGGGCGGCGCCACTAGCGTCCCGGGTGGCGACGTGGCAGCAGGGTGAGTCTGGCTCTGGGTCTTGGGGTCCCGACCTAGGGTTAGGGTTAGCCCCCAGGAGGCCGGCAGGTGGGATCCGGCCACTGTCCGGGGAGCGGAGGGCGGGGCCGAGGTGAGGGCGTTGGGGAGCGGGGAGCGTGGGCACCAGCGTTTTGGCACGGGGAGCCTTGGAAGGCCACCGGGGGCTCGGAAGGCCCTGCCCCTTCTCTCGCCCTGAATGACCCGCAGTGCTCCTAGCGGCCTGGGTGGCGGCGTTGCGGTAGGGTGAGTGTGGCTCTGGGGCTTGAGGTTCCCGATCCCCGGCGAAGCGGCACCAGGACCCTTGGGAGGGGCCCCTGGGTGGCCGACCTAGGGTTAGGGTTAGCACCCGGGAGGCCGGCAGGCGGGATCCGCCCGCTGTGCGTGGAGCGGAGGGGCGGGCCGAGGTGAGGGCGCTGGCGAGCAAGAGCCTGGGCCCAAGCGTTTTGGCACCGGGGGCCTTCGAATGTCTCCGGGGACTCGGCGGGCCCTGCCCATTCTCCTCCCTGAATGACCGGCGGCGCCCCTAGCAGCCCAGGTGGCGGCGGGGCGGCATGTAAGTCCGGGCATAGGGCTCGGGGGCGCCAGTCCACCGCGTTGCGGCGCCAGGCCCCTTGGGAGGGGCCCCTCGGAGGCTGACCTAGGGTGAGGTTTAGCCCCTAGGATGCCGGCAGGCCCTATTCGCCAGCCGTGTGGAGACTGGAGTGGCGGACCGAGGTGAGGGCACTGGTGAGCGGGAGCGTGGGCCCGGGTGTTTTGGCGCGGGGGGCCTTTGAAGGTCGCCGTGTCTTGGAGGGCCCTGCCCGTGCTCCCGCCCTGAATGAACGGCACCACCCCAAGCCCCCGGGGTGGCGGCTGGGTGGCAGGGTGAGTCCAGTGCTGAGGCTCGGGGGTCCCCAATCCCCAGCGTTGCGGCGCCAGATCCCTTGGGAGGGGCCCCTCGGGGGTCGATCTAGGGTTGCGGTTAGCCCCCAGGAGGCCGGTGGACCCGATCAGCGGCTGTGCGGCACGCGGAGGGTTGGGCCGAGGTGAGGGCGCTGGCGAGACTGAGCATGAGCCCAAGCGTTTTAGTGCGGGGGCCCTTCGAAGGTCAGTGGGGGCTCGGAGGGACCTGCCCGTTCTCCCGCTCTGAATGACCGGCGGGGCCCCTAGAGGCTCCGGTGCCTGAAGGGCAGCAGGGTGAGACCGGCACTTGGGTTGGGGTCCCCATTCCCGGCGTTGTGGCGCCAGGCCACTTGGGAAGGGCCCCTCCGTGGCCGAACTACAGTTAGGGTTAGCCCCCAGGAGGCCAGCAGGCCCGATACACCGCCTGTGCGTCGAGCGGAGCGTTGGGCCGAGGTGAGGGTGCTGGTGAACATGAGCCCGGGCCCAAGCGTTTTGGTTCGGGGCGCCTTCGAAGGTCGGCGGGGGTTCGAAGGGCCCTGCCCGTTCTCCCACCCTGAATGAATGGCGGCGCCCCTAGCGGCACGTGTGGGGCAGGGCGGCAGGGTGCATCCAGCGCTGGGGCTTGGGGGTTCCCAATCCCCGGCGTTGCGGCGCCAGGCCCCTTAGGAAGCGACCCTCGGGGCCGTCCTAGGGTTAGGGTTAGCGCCCAGGAGGCCGGCAGGCCCGATCCGCCGGCTGTGCGAGGAGTGGAGATGCAGGCCGAGTTGAGGGCGATGGCGAGCGGGAGCTGGGCCCCAGCGTTTTGGCGTCCTGGGCCTTTGAATGTTGCCATGGCTTGGAGGGCCCTGCCCTTTCTCCTGCCCTGAAGAACCAGCAAGGCCCCTAGCGGCTCCGTTGGCAGTGGGGCGGCAGGGTGAATCCCAGGCTGCGGCTCGGGGATCCCCAATCCCCGGCGTTGTGGTGCCAGGCCCCTTGGGAGGGGCTCCTCGTGGGCCGACCCAGGGTTAGAGTTAGCCCCCATAAGGCCGGCAGGCCAGATCCTCTGGCTGGGCGGTGAGAGGTGGGCGGGCCGAGGTAAAGGCGCTGGGGTGCGGGATTGTGGGCCCCTGCATTTTGGGGTGGGAGGCTTCAAATGTCGCCGGTTTCTCCAGGGCCCTGTCAGTTCTCCCGCCCTGAATGACCAGCGGCGCCCCTCGCGGCCCGGGTGGCAGCGTTGTGGGAGGGTGAGTCTGGCTTTGGGGCTTGGGGTTCCAGATCCCTGGCGTAGTGGCACCAAAACCCTTGGGAGGGGCCCCTGGGGGGCCGACCTAGGGTTAGGGTTAGCCCCCAGGAGACCGTCAGGCCCAACCACACACTGCGGCGAGCTGAGGTGCGGCCCGAGGTGAAGGCGCTGGGGAGCGGGAGCGTGGGCACCAGCGTTTTGGCACGGGGAGCCTTTGAAGGTCACCGGGGACTCAGAAGGCCCTGCCCTTCTCTCGCCCTCTATGACCCGCGGCGCCCCTAGCGGCCCAGGTGGGGACAGTGCGGCAGGGTGAGTCCGGCTCTGGGGCTCTGAGTTACCAATCCCCAGCATTGCAGAGCCAGGCCGCTTGGGATGTCCCCTCAGGGCCGACCTAGGGTTTTGGTTAGCTGCCAGGAGCCCGGCAGGCCCTATCCACCGGCTCTGAAGCAAGCGGTGGGGTGGGCCTAGGTGAGGGCGCTGGCGAGCAGGATCCTGGGAGCCAACGTTTTTGCGCGGGGAGCCTTCAAAGGTCAGCGTGGGCTCGGAGGGCCCTGCCCGATCTCTTGCCCTGATTGACCGGCGGGGCCTCTAGCGGCTCGGGTGGCTGAAGGGCAGCAGGGTGAGTGCGGCACATGAGCTCGGGGTCCCCATCCCCAGCGTTGCGACGCCAGGCCCCTTGGGAAGTGCCCCTCGGTGGCCGACCTATGGTTAGGGTTAGCCTCCAGGAGCCCCGCAGGCCCGATACACCACCTGTGCGTCGAGCGGAGAGTTGGGCCGAGGTGAGGGTGCTGGTGAACATGAGCCTGGGCCCAAGCGTTTTGGTTCGGTGCGCCTTCCAAGGTCGGCAGGGGTTCGGAGGGCCCTGCCAGTTCTCCCACCCTGAATGAATGGCGGCGCCCCTAGCGGCCTGTGTGGGTTGGGGGTGGCAGCGTGCATCCGGCGCTGGGGCTTGGGGGCCCCCAATCCCTGGCGTTGCAGCGCCAGGCCCCTTAGGAAGGGACCTTCAGGGGCTGTCCTAGGGTTAGGGTGAGCTCCCAGGAGGCCGGCAGGCCCGAGTCGCTGGCTCTGCGAAGAGCGGAGGTGCGGGCCGAGTTGAGGGTGATGCAGAGCGGGAGCGTGGTCCCCAGCGTTTTGGCGCCCTGGGCCTTCGACTGTTGCCATGGCTCAAAGGGCCCTGCCCGTTCTCCTGCCCTGAAGAACCTACGGTGCCCTTAGCAGCTCCCTTGGCGGTGGAGTGGCAGGGTGAGTCCATGCTGCGGCTCGTGGATCCCCAATCCCCAGCGTTGTGGGGCCAGGCCTCTTGGGAGGGGCTCCTCGTGGGCGGACCTAGGTTTAGAGTTAGCACCCAGGAGGCCAGCAGGCCCAATCCTCTGGCTGGGCGGCGAGAGGTGGGCGGCCCGAGGTAAAGGCGCTGGCGATCGGGAGCGTGGGCCCCTGCATTTTGGCGCAGGAGGCTTCAAATATCGCCGGTTTCTCCAGGGCCCTGTCCCTTCTCCCGCCCTGAATGACGGGCGGCGCCACTAGCGTCCCGGGTGGCGACGTGGCGGCAGGGTGAGTCTGGCTCTGGGTCTTGGGGTCCCTGATCCCCAGTGTAGCGGCACCAGGACCCTTGGGAGGGGCCCCTGGGTGGCTGACCTAGGGTTAGGGTTAGCCCCCAGGAGGCCGGCAGGTGGGATCCGGCCACTGTCCGGGGAGCGGAGGGCGGGGCCGAGGTGAGGGCGTTGGGGAGCGGGAGCGTGGGCACCAGCGTTTTGGCACGGGGAGCCTTGGAAGGCCACCGGGGGCTCGGAAGGCCCTGCCCCTTCTCTCGCCCTGAATGACCCGCAGTGCTCCTAGCGGCCTGGGTGGCGGCGTTGCGGTAGGGTGAGTGTGGCTCTGGGGCTTGAGGTTCCCGATCCCCGGCGAAGCGGCACCAGGACCCTTGGGAGGGGCCCCTGGGTGGCCGACCTAGGGTTAGGGTTAGCACCCGGGAGGCCGGCAGGCGGGATCCGCCCGCTGTGCGTGGAGCGGAGGGGCGGGCCGAGGTGAGGGCGCTGGCGAGCAAGAGCCTGGGCCCAAGCGTTTTGGCACCGGGGGCCTTCGAATGTCTCCGGGGACTCGGCGGGCCCTGCCCATTCTCCTCCCTGAATGACCGGCGGCGCCCCTAGCAGCCCAGGTGGCGGCGGGGCGGCATGTAAGTCCGGGCATAGGGCTCGGGGGCCCCAGTCCACCGCGTTGCGGCGCCAGGCCCCTTGGGAGGGGCCCCTCGGAGGCTGACCTAGGGTGAGGTTTAGCCCCTAGGATGCCGGCAGGCCCTATTCGCCAGCCGTGTGGAGACTGGAGTGGCGGACCGAGGTGAGGGCACTGGTGAGCGGGAGCGTGGGCCCGGGTGTTTTGGCGCGGGGGGCCTTTGAAGGTCGCCGTGTCTTGGAGGGCCCTGCCCGTGCTCCCGCCCTGAATGAACGGCACCACCCCAAGCCCCCGGGTGGCGGCTGGGTGGCAGGGTGAGTCCAGTGCTGAGGCTCGGGGGTCCCCAATCCCCAGCGTTGCGGCGCCAGATCCCTTGGGAGGGGCCCCTCGGGGGTCGATCTAGGGTTGCGGTTAGCCCCCAGGAGGCCGGTGGACCCGATCAGCGGCTGTGCGGCACGCGGAGGGTTGGGCCGAGGTGAGGGCGCTGGCGAGACTGAGCATGAGCCCAAGCGTTTTAGTGCGGGGGCCCTTCGAAGGTCAGTGGGGGCTCGGAGGGACCTGCCCGTTCTCCCGCTCTGAATGACCGGCGGGGCCCCTAGAGGCTCCGGTGCCTGAAGGGCAGCAGGGTGAGACCGGCACTTGGGTTGGGGTCCCCATTCCCGGCGTTGTGGCGCCAGGCCACTTGGGAAGGGCCCCTCCGTGGCCGAACTACAGTTAGGGTTAGCCCCCAGGAGGCCAGCAGGCCCGATACACCGCCTGTGCGTCGAGCGGAGCATTGGGCCGAGGTGAGGGTGCTGGTGAACATGAGCCCGGGCCCAAGCGTTTTGGTTCGGGGCGCCTTCGAAGGTCGGCGGGGGTTCGAAGGGCCCTGCCCCTTCTCCCACCCTGAATGAATGGCGGCGCCCCTAGCGGCACGTGTGGGGCAGGGCGGCAGGGTGCATCCAGCGCTGGGGCTTGGGGGTTCCCAATCCCCGGCGTTGCGGCGCCAGGCCCCTTAGGAAGCGACCCTCGGGGCCGTCCTAGGGTTAGGGTTAGCGCCCAGGAGGCCGGCAGGCCCGATCCGCCGGCTGTGCGAGGAGTGGAGATGCAGGCCGAGTTGAGGGCGATGGCGAGCGGGAGCTGGGCCCCAGCGTTTTGGCGTCCTGGGCCTTTGAATGTTGCCATGGCTCGGAGGGCCCTGCCCTTTCTCCTGCCCTGAAGAACCAGCAAGGCCCCTAGCGGCTCCGTTGGCAGTGGGGCGGCAGGGTGAATCCCAGGCTGCGGCTCGGGGATCCCCAATCCCCGGCGTTGTGGTGCCAGGCCCTTTGGGAGGGGCTCCTCGTGGGCCGACCCAGGGTTAGAGTTAGCCCCCATAAGGCCGGCAGGCCAGATCCTCTGGCTGGGCGGTGAGAGGTGGGCGGGCCGAGGTAAAGGCGCTGGGGTGCGGGATTGTGGGCCCCTGCATTTTGGGGTGGGAGGCTTCAAATGTCGCCGGTTTCTCCAGGGCCCTGTCAGTTCTCCCGCCCTGAATGACCGGCGGCGCCCCTCGCGGCCCGGGTGGCAGCGTTGTGGGAGGGTGAGTCTGGCTTTGGGGCTTGGGGTTCCAGATCCCTGGCGTAGTGGCACCAAAACCCTTGGGAGGGGCCCCTGGGGGGCCGACCTAGGGTTAGGGTTAGCCCCCAGGAGACCGTCAGGCCCAACCACACACTGTGCGGCGAGCTGAGGTGCGGCCCGAGGTGAAGGCGCTGGGGAGCGGGAGCGTGGGCACCAGCGTTTTGGCACGGGGAGCCTTTGAAGGTCACCGGGGACTCAGAAGGCCCTGCCCTTCTCTCGCCCTCTATGACCCGCGGCGCCCCTAGCGGCCCAGGTGGGGACAGTGCGGCAGGGTGAGTCCGGCTCTGGGGCTCTGAGTTACCAATCCCCAGCATTGCAGAGCCAGGCCGCTTGGGATGTCCCCTCAGGGCCGACCTAGGGTTTTGGTTAGCTGCCAGGAGCCCGGCAGGCCCTATCCACCGGCTCTGAAGCAAGCGGTGGGGTGGGCCTAGGTGAGGGCGCTGGCGAGCAGGATCCTGGGAGCCAACGTTTTTGCGCGGGGAGCCTTCAAAGGTCAGCGTGGGCTCGGAGGGCCCTGCCCGATCTCTTGCCCTGATTGACCGGCGGGGCCTCTAGCGGCTCGGGTGGCTGAAGGGCAGCAGGGTGAGTGCGGCACATGAGCTCGCGGTCCCCATCCCCAGCGTTGCGACGCCAGGCCCCTTGGGAAGTGCCCCTCGGTGGCCGACCTATGGTTAGGGTTAGCCTCCAGGAGCCCCGCAGGCCCGATACACCACCTGTGCGTCGAGCGGAGAGTTGGGCCGAGGTGAGGGTGCTGGTGAACATGAGCCTGGGCCCAAGCGTTTTGGTTCGGTGCGCCTTCCAAGGTCGGCAGGGGTTCGGAGGGCCCTGCCAGTTCTCCCACCCTGAATGAATGGCGGCGCCCCTAGCGGCCTGTGTGGGTTGGGGTGGCAGCGTGCATCCGGCGCTGGGGCTTGGGGGCCCCCAATCCCTGGCGTTGCAGCGCCAGGCCCCTTAGGAAGGGACCTTCAGGGGCTGTCCTAGGGTTAGGGTGAGCTCCCAGGAGGCCGGCAGGCCCGAGTCGCTGGCTCTGCGAAGAGCGGAGGTGCGGGCCGAGTTGAGGGTGATGCAGAGCGGGAGCGTGGTCCCCAGCGTTTTGGCGCCCTGGGCCTTCGACTGTTGCCATGGCTCAAAGGGCCCTGCCCGTTCTCCTGCCCTGAAGAACCTACGGTGCCCTTAGCAGCTCCCTTGGCGGTGGAGTGGCAGGGTGAGTCCATGCTGCGGCTCGTGGATCCCCAATCCCCAGCGTTGTGGGGCCAGGCCTCTTGGGAGGGGCTCCTCGTGGGCGGACCTAGGTTTAGAGTTAGCACCCAGGAGGCCAGCAGGCCCAATCCTCTGGCTGGGCGGCGAGAGGTGGGCGGCCCGAGGTAAAGGCGCTGGCGATCGGGAGCGTGGGCCCCTGCATTTTGGCGCAGGAGGCTTCAAATATCGCCGGTTTCTCCAGGGCCCTGTCCCTTCTCCCGCCCTGAATGACGGGCGGCGCCACTAGCGTCCCGGGTGGCGACGTGGCGGCAGGGTGAGTCTGGCTCTGGGTCTTGGGGTCCCGACCTAGGGTTAGGGTTAGCCCCCAGGAGGCCGGCAGGTGGGATCCGGCCACTGTCCGGGGAGCGGAGGGCGGGGCCGAGGTGAGGGCGTTGGGGAGCGGGAGCGTGGGCACCAGCGTTTTGGCACGGGGAGCCTTGGAAGGCCACCGGGGGCTCGGAAGGCCCTGCCCCTTCTCTCGCCCTGAATGACCCGCAGTGCTCCTAGCGGCCTGGGTGGCGGCGTTGCGGTAGGGTGAGTGTGGCTCTGGGGCTTGAGGTTCCCGATCCCCGGCGAAGCGGCACCAGGACCCTTGGGAGGGGCCCCTGGGTGGCCGACCTAGGGTTAGGGTTAGCACCCGGGAGGCCGGCAGGCGGGATCCGCCCGCTGTGCGTGGAGCGGAGGGGCGGGCCGAGGTGAGGGCGCTGGCGAGCAAGAGCCTGGGCCCAAGCGTTTTGGCACCGGGGGCCTTCGAATGTCTCCGGGGACTCGGCGGGCCCTGCCCATTCTCCTCCCTGAATGACCGGCGGCGCCCCTAGCAGCCCAGGTGGCGGCGGGGCGGCATGTAAGTCCGGGCATAGGGCTCGGGGGCCCCAGTCCACCGCGTTGCGGCGCCAGGCCCCTTGGGAGGGGCCCCTCGGAGGCTGACCTAGGGTGAGGTTTAGCCCCTAGGATGCCGGCAGGCCCTATTCGCCAGCCGTGTGGAGACTGGAGTGGCGGACCGAGGTGAGGGCACTGGTGAGCGGGAGCGTGGGCCCGGGTGTTTTGGCGCGGGGGGCCTTTGAAGGTCGCCGTGTCTTGGAGGGCCCTGCCCGTGCTCCCGCCCTGAATGAACGGCACCACCCCAAGCCCCCGGGTGGCGGCTGGGTGGCAGGGTGAGTCCAGTGCTGAGGCTCGGGGGTCCCCAATCCCCAGCGTTGCGGCGCCAGATCCCTTGGGAGGGGCCCCTCGGGGGTCGATCTAGGGTTGCGGTTAGCCCCCAGGAGGCCGGTGGACCCGATCAGCGGCTGTGCGGCACGCGGAGGGTTGGGCCGAGGTGAGGGCGCTGGCGAGACTGAGCATGAGCCCAAGCGTTTTAGTGCGGGGGCCCTTCGAAGGTCAGTGGGGGCTCGGAGGGACCTGCCCGTTCTCCCGCTCTGAATGACCGGCGGGGCCCCTAGAGGCTCCGGTGCCTGAAGGGCAGCAGGGTGAGACCGGCACTTGGGTTGGGGTCCCCATTCCCGGCGTTGTGGCGCCAGGCCACTTGGGAAGGGCCCCTCCGTGGCCGAACTACAGTTAGGGTTAGCCCCCAGGAGGCCAGCAGGCCCGATACACCGCCTGTGCGTCGAGCGGAGCGTTGGGCCGAGGTGAGGGTGCTGGTGAACATGAGCCCGGGCCCAAGCGTTTTGGTTCGGGGCGCCTTCGAAGGTCGGCGGGGGTTCGAAGGGCCCTGCCCCTTCTCCCACCCTGAATGAATGGCGGCGCCCCTAGCGGCACGTGTGGGGCAGGGCGGCAGGGTGCATCCAGCGCTGGGGCTTGGGGGTTCCCAATCCCCGGCGTTGCGGCGCCAGGCCCCTTAGGAAGCGACCCTCGGGGCCGTCCTAGGGTTAGGGTTAGCGCCCAGGAGGCCGGCAGGCCCGATCCGCCGGCTGTGCGAGGAGTGGAGATGCAGGCCGAGTTGAGGGCGATGGCGAGCGGGAGCTGGGCCCCAGCGTTTTGGCGTCCTGGGCCTTTGAATGTTGCCATGGCTCGGAGGGCCCTGCCCTTTCTCCTGCCCTGAAGAACCAGCAAGGCCCCTAGCGGCTCCGTTGGCAGTGGGGCGGCAGGGTGAATCCCAGGCTGCGGCTCGGGGATCCCCAATCCCCGGCGTTGTGGTGCCAGGCCCCTTGGGAGGGGCTCCTCGTGGGCCGACCCAGGGTTAGAGTTAGCCCCCATAAGGCCGGCAGGCCAGATCCTCTGGCTGGGCGGTGAGAGGTGGGCGGGCCGAGGTAAAGGCGCTGGGGTGCGGGATTGTGGGCCCCTGCATTTTGGGGTGGGAGGCTTCAAATGTCGCCGGTTTCTCCAGGGCCCTGTCAGTTCTCCCGCCCTGAATGACCGGCGGCGCCCCTCGCGGCCCGGGTGGCAGCGTTGTGGGAGGGTGAGTCTGGCTTTGGGGCTTGGGGTTCCAGATCCCTGGCGTAGTGGCACCAAAACCCTTGGGAGGGGCCCCTGGGGGGCCGACCTAGGGTTAGGGTTAGCCCCCAGGAGACCGTCAGGCCCAACCACACACTGTGCGGCGAGCTGAGGTGCGGCCCGAGGTGAAGGCGCTGGGGAGCGGGAGCGTGGGCACCAGCGTTTTGGCACGGGGAGCCTTTGAAGGTCACCGGGGACTCAGAAGGCCCTGCCCTTCTCTCGCCCTCTATGACCCGCGGCGCCCCTAGCGGCCCAGGTGGGGACAGTGCGGCAGGGTGAGTCCGGCTCTGGGGCTCTGAGTTACCAATCCCCAGCATTGCAGAGCCAGGCCGCTTGGGATGTCCCCTCAGGGCCGACCTAGGGTTTTGGTTAGCTGCCAGGAGCCCGGCAGGCCCTATCCACCGGCTCTGAAGCAAGCGGTGGGGTGGGCCTAGGTGAGGGCGCTGGCGAGCAGGATCCTGGGAGCCAACGTTTTTGCGCGGGGAGCCTTCAAAGGTCAGCGTGGGCTCGGAGGGCCCTGCCCGATCTCTTGCCCTGATTGACCGGCGGGGCCTCTAGCGGCTCGGGTGGCTGAAGGGCAGCAGGGTGAGTGCGGCACATGAGCTCGCGGTCCCCATCCCCAGCGTTGCGACGCCAGGCCCCTTGGGAAGTGCCCCTCGGTGGCCGACCTATGGTTAGGGTTAGCCTCCAGGAGCCCCGCAGGCCCGATACACCACCTGTGCGTCGAGCGGAGAGTTGGGCCGAGGTGAGGGTGCTGGTGAACATGAGCCTGGGCCCAAGCGTTTTGGTTCGGTGCGCCTTCCAAGGTCGGCAGGGGTTCGGAGGGCCCTGCCAGTTCTCCCACCCTGAATGAATGGCGGCGCCCCTAGCGGCCTGTGTGGGTTGGGGTGGCAGCGTGCATCCGGCGCTGGGGCTTGGGGGCCCCCAATCCCTGGCGTTGCAGCGCCAGGCCCCTTAGGAAGGGACCTTCAGGGGCTGTCCTAGGGTTAGGGTGAGCTCCCAGGAGGCCGGCAGGCCCGAGTCGCTGGCTCTGCGAAGAGCGGAGGTGCGGGCCGAGTTGAGGGTGATGCAGAGCGGGAGCGTGGTCCCCAGCGTTTTGGCGCCCTGGGCCTTCGACTGTTGCCATGGCTCAAAGGGCCCTGCCCGTTCTCCTGCCCTGAAGAACCTACGGTGCCCTTAGCAGCTCCCTTGGCGGTGGAGTGGCAGGGTGAGTCCATGCTGCGGCTCGTGGATCCCCAATCCCCAGCGTTGTGGGGCCAGGCCTCTTGGGAGGGGCTCCTCGTGGGCGGACCTAGGTTTAGAGTTAGCACCCAGGAGGCCAGCAGGCCCAATCCTCTGGCTGGGCGGCGAGAGGTGGGCGGCCCGAGGTAAAGGCGCTGGCGATCGGGAGCGTGGGCCCCTGCATTTTGGCGCAGGAGGCTTCAAATATCGCCGGTTTCTCCAGGGCCCTGTCCCTTCTCCCGCCCTGAATGACGGGCGGCGCCACTAGCGTCCCGGGTGGCGACGTGGTGGCAGGGTGAGTCTGGCTCTGGGTCTTGGGGTCCCTGATCCCCAGTGTAGCGGCACCAGGACCCTTGGGAGGGGCCCCTGGGTGGCTGACCTAGGGTTAGGGTTAGCCCCCAGGAGGCCGGCAGGTGGGATCCGGCCACTGTCCGGGGAGCGGAGGGCGGGGCCGAGGTGAGGGCGTTGGGGAGCGGGAGCGTGGGCACCAGCGTTTTGGCACGGGGAGCCTTGGAAGGCCACCGGGGGCTCGGAAGGCCCTGCCCCTTCTCTCGCCCTGAATGACCCGCAGTGCTCCTAGCGGCCTGGGTGGCGGCGTTGCGGTAGGGTGAGTGTGGCTCTGGGGCTTGAGGTTCCCGATCCCCGGCGAAGTGGCACCAGGACCCTTGGGAGGGCCCCCTGGGTGGCCGACCTAGGGTTAGGGTTAGCACCCGGGAGGCCGGCAGGCGGGATCCGCCCGCTGTGCGTGGAGCGGAGGGGCGGGCCGAGGTGAGGGCGCTGGCGAGCAAGAGCCTGGGCCCAAGCGTTTTGGCACCGGGGGCCTTCGAATGTCTCCGGGGACTCGGCGGGCCCTGCCCATTCTCCTCCCTGAATGACCGGCGGCGCCCCTAGCAGCCCAGGTGGCGGCGGGGCGGCATGTAAGTCCGGGCATAGGGCTCGGGGGCGCCAGTCCACCGCGTTGCGGCGCCAGGCCCCTTGGGAGGGGCCCCTCGGAGGCTGACCTAGGGTGAGGTTTAGCCCCTAGGATGCCGGCAGGCCCTATTCGCCAGCCGTGTGGAGACTGGAGTGGCGGACCGAGGTGAGGGCACTGGTGAGCGGGAGCGTGGGCCCGGGTGTTTTGGCGCGGGGGGCCTTTGAAGGTCGCCGTGTCTTGGAGGGCCCTGCCCGTGCTCCCGCCCTGAATGAACGGCACCACCCCAAGCCCCCGGGTGGCGGCTGGGTGGCAGGGTGAGTCCAGTGCTGAGGCTCGGGGGTCCCCAATCCCCAGCGTTGCGGCGCCAGATCCCTTGGGAGGGGCCCCTCGGGGGTCGATCTAGGGTTGCGGTTAGCCCCCAGGAGGCCGGTGGACCCGATCAGCGGCTGTGCGGCACGCGGAGGGTTGGGCCGAGGTGAGGGCGCTGGCGAGACTGAGCATGAGCCCAAGCGTTTTAGTGCGGGGGCCCTTCGAAGGTCAGTGGGGGCTCGGAGGGACCTGCCCGTTCTCCCGCTCTGAATGACCGGCGGGGCCCCTAGAGGCTCCGGTGCCTGAAGGGCAGCAGGGTGAGACCGGCACTTGGGTTGGGGTCCCCATTCCCGGCGTTGTGGCGCCAGGCCACTTGGGAAGGGCCCCTCCGTGGCCGAACTACAGTTAGGGTTAGCCCCCAGGAGGCCAGCAGGCCCGATACACCGCCTGTGCGTCGAGCGGAGCGTTGGGCCGAGGTGAGGGTGCTGGTGAACATGAGCCCGGGCCCAAGCGTTTTGGTTCGGGGCGCCTTCGAAGGTCGGCGGGGGTTCGAAGGGCCCTGCCCGTTCTCCCACCCTGAATGAATGGCGGCGCCCCTAGCGGCACGTGTGGGGCAGGGCGGCAGGGTGCATCCAGCGCTGGGGCTTGGGGGTTCCCAATCCCCGGCGTTGCGGCGCCAGGCCCCTTAGGAAGCGACCCTCGGGGCCGTCCTAGGGTTAGGGTTAGCGCCCAGGAGGCCGGCAGGCCCGATCCGCCGGCTGTGCGAGGAGTGGAGATGCAGGCCGAGTTGAGGGCGATGGCGAGCGGGAGCTGGGCCCCAGCGTTTTGGCGTCCTGGGCCTTTGAATGTTGCCATGGCTCGGAGGGCCCTGCCCTTTCTCCTGCCCTGAAGAACCAGCAAGGCCCCTAGCGGCTCCGTTGGCAGTGGGGCGGCAGGGTGAATCCCAGGCTGCGGCTCGGGGATCCCCAATCCCCGGCGTTGTGGTGCCAGGCCCCTTGGGAGGGGCTCCTCGTGGGCCGACCCAGGGTTAGAGTTAGCCCCCATAAGGCCGGCAGGCCAGATCCTCTGGCTGGGCGGTGAGAGGTGGGCGGGCCGAGGTAAAGGCGCTGGGGTGCGGGATTGTGGGCCCCTGCATTTTGGGGTGGGAGGCTTCAAATGTCGCCGGTTTCTCCAGGGCCCTGTCAGTTCTCCCGCCCTGAATGACCGGCGGCGCCCCTCGCGGCCCGGGTGGCAGCGTTGTGGGAGGGTGAGTCTGGCTTTGGGGCTTGGGGTTCCAGATCCCTGGCGTAGTGGCACCAAAACCCTTGGGAGGGGCCCCTGGGGGGCCGACCTAGGGTTAGGGTTAGCCCCCAGGAGACCGTCAGGCCCAACCACACACTGTGCGGCGAGCTGAGGTGCGGCCCGAGGTGAAGGCGCTGGGGAGCGGGAGCGTGGGCACCAGCGTTTTGGCACGGGGAGCCTTTGAAGGTCACCGGGGACTCAGAAGGCCCTGCCCTTCTCTCGCCCTCTATGACCCGCGGCGCCCCTAGCGGCCCAGGTGGGGACAGTGCGGCAGGGTGAGTCCGGCTCTGGGGCTCTGAGTTACCAATCCCCAGCATTGCAGAGCCAGGCCGCTTGGGATGTCCCCTCAGGGCCGACCTAGGGTTTTGGTTAGCTGCCAGGAGCCCGGCAGGCCCTATCCACCGGCTCTGAAGCAAGCGGTGGGGTGGGCCTAGGTGAGGGCGCTGGCGAGCAGGATCCTGGGAGCCAACGTTTTTGCGCGGGGAGCCTTCAAAGGTCAGCGTGGGCTCGGAGGGCCCTGCCCGATCTCTTGCCCTGATTGACCGGCGGGGCCTCTAGCGGCTCGGGTGGCTGAAGGGCAGCAGGGTGAGTGCGGCACATGAGCTCGGGGTCCCCATCCCCAGCGTTGCGACGCCAGGCCCCTTGGGAAGTGCCCCTCGGTGGCCGACCTATGGTTAGGGTTAGCCTCCAGGAGCCCCGCAGGCCCGATACACCACCTGTGCGTCGAGCGGAGAGTTGGGCCGAGGTGAGGGTGCTGGTGAACATGAGCCTGGGCCCAAGCGTTTTGGTTCGGTGCGCCTTCCAAGGTCGGCAGGGGTTCGGAGGGCCCTGCCAGTTCTCCCACCCTGAATGAATGGCGGCGCCCCTAGCGGCCTGTGTGGGTTGGGGTGGCAGCGTGCATCCGGCGCTGGGGCTTGGGGGCCCCCAATCCCTGGCGTTGCAGCGCCAGGCCCCTTAGGAAGGGACCTTCAGGGGCTGTCCTAGGGTTAGGGTGAGCTCCCAGGAGGCCGGCAGGCCCGAGTCGCTGGCTCTGCGAAGAGCGGAGGTGCGGGCCGAGTTGAGGGTGATGCAGAGCGGGAGCGTGGTCCCCAGCGTTTTGGCGCCCTGGGCCTTCGACTGTTGCCATGGCTCAAAGGGCCCTGCCCGTTCTCCTGCCCTGAAGAACCTACGGTGCCCTTAGCAGCTCCCTTGGCGGTGGAGTGGCAGGGTGAGTCCATGCTGCGGCTCGTGGATCCCCAATCCCCAGCGTTGTGGGGCCAGGCCTCTTGGGAGGGGCTCCTCGTGGGCGGACCTAGGTTTAGAGTTAGCACCCAGGAGGCCAGCAGGCCCAATCCTCTGGCTGGGCGGCGAGAGGTGGGCGGCCCGAGGTAAAGGCGCTGGCGATCGGGAGCGTGGGCCCCTGCATTTTGGCGCAGGAGGCTTCAAATATCGCCGGTTTCTCCAGGGCCCTGTCCCTTCTCCCGCCCTGAATGACGGGCGGCGCCACTAGCGTCCCGGGTGGCGACGTGGCGGCAGGGTGAGTCTGGCTCTGGGTCTTGGGGTCCCTGATCCCCAGTGTAGCGGCACCAGGACCCTTGGGAGGGGCCCCTGGGTGGCTGACCTAGGGTTAGGGTTAGCCCCCAGGAGGCCGGCAGGTGGGATCCGGCCACTGTCCGGGGAGCGGAGGGCGGGGCCGAGGTGAGGGCGTTGGGGAGCGGGAGCGTGGGCACCAGCGTTTTGGCACGGGGAGCCTTGGAAGGCCACCGGGGGCTCGGAAGGCCCTGCCCCTTCTCTCGCCCTGAATGACCCGCAGTGCTCCTAGCGGCCTGGGTGGCGGCGTTGCGGTAGGGTGAGTGTGGCTCTGGGGCTTGAGGTTCCCGATCCCCGGCGAAGCGGCACCAGGACCCTTGGGAGGGGCCCCTGGGTGGCCGACCTAGGGTTAGGGTTAGCACCCGGGAGGCCGGCAGGCGGGATCCGCCCGCTGTGCGTGGAGCGGAGGGGCGGGCCGAGGTGAGGGCGCTGGCGAGCAAGAGCCTGGGCCCAAGCGTTTTGGCACCGGGGGCCTTCGAATGTCTCCGGGGACTCGGCGGGCCCTGCCCATTCTCCTCCCTGAATGACCGGCGGCGCCCCTAGCAGCCCAGGTGGCGGCGGGGCGGCATGTAAGTCCGGGCATAGGGCTCGGGGGCGCCAGTCCACCGCGTTGCGGCGCCAGGCCCCTTGGGAGGGGCCCCTCGGAGGCTGACCTAGGGTGAGGTTTAGCCCCTAGGATGCCGGCAGGCCCTATTCGCCAGCCGTGTGGAGACTGGAGTGGCGGACCGAGGTGAGGGCACTGGTGAGCGGGAGCGTGGGCCCGGGTGTTTTGGCGCGGGGGGCCTTTGAAGGTCGCCGTGTCTTGGAGGGCCCTGCCCGTGCTCCCGCCCTGAATGAACGGCACCACCCCAAGCCCCCGGGTGGCGGCTGGGTGGCAGGGTGAGTCCAGTGCTGAGGCTCGGGGGTCCCCAATCCCCAGCGTTGCGGCGCCAGATCCCTTGGGAGGGGCCCCTCGGGGGTCGATCTAGGGTTGCGGTTAGCCCCCAGGAGGCCGGTGGACCCGATCAGCGGCTGTGCGGCACGCGGAGGGTTGGGCCGAGGTGAGGGCGCTGGCGAGACTGAGCATGAGCCCAAGCGTTTTAGTGCGGGGGCCCTTCGAAGGTCAGTGGGGGCTCGGAGGGACCTGCCCGTTCTCCCGCTCTGAATGACCGGCGGGGCCCCTAGAGGCTCCGGTGCCTGAAGGGCAGCAGGGTGAGACCGGCACTTGGGTTGGGGTCCCCATTCCCGGCGTTGTGGCGCCAGGCCACTTGGGAAGGGCCCCTCCGTGGCCGAACTACAGTTAGGGTTAGCCCCCAGGAGGCCAGCAGGCCCGATACACCGCCTGTGCGTCGAGCGGAGCATTGGGCCGAGGTGAGGGTGCTGGTGAACATGAGCCCGGGCCCAAGCGTTTTGGTTCGGGGCGCCTTCGAAGGTCGGCGGGGGTTCGAAGGGCCCTGCCCCTTCTCCCACCCTGAATGAATGGCGGCGCCCCTAGCGGCACATGTGGGGCAGGGCGGCAGGGTGCATCCAGCGCTGGGGCTTGGGGGTTCCCAATCCCCGGCGTTGCGGCGCCAGGCCCCTTAGGAAGCGACCCTCGGGGCCGTCCTAGGGTTAGGGTTAGCGCCCAGGAGGCCGGCAGGCCCGATCCGCCGGCTGTGCGAGGAGTGGAGATGCAGGCCGAGTTGAGGGCGATGGCGAGCGGGAGCTGGGCCCCAGCGTTTTGGCGTCCTGGGCCTTTGAATGTTGCCATGGCTCGGAGGGCCCTGCCCTTTCTCCTGCCCTGAAGAACCAGCAAGGCCCCTAGCGGCTCCGTTGGCAGTGGGGCGGCAGGGTGAATCCCAGGCTGCGGCTCGGGGATCCCCAATCCCCGGCGTTGTGGTGCCAGGCCCCTTGGGAGGGGCTCCTCGTGGGCCGACCCAGGGTTAGAGTTAGCCCCCATAAGGCCGGCAGGCCAGATCCTCTGGCTGGGCGGTGAGAGGTGGGCGGGCCGAGGTAAAGGCGCTGGGGTGCGGGATTGTGGGCCCCTGCATTTTGGGGTGGGAGGCTTCAAATGTCGCCGGTTTCTCCAGGGCCCTGTCAGTTCTCCCGCCCTGAATGACCGGCGGCGCCCCTCGCGGCCCGGGTGGCAGCGTTGTGGGAGGGTGAGTCTGGCTTTGGGGCTTGGGGTTCCAGATCCCTGGCGTAGTGGCACCAAAACCCTTGGGAGGGGCCCCTGGGGGGCCGACCTAGGGTTAGGGTTAGCCCCCAGGAGACCGTCAGGCCCAACCACACACTGTGCGGCGAGCTGAGGTGCGGCCCGAGGTGAAGGCGCTGGGGAGCGGGAGCGTGGGCACCAGCGTTTTGGCACGGGGAGCCTTTGAAGGTCACCGGGGACTCAGAAGGCCCTGCCCTTCTCTCGCCCTCTATGACCCGCGGCGCCCCTAGCGGCCCAGGTGGGGACAGTGCGGCAGGGTGAGTCCGGCTCTGGGGCTCTGAGTTACCAATCCCCAGCATTGCAGAGCCAGGCCGCTTGGGATGTCCCCTCAGGGCCGACCTAGGGTTTTGGTTAGCTGCCAGGAGCCCGGCAGGCCCTATCCACCGGCTCTGAAGCAAGCGGTGGGGTGGGCCTAGGTGAGGGCGCTGGCGAGCAGGATCCTGGGAGCCAACGTTTTTGCGCGGGGAGCCTTCAAAGGTCAGCGTGGGCTCGGAGGGCCCTGCCCGATCTCTTGCCCTGATTGACCGGCGGGGCCTCTAGCGGCTCGGGTGGCTGAAGGGCAGCAGGGTGAGTGCGGCACATGAGCTCGGGGTCCCCATCCCCAGCGTTGCGACGCCAGGCCCCTTGGGAAGTGCCCCTCGGTGGCCGACCTATGGTTAGGGTTAGCCTCCAGGAGCCCCGCAGGCCCGATACACCACCTGTGCGTCGAGCGGAGAGTTGGGCCGAGGTGAGGGTGCTGGTGAACATGAGCCTGGGCCCAAGCGTTTTGGTTCGGTGCGCCTTCCAAGGTCGGCAGGGGTTCGGAGGGCCCTGCCAGTTCTCCCACCCTGAATGAATGGCGGCGCCCCTAGCGGCCTGTGTGGGTTGGGGTGGCAGCGTGCATCCGGCGCTGGGGCTTGGGGGGCCCCAATCCCTGGCGTTGCAGCGCCAGGCCCCTTAGGAAGGGACCTTCAGGGGCTGTCCTAGGGTTAGGGTGAGCTCCCAGGAGGCCGGCAGGCCCGAGTCGCTGGCTCTGCGAAGAGCGGAGGTGCGGGCCGAGTTGAGGGTGATGCAGAGCGGGAGCGTGGTCCCCAGCGTTTTGGCGCCCTGGGCCTTCGACTGTTGCCATGGCTCAAAGGGCCCTGCCCGTTCTCCTGCCCTGAAGAACCTACGGTGCCCTTAGCAGCTCCCTTGGCGGTGGAGTGGCAGGGTGAGTCCATGCTGCGGCTCGTGGATCCCCAATCCCCAGCGTTGTGGGGCCAGGCCTCTTGGGAGGGGCTCCTCGTGGGCGGACCTAGGTTTAGAGTTAGCACCCAGGAGGCCAGCAGGCCCAATCCTCTGGCTGGGCGGCGAGAGGTGGGCGGCCCGAGGTAAAGGCGCTGGCGATCGGGAGCATGGGCCCCTGCATTTTGGCGCAGGAGGCTTCAAATATCGCCGGTTTCTCCAGGGCCCTGTCCCTTCTCCCGCCCTGAATGACGGGCGGCGCCACTAGCGTCCCGGGTGGCGACGTGGCGGCAGGGTGAGTCTGGCTCTGGGTCTTGGGGTCCCTGATCCCCAGTGTAGCGGCACCAGGACCCTTGGGAGGGGCCCCTGGGTGGCTGACCTAGGGTTAGGGTTAGCCCCCAGGAGGCCGGCAGGTGGGATCCGGCCACTGTCCGGGGAGCGGAGGGCGGGGCCGAGGTGAGGGCGTTGGGGAGCGGGAGCGTGGGCACCAGCGTTTTGGCACGGGGAGCCTTGGAAGGCCACCGGGGGCTCGGAAGGCCCTGCCCCTTCTCTCGCCCTGAATGACCCGCAGTGCTCCTAGCGGCCTGGGTGGCGGCGTTGCGGTAGGGTGAGTGTGGCTCTGGGGCTTGAGGTTCCCGATCCCCGGCGAAGCGGCACCAGGACCCTTGGGAGGGGCCCCTGGGTGGCCGACCTAGGGTTAGGGTTAGCACCCGGGAGGCCGGCAGGCGGGATCCGCCCGCTGTGCGTGGAGCGGAGGGGCGGGCCGAGGTGAGGGCGCTGGCGAGCAAGAGCCTGGGCCCAAGCGTTTTGGCACCGGGGGCCTTCGAATGTCTCCGGGGACTCGGCGGGCCCTGCCCATTCTCCTCCCTGAATGACCGGCGGCGCCCCTAGCAGCCCAGGTGGCGGCGGGGCGGCATGTAAGTCCGGGCATAGGGCTCGGGGGCCCCAGTCCACCGCGTTGCGGCGCCAGGCCCCTTGGGAGGGGCCCCTCGGAGGCTGACCTAGGGTGAGGTTTAGCCCCTAGGATGCCGGCAGGCCCTATTCGCCAGCCGTGTGGAGACTGGAGTGGCGGACCGAGGTGAGGGCACTGGTGAGCGGGAGCGTGGGCCCGGGTGTTTTGGCGCGGGGGGCCTTTGAAGGTCGCCGTGTCTTGGAGGGCCCTGCCCGTGCTCCCGCCCTGAATGAACGGCACCACCCCAAGCCCCCGGGTGGCGGCTGGGTGGCAGGGTGAGTCCAGTGCTGAGGCTCGGGGGTCCCCAATCCCCAGCGTTGCGGCGCCAGATCCCTTGGGAGGGGCCCCTCGGGGGTCGATCTAGGGTTGCGGTTAGCCCCCAGGAGGCCGGTGGACCCGATCAGCGGCTGTGCGGCACGCGGAGGGTTGGGCCGAGGTGAGGGCGCTGGCGAGACTGAGCATGAGCCCAAGCGTTTTAGTGCGGGGGCCCTTCGAAGGTCAGTGGGGGCTCGGAGGGACCTGCCCGTTCTCCCGCTCTGAATGACCGGCGGGGCCCCTAGAGGCTCCGGTGCCTGAAGGGCAGCAGGGTGAGACCGGCACTTGGGTTGGGGTCCCCATTCCCGGCGTTGTGGCGCCAGGCCACTTGGGAAGGGCCCCTCCGTGGCCGAACTACAGTTAGGGTTAGCCCCCAGGAGGCCAGCAGGCCCGATACACCGCCTGTGCGTCGAGCGGAGCGTTGGGCCGAGGTGAGGGTGCTGGTGAACATGAGCCCGGGCCCAAGCGTTTTGGTTCGGGGCGCCTTCGAAGGTCGGCGGGGGTTCGAAGGGCCCTGCCCGTTCTCCCACCCTGAATGAATGGCGGCGCCCCTAGCGGCACGTGTGGGGCAGGGCGGCAGGGTGCATCCAGCGCTGGGGCTTGGGGGTTCCCAATCCCCGGCGTTGCGGCGCCAGGCCCCTTAGGAAGCGACCCTCGGGGCCGTCCTAGGGTTAGGGTTAGCGCCCAGGAGGCCGGCAGGCCCGATCCGCCGGCTGTGCGAGGAGTGGAGATGCAGGCCGAGTTGAGGGCGATGGCGAGCGGGAGCTGGGCCCCAGCGTTTTGGCGTCCTGGGCCTTTGAATGTTGCCATGGCTCGGAGGGCCCTGCCCTTTCTCCTGCCCTGAAGAACCAGCAAGGCCCCTAGCGGCTCCGTTGGCAGTGGGGCGGCAGGGTGAATCCCAGGCTGCGGCTCGGGGATCCCCAATCCCCGGCGTTGTGGTGCCAGGCCCCTTGGGAGGGGCTCCTCGTGGGCCGACCCAGGGTTAGAGTTAGCCCCCATAAGGCCGGCAGGCCAGATCCTCTGGCTGGGCGGTGAGAGGTGGGCGGGCCGAGGTAAAGGCGCTGGGGTGCGGGATTGTGGGCCCCTGCATTTTGGGGTGGGAGGCTTCAAATGTCGCCGGTTTCTCCAGGGCCCTGTCAGTTCTCCCGCCCTGAATGACCGGCGGCGCCCCTCGCGGCCCGGGTGGCAGCGTTGTGGGAGGGTGAGTCTGGCTTTGGGGCTTGGGGTTCCAGATCCCTGGCGTAGTGGCACCAAAACCCTTGGGAGGGGCCCCTGGGGGGCCGACCTAGGGTTAGGGTTAGCCCCCAGGAGACCGTCAGGCCCAACCACACACTGTGCGGCGAGCTGAGGTGCGGCCCGAGGTGAAGGCGCTGGGGAGCGGGAGCGTGGGCACCAGCGTTTTGGCACGGGGAGCCTTTGAAGGTCACCGGGGACTCAGAAGGCCCTGCCCTTCTCTCGCCCTCTATGACCCGCGGCGCCCCTAGCGGCCCAGGTGGGGACAGTGCGGCAGGGTGAGTCCGGCTCTGGGGCTCTGAGTTACCAATCCCCAGCATTGCAGAGCCAGGCCGCTTGGGATGTCCCCTCAGGGCCGACCTAGGGTTTTGGTTAGCTGCCAGGAGCCCGGCAGGCCCTATCCACCGGCTCTGAAGCAAGCGGTGGGGTGGGCCTAGGTGAGGGCGCTGGCGAGCAGGATCCTGGGAGCCAACGTTTTTGCGCGGGGAGCCTTCAAAGGTCAGCGTGGGCTCGGAGGGCCCTGCCCGATCTCTTGCCCTGATTGACCGGCGGGGCCTCTAGCGGCTCGGGTGGCTGAAGGGCAGCAGGGTGAGTGCGGCACATGAGCTCGGGGTCCCCATCCCCAGCGTTGCGACGCCAGGCCCCTTGGGAAGTGCCCCTCGGTGGCCGACCTATGGTTAGGGTTAGCCTCCAGGAGCCCCGCAGGCCCGATACACCACCTGTGCGTCGAGCGGAGAGTTGGGCCGAGGTGAGGGTGCTGGTGAACATGAGCCTGGGCCCAAGCGTTTTGGTTCGGTGCGCCTTCCAAGGTCGGCAGGGGTTCGGAGGGCCCTGCCAGTTCTCCCACCCTGAATGAATGGCGGCGCCCCTAGCGGCCTGTGTGGGTTGGGGTGGCAGCGTGCATCCGGCGCTGGGGCTTGGGGGCCCCCAATCCCTGGCGTTGCAGCGCCAGGCCCCTTAGGAAGGGACCTTCAGGGGCTGTCCTAGGGTTAGGGTGAGCTCCCAGGAGGCCGGCAGGCCCGAGTCGCTGGCTCTGCGAAGAGCGGAGGTGCGGGCCGAGTTGAGGGTGATGCAGAGCGGGAGCGTGGTCCCCAGCGTTTTGGCGCCCTGGGCCTTCGACTGTTGCCATGGCTCAAAGGGCCCTGCCCGTTCTCCTGCCCTGAAGAACCTACGGTGCCCTTAGCAGCTCCCTTGGCGGTGGAGTGGCAGGGTGAGTCCATGCTGCGGCTCGTGGATCCCCAATCCCCAGCGTTGTGGGGCCAGGCCTCTTGGGAGGGGCTCCTCGTGGGCGGACCTAGGTTTAGAGTTAGCACCCAGGAGGCCAGCAGGCCCAATCCTCTGGCTGGGCGGCGAGAGGTGGGCGGCCCGAGGTAAAGGCGCTGGCGATCGGGAGCGTGGGCCCCTGCATTTTGGCGCAGGAGGCTTCAAATATCGCCGGTTTCTCCAGGGCCCTGTCCCTTCTCCCGCCCTGAATGACGGGCGGCGCCACTAGCGTCCCGGGTGGCGACGTGGCGGCAGGGTGAGTCTGGCTCTGGGTCTTGGGGTCCCTGATCCCCAGTGTAGCGGCACCAGGACCCTTGGGAGGGGCCCCTGGGTGGCTGACCTAGGGTTAGGGTTAGCCCCCAGGAGGCCGGCAGGTGGGATCCGGCCACTGTCCGGGGAGCGGAGGGCGGGGCCGAGGTGAGGGCGTTGGGGAGCGGGAGCGTGGGCACCAGCGTTTTGGCACGGGGAGCCTTGGAAGGCCACCGGGGGCTCGGAAGGCCCTGCCCCTTCTCTCGCCCTGAATGACCCGCAGTGCTCCTAGCGGCCTGGGTGGCGGCGTTGCGGTAGGGTGAGTGTGGCTCTGGGGCTTGAGGTTCCCGATCCCCGGCGAAGCGGCACCAGGACCCTTGGGAGGGGCCCCTGGGTGGCCGACCTAGGGTTAGGGTTAGCACCCGGGAGGCCGGCAGGCGGGATCCGCCCGCTGTGCGTGGAGCGGAGGGGCGGGCCGAGGTGAGGGCGCTGGCGAGCAAGAGCCTGGGCCCAAGCGTTTTGGCACCGGGGGCCTTCGAATGTCTCCGGGGACTCGGCGGGCCCTGCCCATTCTCCTCCCTGAATGACCGGCGGCGCCCCTAGCAGCCCAGGTGGCGGCGGGGCGGCATGTAAGTCCGGGCATAGGGCTCGGGGGCCCCAGTCCACCGCGTTGCGGCGCCAGGCCCCTTGGGAGGGGCCCCTCGGAGGCTGACCTAGGGTGAGGTTTAGCCCCTAGGATGCCGGCAGGCCCTATTCGCCAGCCGTGTGGAGACTGGAGTGGCGGACCGAGGTGAGGGCACTGGTGAGCGGGAGCGTGGGCCCGGGTGTTTTGGCGCGGGGGGCCTTTGAAGGTCGCCGTGTCTTGGAGGGCCCTGCCCGTGCTCCCGCCCTGAATGAACGGCACCACCCCAAGCCCCCGGGTGGCGGCTGGGTGGCAGGGTGAGTCCAGTGCTGAGGCTCGGGGGTCCCCAATCCCCAGCGTTGCGGCGCCAGATCCCTTGGGAGGGGCCCCTCGGGGGTCGATCTAGGGTTGCGGTTAGCCCCCAGGAGGCCGGTGGACCCGATCAGCGGCTGTGCGGCACGCGGAGGGTTGGGCCGAGGTGAGGGCGCTGGCGAGACTGAGCATGAGCCCAAGCGTTTTAGTGCGGGGGCCCTTCGAAGGTCAGTGGGGGCTCGGAGGGACCTGCCCGTTCTCCCGCTCTGAATGACCGGCGGGGCCCCTAGAGGCTCCGGTGCCTGAAGGGCAGCAGGGTGAGACCGGCACTTGGGTTGGGGTCCCCATTCCCGGCGTTGTGGCGCCAGGCCACTTGGGAAGGGCCCCTCCGTGGCCGAACTACAGTTAGGGTTAGCCCCCAGGAGGCCAGCAGGCCCGATACACCGCCTGTGCATCGAGCGGAGCGTTGGGCCGAGGTGAGGGTGCTGGTGAACATGAGCCCGGGCCCAAGCGTTTTGGTTCGGGGCGCCTTCGAAGGTCGGCGGGGGTTCGAAGGGCCCTGCCCCTTCTCCCACCCTGAATGAATGGCGGCGCCCCTAGCGGCACGTGTGGGGCAGGGCGGCAGGGTGCATCCAGCGCTGGGGCTTGGGGGTTCCCAATCCCCGGCGTTGCGGCGCCAGGCCCCTTAGGAAGCGACCCTCGGGGCCGTCCTAGGGTTAGGGTTAGCGCCCAGGAGGCCGGCAGGCCCGATCCGCCGGCTGTGCGAGGAGTGGAGATGCAGGCCGAGTTGAGGGCGATGGCGAGCGGGAGCTGGGCCCCAGCGTTTTGGCGTCCTGGGCCTTTGAATGTTGCCATGGCTCGGAGGGCCCTGCCCTTTCTCCTGCCCTGAAGAACCAGCAAGGCCCCTAGCGGCTCCGTTGGCAGTGGGGCGGCAGGGTGAATCCCAGGCTGCGGCTCGGGGATCCCCAATCCCCGGCGTTGTGGTGCCAGGCCCCTTGGGAGGGGCTCCTCGTGGGCCGACCCAGGGTTAGAGTTAGCCCCCATAAGGCCGGCAGGCCAGATCCTCTGGCTGGGCGGTGAGAGGTGGGCGGGCCGAGGTAAAGGCGCTGGGGTGCGGGATTGTGGGCCCCTGCATTTTGGGGTGGGAGGCTTCAAATGTCGCCGGTTTCTCCAGGGCCCTGTCAGTTCTCCCGCCCTGAATGACCGGCGGCGCCCCTCGCGGCCCGGGTGGCAGCGTTGTGGGAGGGTGAGTCTGGCTTTGGGGCTTGGGGTTCCAGATCCCTGGCGTAGTGGCACCAAAACCCTTGGGAGGGGCCCCTGGGGGGCCGACCTAGGGTTAGGGTTAGCCCCCAGGAGACCGTCAGGCCCAACCACACACTGTGCGGCGAGCTGAGGTGCGGCCCGAGGTGAAGGCGCTGGGGAGCGGGAGCGTGGGCACCAGCGTTTTGGCACGGGGAGCCTTTGAAGGTCACCGGGGACTCAGAAGGCCCTGCCCTTCTCTCGCCCTCTATGACCCGCGGCGCCCCTAGCGGCCCAGGTGGGGACAGTGCGGCAGGGTGAGTCCGGCTCTGGGGCTCTGAGTTACCAATCCCCAGCATTGCAGAGCCAGGCCGCTTGGGATGTCCCCTCAGGGCCGACCTAGGGTTTTGGTTAGCTGCCAGGAGCCCGGCAGGCCCTATCCACCGGCTCTGAAGCAAGCGGTGGGGTGGGCCTAGGTGAGGGCGCTGGCGAGCAGGATCCTGGGAGCCAACGTTTTTGCGCGGGGAGCCTTCAAAGGTCAGCGTGGGCTCGGAGGGCCCTGCCCGATCTCTTGCCCTGATTGACCGGCGGGGCCTCTAGCGGCTCGGGTGGCTGAAGGGCAGCAGGGTGAGTGCGGCACATGAGCTCGGGGTCCCCATCCCCAGCGTTGCGACGCCAGGCCCCTTGGGAAGTGCCCCTCGGTGGCCGACCTATGGTTAGGGTTAGCCTCCAGGAGCCCCGCAGGCCCGATACACCACCTGTGCGTCGAGCGGAGAGTTGGGCCGAGGTGAGGGTGCTGGTGAACATGAGCCTGGGCCCAAGCGTTTTGGTTCGGTGCGCCTTCCAAGGTCGGCAGGGGTTCGGAGGGCCCTGCCAGTTCTCCCACCCTGAATGAATGGCGGCGCCCCTAGCGGCCTGTGTGGGTTGGGGTGGCAGCGTGCATCCGGCGCTGGGGCTTGGGGGCCCCCAATCCCTGGCGTTGCAGCACCAGGCCCCTTAGGAAGGGACCTTCAGGGGCTGTCCTAGGGTTAGGGTGAGCTCCCAGGAGGCCGGCAGGCCCGAGTCGCTGGCTCTGCGAAGAGCGGAGGTGCGGGCCGAGTTGAGGGTGATGCAGAGCGGGAGCGTGGTCCCCAGCGTTTTGGCGCCCTGGGCCTTCGACTGTTGCCATGGCTCAAAGGGCCCTGCCCGTTCTCCTGCCCTGAAGAACCTACGGTGCCCTTAGCAGCTCCCTTGGCGGTGGAGTGGCAGGGTGAGTCCATGCTGCGGCTCGTGGATCCCCAATCCCCAGCGTTGTGGGGCCAGGCCTCTTGGGAGGGGCTCCTCGTGGGCGGACCTAGGTTTAGAGTTAGCACCCAGGAGGCCAGCAGGCCCAATCCTCTGGCTGGGCGGCGAGAGGTGGGCGGCCCGAGGTAAAGGCGCTGGCGATCGGGAGCGTGGGCCCCTGCATTTTGGCGCAGGAGGCTTCAAATATCGCCGGTTTCTCCAGGGCCCTGTCCCTTCTCCCGCCCTGAATGACGGGCGGCGCCACTAGCGTCCCGGGTGGCGACGTGGCGGCAGGGTGAGTCTGGCTCTGGGTCTTGGGGTCCCTGATCCCCAGTGTAGCGGCACCAGGACCCTTGGGAGGGGCCCCTGGGTGGCTGACCTAGGGTTAGGGTTAGCCCCCAGGAGGCCGGCAGGTGGGATCCGGCCACTGTCCGGGGAGCGGAGGGCGGGGCCGAGGTGAGGGCGTTGGGGAGCGGGAGCGTGGGCACCAGCGTTTTGGCACGGGGAGCCTTGGAAGGCCACCGGGGGCTCGGAAGGCCCTGCCCCTTCTCTCGCCCTGAATGACCCGCAGTGCTCCTAGAGGCCTGGGTGGTGGCGTTGCGGTAGGGTGAGTGTGGCTCTGGGGCTTGAGGTTCCCGATCCCCGGCGAAGCGGCACCAGGACCCTTGGGAGGGGCCCCTGGGTGGCCGACCTAGGGTTAGGGTTAGCACCCGGGAGGCCGGCAGGCGGGATCCGCCCGCTGTGCGTGGAGCGGAGGGGCGGGCCGAGGTGAGGGCGCTGGCGAGCAAGAGCCTGGGCCCAAGCGTTTTGGCACCGGGGGCCTTCGAATGTCTCCGGGGACTCGGCGGGCCCTGCCCATTCTCCTCCCTGAATGACCGGCGGCGCCCCTAGCAGCCCAGGTGGCGGCGGGGCGGCATGTAAGTCCGGGCATAGGGCTCGGGGGCCCCAGTCCACCGCGTTGCGGCGCCAGGCCCCTTGGGAGGGGCCCCTCGGAGGCTGACCTAGGGTGAGGTTTAGCCCCTAGGATGCCGGCAGGCCCTATTCGCCAGCCGTGTGGAGACTGGAGTGGCGGACCGAGGTGAGGGCACTGGTGAGCGGGAGCGTGGGCCCGGGTGTTTTGGCGCGGGGGGCCTTTGAAGGTCGCCGTGTCTTGGAGGGCCCTGCCCGTGCTCCCGCCCTGAATGAACGGCACCACCCCAAGCCCCCGGGTGGCGGCTGGGTGGCAGGGTGAGTCCAGTGCTGAGGCTCGGGGGTCCCCAATCCCCAGCGTTGCGGCGCCAGATCCCTTGGGAGGGGCCCCTCGGGGGTCGATCTAGGGTTGCGGTTAGCCCCCAGGAGGCCGGTGGACCCGATCAGCGGCTGTGCGGCACGCGGAGGGTTGGGCCGAGGTGAGGGCGCTGGCGAGACTGAGCATGAGCCCAAGCGTTTTAGTGCGGGGGCCCTTCGAAGGTCAGTGGGGGCTCGGAGGGACCTGCCCGTTCTCCCGCTCTGAATGACCGGCGGGGCCCCTAGAGGCTCCGGTGCCTGAAGGGCAGCAGGGTGAGACCGGCACTTGGGTTGGGGTCCCCATTCCCGGCGTTGTGGCGCCAGGCCACTTGGGAAGGGCCCCTCCGTGGCCGAACTACAGTTAGGGTTAGCCCCCAGGAGGCCAGCAGGCCCGATACACCGCCTGTGCGTCGAGCGGAGCGTTGGGCCGAGGTGAGGGTGCTGGTGAACATGAGCCCGGGCCCAAGCGTTTTGGTTCGGGGCGCCTTCGAAGGTCGGCGGGGGTTCGAAGGGCCCTGCCCCTTCTCCCACCCTGAATGAATGGCGGCGCCCCTAGCGGCCCGTGTGGGGCAGGGCGGCAGGGTGCATCCAGCGCTGGGGCTTGGGGGTTCCCAATCCCCGGCGTTGCGGCGCCAGGCCCCTTAGGAAGCGACCCTCGGGGCCGTCCTAGGGTTAGGGTTAGCGCCCAGGAGGCCGGCAGGCCCGATCCGCCGGCTGTGCGAGGAGTGGAGATGCAGGCCGAGTTGAGGGCGATGGCGAGCGGGAGCTGGGCCCCAGCGTTTTGGCGTCCTGGGCCTTTGAATGTTGCCATGGCTCGGAGGGCCCTGCCCTTTCTCCTGCCCTGAAGAACCAGCAAGGCCCCTAGCGGCTCCGTTGGCAGTGGGGCGGCAGGGTGAATCCCAGGCTGCGGCTCGGGGATCCCCAATCCCCGGCGTTGTGGTGCCAGGCCCCTTGGGAGGGGCTCCTCGTGGGCCGACCCAGGGTAAGAGTTAGCCCCCATAAGGCCGGCAGGCCAGATCCTCTGGCTGGGCGGTGAGAGGTGGGCGGGCCGAGGTAAAGGCGCTGGGGTGCGGGATTGTGGGCCCCTGCATTTTGGGGTGGGAGGCTTCAAATGTCGCCGGTTTCTCCAGGGCCCTGTCAGTTCTCCCGCCCTGAATGACCGGCGGCGCCCCTCGCGGCCCGGGTGGCAGCGTTGTGGGAGGGTGAGTCTGGCTTTGGGGCTTGGGGTTCCAGATCCCTGGCGTAGTGGCACCAAAACCCTTGGGAGGGGCCCCTGGGGGGCCGACCTAGGGTTAGGGTTAGCCCCCAGGAGACCGTCAGGCCCAACCACACACTGTGCGGCGAGCTGAGGTGCGGCCCGAGGTGAAGGCGCTGGGGAGCGGGAGCGTGGGCACCAGCGTTTTGGCACGGGGAGCCTTTGAAGGTCACCGGGGACTCAGAAGGCCCTGCCCTTCTCTCGCCCTCTATGACCCGCGGCGCCCCTAGCGGCCCAGGTGGGGACAGTGCGGCAGGGTGAGTCCGGCTCTGGGGCTCTGAGTTACCAATCCCCAGCATTGCAGAGCCAGGCCGCTTGGGATGTCCCCTCAGGGCCGACCTAGGGTTTTGGTTAGCTGCCAGGAGCCCGGCAGGCCCTATCCACCGGCTCTGAAGCAAGCGGTGGGGTGGGCCTAGGTGAGGGCGCTGGCGAGCAGGATCCTGGGAGCCAACGTTTTTGCGCGGGGAGCCTTCAAAGGTCAGCGTGGGCTCGGAGGGCCCTGCCCGATCTCTTGCCCTGATTGACCGGCGGGGCCTCTAGCGGCTCGGGTGGCTGAAGGGCAGCAGGGTGAGTGCGGCACATGAGCTCGCGGTCCCCATCCCCAGCGTTGCGACGCCAGGCCCCTTGGGAAGTGCCCCTCGGTGGCCGACCTATGGTTAGGGTTAGCCTCCAGGAGCCCCGCAGGCCCGATACACCACCTGTGCGTCGAGCGGAGAGTTGGGCCGAGGTGAGGGTGCTGGTGAACATGAGCCTGGGCCCAAGCGTTTTGGTTCGGTGCGCCTTCCAAGGTCGGCAGGGGTTCGGAGGGCCCTGCCAGTTCTCCCACCCTGAATGAATGGCGGCGCCCCTAGCGGCCTGTGTGGGTTGGGGTGGCAGCGTGCATCCGGCGCTGGGGCTTGGGGGCCCCCAATCCCTGGCGTTGCAGCGCCAGGCCCCTTAGGAAGGGACCTTCAGGGGCTGTCCTAGGGTTAGGGTGAGCTCCCAGGAGGCCGGCAGGCCCGAGTCGCTGGCTCTGCGAAGAGCGGAGGTGCGGGCCGAGTTGAGGGTGATGCAGAGCGGGAGCGTGGTCCCCAGCGTTTTGGCGCCCTGGGCCTTCGACTGTTGCCATGGCTCAAAGGGCCCTGCCCGTTCTCCTGCCCTGAAGAACCTACGGTGCCCTTAGCAGCTCCCTTGGCGGTGGAGTGGCAGGGTGAGTCCATGCTGCGGCTCGTGGATCCCCAATCCCCAGCGTTGTGGGGCCAGGCCTCTTGGGAGGGGCTCCTCGTGGGCGGACCTAGGTTTAGAGTTAGCACCCAGGAGGCCAGCAGGCCCAATCCTCTGGCTGGGCGGCGAGAGGTGGGCGGCCCGAGGTAAAGGCGCTGGCGATCGGGAGCGTGGGCCCCTGCATTTTGGCGCAGGAGGCTTCAAATATCGCCGGTTTCTCCAGGGCCCTGTCCCTTCTCCCGCCCTGAATGACGGGCGGCGCCACTAGCGTCCCGGGTGGCGACGTGGTGGCAGGGTGAGTCTGGCTCTGGGTCTTGGGGTCCCTGATCCCCAGTGTAGCGGCACCAGGACCCTTGGGAGGGGCCCCTGGGTGGCTGACCTAGGGTTAGGGTTAGCCCCCAGGAGGCCGGCAGGTGGGATCCGGCCACTGTCCGGGGAGCGGAGGGCGGGGCCGAGGTGAGGGCGTTGGGGAGCGGGAGCGTGGGCACCAGCGTTTTGGCACGGGGAGCCTTGGAAGGCCACCGGGGGCTCGGAAGGCCCTGCCCCTTCTCTCGCCCTGAATGACCCGCAGTGCTCCTAGCGGCCTGGGTGGCGGCGTTGCGGTAGGGTGAGTGTGGCTCTGGGGCTTGAGGTTCCCGATCCCCGGCGAAGTGGCACCAGGACCCTTGGGAGGGCCCCCTGGGTGGCCGACCTAGGGTTAGGGTTAGCACCCGGGAGGCCGGCAGGCGGGATCCGCCCGCTGTGCGTGGAGCGGAGGGGCGGGCCGAGGTGAGGGCGCTGGCGAGCAAGAGCCTGGGCCCAAGCGTTTTGGCACCGGGGGCCTTCGAATGTCTCCGGGGACTCGGCGGGCCCTGCCCATTCTCCTCCCTGAATGACCGGCGGCGCCCCTAGCAGCCCAGGTGGCGGCGGGGCGGCATGTAAGTCCGGGCATAGGGCTCGGGGGCGCCAGTCCACCGCGTTGCGGCGCCAGGCCCCTTGGGAGGGGCCCCTCGGAGGCTGACCTAGGGTGAGGTTTAGCCCCTAGGATGCCGGCAGGCCCTATTCGCCAGCCGTGTGGAGACTGGAGTGGCGGACCGAGGTGAGGGCACTGGTGAGCGGGAGCGTGGGCCCGGGTGTTTTGGCGCGGGGGGCCTTTGAAGGTCGCCGTGTCTTGGAGGGCCCTGCCCGTGCTCCCGCCCTGAATGAACGGCACCACCCCAAGCCCCCGGGTGGCGGCTGGGTGGCAGGGTGAGTCCAGTGCTGAGGCTCGGGGGTCCCCAATCCCCAGCGTTGCGGCGCCAGATCCCTTGGGAGGGGCCCCTCGGGGGTCGATCTAGGGTTGCGGTTAGCCCCCAGGAGGCCGGTGGACCCGATCAGCGGCTGTGCGGCACGCGGAGGGTTGGGCCGAGGTGAGGGCGCTGGCGAGACTGAGCATGAGCCCAAGCGTTTTAGTGCGGGGGCCCTTCGAAGGTCAGTGGGGGCTCGGAGGGACCTGCCCGTTCTCCCGCTCTGAATGACCGGCGGGGCCCCTAGAGGCTCCGGTGCCTGAAGGGCAGCAGGGTGAGACCGGCACTTGGGTTGGGGTCCCCATTCCCGGCGTTGTGGCGCCAGGCCACTTGGGAAGGGCCCCTCCGTGGCCGAACTACAGTTAGGGTTAGCCCCCAGGAGGCCAGCAGGCCCGATACACCGCCTGTGCGTCGAGCGGAGCGTTGGGCCGAGGTGAGGGTGCTGGTGAACATGAGCCCGGGCCCAAGCGTTTTGGTTCGGGGCGCCTTCGAAGGTCGGCGGGGGTTCGAAGGGCCCTGCCCGTTCTCCCACCCTGAATGAATGGCGGCGCCCCTAGCGGCACGTGTGGGGCAGGGCGGCAGGGTGCATCCAGCGCTGGGGCTTGGGGGTTCCCAATCCCCGGCGTTGCGGCGCCAGGCCCCTTAGGAAGCGACCCTCGGGGCCGTCCTAGGGTTAGGGTTAGCGCCCAGGAGGCCGGCAGGCCCGATCCGCCGGCTGTGCGAGGAGTGGAGATGCAGGCCGAGTTGAGGGCGATGGCGAGCGGGAGCTGGGCCCCAGCGTTTTGGCGTCCTGGGCCTTTGAATGTTGCCATGGCTCGGAGGGCCCTGCCCTTTCTCCTGCCCTGAAGAACCAGCAAGGCCCCTAGCGGCTCCGTTGGCAGTGGGGCGGCAGGGTGAATCCCAGGCTGCGGCTCGGGGATCCCCAATCCCCGGCGTTGTGGTGCCAGGCCCCTTGGGAGGGGCTCCTCGTGGGCCGACCCAGGGTTAGAGTTAGCCCCCATAAGGCCGGCAGGCCAGATCCTCTGGCTGGGCGGTGAGAGGTGGGCGGGCCGAGGTAAAGGCGCTGGGGTGCGGGATTGTGGGCCCCTGCATTTTGGGGTGGGAGGCTTCAAATGTCGCCGGTTTCTCCAGGGCCCTGTCAGTTCTCCCGCCCTGAATGACCGGCGGCGCCCCTCGCGGCCCGGGTGGCAGCGTTGTGGGAGGGTGAGTCTGGCTTTGGGGCTTGGGGTTCCAGATCCCTGGCGTAGTGGCACCAAAACCCTTGGGAGGGGCCCCTGGGGGGCCGACCTAGGGTTAGGGTTAGCCCCCAGGAGACCGTCAGGCCCAACCACACACTGTGCGGCGAGCTGAGGTGCGGCCCGAGGTGAAGGCGCTGGGGAGCGGGAGCGTGGGCACCAGCGTTTTGGCACGGGGAGCCTTTGAAGGTCACCGGGGACTCAGAAGGCCCTGCCCTTCTCTCGCCCTCTATGACCCGCGGCGCCCCTAGCGGCCCAGGTGGGGACAGTGCGGCAGGGTGAGTCCGGCTCTGGGGCTCTGAGTTACCAATCCCCAGCATTGCAGAGCCAGGCCGCTTGGGATGTCCCCTCAGGGCCGACCTAGGGTTTTGGTTAGCTGCCAGGAGCCCGGCAGGCCCTATCCACCGGCTCTGAAGCAAGCGGTGGGGTGGGCCTAGGTGAGGGCGCTGGCGAGCAGGATCCTGGGAGCCAACGTTTTTGCGCGGGGAGCCTTCAAAGGTCAGCGTGGGCTCGGAGGGCCCTGCCCGATCTCTTGCCCTGATTGACCGGCGGGGCCTCTAGCGGCTCGGGTGGCTGAAGGGCAGCAGGGTGAGTGCGGCACATGAGCTCGGGGTCCCCATCCCCAGCGTTGCGACGCCAGGCCCCTTGGGAAGTGCCCCTCGGTGGCCGACCTATGGTTAGGGTTAGCCTCCAGGAGCCCCGCAGGCCCGATACACCACCTGTGCGTCGAGCGGAGAGTTGGGCCGAGGTGAGGGTGCTGGTGAACATGAGCCTGGGCCCAAGCGTTTTGGTTCGGTGCGCCTTCCAAGGTCGGCAGGGGTTCGGAGGGCCCTGCCAGTTCTCCCACCCTGAATGAATGGCGGCGCCCCTAGCGGCCTGTGTGGGTTGGGGTGGCAGCGTGCATCCGGCGCTGGGGCTTGGGGGCCCCCAATCCCTGGCGTTGCAGCGCCAGGCCCCTTAGGAAGGGACCTTCAGGGGCTGTCCTAGGGTTAGGGTGAGCTCCCAGGAGGCCGGCAGGCCCGAGTCGCTGGCTCTGCGAAGAGCGGAGGTGCGGGCCGAGTTGAGGGTGATGCAGAGCGGGAGCGTGGTCCCCAGCGTTTTGGCGCCCTGGGCCTTCGACTGTTGCCATGGCTCAAAGGGCCCTGCCCGTTCTCCTGCCCTGAAGAACCTACGGTGCCCTTAGCAGCTCCCTTGGCGGTGGAGTGGCAGGGTGAGTCCATGCTGCGGCTCGTGGATCCCCAATCCCCAGCGTTGTGGGGCCAGGCCTCTTGGGAGGGGCTCCTCGTGGGCGGACCTAGGTTTAGAGTTAGCACCCAGGAGGCCAGCAGGCCCAATCCTCTGGCTGGGCGGCGAGAGGTGGGCGGCCCGAGGTAAAGGCGCTGGCGATCGGGAGCGTGGGCCCCTGCATTTTGGCGCAGGAGGCTTCAAATATCGCCGGTTTCTCCAGGGCCCTGTCCCTTCTCCCGCCCTGAATGACGGGCGGCGCCACTAGCGTCCCGGGTGGCGACGTGGCGGCAGGGTGAGTCTGGCTCTGGGTCTTGGGGTCCCTGATCCCCAGTGTAGCGGCACCAGGACCCTTGGGAGGGGCCCCTGGGTGGCTGACCTAGGGTTAGGGTTAGCCCCCAGGAGGCCGGCAGGTGGGATCCGGCCACTGTCCGGGGAGCGGAGGGCGGGGCCGAGGTGAGGGCGTTGGGGAGCGGGAGCGTGGGCACCAGCGTTTTGGCACGGGGAGCCTTGGAAGGCCACCGGGGGCTCGGAAGGCCCTGCCCCTTCTCTCGCCCTGAATGACCCGCAGTGCTCCTAGCGGCCTGGGTGGCGGCGTTGCGGTAGGGTGAGTGTGGCTCTGGGGCTTGAGGTTCCCGATCCCCGGCGAAGCGGCACCAGGACCCTTGGGAGGGGCCCCTGGGTGGCCGACCTAGGGTTAGGGTTAGCACCCGGGAGGCCGGCAGGCGGGATCCGCCCGCTGTGCGTGGAGCGGAGGGGCGGGCCGAGGTGAGGGCGCTGGCGAGCAAGAGCCTGGGCCCAAGCGTTTTGGCACCGGGGGCCTTCGAATGTCTCCGGGGACTCGGCGGGCCCTGCCCATTCTCCTCCCTGAATGACCGGCGGCGCCCCTAGCAGCCCAGGTGGCGGCGGGGCGGCATGTAAGTCCGGGCATAGGGCTCGGGGGCGCCAGTCCACCGCGTTGCGGCGCCAGGCCCCTTGGGAGGGGCCCCTCGGAGGCTGACCTAGGGTGAGGTTTAGCCCCTAGGATGCCGGCAGGCCCTATTCGCCAGCCGTGTGGAGACTGGAGTGGCGGACCGAGGTGAGGGCACTGGTGAGCGGGAGCGTGGGCCCGGGTGTTTTGGCGCGGGGGGCCTTTGAAGGTCGCCGTGTCTTGGAGGGCCCTGCCCGTGCTCCCGCCCTGAATGAACGGCACCACCCCAAGCCCCCGGGTGGCGGCTGGGTGGCAGGGTGAGTCCAGTGCTGAGGCTCGGGGGTCCCCAATCCCCAGCGTTGCGGCGCCAGATCCCTTGGGAGGGGCCCCTCGGGGGTCGATCTAGGGTTGCGGTTAGCCCCCAGGAGGCCGGTGGACCCGATCAGCGGCTGTGCGGCACGCGGAGGGTTGGGCCGAGGTGAGGGCGCTGGCGAGACTGAGCATGAGCCCAAGCGTTTTAGTGCGGGGGCCCTTCGAAGGTCAGTGGGGGCTCGGAGGGACCTGCCCGTTCTCCCGCTCTGAATGACCGGCGGGGCCCCTAGAGGCTCCGGTGCCTGAAGGGCAGCAGGGTGAGACCGGCACTTGGGTTGGGGTCCCCATTCCCGGCGTTGTGGCGCCAGGCCACTTGGGAAGGGCCCCTCCGTGGCCGAACTACAGTTAGGGTTAGCCCCCAGGAGGCCAGCAGGCCCGATACACCGCCTGTGCGTCGAGCGGAGCATTGGGCCGAGGTGAGGGTGCTGGTGAACATGAGCCCGGGCCCAAGCGTTTTGGTTCGGGGCGCCTTCGAAGGTCGGCGGGGGTTCGAAGGGCCCTGCCCCTTCTCCCACCCTGAATGAATGGCGGCGCCCCTAGCGGCACATGTGGGGCAGGGCGGCAGGGTGCATCCAGCGCTGGGGCTTGGGGGTTCCCAATCCCCGGCGTTGCGGCGCCAGGCCCCTTAGGAAGCGACCCTCGGGGCCGTCCTAGGGTTAGGGTTAGCGCCCAGGAGGCCGGCAGGCCCGATCCGCCGGCTGTGCGAGGAGTGGAGATGCAGGCCGAGTTGAGGGCGATGGCGAGCGGGAGCTGGGCCCCAGCGTTTTGGCGTCCTGGGCCTTTGAATGTTGCCATGGCTCGGAGGGCCCTGCCCTTTCTCCTGCCCTGAAGAACCAGCAAGGCCCCTAGCGGCTCCGTTGGCAGTGGGGCGGCAGGGTGAATCCCAGGCTGCGGCTCGGGGATCCCCAATCCCCGGCGTTGTGGTGCCAGGCCCCTTGGGAGGGGCTCCTCGTGGGCCGACCCAGGGTTAGAGTTAGCCCCCATAAGGCCGGCAGGCCAGATCCTCTGGCTGGGCGGTGAGAGGTGGGCGGGCCGAGGTAAAGGCGCTGGGGTGCGGGATTGTGGGCCCCTGCATTTTGGGGTGGGAGGCTTCAAATGTCGCCGGTTTCTCCAGGGCCCTGTCAGTTCTCCCGCCCTGAATGACCGGCGGCGCCCCTCGCGGCCCGGGTGGCAGCGTTGTGGGAGGGTGAGTCTGGCTTTGGGGCTTGGGGTTCCAGATCCCTGGCGTAGTGGCACCAAAACCCTTGGGAGGGGCCCCTGGGGGGCCGACCTAGGGTTAGGGTTAGCCCCCAGGAGACCGTCAGGCCCAACCACACACTGTGCGGCGAGCTGAGGTGCGGCCCGAGGTGAAGGCGCTGGGGAGCGGGAGCGTGGGCACCAGCGTTTTGGCACGGGGAGCCTTTGAAGGTCACCGGGGACTCAGAAGGCCCTGCCCTTCTCTCGCCCTCTATGACCCGCGGCGCCCCTAGCGGCCCAGGTGGGGACAGTGCGGCAGGGTGAGTCCGGCTCTGGGGCTCTGAGTTACCAATCCCCAGCATTGCAGAGCCAGGCCGCTTGGGATGTCCCCTCAGGGCCGACCTAGGGTTTTGGTTAGCTGCCAGGAGCCCGGCAGGCCCTATCCACCGGCTCTGAAGCAAGCGGTGGGGTGGGCCTAGGTGAGGGCGCTGGCGAGCAGGATCCTGGGAGCCAACGTTTTTGCGCGGGGAGCCTTCAAAGGTCAGCGTGGGCTCGGAGGGCCCTGCCCGATCTCTTGCCCTGATTGACCGGCGGGGCCTCTAGCGGCTCGGGTGGCTGAAGGGCAGCAGGGTGAGTGCGGCACATGAGCTCGGGGTCCCCATCCCCAGCGTTGCGACGCCAGGCCCCTTGGGAAGTGCCCCTCGGTGGCCGACCTATGGTTAGGGTTAGCCTCCAGGAGCCCCGCAGGCCCGATACACCACCTGTGCGTCGAGCGGAGAGTTGGGCCGAGGTGAGGGTGCTGGTGAACATGAGCCTGGGCCCAAGCGTTTTGGTTCGGTGCGCCTTCCAAGGTCGGCAGGGGTTCGGAGGGCCCTGCCAGTTCTCCCACCCTGAATGAATGGCGGCGCCCCTAGCGGCCTGTGTGGGTTGGGGTGGCAGCGTGCATCCGGCGCTGGGGCTTGGGGGGCCCCAATCCCTGGCGTTGCAGCGCCAGGCCCCTTAGGAAGGGACCTTCAGGGGCTGTCCTAGGGTTAGGGTGAGCTCCCAGGAGGCCGGCAGGCCCGAGTCGCTGGCTCTGCGAAGAGCGGAGGTGCGGGCCGAGTTGAGGGTGATGCAGAGCGGGAGCGTGGTCCCCAGCGTTTTGGCGCCCTGGGCCTTCGACTGTTGCCATGGCTCAAAGGGCCCTGCCCGTTCTCCTGCCCTGAAGAACCTACGGTGCCCTTAGCAGCTCCCTTGGCGGTGGAGTGGCAGGGTGAGTCCATGCTGCGGCTCGTGGATCCCCAATCCCCAGCGTTGTGGGGCCAGGCCTCTTGGGAGGGGCTCCTCGTGGGCGGACCTAGGTTTAGAGTTAGCACCCAGGAGGCCAGCAGGCCCAATCCTCTGGCTGGGCGGCGAGAGGTGGGCGGCCCGAGGTAAAGGCGCTGGCGATCGGGAGCATGGGCCCCTGCATTTTGGCGCAGGAGGCTTCAAATATCGCCGGTTTCTCCAGGGCCCTGTCCCTTCTCCCGCCCTGAATGACGGGCGGCGCCACTAGCGTCCCGGGTGGCGACGTGGCGGCAGGGTGAGTCTGGCTCTGGGTCTTGGGGTCCCTGATCCCCAGTGTAGCGGCACCAGGACCCTTGGGAGGGGCCCCTGGGTGGCTGACCTAGGGTTAGGGTTAGCCCCCAGGAGGCCGGCAGGTGGGATCCGGCCACTGTCCGGGGAGCGGAGGGCGGGGCCGAGGTGAGGGCGTTGGGGAGCGGGAGCGTGGGCACCAGCGTTTTGGCACGGGGAGCCTTGGAAGGCCACCGGGGGCTCGGAAGGCCCTGCCCCTTCTCTCGCCCTGAATGACCCGCAGTGCTCCTAGCGGCCTGGGTGGCGGCGTTGCGGTAGGGTGAGTGTGGCTCTGGGGCTTGAGGTTCCCGATCCCCGGCGAAGCGGCACCAGGACCCTTGGGAGGGGCCCCTGGGTGGCCGACCTAGGGTTAGGGTTAGCACCCGGGAGGCCGGCAGGCGGGATCCGCCCGCTGTGCGTGGAGCGGAGGGGCGGGCCGAGGTGAGGGCGCTGGCGAGCAAGAGCCTGGGCCCAAGCGTTTTGGCACCGGGGGCCTTCGAATGTCTCCGGGGACTCGGCGGGCCCTGCCCATTCTCCTCCCTGAATGACCGGCGGCGCCCCTAGCAGCCCAGGTGGCGGCGGGGCGGCATGTAAGTCCGGGCATAGGGCTCGGGGGCCCCAGTCCACCGCGTTGCGGCGCCAGGCCCCTTGGGAGGGGCCCCTCGGAGGCTGACCTAGGGTGAGGTTTAGCCCCTAGGATGCCGGCAGGCCCTATTCGCCAGCCGTGTGGAGACTGGAGTGGCGGACCGAGGTGAGGGCACTGGTGAGCGGGAGCGTGGGCCCGGGTGTTTTGGCGCGGGGGGCCTTTGAAGGTCGCCGTGTCTTGGAGGGCCCTGCCCGTGCTCCCGCCCTGAATGAACGGCACCACCCCAAGCCCCCGGGTGGCGGCTGGGTGGCAGGGTGAGTCCAGTGCTGAGGCTCGGGGGTCCCCAATCCCCAGCGTTGCGGCGCCAGATCCCTTGGGAGGGGCCCCTCGGGGGTCGATCTAGGGTTGCGGTTAGCCCCCAGGAGGCCGGTGGACCCGATCAGCGGCTGTGCGGCACGCGGAGGGTTGGGCCGAGGTGAGGGCGCTGGCGAGACTGAGCATGAGCCCAAGCGTTTTAGTGCGGGGGCCCTTCGAAGGTCAGTGGGGGCTCGGAGGGACCTGCCCGTTCTCCCGCTCTGAATGACCGGCGGGGCCCCTAGAGGCTCCGGTGCCTGAAGGGCAGCAGGGTGAGACCGGCACTTGGGTTGGGGTCCCCATTCCCGGCGTTGTGGCGCCAGGCCACTTGGGAAGGGCCCCTCCGTGGCCGAACTACAGTTAGGGTTAGCCCCCAGGAGGCCAGCAGGCCCGATACACCGCCTGTGCGTCGAGCGGAGCGTTGGGCCGAGGTGAGGGTGCTGGTGAACATGAGCCCGGGCCCAAGCGTTTTGGTTCGGGGCGCCTTCGAAGGTCGGCGGGGGTTCGAAGGGCCCTGCCCGTTCTCCCACCCTGAATGAATGGCGGCGCCCCTAGCGGCACGTGTGGGGCAGGGCGGCAGGGTGCATCCAGCGCTGGGGCTTGGGGGTTCCCAATCCCCGGCGTTGCGGCGCCAGGCCCCTTAGGAAGCGACCCTCGGGGCCGTCCTAGGGTTAGGGTTAGCGCCCAGGAGGCCGGCAGGCCCGATCCGCCGGCTGTGCGAGGAGTGGAGATGCAGGCCGAGTTGAGGGCGATGGCGAGCGGGAGCTGGGCCCCAGCGTTTTGGCGTCCTGGGCCTTTGAATGTTGCCATGGCTCGGAGGGCCCTGCCCTTTCTCCTGCCCTGAAGAACCAGCAAGGCCCCTAGCGGCTCCGTTGGCAGTGGGGCGGCAGGGTGAATCCCAGGCTGCGGCTCGGGGATCCCCAATCCCCGGCGTTGTGGTGCCAGGCCCCTTGGGAGGGGCTCCTCGTGGGCCGACCCAGGGTTAGAGTTAGCCCCCATAAGGCCGGCAGGCCAGATCCTCTGGCTGGGCGGTGAGAGGTGGGCGGGCCGAGGTAAAGGCGCTGGGGTGCGGGATTGTGGGCCCCTGCATTTTGGGGTGGGAGGCTTCAAATGTCGCCGGTTTCTCCAGGGCCCTGTCAGTTCTCCCGCCCTGAATGACCGGCGGCGCCCCTCGCGGCCCGGGTGGCAGCGTTGTGGGAGAGTGAGTCTGGCTTTGGGGCTTGGGGTTCCAGATCCCTGGTGTAGTGGCACCAAAACCCTTGGGAGGGGCCCCTGGGGGGCCGACCTAGGGTTAGGGTTAGCCCCCAGGAGACCGTCAGGCCCAACCACACACTGTGCGGCGAGCTGAGGTGCGGCCCGAGGTGAAGGCGCTGGGGAGCGGGAGCGTGGGCACCAGCGTTTTGGCACGGGGAGCCTTTGAAGGTCACCGGGGACTCAGAAGGCCCTGCCCTTCTCTCGCCCTCTATGACCCGCGGCGCCCCTAGCGGCCCAGGTGGGGACAGTGCGGCAGGGTGAGTCCGGCTCTGGGGCTCTGAGTTACCAATCCCCAGCATTGCAGAGCCAGGCCGCTTGGGATGTCCCCTCAGGGCCGACCTAGGGTTTTGGTTAGCTGCCAGGAGCCCGGCAGGCCCTATCCACCGGCTCTGAAGCAAGCGGTGGGGTGGGCCTAGGTGAGGGCGCTGGCGAGCAGGATCCTGGGAGCCAACGTTTTTGCGCGGGGAGCCTTCAAAGGTCAGCGTGGGCTCGGAGGGCCCTGCCCGATCTCTTGCCCTGATTGACCGGCGGGGCCTCTAGCGGCTCGGGTGGCTGAAGGGCAGCAGGGTGAGTGCGGCACATGAGCTCGGGGTCCCCATCCCCAGCGTTGCAACGCCAGGCCCCTTGGGAAGTGCCCCTCGGTGGCCGACCTATGGTTAGGGTTAGCCTCCAGGAGCCCCGCAGGCCCGATACACCACCTGTGCATCGAGCGGAGAGTTGGGCCGAGGTGAGGGTGCTGGTGAACATGAGCCTGGGCCCAAGCGTTTTGGTTCGGTGCGCCTTCCAAGGTCGGCAGGGGTTCGGAGGGCCCTGCCAGTTCTCCCACCCTGAATGAATGGCGGCGCCCCTAGCGGCCTGTGTGGGTTGGGGTGGCAGCGTGCATCCGGCGCTGGGGCTTGGGGGCCCCCAATCCCTGGCGTTGCGGCGCCAGGCCCCTTAGGAAGGGACCTTCAGGGGCTGTCCTAGGGTTAGGGTGAGGTCCCAGGAGGCCGGCAGGCCCGAGTCGCTGGCTCTGCGAAGAGCGGAGGTGCGGGCCGAGTTGAGGGTGATGCAGAGCGGGAGCGTGGTCCCCAGCGTTTTGGCGCCCTGGGCCTTCGACTGTTGCCATGGCTCAAAGGGCCCTGCCCGTTCTCCTGCCCTGAAGAACCTACGGTGCCCTTAGCAGCTCCCTTGGCGGTGGAGTGGCAGGGTGAGTCCATGCTGCGGCTCGTGGATCCCCAATCCCCAGCGTTGTGGGGCCAGGCCTCTTGGGAGGGGCTCCTCGTGGGCGGACCTAGGTTTAGAGTTAGCACCCAGGAGGCCAGCAGGCCCAATCCTCTGGCTGGGCGGCGAGAGGTGGGCGGCCCGAGGTAAAGGCGCTGGCGATCGGGAGCGTGGGCCCCTGCATTTTGGCGCAGGAGGCTTCAAATATCGCCGGTTTCTCCAGGGCCCTGTCCCTTCTCCCGCCCTGAATGACGGGCGGCGCCACTAGCGTCCCGGGTGGCGACGTGGCGGCAGGGTGAGTCTGGCTCTGGGTCTTGGGGTCCCTGATCCCCAGTGTAGCGGCACCAGGACCCTTGGGAGGGGCCCCTGGGTGGCTGACCTAGGGTTAGGGTTAGCCCCCAGGAGGCCGGCAGGTGGGATCCGGCCACTGTCCGGGGAGCGGAGGGCGGGGCCGAGGTGAGGGCGTTGGGGAGCGGGAGCGTGGGCACCAGCGTTTTGGCACGGGGAGCCTTGGAAGGCCACCGGGGGCTCGGAAGGCCCTGCCCCTTCTCTCGCCCTGAATGACCCGCAGTGCTCCTAGCGGCCTGGGTGGCGGCGTTGCGGTAGGGTGAGTGTGGCTCTGGGGCTTGAGGTTCCCGATCCCCGGCGAAGCGGCACCAGGACCCTTGGGAGGGGCCCCTGGGTGGCCGACCTAGGGTTAGGGTTAGCACCCGGGAGGCCGGCAGGCGGGATCCGCCCGCTGTGCGTGGAGCGGAGGGGCGGGCCGAGGTGAGGGCGCTGGCGAGCAAGAGCCTGGGCCCAAGCGTTTTGGCACCGGGGGCCTTCGAATGTCTCCGGGGACTCGGCGGGCCCTGCCCATTCTCCTCCCTGAATGACCGGCGGCGCCCCTAGCAGCCCAGGTGGCGGCGGGGCGGCATGTAAGTCCGGGCATAGGGCTCGGGGGCCCCAGTCCACCGCGTTGCGGCGCCAGGCCCCTTGGGAGGGGCCCCTCGGAGGCTGACCTAGGGTGAGGTTTAGCCCCTAGGATGCCGGCAGGCCCTATTCGCCAGCCGTGTGGAGACTGGAGTGGCGGACCGAGGTGAGGGCACTGGTGAGCGGGAGCGTGGGCCCGGGTGTTTTGGCGCGGGGGGCCTTTGAAGGTCGCCGTGTCTTGGAGGGCCCTGCCCGTGCTCCCGCCCTGAATGAACGGCACCACCCCAAGCCCCCGGGTGGCGGCTGGGTGGCAGGGTGAGTCCAGTGCTGAGGCTCGGGGGTCCCCAATCCCCAGCGTTGCGGCGCCAGATCCCTTGGGAGGGGCCCCTCGGGGGTCGATCTAGGGTTGCGGTTAGCCCCCAGGAGGCCGGTGGACCCGATCAGCGGCTGTGCGGCACGCGGAGGGTTGGGCCGAGGTGAGGGCGCTGGCGAGACTGAGCATGAGCCCAAGCGTTTTAGTGCGGGGGCCCTTCGAAGGTCAGTGGGGGCTCGGAGGGACCTGCCCGTTCTCCCGCTCTGAATGACCGGCGGGGCCCCTAGAGGCTCCGGTGCCTGAAGGGCAGCAGGGTGAGACCGGCACTTGGGTTGGGGTCCCCATTCCCGGCGTTGTGGCGCCAGGCCACTTGGGAAGGGCCCCTCCGTGGCCGAACTACAGTTAGGGTTAGCCCCCAGGAGGCCAGCAGGCCCGATACACCGCCTGTGCGTCGAGCGGAGCGTTGGGCCGAGGTGAGGGTGCTGGTGAACATGAGCCCGGGCCCAAGCGTTTTGGTTCGGGGCGCCTTCGAAGGTCGGCGGGGGTTTGAAGGGCCCTGCCCCTTCTCCCACCCTGAATGAATGGCGGCGCCCCTAGCGGCCCGTGTGGGGCAGGGCGGCAGGGTGCATCCAGCGCTGGGGCTTGGGGGTTCCCAATCCCCGGCGTTGCGGCGCCAGGCCCCTTAGGAAGCGACCCTCGGGGCCGTCCTAGGGTTAGGGTTAGCGCCCAGGAGGCCGGCAGGCCCGATCCGCCGGCTGTGCGAGGAGTGGAGATGCAGGCCGAGTTGAGGGCGATGGCGAGCGGGAGCTGGGCCCCAGCGTTTTGGCGTCCTGGGCCTTTGAATGTTGCCATGGCTCGGAGGGCCCTGCCCTTTCTCCTGCCCTGAAGAACCAGCAAGGCCCCTAGCGGCTCCGTTGGCAGTGGGGCGGCAGGGTGAATCCCAGGCTGCGGCTCGGGGATCCCCAATCCCCGGCGTTGTGGTGCCAGGCCCCTTGGGAGGGGCTCCTCGTGGGCCGACCCAGGGTAAGAGTTAGCCCCCATAAGGCCGGCAGGCCAGATCCTCTGGCTGGGCGGTGAGAGGTGGGCGGGCCGAGGTAAAGGCGCTGGGGTGCGGGATTGTGGGCCCCTGCATTTTGGGGTGGGAGGCTTCAAATGTCGCCGGTTTCTCCAGGGCCCTGTCAGTTCTCCCGCCCTGAATGACCGGCGGCGCCCCTCGCGGCCCGGGTGGCAGCGTTGTGGGAGGGTGAGTCTGGCTTTGGGGCTTGGGGTTCCAGATCCCTGGCGTAGTGGCACCAAAACCCTTGGGAGGGGCCCCTGGGGGGCCGACCTAGGGTTAGGGTTAGCCCCCAGGAGACCGTCAGGCCCAACCACACACTGTGCGGCGAGCTGAGGTGCGGCCCGAGGTGAAGGCGCTGGGGAGCGGGAGCGTGGGCACCAGCGTTTTGGCACGGGGAGCCTTTGAAGGTCACCGGGGACTCAGAAGGCCCTGCCCTTCTCTCGCCCTCTATGACCCGCGGCGCCCCTAGCGGCCCAGGTGGGGACAGTGCGGCAGGGTGAGTCCGGCTCTGGGGCTCTGAGTTACCAATCCCCAGCATTGCAGAGCCAGGCCGCTTGGGATGTCCCCTCAGGGCCGACCTAGGGTTTTGGTTAGCTGCCAGGAGCCCGGCAGGCCCTATCCACCGGCTCTGAAGCAAGCGGTGGGGTGGGCCTAGGTGAGGGCGCTGGCGAGCAGGATCCTGGGAGCCAACGTTTTTGCGCGGGGAGCCTTCAAAGGTCAGCGTGGGCTCGGAGGGCCCTGCCCGATCTCTTGCCCTGATTGACCGGCGGGGCCTCTAGCGGCTCGGGTGGCTGAAGGGCAGCAGGGTGAGTGCGGCACATGAGCTCGCGGTCCCCATCCCCAGCGTTGCGACGCCAGGCCCCTTGGGAAGTGCCCCTCGGTGGCCGACCTATGGTTAGGGTTAGCCTCCAGGAGCCCCGCAGGCCCGATACACCACCTGTGCGTCGAGCGGAGAGTTGGGCCGAGGTGAGGGTGCTGGTGAACATGAGCCTGGGCCCAAGCGTTTTGGTTCGGTGCGCCTTCCAAGGTCGGCAGGGGTTCGGAGGGCCCTGCCAGTTCTCCCACCCTGAATGAATGGCGGCGCCCCTAGCGGCCTGTGTGGGTTGGGGTGGCAGCGTGCATCCGGCGCTGGGGCTTGGGGGCCCCCAATCCCTGGCGTTGCAGCGCCAGGCCCCTTAGGAAGGGACCTTCAGGGGCTGTCCTAGGGTTAGGGTGAGCTCCCAGGAGGCCGGCAGGCCCGAGTCGCTGGCTCTGCGAAGAGCGGAGGTGCGGGCCGAGTTGAGGGTGATGCAGAGCGGGAGCGTGGTCCCCAGCGTTTTGGCGCCCTGGGCCTTCGACTGTTGCCATGGCTCAAAGGGCCCTGCCCGTTCTCCTGCCCTGAAGAACCTACGGTGCCCTTAGCAGCTCCCTTGGCGGTGGAGTGGCAGGGTGAGTCCATGCTGCGGCTCGTGGATCCCCAATCCCCAGCGTTGTGGGGCCAGGCCTCTTGGGAGGGGCTCCTCGTGGGCGGACCTAGGTTTAGAGTTAGCACCCAGGAGGCCAGCAGGCCCAATCCTCTGGCTGGGCGGCGAGAGGTGGGCGGCCCGAGGTAAAGGCGCTGGCGATCGGGAGCGTGGGCCCCTGCATTTTGGCGCAGGAGGCTTCAAATATCGCCGGTTTCTCCAGGGCCCTGTCCCTTCTCCCGCCCTGAATGACGGGCGGCGCCACTAGCGTCCCGGGTGGCGACGTGGCGGCAGGGTGAGTCTGGCTCTGGGTCTTGGGGTCCCGACCTAGGGTTAGGGTTAGCCCCCAGGAGGCCGGCAGGTGGGATCCGGCCACTGTCCGGGGAGCGGAGGGCGGGGCCGAGGTGAGGGCGTTGGGGAGCGGGAGCGTGGGCACCAGCGTTTTGGCACGGGGAGCCTTGGAAGGCCACCGGGGGCTCGGAAGGCCCTGCCCCTTCTCTCGCCCTGAATGACCCGCAGTGCTCCTAGCGGCCTGGGTGGCGGCGTTGCGGTAGGGTGAGTGTGGCTCTGGGGCTTGAGGTTCCCGATCCCCGGCGAAGCGGCACCAGGACCCTTGGGAGGGGCCCCTGGGTGGCCGACCTAGGGTTAGGGTTAGCACCCGGGAGGCCGGCAGGCGGGATCCGCCCGCTGTGCGTGGAGCGGAGGGGCGGGCCGAGGTGAGGGCGCTGGCGAGCAAGAGCCTGGGCCCAAGCGTTTTGGCACCGGGGGCCTTCGAATGTCTCCGGGGACTCGGCGGGCCCTGCCCATTCTCCTCCCTGAATGACCGGCGGCGCCCCTAGCAGCCCAGGTGGCGGCGGGGCGGCATGTAAGTCCGGGCATAGGGCTCGGGGGCCCCAGTCCACCGCGTTGCGGCGCCAGGCCCCTTGGGAGGGGCCCCTCGGAGGCTGACCTAGGGTGAGGTTTAGCCCCTAGGATGCCGGCAGGCCCTATTCGCCAGCCGTGTGGAGACTGGAGTGGCGGACCGAGGTGAGGGCACTGGTGAGCGGGAGCGTGGGCCCGGGTGTTTTGGCGCGGGGGGCCTTTGAAGGTCGCCGTGTCTTGGAGGGCCCTGCCCGTGCTCCCGCCCTGAATGAACGGCACCACCCCAAGCCCCCGGGTGGCGGCTGGGTGGCAGGGTGAGTCCAGTGCTGAGGCTCGGGGGTCCCCAATCCCCAGCGTTGCGGCGCCAGATCCCTTGGGAGGGGCCCCTCGGGGGTCGATCTAGGGTTGCGGTTAGCCCCCAGGAGGCCGGTGGACCCGATCAGCGGCTGTGCGGCACGCGGAGGGTTGGGCCGAGGTGAGGGCGCTGGCGAGACTGAGCATGAGCCCAAGCGTTTTAGTGCGGGGGCCCTTCGAAGGTCAGTGGGGGCTCGGAGGGACCTGCCCGTTCTCCCGCTCTGAATGACCGGCGGGGCCCCTAGAGGCTCCGGTGCCTGAAGGGCAGCAGGGTGAGACCGGCACTTGGGTTGGGGTCCCCATTCCCGGCGTTGTGGCGCCAGGCCACTTGGGAAGGGCCCCTCCGTGGCCGAACTACAGTTAGGGTTAGCCCCCAGGAGGCCAGCAGGCCCGATACACCGCCTGTGCGTCGAGCGGAGCGTTGGGCCGAGGTGAGGGTGCTGGTGAACATGAGCCCGGGCCCAAGCGTTTTGGTTCGGGGCGCCTTCGAAGGTCGGCGGGGGTTCGAAGGGCCCTGCCCCTTCTCCCACCCTGAATGAATGGCGGCGCCCCTAGCGGCACGTGTGGGGCAGGGCGGCAGGGTGCATCCAGCGCTGGGGCTTGGGGGTTCCCAATCCCCGGCGTTGCGGCGCCAGGCCCCTTAGGAAGCGACCCTCGGGGCCGTCCTAGGGTTAGGGTTAGCGCCCAGGAGGCCGGCAGGCCCGATCCGCCGGCTGTGCGAGGAGTGGAGATGCAGGCCGAGTTGAGGGCGATGGCGAGCGGGAGCTGGGCCCCAGCGTTTTGGCGTCCTGGGCCTTTGAATGTTGCCATGGCTCGGAGGGCCCTGCCCTTTCTCCTGCCCTGAAGAACCAGCAAGGCCCCTAGCGGCTCCGTTGGCAGTGGGGCGGCAGGGTGAATCCCAGGCTGCGGCTCGGGGATCCCCAATCCCCGGCGTTGTGGTGCCAGGCCCCTTGGGAGGGGCTCCTCGTGGGCCGACCCAGGGTTAGAGTTAGCCCCCATAAGGCCGGCAGGCCAGATCCTCTGGCTGGGCGGTGAGAGGTGGGCGGGCCGAGGTAAAGGCGCTGGGGTGCGGGATTGTGGGCCCCTGCATTTTGGGGTGGGAGGCTTCAAATGTCGCCGGTTTCTCCAGGGCCCTGTCAGTTCTCCCGCCCTGAATGACCGGCGGCGCCCCTCGCGGCCCGGGTGGCAGCGTTGTGGGAGGGTGAGTCTGGCTTTGGGGCTTGGGGTTCCAGATCCCTGGCGTAGTGGCACCAAAACCCTTGGGAGGGGCCCCTGGGGGGCCGACCTAGGGTTAGGGTTAGCCCCCAGGAGACCGTCAGGCCCAACCACACACTGTGCGGCGAGCTGAGGTGCGGCCCGAGGTGAAGGCGCTGGGGAGCGGGAGCGTGGGCACCAGCGTTTTGGCACGGGGAGCCTTTGAAGGTCACCGGGGACTCAGAAGGCCCTGCCCTTCTCTCGCCCTCTATGACCCGCGGCGCCCCTAGCGGCCCAGGTGGGGACAGTGCGGCAGGGTGAGTCCGGCTCTGGGGCTCTGAGTTACCAATCCCCAGCATTGCAGAGCCAGGCCGCTTGGGATGTCCCCTCAGGGCCGACCTAGGGTTTTGGTTAGCTGCCAGGAGCCCGGCAGGCCCTATCCACCGGCTCTGAAGCAAGCGGTGGGGTGGGCCTAGGTGAGGGCGCTGGCGAGCAGGATCCTGGGAGCCAACGTTTTTGCGCGGGGAGCCTTCAAAGGTCAGCGTGGGCTCGGAGGGCCCTGCCCGATCTCTTGCCCTGATTGACCGGCGGGGCCTCTAGCGGCTCGGGTGGCTGAAGGGCAGCAGGGTGAGTGCGGCACATGAGCTCGCGGTCCCCATCCCCAGCGTTGCGACGCCAGGCCCCTTGGGAAGTGCCCCTCGGTGGCCGACCTATGGTTAGGGTTAGCCTCCAGGAGCCCCGCAGGCCCGATACACCACCTGTGCGTCGAGCGGAGAGTTGGGCCGAGGTGAGGGTGCTGGTGAACATGAGCCTGGGCCCAAGCGTTTTGGTTCGGTGCGCCTTCCAAGGTCGGCAGGGGTTCGGAGGGCCCTGCCAGTTCTCCCACCCTGAATGAATGGCGGCGCCCCTAGCGGCCTGTGTGGGTTGGGGTGGCAGCGTGCATCCGGCGCTGGGGCTTGGGGGCCCCCAATCCCTGGCGTTGCAGCGCCAGGCCCCTTAGGAAGGGACCTTCAGGGGCTGTCCTAGGGTTAGGGTGAGCTCCCAGGAGGCCGGCAGGCCCGAGTCGCTGGCTCTGCGAAGAGCGGAGGTGCGGGCCGAGTTGAGGGTGATGCAGAGCGGGAGCGTGGTCCCCAGCGTTTTGGCGCCCTGGGCCTTCGACTGTTGCCATGGCTCAAAGGGCCCTGCCCGTTCTCCTGCCCTGAAGAACCTACGGTGCCCTTAGCAGCTCCCTTGGCGGTGGAGTGGCAGGGTGAGTCCATGCTGCGGCTCGTGGATCCCCAATCCCCAGCGTTGTGGGGCCAGGCCTCTTGGGAGGGGCTCCTCGTGGGCGGACCTAGGTTTAGAGTTAGCACCCAGGAGGCCAGCAGGCCCAATCCTCTGGCTGGGCGGCGAGAGGTGGGCGGCCCGAGGTAAAGGCGCTGGCGATCGGGAGCGTGGGCCCCTGCATTTTGGCGCAGGAGGCTTCAAATATCGCCGGTTTCTCCAGGGCCCTGTCCCTTCTCCCGCCCTGAATGACGGGCGGCGCCACTAGCGTCCCGGGTGGCGACGTGGTGGCAGGGTGAGTCTGGCTCTGGGTCTTGGGGTCCCTGATCCCCAGTGTAGCGGCACCAGGACCCTTGGGAGGGGCCCCTGGGTGGCTGACCTAGGGTTAGGGTTAGCCCCCAGGAGGCCGGCAGGTGGGATCCGGCCACTGTCCGGGGAGCGGAGGGCGGGGCCGAGGTGAGGGCGTTGGGGAGCGGGAGCGTGGGCACCAGCGTTTTGGCACGGGGAGCCTTGGAAGGCCACCGGGGGCTCGGAAGGCCCTGCCCCTTCTCTCGCCCTGAATGACCCGCAGTGCTCCTAGCGGCCTGGGTGGCGGCGTTGCGGTAGGGTGAGTGTGGCTCTGGGGCTTGAGGTTCCCGATCCCCGGCGAAGTGGCACCAGGACCCTTGGGAGGGCCCCCTGGGTGGCCGACCTAGGGTTAGGGTTAGCACCCGGGAGGCCGGCAGGCGGGATCCGCCCGCTGTGCGTGGAGCGGAGGGGCGGGCCGAGGTGAGGGCGCTGGCGAGCAAGAGCCTGGGCCCAAGCGTTTTGGCACCGGGGGCCTTCGAATGTCTCCGGGGACTCGGCGGGCCCTGCCCATTCTCCTCCCTGAATGACCGGCGGCGCCCCTAGCAGCCCAGGTGGCGGCGGGGCGGCATGTAAGTCCGGGCATAGGGCTCGGGGGCGCCAGTCCACCGCGTTGCGGCGCCAGGCCCCTTGGGAGGGGCCCCTCGGAGGCTGACCTAGGGTGAGGTTTAGCCCCTAGGATGCCGGCAGGCCCTATTCGCCAGCCGTGTGGAGACTGGAGTGGCGGACCGAGGTGAGGGCACTGGTGAGCGGGAGCGTGGGCCCGGGTGTTTTGGCGCGGGGGGCCTTTGAAGGTCGCCGTGTCTTGGAGGGCCCTGCCCGTGCTCCCGCCCTGAATGAACGGCACCACCCCAAGCCCCCGGGTGGCGGCTGGGTGGCAGGGTGAGTCCAGTGCTGAGGCTCGGGGGTCCCCAATCCCCAGCGTTGCGGCGCCAGATCCCTTGGGAGGGGCCCCTCGGGGGTCGATCTAGGGTTGCGGTTAGCCCCCAGGAGGCCGGTGGACCCGATCAGCGGCTGTGCGGCACGCGGAGGGTTGGGCCGAGGTGAGGGCGCTGGCGAGACTGAGCATGAGCCCAAGCGTTTTAGTGCGGGGGCCCTTCGAAGGTCAGTGGGGGCTCGGAGGGACCTGCCCGTTCTCCCGCTCTGAATGACCGGCGGGGCCCCTAGAGGCTCCGGTGCCTGAAGGGCAGCAGGGTGAGACCGGCACTTGGGTTGGGGTCCCCATTCCCGGCGTTGTGGCGCCAGGCCACTTGGGAAGGGCCCCTCCGTGGCCGAACTACAGTTAGGGTTAGCCCCCAGGAGGCCAGCAGGCCCGATACACCGCCTGTGCGTCGAGCGGAGCGTTGGGCCGAGGTGAGGGTGCTGGTGAACATGAGCCCGGGCCCAAGCGTTTTGGTTCGGGGCGCCTTCGAAGGTCGGCGGGGGTTCGAAGGGCCCTGCCCGTTCTCCCACCCTGAATGAATGGCGGCGCCCCTAGCGGCACGTGTGGGGCAGGGCGGCAGGGTGCATCCAGCGCTGGGGCTTGGGGGTTCCCAATCCCCGGCGTTGCGGCGCCAGGCCCCTTAGGAAGCGACCCTCGGGGCCGTCCTAGGGTTAGGGTTAGCGCCCAGGAGGCCGGCAGGCCCGATCCGCCGGCTGTGCGAGGAGTGGAGATGCAGGCCGAGTTGAGGGCGATGGCGAGCGGGAGCTGGGCCCCAGCGTTTTGGCGTCCTGGGCCTTTGAATGTTGCCATGGCTCGGAGGGCCCTGCCCTTTCTCCTGCCCTGAAGAACCAGCAAGGCCCCTAGCGGCTCCGTTGGCAGTGGGGCGGCAGGGTGAATCCCAGGCTGCGGCTCGGGGATCCCCAATCCCCGGCGTTGTGGTGCCAGGCCCCTTGGGAGGGGCTCCTCGTGGGCCGACCCAGGGTTAGAGTTAGCCCCCATAAGGCCGGCAGGCCAGATCCTCTGGCTGGGCGGTGAGAGGTGGGCGGGCCGAGGTAAAGGCGCTGGGGTGCGGGATTGTGGGCCCCTGCATTTTGGGGTGGGAGGCTTCAAATGTCGCCGGTTTCTCCAGGGCCCTGTCAGTTCTCCCGCCCTGAATGACCGGCGGCGCCCCTCGCGGCCCGGGTGGCAGCGTTGTGGGAGGGTGAGTCTGGCTTTGGGGCTTGGGGTTCCAGATCCCTGGCGTAGTGGCACCAAAACCCTTGGGAGGGGCCCCTGGGGGGCCGACCTAGGGTTAGGGTTAGCCCCCAGGAGACCGTCAGGCCCAACCACACACTGTGCGGCGAGCTGAGGTGCGGCCCGAGGTGAAGGCGCTGGGGAGCGGGAGCGTGGGCACCAGCGTTTTGGCACGGGGAGCCTTTGAAGGTCACCGGGGACTCAGAAGGCCCTGCCCTTCTCTCGCCCTCTATGACCCGCGGCGCCCCTAGCGGCCCAGGTGGGGACAGTGCGGCAGGGTGAGTCCGGCTCTGGGGCTCTGAGTTACCAATCCCCAGCATTGCAGAGCCAGGCCGCTTGGGATGTCCCCTCAGGGCCGACCTAGGGTTTTGGTTAGCTGCCAGGAGCCCGGCAGGCCCTATCCACCGGCTCTGAAGCAAGCGGTGGGGTGGGCCTAGGTGAGGGCGCTGGCGAGCAGGATCCTGGGAGCCAACGTTTTTGCGCGGGGAGCCTTCAAAGGTCAGCGTGGGCTCGGAGGGCCCTGCCCGATCTCTTGCCCTGATTGACCGGCGGGGCCTCTAGCGGCTCGGGTGGCTGAAGGGCAGCAGGGTGAGTGCGGCACATGAGCTCGGGGTCCCCATCCCCAGCGTTGCGACGCCAGGCCCCTTGGGAAGTGCCCCTCGGTGGCCGACCTATGGTTAGGGTTAGCCTCCAGGAGCCCCGCAGGCCCGATACACCACCTGTGCGTCGAGCGGAGAGTTGGGCCGAGGTGAGGGTGCTGGTGAACATGAGCCTGGGCCCAAGCGTTTTGGTTCGGTGCGCCTTCCAAGGTCGGCAGGGGTTCGGAGGGCCCTGCCAGTTCTCCCACCCTGAATGAATGGCGGCGCCCCTAGCGGCCTGTGTGGGTTGGGGTGGCAGCGTGCATCCGGCGCTGGGGCTTGGGGGCCCCCAATCCCTGGCGTTGCAGCGCCAGGCCCCTTAGGAAGGGACCTTCAGGGGCTGTCCTAGGGTTAGGGTGAGCTCCCAGGAGGCCGGCAGGCCCGAGTCGCTGGCTCTGCGAAGAGCGGAGGTGCGGGCCGAGTTGAGGGTGATGCAGAGCGGGAGCGTGGTCCCCAGCGTTTTGGCGCCCTGGGCCTTCGACTGTTGCCATGGCTCAAAGGGCCCTGCCCGTTCTCCTGCCCTGAAGAACCTACGGTGCCCTTAGCAGCTCCCTTGGCGGTGGAGTGGCAGGGTGAGTCCATGCTGCGGCTCGTGGATCCCCAATCCCCAGCGTTGTGGGGCCAGGCCTCTTGGGAGGGGCTCCTCGTGGGCGGACCTAGGTTTAGAGTTAGCACCCAGGAGGCCAGCAGGCCCAATCCTCTGGCTGGGCGGCGAGAGGTGGGCGGCCCGAGGTAAAGGCGCTGGCGATCGGGAGCGTGGGCCCCTGCATTTTGGCGCAGGAGGCTTCAAATATCGCCGGTTTCTCCAGGGCCCTGTCCCTTCTCCCGCCCTGAATGACGGGCGGCGCCACTAGCGTCCCGGGTGGCGACGTGGCGGCAGGGTGAGTCTGGCTCTGGGTCTTGGGGTCCCTGATCCCCAGTGTAGCGGCACCAGGACCCTTGGGAGGGGCCCCTGGGTGGCTGACCTAGGGTTAGGGTTAGCCCCCAGGAGGCCGGCAGGTGGGATCCGGCCACTGTCCGGGGAGCGGAGGGCGGGGCCGAGGTGAGGGCGTTGGGGAGCGGGAGCGTGGGCACCAGCGTTTTGGCACGGGGAGCCTTGGAAGGCCACCGGGGGCTCGGAAGGCCCTGCCCCTTCTCTCGCCCTGAATGACCCGCAGTGCTCCTAGCGGCCTGGGTGGCGGCGTTGCGGTAGGGTGAGTGTGGCTCTGGGGCTTGAGGTTCCCGATCCCCGGCGAAGCGGCACCAGGACCCTTGGGAGGGGCCCCTGGGTGGCCGACCTAGGGTTAGGGTTAGCACCCGGGAGGCCGGCAGGCGGGATCCGCCCGCTGTGCGTGGAGCGGAGGGGCGGGCCGAGGTGAGGGCGCTGGCGAGCAAGAGCCTGGGCCCAAGCGTTTTGGCACCGGGGGCCTTCGAATGTCTCCGGGGACTCGGCGGGCCCTGCCCATTCTCCTCCCTGAATGACCGGCGGCGCCCCTAGCAGCCCAGGTGGCGGCGGGGCGGCATGTAAGTCCGGGCATAGGGCTCGGGGGCGCCAGTCCACCGCGTTGCGGCGCCAGGCCCCTTGGGAGGGGCCCCTCGGAGGCTGACCTAGGGTGAGGTTTAGCCCCTAGGATGCCGGCAGGCCCTATTCGCCAGCCGTGTGGAGACTGGAGTGGCGGACCGAGGTGAGGGCACTGGTGAGCGGGAGCGTGGGCCCGGGTGTTTTGGCGCGGGGGGCCTTTGAAGGTCGCCGTGTCTTGGAGGGCCCTGCCCGTGCTCCCGCCCTGAATGAACGGCACCACCCCAAGCCCCCGGGTGGCGGCTGGGTGGCAGGGTGAGTCCAGTGCTGAGGCTCGGGGGTCCCCAATCCCCAGCGTTGCGGCGCCAGATCCCTTGGGAGGGGCCCCTCGGGGGTCGATCTAGGGTTGCGGTTAGCCCCCAGGAGGCCGGTGGACCCGATCAGCGGCTGTGCGGCACGCGGAGGGTTGGGCCGAGGTGAGGGCGCTGGCGAGACTGAGCATGAGCCCAAGCGTTTTAGTGCGGGGGCCCTTCGAAGGTCAGTGGGGGCTCGGAGGGACCTGCCCGTTCTCCCGCTCTGAATGACCGGCGGGGCCCCTAGAGGCTCCGGTGCCTGAAGGGCAGCAGGGTGAGACCGGCACTTGGGTTGGGGTCCCCATTCCCGGCGTTGTGGCGCCAGGCCACTTGGGAAGGGCCCCTCCGTGGCCGAACTACAGTTAGGGTTAGCCCCCAGGAGGCCAGCAGGCCCGATACACCGCCTGTGCGTCGAGCGGAGCATTGGGCCGAGGTGAGGGTGCTGGTGAACATGAGCCCGGGCCCAAGCGTTTTGGTTCGGGGCGCCTTCGAAGGTCGGCGGGGGTTCGAAGGGCCCTGCCCCTTCTCCCACCCTGAATGAATGGCGGCGCCCCTAGCGGCACATGTGGGGCAGGGCGGCAGGGTGCATCCAGCGCTGGGGCTTGGGGGTTCCCAATCCCCGGCGTTGCGGCGCCAGGCCCCTTAGGAAGCGACCCTCGGGGCCGTCCTAGGGTTAGGGTTAGCGCCCAGGAGGCCGGCAGGCCCGATCCGCCGGCTGTGCGAGGAGTGGAGATGCAGGCCGAGTTGAGGGCGATGGCGAGCGGGAGCTGGGCCCCAGCGTTTTGGCGTCCTGGGCCTTTGAATGTTGCCATGGCTCGGAGGGCCCTGCCCTTTCTCCTGCCCTGAAGAACCAGCAAGGCCCCTAGCGGCTCCGTTGGCAGTGGGGCGGCAGGGTGAATCCCAGGCTGCGGCTCGGGGATCCCCAATCCCCGGCGTTGTGGTGCCAGGCCCCTTGGGAGGGGCTCCTCGTGGGCCGACCCAGGGTTAGAGTTAGCCCCCATAAGGCCGGCAGGCCAGATCCTCTGGCTGGGCGGTGAGAGGTGGGCGGGCCGAGGTAAAGGCGCTGGGGTGCGGGATTGTGGGCCCCTGCATTTTGGGGTGGGAGGCTTCAAATGTCGCCGGTTTCTCCAGGGCCCTGTCAGTTCTCCCGCCCTGAATGACCGGCGGCGCCCCTCGCGGCCCGGGTGGCAGCGTTGTGGGAGGGTGAGTCTGGCTTTGGGGCTTGGGGTTCCAGATCCCTGGCGTAGTGGCACCAAAACCCTTGGGAGGGGCCCCTGGGGGGCCGACCTAGGGTTAGGGTTAGCCCCCAGGAGACCGTCAGGCCCAACCACACACTGTGCGGCGAGCTGAGGTGCGGCCCGAGGTGAAGGCGCTGGGGAGCGGGAGCGTGGGCACCAGCGTTTTGGCACGGGGAGCCTTTGAAGGTCACCGGGGACTCAGAAGGCCCTGCCCTTCTCTCGCCCTCTATGACCCGCGGCGCCCCTAGCGGCCCAGGTGGGGACAGTGCGGCAGGGTGAGTCCGGCTCTGGGGCTCTGAGTTACCAATCCCCAGCATTGCAGAGCCAGGCCGCTTGGGATGTCCCCTCAGGGCCGACCTAGGGTTTTGGTTAGCTGCCAGGAGCCCGGCAGGCCCTATCCACCGGCTCTGAAGCAAGCGGTGGGGTGGGCCTAGGTGAGGGCGCTGGCGAGCAGGATCCTGGGAGCCAACGTTTTTGCGCGGGGAGCCTTCAAAGGTCAGCGTGGGCTCGGAGGGCCCTGCCCGATCTCTTGCCCTGATTGACCGGCGGGGCCTCTAGCGGCTCGGGTGGCTGAAGGGCAGCAGGGTGAGTGCGGCACATGAGCTCGGGGTCCCCATCCCCAGCGTTGCGACGCCAGGCCCCTTGGGAAGTGCCCCTCGGTGGCCGACCTATGGTTAGGGTTAGCCTCCAGGAGCCCCGCAGGCCCGATACACCACCTGTGCGTCGAGCGGAGAGTTGGGCCGAGGTGAGGGTGCTGGTGAACATGAGCCTGGGCCCAAGCGTTTTGGTTCGGTGCGCCTTCCAAGGTCGGCAGGGGTTCGGAGGGCCCTGCCAGTTCTCCCACCCTGAATGAATGGCGGCGCCCCTAGCGGCCTGTGTGGGTTGGGGTGGCAGCGTGCATCCGGCGCTGGGGCTTGGGGGGCCCCAATCCCTGGCGTTGCAGCGCCAGGCCCCTTAGGAAGGGACCTTCAGGGGCTGTCCTAGGGTTAGGGTGAGCTCCCAGGAGGCCGGCAGGCCCGAGTCGCTGGCTCTGCGAAGAGCGGAGGTGCGGGCCGAGTTGAGGGTGATGCAGAGCGGGAGCGTGGTCCCCAGCGTTTTGGCGCCCTGGGCCTTCGACTGTTGCCATGGCTCAAAGGGCCCTGCCCGTTCTCCTGCCCTGAAGAACCTACGGTGCCCTTAGCAGCTCCCTTGGCGGTGGAGTGGCAGGGTGAGTCCATGCTGCGGCTCGTGGATCCCCAATCCCCAGCGTTGTGGGGCCAGGCCTCTTGGGAGGGGCTCCTCGTGGGCGGACCTAGGTTTAGAGTTAGCACCCAGGAGGCCAGCAGGCCCAATCCTCTGGCTGGGCGGCGAGAGGTGGGCGGCCCGAGGTAAAGGCGCTGGCGATCGGGAGCATGGGCCCCTGCATTTTGGCGCAGGAGGCTTCAAATATCGCCGGTTTCTCCAGGGCCCTGTCCCTTCTCCCGCCCTGAATGACGGGCGGCGCCACTAGCGTCCCGGGTGGCGACGTGGCGGCAGGGTGAGTCTGGCTCTGGGTCTTGGGGTCCCTGATCCCCAGTGTAGCGGCACCAGGACCCTTGGGAGGGGCCCCTGGGTGGCTGACCTAGGGTTAGGGTTAGCCCCCAGGAGGCCGGCAGGTGGGATCCGGCCACTGTCCGGGGAGCGGAGGGCGGGGCCGAGGTGAGGGCGTTGGGGAGCGGGAGCGTGGGCACCAGCGTTTTGGCACGGGGAGCCTTGGAAGGCCACCGGGGGCTCGGAAGGCCCTGCCCCTTCTCTCGCCCTGAATGACCCGCAGTGCTCCTAGCGGCCTGGGTGGCGGCGTTGCGGTAGGGTGAGTGTGGCTCTGGGGCTTGAGGTTCCCGATCCCCGGCGAAGCGGCACCAGGACCCTTGGGAGGGGCCCCTGGGTGGCCGACCTAGGGTTAGGGTTAGCACCCGGGAGGCCGGCAGGCGGGATCCGCCCGCTGTGCGTGGAGCGGAGGGGCGGGCCGAGGTGAGGGCGCTGGCGAGCAAGAGCCTGGGCCCAAGCGTTTTGGCACCGGGGGCCTTCGAATGTCTCCGGGGACTCGGCGGGCCCTGCCCATTCTCCTCCCTGAATGACCGGCGGCGCCCCTAGCAGCCCAGGTGGCGGCGGGGCGGCATGTAAGTCCGGGCATAGGGCTCGGGGGCCCCAGTCCACCGCGTTGCGGCGCCAGGCCCCTTGGGAGGGGCCCCTCGGAGGCTGACCTAGGGTGAGGTTTAGCCCCTAGGATGCCGGCAGGCCCTATTCGCCAGCCGTGTGGAGACTGGAGTGGCGGACCGAGGTGAGGGCACTGGTGAGCGGGAGCGTGGGCCCGGGTGTTTTGGCGCGGGGGGCCTTTGAAGGTCGCCGTGTCTTGGAGGGCCCTGCCCGTGCTCCCGCCCTGAATGAACGGCACCACCCCAAGCCCCCGGGTGGCGGCTGGGTGGCAGGGTGAGTCCAGTGCTGAGGCTCGGGGGTCCCCAATCCCCAGCGTTGCGGCGCCAGATCCCTTGGGAGGGGCCCCTCGGGGGTCGATCTAGGGTTGCGGTTAGCCCCCAGGAGGCCGGTGGACCCGATCAGCGGCTGTGCGGCACGCGGAGGGTTGGGCCGAGGTGAGGGCGCTGGCGAGACTGAGCATGAGCCCAAGCGTTTTAGTGCGGGGGCCCTTCGAAGGTCAGTGGGGGCTCGGAGGGACCTGCCCGTTCTCCCGCTCTGAATGACCGGCGGGGCCCCTAGAGGCTCCGGTGCCTGAAGGGCAGCAGGGTGAGACCGGCACTTGGGTTGGGGTCCCCATTCCCGGCGTTGTGGCGCCAGGCCACTTGGGAAGGGCCCCTCCGTGGCCGAACTACAGTTAGGGTTAGCCCCCAGGAGGCCAGCAGGCCCGATACACCGCCTGTGCGTCGAGCGGAGCGTTGGGCCGAGGTGAGGGTGCTGGTGAACATGAGCCCGGGCCCAAGCGTTTTGGTTCGGGGCGCCTTCGAAGGTCGGCGGGGGTTCGAAGGGCCCTGCCCGTTCTCCCACCCTGAATGAATGGCGGCGCCCCTAGCGGCACGTGTGGGGCAGGGCGGCAGGGTGCATCCAGCGCTGGGGCTTGGGGGTTCCCAATCCCCGGCGTTGCGGCGCCAGGCCCCTTAGGAAGCGACCCTCGGGGCCGTCCTAGGGTTAGGGTTAGCGCCCAGGAGGCCGGCAGGCCCGATCCGCCGGCTGTGCGAGGAGTGGAGATGCAGGCCGAGTTGAGGGCGATGGCGAGCGGGAGCTGGGCCCCAGCGTTTTGGCGTCCTGGGCCTTTGAATGTTGCCATGGCTCGGAGGGCCCTGCCCTTTCTCCTGCCCTGAAGAACCAGCAAGGCCCCTAGCGGCTCCGTTGGCAGTGGGGCGGCAGGGTGAATCCCAGGCTGCGGCTCGGGGATCCCCAATCCCCGGCGTTGTGGTGCCAGGCCCCTTGGGAGGGGCTCCTCGTGGGCCGACCCAGGGTTAGAGTTAGCCCCCATAAGGCCGGCAGGCCAGATCCTCTGGCTGGGCGGTGAGAGGTGGGCGGGCCGAGGTAAAGGCGCTGGGGTGCGGGATTGTGGGCCCCTGCATTTTGGGGTGGGAGGCTTCAAATGTCGCCGGTTTCTCCAGGGCCCTGTCAGTTCTCCCGCCCTGAATGACCGGCGGCGCCCCTCGCGGCCCGGGTGGCAGCGTTGTGGGAGGGTGAGTCTGGCTTTGGGGCTTGGGGTTCCAGATCCCTGGCGTAGTGGCACCAAAACCCTTGGGAGGGGCCCCTGGGGGGCCGACCTAGGGTTAGGGTTAGCCCCCAGGAGACCGTCAGGCCCAACCACACACTGTGCGGCGAGCTGAGGTGCGGCCCGAGGTGAAGGCGCTGGGGAGCGGGAGCGTGGGCACCAGCGTTTTGGCACGGGGAGCCTTTGAAGGTCACCGGGGACTCAGAAGGCCCTGCCCTTCTCTCGCCCTCTATGACCCGCGGCGCCCCTAGCGGCCCAGGTGGGGACAGTGCGGCAGGGTGAGTCCGGCTCTGGGGCTCTGAGTTACCAATCCCCAGCATTGCAGAGCCAGGCCGCTTGGGATGTCCCCTCAGGGCCGACCTAGGGTTTTGGTTAGCTGCCAGGAGCCCGGCAGGCCCTATCCACCGGCTCTGAAGCAAGCGGTGGGGTGGGCCTAGGTGAGGGCGCTGGCGAGCAGGATCCTGGGAGCCAACGTTTTTGCGCGGGGAGCCTTCAAAGGTCAGCGTGGGCTCGGAGGGCCCTGCCCGATCTCTTGCCCTGATTGACCGGCGGGGCCTCTAGCGGCTCGGGTGGCTGAAGGGCAGCAGGGTGAGTGCGGCACATGAGCTCGGGGTCCCCATCCCCAGCGTTGCGACGCCAGGCCCCTTGGGAAGTGCCCCTCGGTGGCCGACCTATGGTTAGGGTTAGCCTCCAGGAGCCCCGCAGGCCCGATACACCACCTGTGCGTCGAGCGGAGAGTTGGGCCGAGGTGAGGGTGCTGGTGAACATGAGCCTGGGCCCAAGCGTTTTGGTTCGGTGCGCCTTCCAAGGTCGGCAGGGGTTCGGAGGGCCCTGCCAGTTCTCCCACCCTGAATGAATGGCGGCGCCCCTAGCGGCCTGTGTGGGTTGGGGTGGCAGCGTGCATCCGGCGCTGGGGCTTGGGGGCCCCCAATCCCTGGCGTTGCAGCGCCAGGCCCCTTAGGAAGGGACCTTCAGGGGCTGTCCTAGGGTTAGGGTGAGCTCCCAGGAGGCCGGCAGGCCCGAGTCGCTGGCTCTGCGAAGAGCGGAGGTGCGGGCCGAGTTGAGGGTGATGCAGAGCGGGAGCGTGGTCCCCAGCGTTTTGGCGCCCTGGGCCTTCGACTGTTGCCATGGCTCAAAGGGCCCTGCCCGTTCTCCTGCCCTGAAGAACCTACGGTGCCCTTAGCAGCTCCCTTGGCGGTGGAGTGGCAGGGTGAGTCCATGCTGCGGCTCGTGGATCCCCAATCCCCAGCGTTGTGGGGCCAGGCCTCTTGGGAGGGGCTCCTCGTGGGCGGACCTAGGTTTAGAGTTAGCACCCAGGAGGCCAGCAGGCCCAATCCTCTGGCTGGGCGGCGAGAGGTGGGCGGCCCGAGGTAAAGGCGCTGGCGATCGGGAGCGTGGGCCCCTGCATTTTGGCGCAGGAGGCTTCAAATATCGCCGGTTTCTCCAGGGCCCTGTCCCTTCTCCCGCCCTGAATGACGGGCGGCGCCACTAGCGTCCCGGGTGGCGACGTGGCGGCAGGGTGAGTCTGGCTCTGGGTCTTGGGGTCCCTGATCCCCAGTGTAGCGGCACCAGGACCCTTGGGAGGGGCCCCTGGGTGGCTGACCTAGGGTTAGGGTTAGCCCCCAGGAGGCCGGCAGGTGGGATCCGGCCACTGTCCGGGGAGCGGAGGGCGGGGCCGAGGTGAGGGCGTTGGGGAGCGGGAGCGTGGGCACCAGCGTTTTGGCACGGGGAGCCTTGGAAGGCCACCGGGGGCTCGGAAGGCCCTGCCCCTTCTCTCGCCCTGAATGACCCGCAGTGCTCCTAGCGGCCTGGGTGGCGGCGTTGCGGTAGGGTGAGTGTGGCTCTGGGGCTTGAGGTTCCCGATCCCCGGCGAAGCGGCACCAGGACCCTTGGGAGGGGCCCCTGGGTGGCCGACCTAGGGTTAGGGTTAGCACCCGGGAGGCCGGCAGGCGGGATCCGCCCGCTGTGCGTGGAGCGGAGGGGCGGGCCGAGGTGAGGGCGCTGGCGAGCAAGAGCCTGGGCCCAAGCGTTTTGGCACCGGGGGCCTTCGAATGTCTCCGGGGACTCGGCGGGCCCTGCCCATTCTCCTCCCTGAATGACCGGCGGCGCCCCTAGCAGCCCAGGTGGCGGCGGGGCGGCATGTAAGTCCGGGCATAGGGCTCGGGGGCCCCAGTCCACCGCGTTGCGGCGCCAGGCCCCTTGGGAGGGGCCCCTCGGAGGCTGACCTAGGGTGAGGTTTAGCCCCTAGGATGCCGGCAGGCCCTATTCGCCAGCCGTGTGGAGACTGGAGTGGCGGACCGAGGTGAGGGCACTGGTGAGCGGGAGCGTGGGCCCGGGTGTTTTGGCGCGGGGGGCCTTTGAAGGTCGCCGTGTCTTGGAGGGCCCTGCCCGTGCTCCCGCCCTGAATGAACGGCACCACCCCAAGCCCCCGGGTGGCGGCTGGGTGGCAGGGTGAGTCCAGTGCTGAGGCTCGGGGGTCCCCAATCCCCAGCGTTGCGGCGCCAGATCCCTTGGGAGGGGCCCCTCGGGGGTCGATCTAGGGTTGCGGTTAGCCCCCAGGAGGCCGGTGGACCCGATCAGCGGCTGTGCGGCACGCGGAGGGTTGGGCCGAGGTGAGGGCGCTGGCGAGACTGAGCATGAGCCCAAGCGTTTTAGTGCGGGGGCCCTTCGAAGGTCAGTGGGGGCTCGGAGGGACCTGCCCGTTCTCCCGCTCTGAATGACCGGCGGGGCCCCTAGAGGCTCCGGTGCCTGAAGGGCAGCAGGGTGAGACCGGCACTTGGGTTGGGGTCCCCATTCCCGGCGTTGTGGCGCCAGGCCACTTGGGAAGGGCCCCTCCGTGGCCGAACTACAGTTAGGGTTAGCCCCCAGGAGGCCAGCAGGCCCGATACACCGCCTGTGCATCGAGCGGAGCGTTGGGCCGAGGTGAGGGTGCTGGTGAACATGAGCCCGGGCCCAAGCGTTTTGGTTCGGGGCGCCTTCGAAGGTCGGCGGGGGTTCGAAGGGCCCTGCCCCTTCTCCCACCCTGAATGAATGGCGGCGCCCCTAGCGGCACGTGTGGGGCAGGGCGGCAGGGTGCATCCAGCGCTGGGGCTTGGGGGTTCCCAATCCCCGGCGTTGCGGCGCCAGGCCCCTTAGGAAGCGACCCTCGGGGCCGTCCTAGGGTTAGGGTTAGCGCCCAGGAGGCCGGCAGGCCCGATCCGCCGGCTGTGCGAGGAGTGGAGATGCAGGCCGAGTTGAGGGCGATGGCGAGCGGGAGCTGGGCCCCAGCGTTTTGGCGTCCTGGGCCTTTGAATGTTGCCATGGCTCGGAGGGCCCTGCCCTTTCTCCTGCCCTGAAGAACCAGCAAGGCCCCTAGCGGCTCCGTTGGCAGTGGGGCGGCAGGGTGAATCCCAGGCTGCGGCTCGGGGATCCCCAATCCCCGGCGTTGTGGTGCCAGGCCCCTTGGGAGGGGCTCCTCGTGGGCCGACCCAGGGTTAGAGTTAGCCCCCATAAGGCCGGCAGGCCAGATCCTCTGGCTGGGCGGTGAGAGGTGGGCGGGCCGAGGTAAAGGCGCTGGGGTGCGGGATTGTGGGCCCCTGCATTTTGGGGTGGGAGGCTTCAAATGTCGCCGGTTTCTCCAGGGCCCTGTCAGTTCTCCCGCCCTGAATGACCGGCGGCGCCCCTCGCGGCCCGGGTGGCAGCGTTGTGGGAGGGTGAGTCTGGCTTTGGGGCTTGGGGTTCCAGATCCCTGGCGTAGTGGCACCAAAACCCTTGGGAGGGGCCCCTGGGGGGCCGACCTAGGGTTAGGGTTAGCCCCCAGGAGACCGTCAGGCCCAACCACACACTGTGCGGCGAGCTGAGGTGCGGCCCGAGGTGAAGGCGCTGGGGAGCGGGAGCGTGGGCACCAGCGTTTTGGCACGGGGAGCCTTTGAAGGTCACCGGGGACTCAGAAGGCCCTGCCCTTCTCTCGCCCTCTATGACCCGCGGCGCCCCTAGCGGCCCAGGTGGGGACAGTGCGGCAGGGTGAGTCCGGCTCTGGGGCTCTGAGTTACCAATCCCCAGCATTGCAGAGCCAGGCCGCTTGGGATGTCCCCTCAGGGCCGACCTAGGGTTTTGGTTAGCTGCCAGGAGCCCGGCAGGCCCTATCCACCGGCTCTGAAGCAAGCGGTGGGGTGGGCCTAGGTGAGGGCGCTGGCGAGCAGGATCCTGGGAGCCAACGTTTTTGCGCGGGGAGCCTTCAAAGGTCAGCGTGGGCTCGGAGGGCCCTGCCCGATCTCTTGCCCTGATTGACCGGCGGGGCCTCTAGCGGCTCGGGTGGCTGAAGGGCAGCAGGGTGAGTGCGGCACATGAGCTCGGGGTCCCCATCCCCAGCGTTGCGACGCCAGGCCCCTTGGGAAGTGCCCCTCGGTGGCCGACCTATGGTTAGGGTTAGCCTCCAGGAGCCCCGCAGGCCCGATACACCACCTGTGCGTCGAGCGGAGAGTTGGGCCGAGGTGAGGGTGCTGGTGAACATGAGCCTGGGCCCAAGCGTTTTGGTTCGGTGCGCCTTCCAAGGTCGGCAGGGGTTCGGAGGGCCCTGCCAGTTCTCCCACCCTGAATGAATGGCGGCGCCCCTAGCGGCCTGTGTGGGTTGGGGTGGCAGCGTGCATCCGGCGCTGGGGCTTGGGGGCCCCCAATCCCTGGCGTTGCAGCACCAGGCCCCTTAGGAAGGGACCTTCAGGGGCTGTCCTAGGGTTAGGGTGAGCTCCCAGGAGGCCGGCAGGCCCGAGTCGCTGGCTCTGCGAAGAGCGGAGGTGCGGGCCGAGTTGAGGGTGATGCAGAGCGGGAGCGTGGTCCCCAGCGTTTTGGCGCCCTGGGCCTTCGACTGTTGCCATGGCTCAAAGGGCCCTGCCCGTTCTCCTGCCCTGAAGAACCTACGGTGCCCTTAGCAGCTCCCTTGGCGGTGGAGTGGCAGGGTGAGTCCATGCTGCGGCTCGTGGATCCCCAATCCCCAGCGTTGTGGGGCCAGGCCTCTTGGGAGGGGCTCCTCGTGGGCGGACCTAGGTTTAGAGTTAGCACCCAGGAGGCCAGCAGGCCCAATCCTCTGGCTGGGCGGCGAGAGGTGGGCGGCCCGAGGTAAAGGCGCTGGCGATCGGGAGCGTGGGCCCCTGCATTTTGGCGCAGGAGGCTTCAAATATCGCCGGTTTCTCCAGGGCCCTGTCCCTTCTCCCGCCCTGAATGACGGGCGGCGCCACTAGCGTCCCGGGTGGCGACGTGGCGGCAGGGTGAGTCTGGCTCTGGGTCTTGGGGTCCCTGATCCCCAGTGTAGCGGCACCAGGACCCTTGGGAGGGGCCCCTGGGTGGCTGACCTAGGGTTAGGGTTAGCCCCCAGGAGGCCGGCAGGTGGGATCCGGCCACTGTCCGGGGAGCGGAGGGCGGGGCCGAGGTGAGGGCGTTGGGGAGCGGGAGCGTGGGCACCAGCGTTTTGGCACGGGGAGCCTTGGAAGGCCACCGGGGGCTCGGAAGGCCCTGCCCCTTCTCTCGCCCTGAATGACCCGCAGTGCTCCTAGAGGCCTGGGTGGTGGCGTTGCGGTAGGGTGAGTGTGGCTCTGGGGCTTGAGGTTCCCGATCCCCGGCGAAGCGGCACCAGGACCCTTGGGAGGGGCCCCTGGGTGGCCGACCTAGGGTTAGGGTTAGCACCCGGGAGGCCGGCAGGCGGGATCCGCCCGCTGTGCGTGGAGCGGAGGGGCGGGCCGAGGTGAGGGCGCTGGCGAGCAAGAGCCTGGGCCCAAGCGTTTTGGCACCGGGGGCCTTCGAATGTCTCCGGGGACTCGGCGGGCCCTGCCCATTCTCCTCCCTGAATGACCGGCGGCGCCCCTAGCAGCCCAGGTGGCGGCGGGGCGGCATGTAAGTCCGGGCATAGGGCTCGGGGGCCCCAGTCCACCGCGTTGCGGCGCCAGGCCCCTTGGGAGGGGCCCCTCGGAGGCTGACCTAGGGTGAGGTTTAGCCCCTAGGATGCCGGCAGGCCCTATTCGCCAGCCGTGTGGAGACTGGAGTGGCGGACCGAGGTGAGGGCACTGGTGAGCGGGAGCGTGGGCCCGGGTGTTTTGGCGCGGGGGGCCTTTGAAGGTCGCCGTGTCTTGGAGGGCCCTGCCCGTGCTCCCGCCCTGAATGAACGGCACCACCCCAAGCCCCCGGGTGGCGGCTGGGTGGCAGGGTGAGTCCAGTGCTGAGGCTCGGGGGTCCCCAATCCCCAGCGTTGCGGCGCCAGATCCCTTGGGAGGGGCCCCTCGGGGGTCGATCTAGGGTTGCGGTTAGCCCCCAGGAGGCCGGTGGACCCGATCAGCGGCTGTGCGGCACGCGGAGGGTTGGGCCGAGGTGAGGGCGCTGGCGAGACTGAGCATGAGCCCAAGCGTTTTAGTGCGGGGGCCCTTCGAAGGTCAGTGGGGGCTCGGAGGGACCTGCCCGTTCTCCCGCTCTGAATGACCGGCGGGGCCCCTAGAGGCTCCGGTGCCTGAAGGGCAGCAGGGTGAGACCGGCACTTGGGTTGGGGTCCCCATTCCCGGCGTTGTGGCGCCAGGCCACTTGGGAAGGGCCCCTCCGTGGCCGAACTACAGTTAGGGTTAGCCCCCAGGAGGCCAGCAGGCCCGATACACCGCCTGTGCGTCGAGCGGAGCGTTGGGCCGAGGTGAGGGTGCTGGTGAACATGAGCCCGGGCCCAAGCGTTTTGGTTCGGGGCGCCTTCGAAGGTCGGCGGGGGTTTGAAGGGCCCTGCCCCTTCTCCCACCCTGAATGAATGGCGGCGCCCCTAGCGGCCCGTGTGGGGCAGGGCGGCAGGGTGCATCCAGCGCTGGGGCTTGGGGGTTCCCAATCCCCGGCGTTGCGGCGCCAGGCCCCTTAGGAAGCGACCCTCGGGGCCGTCCTAGGGTTAGGGTTAGCGCCCAGGAGGCCGGCAGGCCCGATCCGCCGGCTGTGCGAGGAGTGGAGATGCAGGCCGAGTTGAGGGCGATGGCGAGCGGGAGCTGGGCCCCAGCGTTTTGGCGTCCTGGGCCTTTGAATGTTGCCATGGCTCGGAGGGCCCTGCCCTTTCTCCTGCCCTGAAGAACCAGCAAGGCCCCTAGCGGCTCCGTTGGCAGTGGGGCGGCAGGGTGAATCCCAGGCTGCGGCTCGGGGATCCCCAATCCCCGGCGTTGTGGTGCCAGGCCCCTTGGGAGGGGCTCCTCGTGGGCCGACCCAGGGTAAGAGTTAGCCCCCATAAGGCCGGCAGGCCAGATCCTCTGGCTGGGCGGTGAGAGGTGGGCGGGCCGAGGTAAAGGCGCTGGGGTGCGGGATTGTGGGCCCCTGCATTTTGGGGTGGGAGGCTTCAAATGTCGCCGGTTTCTCCAGGGCCCTGTCAGTTCTCCCGCCCTGAATGACCGGCGGCGCCCCTCGCGGCCCGGGTGGCAGCGTTGTGGGAGGGTGAGTCTGGCTTTGGGGCTTGGGGTTCCAGATCCCTGGCGTAGTGGCACCAAAACCCTTGGGAGGGGCCCCTGGGGGGCCGACCTAGGGTTAGGGTTAGCCCCCAGGAGACCGTCAGGCCCAACCACACACTGTGCGGCGAGCTGAGGTGCGGCCCGAGGTGAAGGCGCTGGGGAGCGGGAGCGTGGGCACCAGCGTTTTGGCACGGGGAGCCTTTGAAGGTCACCGGGGACTCAGAAGGCCCTGCCCTTCTCTCGCCCTCTATGACCCGCGGCGCCCCTAGCGGCCCAGGTGGGGACAGTGCGGCAGGGTGAGTCCGGCTCTGGGGCTCTGAGTTACCAATCCCCAGCATTGCAGAGCCAGGCCGCTTGGGATGTCCCCTCAGGGCCGACCTAGGGTTTTGGTTAGCTGCCAGGAGCCCGGCAGGCCCTATCCACCGGCTCTGAAGCAAGCGGTGGGGTGGGCCTAGGTGAGGGCGCTGGCGAGCAGGATCCTGGGAGCCAACGTTTTTGCGCGGGGAGCCTTCAAAGGTCAGCGTGGGCTCGGAGGGCCCTGCCCGATCTCTTGCCCTGATTGACCGGCGGGGCCTCTAGCGGCTCGGGTGGCTGAAGGGCAGCAGGGTGAGTGCGGCACATGAGCTCGGGGTCCCCATCCCCAGCGTTGTGACGCCAGGCCCCTTGGGAAGTGCCCCTCGGTGGCCGACCTATGGTTAGGGTTAGCCTCCAGGAGCCCCGCAGGCCCGATACACCACCTGTGCGTCGAGCGGAGAGTTGGGCCGAGGTGAGGGTGCTGGTGAACATGAGCCTGGGCCCAAGCGTTTTGGTTCGGTGCGCCTTCCAAGGTCGGCAGGGGTTCGGAGGGCCCTGCCAGTTCTCCCACCCTGAATGAATGGCGGCGCCCCTAGCGGCCTGTGTGGGTTGGGGTGGCAGCGTGCATCCGGCGCTGGGGCTTGGGGGCCCCCAATCCCTGGCGTTGCAGCGCCAGGCCCCTTAGGAAGGGACCTTCAGGGGCTGTCCTAGGGTTAGGGTGAGCTCCCAGGAGGCCGGCAGGCCCGAGTCGCTGGCTCTGCGAAGAGCGGAGGTGCGGGCCGAGTTGAGGGTGATGCAGAGCGGGAGCGTGGTCCCCAGCGTTTTGGCGCCCTGGGCCTTCGACTGTTGCCATGGCTCAAAGGGCCCTGCCCGTTCTCCTGCCCTGAAGAACCTACGGTGCCCTTAGCAGCTCCCTTGGCGGTGGAGTGGCAGGGTGAGTCCATGCTGCGGCTCGTGGATCCCCAATCCCCAGCGTTGTGGGGCCAGGCCTCTTGGGAGGGGCTCCTCGTGGGCGGACCTAGGTTTAGAGTTAGCACCCAGGAGGCCAGCAGGCCCAATCCTCTGGCTGGGCGGCGAGAGGTGGGCGGCCCGAGGTAAAGGCGCTGGCGATCGGGAGCGTGGGCCCCTGCATTTTGGCGCAGGAGGCTTCAAATATCGCCGGTTTCTCCAGGGCCCTGTCCCTTCTCCCGCCCTGAATGACGGGCGGCGCCACTAGCGTCCCGGGTGGCGACGTGGCGGCAGGGTGAGTCTGGCTCTGGGTCTTGGGGTCCCTGATCCCCAGTGTAGCGGCACCAGGACCCTTGGGAGGGGCCCCTGGGTGGCTGACCTAGGGTTAGGGTTAGCCCCCAGGAGGCCGGCAGGTGGGATCCGGCCACTGTCCGGGGAGCGGAGGGCGGGGCCGAGGTGAGGGCGTTGGGGAGCGGGAGCGTGGGCACCAGCGTTTTGGCACGGGGAGCCTTGGAAGGCCACCGGGGGCTCGGAAGGCCCTGCCCCTTCTCTCGCCCTGAATGACCCGCAGTGCTCCTAGCGGCCTGGGTGGCGGCGTTGCGGTAGGGTGAGTGTGGCTCTGGGGCTTGAGGTTCCCGATCCCCGGCGAAGCGGCACCAGGACCCTTGGGAGGGGCCCCTGGGTGGCCGACCTAGGGTTAGGGTTAGCACCCGGGAGGCCGGCAGGCGGGATCCGCCCGCTGTGCGTGGAGCGGAGGGGCGGGCCGAGGTGAGGGCGCTGGCGAGCAAGAGCCTGGGCCCAAGCGTTTTGGCACCGGGGGCCTTCGAATGTCTCCGGGGACTCGGCGGGCCCTGCCCATTCTCCTCCCTGAATGACCGGCGGCGCCCCTAGCAGCCCAGGTGGCGGCGGGGCGGCATGTAAGTCCGGGCATAGGGCTCGGGGGCCCCAGTCCACCGCGTTGCGGCGCCAGGCCCCTTGGGAGGGGCCCCTCGGAGGCTGACCTAGGGTGAGGTTTAGCCCCTAGGATGCCGGCAGGCCCTATTCGCCAGCCGTGTGGAGACTGGAGTGGCGGACCGAGGTGAGGGCACTGGTGAGCGGGAGCGTGGGCCCGGGTGTTTTGGCGCGGGGGGCCTTTGAAGGTCGCCGTGTCTTGGAGGGCCCTGCCCGTGCTCCCGCCCTGAATGAACGGCACCACCCCAAGCCCCCGGGTGGCGGCTGGGTGGCAGGGTGAGTCCAGTGCTGAGGCTCGGGGGTCCCCAATCCCCAGCGTTGCGGCGCCAGATCCCTTGGGAGGGGCCCCTCGGGGGTCGATCTAGGGTTGCGGTTAGCCCCCAGGAGGCCGGTGGACCCGATCAGCGGCTGTGCGGCACGCGGAGGGTTGGGCCGAGGTGAGGGCGCTGGCGAGACTGAGCATGAGCCCAAGCGTTTTAGTGCGGGGGCCCTTCGAAGGTCAGTGGGGGCTCGGAGGGACCTGCCCGTTCTCCCGCTCTGAATGACCGGCGGGGCCCCTAGAGGCTCCGGTGCCTGAAGGGCAGCAGGGTGAGACCGGCACTTGGGTTGGGGTCCCCATTCCCGGCGTTGTGGCGCCAGGCCACTTGGGAAGGGCCCCTCCGTGGCCGAACTACAGTTAGGGTTAGCCCCCAGGAGGCCAGCAGGCCCGATACACCGCCTGTGCGTCGAGCGGAGCGTTGGGCCGAGGTGAGGGTGCTGGTGAACATGAGCCCGGGCCCAAGCGTTTTGGTTCGGGGCGCCTTCGAAGGTCGGCGGGGGTTCGAAGGGCCCTGCCCGTTCTCCCACCCTGAATGAATGGCGGCGCCCCTAGCGGCACGTGTGGGGCAGGGCGGCAGGGTGCATCCAGCGCTGGGGCTTGGGGGTTCCCAATCCCCGGCGTTGCGGCGCCAGGCCCCTTAGGAAGCGACCCTCGGGGCCGTCCTAGGGTTAGGGTTAGCGCCCAGGAGGCCGGCAGGCCCGATCCGCCGGCTGTGCGAGGAGTGGAGATGCAGGCCGAGTTGAGGGCGATGGCGAGCGGGAGCTGGGCCCCAGCGTTTTGGCGTCCTGGGCCTTTGAATGTTGCCATGGCTCGGAGGGCCCTGCCCTTTCTCCTGCCCTGAAGAACCAGCAACGCCCCTAGCGGCTCCGTTGGCAGTGGGGCGGCAGGGTGAATCCCAGGCTGCGGCTCGGGGATCCCCAATCCCCGGCGTTGTGGTGCCAGGCCCCTTGGGAGGGGCTCCTCGTGGGCCGACCCAGGGTTAGAGTTAGCCCCCATAAGGCCGGCAGGCCAGATCCTCTGGCTGGGCGGTGAGAGGTGGGCGGGCCGAGGTAAAGGCGCTGGGGTGCGGGATTGTGGGCCCCTGCATTTTGGGGTGGGAGGCTTCAAATGTCGCCGGTTTCTCCAGGGCCCTGTCAGTTCTCCCGCCCTGAATGACCGGCGGCGCCCCTCGCGGCCCGGGTGGCAGCGTTGTGGGAGAGTGAGTCTGGCTTTGGGGCTTGGGGTTCCAGATCCCTGGTGTAGTGGCACCAAAACCCTTGGGAGGGGCCCCTGGGGGGCCGACCTAGGGTTAGGGTTAGCCCCCAGGAGACCGTCAGGCCCAACCACACACTGTGCGGCGAGCTGAGGTGCGGCCCGAGGTGAAGGCGCTGGGGAGCGGGAGCGTGGGCACCAGCGTTTTGGCACGGGGAGCCTTTGAAGGTCACCGGGGACTCAGAAGGCCCTGCCCTTCTCTCGCCCTCTATGACCCGCGGCGCCCCTAGCGGCCCAGGTGGGGACAGTGCGGCAGGGTGAGTCCGGCTCTGGGGCTCTGAGTTACCAATCCCCAGCATTGCAGAGCCAGGCCGCTTGGGATGTCCCCTCAGGGCCGACCTAGGGTTTTGGTTAGCTGCCAGGAGCCCGGCAGGCCCTATCCACCGGCTCTGAAGCAAGCGGTGGGGTGGGCCTAGGTGAGGGCGCTGGCGAGCAGGATCCTGGGAGCCAACGTTTTTGCGCGGGGAGCCTTCAAAGGTCAGCGTGGGCTCGGAGGGCCCTGCCCGATCTCTTGCCCTGATTGACCGGCGGGGCCTCTAGCGGCTCGGGTGGCTGAAGGGCAGCAGGGTGAGTGCGGCACATGAGCTCGGGGTCCCCATCCCCAGCGTTGCAACGCCAGGCCCCTTGGGAAGTGCCCCTCGGTGGCCGACCTATGGTTAGGGTTAGCCTCCAGGAGCCCCGCAGGCCCGATACACCACCTGTGCGTCGAGCGGAGAGTTGGGCCGAGGTGAGGGTGCTGGTGAACATGAGCCTGGGCCCAAGCGTTTTGGTTCGGTGCGCCTTCCAAGGTCGGCAGGGGTTCGGAGGGCCCTGCCAGTTCTCCCACCCTGAATGAATGGCGGCGCCCCTAGCGGCCTGTGTGGGTTGGGGTGGCAGCGTGCATCCGGCGCTGGGGCTTGGGGGCCCCCAATCCCTGGCGTTGCGGCGCCAGGCCCCTTAGGAAGGGACCTTCAGGGGCTGTCCTAGGGTTAGGGTGAGGTCCCAGGAGGCCGGCAGGCCCGAGTCGCTGGCTCTGCGAAGAGCGGAGGTGCGGGCCGAGTTGAGGGTGATGCAGAGCGGGAGCGTGGTCCCCAGCGTTTTGGCGCCCTGGGCCTTCGACTGTTGCCATGGCTCAAAGGGCCCTGCCCGTTCTCCTGCCCTGAAGAACCTACGGTGCCCTTAGCAGCTCCCTTGGCGGTGGAGTGGCAGGGTGAGTCCATGCTGCGGCTCGTGGATCCCCAATCCCCAGCGTTGTGGGGCCAGGCCTCTTGGGAGGGGCTCCTCGTGGGCGGACCTAGGTTTAGAGTTAGCACCCAGGAGGCCAGCAGGCCCAATCCTCTGGCTGGGCGGCGAGAGGTGGGCGGCCCGAGGTAAAGGCGCTGGCGATCGGGAGCGTGGGCCCCTGCATTTTGGCGCAGGAGGCTTCAAATATCGCCGGTTTCTCCAGGGCCCTGTCCCTTCTCCCGCCCTGAATGACGGGCGGCGCCACTAGCGTCCCGGGTGGCGACGTGGCGGCAGGGTGAGTCTGGCTCTGGGTCTTGGGGTCCCTGATCCCCAGTGTAGCGGCACCAGGACCCTTGGGAGGGGCCCCTGGGTGGCTGACCTAGGGTTAGGGTTAGCCCCCAGGAGGCCGGCAGGTGGGATCCGGCCACTGTCCGGGGAGCGGAGGGCGGGGCCGAGGTGAGGGCGTTGGGGAGCGGGAGCGTGGGCACCAGCGTTTTGGCACGGGGAGCCTTGGAAGGCCACCGGGGGCTCGGAAGGCCCTGCCCCTTCTCTCGCCCTGAATGACCCGCAGTGCTCCTAGCGGCCTGGGTGGCGGCGTTGCGGTAGGGTGAGTGTGGCTCTGGGGCTTGAGGTTCCCGATCCCCGGCGAAGCGGCACCAGGACCCTTGGGAGGGGCCCCTGGGTGGCCGACCTAGGGTTAGGGTTAGCACCCGGGAGGCCGGCAGGCGGGATCCGCCCGCTGTGCGTGGAGCGGAGGGGCGGGCCGAGGTGAGGGCGCTGGCGAGCAAGAGCCTGGGCCCAAGCGTTTTGGCACCGGGGGCCTTCGAATGTCTCCGGGGACTCGGCGGGCCCTGCCCATTCTCCTCCCTGAATGACCGGCGGCGCCCCTAGCAGCCCAGGTGGCGGCGGGGCGGCATGTAAGTCCGGGCATAGGGCTCGGGGGCCCCAGTCCACCGCGTTGCGGCGCCAGGCCCCTTGGGAGGGGCCCCTCGGAGGCTGACCTAGGGTGAGGTTTAGCCCCTAGGATGCCGGCAGGCCCTATTCGCCAGCCGTGTGGAGACTGGAGTGGCGGACCGAGGTGAGGGCACTGGTGAGCGGGAGCGTGGGCCCGGGTGTTTTGGCGCGGGGGGCCTTTGAAGGTCGCCGTGTCTTGGAGGGCCCTGCCCGTGCTCCCGCCCTGAATGAACGGCACCACCCCAAGCCCCCGGGTGGCGGCTGGGTGGCAGGGTGAGTCCAGTGCTGAGGCTCGGGGGTCCCCAATCCCCAGCGTTGCGGCGCCAGATCCCTTGGGAGGGGCCCCTCGGGGGTCGATCTAGGGTTGCGGTTAGCCCCCAGGAGGCCGGTGGACCCGATCAGCGGCTGTGCGGCACGCGGAGGGTTGGGCCGAGGTGAGGGCGCTGGCGAGACTGAGCATGAGCCCAAGCGTTTTAGTGCGGGGGCCCTTCGAAGGTCAGTGGGGGCTCGGAGGGACCTGCCCGTTCTCCCGCTCTGAATGACCGGCGGGGCCCCTAGAGGCTCCGGTGCCTGAAGGGCAGCAGGGTGAGACCGGCACTTGGGTTGGGGTCCCCATTCCCGGCGTTGTGGCGCCAGGCCACTTGGGAAGGGCCCCTCCGTGGCCGAACTACAGTTAGGGTTAGCCCCCAGGAGGCCAGCAGGCCCGATACACCGCCTGTGCGTCGAGCGGAGCGTTGGGCCGAGGTGAGGGTGCTGGTGAACATGAGCCCGGGCCCAAGCGTTTTGGTTCGGGGCGCCTTCGAAGGTCGGCGGGGGTTCGAAGGGCCCTGCCCGTTCTCCCACCCTGAATGAATGGCGGCGCCCCTAGCGGCACGTGTGGGGCAGGGCGGCAGGGTGCATCCAGCGCTGGGGCTTGGGGGTTCCCAATCCCCGGCGTTGCGGCGCCAGGCCCCTTAGGAAGCGACCCTCGGGGCCGTCCTAGGGTTAGGGTTAGCGCCCAGGAGGCCGGCAGGCCCGATCCGCCGGCTGTGCGAGGAGTGGAGATGCAGGCCGAGTTGAGGGCGATGGCGAGCGGGAGCTGGGCCCCAGCGTTTTGGCGTCCTGGGCCTTTGAATGTTGCCATGGCTCGGAGGGCCCTGCCCTTTCTCCTGCCCTGAAGAACCAGCAAGGCCCCTAGCGGCTCCGTTGGCAGTGGGGCGGCAGGGTGAATCCCAGGCTGCGGCTCGGGGATCCCCAATCCCCGGCGTTGTGGTGCCAGGCCCCTTGGGAGGGGCTCCTCGTGGGCCGACCCAGGGTTAGAGTTAGCCCCCATAAGGCCGGCAGGCCAGATCCTCTGGCTGGGCGGTGAGAGGTGGGCGGGCCGAGGTAAAGGCGCTGGGGTGCGGGATTGTGGGCCCCTGCATTTTGGGGTGGGAGGCTTCAAATGTCGCCGGTTTCTCCAGGGCCCTGTCAGTTCTCCCGCCCTGAATGACCGGCGGCGCCCCTCGCGGCCCGGGTGGCAGCGTTGTGGGAGGGTGAGTCTGGCTTTGGGGCTTGGGGTTCCAGATCCCTGGCGTAGTGGCACCAAAACCCTTGGGAGGGGCCCCTGGGGGGCCGACCTAGGGTTAGGGTTAGCCCCCAGGAGACCGTCAGGCCCAACCACACACTGTGCGGCGAGCTGAGGTGCGGCCCGAGGTGAAGGCGCTGGGGAGCGGGAGCGTGGGCACCAGCGTTTTGGCACGGGGAGCCTTTGAAGGTCACCGGGGACTCAGAAGGCCCTGCCCTTCTCTCGCCCTCTATGACCCGCGGCGCCCCTAGCGGCCCAGGTGGGGACAGTGCGGCAGGGTGAGTCCGGCTCTGGGGCTCTGAGTTACCAATCCCCAGCATTGCAGAGCCAGGCCGCTTGGGATGTCCCCTCAGGGCCGACCTAGGGTTTTGGTTAGCTGCCAGGAGCCCGGCAGGCCCTATCCACCGGCTCTGAAGCAAGCGGTGGGGTGGGCCTAGGTGAGGGCGCTGGCGAGCAGGATCCTGGGAGCCAACGTTTTTGCGCGGGGAGCCTTCAAAGGTCAGCGTGGGCTCGGAGGGCCCTGCCCGATCTCTTGCCCTGATTGACCGGCGGGGCCTCTAGCGGCTCGGGTGGCTGAAGGGCAGCAGGGTGAGTGCGGCACATGAGCTCGGGGTCCCCATCCCCAGCGTTGCGACGCCAGGCCCCTTGGGAAGTGCCCCTCGGTGGCCGACCTATGGTTAGGGTTAGCCTCCAGGAGCCCCGCAGGCCCGATACACCACCTGTGCGTCGAGCGGAGAGTTGGGCCGAGGTGAGGGTGCTGGTGAACATGAGCCTGGGCCCAAGCGTTTTGGTTCGGTGCGCCTTCCAAGGTCGGCAGGGGTTCGGAGGGCCCTGCCAGTTCTCCCACCCTGAATGAATGGCGGCGCCCCTAGCGGCCTGTGTGGGTTGGGGTGGCAGCGTGCATCCGGCGCTGGGGCTTGGGGGCCCCCAATCCCTGGCGTTGCAGCGCCAGGCCCCTTAGGAAGGGACCTTCAGGGGCTGTCCTAGGGTTAGGGTGAGCTCCCAGGAGGCCGGCAGGCCCGAGTCGCTGGCTCTGCGAAGAGCGGAGGTGCGGGCCGAGTTGAGGGTGATGCAGAGCGGGAGCGTGGTCCCCAGCGTTTTGGCGCCCTGGGCCTTCGACTGTTGCCATGGCTCAAAGGGCCCTGCCCGTTCTCCTGCCCTGAAGAACCTACGGTGCCCTTAGCAGCTCCCTTGGCGGTGGAGTGGCAGGGTGAGTCCATGCTGCGGCTCGTGGATCCCCAATCCCCAGCGTTGTGGGGCCAGGCCTCTTGGGAGGGGCTCCTCGTGGGCGGACCTAGGTTTAGAGTTAGCACCCAGGAGGCCAGCAGGCCCAGTCCTCTGGCTGGGCGGCGAGAGGTGGGCGGCCCGAGGTAAAGGCGCTGGCGATCGGGAGCGTGGGCCCCTGCATTTTGGCGCAGGAGGCTTCAAATATCGCCGGTTTCTCCAGGGCCCTGTCCCTTCTCCCGCCCTGAATGACGGGCGGCGCCACTAGCGTCCCGGGTGGCGACGTGGCGGCAGGGTGAGTCTGGCTCTGGGTCTTGGGGTCCCTGATCCCCAGTGTAGCGGCACCAGGACCCTTGGGAGGGGCCCCTGGGTGGCTGACCTAGGGTTAGGGTTAGCCCCCAGGAGGCCGGCAGGTGGGATCCGGCCACTGTCCGGGGAGCGGAGGGCGGGGCCGAGGTGAGGGCGTTGGGGAGCGGGAGCGTGGGCACCAGCGTTTTGGCACGGGGAGCCTTGGAAGGCCACCGGGGGCTCGGAAGGCCCTGCCCCTTCTCTCGCCCTGAATGACCCGCAGTGCTCCTAGCGGCCTGGGTGGCGGCGTTGCGGTAGGGTGAGTGTGGCTCTGGGGCTTGAGGTTCCCGATCCCCGGCGAAGCGGCACCAGGACCCTTGGGAGGGGCCCCTGGGTGGCCGACCTAGGGTTAGGGTTAGCACCCGGGAGGCCGGCAGGCGGGATCCGCCCGCTGTGCGTGGAGCGGAGGGGCGGGCCGAGGTGAGGGCGCTGGCGAGCAAGAGCCTGGGCCCAAGCGTTTTGGCACCGGGGGCCTTCGAATGTCTCCGGGGACTCGGCGGGCCCTGCCCATTCTCCTCCCTGAATGACCGGCGGCGCCCCTAGCAGCCCAGGTGGCGGCGGGGCGGCATGTAAGTCCGGGCATAGGGCTCGGGGGCCCCAGTCCACCGCGTTGCGGCACCAGGCCCCTTGGGAGGGGCTCCTCGGAGGCTGACCTAGGGTGAGGTTTAGCCCCTAGGATGCCGGCAGGCCCTATTCGCCAGCCGTGTGGAGACTGGAGTGGCGGACCGAGGTGAGGGCACTGGTGAGCGGGAGCGTGGGCCCGGGTGTTTTGGCGCGGGGGGCCTTTGAAGGTCGCCGTGTCTTGGAGGGCCCTGCCCGTGCTCCCGCCCTGAATGAACGGCACCACCCCAAGCCCCCGGGTGGCGGCTGGGTGGCAGGGTGAGTCCAGTGCTGAGGCTCGGGGGTCCCCAATCCCCAGCGTTGCGGCGCCAGATCCCTTGGGAGGGGCCCCTCGGGGGTCGATCTAGGGTTGCGGTTAGCCCCCAGGAGGCCGGTGGACCCGATCAGCGGCTGTGCGGCACGCGGAGGGTTGGGCCGAGGTGAGGGCGCTGGCGAGACTGAGCATGAGCCCAAGCGTTTTAGTGCGGGGGCCCTTCGAAGGTCAGTGGGGGCTTGGAGGGACCTGCCCGTTCTCCCGCTCTGAATGACCGGCGGGGCCCCTAGAGGCTCCGGTGCCTGAAGGGCAGCAGGGTGAGACCGGCACTTGGGTTGGGGTCCCCATTCCCGGCGTTGTGGCGCCAGGCCACTTGGGAAGGGCCCCTCCGTGGCCGAACTACAGTTAGGGTTAGCCCCCAGGAGGCCAGCAGGCCCGATACACCGCCTGTGCGTCGAGCGGAGCGTTGGGCCGAGGTGAGGGTGCTGGTGAACATGAGCCCGGGCCCAAGCGTTTTGGTTCGGGGCGCCTTCGAAGGTCGGCGGGGGTTCGAAGGGCCCTGCCCGTTCTCCCACCCTGAATGAATGGCGGCGCCCCTAGCGGCACGTGTGGGGCAGGGCGGCAGGGTGCATCCAGCGCTGGGGCTTGGGGGTTCCCAATCCCCGGCGTTGCGGCGCCAGGCCCCTTAGGAAGCGACCCTCGGGGCCGTCCTAGGGTTAGGGTTAGCGCCCAGGAGGCCGGCAGGCCCGATCCGCCGGCTGTGCGAGGAGTGGAGATGCAGGCCGAGTTGAGGGCGATGGCGAGCGGGAGCTGGGCCCCAGCGTTTTGGCGTCCTGGGCCTTTGAATGTTGCCATGGCTCGGAGGGCCCTGCCCTTTCTCCTGCCCTGAAGAACCAGCAAGGCCCCTAGCGGCTCCGTTGGCAGTGGGGCGGCAGGGTGAATCCCAGGCTGCGGCTCGGGGATCCCCAATCCCCGGCGTTGTGGTGCCAGGCCCCTTGGGAGGGGCTCCTCGTGGGCCGACCCAGGGTTAGAGTTAGCCCCCATAAGGCCGGCAGGCCAGATCCTCTGGCTGGGCGGTGAGAGGTGGGCGGGCCGAGGTAAAGGCGCTGGGGTGCGGGATTGTGGGCCCCTGCATTTTGGGGTGGGAGGCTTCAAATGTCGCCGGTTTCTCCAGGGCCCTGTCAGTTCTCCCGCCCTGAATGACCGGCGGCGCCCCTCGCGGCCCGGGTGGCAGCGTTGTGGGAGGGTGAGTCTGGCTTTGGGGCTTGGGGTTCCAGATCCCTGGCGTAGTGGCACCAAAACCCTTGGGAGGGGCCCCTGGGGGGCCGACCTAGGGTTAGGGTTAGCCCCCAGGAGACCGTCAGGCCCAACCACACACTGTGCGGCGAGCTGAGGTGCGGCCCGAGGTGAAGGCGCTGGGGAGCGGGAGCGTGGGCACCAGCGTTTTGGCACGGGGAGCCTTTGAAGGTCACCGGGGACTCAGAAGGCCCTGCCCTTCTCTCGCCCTCTATGACCCGCGGCGCCCCTAGCGGCCCAGGTGGGGACAGTGCGGCAGGGTGAGTCCGGCTCTGGGGCTCTGAGTTACCAATCCCCAGCATTGCAGAGCCAGGCCGCTTGGGATGTCCCCTCAGGGCCGACCTAGGGTTTTGGTTAGCTGCCAGGAGCCCGGCAGGCCCTATCCACCGGCTCTGAAGCAAGCGGTGGGGTGGGCCTAGGTGAGGGCGCTGGCGAGCAGGATCCTGGGAGCCAACGTTTTTGCGCGGGGAGCCTTCAAAGGTCAGCGTGGGCTCGGAGGGCCCTGCCCGATCTCTTGCCCTGATTGACCGGCGGGGCCTCTAGCGGCTCGGGTGGCTGAAGGGCAGCAGGGTGAGTGCGGCACATGAGCTCGGGGTCCCCATCCCCAGCGTTGCGACGCCAGGCCCCTTGGGAAGTGCCCCTCGGTGGCCGACCTATGGTTAGGGTTAGCCTCCAGGAGCCCCGCAGGCCCGATACACCACCTGTGCGTCGAGCGGAGAGTTGGGCCGAGGTGAGGGTGCTGGTGAACATGAGCCTGGGCCCAAGCGTTTTGGTTCGGTGCGCCTTCCAAGGTCGGCAGGGGTTCGGAGGGCCCTGCCAGTTCTCCCACCCTGAATGAATGGCGGCGCCCCTAGCGGCCTGTGTGGGTTGGGGTGGCAGCGTGCATCCGGCGCTGGGGCTTGGGGGCCCCCAATCCCTGGCGTTGCAGCGCCAGGCCCCTTAGGAAGGGACCTTCAGGGGCTGTCCTAGGGTTAGGGTGAGCTCCCAGGAGGCCGGCAGGCCCGAGTCGCTGGCTCTGCGAAGAGCGGAGGTGCGGGCCGAGTTGAGGGTGATGCAGAGCGGGAGCGTGGTCCCCAGCGTTTTGGCGCCCTGGGCCTTCGACTGTTGCCATGGCTCAAAGGGCCCTGCCCGTTCTCCTGCCCTGAAGAACCTACGGTGCCCTTAGCAGCTCCCTTGGCGGTGGAGTGGCAGGGTGAGTCCATGCTGCGGCTCGTGGATCCCCAATCCCCAGCGTTGTGGGGCCAGGCCTCTTGGGAGGGGCTCCTCGTGGGCGGACCTAGGTTTAGAGTTAGCACCCAGGAGGCCAGCAGGCCCAATCCTCTGGCTGGGCGGCGAGAGGTGGGCGGCCCGAGGTAAAGGCGCTGGCGATCGGGAGCGTGGGCCCCTGCATTTTGGCGCAGGAGGCTTCAAATATCGCCGGTTTCTCCAGGGCCCTGTCCCTTCTCCCGCCCTGAATGACGGGCGGCGCCACTAGCGTCCCGGGTGGCGACGTGGCGGCAGGGTGAGTCTGGCTCTGGGTCTTGGGGTCCCTGATCCCCAGTGTAGCGGCACCAGGACCCTTGGGAGGGGCCCCTGGGTGGCTGACCTAGGGTTAGGGTTAGCACCCGGGAGGCCGGCAGGCGGGATCCGCCCGCTGTGCCTGGAGCGGAGGGGCGGGCCGAGGTGAGGGCGCTGGCGAGCAAGAGCCTGGGCCCAAGCGTTTTGGCACCGGGGGCCTTCGAATGTCTCCGGGGACTCGGCGGGCCCTGCCCATTCTCCTCCGTGAATGACCGGCGGCGCCCCTAGCAGCCCAGGTGGTGGCGGGGCGGCATGTAAGTCCGGGCATAGGGCTCGGGGGCCCCAGTCCACCGCGTTGCGGCGCCAGGCCCCTTGGGAGGGGCCCCTCGGAGGCTGACCTAGGGTGAGGTTTAGCCCCTAGGATGCCGGCAGGCCCTATTCGCCAGCCGTGTGGAGACTGGAGTGGCGGACCGAGGTGAGGGCACTGGTGAGCGGGAGCGTGGGCCCGGGTGTTTTGGCGCGGGGGCCCTTTGAAGGTCGCCGTGTCTTGGAGGGCCCTGCCCGTGCTCCCGCCCTGAATGAACGGCACCACCCCAAGCCCCCGGGTGGCGGCTGGGTGGCAGGGTGAGTCCAGTGCTGAGGCTCGGGGGTCCCCAATCCCCAGCGTTGCGGCGCCAGATCCCTTGGGAGGGGCCCCTCGGGGGTCGATCTAGGGTTGCGGTTAGCCCCCAGGAGGCCGGTGGACCCGATCAGCGGCTGTGCGGCACGCGGAGGGTTGGGCCGAGGTGAGGGCGCTGGCGAGACTGAGCATGAGCCCAAGCGTTTTAGTGCGGGGGCCCTTCGAAGGTCAGTGGGGGCTCGGAGGGACCTGCCCGTTCTCCCGCTCTGAATGACCGGCGGGGCCCCTAGAGGCTCCGGTGCCTGAAGGGCAGCAGGGTGAGACCGGCACTTGGGTTGGGGTCCCCATTCCCGGCGTTGTGGCGCCAGGCCACTTGGGAAGGGCCCCTCCGTGGCCGAACTACAGTTAGGGTTAGCCCCCAGGAGGCCAGCAGGCCCGATACACCGCCTGTGCGTCGAGCGGAGCGTTGGGCCGAGGTGAGGGTGCTGGTGAACATGAGCCCGGGCCCAAGCGTTTTGGTTCGGGGCGCCTTCGAAGGTCGGCGGGGGTTCGAAGGGCCCTGCCCGTTCTCCCACCCTGAATGAATGGCGGCGCCCCTAGCGGCACGTGTGGGGCAGGGCGGCAGGGTGCATCCAGCGCTGGGGCTTGGGGGTTCCCAATCCCCGGCGTTGCGGCGCCAGGCCCCTTAGGAAGCGACCCTCGGGGCCGTCCTAGGGTTAGGGTTAGCGCCCAGGAGGCCGGCAGGCCCGATCCGCCGGCTGTGCGAGGAGTGGAGATGCAGGCCGAGTTGAGGGCGATGGCGAGCGGGAGCTGGGCCCCAGCGTTTTGGCGTCCTGGGCCTTTGAATGTTGCCATGGCTCGGAGGGCCCTGCCCTTTCTCCTGCCCTGAAGAACCAGCAAGGCCCCTAGCGGCTCCGTTGGCAGTGGGGCGGCAGGGTGAATCCCAGGCTGCGGCTCGGGGATCCCCAATCCCCGGCGTTGTGGTGCCAGGCCCCTTGGGAGGGGCTCCTCGTGGGCCGACCCAGGGTTAGAGTTAGCCCCCATAAGGCCGGCAGGCCAGATCCTCTGGCTGGGCGGTGAGAGGTGGGCGGGCCGAGGTAAAGGCGCTGGGGTGCGGGATTGTGGGCCCCTGCATTTTGGGGTGGGAGGCTTCAAATGTCGCCGGTTTCTCCAGGGCCCTGTCAGTTCTCCCGCCCTGAATGACCGGCGGCGCCCCTCGCGGCCCGGGTGGCAGCGTTGTGGGAGGGTGAGTCTGGCTTTGGGGCTTGGGGTTCCAGATCCCTGGCGTAGTGGCACCAAAACCCTTGGGAGGGGCCCCTGGGGGGCCGACCTAGGGTTAGGGTTAGCCCCCAGGAGACCGTCAGGCCCAACCACACACTGTGCGGCGAGCTGAGGTGCGGCCCGAGGTGAAGGCGCTGGGGAGCGGGAGCGTGGGCACCAGCGTTTTGGCACGGGGAGCCTTTGAAGGTCACCGGGGACTCAGAAGGCCCTGCCCTTCTCTCGCCCTCTATGACCCGCGGCGCCCCTAGCGGCCCAGGTGGGGACAGTGCGGCAGGGTGAGTCCGGCTCTGGGGCTCTGAGTTACCAATCCCCAGCATTGCAGAGCCAGGCCGCTTGGGATGTCCCCTCAGGGCCGACCTAGGGTTTTGGTTAGCTGCCAGGAGCCCGGCAGGCCCTATCCACCGGCTCTGAAGCAAGCGGTGGGGTGGGCCTAGGTGAGGGCGCTGGCGAGCAGGATCCTGGGAGCCAACGTTTTTGCGCGGGGAGCCTTCAAAGGTCAGCGTGGGCTCGGAGGGCCCTGCCCGATCTCTTGCCCTGATTGACCGGCGGGGCCTCTAGCGGCTCGGGTGGCTGAAGGGCAGCAGGGTGAGTGCGGCACATGAGCTCGGGGTCCCCATCCCCAGCGTTGCGACGCCAGGCCCCTTGGGAAGTGCCCCTCGGTGGCCGACCTATGGTTAGGGTTAGCCTCCAGGAGCCCCGCAGGCCCGATACACCACCTGTGCGTCGAGCGGAGAGTTGGGCCGAGGTGAGGGTGCTGGTGAACATGAGCCTGGGCCCAAGCGTTTTGGTTCGGTGCGCCTTCCAAGGTCGGCAGGGGTTCGGAGGGCCCTGCCAGTTCTCCCACCCTGAATGAATGGCGGCGCCCCTAGCGGCCTGTGTGGGTTGGGGTGGCAGCGTGCATCCGGCGCTGGGGCTTGGGGGCCCCCAATCCCTGGCGTTGCGGCGCCAGGCCCCTTAGGAAGGGACCTTCAGGGGCTGTCCTAGGGTTAGGGTGAGCTCCCAGGAGGCCGGCAGGCCCGAGTCGCTGGCTCTGCGAAGAGCGGAGGTGCGGGCCGAGTTGAGGGTGATGCAGAGCGGGAGCGTGGTCCCCAGCGTTTTGGCGCCCTGGGCCTTCGACTGTTGCCATGGCTCAAAGGGCCCTGCCCGTTCTCCTGCCCTGAAGAACCTACGGTGCCCTTAGCAGCTCCCTTGGCGGTGGAGTGGCAGGGTGAGTCCATGCTGCGGCTCGTGGATCCCCAATCCCCAGCGTTGTGGGGCCAGGCCTCTTGGGAGGGGCTCCTCGTGGGCGGACCTAGGTTTAGAGTTAGCACCCAGGAGGCCAGCAGGCCCAATCCTCTGGCTGGGCGGCGAGAGGTGGGCGGCCCGAGGTAAAGGCGCTGGCGATCGGGAGCGTGGGCCCCTGCATTTTGGCGCAGGAGGCTTCAAATATCGCCGGTTTCTCCAGGGCCCTGTCCCTTCTCCCGCCCTGAATGACGGGCGGCGCCACTAGCGTCCCGGGTGGCGACGTGGCGGCAGGGTGAGTCTGGCTCTGGGTCTTGGGGTCCCTGATCCCCAGTGTAGCGGCACCAGGACCCTTGGGAGGGGCCCCTGGGTGGCTGACCTAGGGTTAGGGTTAGCACCCGGGAGGCCGGCAGGCGGGATCCGCCCGCTGTGCGTGGAGCGGAGGGGCGGGCCGAGGTGAGGGCGCTGGCGAGCAAGAGCCTGGGCCCAAGCGTTTTGGCACCGGGGGCCTTCGAATGTCTCCGGGGACTCGGCGGGCCCTGCCCATTCTCCTCCGTGAATGACCGGCGGCGCCCCTAGCAGCCCAGGTGGCGGCGGGGCGGCATGTAAGTCCGGGCATAGGGCTCGGGGGCCCCAGTCCACCGCGTTGCGGCGCCAGGCCCCTTGGGAGGGGCCCCTCGGAGGCTGACCTAGGGTGAGGTTTAGCCCCTAGGATGCCGGCAGGCCCTATTCGCCAGCCGTGTGGAGACTGGAGTGGCGGACCGAGGTGAGGGCACTGGTGAGCGGGAGCGTGGGCCCGGGTGTTTTGGCGCGGGGGCCCTTTGAAGGTCGCCGTGTCTTGGAGGGCCCTGCCCGTGCTCCCGCCCTGAATGAACGGCACCACCCCAAGCCCCCGGGTGGCGGCTGGGTGGCAGGGTGAGTCCAGTGCTGAGGCTCGGGGGTCCCCAATCCCCAGCGTTGCGGCGCCAGATCCCTTGGGAGGGGCCCCTCGGGGGTCGATCTAGGGTTGCGGTTAGCCCCCAGGAGGCCGGTGGACCCGATCAGCGGCTGTGCGGCACGCGGAGGGTTGGGCCGAGGTGAGGGCGCTGGCGAGACTGAGCATGAGCCCAAGCGTTTTAGTGCGGGGGCCCTTCGAAGGTCAGTGGGGGCTCGGAGGGACCTGCCCGTTCTCCCGCTCTGAATGACCGGCGGGGCCCCTAGAGGCTCCGGTGCCTGAAGGGCAGCAGGGTGAGACCGGCACTTGGGTTGGGGTCCCCATTCCCGGCGTTGTGGCGCCAGGCCACTTGGGAAGGGCCCCTCCATGGCCGAACTACAGTTAGGGTTAGCCCCCAGGAGGCCAGCAGGCCCGATACACCGCCTGTGCGTCGAGCGGAGCGTTGGGCCGAGGTGAGGGTGCTGGTGAACATGAGCCCGGGCCCAAGCGTTTTGGTTCGGGGCGCCTTCGAAGGTCGGCGGGGGTTCGAAGGGCCCTGCCCGTTCTCCCACCCTGAATGAATGGCGGCGCCCCTAGCGGCACGTGTGGGGCAGGGCGGCAGGGTGCATCCAGCGCTGGGGCTTGGGGGTTCCCAATCCCCGGCGTTGCGGCGCCAGGCCCCTTAGGAAGCGACCCTCGGGGCCGTCCTAGGGTTAGGGTTAGCGCCCAGGAGGCCGGCAGGCCCGATCCGCCGGCTGTGCGAGGAGTGGAGATGCAGGCCGAGTTGAGGGCGATGGCGAGCGGGAGCTGGGCCCCAGCGTTTTGGCGTCCTGGGCCTTTGAATGTTGCCATGGCTCGGAGGGCCCTGCCCTTTCTCCTGCCCTGAAGAACCAGCAAGGCCCCTAGCGGCTCCGTTGGCAGTGGGGCGGCAGGGTGAATCCCAGGCTGCGGCTCGGGGATCCCCAATCCCCGGCGTTGTGGTGCCAGGCCCCTTGGGAGGGGCTCCTCGTGGGCCGACCCAGGGTTAGAGTTAGCCCCCATAAGGCCGGCAGGCCAGATCCTCTGGCTGGGCGGTGAGAGGTGGGCGGGCCGAGGTAAAGGCGCTGGGGTGCGGGATTGTGGGCCCCTGCATTTTGGGGTGGGAGGCTTCAAATGTCGCCGGTTTCTCCAGGGCCCTGTCAGTTCTCCCGCCCTGAATGACCGGCGGCGCCCCTCGCGGCCCGGGTGGCAGCGTTGTGGGAGGGTGAGTCTGGCTTTGGCGCTTGGGGTTCCAGATCCCTGGCGTAGTGGCACCAAAACCCTTGGGAGGGGCCCCTGGGGGGCCGACCTAGGGTTAGGGTTAGCCCCCAGGAGACCGTCAGGCCCAACCACACACTGTGCGGCGAGCTGAGGTGCGGCCCGAGGTGAAAGCGCTGGGGAGCGGGAGCGTGGGCACCAGCGTTTTGGCACGGGGAGCCTTTGAAGGTCACCGGGGACTCAGAAGGCCCTGCCCTTCTCTCGCCCTCTATGACCCGCGGCGCCCCTAGCGGCCCAGGTGGGGACAGTGCGGCAGGGTGAGTCCGGCTCTGGGGCTCTGAGTTACCAATCCCCAGCATTGCAGAGCCAGGCCGCTTGGGATGTCCCCTCAGGGCCGACCTAGGGTTTTGGTTAGCTGCCAGGAGCCCGGCAGGCCCTATCCACCGGCTCTGAAGCAAGCGGTGGGGTGGGCCTAGGTGAGGGCGCTGGCGAGCAGGATCCTGGGAGCCAACGTTTTTGCGCGGGGAGCCTTCAAAGGTCAGCGTGGGCTCGGAGGGCCCTGCCCGATCTCTTGCCCTGATTGACCGGCGGGGCCTCTAGCGGCTCGGGTGGCTGAAGGGCAGCAGGGTGAGTGCGGCACATGAGCTCGGGGTCCCCATCCCCAGCGTTGCGACGCCAGGCCCCTTGGGAAGTGCCCCTCGGTGGCCGACCTATGGTTAGGGTTAGCCTCCAGGAGCCCCGCAGGCCCGATACACCACCTGTGCGTCGAGCGGAGAGTTGGGCCGAGGTGAGGGTGCTGGTGAACATGAGCCTGGGCCCAAGCGTTTTGGTTCGTTGCGCCTTCCAAGGTCGGCAGGGGTTCGGAGGGCCCTGCCAGTTCTCCCACCCTGAATGAATGGCGGCGCCCCTAGCGGCCTGTGTGGGTTGGGGGTGGCAGCGTGCATCCGGCGCTGGGGCTTGGGGGCCCCCAATCCCTGGCGTTGCGGCGCCAGGCCCCTTAGGAAGGGACCTTCAGGGGCTGTCCTAGGGTTAGGGTGAGCTCCCAGGAGGCCGGCAGGCCCGAGTCGCTGGCTCTGCGAAGAGCGGAGGTGCGGGCCGAGTTGAGGGTGATGCAGAGCGGGAGCGTGGTCCCCAGCGTTTTGGCGCCCTGGGCCTTCGACTGTTGCCATGGCTCAAAGGGCCCTGCCCGTTCTCCTGCCCTGAAGAACCTACGGTGCCCTTAGCAGCTCCCTTGGCGGTGGAGTGGCAGGGTGAGTCCATGCTGCGGCTCGTGGATCCCCAATCCCCAGCGTTGTGGGGCCAGGCCTCTTGGGAGGGGCTCCTCGTGGGCGGACCTAGGTTTAGAGTTAGCACCCAGGAGGCCAGCAGGCCCAATCCTCTGGCTGGGCGGCGAGAGGTGGGCGGCCCGAGGTAAAGGCGCTGGCGATCGGGAGCGTGGGCCCCTGCATTTTGGCGCAGGAGGCTTCAAATATCGCCGGTTTCTCCAGGGCCCTGTCCCTTCTCCCGCCCTGAATGACGGGCGGCGCCACTAGCGTCCCGGGTGGCGACGTGGCGGCAGGGTGAGTCTGGCTCTGGGTCTTGGGGTCCCTGATCCCCAGTGTAGCGGCACCAGGACCCTTGGGAGGGGCCCCTGGGTGGCTGACCTAGGGTTAGGGTTAGCCCCCAGGAGGCCGGCAGGTGGGATCCGGCCACTGTCCGGGGAGCGGAGGGCGGGGCCGAGGTGAGGGCGTTGGGGAGCGGGAGCGTGGGCACCAGCGTTTTGGCACAGGGAGCCTTGGAAGGCCACCGGGGGCTCGGAAGGCCCTGCCCCTTCTCTCGCCCTGAATGACCCGCAGTGCTCCTAGCGGCCTGGGTGGCGGCGTTGCGGTAGGGTGAGTGTGGCTCTGGGGCTTGAGGTTCCCGATCCCCGGCGAAGCGGCACCAGGACCCTTGGGAGGGGCCCCTGGGTGGCCGACCTAGGGTTAGGGTTAGCACCCGGGAGGCCGGCAGGCGGGATCCGCCCGCTGTGCGTGGAGCGGAGGGGCGGGCCGAGGTGAGGGCGCTGGCGAGCAAGAGCCTGGGCCCAAGCGTTTTGGCACCGGGGGCCTTCGAATGTCTCCGGGGACTCGGCGGGCCCTGCCCATTCTCCTCCCTGAATGACCGGCGGCGCCCCTAGCAGCCCAGGTGGCGGCGGGGCGGCATGTAAGTCCGGGCATAGGGCTCGGGGGCCCCAGTCCACCGCGTTGCGGCGCCAGGCCCCTTGGGAGGGGCCCCTCGGAGGCTGACCTAGGGTGAGGTTTAGCCCCTAGGATGCCGGCAGGCCCTATTCGCCAGCCGTGTGGAGACTGGAGTGGCGGACCGAGGTGAGGGCACTGGTGAGCGGGAGCGTGGGCCCGGGTGTTTTGGCGCGGGGGGCCTTTGAAGGTCGCCGTGTCTTGGAGGGCCCTGCCCGTGCTCCCGCCCTGAATGAACGGCACCACCCCAAGCCCCCGGGTGGCGGCTGGGTGGCAGGGTGAGTCCAGTGCTGAGGCTCGGGGGTCCCCAATCCCCAGCGTTGCGGCGCCAGATCCCTTGGGAGGGGCCCCTCGGGGGTCGATCTAGGGTTGCCGTTAGCCCCCAGGAGGCCGGTGGACCCGATCAGCGGCTGTGCGGCACGCGGAGGGTTGGGTCGAGGTGAGGGCGCTGGCGAGACTGAGCATGAGCCCAAGCGTTTTAGTGCGGGGGCCCTTCGAAGGTCAGTGGGGGCTCGGAGGGACCTGCCCGTTCTCCCGCTCTGAATGACCGGCGGGGCCCCTAGAGGCTCCGGTGCCTGAAGGGCAGCAGGGTGAGACCGGCACTTGGGTTGGGGTCCCCATTCCCGGCGTTGTGGCGCCAGGCCACTTGGGAAGGGCCCCTCCGTGGCCGAACTACAGTTAGGGTTAGCCCCCAGGAGGCCAGCAGGCCCGATACACCGCCTGTGCGTCGAGCGGAGCGTTGGGCCGAGGTGAGGGTGCTGGTGAACATGAGCCCGGGCCCAAGCGTTTTGGTTCGGGGCGCCTTCGAAGGTCGGCGGGGGTTCGAAGGGCCCTGCCCGTTCTCCCACCCTGAATGAATGGCGGCGCCCCTAGCGGCACGTGTGGGGCAGGGCGGCAGGGTGCATCCAGCGCTGGGGCTTGGGGGTTCCCAATCCCCGGCGTTGCGGCGCCAGGCCCCTTAGGAAGCGACCCTCGGGGCCGTCCTAGGGTTAGGGTTAGCGCCCAGGAGGCCGGCAGGCCCGATCCGCCGGCTGTGCGAGGAGTGGAGATGCAGGCCGAGTTGAGGGCGATGGCGAGCGGGAGCTGGGCCCCAGCGTTTTGGCGTCCTGGGCCTTTGAATGTTGCCATGGCTCGGAGGGCCCTGCCCTTTCTCCTGCCCTGAAGAACCAGCAAGGCCCCTAGCGGCTCCGTTGGCAGTGGGGCGGCAGGGTGAATCCCAGGCTGCGGCTCGGGGATCCCCAATCCCCGGCGTTGTGGTGCCAGGCCCCTTGGGAGGGGCTCCTCGTGGGCCGACCCAGGGTTAGAGTTAGCCCCCATAAGGCCGGCAGGCCAGATCCTCTGGCTGGGCGGTGAGAGGTGGGCGGGCCGAGGTAAAGGCGCTGGGGTGCGGGATTGTGGGCCCCTGCATTTTGGGGTGGGAGGCTTCAAATGTCGCCGGTTTCTCCAGGGCCCTGTCAGTTCTCCCGCCCTGAATGACCGGTGGCGCCCCTCGCGGCCCGGGTGGCAGCGTTGTGGGAGGGTGAGTCTGGCTTTGGGGCTTGGGGTTCCAGATCCCTGGCGTAGTGGCACCAAAACCCTTGGGAGGGGCCCCTGGGGGGCCGACCTAGGGTTAGGGTTAGCCCCCAGGAGACCGTCAGGCCCAACCACACACTGTGCGGTGAGCTGAGGTGCGGCCCGAGGTGAAGGCGCTGGGGAGCGGGAGCGTGGGCACCCGGGTTTTGGCACGGAGAGCCTTCGAAGGTCGCCAGTGGCTCGGAGGACTCTGTCCATTCTTGTGCCCTGAATGACCAGCGGCGCCCCTTGTGGCTGGAGTGGCAGCAGGGAGGCAGGGTGAGTCTGGCGATGGGGCCTATGGTCCTAGTCTCAGGCTTGGTGGCGCCAGGCCCCTTGGGAGGGGCCCCTCTGGGTCCTGCCTAGCTTTAGGGTTACCCCCAGGAGTCCGGCGGCCTGATCCGCTGGCTGTGCATGGAGCGGAAGGGCAGGCTGACGTGAATGCGCTGGGGAGCGGGAGTGAGGGCCCAAGCGTTTTGGCACGGGGAGCCTTCGAAGGTCACCGGAGGCTCAGAGGGCCCTGCCTATTCTCTCGCCCTGTGAGGACGTTGCCCCTAGTGGGCCGGGTCATGGCGGGGCGGCAGGGTGAGTCTGGAGCTAGGGCTCGTGGGTCCCCAATCCCCAGCGTGGCATCGCCAGGCACTTGGGAGTGGTACCTTGGGGGCCTACCTAGGGTTAGGGTTAGCCCAAAGGAGGCCGGCAGCCCCATTCTGTCGGCTGTGCGGCGAGAGGAGTGGTGGGCAGAGGTGAGGGCGCTGGCGAGCGGGAGCGTGGGCCCAAGCGTTTTGGCGCGGGGGGCCTTCGAAAGTCACCGGGGGCTCAGAGATCCATGCCCCTTCTCCCGCCCTGAATGAGTGGCGGCGCCCCTAGAAGCCCGGGTGGCGGCGGGGCGGCTGGGTGAGTCTGGTGCTCATGCTCGTGTGTCCCCAATCCCCGGCGTGGCGGAGCCAGGACCCTTGGAAAGGGCCCCTCGGGGGCCGACCTAGGTTTAGGGTTAGCCCCCAGGAGCCCAGCAGGCCCTATCCGCCAGCTGTGTGTTCCAGCGGAGGGGCGGGCTGAGGTGAGGGCAATGGTGAGCGGGAGCGTGGGCCCAAGCGTTTTGGCGCAGGGGGCCTTCGAAGGTCACGGGGGGCTTGGAGGGCCCTGCCCCTTCTCCTGCCCCGAAGGACTGGCGGTGCCCCTAGCAGCCCGGGTGGCGACCGGGGTGGCAGTGAAAGTCCAGCACTAGGGCTCGATTGTCCCCAATCCCCGGCGTGATGGCGCAAGTCCCCTTGGGAGGGGCTCCTCAGGGGCTGAACTAGGGTTAGGGTTAACCCCCAGGAGACTGGCAGGCCCGATCTGACGGCTGTGTGGCGAGCGGAGGGTGGGTCCCAGGTGAGGGCAATGGTGAGCGGGAGCGTGGGCCCTAGCGTTTTGGCGTGGGTTGCCTTCGAAGGTCGCAGGGGGCACGGAGGGCCCTGCAAGTTCTCCCACTCTGAATGAGGATGGCGACCCTAGTGGGCCGGGTCTCGGCAGGGCAGCAGGGTGAGTCCGGCGCTGGTGCTCGGGGGTCCCCAATCCCCGGCGTGTTGGTGCCAGACCCCTTTGGAGGGGCCCCTCGACAGCCAACCTAGGGTTAGGGTTAGACCCCAGTAGGCTGCCAGGCCCGATCCGCTGGTTGTGCGGCTTGCGGAGGGGCTGGCCGAGGTGAGGGCACTGGTGAGCAGAAGCGTGGGCCGAAGCATTTTGGCACGGGGGGCCTTCAAATGTCACCGGTGGCTCGGAGGGCCCTGCCCATTCTCCCGCCCTGAATGACCGGCGGTGCCCCTAGTGACCCGGGTGGCAGTGGGGGGCATGGTGAGTCCGGTGCTGGGGCTCAGGAGTCCCCTTTCCCCATCGTTGCGGCACCAGGCCCCTTGGGAGGGGCCACTAGGGGGCCGACATAGGTTTAGGGTTAGCCCCCAGAAGGCCCACAGACCCGATCCGCCAGCTGTGCGGCGAGTGGAGGGGAGGGCCGAGGTAAGGGCGCTGGCCAGCGGGAGCATGGGGCCAAGCGTTTTGGTGCGGGGGGCCTTCGAAGGTCGCAGGTTGCTCAGAGGGCCCTGCCTGTTCTCCCTCCCTGAATGAACGGCGGCGCCCCTAGCGGCCCAGGTGGCGGTAGGGCGGGAGGGTGAGTCAGGCGCTTGGGCTCCGGAGTCCCCAATCCCTGGTGTTGCGGCAATAGGAACCTGGGATGGGCCCCTCGGGGGCCCACCAATGGTTAGGGTAACACCCAGGAGGCCTGCAGTCCAGATCCACTGGCTCTACAGCGAGCGGAGGGGTGGACCGAGGTGAGGGCGCAGGCGAGCGGGAGCATGGGCCCAAGCGTTTTGGCACAGGGGGGCCTTCGAATGTCATCAGGGGCTCGGAGGAATCTGCCCGTTCTCCCTCCCTGAATGACCGACGGTGCTCCTAGCGGCCTGGGTGGCGGGGGGGGCGACACGGTGAGTCCGGCGCTGGGGCTCGGGGGTCCCCAATCCCAGGCATTGCGGTGCCAGGCCCCTTCGGAGGGGCACCTCAGGGGACAACCTAGGGTTCTGCGTAGCCCCCAGGAGGAGTGCAGGCCTCATCCGCCGGCTCTGTGGCGAGCGGAGGGGGGGGCCGAGGTGAGGGCGCTGAGGAGCAGGAGCGTGGGCTCAAGCATTTTGGATGGGGGGGCCTTCGAAGTTCGCCACGGGCTCAGAGGGCCCTGCCCGTTCTACCGCCCTGAATGACCAGCGGCACCCCTAGCGGCCCGGGTGGTGATGGGGCGGCAGGGAGACTCTGGCGCTGGGGATTGGGGCTCCCTAATACCCGGCGTTGCAGCCTCAGGCCCCTTGGGACGGGCACCTCGGTGGCAGACCTAGGGTTAGGGTTAGCCCCCAGGAGGCTGGCAGGCTCGTTCCGCCCATGTGCGGTGAATGGAGGTGTGGGTTGAGGTGAGGTAGCTGGCGAGTGGGGGCGTGGGCCAGAGCATTTACGCTTTGGCTTGGGGTGCCTTCGAAGGTCACAGGAGGCTTGCAGGGTCCTGCCCGTTCTGTCGCCCTGAAGGACTGGTGACGCCCCTAGTGCCCCAAGTGGCGGCAGGGCGGCACGGTGCGTCCGGCGGTGGGACTTGGGGGACCCCAATCCCTGGCATGCAGCGCCAGGCCACTTGGGAGGGGCCCTTCGGGGGCGACATGGCATAGGGTTAGCCCCCAGGAAGCCCGCAGGCCCGATCCGCCAGCTCTGCCACGAGAGGACGGGTGGGCCGAGGTTAGGGCGCTGGGAAGCAGGAGCGAGGGAGCCAGAGTTTTTGCACGGGGGGGCCTTTGAAGGTCACAGGGGGATCGGAGGGCCTTGCCCGTTCTCCCTTCTTGAATGAGTGGCAACGCCCGTAGCACCCTGGGTGCTTGCGGGGTGGCAGAGTCCAGCACTGGGGCTCGGGGGTCCCAAATCCCTGGCATTGTGGTGCCAGGCTCCTTGGGAGGGGCCCCTCGGGGGCCGACCTCGGGTTAGGGTTCTTCCCCAGGAGGCTGGCAAGCCCGGCGCTAAGTGGCTCTGGCAATGTAACAAAAATGCCATACGCTTATCTGAAAGAAATAACAGTGTACAGGAACCCTCTTAGCCCTAACATCATCCTTTCTGAATATGGAAGCCAGCCCCAAATTGCTCGTGGAAGTCTGACGAAAGGGCTAAGCACTTTTCTCTGAGTCACCACACTGTACAGGGAAAGACCAATGTACATCATCTTTCACGAGTAGGAAGCATTAATGAAAAGGTTCTGGAATTTCGAGGACTCTGACCCATCCTTATTGGTAATAAACCACCGTGTACAGGAAAACACCTTCAACTCTCATCAGCCTCCTCAATCCTGATTCCGATTCAACTTTGGGTGTGTAGGACTAGGGAAATGTCCACATCTTATTGCTAGGAAAAACGATGTCAGGGTAATGCCCTTCAAGTCACCTCAGCCTTCCTGAAGACGGAAGCAGGAATCAAGGTGGTTATGTTACCATGAGGTAAGGAAGATGAGCATATAAGTGAGAAACAACAGTGGGCAGGACCTCTCTTCCAAGGAACAGAATCTTTGCTTAATGTTGAATCCCTATGGTAAGTGGTTGTGGGCATTTGTGAGGTCAAAATCTTAAGTGTTTTGTAAAACCTCTTGGTCATTCACAGATGAGACTAAGGTAGTTGGGGACTTCTAGGCAGTGATTTGTCCACTGTCGAAAATATGAAAAGATAAAAGAGACAGATGAGGTCTCCTCAGGCATTGTCCTTTATCCTCATCCTCCGTGAGGATGGCCATCTCTGGACAGCTCAATGGCAGGGTCTCATTCACAGTGGGGGCATCTGTTCCTCACAGACATCAGGCAGGGAAATGGATTTGGTTCTCTGTGCCAGCCCAGCCACAGCTGAGTGTCACAGCACCCTCTCGTGGGCTCATAAGAGTTCCGCTGACACCAGGCAGGTCATTGTATTTGATAAACCACTGTGAGAGTTTGCAATTGCCTTCATCTGCAACCTCCTAGAGGCAAATGCAGGTGTCTGGTACCATTTGAATTCATGTGAAGGCATTGTGAGAAAGTGTCCTTTTGCTTAAGAAAAACATGGCTGGGGCTCCTGGCTGGCTCAGCCAGTTAATCATGTGCCTTTGGCTCAGGTTATGATCCCAGGGTTCTGGGATCGAGCCGAGGCTCCCTGCTCAGGAGGAAAGAAGGTAGGGAAATAGCTTAGAACCCACAGAGAATGTGAATGAAGGGGAGTGAAATGGAACTTGGTCTGTGTTTTGCTTTAGGGATTGGAAGTTAGTTTTTTCTCAATTCTGATTGTTCTTGAGACAGAAAAGCTGTATTGGTTTTTTTTTTACCTTTAATTTTTTTCTAATAACAATTTTTTATTATGATATGTTAGTCACTATACAGTATTTCCTTAGTTTTTGATGTAGTGTTCCGTGATTCATTATTTGCATATAACACCCAGTGCTCCATGCAATATGTACCTTCCTTAATACCCATCACTGGCCCATCCCAATCCCCCACCCCTCTCCCCTCTGAAGCCCTCAGTTTGTTTCCCAGAGTCCATAGTCTCTCGTGGTTCATTCCCCCTTCTGTTTAGGGTCCATTGTCTAAAGGGACAGACAGTGGAAGTTCACCAAATATAAGATCGAAATTTCATTGTTCATTATAGATGCCGCTAAGTAGTTCCCAGACATTTCATTCTACTGTAGTAATTCATTATACCTGTGCAGGTGCACGTGGAAGATAAATGATGAATGTATACTGGTAATAAAACACGCCCCTCAGTAGTAGAATAATAGAGGATGCACATGTGTAAAATTATTCGACTACAGCGTCCATGCTTTCCCTTTGGTTCCTTATTACTATGAATTTGGACAATTTTTGTTCTCTAGGCTTAAACCTCATTGTCAGTATTCAGAGTTTTTCAATGCTGATCTTCTCCTGTATAAATTACCAAAAACCTAAAATATGTATAAACTTTAAAAAATGCTATATTGAAAATTATAGCAGGGAAGTTCCATTTTGTGAATATTGTGTCAATGGATCTCTATTTTGACATCAGTGTTCATTAGAAATGATGACATTTCATGTGAGTATAAATATCAATGTGAAAAAGAAAAGGTAGGAAGAACCTTGAATGTTTAAGTAATTGCTGAAATGACAGGTGTGTGTGTGTGTGTGTGTGTGTGTGTGTGTGTGTGTGTGTGTAATTGATTTTCAGTGAATGGTTCAGCTTCTTGTAGGGCCTCCGAGAGAGCCCAGGTGAACCTTTCAATTAGTTGGTATCTGTTCTCAGAACATGGGAATCTCTTAGTCCAAACAGGCAAGCTTTGAGGTCTTGAAGAGTTTCAGTCCTCAGCGATGGTGTTGCAGACCCTTGTGTGCAAACCCTAGGGTATGCTCAGAGCCCTCATTAGCAGGTACCAACTTGTGAGGATTTCAGACAGCATTTCCCAAAGAAGTACCTCTTGAGTCTCTGTCCTTGTCAGTTCCCTACACGTCCTTACACTAGTTATGTGATCAGTGTGTTTCAGGATAATCCCCACATGTGATTTTTGCTATTTCCTACTAGTCCTATCTGTTTCTCATCTTGTTCTTTTATGGTAGGGGTTGGGAAGCAACCTGTGTGGTGTAGGAAGGGGTGTGGAAGTTGTCTGCCTTCAGAGGACCGAATGATGCCTAGAAATTGTACTGTAGTTTGAGGTCAATTGTCCATCCTCTGAGTGTCAGGAATTCCATCACTTTACTTTGATGCTAGTCTGTTCTTCAAGCTGTCCTCAGAAATAAGGACGTCATCCATCTAGGGAATACTGGTTTGTGTGTATGTTTTCATTTTAGGAAAGTCCTTGCTGTTCCTGAAAATAATACTGTAGAGCACCCTTTCCTGTTCTTATTGGCCATCAGTCAATCTTTTGTGAAGTATTCGTTTGTAAATAGACTTTTTATGGTTGATGAGCAGGAATTCTTTATTGACAAGTCTTTGTCAGTGTGTATATTGCAAATCTTTACTTCCCAGACTGTGGTTCACTTTTTCATTTTCTTATGGTCATAAGATAAGGAGAAATGTCACATTTTTATGAAGTCCCACTGAATTCTTTTAAATGGTTAGTGCACCCTATATCCTACCCCAAGATTGACAGGTTCTGCATTTTCTTTCAGAAACTGTCCAATGGGAAGCTACAATCCATCTCAAATTTATAAATTGCATTTTAATTCTAATAGGGTATTTATAGACAGTTTTGGATTTTCTATGTACACAATCGTATTATCTGTGAATAGTCACAATTATCCCCTCAATTCTTATACTTTTTGTTTCTCTTGCCATAAAACACTTGTAGATTCTCTGATGCCACGTTGAATAGAGCAGCATTGTTTGAAGATTTAATATACCTTTCTCAATATCTAACAGAAAAAGCAGACAAAACATTGGTAACAAATGTGACCTAATTGACATATAGGGAACATTCCATAATAAGTGCAGAATACATTATTTTCAAGTGGTCATAGACTCTTTACCCAAATAGATGATAGGTGGGGCCACGAATCAAGTCTACAAATGTTAAACCCTGAAATTAACTAGATTCTATCCTTAGACCACAGGGGAATTGAGCCACAGTCATAGCGAAAAGAAAACCAGGAAGTCCTTCAAAGTTTAAAATTAAATGGAAGTTTGCTACATATCCTAAAGGTCAGAGAGGGCATCTCAATGGAAATTCTGAACCTTTTCTACATGAGGGCTCACACACAATGGCACTTTCTTTGTGAAGAGCATTATAATAACCTAGACAGGAGTTGAGCCTTAAGTCAGAGTTCTGCCTGCCCCAGCCACACCTGGCAGCCTTGGCCTGTGGTACCCCTCAGCTGTCCTTTCTGGCGGCCCTGAGCTAAGGGGGTCAACATGGCCATATGGAAATGGGAAGCTCCCCACTCATAGTGATGATGGTGCCCCCTCCCCAGCTGCCCATTCTGGTGGCTCTGAGCTAAGGGGGTCAACATGGCCGTATGGAAATTAGAAGCTCCCCACTCTTAGTGATGACGTTGCTATCGTATCATCCTCACCAGTCCAACAATATGATTTCTGAGTGAAATATGACACAAGAGCGATTTCTTGGCCTTCCTTCAGGTTGAAAATCATCTGGTGAGTCATCTATTAGAAATATGGATTCAACATGTGTTCTTTCTTCTGGAAAAGAAATAGACCCAATAGCAATTAGGGCTTCCTGAGCACCTGTTCTTGAGAGACATCATACTGGCTCTTTGTAGCATTCTGCCTCTTAAACTTCTCAACTAGGGTGTAGATATTTTTAGGCACATTTTCAGACGGTTAGAAAGGGACTCAGATGATATGAGTCTCAGAGGATTTTAGTGTCAGAAACCTAAATGGGATCCCCAAATTGACTCCAAATTGCTTGTTGTTCCATACAGGGTACTATTTCCCTCTTATCTCTGGTCTCCTCGATCTGGAAACCTATCAAGTATCAGGATTTTCTTGTCATGTGGACAACTGGAATGAATTCAGCGGGCCTTTTCACGTCTGCCCATGGTGATCATTAAGATCATTATCTCAGTATAGGACCTCTGGGTAAGATACTCAAAGATCCTAAGGAATACAGACAGTATAATATTTTCCTGGTATTAAAGTTACTGAAACCAACTATCTTTTTTAGTAGATTCAGGCTCTGGTATGTTCAGAGGGTACTGTAAAACAAGTCTGAAATAGTATTTAAAAACACTCAGCTCAGCCTCTTCTACAAAGTGAGCCAATGCTTATAAACATGGCTAAAATATTCCAATACCTACGATGACTTCCCAGCCATCCTAGTGTTTATATGGTATGACTGTGACTTGCATTAGTCAACATTTGTAGAGAAAGAACTTAGTGCATCCAGGGGTCACTTCATGTTGAAATTAGTTTGTGACAATGAGCTACTGTGTTTTATTCTGCAGTCCAAGGGAATGGTGCCAGACATCTCTAAGGTGTCTAGCAGTTCTACAATTCTGATTTTAAGTGGTCTGTGTGCTTCAGAGATTTGGGCAGGAGAAGGGCAGGAGTCCAGAGACTGTGAACACTTCTGTTACATGTGCTGACCATGGAGCACGCAGGATTCCGTGGGCATCATTTTGATTTCTTGGTACTCTTGTGAAAGGTGCTTTTGTCTCAAATTCCTCTATTTAGGAGTAATTATAATGATAAAAGGAATTTTTATTGTATATCATCTGTGGGCCCTGATCCTGAGCTCCCAGGGAAGCTATCCTTTAACAATTACCCAGCTCAAAATGACTGGGCAAAACCTCAAAGCATGGGCCTTGTTTCTGCCCCAAGCACATGTTGTACATCTGCTTCGAGAAGAAAACAATAACCAAAAAATGCCAACATAAATATAAGAAAAAATAAAGAACCTCTTTGGCTCCCATAAGATTAAAGACATACTGACATGTACACACTGAAAACATAAGAAAGAGTCTGTCACTTTCTGGAATCTAAGAAGATCCTCATTGTGGTGTGTAACTCTGTACGTAAAACAAAACAGAAAAAAATATATAAGCCTGCCCCAAATGTTCCTTCTCCGGAGCACTCACTTCTTGGTGAAGATTGTGTCTCTGAGGCAGCTGTCCTGACTTGGGTTTGAATAAAGGTCCCTTCCTTTCTCTCTAAAATGTTTTTAAAAGTTCAGTCACGCAGTGTCGACAATAACAGTGTTTTCTATTTAAGTGAGAAATAAATGTTCCACTCTATTTGCATTGGGAATAGACGAATTGAGGGTTTCTTTAGAAGAGTAAGTCTGCTTTCCAGAAAAGGCAAGGACATTGGTCTATTGAGAATGAAGATAATTACTGCTAAACAACAAGTATGTGTTGCCCCTTTGCCCAGAAACCGAAGCAGGTGTGCAGGCTTTAGGTCAGAGGTGCCTTCTTCTCCCCAGCTGACGGCACTTCTCTGCTCTGGCTCCAAGACACCCGAGGTTTTGAACGTCAGCATCGGAGTCAGCAAGGCAGCTTGTCACAGGACGCCAGTGTTCAGAGAAAGCACAGGTATGTTTGGCAAAATGTCCTATCTATGTCAGGGCTGGAGGTAAAACCTCTCATTATCCCAAAACCTCCTGGGCTTTTGTCTTTTCTCTAGTTGAGCCACAAAGTAAAATTGAAGTAGCTGCCAGCATTCTGGGTTTGGTGCAAGAATTACTTAGTTTCCCTGCAGGTAGAACTTTGCAGGGGATCACAATTTCTCTGTCCATTTATTGCTTACAAATGTATTTTGACCATCTGTTTCCTAGGAACCGTCTTTAATTAGAAAGGGAAGGTGAGATTCACTCTGTGCCTGTTTGTAACATCTAATTTGTTCCTTCATCTAACAGTGTTTATTCAATTGGGCCTAAGATATGGTTGAGTGGCCAGCATCTAGATTTAGGTGGTTTTTTTTCATCTGATACAGACTTGGATGATGTCATTTGACAAAGGTGATGTTTCATCATTGATTAGTTTATTCATCAGAAGAGTTAAAATTAGGGTGGAGGGGAAATTGAAAATTATCCAAAGCGGCCTGTTCCTGTTTAAAAGTTGAGCTTGACTTTCTAGTTTTACTAAATGTATTATCTCAATATTTTGAGGTGCCATATTCTCCCTGTAGTTTCTTTGGTGGTGGAGTCAGAAGGAGAGTCTGGGAATTCTTTTGGATAGTGGCATGCTGGTGGCTTCAAGGGCTTGGCGTCAGGAGCCTTGGGGTGAAGTCTGCAACTGCTTGCCTGACCCTGGGTGCATCTCCCAGAGGGTTTGTTTCCTCTTATTAAATTGCCCGCAGATAATGTTCTGCTTAAAGGGGAACCCTCCCATCCTATTGGTGGGAATGCAAAGTGGTGCAGCCAGTCTGGGAAAAGTCTGGGGGTTCCTCAAAAAGTTAAACATTGAACAACCACAGGATCCAGCAATTGCTCTCCTAGGTATTTACCCAAAGGATACAGAAATGCAGATTCGAAGGGGGTCCATGCACCATGATGTTCATGGCAGTAATGTCCGCAGTAGCCAAACTATGGAGAGAATCCCAAAGTCCATGCACTGATGAATGGATAAAGCAGATGTGGGATACATATAAATAATGGAATATGACCCAGCTTCAAAAAGAATGAAATCTTACAATTTGCAAGGATGTGGATGGATCTAGAGTATATTAAGCTAAGCAAAATCAGTGAGGAAAGACAAATATCCTATACTCTCACGCTTCTGGAATTTCAGAAAAAAAACAGATGAACAGAGTGGAAGGGTGATGAGAGAGGCAAACAAGGAAATAGACTCAACCGTGGAGAACAAACTGAGTGTTGCTGCAGGGCAAGGGTGTGGGGGGAAGTGTTAAATGGGTGAGGGGTATTAAGGAGGGCACTTGTGATGAGCACCGGGTACTGTATGCAGGTGAGGAATCACTAAATCCTACTCCTGAAGCAAATATTCCATGGCATGTGAACTAACTGGAATTTAAGTAAAAGAAGAAAGGAAAAAGCGTTCTGCTTCATGAAGAGTGAGGTAAAATTGTAGTGATTTGGGCTGTACTATTCTATAGAGGATAGATGTAAAACACCCTGTTGTAGGATACAATAGAGTCTTATCACATAAGGAGTCCTCAGAAAGCTGCAATGAAATATTCAGATCTCAGAGCATGTTCGTGTTCCACTGATATGTTACAGTTTGCACAGGTAGGAAGGAAGGTGGAGAGAAAAGAAACAGAAGGGGAAAGTAGGTGTGAACCTTTCATTAGTTAGCGTTATAGCTCTCTCATGAAAAACTTGCACCAGTGTGATTTTGGAAGCAGCGGGGGAATCGGGAGCTTTGCAGGAGACAGGGGGGAGTTCCAGGTCTGGGTAAAGCTGACAGGGGTCCCAGAGGAGAGCTGAATGCATTCTGCAGCAGGGTGTGTTCAGGGTGGGCTCCAGGGGTGGCTGTGGGTCTCCTGGGTGAGAGTTGTGACAGGTGAGGGCTGTGTGCAAGTTCCTGGCTGAGGACAAGTGAGGCACAGGCGGAGAGCTGGCAGAGAACCTTCTTCTGAGCCACCAGCTTCACCCAACACACACAGCCTCATCTTCTGTCCCTGTCACTCCAATTCAGACTTCTCCGAAGGTGAGTGAGAACACATCAAGAGCATTCTGAACAGAAGTGAAAGCATGTGCAAAGGCTCTGGGGCAGGAGAATTCCAGGTATGTCCAGGAGCAGCAAGAAGGCCCTGTGGCCACAGGAGACAGCTTAGGACATGAGCTCAGAGAGGTGACAGAGGGTGACAGAAAGCTATTCCAGGGCTATAACCCCATGAGACGCTGTTTCACTGGGCCATCCTGGCTACAGTGTTGAGAACAGATGACAGAGGGTTGAAGATGGCAAGGCAGGTCAATGACGAAGCTTTTCCAGGAACTCAGACACTATGGACCAGACAGGTGGCCTTGGATGGAGTGGTTAGACCTCTTCTGGGTCCATTTTGAAGATGGAGCTCACAGGATTTGCTGATGGGTTAGCTATTAGGAGCAGGAGAAGGGAGGAATTGGGGTAACTCCCAGATGTTGTGTGTTGTCCTGATGAAGGGGAAGGAGAGGGTTTCTCGGGGCGTAGGAGGTAGTCCGTGTTCTGCATGCTGAGGAAGGTGCCTTTCCGGTGGATCTGCTGAGTGTTGTGTCTGGGAGGACCTTTCACATCTACTCCCTCAGCAATGCTGAAGTACAAGTATCCCCCACTTTTTAAACGTTCACAAAGACACTGGGCTTTCATGAAAGAACTACATTATTACCCAGGTTCAGTAAGAGGAAGAGACCTGAAGAGGATTTCCCTCTTATGAAAAAAGGTGAACCGTGAGAATCGCGTTCAGCATCTGTTTTGGGAAGAAGCACAACAGAGGCAGCGTGCACCCCAACCAGCTCCTTCCTCTGGGAACCGCTCTCCGCATCCAGCCACCAGCACTTTGAATTGTGTCTGTGAGCCTCTGCTGTGCTTTATCTTCATTTATGCTGAGCCTCCATTGGAAACTTGTGTGCTGAGGCCTAAGAAAAGCCAAAGAGAAGGAATTTTGGAGTCTGAGCACACTGTCTAATTGTTCGTGTAAATTAATGGTCATTCCTTCTTGACACCATTTCTGGTGTGCATGGTTTCTCAGAAGCCCTGTACTTTCAAAGAGCAGGGAAACCTATACCCCATGCTGCGTGGTTAGTTTAGTCTCCATGGTGGACAGAACATTTCATGACTGTCGGATTTTCTCACTCAAACATTGAGACTTTGACCGCCTTCACCCGTTTCTACCACCCCATCCCCGAATCTGGCACCTACCAATCTGCTCTCATTATCTATGCGTTCAGTATTTATTTATTCCACGTGGAATGTACATGAGAGCATCTGGTATTGGTCATTCTGTGTCTGAGTTACTTGGCATAAGGCCCCCAAGGTCTGTGTTTCCATGTCTGGTTCTTGTGAATAATGCTGCAGTGAACGTGGGAGTGCATCTGTCTTTTTGAGGCAGCATTTTTGTGTTCTTCAAATCAATTCTCAGTAGAGCCACTACTGGGTCATGGGGTAGTTGCATTAAATTTTTCAGGAACCTCCATATCATTTGTCACAGTGGCTGCACCAATTTCCATTCCCACCAACAGTGCACAGTGTCTCCTCGTCTGCACACCCTTGACCCCACCTGGTGTCTGTCTCTGGCACAATTGCTGTTCCAACAGTTGAGAGAGGATAGCCGATTGTGGGTTTGACTCATGTTTCCCTGACGATGATTAGTGATGTCGAACAACTCCTTCTGTCTGTTGGCATCTGTGTGCCATCTTTGGAAAGTATCTATTCACATATTCCTCCCATTTTTTTAAATAGTTTTTTTGTTTTGATTTGTATGAGTGTTGTGTGTATTTTGGATATTAGCCTCTTCTCACACATATGATTCACAGATAATTTTTTCTTATTGGGTCAGTGGCCTTTTAAGCTTTTGATGGTTTCTTTTGCTGTGTGGAAGATTTCAGTTTGATGTTGTTCCACTTGTTTATTTGTGCTTTTGTTGCCTTTGCATTTGGTGTCCGATCTGAAGACTCTTTGCCAAAACCAATGTCGAGAGACTTAGTACCTGTGTCTTCTTGGAAGTTTATGGATTCAGGTCTTAAGTTCAAATCATTCATCATTAAAAATTTTGTGTGTGGTGTAAGAAAGTGACCCAGTTATATTCTTCTGCATTTAGTGTCCAGTTTGCCTGTTACCGCTCACTGAAGACACAGTCCTTCCCTCATGGCATATCTTCTGCTGCTGTGTCGTAAGTTAGGATCATCTACGTGTGGGTAAGTTTCTGAGCTTTCTCTACTGTTCCACTGACCTGGTGTCTGTGTTTATGCCAGTACCATCCTGTTTTGATGACAACAGCTTTGTAATGTAGCTTGAAATCCAGGTGTGTGTTGACTGCACCTTTCTTTCTTCACGTTGCTTTGGGGTCTTTTGTGATTCCATACAAGTTTGAGGACTGTTTTCTATTTCCTCGAGTAATGCCACTGGAATTCAGACAGGCATTTCATCACATCTGTCGATTGCTTTGGGTATGATGGACATGTTCACATAATTAACTCTTCCAGTTAAGGAGCATGGCGTATGCTACCATTTGTTTGTGTTGCCTTCCAAATCTTTGACCCATACATTCTGCCCCCCTGGACATACATATTTTTCATTTCTTTTCTGCCATGTGTTGAGTGTACTATGTCTTTCTCATTCTTGGTTACTTTTATTTCTAGATTTTTTGATGCAATTGTAAATGGCATTGTTTTTTTAATTTCTCTTGGCGAAAGTGTGTCATCAGTATACAGAAATGCAAGAAGTTGGGTCATCTGGGTGGCTCCATATGTGAAGCGTCTGCCTTCAGCTCAGGTCATGATCCCAGAGTTCTGGGATTGAGCCCCGTGTTGTGCTCCCCGCTTAGTGAGGGTCTGCTTCTCCCTCTTTCTGACACTCCCCCTGCTCGTGCTTTTTCTCTTCCTGTCAAATAAATAAATAAAATCTGAAATAAATAAAGACAACAGATCTTTGTATATTGACTTTATATCCTGCAGCTTTCTTGAATTTGTTTATTCTAACAGGTTTTTTTTTTTTTTTGAGGAATCTTTCCGGATTTCCTGTCATTTGCAAATTGTGACAGTTTCCTTATGGATTTCATATCTTTCCCCTTTTTAAAAATTGTTATTCACCCTACAGTACTTCATTTGTTTTTGATGTAGTGTTCCATGATTCATTGTTTGCATATAACACCTAGTGCTCATTATGACACGTGCCCTCCTTTTTTCTTTTAAAGAATTTATTTATTTATTCGACAGAGATAGAGACAGCCAGCAAGAGAAGGAACACAAGCAGGGGAGTGGGAGAGGTAGAAGCAGGCTCATAACGGAGGAGCCTGATGTGGGGCTCAATCCCATAATGCCAGGATCACGCCCTGAGTCGAAGGCAGACGCTTAACCACGGTGCCACCCAGGTGCCCCCTGCCTTGTTAAATTTAACCATTCTAACTGGTGTAAGGTGGTATCTCATTGTCGTTTTGATTTGTATTTGCCTGATGGCAAGTGATGTGGAGCATTTTTTCATATGTCTGTTGGCCATTTGTATCTCTTTGTGTCTTCTGCCCATTTTTTGGGTGTTGAGTTTGAGGAGTTCTTTATAGATCTTGGATACCAGCCCTTTATCTGTAATATCATTTGCAGATATCTTCTTCAATTTCATAGGTTGCCTTTTTGTTTTGTTGATCATTTGCTTTGCCGAGCAGAATCTTTTTATCCTGATGAAGTTCCAATACTTCATTTTTGCTTTTATTTCCTTTGCCTTTAGAGACGTGGCTTGCAAGAAGTTGTTGTGTCCAAGGTTGAAGAGTTCTTTTGATTTTGATATGAGACAGGAATCCATTATATTTCTTTCCTGATTGTATTCGAGCCCTCTGTCTTTCTTGGTGAGTCTACCTAAGTGTCAGTTTTGTTTCTTTTTCCAAAAAAGGCAGCTCTCATTTTCATTGTTTGTTTGTTTGTTTTTTTTGTCTTTTTAGTCTCCGTTGGATTTATTTATGCATCCTTTTTGTTATTTCCTTATTTCTACTAATTTGGGGCTTTGGTTGTTGTTTTATTTTCTACGTCTTTACCAAATAAATCAGGTTGTTTTTTGGAGAGCATCATATGGATTGATGAAGACTTGAGTTTCTATGAATGTCCCCCATAAAGCTACTTTTGCTGCATCCCATAAGTTTTGTAGGTTGTCTTTTTCATCAGTGTCAAGGTACTTCTAAAATTTTTTTGATTTCTTCTTTGTTCTGTAGCATGTTGTTAAATCTCCACATATTTATTTAAGATTCTTTAAGTATCTGACAGAGAGTGAGACAGCGAGAGAGGGAACGCAAGCACGGGGGTGGGAGAGGGAGAAGCGGGCTTCCCACTGAGCAAGGATCCTGGGATCACGACCTGAGCTGAAAGCAGATCCTTAACGACTGAGCCACCCAGGCCCCAAAAATCTCCACCTATTTTTGATTGTCTCATTTTTTTCTTGAGACTGATTTCTATTTTCATATCATTGTGGTTGGACAAGATTTGAAGCAGAAGGTGAAGAGAGCATTCAGATGAAAGGTTTGTTTCCTGGAGGGTTTTCTGCGGGCAGACCATGAGTTCCGTGGGACGGAGGAAGGTTTTGTGAGACGGGGGTGGGATTAACCCTTGTTAGAATTACTGACTACTACCATGCAGGCTGTATGCCAATGTTCACACCATAGTCCTGATGGACTTGTACTTCATTAGAAATATTTTCTAGGAGGTGTAGGCATAGCCTTCACTTAAAGAAAGGTGCCATGTGGGTTCATGGCATGACCCCAGGTCAGCAACAAGGATGTATGGTATTGTGGGTGATCAGAAACAGGCTTTCTGTGGGAAGTGACAGAAATAAGGTATGGTGAGCTCCATGACCATAGGTGAGGTCCCGAGTGACCCACTGGGTGTTGGGTTCTGTGGATCTGTCTCATCATGTGCTGTGGAATTCAGGGACACCCTCCTCTCTGTGGATTTGTGTGGAGACAGGTAGACATCAGTGTCTGCCCAGGCACGAGGGTTGCACTGGACCACCACCAGAGGTGCAGCGTGCAGGGGAGCCACTGCTTGGTTTCCACGAAAGCTGACCAGGGTCTGTGACCATGATTCCTAGCAGCTGCAAGGGGCGAGGAGGCCGGGGGTAGTGCACACTTCCTAGACTTGTGTTCAGGACTAGTCTGGAGCACACTGAAGTCAACCACACCGAGCACAGAAGGCATCCAGTCAGTGTAGCTGTGGGCACTGCTCCCATGGTACTTTCGGGCCGGATCCATGCTGCCACCTCCTGCATTTCATCATCATCTTCAAGGTCATGTGCCTCTGCTCTTGCCCCATGGCCTCCGGGGTATTGCCCGTCCTCTATCTGTTCCTTGTCCCCGGTGCCCTGTGCAGTCCGATGCCAGGGTAGCCTTCTTGAGACAAACATCTGGCCCTGATGGAACACTTCCATGGATCTCGTGTGATGCGAGGATGATGCCCTTCCCTAAAAGGGGGCTGCAGATCCCCATCAGGAGAGCCATGTCTCCCTTTTCAGCATGGCCTGCCCACCCCTCAGTCTTGTTCAGGGAAGCTCTCCCCACTTCCTGAGATGACAGCTCTGAACTTAAAAATGAATGTTATTTTACATAAATCTATGCCTTAGTTCATCCATGGCATGTCTTTCAACCCCGTTAGTGGGTTTTTTTTTTTTTTTAGCAGTTCTGAAGGGCAGTCTGCTCAAGGAGGGGATGACCTGGGTGGGGCAGCTTTCCCTCTCATCTCCCTCAGCATGTCTCTGAGCCCTGGGGCCAGCTGTCCCACTGAGGATTGAGGGACCCGAACCAGCCCATCCTGAGCCCAAGCTGTGTCAGCTCATAGACGGATGCGTGTTGGACCGGTGGGCAGCTGGCATGGGCCAGGGGCAGGCAGTGTCTCCTTCTCATTCCTTCCCTCCCTTCCTCCCAGAGGTAGCTCAGAGCAGCCTTCAACCCCTACATCTCCAGATCCCTTGACCTGTGCTTCCTGTGTTCAGCTGGTGACCTTGGAGTTTCCCATGGATTCTACCTCCTGTACCCTCTCCTGTAGCAGTTCGTGGATCAGAGGAGGGGTCGGACCCTCTCTGTTTTAGGTCTTCTTCCTGTCCCGCACCAAGCCCACCCACCTTTGCATCTTCCATGTATGTGCTTGGAAGCAAGCCCATCCACAGGGAACCTATTAGCCAAATGGATCCAGGCAATGAACATTGAAGTAGAGATCCAGGATCCATAATAAACCTGCTCTGAAACCTGTCCCAAAGTCTGTGACTCTCTCACACTGAAACAGAAACAATAATAGCTTTCTGGACTGTAAAGTGACATGTGTCTCTACTTCCAATCTTGAATGCATAGGTGCTGAGCCTGGACAGAAAAGGACCATGGCTCCCGTGGGCTGGGATCCATGGTAAGAACTCAGAGAAATCTGAATTCAAGGCATAGAGTGAATAATTATTGTAGAGTGAATCCTCCGAAGTACGGCTTATGCACAGTGCACAGGGAAAGCTTTTTCAAAGAGGTTCCTGAAAGAAAAATCTTTTGTTAAAATTTATTTTAATTCCAGTAGAGCTAACATACAGTGTTACATTCGTTTCAGGTGTCCAATAGTGATTCAGTAATTCCATATATTACTCAGTGGTCGTCAAGAAAAGCGTCCTCTTAATCCCCTTCATCTATTTCACTCATCCCTCTATTCACCTCCTCTCTGGTAACCATCCGTTTGTTCTCTGTTGTTAAGAGTTTGTATTTTGGTGTGTCTCCTTTTTCTCTTTTAGTTATTTATTTTTGTTTGTTTCTTAAATTCCCTATTAGAGTGACATCGTATGGGATTTGTCTTTCTCTGACTGACTGACTTTAGTTAGGATAATACTCTCTAGCTCCATCCATGTGGCTGCAAATGGCAAGGTTTCATTCTTTTTCAAGCCGAGTAATACTCCTTTGTGTGTGTATGTGTGTGTGTCTCTGTGTGTGTGTGTGTGTGTGAATACACACATCTATCATCTCATTTGTAAATTTTTCTACAGACACTTGGGTTGCTTCCATATTGTGATATTGTAAATAATGGTGCAAGACACATAGGGGTGCACGTATCCTTTTAAGTTACTGTTTTCCTATTCTTTGGGTAAATATGTGTAGTGTGATTGTTGGAAGATATGGTAGTTCTATTTTTAATTTTTTGAGGAACCATCATACTGTTTTCCACGGTGGCCACCACACTTTGCATTCCCACCCACAGTTTGCGAGGATTCCCCTTTATCCACATCCTCCCAACACCTGCTCTTTGTTGTGCTTTTGATGTTAGCCATTCTGACAGGTTTGAGGTATTACCTCATTGTCCTTTGGAATTACATTTTCCTGATGATGGGTGATGGTGAACATCTTTTCACGGGACTGTTGGCCATTTGTATTTCTTTTTTGGAGAAATGTCTGTCCATGTCTTCTGCCTATTTTTTAACTGGATTATTTGTTTTTTGGGGGTCGAGTAGTATCAGTTCTATATGTTTTGGACACTATCCCTTTATTGCATATGATGTTTGCAAATATCTTCTCCCTTTGAGTAGGTTGTCTTATGATTTTTACGTTTTCATTGTTCTTCTGCCATGTGGAAACTATTTATTTTGCTGTATTCCCAATAGTTTATTTTTGCTTTCATTTCCTTTGCCTCAGGACACAGTCTAGAAAAACGTTGGTATGGTCCATGTCAAGAAGTTACTGTCTTCCCTCCTGTAGGATTTTTATGGATTCAGGTCTTATATTGAGGTCTTGAAACTGTTTTGTGTTTGTCTGTATTGTGTAAGAAAGCAGTCTAATTTCATCCTTTTGTGCGTAGCTGTCTAGTTTTCCCAACACCATTTGTTGTAGAGACTGTCCTTTTCCCTTTTGATATCGTTGCTTGCTTTGTGGAAGATTCATGGACCACATAATTGTGGGTTTCTGTCTGAACTTGTGTCCTGTTCCTTTGGTCGCTGTGTCCAGTTTTGTGCCGTACTGTCTTGTTAGGATGACTGCAGCTTTGTAGTATAACCTGAAATCTGAAATTGTGAGTCCTCCAGCTTTGTTTTTCTTTTCCACATTGCACTGGCTGTTTGGAATCTTTAGTGGTTCCATACAAATGTTTAGGATTGTTTATTCGAGGTCTTTTGTTCTTTAATTTAAATTCAATTAGCCAACTTACAGTACATCATTAGTTTCAGATGTAGTCTTCAATAAATTTTCAGTCGTGTGTAACACCCAGTGCTCATTGTATCGTGTGACCTCCTTAATGCTACTCACCCAGTTACCCCTCCCAACTTCTCTTCCAGCAATCATCAGTTTCTTGCGATAGTTAAGAGTCCATCATGGGTTTTCTCCCTCTCTGATGACTTCCCATTCTATTTTCCCTTCCTTCCCCTATGGTCACCTTCCTTGTTTCTGATATTCCACATAGGAGTGAAAGCATATGATCATTGCCTTTCTTTCATTGACTTATTCCACTCAGCATAATACCCTCCAGCTCCACCCAGGTCGGTGTGATGGTAAGTACTCATCCTTTCTGATATCTGAGTAATATTCTATTATATATATGATCCACATCTTCTTTATCCATTCATCTGTCCATGATCATCTGCACTCCTTCCACAGTTTGTCTATGATGGATATTGCTGCTATGAATACTGGGGTGCATGTGTCCCGTCTTCACTACCTCTTTCTCTTTGGGGTCGATACCCAGTAGGGCAATTGCTGGGACATAGGGTAGCTTTATTTATAACTTCTTGAGGAAACTCCGTACCATTTTCAAGAGTGGCTGTACCGGACTGCATTCGCACAGGGGTGTAAGAGGGTTCTCGTTTCTCCACATCCTCTCCAAGATGTGTAGTTTCATTTCTTCTTATTTTTAGATATTCGGCCTCATGTGATATGGCATCTATAGTGGTTTAGATTTGCATTTCCCTGAAGCCAAGTGATATGAAGCATTTATGCATGTATCTTTTGGTCACCGCTACCTCATCATTAGTGAAGTGACTTCTCATTTTAATCCATCTCAAGACCTAAAGCTGGGTAAGTCTCTGAAGCTGGATGATGCCATCGGTTGGAAGTGTGGAGAATTTCAAAAGATCTCCATGGAGAGCAAGTTTAAAGGTCAGTGTGAAGCTACTAATTGGATCCGGGGAGATCTCTGAAAGTGGGGATTGCCTGGGATGGGCTGAGGGGGGCCCTCCGATTTTCCTATGAATCCTTGCTGCAGCCCCAAATGGACAGTTTCCTGCTGTGGGGCAGGCTGAGTCCTCTAGTCGTGCAGAGGTGAGCCCAATGCCTGGTGCCTTGGAGGCAGGCAAACGGGGAGGGACCCTCAGCAGAAGACCCAGGGTTAGGTTAGGTCTCAAGGACAGCAGGTCTGAACTGCCCAGTGCTCAGAGAGCTCCCAGGCCGAGTGAGATGAGGGCACAAGGGCGGGTGAGTGTGAGCCTTGGGGTGTCATCCGGAAGGGCCCACAAAGGTCAGGGTTCACCAGAAGGGGCTCTCAGGGGTTGCCCCAATTCTTGCCCTGAATGCTCTGTTCCCCAAAATGGTGCAGTTAACTGTGGGCTGCAGGCTGAGTCCTACGGTGGGGCTTGGGTGTCCCCAATCCCCCAGAGTGGGGTGCCAGGACCCTGGGGAGGGACCCCTCTGTGGCCAACCTAGGGTAAGGGTTAGGGTCCAGGAGCCCGGCAGGGACATACTGCAGGCTGTGCGGCGAGCTCTGTGGAGGGCTGAGAGGAGGCCATGGGGGAGGGTGAGCATGGGCCTCAGGGTTGGGGCACGGGGGACTGCCAAAAGTGGGGAAGGGCTCTGGGGGCCTCCCCAAATTCTCGTGCCCTGTAGGCTCCGTAGAGCCCCCAGGGGCACGGTTTCCTGTCGGGTGGCAAGCTGAGTCCTGCGGTGGGGCACAGGTATCCCAATTCCCCAGGGCTGCAGTGTAAGCCTCCTGGGGAGGCCCCCACACCCACGGCCGAGCTAGGGCTAGGGTTAGGCCCCAGGAACCCCGCAGGCCTGATCTGCTGGCTGTGTGGCTAGTTACTCGGGCTGAGGTGAGGGTGTGGGGAGGGTGAGCGTGGGCCTCAGGGTTGGGGTGCGGGAGGCCGCCGTTGTTTGCTGGTGGCTCAGGAGGGCCCTCCTGGTTCTCCCACCCTGAATGCTCTATGGCCTCCCAAGGTGCACGGTTTCCTGCGTGGTGGCAGACTGATTCCTGCTGTGGGGCTCAGGTGTCCCGAATCCCCGCGGCTGCGACTTCAGGCTCCTGGGGAGGGGCCCCTCCACAAATGAACTAGGGTTAGGGTTGGGGCCCAGGAACCCCGCAGGCCAGATCCGCCTGCTATGTGGCGAGCTCCGCCGCGGTCTGAGGTGAGGGTGCGGGGTGGGGTGAGCATGGGCTTCAAAGTTGGGTTTAGGAATCGCCAAAGTTCGCCTGGGGCTCTGGGAGCCCTCCTGGTTCTACCGCCCTGAATGCTCTACAGCCTCCCAAGGGGCACTGTTTCCTGTGAGCTGGCAGGCTTTATCCTGCAGTGGGGCTCAGGTGTCCCCAGTCCCTGGGGCTGTGGCACAGGGCCCCAGGGGAGGGGCCCTACCCAGCCGACATAAGGACAGGTCTAGGCCCCAGGAACCCGACAGGCCTGATCTGCCAGCTCTGCGACGAGCTCGGTGGCAAGCTGAAGGGAAGGCGTGGGGCGGGATGAGCGTGGGCCTCAGGGTTGGGATGTAGGGGGCCACCGAGGATCGCTTGGGTCTCAGGGGGGCCCTACCAGTTCTCTTGCACGGGATGCTCTGTGGCGCCCCAAGGGGCATGGTTTCCTGAGGGGTGGCAGGCTGAGTCCCGTGGTGGGGCTCAGGTGTACCCAATCCCCGGGGTTAGGGTACGGATCAGGGTATGGATTAAGGTTAGGGTATGGGTTACGGTTAGAGTACGGGTGAGGGTAGGGGTTAGGGTTAGGGTAAGGAGAGGGTACGGGTTAGGGTTGAGTTGAGGGGTTACAGGTTAGAGGTTATGGGTTAGGGTACAGATTAGGGTTTAGGGTATGGGTTAGGGTTTAGGGTTTGGGTTTAGGGTTAGGGTTAGGGTTGGAGTACGGGTTAGGTTTAGGGTACAGGTTAGGGTTAGGGTACGCATTAGGGTACAGTTTAGGGTACGGGTTAGTGTACGATTTAGGGTAAGTGTTGACATACGGATTTGGGTATGGTTTAGGGTACGGGTTAGGGTTACGGTACGGGTTAGGGTTAGGGTATAGTTTAGGGTTATGGTACAGGTTAGGTTACGGTTTAGGGTTGGGGTTAGGGTACGCGTTAGGGAACGGGTTAGGGATAGGGATAGGGTATGGTTTATAGTTAGTGTATGGGTTAGGGTTTGGGCTAGGGTACAGGTTAGGGTTAGGTATGGGTTAGGGTCCGGGTTAGGGATAGGGCACGGGTTAGGGTATGGGTTTGGGTACGGGTTAGGGTATGGGTTAAGGTTAAGGTAAGGGTACTGGTTAGGGTTAAGGTACGGGTTACAGTTTAGGGTTTAGGGTTACGGTTAGGGTACAGGTTAGGGTTAGGGTACGGGTAGGGTTAGGGTACGGTTTATGGTACGAGTTAGGGTATGGGTTAGAGTCCGGGTTTAGGGTTTAGGGTTAAGGTTAGGGTACAGGTTAAGGTACTTGTTAGGGTTACGGTTAAGGTTAGGGTACGGTTTAAGTTATGGGTTAGGGTACAGTTTAGGGTTAAAGTTAGGGTACGGGTTAAGGTATGGGTTAGAGTACGTGTTACGGTTACGGTTAGAGTTAGGGTACAGGTTAGGGTTAGGGTTAGGGTACAGGTTAGGGTTAGGGTTAGGGTACGGGTGAGGGTACGGGTTAGGGTTAGGTTTAGGTTTAGGTTACGGGTTAGGGGTAGGGTTAGCTGAAGGGGTAGGGTGAGGGGTAGTGTTAGGGGTATGGTAGGGGTCGGGAGAGGGTTAGGGTTTAGGGTTAGTGTTTCGGGTTTGGGGTTAGTGGTTAGGGTTAGGGTTTCATGTTTAGGGTTTCGGGATTAGGGTTAGGGCTTAGGGTTTAGGGTTTAGTGTTAATGTTAGGGTTTAAGGTTTAAGGATTAAGGTTTAGGGTTAGGTTTAGGGTAGGGTTAGGGTTAGGGTAAGGGTTAGGGGTTAGAGTTACGGTTAGGATTAGGGTTTAAGGTTCAGGGTTTAAGGTTATGGGTTAGGGTTTAGGGTTAGTGTTAGACCCCAGTAGGCCAGCAGGACTGATGCGCCGGCTGTGCGGCGAGCGGAGGTGTGGGCCGAGGTGAGGGCGCTGGCGAGTGAGGGAATAGTATGCAGTGTTTTGGCGCGAGGGGCCTTTTACGTCACTAGAGGCTCGGAGGGCCCTGCCCGTTCTCCCGCCCTGAATGACCGGAGGCGCCCCTAGCGACCCGTGTGGTGGCGGGGTGGCAGTGTGAGTCTGGCAATGAGGTTTAGGTGTCCCCAATGCTGTGCGTTGCAGCGCAAGGCCCCTTGGGAGGGGCCCCTCTAGGGCCGTCCTAGGGTTAGTGTTAGCACCCAGGAGTCCGGCAGGCATGATCCGCCAGCTGTGCGGTAGCAGAAGGCCAGGCCGAGGTGAAGACGCCAGCGAGCTGGAGCGTGGGCCCAAGCATTTTGGCACGGGGGGGCCTTGGAAGGTCGCCGGGGGATTGGAGGGCCCTGCCGGTTCTCCCGCCCTGAATGGCCAGAGGCGCCCTTAGCGGCCCGGGTGGTGGCAGGGCGGCACGGTGAGTATAGCGCTGGGGCTCGGGGGTCCCCAATCCTTGGCGTTGCTGTGCCAGGCCCCTTGTGAGGTTCCGCTCGGGGGCCAACCTAGGGTTAGGGTTAGCCCCCAGGAGGCTGGCAGGCCCGATCCGCTGGCTGTGCGTGAGCAGAGGGGCGGGCCGAGGTCAGGGCGCTGGTGAGCAGGAGCATGGGCCCAAGCATTTTGGCGCATGGGGGCTTAGAAGTTCACTGGGACTCGGAGGGCCCTGCCCGTTCTCCCGCCCTGAAAGACCGGCAGCACGCCTAGTGGCCTGGTTTGCAGCGGGACGGCAAAGTGAGTCCTGGCTTGGGCTCGGGGGTCACCAATCCCTGGCACTGAGGCACCAGGCCCCTTCGAAAGGGCCCCTCATAGGCCACCCTAGGGGTAGTGTTAGCCCCCAGGAGGCGGGCAGGCCTGATGTGCCGGCTGTGCAGCGACCGGAGGGGCGGGCCAAGGTGAGGGCGCTGGGGAGCGGGAGCGTGGGCCCAAGCGTTCTGGCGCAGGCGCCCTTTGAAGGTCGCCGGGGGCTCGGAGGGCCCTGCCGGTTCTCCCACCCTGAAAGACCGGCAGCACGCCTAGTGGCCCGGGTTGCGGCAGGGCAGCAGGGTAGAGTCTGGTGCTGGGGCTTTGGGGTCCCCAATCCCAGGTGTTGCGGCGATAGGCGACTTGGGATGGGCCCCTCGGTGGCCGACCTAGGGTTAGAGTTTGCACCGAGGAGGCCGGAAGTCCGGATCCACCCGCTCTGCAAGGAGCGGAGAGGTGGGCTGAGATGAGGGCGCTGGCGAGCAGGAGCGTGGACCCAAGCGTTTTGGTGCTGGGGCCTTCAAAGGTCGCCGGGGGCTCGGAGGGCCCTGCACGTTCTTCCGCCCTGAATGCCCGACGGCGCACCTAGCGGCCCGGGTTGCAGAGGGGCAGCAGTGTGAGTCCGGTGCTAGGGCTCAGGGGTCCCCAATCCCCGGTGTTGCAGCGCCAGGCCCCTTGGGAGGGGCCCCTCGGGTGCGACCTAGTGTTAGGGTTAGCCCCCAGGAGGCCCTCAGGCCCGATTCGCCAGCTGTGTGGCGAGTGGAGGGTCGGGCGGAGGTGAGGCCGCTTGGGAGCAGGAGCATGGGCCCAGGAGTTTTCGAGGGGGGGTCCTTCGAAGGTCGCCAGGTGCTCAGAGGGCCGTTCACGTTCTTCCGCCCTGAATGACAGGCGACTACCCTGGCGGCCCGGTTAGAGGAGGGGCGGTAGGGTGAGTCTAGCGCTGGTGCTCGGGGTCCCCAGTCCTCGGCTTTGGGGTGCCAGGCCCCTTCGGAAGGGCTCTAGGGGGCTGACCAAGCATTACTGTTAGCCCCCAGGAGGCTGGCAGACCCGATCTGCCGGCTGTGTGTCGAGCAGAGGGGCAGGCCTAGGTGAGGGCGCTGTCGAGAGGGAGTGTGGGCCCAAGCGTTTTGGCACGGGGGGCCTTCGAATGTTGCCAGGGGCTTGGAGGGATCTGCCCGTTCTCCCTCCCTAAATGACCGACAGTGCTCCTAGTGGCCTGGGTGGTGGTGGGGCGACACGGTGAGTCCGGCGCTGGGGCTCGGGTGTCCCCAATCTCAGGCATTGTGGTGTCAGGCCCCTTCAGAGGGGCCCCTCAGGGGCCAACCTAGGGTTATGGGTAGCCTCCAGGAGGAGGGCAGACCTCATCCACCGGCTCTGCAGCGAGTGGAGGGGCGGGCCAAGGTGAGGGCACTGAGGAGCAGGAGCATGGGCTCAAGCGTTTTGGATGGGGGGGCCGTTGAGTGTCGCCATGGACTCGGAGGGCCCTTCCCATTCTCCCGCCCTGAATGACCAGCGGCACCCCTAGCGGCCCGGGTGGCAGCGGGGCGGCAGGGTGAGTCCGGCGCTGGGGCTCGGGGGTCCCTAATACCCAGCGTTGCGGCGCCAGGCCCCTTGGGCGGGCCCCTCGGGGGCCGACCTAGGGTTAGGGTTAGCCCGCAGGAGGCTGGCAGGCTCGTTCCACCATGTGCGGTGAATGGAGGTGTGGGTCGAGGTGAGGTAGCTGGTGAGTGGGAGTGTGGGCCAGAGCATTTTGGCTTTGGCTTGGGGTGCCTTCGAAGGTCCCAGGTGGCTCGGAGGGTGCTGCCCGTTCTGTCGCCCTCAAGGACTGGCGATGCCCCTAGTTCCCCATGTGGCGGTGGGGTGGCAGGGAGCTTCCGGCGCTGGGACTTGGGGGTTCCCAATCCCTGGCATGCGGCGCCAGGCCACATGGGAGGGGCCCCTTGGGGGCGACCTAGGGATAGGGTTAGCCCCCAGGAAGCCAGCAGGCCCGATCCGCCAGCTCTGCAGCGAGTGGAGGGGTGGGCCGAGGTTAGGGCGCTGGCGGGCAGCAGTGTGGGAGCCAGAGTTTTTGCGTGGGGGGCCTTCGAATGTCGCAGGGTGATCGGAGGGCCCTGCCCGTTCTCCCTTCCTGAATGGCAACGACCCTAGTGCCCTCGGTGCTTATGGGGTGGCAGAGTGAGTACAGCACTGGGGCTCGGGGGTCCCAAATCCACGGCATTGCGGTGCCAGGATCCTTGGGAGGGGCCCCTCGGGGGTGACCTAGGGTAAGTGCTAGCCCCCAGGAGTCTAGGAGGCCCGTTCCGCCAGCTCTGCAGCAGGCAGAGGGGCAGGCCGAGGTGAGGGCACTGGCGAGAGGGAGTGTGGGCCCAAGCATTTTGGCACAGGGGCCTTCGAAGGTCGCCGGGGGCTTGGAGGGCCCTGCCCGTTCTCTTGCCCTGAAAGACTGGCGGTGCCCCTAGCAGCCCGGGTTGCCGCGGGGCAGCAGGCTGACTCCGGTGCTGGGCTCGGGGGCCCCAATCCCCGGCGTTGTGGCACAAGGCCCCTTGGGAGGGGCCCCTCGGGGGCCGAGCTAGGGTTAGGGTTCGTCCCCAGGAGACCGGCAAGCCCAGCGCTAAGTGGTTCAGGCAATGTAACAAAAATGCCATACACTTATCTGTAAGAAATAACAGTGTACAGGAACCCTCTTAGCCCTAACATCATCCTTTGTGAATATGCAAGCCAGCCCCAAAGTGGTCGTGGAAGTCTGACGAATGCGCTAAGCACTTTTCTCTGAGTCACCACACTATACAGGGAAAGACCAATGTACATCTTCTTTCACGAGTAGGAAGCATTAATGAAAAGGTTCTGGAATTTCGAGGACTCTGACCCATCCTTATTGGTAATAAACCACCGTGTACAGGAAAACACCTTCAACTCTCATCAGTCTCCTCAATCCTGACTCCCATTCAACTTTGGATGTGTAGGACTAGGGAAATGTCCACATCTTATTGCTAAGAAAGAACGATGTCAGGGTAATGCCCTTCAAGTCACATCAGCCTTCCTGAAGACGGAAGCAGGAATCAAGGTGGTTATATTACCATGAGGTAAGGAAGATGTGCATAGAAGTGAGAAACAACAGTGGGCAGGACCTCTCTTCCAAGGAACAGTATCTTTGCTTAATGTTCAATCCCTATGGTAAGTGGTTGTGGGCATTTGTGAGGTCAAAATCTTGAGTGTTTTGTAAAACCTCTTGGCCATTCACAGATGAGACTAAGGTAGTTGGGGACTCCTAGGCAGTGATTTGTCCACTGTCAAAAATATGAAAAGATAAAAGAGACAGATGAGGTCTCCTCAGGCATTGTCCTTTATCCTCATCCTCCGTGAGGATGGCCGTCTCTGGACAGCTCAGTGGCAGGGTCTCATTCACAGTGGGGGCATCTGTTCCTCACAGACATCAGGCAGGGAAATGGATTTGGTTCTCTGTGCCAGCCCAGCCACAGCTGAGTGTCACAGCACCCTCTCGTGGGCTCATAAGAGTTTCACTGTCACCAGGCAGGTCATTGTATTTGATAAACCACTGTGAGAGTTTGCAATCGCCTTCATCTGCAACCTCCTAGAGGCAAATGCAGGTGTCTGGTACCATGTGAAGTCATGTGAAGGCATTGTGAGAAATTGTCCTTTTGGTTAAGAAAAACATGGCTGGGGCTCCTGGCTGGCTCAGCCAGTTAAGCATGTGCCTTTGGCTCAGGTTATGTTCTCAGGGTTCTGGGATCGAGCCCGGGTTCCCTGTTCAGCAGGAAAGGAGTTAGGGAAATAGCTTAGAACCCACAGAGAATGTGAATAAAGGGGAGTGAAATGGAATTTGGTCTGTGTTTTGCTTTAGGGATTGGAAGTTAGTTTTTTCTCAATTGTGATTGTTCTTGAAACAGAGAAGCTGTATTGGTTTTTTTTTACCTTTAATTTTTTTCTAATAATAATTTTTTATTATGATATGTTAGTCACTATACAGTATTTCCTTAGTTTTTGATGTAGTGTTCCGTGATTCATTATTTGCATATAACACCCAGTGCTCCATGCAATATGTACCTTCCTTAATACCCATCACTGGCCCATCCCAATCCCCCACCCCTCTCCCCTCTGAAGCCCTCAGTTTGTTTCCCAGAGTCCATAGTCTCTCGTGGTTCATTCCCCCTTCTGTTTAGGGTCCATTGTCTAAAGGGACAGACAGTGGAAGTTCACCAAATATAAGATCGAAATTTCATTGTTCATTATAGATGCCGCTAAGTAGTTCCCAGACATTTCATTCTACTGTAGTAATTCATTATACCTGTGCAGGTGCACGTGGAAGACAATTGATGCATGCATAGTGGTAATAAAACACGCCCCTCAGTAGTAGAATAAGAGAGGATGCATATGTGTAAAATTATTCGACTACAGCTTCCATGCTTTCCCTTTGGTTCCTTATTATCTATGAAATTGGACAATTTTTGTTCTCTAGGCTTAAAACTCATTGTCAGTATTTAGAGTTTTTCAATGCTGATCTTCTCCTGTATAAGTTACCAAAACCTAAAATATGTATGAACTTTAAAAAACGCTATATTGAAAATGACAGCAGGGAAGTTCCATTTTGTGAATATTGTGTCAATGGATCTCTATTTTGACATCAGTGTTCATTAGAAATGATGACATTTCATGTGAGTATAAATATCAATGTGAAAAAGAAAAGGTAGGAAGAACCTTGAATGTTTAAGTAATTGCTGAAATGACAGGTGTGTGTGTGTGTGTGTGTGTGTGTGTGTGTGTGTGTGTGTGTGTAATTGATTTTCAGTGAGTGGTTCAGCTTCTTGTAGGGCCTCCGAGCGAGCCCAGGTGAACCTTTCAATGAGTTGGTATCTGTTTTCAGAACATGGGAATCTCTTAGTCCAATAGTCAATCAGGCAAGCTTTGAGGTCTTGAAGAGTTTCAGTCCTCAGCGATGGTGTTGCAGACCCTTGTGAGCAAACCCTAGGGTATGCTCAGAGCCCTCATTAGCTGGTACCAACGTGTGACGATTTCAGACAGCATTTCCCAAAGAAGTACCTCTTGAGTCTCTGTCCTTGTCAGTTCCCTACACTTCCTTACACTAGTTATGTGATCAGTGTGTTTCAGGATAATCCCCACATGTGATTTTTGCTATTTCCTACTAGTCCTATCTGTTTCTCATGTTCTTCTTTTATGGTAGGTGTTGGGAAGCAACCTGTGTGGTGTAGGAAGGGGTGTGGTAGTTGTCTGCCTTCAGAGGACCGAATGATGCCTAGAAATTGTACTGTAGGTTGAGGTCAATTGTCCATCCTCTGAGTGTCAGGAATTCCCTCACTTTACTTTGATGCTAGTCTGTTCTTCAAGCTGTCCTCAGAAATAAGGACGTCATCCATCTAGGGAATACTGGTTTGTGTGTATGTTTTCATTTTAGGAAAGGCCTTTCTGTTCCTGAAAATAATACTGTAGAGTACCCTTTCTGGGTTTTATTGGACATCAGTCAATCTTTTGTGAAGTATTCGTTTATAAATAGACTTTTTATGGTTGATGAGCAGGAATTCTTTATTGACAAGTCTTTGTCAGTGTGTGTGTTGCAAATCTTTACTTCCCAGACTATGGTTCACTTTTTCATTTTCTTATGGTCATAAGATAAGTAGAAATGTCACATTTTTATGAAGTCCCACTGAATTCTTTTAAATGGTTAGTGCACCATATGTCCTACCCCAAGATTGACAGGTTCTGCATTTTCTTTCAGAAACTGTCCAATGGGAAGCTACAATCCATCTCAAATTTATAAATTGCATTTTTAATTCTAATAGGGTATTTATAGACTGGTTTGTATTTTCTATGTACACAATCATATTATCTGTGAATAGTTACAATTATCCCCTCAATTCTTATACTTTTTGTTTCCCTTGCCTTCTAACAGTGGTAGATTCTCCGATGCCATGTTGAATAGAGCAACATTGTTTGAAGATTTTAATATACCTTTCTCAATATCTGACAGAAAAAGCAGACAAAACATTGGTAAAAATGTGACCTAATTGACATATAGGGAACATTCCATCATAAGTGCAGAATACATTATTTGCAAGTGGTCATAGACTCTTTACCCAAATAAATGATAGATGGGGCCACGAATCAATGCTACAAATGTTAAACCCTGAAATTAACTAGATTCTATTCTTAGACCACAGGCGAATTGAGCCACAGTCATAGCGAAAAGAAAACCAGGAAGTCCTTCAATGTTTAAAATTAAATGGAACTTTGCTACATATCCTAAAGGTGAGAGAGGGAATCTCAATGGAAATTCTGAACCTTTTCTACATGAGGGCTCACACACAATGGCACTTTCTTTGTGAAGAGCATTATAATAACCTAGACAGGAGTTGAGCCTTAAGTCAGAATTCTGCCTGCCCCAGCCACACCTGGCAGCCTTGGCCTGTGGTCCCCCTCAGCTGTCCTTTCTGGTGGCCCTGAGCTAAGGGGGTGAACATGGCCGTATGGAAATTAGAAGCTCCCCACTCTTAGTGATGACGTTGCTATCGTATTGTCCTCACCAGTCCAACAACATGATTTCTGAGTGAAACATGACACAAGAGCGACTTCTTGGCCTTCCTTCAGGTTTGAAAATCATCTGGTGAGTCATCTATTAGAAATATGGATTCAACATGTGTTCTTTCTTCTAGAAAAGAAATAGACCCAATAGCAATTATGTGTTCCTTAGCACCTGTTCCTGAGAGACATCATACTGGCTCTTTGTAGCATTCTGCCTCTTAAACTTCTCAACTAGGGTGTAGATATTTTTAGGCACATTTTCAGACGGTTAGAAAGGGACTCAGATGATATGAGTCACAGAGGATTTTAGTGTCAGAAACCTAAGTGGGATCCCCAAATTGACTCCAAATCCCTTGTTGTTCCATACAGGGTACTATTTCCCTCTTATCTCTGGTCTTCTCAATCTGGAAACCTATCAAGTATCAGGATTTTCTTGTCATGTGGACAAATGGAACGAATTCAGCGGGCCTTTTCACCTCTGCCCATGGTGATCATTAAGATCATTATCTTAGTGGAGGACCTCTGGGTAAGATACTCAAAGATCCTTAGGAATAGAGACAGTATAATATTTTTCTGGTATTAAAGTTACTGAAACCAACTATCTTTTTTAGTAGATTCAGGCTCTGGTATGTTCAGAGGGCGCTGTAAAACTGGTCTGAAATAGTATTGAAAAACACTCAGCTCAGCCTCTTCTACAAAGTGAGCCAATGCTTATAAACATGGCTAAAATATTCCCTTACCTACGATGACTCCCCAGCCATCGTAGTGTTTATATGGTATGACTGTGACTTACATTAGTCAACATTTGCAGAGAAAGAACTTACTGCATCCAGGGGGCACTTCATGTTGAAATTAGTTTGTGACAACGAGCTACTGTGTTTTATTCTGCAGTCCAAGGGAATGGTGCCAGACATCTCTAAGGAGTTCTAGCAGTTCTACAATTCTGATTTTAAGTGGTCTGTGTGCTTCAGAGATTTGGTCAGGAGAAGGGCAGGAGTCCAGAGACTGTGAACACTTCTGTTACATGTGCTGACCATGGAGCAGGTAGCTTTCTGTGGGCATCATTTTGATTTCTTGGTACTCTTGTGAAGGTGCTTTTGTCTCAAATTCCTCCATTTTAGGAGTAATTATAATGATGAAAGTAATTTTTATCTTATATCATCTGTGGGCCCTGATCCTGGGATCCCAGGGAAGCTATCCTTTAACATTTTACCCGGTTCAAAATGATTGGGCAAAACCTCAAAGCATGGGCCCTATTTCTGCCCCAAGCACATGTTGTACATCTGCTTCAAGAAGAAAACAATAACCAAAAATGCCAACATGAAGATAAGAAAAAATAAAGAACCTCTTTGGCTCCCATAAGATTAAAGTCATACTGACATGTACATACTGAACATGCATGAAATCATTGCATTTCCTAAAGCCCAAGCCTTGGAGGGTCTGAGAGCCACTGATCTTGCCCAGAACCAGGCACACCCCAGCAGGGAGGTCTGGTGCAGAAAGGGAAGGGGCAGGACTCTGAGGGTGGTCTGCAGCTAGAGGGGTCCCTGGAATGGGCCAGGTGTGTGTGGGGAGCCCAGCCCAGGACCCCACCTATGCCTATGCTGGGTGTTGGGTAGAGGAGGCACCTCTTGGACCCCCTGCACTTTCAGGGTTCCAGGGGCTTGAGGGCGGCTTGCCGGGCTTCCCAGGGGCTGGGGCACCACCCTCCCTGACAAATCACCTCTTGGGAGTGGAGCTACGTCTCTGTGGGCTGTTCCAGAGTTGCAGTGGGGTGCAAACCTGGGACAGAAGAAGGGGAACTGGGAGAGAGAGAGTTGCCCTGCGGAGGTCCCGGCTGGTTAGAGAGCAGCGTGCACCGTGGGTGGGGGGGTCTGGGGGTAGGGTGCGCCCCAGGTGGGAGGCAGGGTTCTGGAAGGGCACCTGGAGAGGGTTCATTGTGGGAACTCAGGTGAGTTTTCTTTTTCCTTTTAAAGTCTCTTCTGCCCCATGTTCTCAACTGGCCTTATTCCCCATACCTGTGAACTCCAGGGCGCCCACTCACCTGAGCTTTTGTGGGATTGGTTGCAGAATTTCAGGGTTTCCCCTGTTCCCCGGGAAGAGTGCGGGTAAGGACCTCACAGAGTCCCCACCTTCAGTGATGTGTCCCACGGTTCTCTGACACAGTGCAGGTGATGCATCTTGAGAAGTACCCCAAGTTCAGCAGGGTGTGCCCTGGTCCCCCAGGCACAGGTGTGGCCGTAGCAAGCCCCAGAGCCGTCCCCCAACTTCAGCATTATGCCCCGTGTGCCCCCAGGCTAGTGGTAATTGGCTGTTAGAATCATGCAGGAAAATCCTCCAGGTGGGGGCCTGAAGGAGGGCGTAAACCAGACCCCACTCTAATTGCATTGGGAATAGTCGAATTGAGGGTTTCTATAGAAGAGTAAGTCTGCTTTCCAGAAAAGGCAAGGTCATTGGTCTATTGAGAATGAAGATAATTACTGCTAAACAACAAGTATGTGTTGCCCCTGCACCCAGAAACCGAAGCAGGTGTGCAGGCTATAGGTCAGAGGTGCCTTCTTCTCCCCAGCTGTCGGCACTTCTCTGCTCTGGCTACAAGACACCCGAGGTTTTGAACGTCAGCATCGGAGTCAGCGAGGCAGCTTGTCACAGGACGCCACTGTTCAGAGAAAGCACAGGTATGTTTGGCAAAATGTCCTATCTATGTCAGGGCTGGAGGTAAAACCTCTCATTATCCCAAAACCTCCTGGGCTTTTCTCTTTTCTCTAGTTGAGCCACAAAGTAAAATTGAAGTAGCTGTCAGCATTCTGGGTTTGGTGCAAGAATTACTTAGTTTCCCTGGAGGTAGAACTTTGCAGGGGATCACAATTTCTGTCCATTTATTGCTGACAAATGTATTTTGACCATCTGTTTCCTAGGAACCCTCTTTTATTAGAAAGGGAAGGTGAGATTCACTCTGTGCCTGTTTGTAACATCTAATTTGTTCCTTCATCTAACAGTGTTTATTCAATTGGGCCTAAGATATGGTTTAGTGGCCAGTATCTAGAGTTAGGTGGCTTTTTTCATCTGATACAGACTTGGATGATGTCATTTGACAAAGGTGATGTTTCATCATTGATTAGTTTATTCATCAGAAGAGTTAAAATTAGGGTGGAGGGAAAATTCAAAATTATCCAAACCGGCCTATTCCTGTTTAAAAGTTGAGCTTGACTTTCTAGTTTTACTAAATGTATTATCTCGATATTTTGAGGTGCCATATTCTCTCTGTAGTTTCTTTGGTGGTGGAGTCAGAAGGAGAGTCTGGGAATTCTTTTGGATAGTGGCATGCTGGTGGCTTCAAGGGGCTTGGCGTCAGGAGCCTTGGGGTGAAGTCTGCAACTGCTTGCCTGACCCTGGGTGCATCTCACAGAGGTTTTGTTGCCTCTTATGAAATTGCCGGCAGATAATGTTCTGCTTAAAGGGGAACCCTCCCATCCTGTTGGTGGGAATGCAAAGTGGTGCAGCCAGTCTAGGAAACAGTGTGGGGGTTCCTCAAAAAGTTAAACATTGAACAACCACATGATCCAGCAATTGCTGTCCTACGTATTTACCCAAAGGATAAAAAAATGCAGATTCGAAGGGGGTCCATGCACCACAATGTTTATAGCAGCAATGTCCACAGTAGCCAAACTATGGAGAGAATCCCAAAGTCCATGCACTGATGAATGGATAAAGCAGATGTGGGATACATATATATAATGGAATATGACCCAGCTTCAAAAAGAATGAAATCTTACCATTTGCAAGGATGTGGATGGATCTAGAGTGTATTAAGCTAAGCAAAATCAGTGAGGAAAGACAAATATCCTATGCTCTCACGCTTGTGGAATTTCAGAAAAAAAACAGATGAACAGAGTTGAGGGGTGATGAGAGAGGCAAACAAGGAAATAGACTCAACCTTGGAGAACAAACTGAGTGTTGCTGCAGGACATGGGCGTGGGGGTAAGAGTTAAATGGGTGAGGGGTATTAAGGAGGAATCTTGTGATGACCACCGGGTACTGTATGCAGGTGAGGAATCACTAAATCTTACCCCTGAAGCGAATATTCCATGGCATGTGAACTAACTGGAATTTAAGTAAAAGAAGAAAGGAAAAAGTGTTCTGCTTCATGAAGAGTGAGGTAAAGTTGTAGTGATTTGGGCTGTACTCTTCTATAGATGAGAGTTGTAGAACACCCTGTTGTAGGATACACTACTTTCTTATCACATAAGGATTCCTCAAAAAGCTGCAATGAAAGATTCAGGTCTCAGAGCATGTTCATGTTCCACTGATATGTTACAGTTTGCACAGGTAGGAAAGAAGGTGGAGAGAAAGGCAACAGAAGGGGAAAGTAGGTGTGAACCTTTCATTAGTTAGCGTTATAGCTTTCTCATGAAAGTCTTGCGCCAGTGTGATTTTGGAAGCAGAGTGGGAATCCGGGAGCTTTGCAGGAGATGGGGAGTTCCAGGTCTGGGTAAAGCTGACAGGGGGCCCAGAGGAGAGCTGAATGCATTCTGCAGCAGGATGTGGGCAGGGTGGGCTCCAGGTGTGGCTATGGGTCTCCTGGGTGAGAGTTGTGACAGGTGTGGGCTGTGTGCAAGTTCCTGGCTGAGGACAAGTGAGGCACAGGCAGAGAGCTGGCAGAGAACCTTTTTCTGGGCCACCAGCCTCACCCAACACACACAGTCTCATCTTCTGTCCCTGACGCTCCAATTCAGACTTCTCCGAAGGTGAGTGAGAACACATCAAGAGCATTCGAAACAGAAGGGAAAGCATGTGCAATGGCTCTGGGGCAGGAGAATTCCAGGTATGTCCAGGAGCAGCAAGAAGGCCCTGTGGCCACAGGAGACAGCTTAGGACATTACCTCAGAGAGGTGACAGAGGGTGACAGAAAATCATTCCATGGCTATATCCCCATGAGACCCTGTTTCACTGGGCCATCCTGGCTACAATGTTGAGAACAGATGACAGAGGGTTGAAGATGGCAAGGCAGGTCAATGACGAAGCTTTTCCAGGAACTCAGGCACTGTGGACCAGACAGGTGGCCTTGGATGGAGTGGTTAGACCTATTCTGGGTCCATTTTGAAGATACAGTTCACAGGATTTGCTGATGGGTTAGCTATTAGGAGCAGGAGAACAGAGGAATTAGGGTAACTCCCAGCTTTTGTGGGTTGTCGTGATCGAGGGGAAGGAGAGGGTTTCTCGGGAGGTAGGAGGTAGTCCGTGTTCCGCATGCTGAGGAAGGTGCCTTTCCCGGTGGGTCTGCTGAGGTTTGTGTCTGGGAGAAACTTTCACATCTCATCCCTCAGCAATGCTCAAGTACAAGTATCCCCCGTTTTTAAACGTTCACAGTAAGACACTGGGATTTCTTGAAAAACTATGTTATTACCCAGCTTCAGTAAGAGGAAGAGACCTGAAGAGGATTTCCCTCTTATGAAAAAAGGTGAACAGTGAGAATCGCATTCAGCATCTGTTTTGGGGAGAAGCACGACAAAGGCGGTGTGCTCCCCAACCAGCTCCTTCCGCTGGGAATTGCTCTCCGCATCCAGCCACCAGCACTTTGAATTGTGTTTGTGAGCCTCTGCTGTGCTTTATCTTCATTTATGCTGGGCCTCCATTGGAAACTTGTGTGCTGAGGCCTAAGAAAAGCCAAAGAGAAGGAATTTTGGAGTCTGAGCACACTGTCTAATTGTTCCATTTAAATTAATGGCCATTCCTTCTTGACACCATTACTGCTGTGCAAGGTTTCTCAGAAGCTCTGTACTTTCAAAGAGCAGGGAAACCTATACCCCATGCTGTGGGGTTAGTTTTAGTCTCCATGCTGGACAGAACATTTCATGACTGTCGGATTTTCTCACTCAAACATTGAGACTTTGACCGCCTTCACCCGTTTCTACCACCCCATCCCCGAATCTGGCACCTACCAATCTACTCTCAGTATCTATGTGTTCAGTATTTGTTTATTCCACGTGGAATGTACATGAGAGCATCTGGTATTGGTCTTTCTGTGTATGTTACTTGGCATAAGGCCCCCAAGGTCTGTGTTTCCATGTCTGGTTCTTGTGAATAATGCTTTAGTGAATGTGGGAGTGCATCTGTCTTTTTGAGGCAGTATTTTTGTGTTCTCCGAATCAATATTCAGTAGAGCCATTACTGGGTCATGTCGTAGTTGCTTTTATTTTTTCAGGAACCTCCATACCGTTTGTCACAGTGACTGCACCAATTTCCATTCCCACCAACAGTGCACAGTGTCTCCTCGTCTGCACACCCTTGACCCCACTTGGTGTCTGTCTCTGGGACAATTGCTGTTCCAACAGTTGTGAGCGGATAGCCGATTGTGGGTTTGACTGATGTTTCCCTGACGATGATAAGTGATGCCGAACAACTTTTTCTGTCTGTTGGCATCTGTGTGCCATCTTTGGAAGGTATCTATTCACATATTCCCCACATTTTTTATACTTTTTTTTGTTTTGATTTGTATGAGTGTTGTGTGTATTTTGGATATTAGCCTCTTCTCACACATACGATTCACAGATATTTTTTTCTTATTGGGTCAGTGGCCTTTTAAGTTTTTGATGGTTTCTTTTGCCGTGTGGAAGATTTCAGTTTGATGTTGTTCCACTTGTTTATTTTTGCTTTTGTTGCCTTTGCATTTGGTGTCCGATCTGAAGACTCTTTGCCAAAACCAATGTCAAGAGACTTAGTACCTGTGTCTTCTTGGAGGTTTATGGATTCAGGTCTTATGTTCAAATCATTCATCCATTAAAAATTTTGTGTGTGGTGTAAGAAAGTGACCCAGTTATATTCTTCTGCATTTAGTGTCCAGTTTGCCTGTTACCGCTCACTGAAGACACAGTCCTTCCCTCATGGCATATCTTCTGCTGCTGTGTCGTAAGTTAGGATCATCTACGTGTGGGTACGTTTCTGAGCTTTCTGTTCTGTTTCACTGACCTGGTGTCTGTGTTTATGCCAGTACCATCCTGTTTTGATGACAACAGCTTTGTAATCTAGCTTGAAATCCAGGTGTGTGTTGACTGCACCTTTCTTTCTCCAGGTTGCTTTGGGTATTTGGGGTCTTTTGTGATTCCATACAAGTTTGAGGACTGTTTTCTATTTCCTCGAATAATGCCACTGCAATTCAGATAAGGATTTCATCACATCTGTCGATTGCTTTGGGTACGATGGACATGTTCACATAATTAACTTTTCCAGTTAAGGAGCATGGCATAAGCTTCCATTTGTTTGTGTTGCCTTCCAAATCTTTGACCCATACATTCTGCCCCCCTCGACACACGTGTTTTTCATTTCTTTTCTGCCATGTGTTGAGTGTACTATGTCTTTCTCATTCTTGGTTACTTTTATTCCTAGATTTTTTTTTCATGCAATTGTAAATGGCATTGCTTTTTTATTTCTCTTTGCGAAAGTATGTCATCAGTATACAGAAATGCAACAAGTTGGGTCATCTGTGTGGCTCCATAGGTGAAGCGTCTGCCTTTAGCTCAGGTCATGATCCCAGAGTTCTGGGATCGAGCCCCATGTTGGGCTCCCTGCTTAGCGAGGGTCTGCTTCTCCCTCTTTCTGACACTCCCCCTGCTCCTGCTTTTTCTCTTCCTGTCAAATAAATAAATAAATAAAATCTGAAAAAAATAAAGACAACAGGTCTCTGTATATCGACTTTATATCCTGCAGCTTTCTTGAATTTGTTTATTCTAACAGTTTTTTTGTGTGGAATCTTTCGGGATTTCATGTCATTTGCAAATAGTGACAGTTTTCCTGTATGGATTTCATATCTTTCTCATTTTTAAAATGATGTTAGTCACCCTAGAGTACTTCATTTGTTTTTGATGTAGTGTTCCATGATTCATTGTTTGCATATAACACCTAGTGCTCATTATGACACGTGCCCTCCTTTTTTTTAAAAAAAAGAATTTATTTATTTATTCGACAGAGATAGAGACAGCCAGCGAGAGACGGAACACAAGCAGGGGGAGTGGGAGAGGAAGAAGCAGGCTCACAGCGGAGGAGCCTGATGTGGGGCTCGATCCCATAACCCTGAGCCGAAGGCAGACGCTTTACCGCTGTGCCACCCAGGTGCCCCAATATGTACCCTCCTTAATACCCATCACCAGGATAACCCATTCCCCTTCCCCTCCCTTTCTGCAGCCTTCAGTTTGTTTCCCAGTTTCAGTAGTCTCTCATGATTCATCTCCCCCTCTCATTCCCCCCTTCACTTTTCCCTTCCATCTTCTAATGTCCTCCATGCTATTCCTTCCGTTCCACATAGGAGTGAAACCATATGATAATTGTCTTTCTCTGCTTGACTTAATTTCACTTAGCATAATCCCCTCCTGGTCCATCCACGTTGGTGCAAATGGGGGGTATTCATCCTTTCTGATGACTGAGTAATATTCCATTGTGTAGATGAACCACATCTTCTTTGTCCATTCATCTGCTGAAGGACACCTTGGCTCCTTCATCAGTTTGGCTATTATGTACATTGCTGCTATGAACATTGGGATAGAGGTGCCCCTTCTTTTCATTACTCTGTGTCTATGCGGTAGATACCCAGTAGTGCAGTTGGTGGGTCATAGGATAGCTCTGTGTTTAACGTCGTGAGGAACCTCCATATTGTTTTCAAAAGTGGCTATACCAGCTTGAATCCTCACGAGTAGTGTAAGATGGTTACGCTTTCTCCACATCCTCTCTGACTTTTTTTTATTTCCTGTCTTGTTAATTTTTTTCAAGATTTTATTGATTTATTCCACAGAGATAGAGATAGACAGCGAGAGAGGGAACACAAGCAGGGGGAGTGGGAGAGGAAGAAGCAGGCTCATAACGGAGGAGCCTGATGTGGGGCTCAATCCCATAATGCCAGGATCACGCCCTTAGCCGAAGACAGACGCTTAACCACTGTGCCACCCAGGTGCCGCCTGCCTTGTTAATTTTAACCATTCTAACTGGTGTATGGTGGTATCTCATTGTCGTTTTGATTTGTATTTGCCTGATGGCAAGTGATGTGGAGCATTTTTTCATGTGTCTGTTGGCCATTTGTATGTCTTCTCTGGAGAAGTATCTCTTTGTGTCTTCTGCCCATTTTTTGGGTGTCGAGTTTGAGGCGTTCTTTATAGATCTTGGATACCAGCCCTTTATCTGTAATATTATTTGCAGATATCTTCTTCGATTCCATAGGATGCCTTTTTGTTTTTTTGATCATTTGCTTTGCCGAGCAGAAGTTTTTATCCTGATGAAGTGCCAATAGTTCATTTTTGCTTTTATTTCCTTTGCCTTTAGAGACATGGCTTGCAAGAAGTTGTTGTGTCCAAGGTTGAAGAGTTCTTTTGATTTTGATATGAGACAGGAATCCATTATCTTTCTTTCTTAATTTTATTGGAGTCCTCTGTCTTTCTTGGTGAGTCTAGCTAAGTTTGTCAGTTTTGTTTATCTTTCCAAAAAAGGCAGCTCTCATTTTCATTTTTTTTTGTCCTTTTAGTCTCCGTTGGATTTATTAATGCATTCCTTTTTGTTATTTCCTTATTTCTACTAATTTGTGGCTTTGTTTGTACTTTTTTTTTTCTAATTCTTTACCACATAAATCAGGTTGTTTATTGGAGAGCATTCTCATGGATTGATGAAGACATGAATTTCTATGAATGTCCCCCATAAAGCTACTTTTGCTGCATCCCATAAGTTTTTGTAAGTTGTCTTTTTCATCAGTGTCAAGGTACTTCTAAAATTTTTTTGATTTCTTCTTTGACTGTTGGTTGTTCAGTAGCATGTTGTTAAATCTCCACACATTTATTTAAGATTATTTAAGTATCTGACAGAGAGTGAGACAGCGAGAGAGGGAATGCAAGCAGGGTGGTGGGAGAGGGAGAAGTGGGCTTCCCACTGAGTAAGGAGCCTGATTCGGGGCTAGATCCCAGGATCCTGGAATCACGACCTGAGCTGAAAGCAGATCCTTAACGACTGAGCCACCCAGGCCCCCCAATCTCCACCTATTTTTGACTGTCCCATTTTTTTCTTGAGACTGATTTCTAGTTTCATATCATTGTGGTTGGACAAGATTTGAAGCAGAAGGTGAAAAGAGCATTCAGATGAAAGGTTTGTTTCCTGGAGGGTTTTCTGAGGGCAGACCATGAGTTCAGTGGGGATGGAGGAAGGTTTTGTGAGACGGGGGGTGGGGTTAACCCTCGTTAGAATTACTGACTACTACCATGCAGGCTGTGTGCTACCGTTCACACCGTAGTCCTGATGGACTGGTACTTCATTAGAAATATTTTCTAGGAGGTGTAGGCATAGTCTTCACTAAAAGAAAGGTGCCATGTGGGTTCATGGCATGACCCCAGGTCAGCAACCAGGATGTTTGGTATTGTGGGGGATCAGAACCAGGCTTTCTGTGGGAAGTGACAGAAATAGGGTATGGTGAGCTCCATGACCATAGGTGAGGTCCCTAGTGACCCACTGGGTGTTGGGTTCTGTGGATCTGTCTCATCAGGTGCTGTGGAATTCAGGGACACCCTCCTGTCTGTGGATTTGTGTGGAGACAGGTAGACATCAGTGTCTGGCCAGGCACGAGGGTCACACTGGACCACCACCAGAGGTGCAGCGTGCGTGGGAGCCACTGCTTGGTTTCCACGAAAGCTGACCAGGGTCTGTGACCGTGATTCCTAGCAGCTGCAAGGGGAGAGGAGGCCGGGGGTGGTGCACACTTCCTAGAGTTGTGGTCAGGACTAGTCTGGAGCCCACTGAAGTCAGCCACACTGGGCACAGAAGGCACCCAGTCAGTGTAGCTGTGGGCACTGCTCCCATGGCACTTTCAGGCCGGCTCCATGCTGCCACCTCCTGCATTTCATCATCATCTTCAAGGTCATGTGCCTCTGCTCTTGCCCCATGGCCTCCGGGGTATTGTCCGTCCTCCATCTGGCCCTCGTCCCTGGTGCCCTGTGCAGTCCAATGCCAGGGTACCCGTCTTGAGACAAATATCTGGCCCTGATGGAACACTTCCATGGATCTCGTGTAATGTGAGGGTGATGCCCTGCACTGGAAGGGGGCTACAGGTCCCCAGTCAGGAGAGCCATGTCTCCCTTTTCAGCATGGCCTGCCCGCCCCTAAGTCTTCTTAGGGAAGCTCTCCCCACTTCATGAGATGACAGCCCTGAACTTAAAAATGAATGTCATTTTACATATCTCTATGCCTTAGTTCATCCATGGCATGTCTTTCAACCCCGTCAGTGGGTTTTTTTTAGAAGTTCTGAAGGGCTGTCTGCTCAAGGAGGGGATGACCTGGGTGGGGCAGCTTTCCCTCTCATCTCCCTCAGCATGTCTCTGAGCCCTGGGGCCAGCTGTCCCACTGAGGATTGAGGGACACGAGCCAGCCCTTCCTGAGCCCAGGCTGTGTCAGCTCATAGACTGATGCGTGTCAGAGTGGTGGGTAGCTGGCATGGGCCAGAGGCAGGCAGTGTCTCCTTCTCATTCCTTCCCTCCCTTCCTCCCAGAGGTAGCTCAGAGCAGCCTTCAACCCCTGCATCTCCAGATCCCTTGACCTGTGCCTCCTGTGTTCAGCTGGTGACCTTGGAGTTTCGCATGGATTCTACCTCACGTACCCTCTCCCGTAGCAATTCCTGGATCAGGGGAGGGGTCGGACCCTTGTCTGCTTTTGGTCTTCTTCCTGTCCAGCACCAAGCCCACCCACCTTTGCATCTTCCATGTATGTGCTTGGAAGCAAGCCCATCCACAGGGAACCTATTAGCCAAATGGATCCAGGCAATGAACATTGAAGTAGAGATCCAGGATCCATAATAAACCTGCTCTGAAACCTGTCCCAAAGTCTGTGAGTCTCTCACACTGAAACAAAAACAATAATAGCTTTCTGGACTGTGAAGTGACATGTGTCTCTACTTCCAATCTTGAATGCATTGGTGCTGAGCCTGGACTGAAAAGGACCATGGCTCCCATGGGCTGGGATCCACGGTAAGAACTCAGTGAAATCTGAATTTGATTCATGTAGTGAATAATTATTGTAGAGCGAATCCTCCCAAGTAGGGCTTATGCACAGTGCACAGGAAAAGCTTTTTCAAAGAGGTTTCTGAAAGAAAAAATCTTTTTTAGAAATTTATTTTAATTCCAGTAGAGCTAACATACAGTGTTACATTCGTTTCAGGTGTACAATAGAGTGATTCAGTAATTCTATAAATTACTCAGTGGTCATCAAGAAAAGTGTCCTCTTAATCCCCTTCACCTATTCCACTCAACCCTCTATCCACCTCCTCTTGTAACCATCCGTTTGTTCTCTATTGTTAAGAGTTTGTATTTTGGTGTGTCTCCTTTTTCTCTTTTAGTTATTTATTTTTGTTTGTTGCTTAAATTCCCTATTAGAGTGACATCTTATGGGATTTGTCTTTCTCTGAATGCCTGATTTTAGTTAGGATAATACTCTCTAGCTCCATTCACGTGGCTGCAAATGGAAGGTTTCATTCTTTTTCAAGCCGAGTAATACTCCATTGTGTGTGTGTATGTGTGTGTGTGTGTGTGTGCACGTGCGTGTGTGTGAATACACATCTAATATCTCATTTGTCAATTTTTCTACAGACACTTGGGTTGCTTCCATATTGTGATATTCTAAATAATGGTGCAAGGAACATAGGGGTGCACGTATCCTTTTACGTTACTGTTTTCCTATTCTTTGGGTAAATACGAGTAGTGTGATTGTTGGATCGTAGGGTAGTTTTATATTTAATTTTTTCAATAACCTTCATACTGTTTTCCACGGTGGCCACCACAATTTGCATTCCCACCCACAGTTCACGAGGATTCCCCTTTATCCACATCCTCTCAACACCTGTTCTTTGTTGTGCTTTTGATGTTAGCCATTCTGACAGGTTTGAGGTATTACCTCATTGTCCTTTGGATTCACATTTTCCTGATGATGGGTGATGGTGAACATCTTTTCACGGGACTGTTGGCCATTTGTATTTCTTCTTTGGAGAAATGTCTGTCCATGTCTTCTGCCTATTTTTTAACTGGATTATTTGTTTTTTGGGGGTCGAGTAGTATCAGTTGTATATGTTTTGGACACTATCCCTTTATTGCATATGATCTTTGCAAATATCATCTCCCTTTGAGTAAGTTGTCTTACTATTTTTACGTTTTCATTGTTCTTCTGCCATGTGGAAACTTTATTTTGCTGTATTCCCAATAGTTTATTTTTGCTTTCATTTCCTTTGCCTCAGGACACAGTCTAGAAAAACGTTAATATGGTCCATGTCAAGAAGTTACTGTCTTCCCTCCTGTAGGATTTTTATGGATTCAGGTCTCATATTGAGGTCTTGAAACTGTTTTGTGTTTGTCTGTATTGTGTAAGAAAGCAGTCTAATTTCATTCTTTTGTGCGTAGCTGTCTAGTTTTCCCAACAAAATTTGTTGTAGAGACTGTCCTTTTCCCTTTTGATATCGTTGCTTGCTTTGTGGAAGATTCATGGACCACATAATTATGGGTTTCTGTTTGAACTTGTATCCTGTTCCTTTGGTCGCTGTGTCTATTTTTGTGCCATACTCTCTTGTTAGGATGACTGCAGCTTTATAGTATAACCTGAAATCTGAAATTGTGAGTCCTCCAGCTTTGTTTTTCTTTTCCACATTGCACTGGCTGTTCGGAATCTTTAGTGGTTCCATACAAATGTTTAGGATTGTTTATTCAAGGTCTTTTGTTCTTTAATTTAAATTCAATTAGCCAACTTACAGTACATCATTAGTTTCAGATGTAGTCTTCAATCAATTTTCAGTTGTGTGTAACACCCAGTGCTCATTGTATCATGTGACCTCCTTAATGCTACTCACCCAGTTACCCCCCCAAACTTCTCCTCCAGCAATCATCAGTTTCTTGTGATAGTTAAGAGTCCATCATGGGTTTTCTCCCTCTCTGATGACTTCCCATTCTATTTTCCCTTCCTTCCCCTATGGTCACCTTCCTTGTTTCTGATATTCCACATAGGAGTGAAAGCATATGATCATTGTCTTTCTTTCATTGACTTATTCCACTCATCATAATACCCTCCAGCTCCACCCAGGTAGGTGTGATGGTAAGTATTCATCCTTTCTGATGGCTGAGTAATATTCCACTATAGATATGATCCACATCTTCTTTATCCATTCATCTATCCATGGTCATCTGCACTCCTTCTGCAGCTTGTCTATTATGGATATTGCTGCTATGAACACTGTGGTGCATGTGTCCCATCTTCACTACCTCTGTATCTTTGGGGTAAATACCCAGTAGTGCAATTGCTGGGACATAGGGTAGCTTTATTATAACTTCTTGAAGAAACTCTGTACCATTTTCAAGAGTGGCTGTACTGGACTGCATTTGTACTGGGGTGTAAGAGTGTTCCCATTTCTCCACATCCTCTCCAACATGTATAGTTTCATGTCTTCTTATTTTTAGATATTCGGCCTCGTGTGGTAGGGCATCTATAGGGGTTTAGATTTCCATTTCCCTGAAGCCAAGTGATATGAAGCATTTATGCATGTATCTTTTGGTCACCAGTACGTCGTCATCAGTGAAGTGACTTCCCATTTTAATCCATCTCAAGACCTAAAGCTGGGTAAGGCACTGAAGCTGGATGGTGCCATCGGTTGGAAGTGTGGAGAATTTCAAAAGATCTCCTTGGAGAGCAAGTTTAAAGGTCAGTTTGAAGCTACTAATTGGATCCGGGGAGATCTCTGAAAGTGGGGGTTGCCTGCGATGGGCTGAGGAGGGCCCTCCGATTTTCCTATGAATCCTTGCTGCAGCCCCAAATGACAGTTTCCTGCTGTGGGGCAGGCTGAGTCCTCTAGTCGTGCAGAGGTGAGCCCAATGCCTGGTGCCTTGGAGGCAGGCAAACAGGGAGGGACCCTCAGCAGAAGACCCAGGGTTAGGTTAGGCCTCAAGAGACAGCAGGTCCAAACTGCCCAGTGCTCAGAGAACTCCCAGGCCGACTGAGATGAGGGCACAAGCGTGGGTGAGTGTGAGCCTGAGGTTTCATCCGGAATGGCCCACAAATGTCGGGGTTCACCAGAAGGGGCTCTCAGGGGTGCCCCAATTCTCTTGCCCTGAATGCTCTGTTGTGCCCCAAAACGGTACAGTTTCCTGTGGGCTGCAGGATGAGTCCTACAGTGGGGCTTGTGTGTCCCCAATCCCCCGGAGTAGGGTGCCAGGACCCTGGGGAGGGGCCCCTCTGTGGCTAACCTAGTGTAAGGTTTAGGGTCCAGGAGCCCGGCAAGGACAATCTGCAGGCTGTGCAGCGAGCTCTGTGGAGGGCTGAGAGGAGGCCATGGGGGATGGTGAACATAGGCCTCAGGGTTGGGGCACGGGGGGCTGCCAAAAGTGGGGACAGGCCCTGGGGGCCTCCCCATGTTCTCATGCCCTGTAGGCTCCGTAGAGCCCCAAGGGGCACAGTTTCCTTTCCGGTGGCAAGCTGAGTCCTGCTGTGTGGTACAGGTACCCCAATTCCCTGGGGCTGTGGTGTAAGGCTCCTGGGAGTCCCCCACACCCGCGGCCGACCTAGGGCTAGGGTTAGGCCCCAGGAGCCCGGCAGGCCCGATCTGCTGGCTGTATGGCGAGCTACATGGGCTGAGGTGAGGGTGCAGGGAGGGTGAGCGTGGGCTTCAGGGTTGGGTTGCGGGAGGCCACCGACGTTCGCTGGTGGCTCAGGAGGGCCCTCCTGGTTCTCCCACCCTGAACGCTCTATGGCCTCCCAAGGCGCACGGTTTCCTGCGGGGTGGCAGACTGAGTCCTGCTGTGGGGCTCAGGTGTCCCGAATCCCCGCGGCTCTGGCTCCAGGCTCCTGGGGAGGGGCCCCTCCACAGATGAACTAGGGTTAGGGTTGGGGCCCAGGAACCCCGCAGGCCAGATCTGCCCGCTATGTGGCGAGCACTGCCGCGGGCTGAGGTGAGGGTGTGGGGTGGGGTGAGCATGGGCTTCAAGCTTGGGTTTAGGGATCGCTGAAGTTCGCAGGGGACTCTGGGGGCCCTCCTGGTTCTCCCGCCCTGAATGCTCTACAGCCTCCCAAGGAGCACGGTTTCCTGTGGGCTGGCAGGCTTTATCCTGCAGTGGGGCTCAGGTGTCCCCAGTCCCTGGGGCTGTGGCACCGGGCCCCAGGGGAGGGGCCCTACCCAGCCGACCTAGGGTCAGGTCTAGGCCCCAGGAACCCGGCAGGCCTGATCTGCCAGCTCTGTGACGAGCTCGGTGGCAAGCTGAAGGGAAGGCGTGGGGCGGGATGAGCGTGGGCCTCAGGGTTGGGGTGTAGGGGGCCGCCGAGGATCGCTGGGGTCTCAGAGGGGCCCTACCAGTTCTCCTGAACGGGATGCTCTGCGGCGCCCCAAGGGGCATGGTTTCCTGAGGGGTGGCAGGCTGAGTCCCGTGGTGTGTTCCAGGGGTACCCAATCCCCGGGGTTAAGGTACGGATTAGGGTACGGGTTAAGGTTAGAGTATGGATTATGGTTAGGGTATGGGAGAGGGTAGGGTTTAGGGTTAGGGTAAGGAGAGGGTATGGGTTAGGTTTGGGTTTAGGGGTTACAAGTTAGACGTTATGGGTTAGTGTACAGATTAGGGTTCAGGGTACGGGTTAGGGTTTAGGGTTTGGGTTTAGGGTTAGGGTTAGGGTTGGAGTAGGGGTTAGGTTTAGGGTACGGATTAGGGTTAGGGTACTGGTTAGGGTACGCATTAGGGTACGGTTATGGTTAGTGTTGGCATTTGGATTAGGGTACGGTTTAGGGTACGGGTTAGGGTACGGGTTAGGGTTAGGGTACAGTTTAGGGTTATGGTACAGGCCAGGTTACGGTTTAGGGTTAGGGTTAGGGTACGGGTTAGGGAATGGGTTAGGGATAGGGATAGGGTATGGTTTAGGGTTAGGGTATGGGTGTGGGTACGGGTTAGGGTACAGGTTAGGGTTAGGTATGGGTTAGGGTATGGGTTAGGGTCCGGGTTAGGGATAGGGTACAGGTTAGGGTATGGGTTAAGGTTAAGGTAAGGGTACTGGTTAGGGTTAGGGTACGGGTTACGGTTTAGGGTTTAGGTTTACGGTTAGGGTATGGGTTAGGTTTAGGGTACGGGTACGGTTAAGGTACGGGTATGGTACGAGTTAGGGTATGGGTTATGGTCAGGGTTCAGGGTTAAGGTTAGGGTATGGGTTAGGGTACTTGTTAGGGTTAAGGTTAAGTTTAGGGTACGGTTTAAGTTATGGGTTAGGGTACAGTTTAGGGTTAGGGTTAGGGTACAGGTTTGGGTACGCGTTAGAGTACGTGTTAGGGTTAGGGTACAGGTTAGGGTTCGGGTTAGGGTATGGGTTAAAGTTAGGGTTAGAGTATGGGTTAGGGTTAGGTTACTGGTTAGGGGTAGGGTTAGCTGAAGGGGTAGGGTTAGGGGTAGGGTTAGGGTTATGATAGGGGTCGGGGTATGGTTAGGGTTTAGGGTTAGGGTTTGGGGTTTGGCTTAGTGGTTAAGGTAAGGGTTTAGTGTTTAGGGTTTCGGGTTTAGGGTTAGGGGTTAGGATTTAGGGTTTAGTGTTAATGTAGGGTTTAGGGTTTAAGGATTAGGGTTTAGGGTTAGGTTTAGGTTAGGGTCAGGGTTAGGGTAAGGGTTAGGGGTTAGTGTTAGGGTTAGGGTGAGGGTTAGGGGTTAAGGTTTAGGGTTTAAGGTTAGGGGTTAGGGTTTAGGGTTAGACCCCAGTAGGCCAGCAGTACCGATGCAACGGCTGTGCGGCGATCGGAGGAGTGGGCCAATGTGAAGGCGCTGGTGAGCGGCAGCATGGGCCCAACCATTTTGGTGCAGGAGGGCCTTCGAAAGTCGCCGGGGCCTCGGAGTGCCTTGCCCGTTCTCCCGCTCTGAATGACTAGCGGGGCCCCTAGCGGCTCGGGTGGCTGAAGGGCAACAGGGTGAGTCCGGCACATGGGCTTGTGGTCCCCATCCTCGGCGTTGCGGAGCCACGCCACTCGGGAAGTGCCTCTCGGGGGCTGACCTACACTTAGGGTTAGTCCCCAGGAGGCCGGCAGGCCCGATACACCACATGTGCGGTGATTGGAGCGGTGGGCCGAGGTGAGGGTGCTGGTGAACATGAGCCTGGGCCGAAGCGTTTTGGTTCCGGGCACCTTCGAAGGTTGGAGGGAGTTCGGAGGGCCCTGCCAGTTCTCCAACACTGAATGAATGGTGGTGCCCCTAGCGGCACGTTTAGGAAGGGACCCTCAGGGGCCGTCCTAGGGTGTAGGGTTAGCGCCCAGTAGGCCGGCAGGCCAGATCTGCCAGCTGTGCGAAGGGCAGAGGTGTGGGCCGAGTTGAGGGCGATGGCGAGCGGGAGCATGGGCCCCAGGGTTTTGGCGCCCTGGGCCTTGCAATGTTGCCATGGCTCGGAGGGCCCTGCCCTTTCTCCTGCCCTGAATAACCAGCGGCGCCCCTAGTGGCTCCGTTGGCGGTGGGGCAGCAGGGTGAGTCCTGCACTGTGGCTTGGGGATCCCCAATCCCCGGCGTTGCGGGGGCAGGCCCCTTGGGAGGAGCTCCTCGTGGGCTGACCTAGGGTTAGAGTTAGCCCCCAGGAGGCTGGCAGGCCCAATCCTCTGGCTGGGCGGTGAGAGGTGGGCGGGCAGAGGTAAAGGCGCTGCTGAGCGGGAGCGAGGGCCCCTGCATTTTGGCGTGGGAGGCTTCAAATGTCGCTGGTTTCTCCAGGGCCCTGTCGTTCTCCCGCCCTGAATGACCGGCGGCACCCCTAGCGGCCCGGGTGGGGGCATTGAGGCAGGGTGATTCTGGCTCTGGGGCTTGGGGTTCCCGATCCCCAGTGTAGCAGCAGCAGGACCCTTGGGAGGGGCCCCTGAGGGGCCGACCTAGGATTAGGGTTAAGACCCAGGAGGCCGGCAGGCCCAATCCGCCCGCTGGGCTGAGAGCTGAGGGGCAAGCCAAGGTGAGGGCGTGGGGAGTGGGAGCGTGGGCACCAGCGTTTTGGACCAGGGAGCCCTTGAATGTCACCGGGGGCTCGGAAGGCCCTGCCCCTTCTCTCGCCCTGAATGACCTGCGGCGTCCCTAGCGGCCCGGGTGGTGACAGTGCGGCAGGGTGAGTCTGGATCTGGGGCTCTGAGTCACCAAACCCCAGCGTTACAGAACCAGGCCCCTTGGGATGTCCCCCATGGGGCCGACCTAGGGTTTTGGTTAGCCCCCAGGAGCCCGGCAGGCCTTATCCACCAGCTCTGCAGCAACCAGAGGGGCAGGCCAAGGGGAGGGCGCTGGTGAGCAGGAGCGTGGGAGCCACCTTTTTGCGCAAGGGTGCTTTGAAGGTCGCAGGGGAAACGGAGCACCCTGCCACTTCTCCCACACTGAATGACCCGTGGCTCCCCTAGCGGCCTGGGTGGTGGCGCGGCAGCAGGTGAGTCCGGCGCTGGGTCTCAGGGGTCCCCAATCCACTGTGTTGCGGCGCCAGGCCCCTTGGGAGGGGCCCCTCGGGGGCTGACCTAGGTTAGGGTCAGCCCCCAGGACGCCAGCAGGCTCAATCCGCCAGCTGTGTGGCGAATGGAGTGGTGGGTCGAGGTGAGGTCTCTGTCGAGAGGGAGCTTGGGCCCAAGCATTTTGGCTCCGGGGGCCTTTTAATGTTTCCGGGGACTCGGCGGGCCATGCCCATTCTCCTCCCTGAGTGACCGGCAGTGCCCCTAGCTGCCCAGGTGGCAGCGGGGCGGCAGGGTGAGTCAGGCGCTGCGGCTCGGGTATCCCCAATCCCCGGTGTTGCAGCGCCAGGCCCCTTGGGAGGGGCCCCTCGGGGGCCAACCTAGGGTTAGGTTTAGCCCCTAGGAGGCCGGCAGGCCCTATTCGCCAGCTGTGTGGAGACTGGAGTGTCGGACCGAGGTGAGGGCGCTGGTGAGCGGGAGCGTGGGCTCGGGTGTTTTGGCGCGGGGGGCTTTTGAAGGTCGCAGTGTCTCGGAGGGCCCTGCCTGTTCTCCCGCCCTGAATGAACGGCAGCACCCCAAGCCCCCGGGTGGCAGCTGGGTGGCAGGGTGAGTCAGGTGCTGAGGCTCAGGATCCCCAATCTCCGGCGTTGGAGCGCCAGGCCCCTTGGGATGGGCCCCTCGGTGGTCAATCTAGGGTTACGGTTAGCCCCCAGAAGGCCAGTGGTCCCGATCAGCGGCTGTGCAACACGCGAAGGGTTGGGCCGAGGTGAGGGCGCTGGCGAGCCTTAGCATGAGCCCAAGCCAAGCACGGGGGGCCTTTGAATGTCAGCGGGTGCTCGGAGGGCCCTAACCATTTTCTTGCTCTGATTGAACGGTGGGCCCCTAGCGGCTCGGGTGGCTGAAGGGAAGCAGGGTGAGTCTGGCACTTGGGCTCGGTGTCCCCATCCCCAGCGTTGCGATGCCAGGCCCCTTGGGAAGGGCCCCAGGGGTGCCGACCTATGGTTAGGGTTAGCCCCCAGGAGTCCGGCAGGTCCGATACACCACCTGTGCGTCGAGCGGCGAGTTGGGCCGAGGTGAGGGTGCTGGTGAACATGAGCCTGAGCCCAAGTGTTTTCGTTTGGGGCGCCTTCGAAGATCAGCAGTTTTCGGAGGGCCCAGCCCGTTCTCCCACCCTGAATGAACGGTGGCATCCCTAGCGGTCCGGGTGGGGCGGGGCGGCAGGGTGTAACTGACGATGGGGTTGGGGGTCCCCAATCCCCAGCATTGGGCCGCCAGGCCCCTTAGGAGGGGCCCTTCGGGGGCCAACCTAGAGTTAGGGTTAGCCCCTAGGTGGCCAGCAGGCCCTATTCGCCAGCTGTGTGGAGAGCGGAGTGGCGGACCCAGGTGAGGGCGCTGGTGAGCGGGAGCGTGGGACCTAGCATTTTGGTGCGGGTTGCCTTTGAAGGTCGCAGGGGACTGGAGGGCCCTGCCCATTCTACCACTCTGAATGAGGACGGCGCCCCTAGTGGGCCGGGTCGCGGCAGGGCGGCAGGGTGAGTCTGGCGCTGGTGCTCGGGGGTCCCCAATCCCTGTCGTGGTGGCGCCAGACCCCTGGGAGGGGCCCCTCGACATCCAACCTACTGTTAGTCCCCAGGAGGCCGGCAGGCCCGATCCAGCGGTTGTGCGGCTTGTGGAGGGGCTGGCCGAGGTGAGGGCGCTGGTGAGCGGAAGCGTGGGCCAAAGCATTTTGGCGTGGGAGGACTTCAAATGTCACCGGAGGCTCGGAGGGCCCTGCCCATTCTCCAACCCAGATGACCGGCGGCGCCTCTAGCGGCCCGGGTGGTGGCGGGGCATCAGGGTGCGTCCGGCAGGTTGCTTTGGGGGTGCCCAATCCCCCGCATGGTGGCGCCAGGCCCCTTGGGATGGGCCCCTCAGGAGCCAAGCTAGGGTTATGGTTAGCTCCAGGCGGCCGGCAGGCCCGATCCACCGGCTGTGCGGCGAGCAGAGGGGCAGGCCGAGGTGGGGTCGCTGGGGAGTGGGAGCGTGGGCCCAAGCGTTTTAGTGTGGGGGGCCTTCAAAAGTCGGCGGGGGCTTGGAGGGCCCTGCCCGTTCTCCTGCCCTGAATAACCGGCGGCGCCCCTAGCACCCCAGGTTGCGGTGGGGCGGCCGTATGAGTCCGGCGCTGGGGCTCGGGGGTCCCCAATCCCAGGCCTTGCAGCTCCAGGCTCCTTGGGAGGGGCCCATCGGGGGCCGACCTAGGTTTAGGGTTAGCCCCCAGGAAGCTGGCAGGCCTGATCCGCCGGCTGTGTAGCCAGCAGAGGGGCAGGCCGAGGTGAGGGCGCTGTCGAGCGGGAGCCCGGGCCCAAGCATTTTGGCGTGGGGGCATTCGAAAGTCACTGGGGGTTAAGAGCGCACTTCCCGTTCTACCTCGCTGAAAGCCCAACGGCGTACCTAGCGGCTCGGGTTGCGGAGGGGCGGCAGGGTGAGTACGGTGCTGGGGCTCGGGGATCCCTAATCCCCGGCATTGCAGCACCAGACCCCTTGGGAGGGGCCCCTCGGGGGCTGACATAGGGTTTGGGTTAGCCTCCAGGAGGCCGGCAGGCCCAATCCACCAGTTGTGCGGCGAACGGAGGGTCAGGCGGAGGTGAGGCCACTGGCGAGCGGGAGCATGGGCCCAGGTGTTTTGGCGTGGGGGTCCTTCAAAGGTCGCCGGAGGCTCAGAGGGCCCTGCACGTTCTTCCGCCCTGAATGACCGGCGGCTACCCTAGCGGCCCGGGTAGAGGACGGGCGGTATGGTGAGTCAGGCGCTGGGGCTCGGTGTCCCCAACCCTCGGCGTTGGGGCGCCAGGCCACTTCGGAAGGGCTCTAGGGGGCCGACCGAGCATTACTGTTAGCCCCCAGGAGGCCGGCAGACCCGATCTCCCAGCTGTGTGGCGAGCAGAGGGGCGGGCCATGGTGAGGGCGCTGTTGAGTGGAATCGTGGGCCCAAGAGTTTTGGCGTGGGGGGCATTCAAAAGTCGCTGGGGGCTCAGAGTGCCCTTCCCGTTGTACCGCGCTGAATGCCTGACGGCGCACCTAGCGGTGCGGGTTGCAGAGGGGCGGCAGGGTGAGTCCAGTGCTGGGGCTCGGGGGTCCCCAATCCCAGGCGTTGCGGATCCAGGGCCCTTGGGATGGGCCACTCTGGGGCCAACCAAGGGTTATTGTTAGCCCCCAGGAGGCCAGTAGGCCCAATCCGCCGGCTGTGCGGCAAGTGGAGGTGTGGGCCCAGGTGAGGGCGGTTGAGAGCAAGAGCGTGGGCTCAAGCGTTTTGGCACGGGGGGCCTTAAAAATCATCGGGGGTTCAGCGGGCCCTTCCTGTTCTCCCACCCTGAATGACCAGCGGCACCCCTAGCAGCCTGGGTGGTGGCGTGGCGGCAGGATGAGACTGGCAATGGGGCTCGGGGGTCCCCATTCCCTGGCATTGCGGCACCAGGCCGCTTGGAGGGGCCCCTTGGGTGCCGAGCTTGGGTTAGGGTTAGCCCCCAGGAGGCTGGCAGGCCTGATCGGCCAGGTGTGCGGCGAGTGAAGTGGCGTGCAGAGGTGATGGCACTGGCGAGCGGGAGCGTGGGCCTAAGCGTTTTGGCGCTGGGGGCATTTGAAAGTCGCCGGGGGCCCAGAGCGCCCTACAGGTTCTCCCACCCTGAATGACCGGTGGCGCCCCTAGGGGCCGGTAGGGGAGGGGCAGTAGAGTGAGTCCAGCGCTAGGGCTCGGGGGTCCCCAATCCCCGGCATTGTGGCACCAGGCCTTTGGAAGGGACCCCTCGGGGTCCGACCTAGGGTTAGGGTTAGCCCCCAGGAAGCAGGCCGGCCCGATCCGCTAGCTTTCGGCAAGCGGAAGGGCGGCCTGAGAAGAGGGCGCTGACAAACAGGAGCGTGACCCCAAGCGTTTTGGTGCGGGGGGCCTTCGAATGTCGCCGGGGGCTCGGAAGCCCCTGCCCGTTCTCCCGCCCTGAATGACCGTGGCGCCCCTAGCGGTCCGGGTGGCGGCGGGAAGGCAGGGTGAGTCCCACGCAGGGGCTTGGGTGTCCTCAATCCCCGGCGTTGTGGCGCTAGGCCCCTTGAAAGGGGCCCCTCGGGGGGGACCTGGGTGTAGGGTTAGCCCCAGGAGGCCGGCAGGCCCAATCCGCAGGCTGTGTGGCATACGGTGGGGCAGGCCGAGGTGAGGCCGCTGGCGAGTGGGAGCATGGCTCCAAGCATTTTGCAAAGTGGGCCTTCGAAGGTCGTCGAAGTCTCGGAGGGCCCTGCCCGTTCTACTGCCCTGTATAACCGGGGGCACCCCTAGCACCCTGGGTGGCGGTGGGGCAGCCGGGTGAGTCCAGTGCTGGAGCTTGGGGGTCCCCAATCCCAGGCGTTGCTGCTCCAGGCCCCTTGGGATGGGCCCCTCAAGGACCGACCTAGGGTTATGGTTAGTTCCAGGTGGCCGGCAGGCCCGATCCGCCGGCTGTGTGGCGAGCGGAGGGGCGGGCCAAGTTGAGGGCGCTGGCGAGCTGGAGCGAGAGCCCAAGCGTTTTGGCGCGGTGGGCCTTCGAAGGTCACCGGGGGCTCGGAGGGCCATTCCCGTTCTCCCATCCTGAATGAGGACGGCGCCCCTATCGGGCCGGGTCGTGGCGGGGCAGCAGGGTGAATCAGGCGCTGGTGCTCGGGGGTCCCCAATCCCCAGCGTGGCGGTGCCAGGCCCCTTGGGAGAGGCCCCTTGGGCGCCAAAGTAGGGTTTGGGTTAGCCCCAGGAGGCCGGCAGGCGTACGGAGGTGCTGGCCGAGGTGAGGACGCTGACGAGGGGGAGCGTGGGCCCAAGAGTTTTCGCTCGTGGGCCTTCGATGTTCGCTGGGGGCTCGGAGGGCACTGCACGTTCTCCCGCACTGAATGACCGGCGGCACCCCTAGCGGCCAGGGTGGCGGTGGGGCTGCAGGGTGATTCCAGCGCTGGGGTCGGGGGTCCCCAAACCCCGGCGTGTTTTGCGCCACTCACCTTGGGAGGGGCCTTCGTGGGCCGACCTAGTGTTAGGGTTAGACCAAAGGAGGTCGGCAGGCCCGATCTGCCAGGTGTGCAGTGAGTGGAGTGGCGGGCCGAGGTGAGGGCGCTGGCGACAGGGTTCGTGGGCCCAAGTGTTTTGGCGCTGGGGGCCTTCGAAGGTCACCAGGAGCTCTGAGGCCCTGCCCGCTCTACCGGCCTGAATGACCGGCGGCGTCCCTAGGGGCCCGGGTGGTGGCAGGGCGGCAGGGTGCGTCCGGCGCTGGGGCTCGAGAGTCCCCAATCCCTGGCGTGGCAACGCCAGGCCCCTTTGGAGGGGCCCTCAGGGACCGACCTAGGGTTAGGGTTAGCCCCGAGGAGGCCGGCAGGCCCGATCTCCCAACTGTGTGGGGAGTGGAGAGGTGGGCCGAGGTGAGGGTGCAGGGGAGCGGGTATGTGGGCCCAAGCATTTTGGGGCTAGGGCCTTCGATGGTCGCCGGGGGCTCGGAGGGCCCTGCACATTCTCCCGCCATGAAGGACCAGCGACGCCCCTAGCTCCCTGGGTGGCAGCGGGGTGGCAGGGTCAGTCCGGCACTCGTGCTTGGGTTTCCCCAATCCCCAGCGTTGCGGTGCCAGGCCCCTTGGGAGGGGCCCCTCGGGGACTGTCCTAGGGTTAGGTTAACCCCCAGGAGGCCAGCAGTTCCTCTCCGCCGACTGTGCAGTGAGCAGAGGGATTGACCGTGGTAGGGCGCAGTCGAGCGGTAGCGTGGTACCTAGCGTTTTGGTGTGGGGGGCCTTCTTATTTCACCGGAGGCTCGGAGGGCCCTGCCGGTTATCCCGCCCTGAATGCCCGGCGGCGCCCCTAGCGGCCCATGTGGCGGCGGGGCGGCAGGGTAAGTCCAGCGCTGCTCCTCGGGGGTTTCCAACACCCAGCATTGTGGCGCCAGGCCACTTGGGATGGGGCCCTAGGAGACCTACCTAGGGTTAGTGTTAGCCCCCAGGAGGCTGGGAGGCCCGATCTGCTGGCTGTGCAGCGTGCGGAAGGGCGGGCCGAGGTGAGGGCACTGGAGAGTGGAAGCGTGGGCCCAAGCGTTTTGGCGAGGGAACCCTTCGAAAGTTGCCGCGGCTCGGAGGGCACTGCCCATTCTCCCGCTCTGAATGACCGGCAGCACCCCTAGCAGCCCTGGGGGCAGCGTAGCGGCAGTGTGAGTCTGGTGCTGGGGCTCCGGGGTCCCAAATCCCCGTCGTTGCGGAGCCAGGCCCCTTGGGATGGGCCCCTAGCGGGCCTACCTAGGGTTAGTGTTAGCCCCCAGGAGGCTGGGAGGCTTGATCCGCAGGCTGTGCAGCAAGTGGAGGGGTGGGCCGAGGTGAGGGCACTGGTTAACGGAAGTGTTGGCCCAAGCGTTTTGCCTGGGGGGGCTTTCGAAGGTTGCCGGGGGCTCGGAGGGCCCTGCCCGTTCTCCCGCCTTAAATGACCATAGGGGCCCCTTGTTGCCCCGGTGGCAGTGGAGCAGCAAAGTGAGTCTGGCGCTGAGGCTCGGGGGTCACCAATCCCCAGCGTTGCGGCCCCAGGCCCCTTGAGAGGGCCCCCTCGGGTGCCGACCTAGGGTTAGGGTTACCCCCAGGAGGCCAGTAGGCCCAATCTGCTGGCTGTGCGGTGAGCGGAGGGGCAGGTTGAGATGAGGGCGTTGGCGTGCGGGAACGTGGGCCCAAAATTTTGGAGCGAGGGGCCTTCGAAGGTCACCAGGGGCTCAGAGGGTCCTGCCCGTTCTCCCGCCCTGAATGACCGGGGGTGCCCCTTGTGGCCCGGGTGGCAGTGGGGGGCATGGTGAGTCCGGCGCTGGGGCTCAGGAGTCCCCAATCCCCATCGTTGTGGCGCCAGGCCCCTAGGGAGGGGCCAATAGGGGGCTGACCTAGGGTTTGGCTTAGCCCCCAGAAGGCCCGCAGGCCCGATCCACCAGCTGTGTGCGGAGCGGAGGCGAGGGCCGAGGTAAGGGCGCTGGCCAGCGGGAGCGTTGGCCCAAGCATTTTGGTGCGGGGGGCCTTCGAAGGTGGCCGGTGACTTGGAGGGCCCTTGCCATTCTCCCTCCCTGAATGAATGGCGGCGCCCCTAGGGGCCCAGGTGGCTGTAGGGCGGGAGGGTGATTTGGGCGCTGGAGCTCGGGAGTCCCGAATCCCCGGTGTTGCGGCAATAGGAACCTGGGATGGGCCCCTCCGGCGCCCACCAAAGGTTAGGGTAACACCCAGGAGGCTGGCAGTCCAGATCCACAGGCTGTGCAGAGAGCGGAGGGGCGGACCGAGGTGAGGGCGCAGGCGAGCGGGAGCATGGGACCAAGCGTTTTGGCGTGGGGGGCCTTCGAAGGTCGCCAGGGGATTGGAGGGATCTGCCAGTTCTCCCTCCCAGAATGACCAACGGTGTTCCTAGTGGCCCGGGTGGTGGCGGGGCAACACAGTGAGTCCGGCACTGGGGCTCGGGGGTCCCAAATCCCAGGCATTGCGGTGCCAGGCCCCTTCGGAGGGGCCCCTCAGGGACCAACTTAGGGTTATGGGTAGCCCCAGGAGGAGGGCAGGCCTCATCCACTGGCTCTGCAGCGAGTGGAGGAGCGAGCCAAGGTGAGGGCGCTGAGGAGCGGGAGCGTGGGCTCAAGCATTTTTCATGGGGGGGCCTTCGAAGGTCGCCGTGGGCTCGGAGGGCCCTGCCCGTTCTCCCGCACTGAATGACCAGGGGCACCCCAAGCATCCCGGGTGGCGGCGGGGCAGCAGGGTGAGTCCGGCGCTGGGGCTCGGTGGTCCCTAATACCTGGCGTTGTGGCGCCAGGCCCCTTGGGACGTGCCCCTCGGGGGCTGACCTAGGGTTTGGGTTAGCCCCCAGGAGACTGGCACGCTCATTCCGCCCATGTGCAGTGAATGGAGGTTTGGGTCGAGGTGAGGTAGCTGGTGATCGGGACCGTGGGCCAGAGCATTTGGCTTTGGATCGGGGTGCCTTCGAAGGTCGCACGTGGCTCGGTGGGTCCTGCCTGTTCTGTAGCCCTGAAGGACTGGCGACACCCCTAGCTCCCCATGTGGCAGCGGGGCAGCAGGGTGCGTCCGGCGCTGGGACTTGGGGGTCCCCAATCCCTGGCATGTGGTGCCAGGCCACTTGGGAGGGGCCCCTTGGGGGTGACCTAGGGATAGGGTTAGCCCCCAGGAAGCCAGCAGGCCGGATCCGCCAACTCTGCAGCGAGCGGAGGGGTGGGCCGAGATTAGGGAGCAGGCGAGCAGGAGCGTGGGAGCCAGAGTTTTGCGCGGGGGGCCTTCGAAGGTCGCAGGGGGATCAGAGGGCCCTGCCCGTTCTCTCTTCCTGAATGACTGGCAACGCCCCTAGCACCCTGGGTGCTTGCGGGTTGGCAGAGTGAGTCCAGCCCTGGGGCTCGGGGGTCCCAAATCCCCAGCATTGCGGTGCCAGGCTCCTTGGGAGGGGCCCCTTGGGGGCCGACCGAGGGTAAGTGTTAGCCCCCAGGACTCCAGCAGGCCCCTTCCGCCAGCTCTGCAGCAGGCGGAGGGGCAGGCCGAGGTGAGGGCACTGGCGAGAGGGAGTGTGGGCCCAAGCGTTTTGGCGTGGGGGGCCTTCAAAAGTCGCCGGGGGCTTGGAGGGCCCTGCCCGTTCTCTCGCCCTGAAAGACTGTCGGTGCCCCTAGCAGCCCGGGTTGCTGTGGGGCGGCAGGGTGACTCCAGCGCTGGGCTCGGGGGCCCCAATCCCCGGCGTTGTGGCACCAGGCCCTTTGGGAAGGGCCCCTCGGGGGCCAACCAAGGCTTAGGGTTCAGCCCCAGGAGGCCGGCAAGCACTGCGATAAGTGGCTCTGGCAATGTAACAAAAATGCCATACACTTATCTGTAAGAAATAACAGTGTACAGGAACCCTCTTAGCCCTAACATCATCCTTTGTGAATATGGAAGCCAGCCCCAAAGTGGTCGTGGAAGTCTGACGAAAGGGCTAAGCACTTTTCTCTGAGTCACCACACTGTACAGGGAAAGACCAATGTACATCATCTTTCACGAGTAGGAAGCATTAATGAAAAGGTTCTGGAATTTCGAGGACTCTGACCCATCCTTATTGGTAATAAACCACCGTGTACAGGAAAACACCTTCAACTCTCATCAGCCTCCTCAATCCTGATTCTGATTCAACTTTGGGTGTGTAGGACTAGGGAAATGTCCACATCTTATTGCTAAGAAAGAACGATGTCAGGGTAATGCCCTTCAAGTCACCTCAGCCTTCCTGAAGACGGAAGCAGGAATCAAGGTGGTTATGTTACCATGAGGTAAGGAAGATGAGCATATAAGTGAGAAACAACAGTGGGCAGGACCTCTCTTCCAAGGAACAGTATCTTTGCTTAATGTTCAATCCCTATGGTAAGTGGTTGTGGGCATTTGTGAGGTCAAAATCTTGAGTGTTTTGTAAAACCTCTTGGCCATTCACAGATGAGACTAAGGTAGTTGGGGACTCCTAGGCAGTGATTTGTCCACTGTCAAAAATATGAAAAGATAAAAGAGACAGATGAGGTCTCCTCAGGCATTGTCCTTTATCCTCATCCTCCGTGAGGATGGCCATCTCTGGACAGCTCAGTGGCAGGGTCTCATTCACAGTGGGGGCATCTGTTCCTCACAGACATCAGGCAGGGAAATGGATTTGGTTCTCTGTGCCAGCCCAGCCACAGCTGAGTGTCACAGCACCCTCTCGTGGGCTCATAAGAGTTTCACTGTCACCAGGCAGGTCATTGTATTTGATAAACCACTGTGAGAGTTTGCAATCGCCTTCATCTGCAACCTCCTAGAGGCAAATGCAGGTGTCTGGTACCATGTGAAGTCATGTGAAGGCATTGTGAGAAATTGTCCTTTTGCTTAAGAAAAACATGGCTGGGGCTCCTGGCTGGCTCAGCCAGTTAAGCATGTGCCTTTGGCTCAGGTTATGATCCCAGGGTTCTGGGATCGAGCCGAGGCTCCCTGCTCAGCAGGAAAGGAGGTAGGGAAATAGCTTAGAACCCACAGAGAATGTGAATAAAGGGGAGTGAAATGGAATTTGGTCTGTGTTTTGCTTTAGGGATTGGAAGTTAGTTTTTTCTCAATTGTGATGGTTCTTGAAACAGAGAAGCTGTATTGGTTTTTTTTTACCTTTAATTTTTTTCTAATAATAATTTTTTATTATGATATGGTAGTCACTATACAGTATTTCCTTAGTTTTTGATGTAGTGTTCCATGATTCATTATTTGCATATAACACCCAGTGCTCCATGCAATATGTACCTTCCTTAATACCCATCACTGGCCCATCCCAATCCCCCACCCCTCTCCCCTCTGAAGCCCTCAGTTTGTTTCCCAGAGTCCATAGTCTCTCGTGGTTCATTCCCCCTTCTGTTTAGGGTCCATTGTCTAAAGGGACAGACAGTGGAAGTTCACCGAATATAAGATCGAAATTTCGTTGTTCATTATAGATGCCGCTAAGTAGTTCCCAGTCATTTCATTCTACTGTAGTAATTCATTATACCTGTGCAGGTGCACGTGGAAGACAATTGATGCATGTTTAGTGGTAATAAAACACGCCCCTCAGTAGTAGAATAATAGAGGATGCACATGTGTAAAATTATTCGACTACAGCTTCCATGCTTTCCCTTTGGTTCCTTATTATCTATGAAATTGGACAATTTTTGTTCTCTAGGCTTAAAACTCATTGTCAGTATTCAGAGTTTTTCAATGCTGATCTTCTCCTGTATAAGTTACCAAAAACCTAAAATATGTATGAAATTTAAAAAACGCTATATTGAAAATGACAGCAGGGAAGTTCCATTTTGTGAATATTGTGTCAATGGATCTCTATTTTGACATCAGTGTTCATTAGAAATGATGACATTTCATGTGAGTATAAATATCAATGTGAAAAAGGAAAGGTAGGAAGAACCTTGAATGTTTAAGTAATTGCTGAAATGACAGGAGTGTGTGTGTGTGTCTGTGTGTGTGTGTGTGTGTGTGTGTTTGTGTGTGTGTGTAATTGATTTTCAGTGAATGGTTCAGCTTCTTGTAGGGCCTCCGAGAGAGCCCAGATGAACCTTTCAATGAGTTGGTATCTGTTTTCAGAACATGGGAATCTCTTAGTCCAATAGTCAATCAGGCAAGCTTTGAGGTCTTGAAGAGTTTCAGTCCTCAGCGATGGTGTTGCAGACCCTTGTGAGCAAACCCTAGGGTATGCTCACAGCCCTCATTTGCTGGTAGCAAGGTGTGACGATTTCAGAGGGCATTTCCCAAAGAAGTACCTCTTGAGTCTCTGTCCTTGTCAGTTCCCTACACTTCCTTACACTAGTTATGTGTTCAATGTGTTTCAGGATAATCCCCACATGTGATTTTTGCTATTTCCTACTAGTCCTATCTGTTTCTCATGTTCTTCTTTTATGGTAGGTGTTGGGAAGCAACCTGTGCGGTGTAGGAAGGGGTGTGGTAGTTGTCTGCCTTCAGAGGACCGAATGATGCCTAGAAATTGTACTGTAGTTTGAGGTCAATTGTCCATCCTCTGAGTGTCAGGAATTCCATCACTTTACATTGATGCTAGTCTGTTCTTCAAGCTGTCTTCAGAAATAAGGACGTCATCCATCTAGGGAATACTGATTTGTGTGTATGTTTTCATTTTAGGAAAGGCCTTGCTGCTCCTGAAAATAATACTGTAGAGCACCCTTTCCTGTTCTTATTGGCCATCAGTCAATCTTTTGTGAAGTATTCCTTTATAAATAGACTTTTTATGGTTGATGAGCAGGAATTCTTATTGACAAGTCTTTGTCAGTGTGTGTATTGCAAATCTTACTTCCCAGCCTGTGGTTCACTTTTTCATTTTCTTATGGTCATAAGATAAGGAGAAATGTCACATTTTTATGAAGTCCCACTGAATTCTTTTAAATGGTTAGTGCACCCTATGTCCTGCCCCAAGATTGACAGGTTCTACGTTTTCTTTCAGAAACTGTCCAATGGGAAACACAATCCATCACAAATTTATAAATTGCATTTTTAATTATAATAGGGTATTTATACACTGTTTTGGATTTTCTATGTACACAATCGTATTATCTTTGAATAGTCACAATTATCCCCTCAATTCTTATACTTTTTGTTTCTCTTGCCTTCTAACACTGGTAAATTCTCCAATGCAACGTTGAGTAGAGCAGCATTGTTTGAAGATTTTAATATACCTTTCTCAATATCTGACAGAAAAAGCAGACAAAACATTGGTAAAATGTGACCTAATGGACATATAGGGAACATTCCATAATAAGTGCAGAATACATTATTTTCAAGTGGTCATAGTCTCTTTACCCAAATAGATGATAGGTGGGGCCACGAATCAAGTCTACAAATGTTAAACCCTGAAATTAACTAGATTCTATTCTTAGACCAAAGGGGAATTGAGCCACAGTCATAGGAAAAAGAAAACCAGGAAGTCCTTCAATGTTTAAAAATTAAATGGAACTTTGCTACATATCCTAAAGGTGAGGGAGGGAATCTCAATGGAAATTCTGAACCTTTTCTACATGAGGGCTCACGCACAATGGCACTTTCTTTGTGAAGAGCATTATAATAACCTAGACAGGAGTTGAGCCTTAAGTCAGAGTTCTGCCTGCCCCAGCCACACCTGGCAGCCTTGGCCTGTGGTCCCCCTCAGCTGTCCTTTCTGGTGGCCCTGAGCTAAGGGGTCAACATTGCCATATGGAAATGGGAAGCTCCCCACTCATAGTGATGGCGGTGCCCCCTCCCCAGCTGCCCTTTCTGGTGGCTCTGAGCTAAGGGGGTCAACATGGCCGTATGGAAATTAGAAGCTCCCCACTCTTAGTGATGACGTTGCTATCGTATCGTCCTCACCAGTCCAACAACATGATTTCTGAGTGAACTATGACACAAGAGTGACTTCTTGGCCTTCCTTCAGGTTTGAAAATCATCTGGTGAGTCATCTATTAGGAATATGGATTCAACATGTGTTCTTTCTTCTGGAAAAGAAATAGACCCAATAGCAATTATGGCTTCCTGAGCACCTGTTCCTGAGAGACATCATACTGGCTCTTTGTAGCATTCTGCCTCTTAAACTTCTCAACTAGGGTGTAGATATTTTTAGGCACATTTTCAGGTGGTTAGACAGGGACTCAGATGATATGAGTCACAGCGGATTTTAGTGTCAGAAACCTAAGTGGGATCCCCAAATTGACTCCAAATCCCTTGTTGTTCCATACAGGGTACTATTTCCCTCTTATCTCTGGTCTTCTCGATCTGGAAACCTATCAAGTATCAGGATTTTCTTGTCATTTGGACAACTGGAACGAATTCAGCGGGCCTTTTCACCTCTGCCCATGGTGATCATTAAGATCATTATCTCAGTGGAGGACCTCTGGGTAAGATACTCAAAGATCCTTAGTAATACAGACAGTATAATATTTTCCTGGTATTAAAGTTACAGAAACCAACTATCATTTTTAGTCGATTCAGGCTCTGGTATGTTCAAACCGTGCTGTAAAACTGGTCTGAAATAGTATTTAAAAACACTCAGCTCAGCCTCTTCTACAAAGTGAGCCAATGCTTATAAACATGGCTAAAATATTCCCTTACCTACGATGACTTCCCAGCCATCATAGTGTTTATATGGTATGACTGTGACTTACATTAGTCAACATTTGCAGAGAAAGAACTTAGTGCATCCAGGGGGCACTTCATGTTGAAATTAGTTTGTGACAATGAGCTACTGTGTTTTATTCTGCAGTCCAAGGGAATGGTGCCAGACATCTCTAAGGTGTCTAGCAGTTCTACAATTCTGATTTTAAGTGGTCTGTGTGCTTCAGAGATTTGGGCAGGAGAAGGGCAGGAGTCCAGAGACTGTGAACACTCTGTCACCTGTGCTGACCATGGAGCAGGCCGCCTTCTGTGGACAACATTTTGATTTCTTGGTACTCTTGGGAAAGGTGCTTTTGTCTCATATTCCTCCATTTAGGAGTAATTATAATGATGAAAGTAATTTTTATCTTATATCATCTGTGGGCCCTGATCCTGGGCTCCCAGGGAAGCTATCCTTTAACATTTTACCCGGCTCAAAATGACTGGGCAACACCTCAAAGCATGGGCCCTATTTCTGCCCCAAGCACATGTTGTACATCTGCTTCGAGAAGAAAACAATAACCAAAAATGCCAACATAAAGATAAGACAAAATAAAGAACCTCCTTGGCTCCCATAATATTAAAGTCATACTGACATGTATATACTGAAAATGCATGAAATCATTGCATTTCCTAAAGCCCAAGTCTTGGAGGGTCTGAGAGTCACTGACCTTGCCCAGAACCAGGCACACCCCAGCAGGGAGGGCTGGTGCAGAAAGGGAAGGGGCAGGACTCTGAGGGTGGTCTGCAGCTAGAGGGGTCCCTGGAATGGGCCAGGTGTGTGTGGAGGCCCCAGCCCACGAGCCCACCCATGCCTGTGCCTGGTGTTGGGTAGAGGAGGCTCCTCTTGGGCCCCCTGCACTTTCAGGGTTCCAGGGGCTTGAGGGCGGGTTGCCCAGCATCCAAGGAGCTCAGGCACAGCCCTCCCAGACAATTCACCACTTGTGGGTGGAGCTACATCACTGTGGGCGGTCCCAGATTTGCAGTGGGTTGCAGACCTGGGGCAGAAGGGGCACTGAGAGAGAGAGAGTTGCCCTGTGGAGATCCCTGCTGGTGAGTGAGCAGCATGCACTGGGGTGTGGGTCCGGGTCAGGGTGCGCCCCAGGTGGGAGGCAGGGTTCTGGAAGGGAACGTGGAGAGGGTTCATTGTGTGGACTCAGGTGAGTTTTCCTTTTCCTTTTAAAGTCTCTTCTGCCCCATGTCCTCAACTGGCCTTATTCTCCATCCCCGTGAACTATAGGGCGCCCGCTCACCTGAGCTTTGTGGGATGGGTTGCAGAATTTCAGGGTTTCCCCTGTTCCCCTGGAAGAGTGCGGGAAAGGACCTCACACAATCCCCACCTTCAGTTCTCTGACACAGTGCAGGTGATGCCTCTTGGGCATTAACCCGAGTTCAGCAGGGTGTGCCCTGGTCCCCCAGGCACAGGTGTCGCAGTAGCAAGCCCCAGAGCCGTCCCCCAACTTAGCATTATGCCCCCTGTGCCCCAAGGTTAGTGGTAATTGGCTATTAGAAGCATGCAGGAAAATCCTCCAGGTGGGGGCCTGGAGGCGGGCGTAAACCAGACCCCACTCTAGTTGCATTGGGAATAGACGAATTGAGGGTTTCTTTAGAAGAGTAAGTCTGCTTTCCAGAAAAGGCAAGGTCATTGGTCTGTTGAGAATGAAGATAATTACTGCTAAACAACAAGTATGTGTTGCCCCTTCGCCCAGAAACCGAAGCAGGTGTGCAGGCTTTAGGTCATAGGTGCCTTCTTCTCCACAGCTGAGAACACTTCTCTGCTCTGGCTCCTAGACACCCGAGGTTTTGAAAGTCAGCATCAGAGTCAGCGAGGCAGATTGTCACAGGACGCCAGTGTTCAGAGAAAGCACAGGTATGTTTGGCAAAATGTCCTATCTATGTCAGGGCTGGAGGTAAAACCTCTCATTATACCAAACCTCCTGGGCTTTTCTCTTTTCTCTAGTTGAGCCACAAAGTAAAATTGAAGTAGCTGTCAGCATTCTGGGTTTGGTGCAAGAATTACTTAGTTTCCCTGGAGGTAGAACATTGCAGGGGATCACAATTTCTCTGTCCATTTATTGCTTACAAATGTATTTTGACCATCTGTTTCCTAGGAACCCTCTTTTATTAGAAAGGGAAGGTGAGATTCACTCTGTGCCTGTTTGTAACATCTAATTTGTTCCTTCCTGTAACACTGTTTATTCAATTATGCCTTAGATATGGTTGAGTGGTCAGCATCTAGAGTTAGGTGGCTTTTATCATCTGATACAGACTTGGATGATGTCATTTGACAAAGGTGATGTTTCATCATTGATTAGTTTATTCATCAGAAGAGTTAAAATTAGGGTGGAGGGAAAATTCAAAATTATCCAAAGCGGCCTGTTCCTGTTTAAAAGTTGAGCTTGACTTTCTAGTTTTACTAAAAGTATTATCTCGATATTTTGAGGTGCCATATTCTCTCTGTAGTTTCTTTGGTGGTGGAGTCAGAAGGAGAGTCTGGGAATTCTTTCGGAGAGTGGCATGCTGGTGGCTTCAAGGGGCTTGGCATCAGGAGCCTTGGGGTGAATTCTGCAACTGCTTGCCTAACCCTGGGTGCATCTCCCAGAGGTTTTGTTTCCTCTTATGAAATTGCCGGCAGATAATGTTCTGCTTGAAGGGGAACCCTCCCATCCTGTTGGTGGGAATGCAAAGTGGTGCAGCCAGTCTAGGAAACAGTGTGGGGGTTCCTCAAAAAGTTAAACATTGAACAACCCCATGATCCAGCTATTGCTCTCCTAGGTATTTACCCAAAGGATACAAAAATGTGGATTCAAAGGGGGTCCATGCACCATGATGTTTAGAGCAGCAATGTCCACAGTAGCCAAATTATGGAGAGAATCCCAAAGTCCATGCACTGATGAATGGATCAAGCAGATGTGGGATACCTATATATAATGGAATATGACCCAGCTTCAAAAAGAATGAAATCTTACCACTTGCAAGGATGTGGATGGACATAGAGTGTATTAAGCTAAGCAAAATCAGTGAGGAAAGACTAATATCCTATCCTCTCATGCTTGTGGAATTTCAGAAAGAAAACAGATGAACAGAGTGTTGGGGTGATGAGAGAGGCAAACAAGGAAATAGACTCAACGTTGGAGAACAAACTGAGCGTTGCTGCAGGACAGGGGTGTGGGGGGAAGAGTTAAACGGGTGAGGGGTATTAAGGAGGGTACTTGTGATGAGCACCAGGTACTGTATGCAGGTGAGGAATCACTAAATCCTACCCCTGAAGCGAATATTCCATGGCATGTGAACTAAATGGAATTTAAGTAAAAGAAGAAAGGAAAAAGTGTTCTGCTTCATGAAGAGTGAGGTAAAATTGTAGTGATTTGGGCTGTACTATTCTATAGAGGATAGATGTAAAACACCCTGTTGTAGGACACACTAGTTTCTTATCACATAAGGAGTCCTCAGAAAGCTGCAATGAAAGATTCAGGTCTCAGAGCATCTTCATGTTCCACTGATATGTTACAGTTTGCACAGGTAGGAAAGAAGGTGGAGAGAAAGGCAACAGAAGGGGAAAGTAGGTGTGAACCTTTCATTAATTAGCATTATATCTTTCTCATGAAAGCCTTGCGCCAGTGTGATTTTGGAAGAAGAGGGGGAATCCGGGAGCATTGGAGGAGACAGGGGAGTTCCAGGTCTGGGTAAAGCTGACAGGGGTCCCAGATGAGAGCTGAATGCATTCTGCAGCAGGGTGTGGGCAGGGTGGGCTCCAGGGGTGGCTGTGGGTCTCCTGGGTGAGAGTTGTGACAGGTGAGGGCTGTGTGCAAGTTCCTGGCTGAGGACAAGGGAGGCACAGGCGGAGAGCTGGCAGAGAACCTTCTTCTGGGCCACCAGCCTCACCCAACACACACAGCCTCATCTTCTGTCCCTGTCACTCCAATTCAGACTTCTCCGAAGGTGAGTGAGAACACATCAAGAGCATTCTGAACAAAAGGGAAAGCATGTGCAATGGCTCTGGGGCAGGAGATTTCCAGGTATGTCCAGGAGCAGCAAGAAGGCCCTGTGGCCACAGGAGACAGCTTAGGACATGAGCTCAGAGAGGTGACAGAAAGCCATTCCAGGGCTATAACCCCATGAGACCCTGTTTCACTAGGCCATCCTGGCTACAGTGTTGAGAACAGATGACAGAGGGTTGAAGACGGCAAGGCAGGTCAATGACGAGGCTTTTCCAGGAACTCAGGCACTGTGGACCAGACAGGTGGCCTTGGATGGAGTGGTTAGACCTATTCTGGGTCCATTTTGAAGATGGAGCTCACAGGATTTGCTGATGGGTTAGCTATTAGGAGCAGGAGAACGGAGGCGTTGGGGTAACTCCCAGCTGTTGTGGGTTGTCCTGATCGAGGGGAAGGAGAGTGTTTCTGGGGATAGGAGGTAGTCTGTGTTCCGCATCCTGAGGAAGGTGCCTTTCCCGGTGGGTCTGCTGATATTTGTGTCTGGGAGAAACTTTCACATCTCCTCCCTCAGCATTGCTTAAGTACAATTATCCCCCACTTTTTAAGCGTTCACAGTAAGACACTGGGCTTTCTTGAAAGAACTATGTTATTACCCAGCTTCAGTAAGAGGAAGAGACCTGAAGAGGCTTTCCCTCTTATGCAAAAAGGTGAACAGTGAGAATCGCGTTCAGCATCTGTTTTGGGGAGAAGCACAACAGAGGCAGCGTGCACCCCAACCAGCTCCTTCCGCTGGGAACAGCTATCCACATCCAGCCACCAGCACTTTGAATGGTGTCTGTGAGCCTCTGCTGTGCTTTATCTTCATTTATGCTGGGCCTCCCTTAGAAACTTGTGTCCTGAGGCCTAAGAAAAGCCAAAGAGAAGGAATTTTGGAGTCTGAGCACACTGTCTAATTGTTCCGTGTAAATTAATGGCCATTCCTTCTTGACACCATTTCTGCTGTGCAAGGTTTCTCAGAAGCCCTGTACTTTCAAAGAGCAGGGAAACCTATACCCGATGCTTCAGGGTTAGTTTTAGACTCCATGCTGGACAGAACATTTCATGACTGTCGGATTTTCTCACTTCAACATTGAGACTTTGACCACCTTCACCCGTTTCTACCACCCCATCCCCGAATCTGGCACCTACCAATCTGCTCTCAGTGTCTATGTGTTCAGTATTTGTTTATTCCTCGTGGAATGTACATGAGAGCATCTGGTATTGGTCTTTCTGTGTCTGAGTTACTTGGCATAAGGCCCCCAAGGTCTGTGTTTCCATGTCTGGTTCTTGTGAATAATGCTGCAGTGAACATGGGAGTGCATCTGTCTTTTTGAGGCAGTATTTTTGTGTTCTCCGAATCAATACTCAGTAGAGCCATTACTGGGTCATGGGGTAGTTGCATTAATTTTTTCAGGAACCTCCATACCGTTTGTCACAGTGGCTGCACCAATTTCCATTCCCACCAACAATGCTCAGAGTCCTCTCGTCTGCACACCCTTGACCCCACCTGGTGTCTGTCTCTGGGACAATAGGTGTTCCAACACTTGTGAGGGAATAAACAGTTGTGGGTTTGACTGATGTTTCCCTGACGATATTTAGTGATGTCGAACAACTTTTTCTGTCTGTTGGCACCTGTGAGCTGTCTTTGGAAAGTATCTATTCACATATTCCCCACATTTTTTATACAGTTTTTTTTGTTTGTTTGTTTTGATTTGTATGAGTGTTGTGTGTATTTTGGATGTTAGCCTCTTCTCACACATATGATTCGCAGATATTTTTTTTCTTATTGGGTCTGTGGCCTTGTAAGTTTTTGCTGGTTTCTTTTTCCGTGTGGAAGATTTCAGTTGAAGTTGTTCCACCTGTTTATTTTTGCTTTTGTTGCCTTTGCATTTGGTGTCCAATCTGAAGACTCTTTGCCAAAACCAATGTCGAGAGACTTAGTACCTGTGTCTTCTTGGAGGTTTATGGATTCAGGTCTTACGTTCATATCATTCATCCATTAAAAATTTTGTGTGTGGTGTAAGAAAGTGACCCAGTTATATTCTTCTGCATTTAGTGTCCAGTTTGCCTGTTACCGCTCACTGAAGAGACAGTCCTTCCCTCATGGCATATCTTCTGCTGCTGTGTCGTAAGTTAGGATCATCTACGTGTGGGTAAGTTTCTGAGCTTTCTGTTCTGTTCCACTGACCTGGTGTCTGTGTTTATGCCAGTACCATCCTGTTTTGATGACAACAGCTTTGTAATCTAGCTTGAAATCCACAGTGTGTTGTCTGCACCTTTCTTTCTTCACGTTGCTTTGGGTATTTGGGGTGTTTTATGATTCCATACAAGTTTGAGGACTGTTTTCTATTTGCTCGAATAATGCCACTGGAATTCAGATAGGGATTTCATCACATGTGTCAATTGCTTTGGGTACGATGGACATGTTCACATAATTAACTCTTCCAGTTAAGGAGCATGGCGTATGCTTCCATTTGTTTGTGTTGCCTTCCAAATCTTTGACCCATACATCCTGCCCCCCTCGACACACATGTTTTTCATTTCTTTTCTGCCATGTGTTGAGTGTACTATGTCTTTCTCATTCTTGGTTGCTTTTATTCCTAAATTTTTTTTGATGCAATTGTAAATGGCATTGCTTTTTTAATTTCTCTTTGCGAAAGTGTGTCATCAGTATACAGAAATGCAAGAAGTTGGGTCATCTGGGTGGCCCCATAGGTGAAGCGTCTGCCTTCAGCTCAGGTCATGAACCCAGAGTTCTGGGTTCGAGCCCCGTGTTGGGCTCCCCGCTTACAGAGGGTCTGTTTCTCCTTCTTTCTCACACTCCCCCTGCTCGTGCTTTTTCTCTTCCTGTCAAATAAATAAATAAAATTTGAAAATACATAAAGACAACAGGTCTCTGCATATTGACTTTATATCCTGCAGCTTTCTTGAATTTGTTTATTCTAACAGTTTTTTTTTTTTTTTGTGGAATCAGTCGGGATTTCATGTCATTTGCAAATAGTGACAGTTTTCCTGTATGGATTTCATATCTTTCTTTTTTTAAAATGATGTCACCCTACAGTACTTCATTTGTTTTTGATGTAGTGTTCCATGATTCATTGTTTGCATATAACACCAAGTGCTCATTATGACACATGCCCTCCTTTTTTAAAAAAAGAATTTATTTATTTATTCAACAGATATAGAGACTGCCAGCGAGAGAGGGAACACAAGCAGGGGGAGTGGGAGAGGAAGAAGCAGGCTCACAGCGGAGGAGCCTGTTGTGGGGCTCGATCCCATAATGCCGGGATCACGCCCTGAGCCAAAGTCAGACGCTTAACCGCTGTGCCACCCAGGGGCCCCAACAGGTGCCCTCCTTAATACCCATCACCAGGTTAACCCATTACCCTACCCCTCCCTTTCTGCAACCTTCAGTTTGTTTCCCAGTGTCAATAGTCTCTCATGATTCATCTCCCCCTCTCATTCCCCCCCTTCACTTTTCCCTTCCTTCTTCTAATGTCCTCCATGCTACTCCTTCCGTTCCACATAGGAGTGAAACCATATGATAATTGTCTTTCTCTGCTTGACTTAATTTCACTTAGCATAATCCCCTCCTGGTCCATCAACGTTGGTGCAAATGGGGGGTATTCATCCTTTCTGATGACTGAGTAATATTCCATTGTATAGATGAACCACATCTTCTTTCTCCAATCATCTGCTGAAGGACATCTTGGCTCCTTCCACAGTTAGGCTATTATGGACATTACTGCTATGTACATTGGGATACAGGTGCCCCTTCTTTTCATTACTCTGTGTCTATGGGGTAAATACCCAGTAGTTCAATTGGTGGGTCTTAGGATAGCTCTGTTTTTAACGTCTTGAGGAACCTCCATATTGTTTTCAAAAGTGGCTGTACCAGCTTGAATTCTCACGAGTAGTGTAAGAGGGCTCCCCTTTCTTCACATACTCTCTGACTTTTTTTTATTTCTGTCTTGTTAATTTTTTTTCAAGATTTTATTTATTCATTCCACAGAGATAGAGACATCCAGCGAGAGAGGGAACACAAACAGGGGAGTGGGAGAGGAAGAAGCAGGCTCATAACGGAGGAGCCTGATGTGGGGTTTGATCCCATAATGCCAGGATCACGCCCTTAGCCGAAGGCAGAGGCTTAACCTCTGTGCCACCCAGGTGCCCCCTGCCTTGTTAATTTTAACATTTCTAACTGGTGTAAGGTGGTATCTCATTGTCATTTTGATTTGTATTTGCCTGATGGCAAGTGATGTGGAGCATTTTTTCATGTGTCTGTTGGCCATTTGTATGTCTTCTCTGGAGAAGTATCTCTTTGTGTCTTCTGCCCATTTTTTTGATGTCGAGTTTGAGGAGTTCTTTATAGATCTTGGATACCAACCCTTTATCTGTAATATCATTTGCAGATATCTTCTTCAATTCCATAGGTTGCCTTTTTGTTTTTTGATCATTTGCTTTGCCAAGCAGAAGCCTTTTATCCTGATGAAGTGCCAATAGTTCATTTTTTGCTTTTATTTCCTGTGCCTTTAGAGACGTGGCTTGCAAGAAGTTGTTGTGTCCAAGGTTGAAGAGTTCTTTTGATTTTGATATGAGACAGGAATCCATTATCTTATTTTCCTGATTGTATTCGAGTCCTCTGTCTTTCTTGGTGAGTCTAGCTAAGTTTGTCAGTTTTGTTTATCTTTCCAAAAAAGGCTGCTCTCATTTTCATTGTTTTTTTTTTTTGTCTTTTTAGTCTCCGTTGGATTTATTAATGCATTCCTTTTTGTTATTTCCTTATTTCTACTAATTTGGGGCTTTGTTTGTTGTTTTTTTTTTCTACTTATTTACCACATAAAGCAGGTTGTTTATTGGAGAGCATTTTCATGGATTGATGAAGACTTTAATTTCTATGAATGTCCCCCATAAAGCTACTTTTGCTGCATCCCATAAGTTTTTGTAGGTTGTCTTTTTCATCAGTGACCAGGTACTTCTAAAAGTTTTTTGATTTCTTCTTTGACTGTTGGATGTTCAGTAGCATGTTTTTAAATCTCCACATATTTTTTAAGATTATTTTAGTATCTGACAGAGAGTGAGACAGCGAGAGAGGGAACACAAGCAGGGGGGTGGGAGAGGGAGAAGCAGGCTTCCCACTGAGCAAGGAGCCTGATTTGGGGCTAGATCCCAGGATCCGGGGTCAAGACCTGAGCTGAAAGCACATCCTTAACGACTGAGCCACCCAGGCCCCAAAAATCTCCACCTATTTTTGACTGTCCCATTTTTTTCTTGAGACTGATTTCTAATTTCATATCATTGTGGTTGGACAAGATTTGAAGCAGAAGGTGAAAAGAGCATTCAGATGAAAGGTTTGTTTCCTGGAGGGTTTTCTGAGGGCAGACCATGAGTTCAGTGGGGATGGAGGAAGGTTTTGTGAGACGGGGGGTGGGGTTAACCCTCGTTAGAATTACTGACTACTACCATGCAGGCTGTGTGCTACCGTTCACACCATAGTCCTGATGGACTTGTACTTCATTAAATATTTTCTAGGAGGTGTAGGCATAGCCTTTACTTAAAGAAAGGTGCCATGTGGGTTCATGGCATTACCCCAGGTCAGCAACCAGGATGTATGGTATTGTGGGGTATCAGAACCAGGCTTTCTGTGGGAAGCGACAGAAATAGGGTATGGTGAGCTCCATGACCATAGGTGAGGTCCCTAGTGACCCACTGGGTGTTGGGTTCTGTGGATCTGTCTCATCATGTGCTGTGGAATTCAGGGACACCCTCCTGTCTGTGGATTTGTGTGGAGACAGGTAGACATCAGTGTCTGGCCAGGCACGAGGGTCGCAATGGACCACCACCAGAGGTGCAGCGTGCGGGGGAGCCACTGCTTGGTTTCCCCGAAAGCTGACCAGGGTCTGTGACCGTGATTCCTAGCAGCTGCAAGGGAAGAGGAGGCCGGGGTGGTGCACACTTCCTAGACTTGTGCTCAGGACTAGTCTGGAGCCCACTGAAGTCAGCCACACCTGGCACAGAAGGCACCCAGTCAGTGTAGCTGTGGGCACTGCTCCCATGGCACTTTTGGGCCGGCTCCATGCTGCCACCTCCTGCTTTTCATCATCATCTTCAAGGTCATGTGCCTCTGCTCTTGCCCCATGGCCTCCGGGGTATTGTCCGTCCTCCATCTGGCCCTCGTCCCTGGTGCCCTGTGCAGTCCGATGACAGGGTAGCCTTCTCGAGACAAACATCTGGCCCTGATGGAAAACTTCCATGGATCTCTTGTGATGCGAGGATGATGCCCTGCCCTGGAAGGGGGCTGCAGGTCCAAAATCAGGAGAGCCATGTCTCCCTTTTCAGCATGGCCTGCACTCCCCTCAGTCTTCTTCAGGGAAGCTCTCCCCACTTCCTGAGATGACAGCTCTGAACTTAAAAATGAATGTTATTTTACATATCTCTATGCTTTAGTTCATCCATGGCATGTCTTTCAACCCCGTTAGTGGGGTTTTTTTGTTTAGCAGTTCTGAAGGGCTGTCTGCTCAAGGAGGGGATGACCTGGGCAGGGCAGCTTTCCCTCTCATCTCCCTCAGCATGTCTCTGAGGCCTGGGGCCAGCTGTCCCACTGAGGATTGAGGGACACGAGCCAGCCCATCCTGAGCCCAGGCTGTGTCAGCTCATAGACTGATGCGTGTCGGAGCGGTGGGCAGCTGGCATGGGCCAGGGGCAGGCAGTGTCTCCTTCTCATTCCTTCCCTCCCTTCCTCCCAGAAGTAGCTCAGAGCAGCCTTCAACCCCTGCATCTCCAGATCCCTTGACCTGTGCCTCCTGTGTTCAGCTGGTGACCTTGGAGTTTCGCATGGATTCTACCTCCCGTACCCTCTCCCATAGCAGTTCCTTGATCAGGGGAGGGGTCGGACCCTTGTCTGCTTTTGGTCTTCTTCCTGTCCCGCACCGAGCCCACCGACCGTTTCATCTTCCATGTATGTGCTTGGAAGCAAGCCCATCCACAGAGAACCTATTAGCCAAATGGATCCAGGCAATGAACATTGAAGTAGAGATCCAGAATCCATAATAAACCTGCTCTGAAACCTGTCCCAAAGTCTGTGACTCTCTCACACTGAAACAGAAACAATAATAGCTTTCTGGACTGTGAAGTGATATGTGTCTCTACTTCCAGTCTTGAATGCATAGGTGCTGAACCTGGACAGAAAGGGACCATGGCTCCCGTGGGCTGGGATCCACAGTAAGAACGCAGTGAAATCTGAATTTAGGCATTAAGTGAATAATTATTGTAGAGTGAATCCCAAGTAGGGCTTTTGCACATTGCACAGGAAAAGCTTTTTCAAAGAGGTTTCTGAAAGAAAAATCTTTTTTTAAAATTTATTTTAATTCCATTAGAGCTAACATAGAGTGTTACATTCGTTTCAGGTGTACAGTAGAGTGATTCAGTAATTCTATATATTACAAAGTGGTCATCAAGAAAAGTGTCCTCTTAATCCCCTTCATCTATTTCACTCATCCCTCTATCCACCTCCTCTCTGGTAACCATCCGTTTGTTCTCTATTGAAAAGAGTTTGTATTTTGGTGTGTCTCTTTTTTCTCTTTTAGTTATTTATTTTTGTTTGTTTTTTAAATTCCCCATTAGAGTGACATCATATGGGATTTGTCTTTCTCTGACTGACTGATTTTAGTTTGGATAATACTCTCTAGCTCCATCCATGTGGCTGCAAATGGCAAGGTTTCATTCTTTTTCAAGCCGAGTAATACTCCATTGTGTGTGTGTGTGTGTGTGTGTGTGTGTGTGTGTGTGAATACACACATCTATCATCTCATTTGTCAATTTTTCTACAGACACTTGGGTTGCTTCCATATTGTGATATTGTAAATAATAGTGCAAGAAACATAGGGGTGCACGTATCCTTTTTACTTACTGTTTTCCTATTCTTTGGGTAAATACGAGTAGTGTGATTGTTGGATCGTAGGGTAGTTCTATATTTAATTTTTTGAGGAAACTTCATACTGTTTTCCACGGTGGCCACCACAGTTTGCATTCCCACCCACAGTTCACGAGGATTCCCCTTCATCCACATCCTCCCAACACCTGCTCTTTGTTGTGCTTTTGATGTTAGCCATTCTGACAGGTTTGATGTAATACCTCATTGTCCTTTGGATTTACATTTTCCTGATGATGGGTGATGGTGAACATCTTTTCACAGGACTCTTGGCCATTTGTATTTCTTCTTTGGAGAAATGTCTGTCCATGTCTTCTGCCTATTTTTTAACTGAATTATTTGTTTTTTGGGGGGTCGAGTAGAATCAGTTGTATATGTTTTGAACACTATTCCTTTATTGCATATGATCTTTGCAAATATCATCTCCCTTTGAGTAGGTTGTCTTATGATTTTTACGTTTTCATTGTTCTTCTGCTGTGTGGAAACTTTTTATTTTGCTGTATTCCCAATAGTTTATTTTTGCTTTCATTTCCTTTGCCTCAGGACACAGTCTAGAAAAACGTTGGTATGGTCCATGTCAAGAAGTTACTGTCTTCCCTCCTGTAGGATTTTTATGGATTCAGGTCTCATATTGAGGTCTTGAAACTGTTTTGTGTTTGTCTGTATTGTGTAAGAAAGCAGTCTAATTTCATTCTTTTGTGCGTAGCTGTCTAGTTTTCCCAACACCATTTGCTGTAGAGACTGTCCTTTTCCCTTTTGATATCGTTGCTTGCTTTGTGGAAGATTCATGGACCACATAATTATCGGTTTCTGTCTGAACTTGTATCCTGTTCCTTTGGTCGCTGTTTCTATTTTTGTACGTACTGTCTTGTTAGGATGACTGCAGCTTTGTAGTATAACCTGAAATCTGAAATAGTGAGTCCTCCAGCTTTGTTTTTCTTTTCCACATTGCACTGTCTGTTCGAAATCTTTAGTGGATCCATACAAATATTTAGGATTGTTTATTCGAGGTCTTTTGTTCTTTAATTTAAATTCAGTTAGCCAACTTACAGTACACCATTAGTTTCAGATGTAGTCTTAAATAAATTTTCAGTCGTGTGTAACACCCAGTGCTCATTGTATCATGTGGCCTCCTTAATGCTACTCACCCAGTTACCCCCCCCCAACTTCTCCAACAATCATCAGTTTCTTGCGATAGTTAAGAGTCCATCATGGGTTTTCTCCCTCTCTGATGACTTCCCATTCTATTTTCCCTTCCTTCCCCTATGGTCTTCTTCCTTGTTTCTGATATTCCACATAGGAGTGAAAGCATATGATCATTGTCTTTCTTTCATTGACTTATTCCACTCAGCATAATACCCTCCAGCTCCACCCAGGTCAGTGTGATGGTAAGTATTCATCCTTTCTGATGGCTGAGTAATATTCCATTATATATATATATGATCCACATCTTCTTTATCCATTCATCTGTCCATGATCATCTGCACTCCTTCCACAGTTTGTCTATTATGGACATTGCTGCTATGAGCACTGGGGTGCATGTGTCCCGTCTTCACTACATCTGTCTCTTTGGTGTCGATACCCCGTAGTGCAATTGCTGGGACATAGGGTAACTTTATTTATAACTTCTTGAGGAAACTCTGTACCATTTTCAAGAGTGGCTGTACCGCACTGCATTCTTACAGGGGTGTAAGAGGGTTCCCGTTTCTCCACATCCTCTCCAAGATGTGTAGTTTCATATCTTCTTATTTTTAGATATTCGGCCTCGTGTGGTAGGGCATCTATAGGGGTTTAGATTTGCATTTCCCTGAAGCCAAGTGATATGAAGCATTTATGCATGTATCTTTTGGTCACCAGTATGTCGTCATCATTGAAATGACTTCCCATTTTAATCCATCTCAAGACCTAAAGCTGGGTAAGGCACTGAAGCTGGATGATGCCATCGGTTGGAAGTGTGGAGAATTTCAAAAGATCTCCGTGGAGAGCAAGTTTAAAGGTCAGTGTGAAGCTACTAATTGGATCCGGGGAGATCTCTGAAAGTGGGGGTTGCCTGGGATGGGCTGAGGGGGGCCCTCCGATTTTCCTATGAATCCTTGCTTCAGCCCCAAATGGACAGTTTCCTCCTGTGGGGCAGGGTGAGTCCTCTAGTCGTACAGAGGTGAGCCCAATGCCTGGTGCCTTGGAGGCAGGCAAACGGGGAGGGACCCTCAGCAGAAGACCCAGAGTTAGGTTAGGCCTCAAGAGACTGCAGGTCCGAACTGCCCAGTGCTCAGAGAACTCCCAGGCCGAGTGAGATGAGGGTACAAGGGCGGGTGAGTGTGAGCCTGAGGTTCCATCCGGAAGGGCCCACAAAGGTCGGGGTTCAGCAGAAGGAGCTCTCAGGGGGTGCCCCAATTCTCTTGCCCTGAATGCTCTGTTGTGCCCCAAAATGGTACAGTTTACTGTGGGTTGCAGGCTGAGTCCTACGGTGTGTCTTGGGTGTCCCCAATCCGCTGGAGTGGGGTGCCAGGACCCCGGGGAGGGGCCCCTCTGTGGCCAACCTTGGGTAAGGGTTAGTGTTCAGGAGCCCGGCAGGGACAATCTGCAGGCTGTGCGGCGAGCTCTGTGGAGGGCTGAGAGGAGGCCATTGGGGAGGGTGAGCATGGGCCTCAGGGTTGGGGCACGGGGGGCTGCCAAAGGATGGGGATGGGCTCCGGGGGCCTCCCCAAGTTCTCGTGCCCTGTAGGCTCCTTAGAGCCCCAAGGGGCACGGTTTCCTATCGGGTGGCAAGCTGAGTCCTGCGGTGGGGCACAGGTATCCCAATTACCCGGGTCTGTGGTGTAAGGCTCCTGGGGAGGCCCCCAAACCCACGGCAGACCTAGGGCTAGGGATAGGCCCAGGAGCCCCGCAGGCCCGATCTGTTGGCTGTATGGCGAGCTACACGGGCTGAGGTGAGGATGTGGGGAGAGTGAGCATGGGCCTCAGGGTTGGGGTGCGGGAGGCCACCGAAGTTCGCTGGTGGCTCAGGAGGGCCCTCCTGGTTCTCCGCCCTGAATGCTCTATGGCCTCCCAAGGCACACGGTTTCCTGCAGGGTGGCAAACTGAGTCCTGCTGTGGGGCTCAGGTGTCCCGAATCCCCGCGGCTGCGGCTCCAGGCTCCTGGGGAGGGGCTCCTCCACAGATGAACTATGGTTAGGGTTGGGGCCCAGGAATCCCGCAGGCCAGATCTGCCCACTATGTGGCAAGCTCCGCCCTGGGCTGAGTTGAAGGTGCGGGGTGGGGTGAGCATGGGCTTCACGGTTGAGTTTAGGGATCGCCGAAGTTCGCCAGGGGCTCTGGGGGCCCTCCTGGTTCTTCCGCCCTGAATGCTCTACAGCCTCCCAAGGGGCACAGTTTCCCGCGGGCTGGCAGGCTTTATCCTTCAGTGGGGCTCAGGTGTCCCCAGTCCCTGGGGCTGTGGCACCGGGCCCCAGGGGAGGGGCCCTACCCAGCCGACCTAGGGTCAGGTGTAGGCCCCAGGAACCCGGCAGGCCTGATCTGCCGGCTCTGCGACGAGTTCGGTGGCAACCTGATGGGAAGGCGTGGGGCGGGATGAGTGTGGGCCTCAGGGTTGGGGTGTAGGGGCCACCGAGGATCCCTGGGGGCTCAGGGGGGCCCTACCAGTTCTCTTGCATGGGATGTTCTGTGGCGCCCCAATGGGCATGGTTTCCTGAGGGGTGGCAGGATGAGTCCCGTGGTGGGGCTCAGGTGTACCCAATCCCTGGGGTTAGGGTACAGATTAGGGTATGGGTTGAGGTTAGGGTATGGGTTAAGGTTAGGGTATGGGTTACGGTTAGGGTATGGGTGAGGGTAGGGGTTAGGGTTAGGGTAAGGAGAGGGTACGGGTTAGGGTTGGGTTTTGGGGTTACAGGTTAGAGGTTATGGGTTAGGGTACAGATTAGGGTTTAGGGTACGGGTTAGGGTTTAGGGTTCGGGTTTAGGGTTAGGGTTAGGGTTGGAGTACGGGTTAGGTTTAGGATATGGGTTAGGTTTAGGGTATGGGTTAGGGTACGCATTAGGGTACGGTTTAGGGTACAGGTTAGGGGACGGTTTAGAGTAAGTGTTGGCGTACGGATTTGGGTACGGCATAGGGTACGGATTAGGGTTAGGGTACGGGTTAGGAAACACGTTAGGGATTGGGATTGGGTACGGTTTAGGGTTAGGGTATGGGTTAGGGTACGGGTTAGGGTACAGATTAGGGTTAGGTATGGGTTAGGGTATGGGTTAGGGTCCAGGTTAGTGATAGGGTACGGGTTAGTTTATGGGTTAGGGTACGGGTTAGGGTATGGGTTAAAGTTAAGGTAAGGGTACTGGTTAGGGTTAGGGTAAGGGTTACAGTTTAGTGTTTAGGGTTACGGTTAGGGTATGGGTTAGGGTTAGGTTATGGGTAGGGTTAGGGTACGGGTTATGGTATCAGTTAGGACATGGGTTAGTCTCAGGTTTTAAGGTTTAGGGTTAAAGTTAGGGTATGGGTTAGGGTACTTGTTAGGGTTACGGTTAGGTTTAGGGTACGGTTTAAGTTATGGGTTAGGGTACAGTTTAGGGTTAGGGTTAGGGTATGGGTTAGAGTACGTTTTAGGGTTACGGTTAGGGTTAGGGTACAGGTTAGGTTTAGGGTTAGGGTACGGGTAGGGTTAGGGTTAGGGTACGGGTTAGGGTTAGGTTTAGGGTTAGGTTACGGGTTATGGGTAGGGTTAGCTGAAGGGGTAGGGTTAGGGGTTAGGGTTAGGGGTTAAGTTTTAGGGTTTAAGGTTAGGTGTTAGGGTTTAGGCTTAGGGTTAGACCCCAGTAGGCCAGCAGGACCGATGCGCCTGCTGTGCGGGGAGCGGAGGAGTGGGACGAGGTGAGGGCGCTGGCGAGCAGGAGTATGGTATCCAGCGTTTTGGCGCAGGAGGCCTTTGAACATTGATAGAGGCTCGGAGGGCCCTGCCCGTTCTCCCGCCCTAAATGACCAGTGACGCCCCAGCGGGCCGATGTCGACGGGGCGGCAGGGTGAGTCCGGCACTGCAGCTCGGGTGTCCCCAATCCCCGGCTTTGGTCACCAGTCCCCTTGTGAGGGCCCCCTCTGGGGCCAATCTAGTGTTAGGGTTAGCCCCCAGGAGGCCAGCAGGCCCCATACGCCAGCTGTGCGGTGAGCGGAGGGGCGGGCCATGGTGAGGGACTGGCGAGCTGGAAGGTGGTACCCAAAGTTTTGGCGCCGGGGGCCCTCGAATGTCGCCGGGGACTCAGAGGGCCCTGCCCATTCTCTTGCCCTGAATGAGTGGCGGCTCCACTAGCAGCCCGAGTGGTGGCGGGGCGGCAGGGTGGGTCTGGCGCTGAGGCTCGGGGGTCTCCAATGCCAGACATTGCAGCATGAGGCCCCTTGGGAGAGGCCCCTTGGGGGCCGACCTAGGGTAAAGGTTAGCTTCTGGAGGCCGTAGGCACAATCCGCAGTCTGGGGCAAATGGAGACGCGGTCGAAGATCAGGGCGCTGGCGAGCAGGAGAGTGGGCCCCAGCCTTTTGGCGCTGGGGGCCTTCGAAGGTCACCGGGGCAGGGAGGGCCCTGCCCATTCTCCAGCCCTGAATGATCGGCGGTCCCCTAGTGGCCTGGGTGTGGGTGGGGCGGAACGGTGAGTCCAGCGTTGTGACTCAGGGGTCCCCAATCCCTGGCGTTCGGCGGCAGTCCCTTTGGGAGTGGCCCCTTGGAGGCCGACCTAGGGTTAGGGTTAGCCCCCAGGAGGCTGGCAGGCTCGATCCACCGGCTCCGTGGCAAATGGAGGGGTGGGCCAAGGTGAGGTCGCTGGCGAGCGGAAGCGTGGGCCCCAACATTTTGGCTCGGTGGGCCTTCGAATGTCGCAGGGGGCTCCGAGGGCCCTGCTCGTTCTCCCGCCATTAAGGACCGGCGACGCCCTTAGCTCCCTGGGTGGCAGCGGGGGTGGCAGGGTCAGTCCTGCACTGGTGCTTGGGTTTCCCCAATCCCCAGCGTTGCGGCGCCAGGCCCCTTGGGAGGGGCCCCTCGGGGACTGTCCTAGGGTTAGGTTAACCCCCAGGAGGCCGCAGTCCAGATCCGCCGGCTGTGCAGTGAGCGGAGGGATTGACCGTGGTAGGGCGCAGTCGAGCGGTAGCGTGGTACCCAGCGTTTTGGCGTGGGGGCCTTCTTATTTTACCAGAGGCTCGGAGGGCCCTGCCGGTTATCCCGCCCTGAATGCCCGGCGGCACCCCTAGCGGCCCACGTGGCGGCGGGGCGGCAGGGTGAGCCCGGCGCTGGGGCTTGCAGGTCCCCAATCCCTGCCGTTGCGGCACCAAGCCTCTTGGGAGGGGCCACTCTGGGGCCCACCTAGGGTTATGGTTAGCCCCGAGGAGCCCGGGAGGCAGGATCTGCCAGCTGTGTGGCTAGAGGGGGGGCAGGCCAAGGTGAGGGCACTGTAGAGCGGGAGCATGGGCCTCAGCGCTTTGGCATGGGGGACCTACGAATGTCGCCGGGGGCTCGGAGGGCCGTGCCCATTCCCCCACCCTGATTGGCCGGCGGCGCCCCAAGTGCCCCGGGTGGCGGCAGAGGGGCAGGTTGAGTACATCGCTGGGGCTTGTGGGTCCCCAATGTCTGGCGTCGCGGTGCCAGGCCCTTTGGGAGTGCCCTTCGGGGGCCGACCTAGGGTTAGGGTTAGCCCCCAGGAGGCCGGCAGTCCGGATATGATGGCTGTGGGGCGAGCGGAGGGGTGGGCCGAGGTGAGGGTGCTGGGGAGCGGGATTGTGGGCCCCTGCATTTTGGCGCTGGAGGCTTCAAATGAGGCTTGTTTCTCCAGGGCCCTGTCCCTTCTACCGCCCTGAATGACCAGCGGCGCCCCTAGCGGCCCGTGTGGCAGTGTTGTGGGAGGGTGAGTCTGGCTCTGGGGCTTGGAGTCCCAGATCCCAGGCTTAGTGGCACCAGGACCCTTGGGAGGGGCCCTAGGGTTAGGGTTAGCCCCAAGGAGACCGTCAGGCCCAATCCGCACACTGTGCGGCGAGCGGAGGTGCGGGCCCAGGTGAGGGCGCTGGCGAGCGGGAGCATGGGCCCAAGCGTTTTGGCGCGGGGCGCCTTCAAATGTCACCATGGGCTAGGAGGGCCCTGCCCGTTCTCATACCCTGTATGACCGGCGGCGCCCCTAGAAGCCCAGATGGTGGCGGAGCGGCAGGTTGAGTCCGACGCTAGGGCTCTGGGGTCCCCAATTACCAGCGTTGTGGCCCCAGACCCCTTGAGAGGGCCCCCTTGGGTGCCGACCTAGGGTTAGGGTTACCCCAGGAGGCCAGTAGGCCCGATCTGCCAGCTGTGCAGTGAGCAGAGGGGCGGGTTGAGATGACGGCGTTGGCGAGCGGGAACGTGGGCCCAAAGTTTTGGAGCGAGGGGCCTTCGAAGGTCACCAGGGGCTCAGAGGGTCCTGCCCGTTCTCCTGCCCTGAATGACCGGGGGTGCCCCTTGTGGCCCGGGTGGCGGTGGGGGGCATGGTGAGTCCGGCGCTGGGGCTCAGGAGTCCCCAATCCCCCTCGTTGCAGCGCCAGGCCCCTTGGGAGGGGCCACTAGGGGGCAGACCTAGGGTTTGGGTTAGCCCCCAGAAGGCCCCCAGGCCTGATCCGCCAGCTGTGTGGCGAGCGGGGGGGAGGGCCGAGGTAAGGGCGCTGGCGAGCCGGAGCGTGGGCCCAAGCGTTTTGGTGCGGGGGTCCTTCGAAGGTCGCCGTGGGCTCGGAGGGCCCTGCCCATTCTCCTGCACTGAATGACCAGCAGCACCCCTAGCGGCCCGGGTGGCGGCGGGGCAGCACGGTGATTCCGGTGCTGAGGCTCGGGGGTCCCTAATACCCGGCGTTGTGGCGCCAGGCCCCTTGGGACGGGCCCCTCGGGGGCTGACCTAGGGTTAGGGTTAGCCCCCAGGAGACTGGCAGGCTCGTTCCACCCATGTCCAGAGAATGGAGGTGTGGGTCCAGGTGAGGTAGCTGGCGAGCGGGAGCGTGGGCCAGAGCATTTGGCTTTGGCTCGGGGTGCCTTCGAAGGTCGTAGGTGGCTCAGAGGGTCCTGCCCGTTCTGTCGCCCTGAAGGACTGGCGACGCCCCTAGCACCCCTTGTGGCAGCGGGGCGGCAGGGTGCGTCCGGCGCTGGGACTTGGGGTCCCCAATCCCTGGCATGTGGCGCCAGGCCACTTGGGAGGGGCCCCTTGGGGGTGACCTAGGGATAGGGTTAGCCCCCAGGAAGCCAGCAGGCCCGATCCGCCAGCTCTTCAGCGAGCGGAGGGGTGAGCCGAGGTTAGGGCGCTGGCGAGCAGGAGCGTGGAAGCCAGAGTTTTTGTGCGGGGGGCCTTCGAAGGTCGCAGGGGGATCAGAGGGCCCTGCCCGTTCTCCCTTCCTGAATGACTTCCCACGCCCCTAGCGCCCTGGGTGATTGCGGGGTGGCAGAGTGAGTCCAGCACTGGGGCTCGGAGGTCCCAAACCCCTGGCATTGCGGTGCCAGGCTCCTTGGGAGGGGCCTCTCGGGGGCCGACCTAGGGTAAGTGTTAGCCTCCAGGATTCCAGCAGGCCCCTTCCGCCAGCTCTGCAGCAGGCAGAGGGGCAGGCCGAGGTGAGGGCACTAGCGAGAGGGAGTGTAGGCCCAAGCGTTTAGGCGCGGGGGGCTTCAAAGGTCGCCGGGGGCTTGGAGGGCCCTGCCTGTTCTCTCGCCCTGAAAGACTGGCGGCGCCCCTAGCAGCCCAGGTTGCTGGGGGGTGGCAGGGTGACTCCGGCTCTGGGCTCGGGTGTCCACAATCCCCGGCGTTGTGGCGCCGGGCCCCTTGGGAGGGGCCCCTCGGGGGCCGACCTAGGGTTAGGGTTCGTCCCCAGGAGGCCGGCAAGCCCAGCGCTAAGTGGCTCTGGCAATGTAACAAAAATGCCATACACTTATCTGTAAGAAATAACAGTGTACAGGAACCCTCTTAGCCCTAACATCATCCTTTGTGAATATGGAAGCCAGCCCCAAAGTGGTCGTGGCAGTCTGACGAAAAGGCTAAGCACTTTTCTCTGAGTCACCACACTATACAGGGAAAGACCAATGTACATCATCTTTCACGAGTAGGAAGCATTAATGAAAAGGTTCTGGAATTTCGAGGACTCTGACCCATCCTTATTGGTAATAAACCACCGTGTACAGGAAAACACCTTCAACTCTCATCAGCCTCCTCAATCCTGATTCCGATTCAACTTTGGGTGTGTAGGACTAGGGAAATGTCCACATCTTATTGCTAAGAAAGAACGATGTCAGGGTAATGCCCTTCAAGTCACCTCAGCCTTCCTGAAGACGGAAGCAGGAATCAAGGTGGTTATGTTACCATGAGGTAAGGAAGATGAGCATATAAGTGAGAAACAACAGTGGGCAGGACCTCTCTTCCAAGGAACAGTATCTTTGCTTAATATTGAATCCCTATGGTAAGTGGTTGTGGGCATTTGTGAGGTCAAAATCTTGAGTGTTTTGTAAAACCTCTTGGCCATTCACAGATGAGACTAAGGTAGTTGGGGACTCCTAGGCAGTGATTTGTCCACTGTCAAAAATATGAAAAGATAAAAGAGACAGATGAGTTCTCCTCAGGCATTGTCCTTTATCCTCATCCTCCGTGAGGATGGCCATCTCCGGACAGCTCAGTGGCAGGGTCTCATTCACAATGGGGGCATCTGTTCCTCACAGACATCAGGCAGGGAAATGGATTTAGTTCTCTGTGCCAGCCCAGCCACAGCTGAGTGTCACAGCACCCTCTCGTGGGCTCATAAGAGTTTCACTGTCACCAGGCAGGTCATTGTATTTGATAAACCACTGTGAGAGTTTGCAATTGCCTTCATCTACAACCTCCTAGAGGCAAATGCAGGTGTCTGGTACCATGTGAAGTCATGTGAAGGCATTGTGAGAAAGTGTCCTTTTGCTTAAGAAAAACATGGCTGGGGCTCCTGGCTGGCTCAGCCAGTTAAGCATGTGCCTTTGGTTCAGGTTATGATCCCAGGGTTCTGGGATCGAGCCCGGGCTCCCTGCTCAGCTGGAAAGGAGGTAGGGAAATAGCTTAGAACCCACATAGAATGTGAATAAAGGGGAGTGAAATGGAACTTGGTCTGTGTTTTGCTTTAGGGATTGGAAGTTAGTTTTTTCTCAATTGTGATTATTCTTGAAACAGAAAAGCTGTATTGTTTTTTTTTTACCTTTTTTTCTAATAACAATTTTTTATTATGATATGTTAGTCACTATACAGTATTTCCTTAGATTTTGATGTAGTGTTCCGTGATTCATTATTTGCATATAACACCCAGTGCTCCATGCAATATGTACCTTCCTTAATACCCATCACTGGCCCATCCCAATCCCCCACCCCTCTCCCCTCTGAAGCCCTCAGTTTGTTTCCCAGAGTCCATAGTCTCTCGTGGTTCATTCCCCCTTCTGTTTAGGGTCCATTGTCTAAAGGGACAGACAGTGGAAGTTCACCGAATATAAGATCGAAATTTCATTGTTCATTATAGATGCTGCCAAGTAGTTCCCAGACATTTCATTCTACTGTAGTAATTCATTATACCTGTGCAGGTGCATGTGGAAGATAACTGATGCATGTTTAGTGGTAATAAAACACGCCCCTCAGTAGTAAAATAGTAGAGGAGGCACATGTGTAAAATTATTCGACTGCAGCTTCCATGCTTTGCCTTTGGTTCCTTATTATCTATGAAATTGGACAATTTTTGTTCTCTAGGCTTAAAACTCATTGTCAGTATTTAGAGTTTTTCAATGCTGATCTTCTCCTGTATAAGTTACCAAAAACCTAAAATATGTATGAACTTTAAAAAACGCTATATTGAAAATGACAGCAGGGAAGTTCCATTTTGTGAATATTGTGTCAATAGATCTCTATTTTGACATCAGTGTTCATTAGAAATGATGACATTTCATGTGAGTATAAATATCAATGTGAAAAAGAAAAGGTAGGAAGAACCTTGAATGTTTAAGTAATTGCTGAAATGACAGGTGTGTGTGTGTGTGTGTGTGTGTGTGTGTGTGTGTGTGTGTGTGTGTAATTGATTATCAGTGAATGGTTCACCTTCTTGTAGGGCCTCCGAGAGAGCCCAGGTGAACCTTTCAATGAGTTGGTATCTGTTTTCAAAACATGGGAATCTCTTAGTCCAATAGTCAATCAGGCAAGCTTTGAGGTCCTGAAGAGTTTCAGTCCTCAGAGATGGTGTTGCAGACCCTTGTGAGCAAACCCTAGGTATGCTCAGAGCCCTCATTAGCTGGTACCAACGTGTGACGATTTCAGACAACATTTCCCAAAGAAGTACCTCTTGAGTCTCTGTCCTTGTCAGTTCCCTACACTTCCTTACACTAGTTATGTGTTCAGTGTGTTTCAGGATAATCCCCACATGTGATTTTTGCTATTTCCTACTAGTCCTATCTGTTTCTCATCTTCTTCTTTTATGGTAGGGGTTGGGAAGCAACCTGTGTGGTGTAGGAAGGGGTGTGGTAGTTGTCTGCCTTCAGAGGACCGAATGCTGTCTAGAAATTGTACTGTAGTTTGAGGTCAATTGTCCATCCTCTGAGTGTCAGGAATTCCATCACTTTACTTTGATGCTAGTCTGTTCTTCAAGCTTTCCTCAGAAATAAGGACGTCATCCATCTAGGGAATACTGGTTTGTGTGTATGTTTTCATTTTAGGAAAGGCCTTGCTGCTCCTGAAAATAATACTGTAGAGCACCCTTTCCTGTTCTTATTGGCCATCAGTCAATCTTTTGTGAAGTATTTGTTTATAAATAGACTTTTTATGGTTGATGAGCAGGAATTCTTTATTGACAAGTCTTTGTCAGTATGTGTATTGCAAATCTTTACTTCCCAGCCTGCGGTTCACTTTTTCATTTTCATATGGTCATAAGATAAGGAGAAATGTCACATTTTTATGAAGTCCCACTGAATTCTTTTAAATGGTTAGTGCACCCTATGTCCTACCCCAAGATTGACAGTTTCTACATTTTCTTTCAGAAACTGTCCAATGGGAAGCTACAATCCATCTCAAATTTATAAATTGCATTTTTAATTCTAAGGGTATTTATAGACTGTTTTGGATTTTCTATGTACACAATCGTATTATCTGTGAATAGTCACAATTATCCCCTCAATTCTTATACTTTTTGTTTCTCTTGCCTTCTAACACTGGTAGACTCTCTGATGCCACGTTGAATAGAGCAGCATTGTTGAAGATTTTAATATACCTTTCTCAATATCTGACAGAAAAAGCAGACAAAACATTGGTAACAAATGTGACCTAATTGACATATAGGGAACATTCCATAATAAGTGCAGAATACATTATTTTCAAGTGGTCATAGACTCTTTACCCAAATAGATGATAGGTGGGGCCACGAATGAAGTCTACAAATGTTAAACCCTGAAATTAACTAGATTCCAATCTTAGACCACAGGCGAATTGAGCCACAGTCATAGCGAAAAGAAAACCAGGAAGTCCTTCAATGTTTAAAAATTAAATGGAACTTTGCTACATATCCTAAAGGTGAGAGAGGGAATCTCAATGGAAATTCTGAACCTTTTCTACGTGAGGGCTCACACACAATGGCACTTTCTTTGTGAAGAGCATAATAATAACCTAAACAGGAGTTGAGCCTTAAGTCAGAGTTCTGCCTGCCCCAGCCACACCTGGCAGCCTTGGCCTGTGGTCCGCCTCAGCTGTGCTTTCTGGTGGCCCTGAGCTAAGGGGTCAACATGGCCATATGGAAATGGGAAGCTCCCCACTCATAGTGATGGCGGTTCCCCCTCCCCAGCTAACCTTTCTGGTGGCTCTGAGCTAAGGGGGTCAACATGGCCGTATGGAAATTAGAAGCTCCCCACTCTTATTGATGACGTTGCTATCGTATCGTCCTCACCAGTCCAACAACATGATTTCTGAGTGAACTATGACACAAGCGTGACTTCTTGGCCTTCCTTCATGTTTGAAAATCATCTGGTGAGTCATCTATTAGAAATATGGATTCAACATGTGTTCTTTCTTCTGGAAAAGAAATAGAACCAATAGCAATTAGGGCTTCCTGAGCACCTGTACTTGAGAGACATCTTACTGGCTCTTTGTAGCATTCTGCCTCTTAAACTTCTCAACTAGGGTGTAGATATTTTTAGGCACATTTTCAGGTGGTTAGACAGGGACTCGGATGATATGAGTCACAGAGGATTTTAGTGTCAGAAACCTAAGTGGGATCACCAAATTGACTCCAAATCCCTTGTTGTTCCATACAGGGTACTATTTCCCTCTTATCTCTGGTCTTCTCGATCTGGAAACCTATCAAGTATCAGGATTTTCGTGTCATGTGGACAACTGGAACGAATTCAGCGGGCCTTTCACCTCTGCCCATGGTGATTATTAAGATCATTATCTCAGTGGAGGACCTCTGGGTAAGATACTCAAAGATCCTTAGGAACAGAGACAGTATAATATTTTTCTGGTATTAAAGTTACTGAAACCAACTATCTTTTTTAGTCCATTCAGGCTCTGGTATGTTCAGAGGGTGCTGTAAAACAGGTCTGAAATAGTATTTAAAAACACTCAGCTCAGCCTCTTCTACAAAGTGAGCCAATGCTTATAAACATGGCTAAAATATTCCCTTACCTACGATGACTTCCCAGCCATCGTAGTGTTTATGTGGTATGACTGTGACTTACATTAGTCAACATTTGCAGAGAAAGAACTTAGTGCATCCAGTGGGCACTTCATGTTGAAATTAGTTTGTGACAACGAGCTACTGTGTTTTATTCTGCAGTACAAATGAATAGTGCCAGACATCTCTAAGGTGTCTAGCAGTTCTACAATTCTGATTTTAAGTGGTCTGTGTGCTTCAGAGATTTGGGCAGGAGAAGGGCAGGAGCCCAGAGACTGTGAACACTTCTGTTACCTGTGCTGACCATGGAGCAGGTAGCCTTCTGTGGGCATCATTTTGATTTCTTGGTACTCTTGTGAAAGGTGCTTTTGTCTCAAATTCCTCCATTTTAGAAGTAATTATAATGATGAAAGTAATTTTTATCTTATATCATCTGTGGGCGCTGATCCTGGGCTCCCAGGGAAGTTATCCCTTTACACTTTACCCGGCTCAAAATGACTAGGCAAAACCTCAAAGCATGGGCCTTGTTTCTGCCCCAAGCATGTTGTACATCTGCTTTGAGAAGAAAACAATAACCAAAAATGCCAACATAAAGATAAGAAAAAATAAAGAACCTCTTTGGCTCCCATAAGATTAAAGTCATACTGACATGTACATACTGAAAACATAAGAAAGAGTCTGTCACTTTCTGGAATCTAAGAAGATCCTCATTGTGGTGTGTAACTCTGTATGTAAAACAAAACAGAAAAAAATACATAAGCGTGCCCCAAAAGTTCCTTCCCCGGAGCACTCCCTTCTTGGTGAAGATTGTGTCTCCCAGGCAGCTGTCCTGACTTGGGTTTGAATAAAGGTCTCTTCCTTTCTCTCTAAAATGTTTTTAAAAGTTCATTCATGCAATGTCGACAATAACAGTGTTTTCTATTTAAGTGAGAAATAAATGTTCCACTCTAGTTGCATTGGGAATAGACGAATTGAGGGTTTCTTTAGAAGAGTAAGTCTGCTTTCCAGAAAAGGCAAGGACATTGGTCTATTGAGAATGAAGATAATTACTGCTAAACAACAAGTATGTGTTGCCCCTTCGCCCAGAAACCGAAGCAGATGTGCAGGCTTTAGGTTAGAGGTGGCTTCTTCTCCCCAGCTGACAGCATTTCTCTGCTCTGGCTCCAAGAAACCCGAGGTTTTGAATGTCACCATCTGAGTCAGCGAGGAAGCTTGTCACAGGACGCCAGTGTTCAGAGAAAGCACAGGTATGTTTGGCAAAATGTCCTATCTATGTCAGGGCTGGAGGTAAAACCTCTCATTATCCCAAAACCTCCTGGGCTTTTGTCTTTTCTCTAGTTGAGCCACAAAGTAAAATTGAAGTAGCTGTCAGCATTCTGGGTTTGGTGCAAGAATTACTTAGTTTCCCTGCAGGTAGAACTTTGCAGGGGATCACAATTTCTCTGTCCATTTATTGCTTACAAATGTATTTTGACCATCTGTTTCCTAGGAACCCTCTTTTATTAGAAAGGGAAGGTGAGATTCACTCTGTGCCTGTTTGTAACATCTAATTTGTTCCTTCATCTAACAGTGTTTATTCAATTGGGCCTAAGATATGGTTGAGTGGCCAGCATCTAGAGTTAGGTGGCTTTATTCATCTGATACAGACTTGGGTGATGTCATTTGACAAAGGTGATGTTTCATCATTGATTAGTTTATTCATCAGAAGAGTTAAAATTAGGGTGGAGGGAAAATTCAAAATTATCCAAAGCGGCCTGTTCCTGTTTAAAAGTTGAGCTTGACTTTCTAGTTTTACTAAATGTATTATCTCGATATTTTGAGGTGCCATATTCTCTCTGTAGTTTCTTTGGTGGTGGAGTCAGAAGGAGAGTCTGGGAATTCTTTTGGATAGTGGCATGCGGTGGCTTCAAGGGGCTTGGCGTCAGGAGCCTTGGGGTGAAGTCTGCAACTGCTTGCCTAACCCTGGGTGCATCTCCCAGAGGTTTTGTTTCCTCTTATGAAATTGCCGGCAGATAATGTTCTGCTTGAAGGGGAACTCTCCCATCCTGTTGGTGGGAATGCAAAGTGGTGCAGCCAGTCTGGGAAAAGTCTGGGGGTTCCTCAAAAAGTTAAACATTGAGCAACCCCATGATCCAGCAATTACTCTCCTAGGTATTTACCCAAAGGATAAAAAAATGCGGATTCGAAGGGGGAACATGCACCATGATGTTTATAGCAGCATTGTCCACAGTAGACAAACTATGGAGAGAATCCCAAAGTCCATGCACTGATGAATGGATAAAGCAGATGTGGGATACATATATATAACGGAATATGACCCAGCTTCAAAAAGAATGAAATCTTACCATTTGCAAGGATGTGGATGGACCTAGAGTGTATTAAGCTAAGCAAAATCAGTGAGGAAAGACAAATATCCTATGCTCTCACGCTTGTGGAATTTCAGAAAGAAAACAGAGGAACAGAGTTGAGGGGTGGTGAGAGTGGCAAACAAGGAAATAGACTCAACCTTGGAGAACAAACTGAGTGTTGCTGCAGGACAGGGGCGTGGGGGGAAGAGTTAAATCGGTGAGGGGTATTAAAGAGGGCACTTGTGATGAGCACCGGGTACTCCTTGCAGTTGAGGAATCACTAAATCCTACCCCTGAAGTGAATATTCCATCGCATGTGAACTAACTGGAATTTAATAAAAGAAGAAAGGAAAAAGTGTTCTGCTTCATGAAGAGTGAGGTAAAATTGTAGTGATTTGAGCTGTAGTCTTCTATAGATGATATTTGTAAAACACCCTGTTGTAGGATACACTAGTTGCTTATCACATAAGGAGTCCTCAGAAAGCTGCAATGAAAGATTCAGGTCTCAGAGCATGTTCATGTTCCACTGATATGTTACAGTTTGCACAGGTAGGAAAGAAGGTGGAGAGAAAGGCAACAGAAGGGGAAAGTAGGTGTGAACCTTTCATTAGTTAGCGTTATAGCTTTCTCATGAAAGCCTTGCGCCAGTGTGATTTTGGAAGCAGAGAGGTAATCCGGGAGCTTTGCAGGAGATGGGGAGTTGCAGGTCTGGGTAAAGCTGACAGGGGTCCCAGAGGATAGCTGAATGCATTCTGCAGCAGGGTGTGTTCAGGGTGGGCTCCAGGGGTGGCTGTGGGTCTCCTGGGTGAGACTTGTGACAGGTGAGGGCTGTGTGCAAGTTCCTGGCTGAGGACAAGGGAGGCACAGGCGGAGAGCTGGCAGAGAACCTTCTTCTGGGCCACCAGCCTCACCCAACACACACAGCCTCATCTTCTGTCCCTGTCACTCCAATTCAGACTTCTCCGAAGGTGAGTGAGAACACATCAAGAGCATTCTGAACAAAACGGAAAGCATGTGCAATGGCTCTGGGGCAGGAGAATTCCAGGTATGTCCAGAAGCAGCAAGAAGGCCCTGTGGCCACAGGAGACAGCTTAGGACATGAGCTCAGAGAGGTGACAGAGGGTGACAGAAAGCCATTCCAGGGCTATAACCCCATGAGACCCTGTTTCACTGGGCCATCATGGCTACAGTGTTGAGAACAGATGACAGAGGGTTGAAGATGGCAAGGCAGGTCAATGACGAAGCTTTTCCAGTTACTCAGCCACTGTGGACCAGACAAGTGGCCTTGGATGGAGTGGTTAGACCTATTCTGGGTCTATTTTGAAGATGGAGCTCACAGGATTTGCTGATGGGTTAGCTATTAGAAGCAGGAGAATGGAGGAATTGGGGTAACTCCCAGCTGTTGTGGGTTGTCCTGATTGAGGGGAAGGAGAGGGTTTCTGGGGGTAGGAGGTAGTCCGTCTTCTGCATGCTGAGGAAGGTGCCTTTCCCAGTGGATCTGCTGAGGTTTGTGTCTGGAAGAACCTTTCACATCTCCTCCCTCAGCATTGCTTAAGTACAATTATCCCCCACTTTTTGAACGTTCACAGTAAGACACTGGGCATTCTTGAAAGAACTACGTTTATTACCCAGCTTCAGTAAGAGGAAGATACCTGAAGAGGATTTTCCTCTTATGAAAAAAGGTGAACAGTGAGAATCGCGTTCAGCATCTGTTTTGGGGAAAAGCACAACAGATGTGGCATGCACCCTAACCAGCTCCTTCTGCTGGGAACCGCTCTCCGCATCCAGCCACCAGCACTTTGAATGGTGTCTGTGAGCCTCTGCTGTGCTTTATCTTCATTTATGCTGGGCCTCCGTTAGAAACTTGTGTCCTGAGGCCTAAGAAAAATCAAAGAGAAGGAATTTTGGAGTCTGAGCACACTAAATGTTCCGTGTAAATTAATGGCCATTCCTTCTTGACACCATTTCTGCTGTGCAAGGTTTGTCAGAAGTCCTGTACTTTTGAAGAGCAGGGAAACCTATACCCCATGCTGTGGGGTCAGTTTTAGTCTCCATGCTGGACAGAACATTCCATGACTGTCGGATTTTCTCACTCAAACATTGAGACTTGGACCACCTTCACCCGTTTCTACCACCCCATCCCCGAATCTGGCACCTACCAATCTGCTCTCAGTATCTATGCGTTCAGTATTTGTTTATTCCACGTGGAATGTACATGAGAGCATCTGGTATTGGTCTTCCTGTGTCTGAGTTACTTGGAATAAGGCCCCCAAGGTCTGTGTTTCCATGTCTGGTTCTTGTGAATAATGCTGCAGTGAATGTGGGAGTGCATCTGTCTTTTTGAGGCAGTATTTTTGTGTTCTCTGAATCAATACTCATTAGAGCCATTACTGGGTCATGGGGAAGTTGTATTTATTTTTTCAGGAACCTCCATACCGTTTGTCACAGTGGCTGCACCAATTTCCATTCCCACCAACAGTGCACAGTGTCTCCTCGTCTGCACACCCATGACCCCACTTTTTGTCTGTCTCTGGGACAATTGCTGTTCCAACAGTTGTGAGGGGATAGCCGATTGTGGGTTTGACTGATGTTTCCCTGACGATGATTAGTGATGTCGAACAACTTTTTCTGTCTGTTGGCACCTGTGTGCCATCTTTGGAAAGTATGTATTCACATATACCCCCCATTTTTATACCTTTTTTTTGTTTGTTTGTTTTGATTTGTATGAGTGTTGTGTGTATTTTGGATATTAGCCTCTTCTCACACATATGATTCACAGATATTTTTTTCATATTGGGTCAGTGGCCTTTTAAGTTTTTGCTGGTTTCTTTTGCCGTGTGGAAGATTTCAGTTTGATGTTGTTCCACTGGTTTATTTTTGCTTTTGTTGTCTTTGCATTTGGTGTCCGATCTGAAGACTCTTTGCCAAAACCAATGTCGAGAGACTTAGTACCTGTGTCTTCTTGGAGGTTTATGGATTCAGATCTTATGTTCAAATCATTCATCCATTAAAAATTTTGTGTGTGGTGTAAGAAAGTGACCCAGCTATATTCTTCTGCATTTAGTGTCCAGTTTGCCTGTTACCGCTCACTGAAGAAACAGTCCTTCCCTCATGGCATATCTTCTCTGCTGTGTCATAAGTTAGGATCATCTACGTGTGGGTAAGTTTCTGAGCTTTCTGTTCTGTTCCACTGACCTGGTGTCTGTGTTTCTGCCAGTACCATCCTGTTTTGATGACAACAGCTTTGTAATCTACCTTGAAATCCAGGAGTGTGTTGACTGCACCTTTCTTTCTCCAGGTTCCTTTGGGTATTTGGGGTCTTTAGTGACTCCATCCAAGTTTGAGGACTGTTTTCTATTTCCTCGAATAATGCCACTGGAATTCAGATAGGGATTTCATCACATCTGTCGATTGCTTTGGGTACGATGGACATGTTCACATAATTAACTCTTCCAGTTAAGGAGCATGGCGTATGCTTCCATTTGTTTGTGTTGCCTTCCAAATCTTTGACCCATACATTCCGCCCCCCTCGACAGATATGTTTTTCATTTCTTTTCTGCCATGTGTTGAGTGTACTATGTCTTTCTCATTTTTGGTTACTTTTATTCCTAGATTTTTTTGATGCAATTGTAAATGGCATTGCTTTTTTAATTTCTCTTTACGATATGTGTCATCAATATACAGAAATGCAAGAAGTTGGGTCATCTTGGTGGCCCCATAGGTGAAGCATCTGCCTTCAGCTCAGGTCATGATCCCAGAGTTCTGGGATTGAGCCCCGTGCTGGGCCCCCGCTTAGCAAGGGTCTGCTTCTCCCTCTTTCTGACACTCCCCCTGCTCGTGGTTTTTCTCTTCCTGTCAAATAAATAAATAAAATCTGAAAAAAAATAAAGACAACCGGTCTCTGTATATTGACATTATATCCTGCAGCTTTCTTGATTTTTTTTATTCTAACAGTTTTTTTTTTTTTTTTTGTGGAATCTTTCGGGATTTCATGTCATTTGCAAATAGTGACAGTTTTCCTGTATGGATTTCATATCTTTCTCTTTCTTTAAAATGATGTTAGTCACCCTACAGTACTTCATTTGTTTTTGATGTAGTGTTCCATGATTCATTGTTTGCATATAACACCTAGTGCTCATTATGACACGTGCCCTCCTTAATACCCATCACCAGGATAACCCATTCCCCTACCCCTCCCTTTCTGCAACCTTCAGTTTGTTTCCCAGTGTCAATAGTCTCTCATGGTTCATCTCCCCCTCTCATTCCCCCTCTTCACTTTTCCCTTCCTTCTCCTAATGTCCTCCATGCTATTCCTTCCATTCCACATAGGAGTGAAACCATATGATAATTGTCTTTCTCTGCTTGACTTAATTTCACTTAGCATAATCCCCTCCTGGTCCATCCACGTTGGTGCAAATGGTGGGTATTCATCCTTTCTGATGACTGAGTAATATTCCATTGTACAGATGACCACATCATCTTTGTCCATTCATCTGCTTAAGGACATCATGGCTCCTTCCACAGTTTGGCTGTTATGGACATTGCTGCTATGAACATTGGGATACAGGTGCCCCTTCTTTTCATTACTCTGTGTCTATGGGGTAAATACCCAGTAGTACAATTGGTGGGTCGTAGGATATCTCTGTGTTTAACGTCTTGAGGAGCCTCCATATTGTTTTCAAAAGTGGCTGTACCAGCTTGAATTCTCACGAGTAGTGTAAGAGGGTTCCCCTTTCTCCACATCCTCTCTGACTTTTTTTTATTTCCTGTCTTGTTAATTTTTTTCAAGATTTTATTTATTTATTCCACAGAGATAGAGACAGCCAGCGAGAGAGGGAACACAAGCAGGGGGAGTGGGAGAGGAAGAAGCAGGCTCATAACGGAGGAGCCTGATGTGGGGCTCGATCCCATAATGCCAGGATCACGCCCCTAGCCGAAGGCAGACACTTAACTGCTGTGCCACCCAGATGCCCCTGCCTTGTTAATTTTAACCATTCTATCTGGTGTAAGGTGGTATCTCATTGTCGTTTTGATTTGTATTTGCCTGATGGCAAGTGATGTGGAGCATTTTTTCATGTGTCTGTTGGCCATTTGTGTTTCCCCTCTGGAGAAGTATCTCTTTGTGTCTTCTGCCCATTTTTTGGGTGTCGAGTTAGAGGAGTTCTTTATAGATCTTGAATACCAGCCCTTTATCTGTAATATCATTTGCAGATATCTTCTTCGATTCCATAGATTGCCTTTTTGTTTTGTTGATCGTTTGCTTTGCCGAGCAGAAGCTTTTTATCCTGATGAAGTGCCAATAGTTCATTTTTGCTTTTATTTCCTTTGCCTTTAGAGACGTGGCTTGCAAGAAGTTGTTGTGTCCAAGGTTGAAGAGTGCTTTTGATTTTGATATGAGACAGGAATCCATTATCTTCCTTTCCTGATTGTATTGGAGTCCTCTTTCTTGGTGAGTCTAGCTAAGTTTGTCAGTTTTGTTTATCTTTCCAAAAAAGGCAGCTCTCATTTTCGTTGTTTTTTTTTTTTGTCTTTTTAGTCTCCTTTGGATTTATTTATGCATTCCTTTTTGTTATTTCCTTATTTCTACTAATTTGGGGCTTTGTTTGTTGTTTTTTTTCTACTTCTTTACCACATAAATCAGGTTGTTTATTGGAGAGCATTCTCATGGATTGATGAAGACTTGAATTTCTACGAATGTCCCCCATAAAGCTACTTTTGCTGCATCCCATAAGTTTTTGTAGGTTGTCTTTTGCATCAGTGTCAAGGTACTTCTAAAAATTTTTTGTTTTCTTCTTTGACTGTTGGTTGTTCAGTAGCATGTTGTTAAGTCTCCACATATTTTTTTAAGATTATTTGAGTATCTGACAGAGAGTGAGACTGCGAGAGAGGGAACGCAAGCAGGGTGGTGGGAGAGGGAGAAGCGGGCTTCCCACTGAGAAAGGAGCCTGATTCGGGGCTAGATCCCAGGATCCTGGGATCACGACCTGAGCTGAAAGCAGATCCTTAACGACTGAGCCACCCAGGCCCCCCAATCTCCACTTATTTTTGACTGTCCCATTTTTTTCTTGAGACTGATTTCTAGTTTCATATCATTGTGGTTGGACAAGATTTGAAGCAGAAGGTGAAGAGAGCATTCAGATGAAAGGTTTGTTTCCTGGAGGGTTTTTTGAGGCATACCATGAGTTCAGTGGGGATGGAGGAAGGTTTTGTGAGACGGGGGTTGGGGTTAACCCTTGTTAGAATTACTGACTACTACCATGCAGGCTGTGTGCTACTGTTCACACCATAGTCCTGATGGACTTGTACTTCATTAGAAATATTTTCTAGGAGGTGTAGGCATAGCCTTCTCTAAAAGAAAGGTGCCATGTGGGTTTATGGCATGACCCCAGGTCAGCAACCAGGATGTATGGTATTGTGGGGGATCAGAACCAGGCTTTCTGTGGGAAGTGACAGAAATGGGGTATGGTGAGCTCCATGACCATACTTGAGGTCCCAGGTGACCCACTGGGTGTTGGGTTCTGTGGATCTGTCTCATCAGGTGCTGTGGAATTCAGGGACACCCTCCTGTCTGTGGATTTGTGTGGAAACAGGTAGACATCAGTGTCTGGCCTGGCATGAGGGTCGCACTGGACCGCCACCAGAGGTGCAGCGTGCAGGGGAGCCACTGCTTGGTTTCCATGAAAGCTGACCAGGGTCTGTGACCGTGATTCCTAGCAGCTGCAAGGGGAGAGGAGGCCGGGGTGGTGCACACTTCCTAGACTTGTGGTCAGGACTAGTCTGGAGCCCACTGAAGTCAGCCACACCTGACACAGAAGGCACCCAGTTAGTGTAGCTGTGGGCACTGCTCCCATGTTACTTTCAGGCTGGCTCCGTGCTGCCACCTCCTGCTTTTCATCATCATCTTCAAGGTCATGTGCCTCTGCTCTTGCCCCATGGCCTCTGGAGTATTGTCCGTCCTCCATCTGGCCCTCGTCCCTGGTGCCCTGTGCAGTCCGATGACAGGGTAGCCTTCTCGAGACAAACATCTGGCCCTGATGGAACACTTCCATGGATCTCGTGTGATGCGAGGTTGATACCCTGCCCTGGAAGGGCGCTGCAGGTCCCCAATCAGGAGAGCCATGTCTCCCTTTTCAGCATGGCCTCCCCTCCCCTCAGTCTTCTTCAGGGAAACTCTCCCCACTTCCTGAGATGACAGCTCTGAACTTAAAATTGAATGTTATTTTACATATCTCTATGCTTTAGTTCATCCATGGCATGTCTTTCAACCCCGTTAGTGTTTTTTTTTTAGCAGTTCTGAAGGGCAGTCTGCTCAAGGAGGGGATGACCTGGGTGGGGCAGCTTTCCCTCTCATCTCCCTCAGCATGTCTCTGAGCCCTGGGGCCAGCTGTCCCACTGAGGATTGAGGGACCCGAGACAGCCCATCCTGAGCCCAAGCTGTGTCAGCTGTGTAGACTGATGCGTGTCGGAGCGGTGGGCAGCTGGCATGGGCCAGGAGCAGGCAGTGTCTCCTTCTCATTCCATCCCTCCCTTCCTCCCAGAGGTAGCTCAGAGCAGCCTTCAACCGCTGCATCTCCAGATCCCTTGACCTGTGCCTCCTGTGTTCAGCTGGTGACCTTGGAGTTTCGCATGAATTCTCCCACCTGTACCCTTTCCCGTAGAGGTTCCTGGATCAGGGAAGGGGTCTGACCCTTGTCTGATTTTGGTCTTCTTCCTGTCCCGCAGCAAGCCCACCCACCTTTGCATCTTCCATGTATGTGCTTGGAAGCAAGCCCATCCACAGGAAACCTATTAGCCAAAGGGATCCAGGCAATGAACATTGAAGTAGAGATCCAGGATCCATAATAAACCTGCTCTGAAACCTGTCCCAAAGTCTGTGACTCTCTCACACTGAAACAGAAACAATAATAACTTTCTGGACTGTGAAGTGACATGTGTCTCTACTTCCAATCTTGAATGCATAGGTGCTGAGCCTGGACTGAAAAGGACCATGGCTCCCGCGGGCTGGGATCCACGATAAGAACTCAGTGAAATCTGAATTTGAGGCATGAAGTGAATAATTATTGTAGAGTGAATCCTCCCAAGTAGGGCTTATGCACATTGCACAGGAAAAGATTTTTCAAAGAGGTTCCTGAAAGAAAAATCTTTTAAAAAATTTATTTTAATTCCAGTAGAGCTAACATACAGTGTTACATTTGTTTCACGTGTACAATAGAATGATTCAGTAATTATATATTACTCAGTGGTCATCAAGAAAAGCGTCCTCTTAATCCCCTTCATCTATTTCACTCATCGCTCTATCCACCTCCTCTCTGGTAACCATCCGTTTGTTCTCTATTGTTAAGAGTTTGTATTTTGGTGTATCTCCTTTTTCTCTTTTAGTTATTTATTTTTGTTTGTTTCTTAAGTTCCCCATTAGAGTGACATCGTATGGGATTTTTCCTTCTCTGCCTGATTTTAGTTAGGATAATTCTCTCTAGCTCCATCCATGTGTCTGCAAATGGCAAGGTTTCATTCTTTTTCAAGCCGAGTAATACTCCATTGTGTGTGTGTATGTGTGTGTGTGTGTGTGTGTGTGTGTGTCCGTGTGTGTGTGTGTGTGTGTGAATACACACATCTATCATCTCATTTGTCTATTTTTCTACAGACACTTGGGTTGCTTCCATATTGTGATATTGTAAATAATGGTGCAAGAAACATAGGGGTGCACGTATCCTTTTACGTTACTGTTTTCCTATTCTTTGTGTAAATACGAGTAGTGTGATTGTTGGATCATAGGGTAGTTCTATATTTAATTTTTGAGGAACCTTCGTAGTGTTTTCCACGGTGGCCACCACAGTTTGCATTCCCACCCACTGTTCGCAAGGATTCCCCTTTATCCACATCCTCCCAACACCTGCTCTTTGTTGTGCTTTTGATGTTAGCCATTCTGACAGGTTTGAGGTATTACCTCATTGTCCTTTGGATTTACATTTTCCTGATGATGGGTGATGGTGAACATCTTTTCACGGGACTGTTGGCCATTTGTATTTCTTCTTTGGAGAAATGTCTGTCCATGTCTTCTGCCTATTTTTTAACTGGATTATTTGTTTTTTTGGGGGTCGAGTAGGATCAGTTCTATATGTTTTGGACACTATCCCTTCATTGCATATGATCTTTGCAAATATCTTCTCCCTTTGAGTAGGTTGTCTTATTATTTTTACGTTTTCATTGTTCTTCTGCCGTGTGGAAACTTTTTATTTTACTGTATTCCCAATAGTTTATTTTTGCTTTCATTTCCTTTGTCAGGACACAGTCCAGAAAAACGTTGGTATGGTCCATGTCAAGAAGTTACTGTCTTCCCTCCTGTAGGATTTTTATGGATTCAGGTCTCATATTGAGGTCTTGAAACTGTTTTGTGTTTGTCTGTATTGTGTAAGAAAGCAGTTTAATTTCATTCTTTTGTGCGTAGCTGTCTAGTTTTCCCAACACCATTTGTTGTAGAGACTGTCCTTTTCCCTTTTGATATCGTTGCTTGCTTTGTGGAACATTCATGGACCACATAATTGTGGGTTTCTGTCTGAACTTGTATCCTGTTCCTTTGGTCGCTGTGTCTATTTTTGTGCCATACTGTCTTGTTAGGATGACTGCAGCTTTGTAGTATAACCTGAAATCTGAAATTGTGAGTCCTCCAGCTTTGTTTTTCTTTTCCACATTGCACTGGCTGTTCGGAATCTTTAGTGGTTCCATACAAATATTTAGGATTGTTTATTCAAGGTCTTTTGTTCTTTAATTTAAATTCAATTAGCCAACTTACAGTACATCATTAGTTTCAGATGTAGTCTTCAATCAATTTTCAGTTGTGTGTAACACCCAGTGCTCATTGTATCGTGTGACCTCCTTAATGCTACTCACCCAGTTACCCCCCCCCAACTTCTCCTCCAACAATCATCAGTTTCTTGTGATAGTTAAGAGTCCATCATGGGTTTTCCCCCTCTCTGATGACTTCCCATTCTATTTTCCCTTCCTTCCCCTATGGTCTTCTTCCTTGTTTCTGATATTCCACATAGGAGTGAAAGCATATGATCATTGTCTTTCTTTCATTGACTTATTCCACTCAGCATAATACCCTCCAGCTCCACCCAGGTCAGTGTGATGGTAAGTATTCATCCTTTCTGATGGCTGAGTAATATTCCATTATATATATGATCCACATCTTCTTTATCCATTCATCTATCCATGGTCATCTGCACTCCTTCCACAGCTTGTCTATTATGGATATTGCTGCTATGAACACTGTGGTGCATGTGTCCCGTCTTCAGTACCTGTCGCTTTGGGGTAAATACCCAGTAGTGCAATTGCTGGGACATAAGGTAGCTTTATTTATAACTTCTTGAGGAAACTCCGTACCATTTTCAGGAGTGGCTGTACCGGACTGCATTCGTATAGGGGTGTAAGAGGTTTCCCGTTTCTCCACATCCTCTCCAACATGTATAGTTTCATGTCTTCTTATTTTTAGATATTTGGCCTCGTGTGATATGGCATGTATAGGGGTTTAGATTTGCATTTCCCTGAAGCCAAGTGATATGAAGCATTTATGCATGTATCTTTTGGTCACCAGTACGTTGTCATCAGTGAAGTGACTTCCCATTTTAATCCATCTCAAGAGCTAAAGCTGGGTAAGGCACTGAAGCTGGATAATGCCATCAGTTGGAATTGTGGAGAATTTCAAAAGATCTCCGTGGAGAGCAAGTTCAGTGTGAAGCTACTAATTGGATCCGGGGACATCTCTGAAAGTGGGGTTGCCTGGGATGGGCTGAGGGGGACCCTCTGATTTTCCTATGAATCCTTGCTGCAGCCCCAAATGCACAGTTTCCTGCTGTGGGGCAGGCTGAGTCTTCTAGTCGTGCAGAGGTGAGCCCAATGCCTGGTGCCTTGGAGGCAGGCAAACGGGGAGGGACCCTCAGCAGAAGACCCAGGGTTAGGTTAGGCCTCAAGGACAGCAGGTCTGAACTGCTCAGTGCTCAGAGAGCTCCCAGGCCGAGTGAGATGAGGGCACAAGGGCGGGTGAGTGTGAGCCTTGGGGTTTCATCCGGAAGGGCCCACAAAGGTCGGGGTTCACCAGAAGGGGCTCTCAGGGGGTGCCCCAATTCTCTTGCCCTGACTGCTCTGTTGTGCACCAAAATGGTACAGTTTACTGTGGGCTGCAGGCTGAGTCCTACGGTGGGGCTTGGGTGTCCCCAGTCCCCCGGACTGTGGTGCCAGGACCCTGGGGAGGGGCCCCTCTGTGGCCAAGCTAGGGTAAGGGTTAGGGTCCCGGAGCCCGGCAGGGACAATCTGCAGGCTGTGAGGTGAGCTTTGTGGAGGGCTGAGAGGAGGCCATTGGGGAGGGTGAGCATGGGCCTCAAGGTTGGGGCACGGGGGGCTGCCAAATGTGGGGACGGGCTCTGAGGGCCTCCCCAAGTTCTCGTGCCCTGTAGGCTCCATAGAGCCCCAAGGGGCAATGTTTCCTGTCAGGTGGCAAGCTGAGTCCTCTGGTGGGGTACAGGTATCCCAATTCCCCGGGGCTGCGGTGTAAGGCTCCTGGGGAGGCCCCCACACCTGCGGCCGACCTAGGGCTAGGGTTAGGCCCCAGGAGCCCCGCAGGCCCGATCTGCTGGCTGTATGGCTAGCTACACGGACTGAGGTGAGGGTGTGGCGAGGGTGAGCGTGGGCCTCAGGGTTGGGGTGTGGGAGGCCGCCAAAGTTCGCTGGTGGCTCAGGAGTGCCCTCCTGGTTCTCCCGCCCTGAATGCTCTATGGCCTCCCAAGGCGCATGGTTTCCTGTGGGGTGGCAGACTGAGTCCTGCTGTGGGGCTCAGGTGTCCCGAATCCCCGTGGCTGCAGCTCCAGGCTCCTGGGGAGGGGCCCCTCCACAGATGAACTAGGGTTAGGGTTGGCGCCCAGGAACCCCGCAGGCCAGATCTGCCCACTATGTGGTGATCTCTGCCATGGGCTGAGGTGAGGGTGTGGGCTGGGGTGAGCATGGACTTCAAGGTTGGGTTTAGGGATCACCAAAGTTCGCCGGGGGCTCTGGGGGCCCTCCTGGTTCTCCCGCCCTGAATGCTCTATAGCCTCCCAAGGGGCACGGTTTCCTGCGGGCTGGCAGGCTTTGTCCTGCAGTGGGGCTCAGGTGTCCCCAGTCCCTGGGGCTACGGCACCGGGCCCCAGGGGAGGGGCCCTACCCAGCGGACCCAGGGTCAGGTGTAGGCCCCAGGAACCCAGCAGGCCTGATCTGCCGGCTCTGCGATGAGCTCGGTGGCAAGCTGAAGGGAAGGCGTGGGGTGGGATGAGCGTGGGCCTCAGGGTTGGGGTGTATGGGGCCGCTGAGGATCGCTGGGGGCTCAGGGGGGCACTACCAGTTCTCCTGCATGGGATGCTCTGTGGCGCCCCAAGGGGCATGGTTTTCTGAGGGCTGGCAGGTTGAGTCCCGTGGTGGTGCTCAGGTGTACCCAATCCCCGGGGTTAGGGTATGGATTAGGGTATGGGTTCAGGTTAGGGTATGGGTTACGGTTAGGGTATGGGTGAGGGTAGAGGTTAGAGTTAGGGGAAGGAGAGGGTACGGGTTAGGGTTGGGTTTAGGGGTTACAGGTTAGAGGTTATGGGTTAGGGTACAGATTAGGGTTTAGGGTACGGGTTAGGGTTTAGGGTTTGGGGTTAGGGTTGGGGTTAGGGTTGGAGTACGGGTTAGGTTTAGGGTATGGGTTAGGGTTAGGGTACGAGTTAGGGTACGCATTAGGGTATAGTTTAGGGTACGTGTTAGGGTACTGTTTAGGGTAAGTGTTGTCGTACGGATTTGGGTACGGTTTAGGGTATGGGTTAGGGTTAGGGTACGGGTTAGGGTTAGGTTACAGTTTAGGGTTATGGTACAGGTTAGGTTACGGTTTAGGGTTAGGGTTAGGGTACGGGTTAGGGAACGGGTTAGGGATAGGTATCGGGTACGGTTTAGGGTTAGGGTATGGGTTAGGGTACAGGTTAGGGTACAGGTTAGGGTTAGGTATGGGTTAGGGTATGGGTTAGGGTCCGGGTTTGGGATAGTGTACGGGTTAGGGTATGGGTTAGTGTACGGGTTAGGGTATGGGTTAAGATTAAGGTAAGGGTACTGGTTAGGGTAGGGTACGGGTTACGGTTTAGGGTTTAGGGTTACAGTTAGGGTATGGGTTGGGTTAGGGTACAGGTTATGGTACGATTTAGGGTATGGGTTAGGGTCAGGGTTTAGGGGTTAGTGTTAAGGTTAGGGTACAGGTTAGGGTACGGGTTAGGTTTAGGTTTAGGGTTAGTTTACAGGTTAGGGGTAGGGTTAGCTGAAGGGGTAGCGTTAAGGGTAGGGTTAGGGTTTGGGGTTAGTGGTTAAGGTTAGGGTTTATTGTTTAGGGCTTCGGGATTAGGGTTAGGGTTTAGGGTTTAGTGTTAATGTTAGGGTTTAGGGTTTAAGGATTAGGGGTTATGGTTAGATTTTGGGTAGGGTTAGGGGTTAAGGTTTAGGGTTTAAGGTTAGGGGTTAGGGTTTAGAGTTAGGGTTAGATCTCAGTAGGCCAGCAGGACCAATGCGCTGGCTGTGCGGCGAGAAGAGGAGTGGGCCGAGGTGAGGGCGCTGGCTAGCGGGAGTATGGTATCCAGCGTTTTGGCGCAGGGGCCTTTGAACGTCGCTAGAGGCTCAGAGGGCCCTGCCCGTTCTAACACCCTGAATAACCGGCGTGCCCCTAGTGGCTCCGTTGGCGGTGGGGCAGCAGAGTGAGTCCCACGCTGCGGCTCGGGTAATCCCAATCCCCGGTGTTGCAGTGCCAGGCCCCTTGGGAAGGGCTCCTCGTGAGCCGACCTAGGGTTAGATTTAGACCCCATTAGGCCGGCAGGCATGATCCTCTGGCTAGGCGGCTAGAGGTGGGTGGGCTGAGGTAAAGGTGCTGGGGATCGGGATGGTGGGCCCCTGCATTTTGGCGCGGGAGGCTTCAAATGTCGCCAGTTTCTCCAGGGCCCTGTCTGTTCTCCCACCCTGAATGACCGGCGGCGCCCCTAGTGGCCCAGGTGGCAGCAATATGGGAGGTTGAGTCTGGCTCTGGGGCTTGGGGTACCAGATCCCCGGCGTAGTGGCACCAGGACCCTTGGGAGGGGCCCCTGGGGCGACGACCTAGGGTTAAGGTTAGCCCCAAAAAGACCATCAGACCCAATCCGCACACTGTGCGGCGAGTGGAGGTGCGGGCCGAGGTGAGGGCGCTGGCGAGCAGGAAAGTGGGCCCAAGCGTTTTAGCGCAGGAGGTCTTCGAAGGTCGCAAGGGGCTCAGAGGGCCCTGCCCCTTCTCCCTCCTTGAATGATCGGCGGCGCCCTTACTGGCCCAGTTGGCGGCAGGGCGGCAGGTAGAGTCTGGCGCTGGGGCTCGGGTGTCCCCAATCCCCGGTGTTGCGGTGCAAGGCCCCTTGGGAGGGGCCCCTCCTGGGCCGACCAAATGTTAGAGTTAGCCCCCAGGATGCGGGCAGGCCTGATCTGCCGGGTGTGCGGCAAGCGGAAGGGCGGGCCGAGATGTGGGTGCTAGCGAGCAGGAGTGTGGGCCCAAGCGTATTCGCAAGTTGGACCTTCGAAGGTCTCCAGGGGCTCGAAGGGCCCTGCCTGTTCTCCCGCACTGAATGACCGGCAGCGCCCATAGCGGCTCTGGTGGCATCGGGGCGGCAGGGTGAGTCTGGCACTGGAGCTCAGGGGTCCCCAATCCCTGGCATTGCTGCGCCAGGCCCCTTGGGAGGTTCCCCTCGGGGGCCAACCTAGGGTTAGGGTTAGCCCCCAGGAGGCCCGCAGGCCCGATCTGCTGGCTGTGCGGCCAGCAGAGGGGCTGGCTGAGGTGAGGGCGCTGGTGAGCGGAAGCATGGGCCCAAGCATTCTGGCGCCTGGGGCCTTAGAAGTTCACTGGGACTGGGAGGGCCCTGTCCATTCTCCCACCCTGAATGACCGGCGGTGCCCTAGCTGCCTAGGTGCCGGCGGGGCAGCAGGGTGAGCCCGGCACTGGGGCTGGGGGTCATCAATCCCCATTGTTGCGTCGACAGTCCCCTTGGGAGGGGCCCCTGGGGGGCCAGCCTAGGGTTAGGGTTAGCTCCGACGAGGCCGGCAGGCCCGATCTGCCAGCTGTGTGGCGAGCGGAGGGGCAGGCCGATGTGAGGGCGCTGAAGAGCAGGAGCGTGGGCCCAAGCGTTTTGGTGCGGGAAGCCTTCGAAGGTCGCCGGGGGATCGGAGGACCCTGCCCGTTTTCCCGCCCTGAATGACCTGCGGCGCCCCTGGGGCCCGGGTGGCGGCAGGCTGACAGGGTGAGTCCGTCGCTGGGGTTGGGGGGTTCCCAATCCCCGGTGTTGCGGCACCAGGCCCCTTTGCAGGGGCCCCTCGGAGGCTGACCTAGGGTTATGGTTAGCCCCCAGGAGGCCGCAGGCCCAATCCACCGGCTGTGCGGTGAGCAGAGGGGAGGGCCGAGGTGAGGGCGCTGGCGAGCGGTAGCGTAGGCCCATGAGTTTTGGCGCGGGGGGCCTTCGAAGGTCGCCGGGGCTCAAGAAGCCCTGCCGTTCTCCCGCACTGAATGTCCGGCGGTGCCCCTAGCGGCTCAGTTGCCGGCGGGGGAGCATGGTGAGTCCGGCGCTGGGGCTCAGGAGTCCCCAATCCCCGTCGTTGTGGCGCCAGGCCCCTTGGGAGGGACCACTAGTGGGCCGACCTAGGGTTTGGGTTAGCCTCCAGAAGGCCCACAGGCCCGATTCACCATCTGTGTGGTGAGTGGAGGGGAGGGCCGAGGTAAGGGCGCTGGCGAGCGGGAGCGTGGGCCCAAGCGTTTTGGTGCAGGGGGCCTTCGAAGGTTGCCGGTGGCTTGGAGGGCCCTGGCCATTCTCCCTCCCTGAATGAACAGCGGCGCCCCTAGTGGCCCAGGTGGCGGTAGGGCGGGAGGGTCAGCTGGGCGCTGGGCTCAGGAGTCCCCAGTCCCCAGTGTTGAGGCAATAGGAACCTGGGATGGGCCCCTCGGGGCCCACCAAAGGTTAGGGTAACACCCAGGAGGCTGGCAGTCCTGATCCACCGGCTGTGCAGCGAGCGGAGGGGCGGAACGAGGTGAGGGCGCAGGCGAGTGGGAGCATGGGCCAAAGCATTTTGGCACAGGGGGCCTTTGAAGGTCGCCAGGGGCTCGGAGGGATCTGCCCGTACTCCCTCCCTGAATGACCGACGGTGTTCCTAGTGGCCTGGGTGGTGGCGGAGCAACACGGTGAGTCCGGCGCTGGGGTTCGGGGGTCCCCAATCCCAGGCATTGCGGTGCCAGGCCCCTTTGGAGGGGCCCCTCAGGGGCCAACCTAGGGTTATGGGTAGCCCCAGGAGGCGGGCAGGCCTCATCCACCAGCTCTGCAGCAAGTGGAGGGACGGGCCGAGGTGAGGGCACTGAGGAGCAGGAGTGTGGGCTCAAGCGTTTTGGATGGGGGGGCCTTGGAAGGTCGCCGTGGGCTCGGAGGGCCCTGCCTGTTCTCCCACACTGAATGACCAGCGACACCCCTAGCAGCCCAGGTGGTGGAGGGGCAGCAGGGTGAGTCCGGCGCTGGGGCTCGGGGGTCCCCAACCTGGCGTTGCGGTCCCAGGCCCCTTGGGAGGGGCCCCTCAGCGGCCGACCTAGGGTTAGGGTTAGCCCCCTGGAGGCCGGGAGGCCCGATCTGCCAGCTGTGTGGGGAGCGGAGGGGCCGGCCGAGGTGAGGGCGCTGACTAGCGGGAGCGTGGGCGCAAGCGTTGTGGCGCAGGGGGCCTTCGAAGGTCGCCAGTGGCTCAGAGGGCCCTGTCCTTTGTTCCGGCCTGAATGACCTACAGCGCTCCTAGCGGCACGGGTGGTGGCGGAGCGGAAGTGTGAGTCCGGCGCTGAGGCTTGCGGGTCCAGAATCCCTGGCTTGTGGCGCCAGGCCCCTTGGGAGAGGCCCCTCGGGGGCCGACCTAGGGTTAGGGTTAGCTCCTAGGAATCCGGCAGGCCCGTATGCCGGCTGTGCAGCGAGCGGAGGGGTGGGACTTGGCGAGGGCGCTGGTGAGCAGGAGCATGGGCCCAAGCATTTTGGCGCAGGGGGCCTCTAATGGTCGCCGTGGCTCGGAGGGCCCTCCCCGTTCTCCCGCCCTGACTGACCGGCAGTGGCCCTAGAGGCCCGGGTGGCGGTGGGGTGGCAATGTGAGTCTGGCGCTGCGGCTCAGGGGTGACCAATTTCCGGCGTTGCAGCGCCAAGCCCCTTGGCAGGAATGACTCGGGGGCTGACCTAGGGTTAGGGTTAGACCTCAGAAGGCCGGCAGGCCTGAAACGCCAGCTGTGCGTAAAGCAGATGGGCGGGCCGAGGTGAGGGCGCTGGTGAGCGGGAGCGTGGGCCCACGCGTTTTGGCATGGGAGGCCTACGAAGGCCGCAGGGGCCTGGGAGGTCCCTGCCTGTTCTCCCTCCCTGAATGACCGGCGTCACCTGCAGCGGCCCTGGTGGCGGCGGGGCTACAGGTTGAGTCCGGTGCTGGGGGTCGGGGGTTCCCAATCCCCAGCATTGTGCCACCAGGCCCCTTGGAAGGGGCCCCTCGGGGGCTGACCTAGGGTTAGGGTCAGCCCCCAGGAGGCCGGCAGGCCCGGGAGGCTGGGCCCAAACGTTTTGGCGCAGGGGGCCTTTGAATGTCGCCGGGGGCTAGGAGGGCCCTGCCTGTTCTCCCGCCCTGAATGACCGGCTGCACCCCTAGCGGCCAGAATGGCAGCGGGGCGGCAGGGTGACTCCGGCGCTGCAGCTTGGTCCCCAATCCCCGGCGTTGCAGCGCCAGGCCCCTTGGCAGGGGCCCCTCGGGTCTGACCTAGGGTTAGGGTTAGCCCCCAGGAGGCCTGCAGGCCCAATCCTCCAGCTGTGCAGGAGCAGAGGGGTGGGATGAGATGAGGGCACTGGCGAGCGGGAAGGTGGGGCCAAGCATTTTGGCGCGAGGGGCCTTCAAAGGTTGCCAGGGGCTCGGAGGGCCCTGCCTGTTCTCCTGCCCTGAATGACTGACGGTGCCCTTCGTGGCCCGTTTAGCAGCGGGGCGGCAGGGAGAGTCTGGTGCTGGGGCTCGGGGGTCCCCAATCCCCGGCGTTGCAGCGCCAGACCCTTTGGGATGGGCCCCTAGGGGGCCTACCTAGGGTAGGGTTAGCCGCCAGGAGGCTAGGATGCCTGATCTGCCGGCTGTGCGGCGAGCGGAGGGGCAGGCTGAGGTAAGGGCGATGGCAAGCGGGACCATGGGCCCTAGTGCTTTGGTGCAGGGGGCCTTCGAAGGTCGTTGGGGGCTCGGAGGGCCCTGCCCATTCTCCCGCACTGAATGACCGGCAGTGCCCCTAGTGGCCCGGGTGGCGGCGGGGGGCATGGTGAGTCCGGCGCTGGGGCTCGGGAGTCCCCTTTCCCCGTCGTTGTGGCACCAGGCCCCTTGGGAGGGGCCACTAGGGCCGACCTAGGTTTAGGGTTAGCCCCCAGAAGGCCCACAGGCCCGATCCGCCAGCTGTGAGGCGAGCGGAGGGGAGGGCCGAGGTAAGGGCGCTGGCCAGCGGGAGCGTGGGGCCAAGCGTTTTGGTGCGGGTGGCCTTCAAAGGTCACTGGTCGCTCGGAGGGCCCTGCCCGTTCTCCCTCCCTGAATGAATGGCGGCGCCCCTAGCAGCCCAGGTGGCGGTAGGGCAGGAGGGTGAGTCCGGCACTGGGGCTCGGGAGTCCCCAATCCCAGGCATTGCGGTGCCAGGCCCCTTCGGAGGGGCATCTCAGGGGACAACCTAGGGTTCTGGAGGAGTGCAGGCCTCATCTGCTGGCTCTGTGGCGAGCGGAGGGGCGGGCCGAGGTGAGGGCACTGAGGAGCAGGAGCGTGGTCTCAAGTGTTTTGGATGCGGGGGCCTTCGACGTTCGCCAGGGGCTCGGAGGGCCCTGCCCATTCTCCCGCCCTGAATGACCAGCGGCACCCCTAGCGGCCCGGGTGGTGATGGGGTGGCAGGGAGACTCCGGCGCTGGGGATCGGGGCTCCTTAATACCCGGCGTTGTGGCCTCAGGTCCCTTGGGACGGGACCCTCGGGGGCCGACCTAGGGTTAGGGTTAGCCCCCAGGAGGCTGGCAGGCTCGTTCCGCCCATGTGCGGTGAATGGAGGTGTGGGTTGAGGTGAGGTAGCTGGCGAGTGGGGGCGTGGGCCAGAGCATTTAGGCTTTGGCTTGGGGTGCCTTCGAAGGTTGCAGGAGGCTTAGAGGGTCCTGCCCGTTCTGTCGCCCTGAAGGACTGGTGATGCCCCTAGTGCCCCATGTGGCGGCAGGGCGGCAGGGTGCATCCGGTGGTGGGACTCGGGGGTCCCCAATCCCTGGCATGCGGCGCCAGGCCACTTGGGAGGGGCCCCTCGGGTGCGACCTAGGCATAGGGTTAGCCCCCAGGAAGCCAGCAGGCCCGATCCGCCAGCTCTGCAGCGAGAGGAGGGGTGGGCCGAGGTTAGGGCGCTGGGGAGCAGGAGCGAGGGAGCCAGAGTTTTTGCGCGGGGGGCCTTTGAAGGTCGCAGGGGGATCGGAGGGCCTTGCCCGTTCTCCCTTCTTGAATGACTGGCAACGCCCGAAGCGCCCTGGGTGCTTGCGGGGTGGCAGAGTGAGTCCAGCAATGGGGCTCGGGGGTCCCAAATCCCCAGCATTGTGGTGCCAGGCTCCTTGGGAGGGGCCCCTCGGGGGCCGACCTCGGGTTAGGGTTCTTCCACAGGAGGCCGGCAAGCCCGGCGCTAAGTGGCTCTGACAATGTAACAAAAATGCCATACACTTATCTGAAAGAAATAACCGTGTACAGGAACCCTCTTAGCCCTAACATCATCCTTTGTGAATATGGAAGCCAACCCCAAAGTGGTCGTGGAAGTCTGACGAAAGGGCTAAGCACTTTTCTCTGAGTCACCACACTGTACAGGGAAAGAGCAATGTACATCATCATTCACGAGTAGGAAGCATGAATGGAAGGTTCTGGAATTTCGAGGACTCTGACCCATCCTTATTGGTAATAAACCACCGTGTACAGGAAAACACCTTCAACTCTCATCAGCCTCCTCAATCCTGATTCCGATTCAACTTTTGGTGTGTAGGACTAGGGAAATGTCCACATCTTATTGCTAAGAAAGAACGTTGTCAGGGTAATGCCCTTCAAGTCACCTCAGTCTTCCTGAAGACGGAAGCAGGAATCAAGCTGGTTATGTTACCATGAGGTAAGGAAGATGAGCATATAAGTGAGAAACAACAGTGGGCAGGACCTCTCTTCCAACGAACAGTATCTTTGCTTAATGTTGAATCACTATGGTAAGTGGTTGTGGGCATTTGTGAGGTCAAAATCTGAAGTGTTTTGTAAAACCTCTTGGTCATTCACAGATGAGACTAAGGTAGTTGGGGACTCCTAGGCAGTGATTTGTCCACTGTCAAAAATATGAAAAGATAAAAGAGACAGATGAGGTCTTCTCAGGCATTGTCCTTTATCCTCATCCTCCGTGAGGATGGCCATCTCTGGACAGCTCAGTGTCAGAGTCTCATTCACAGTGGGGGCATCTGTTCCTCACAGACATCAGGCAGGGAAATGGATTTGGTTCTCTGTGCCAGCCCAGCCACAGCTGAGTGTCACAGCACCCTCTCGTGGGCTCATAAGAGTTTCACTGTCACCAGGCAGGTCATTGTATTTGATAAACCACTGTGAGAGTTTGCAATTGCCTTCACCTGCAACCTCCAGAGGCAAATGCAGATCTCTGGTACCATGTGAAGTCATGTGAAGGCTTTGTGAGAAAGTGTCCTTTTGCTTAAGAAAAACATGGCTGGGGCTCCTGGCTGGCTCAGCCAGTTAAGCATGTGCCTTTGGCTCAGGTTATAATCCCAGGGTTCTGGAATCGAGCCGAGGGTCCCTGCTCAGCAGGAAAGGAGTAGGGAAATAGCTTAGAACCCACAGAGAATGTGAATAAAGGGGAGTGAAATGGAACTTGGTCTGTGTTTTGCTTTAGGGATTGGAAGTTAGTTTTTTCTCAATTGTGATTGTTCTTGAAACAGAACAGCTGTATTGTTTTTTTTTTTACCTTTAATTTTTTTCTAGTAACAATTTTTTATTATTATATGTTAGTCACTATACAGTATTTCCTTAGTTTTTGATGTAGTGTTCCGTGATTCATTATTTGCATATAACACCCAGTGCTCCATGCAATATGTACCTTCCTTAATACCCATCACTGGCCCATCCCAATCCCCCACCCCTCTCCCCTCTGAAGCCCTCAGTTTGTTTCCCAGAGTCCATAGTCTCTCCTGGTTCATTCCCCCTTCTGTTTAGGGTCCATTGTCTAAAGGGACAGACAGTGGAAGTTCACCAAATATAAGATCGAAATTTCATTGTTCATTATAGATGCCGCTAAGTAGTTCCCAGACATTTCATTCTACTCTAGTAATTGATTATACCTGTGCAGGTGCACGTGAAAGATAACTGATGAATGTATACTGGTAATAAAACACGCCCCACAGTAGTAGAATAATAGAGAATGCACATGTGTAAAATTATTCGGCTACGGCTTCCATGCTTTCCCTTTGGTTCCTTGTTATCTGTGAAATTGGACAATTTTTGTTCTCTAGGCTTAAAACTCATTGTCAGTATTCAGAGTTTTTCAATGCTGATCTTCTCCTGTATAAGTTACCAAAAACCTAAAATATGTATGAACTTTAAAAAATGCTATATTGAAAATTATAGCAGGGAAGTTCCATTTTGTGAATATTGTGTCAATGGATCTCTATTTTGCCATCAGTGTTCATTAGAAATGATGACATTTCATGTGAGTATAAATATCAATGTGAAAACAAAAGGTAGGAAGAACCTTGAATGTTTAAGTAATTGGTGAAATGACAGGTGTGTGTGTGTGTGTGTGTGTGTGTGTGTGTGTGTGTGTGTGTGTGTAATTGATTTTCAGTGAATGGTTTAGGTCCTTGTAGGGCCTCTGAGAGAGCCCAGGTGAACCTTTCAATGAGTTGGTATCTGTTTTCAGAACATGGGAATCTCTTAGTCCAATAGTCAATCAGGCAAGCTTTGAGGTCTTGAAGAGTTTCAGTCCTCAGCAATGGTGTTGCAGAACCTTGTGAGCAAACCCTAGGGTATGGTCAGAGCCCTCATTAGCTGGTACCAACGTGTGACGATTTCAGATAGCATTTCCCAAAGAAGTACCTCTTGAGTCTCTGTCCTTGTCAGTTCCCTACACTTCCTTACACTAGTTATGTGATCAGTGTGTTTCAGGATAATCCCCACATGTGATTTTTGCTATTTCCTACTAGTTCTATCTGTTTCTCATCTTCTTCTTTTATGGTAGGGGTTGGGAAGCAACCTGTGTGGTGTAGGAAGGGGTGTGGTAGTTGTCTGCCTTCAGAGGACCAAATGATGCCTAGAAATTGTACTGTAGTTTGAGGTCAATTGTCCATCCTCTGAGTGTCAGGAATTCCATCACTTTACTTTGATGCTAGTCTGTTCTTCAAGCTGTCCTCAGAAATAAGGACGTCATCCATCTAGGGAATACTGGTTTGTGTGTATGTTTTCATTTTAGGAAAGGCTTTGCTGTTCCTGAAAATAATACTGTAGAGCACCCTTTCCTGTTCTTATTGGCCATCAGTCAATCTTTTGTGAAGTATTCGTTTATAAATAGACTTTCTATGGTTGATGAGCAGGAATTCTTAATTGACAAGTCTTTGTCAGTGTGTGTATTGCAAATCTTTACTTCCCAGCCTGCGGTTCACTTTTTCATTTTCTTATGGTCATAAGATAAGGAGAAATGTCACATTTTTATGAAGTCCCACTGAATTCTTTTAAATGGTTTGTGCATCCTATGTCCTACCCCAAGATTGACAGGTTCTACGTTTTCTTTCAGAAACTGTCCAGTGGGAAGCTACAATCCATTTTCTCTGTCCATTTATTGCTTACAAATTTCACATTTTTATGAAGTCCCACTGAATTCTTTTAAATGGTTTGTGCACCCTATGTCCTACCCCAAGATTGACAGGTTCTACGTTTTCTTTCAGAAACTGTCCAATGGGAAGCTACAATCCAATTTCTCTGTCCATTTATTGCTTACAAATGTATTTTGACCATCTGCTTCCTAGGAAACCTCTTTTGCTGTTATTATTATTATTATTATTATTATTATTATTATTATTATTATTTTAAATTGCATTTTTAATTCTAAAGGGTATTTATAGACTGTTTTGAATTTTCTATGTACACAATCGCGTTATCTGTGAATAGTCACTATTATCCCCTCAATTCTTATACTTTTTGTTTCTCTTGCCTTAAAACACTGGTAGATTCTCCGATGCCACGTTGAATAGAGCAGCATTGTTTAAAGATTTTCATATACCTTTCTCAATATCTGACAGAAAAAGCAGACAAAACATTGGTAACAAATGTGACCAAATTGACATATAGGGAACATTCCATAATAAGTGCAGAATACGTTATTTTCAAGTGATCATAGACTCTTTACCCAAATAGATGATAGGTGGGGCCACGAATCAAGGCTACAAATGTTAAACCCTGAAATTAACTAGATTCTATTCTTAGACCACAGGGGAATTGAGCCACAGTCATAGCGAAAAGAAAACCAGGAAGTCCTTCAATGTTTAAAAATTAAATGGAACTTTGCTACATATCCTAAAGGTCAGAGAAGGAATCTCATTGGAAATTCTGAACCTTTTATACATGAGGGCTCACACACAATGGCACTTTCTTTGTGAAGAGCATAATAATAACCTAGACAGGAGTTGAGCCTTAAGTCAGAGTTCTGCCTGCCCCAGCCACACCTGGCAGGCTTGGCCTGTGGTCCCCCTCAGCTGTCCTTTCTGGTGGCCCTGAGCTAAGGGGGTCAACATGGCCATATGGAAATGGGAAGCTCCCCTCTCATAGTGATGGCAGTGCCCCCTCCCCAGCTGCCCTTTCTGGTGGCTCTGAGCTAAGGAGGTCAACATGGCCATATGGAAATTAGAAGCTCCCCACTCTTAGTGATGACATTGCTATCGTATCGTCCTCACCAGTCCAACAACATGATTTCTGAGTGAACTATGACACAAGAGCGACTTCTTGGCCTTCCTTCAGGTTTGAAAATCATCTGGTGAGTCATCTATTAGAAATATGGATTCAACATGTGTTCTTTCTTCTGGAAAAGAAATAGACCCAATAGCAATTATGGCTTCCTGAGCACCTGTTCTTGAGAGACATCATACTGGCTCTTTGTAGCATTCTGCCTCTTAAACTTCTCAACTAGGGTGTAGATATTTGTAGGCACATTTTCAGGTGGTTAGACAGGGACTCGGATGATATGAGTCACAGCGGATTTTAGTGTCAGAAACCTAAGTGGGATCCCCAAATTGACTCCAAATCCCTTGTTGTTCCATACAGGGTACTATTTCCCTCTTATCTCTGGTCTTCTCGATCTGGAAACCTATCAAGTATCAGGATTTTCTTGTCATGTGGACAACTGGAACGAATTCAGCGGGCCTTTTCACCTCTGCCCATGGTGATCATTAAGATCATTATCTCAGTGGAGGACCTCTGGGTAAGATACTCAAAGATCCTTAGGGATACAGACAGTATAATATTTTTCTGGTATTAAAGTTCCTGAAACCAACTATCTTTTTTAGTCCATTCAGGCTCTGGTATGTTCAGAGGGTGCTGTAAAACAGGTCTGAAATAGTATTTAAAAACACTCAGCTCAGCCTCTTCTACAAAGTGAGCCAATGCTTATAAACATGGCTAAAATATTGCCTTACCTACGATGACTTCCCAGCCATCGTAGTGTTTATATGGTATGACTGTGACTTACATTAGTCAACATTTGCAGAGAAAGAACTTAGTGCATCCAGGGGGCACTTCATGTTGAAATTAGTTTGTGACAACGAGCTACTGTGTTTTCTTCTGCAGTCCAAGGGAATGGTGCCAGACATCTCTAAGGTGTCTAGCAGTTTTACAATTCTGATTTTAAGTGGTCTGTGTGCTTCAGCGATTTGGGCAGGAGAAGGGCAGGAGTCCAGAGACTGTGAACACTTCTGTTACCTGTGCTGACCATGGAGCAGGTAGCCTTCTGTGGGCATCATTTTGATTTCTTGGTACTCTTGTGAAAGGTGCTTTTGTCTCAAATTCCTCCTTTTTAGGAGTAATTATAATGATGAAAGTAATTTTTATCTTATATCGTCTGTGGGCCCTGATCCTGGGCTCCCAGGGAAGCTATCCTTTAACATTTTAACTGGCTCAAAATGATTGGGCAAAAACTCAAAGCATGAGCCCTATTTCTGCCCCAAGTACATGTTGTACATCTGCTTCATGAATAAAACAATAACCAAAAATGACAACATGAAAATAAGAAAAAATAAAGAACCTCTTTGGCTCCCATAAGATTAAAGTCATACTGACATGTACATACTGAAAATGCATGAAATCATTGCATTTCCTAAAGCCCAAGCCTTGGAGGGTCTGAGAACCACTGACATTGCCCAGAACCAGGCACACCCCAGCAGGGAGGGGTGGTGCAGAAAGGGAAGGGGCAGGACTCTGAGGGAGGTCTGCAGCTAGAGGGGTCCCTGGAAGGGGCCAGGTGTGTGTGGGGAGCCCGGCCCAGGACCCCAACCATGCCTGTGCTGGGTGTTGGGTAGAGGAGGCGCCTCTTGGACTCCCTGCACTTTCAGGGTTCCAGGGGCTTGAGGGCGGGTTGCCTGGCATCCCAGGGGCTGGGGCACCACCCTCCCTGACCAATCACCCCTTGGGGGTGGAGCTACATCTCTGTGGGCTGTTCCAGAGTTGCAGTGGGGTGCAGACCTGGGACAGAAGAAGGGGCACTGGGAGAGAGAGAGTTGCCCTGTGGAGGTCCCAGCTGCTGAGTGAGCAGAATGCACCAGGGGCGGGGGGGTTCGGGGGTAGGGTGCGACCCAGGTGGGAGGCAGGGTTCTCGAAGGGCACTTGGAGAGGGTTCATTGTGGGGACTCAGGTGAGTTTTCTTTTCCTCTTTAAAGTCTCTTCTGCCCCATGTCCTCAACTGGCCTTATTCCCCATACCCGTGAACTCCAGGGCGCCCAATCACCTGCGCTTTTGTGGGATGGGTTGCAGAATTTCAGGGTTTCCCCTGTTCCCTGGAAAAGTGTGGGTAAGGACCTCACAGAGTCCCCACCTTCAGTGATGTGTCCCCCTGTTCTCTGACACAGTGCAGGTGATGCATCTTGAGCAGTACCCCGAGTTCAGCAGGGTGTGCCCTGGTCCCCCAGGCACAGGTGTGGCAGTAGCAAGCCCCAGAGCCATACCCAACTTCAGCATTATGCCCCGTGTGCCCCCAGGTTAGTGGTCATTGGCTGTTGGAATCATACAGGAAAATTCTCCAGGTGGGGGCCTGGAAGTGGGTGTAAACCAGACCCCACTCTAGTTGCACTGGGAATAGACAAATTGAGGGTTTCCTTAGAAGAGTAAGTCTGCTTTCCAGAAAAGGCAAGGTCATTGGTCTATTGAGAATGAAGATAATTACTGCTAAACAAGAAGTATGTGTTGCCCCTTTGCCCAGAAACCGAAGCAGGTGTGCAGGCTTTAGGTAAGAGGTGCCTTCTTCTCCACAGCTGACAGCACTTCTCTGCTCTGGCTCCAAGACACCCGAGGTTTTGAACGTCAGTATCGGAGTCAGCGAGGCAGCTTGTCACAGGACGCCAGTGTTCAGAGAAAGCACAGGTATGTTTGGCAAAATGTCCTATCTATGTCAGGGCTGGAGGTAAAACCTCTCATTATCCCAAAACCTCCTGGGCTTTTCTCTTTTCTCTAGTTGAGCCACAAAGTAAAATTGAAGTAACTGTCAGCATTCTGGGTTTGGTGCAAGAATTACAATTTCCCCTGCTGGTAGAACATTGCAGGGGATCACAATTTCTCTGTCCATTTATTGCTTACAAATGTATTTTGACCATCTGTTTCCTAGGAACCCTCTTTTATTAGAAACGGAAGGTGAGATTCACTCTGTGCCTGTTTGTAACATCTAATTTGTTCCTTCATCTAACAGTGTTTATTCAATTGGGCCTAAGACATGTTTGAGTGGCCAGCATCTAGAGTTAGGTGGCTTTTTTCATCTGATACAGCCTTGGATGATGTCATTTGACAAAGGTGATGTTTCATCATTGATTAGTTTATTCATCAAAAGAGTTAAAATTAGGGTGGAGGGAAAATTCAAAATTATCCAAACCGGCCTGTTCCTGTTTAAAAGTTGAGCTTGACTTTCTAGTTTTACTAAATGTATTATCTCGATATTTTGAGGTGCCATATTCTCTCTGTAGTTTCTTTGGTGGTGGAGTCAGAAGGAGAGTCTGGGAATTCTTTTGGATAGTGGCATGCTGGTGGCTTCAAGGGGCTTGGCGTCAGGAGCCTTGGGTGAAGTCTGCAACTGCTTGTCTGACCCTAGGAGCATCTCCCAGAGGTTTTGTTTCCTCTTATGAAATTGCCGGCAGATAATGTTCTGATTAAAGGGGAACCCTCCCATCCTGTTGGTGGGAATGCAAAGTGGTGCAGCCAGTCTGGGAAACAGTGTGGGGGTTCCTCAAAAAGTTAAACATTGAACAACCCCATGATCCAGCAATTGCTCTCCTAGGTATTTACCCAAAGGATACAAAAATGCAGATTTAAAGGGGGAACCTGAACCATGATGTTTATAGCAGAAATGTCCACAGTAGCCAAACTATGGAGAGAATCCCAACATCCATGCCCTGATGAATGGATAAAGCAGATGTGGGATACATATATATAATGGAATATGACCCAGATTCAAAAAGAATGAAATCTTACCATTTGCAAGGATGCGGATGGATCTAGAGTGTATTAAGCTAAGCAAAATCACTGAGGAAAGACAAATATCCTATGCTCTTACGCTTGTGGAACTTCGGAAAGAAAACAGATGAACAGAGTGGAGGGGCGATGATAGAGGCAAACAAGGAAATAGACTCAACCTTGGAGAACAAACTGAGTGTTACTGCAGGACAGGGGCATGGGGGGAAGAGTTAAATGGGTGAGAGGTATTAAGGAGGGCATTTGTGATGAGCATCGGGTACTGTATGCAGGTGAGGAATCGCTAAATCCTACCCCTGAAGCAAATGTTCCATGGCATGTGACTAACTGGAATTTAAGTAAGAGAAGAAAGGAAAAAGTGTTCTGCTTCATGAAGAGTGAGGTAAACTTGTAGTAATTTGGGCTGTACTATTCTATAGATGAGAGTTGTTAAACACCCTGTTGTAGGATACACTAGTTTCTTATCACATAAGGAGTCTTCAGAAAGCTGCAATGAAAGATTCAGGTGTCAGAGTATGTTCATGTTCCACTGATATGTTACAGTTTGCACAGGTAGGAAAGAAGATGGAGAGAAAGGCAACAGAAGGGGAAAGTAGGTGTGAACCTTTCATTACTTAGCATTATAGCTTTCTCATGAAAGCCTTGCGCCAGTGTGATTATGGAAGCAGAGGGGAATCCGGGAAATTTGCAGGAGACGGGGGAGTTCCAGATCTGGGTAAAGCTGCCAAAGGTCCCAGAGGAGAGCCTAATGCATTCTGCAGCAGGGTGTGGGCGGGGTGGGCTCCAGGGGTGGCTGTGGGTCTCCTGGGTGAGAGTTGTAACAGGTGAGGGCTGTGTGCAAGTTCCTGGCTGAGGACAAGTGAGGCACAGGTGGAGAGCTGGCAGAGAACCTTCTTCTGGGCCACCAGCCTCACCCAACACACAGCTTCATCTTCTGTCCCTTTCACTCCAATTCAGACTTCTCCGAAGGTGAGTGAGAACACATCAAGAGCATTCGAAACAGAAGGGAAAGCATGTGGAAAGGCTCTGGGGCAGGAGAATTCCAGGTATGTCCAGGAGCAGCAAGAAGGCCCTGTGGCCACAGGAGACAGCTTAGGACATGAGCTCAGAGAGGTGACAGAGGGTGACAGAAAGCCATTCCAGGGCTATAACCCCATGAGACCCTGTTTCACTGGGCCATCCTGGCTACAGTGTTGAGAACAGATGACAGAGGGTTGAAGATGGCAAGGCAGGTCAATGACGAAACTTTTCCAGGAACTCAGGCACTGTGGTCCAGACAGGTGGCCTTGGATGGAGTGGTTAGACCTATTCTGGGTCCATTTTGAAGATGGAGCTCACAGGATTTGCTGATGGGTTAGCTATTAGGAGCAGGAGAACAGAGGAATTGGGGTAACTCCCAGCTGTTGTGGGTTGTCCTGATCGAGGGGAAGGAGTGGGTTTTTCGGGTGGTAGGAGGTAGTCCGTGTTCTGCATGCTGAGGAAGGTGCCTTTCCCAGTGGATCTGCTGAGGTTTGTGTCTGAGAGAACCTTTCACTTCTCCTCCCTCAGCAATGCTCAAGTACAAGTATCCCCCACTTTTTAAACGTTCACAGTAAGACACTTGGTTTTCTTGAAATAACTACGTAATTACCCATCTTCAGTAAGAGGAAGAGACCTGAAGAGGATTTTCCTCTTATGAAAAAAGGTGAACTGTGAGAATCGTGTTCATCATCTGTTTTGGGGAGAAGCTCCTTCCGTTGGGAACCGCTCTCCGCATCCAGCCACCAGCACTTTGAATGGTGTCTGTGAGCCTCTATTGTGCTTTATCTTCATTTATGCTGGGCCTCCGTTAGGTACTTGTTTCCTGAGGCCTAAGAAAAGCCAAAAGAAGGAATTTTGGGGTCTGAGCACACTGTCTAATTGTTCCGTGTAAATTAATGGCCATTCCTTCTTGTCACCATTTCTGCTGTGCAAGGTTTCTCAGAAGCCCTGCACTTTCAAAGAGCAGGGAAACCTATACCCCATGCTGCGGGGTTAGTTTTAGTCTCCATGCTGGACAGAACATTTCATGACTGTCAGATTTTCTGACTCAAACATTGAGACTTTGACCACCTTCACCCATTTCTACCACCCCATCCCCGAATCTGGCACCTACCAATCTGCTATCAGTATCTATGCATTCAGTATTTGTTTATTCCACGTGGAATGTACATGAGAGCATCTGGGATTGGTCTTTCTGTGTCTGAGTTACTTGGAATAAGGTCCCCAAGGTCTGTGTTTCCAGGTCTGATTCTTGTGAATAATGCTGCAGTGAACGTGGGAGTGCATCTGTCTTTTTGAGGCAGTATTTTTGTGTTCTCCGAATAAATACTCAGTAGAGCCATTACTGTGCCATGTGGTAGTTGCATTTATTTTTTCAGGAACCTCCATACCATTTGTCACAGTGGCTGCACCAATTTCCATTCCCACCAACAGTGCACAGTGTCTCCTCCTCTGCAAACCCTTGACCCCAACTGGTGTCTGTCTCTGGACAATTGGTGATCCAACTGTTGTGAGGGGATAGCCGATTGTGGGTTTGACTGATGTTTCCCTGACGATTTTTAGTGATGTCTAACAACTTTCTCTGTCTGTTGGCACCTGTGTGCCATCTTTGGAAAGTATCTATTCACATATTCCCCACGTTTTTTTATACAGTTTTTTTTGTTTCTTTTGATTTGTATGAGTGTTGTGTGTATTTTTGATATTAGCCTCTTCTCACACATATGATTCGCAGATATTTTTTTCTTATTGGGTCAGTGGCCTTTTAAGTTTTTGCTGGTTTCTTTTGCCGTGTGGAAGATTTCAGTTTGATATTGTTCCACTTGTTTATTTTTGCTTTTGTTGCCTTTGCATTTGGTGTCCGATCTGAAGACTCTTTGCCAAAACCAATGTCGAGAGACTTAGTACCTGTGTCTTCTTGGAGATTTATGGATTCTGGTCTTATGTTCAAATCATTCATCCATTAAAAATTTTGTGTGTGGTGTAAGAAAGTGGACCAGTTATATTCTTCTGCATTTACTGTCAAGTTTGCATGTTACCGCTCACTGAAGAGACGGTCCTTCCCTCATGGCATATCTTCTGCTGCTGTGTCGTAAGTTAGGATCATCTACGTGTGGGTAAGTTTCTGAGCTTTCTGTTCTGTTCCACTGACCTGGTGTCTGTGTTTATGCCAGTACCATCCTGTTTTGATGACAACAGCTCTATAATCTAGCTTGAAATCCAGGAGTGTGTTGACTGCACCTTTCTTTCTCCAGGTTGCTTTGGGTATTTGGGGTCTTTTGTGATTCCATACAAGTTTGAGGACTGTTTTCTATTTGCTCGAATAATGCCAGTGGAATTCAGATAGGGATTTCATCAAATCTGTCGATTGCTTTGGGTACGATGGACATGTTCACATAATTAAATCTTCCAGTTAAGGAGTATGGCGTATGCTTCCATTTGTTTGTGTTGCCTTCCAAATCTTTGACCCATACATTCTGCCCCCCCTCGACACACATGTTTTTCATTTCTTTTCTGCCATGTGTTGAGTGTACTATGTCTTTCGCATTTTTGGTTACTTTTATTCCTAGATTTTTTTTGATGCAATTGTAAATGGCATTGCTTTTTTAATTTTTCTTTGCGAACGTGTGTCATCAGTATACAGAAATGCAAGAACTTGGGTCATCTGGGTGGCCCCATAGGTGAAGCGTCTGCCTTCAGCTCAGGTCATGATCCCAGAGTCCTGGATCGAGCCCCATGTTGGGCTCCCCGCTTATCGAGGGTCTGCTTCTCCCTCTTTCCTACACTCCCCCTGCATGTGCTTTTTCTCTTCCTCTCAAATAAATAAATAAAATCTGAAAAAAATAAAGACAACAGGTCTCTGTATATTGACTTTATATCCTGCAGCTTTCTTGCATTTGTTTAAACTAACTGTTTTTTTTGTGTGTGTGTGTGTAATCTTTCGGGATTTCATGTCATTTGCAAATAGTGACAGTTTTCCTGTATGGATTTCATATCTTTCTCTTTTTTTAAAATGATGTTAGTCACCCTACAGTACTTCATTTGTTTTTGATGAAGTGTTCCATGATTCATTGTTTGTATATAACACCTAGTGCTCATTATGACACGTGCCCTCCTTAATACCCATCACCAGGATAACCCATTCCCCTACCCCTCCCTTACTGCAACCTTCAGTTTGTTTCCCAGTGTCAACAGTCTCTCATGGTTCCTCTCCCCCTCTCATTCCCCCCCTTCACTTTTCCCTTCCTTCTTCTAATGTCCTCTATGCTATTCCTTCCATTCCACATAGGAGTCAAACCTTATGATAATTCTCTTTCTGTGCTTGCCTTAATTTCACTTAGCATAATCCCCTCCTGGTCAATTCACATTGGTGCAAATGGTGGGTATTCATCCTTTCTGATGACTGAGTAATATTCCATTGTATAGATGAACCACATCTTCTTTGTCCATTCATCTGCTGAAGGACATCTTGGCTCCTTCCACAGTTTGGCTATTATGGACATTGCTGCTATGAACATTGAGATACAGGTGCCCCTTCTTTTCATTACTCTGTGTCTATGGGGTAAATACCCAGTAGTGCAATTGTTGGGTCATAGGATAGCTCTGTGTTTAATGTCTTGCGGAACATCCATATTGTTCAAAAGTGGTTATACCAGTTGAATTCTCACGAGTAGTGTAAGAGGGCTCCCCTTTCTCCACATCATCTCTGACTTTTTGTAATTTCCTGTCTTGTTAATTTTTTCTCAAGATTTTATTTATTTATTTGATAGAGATAGAGACAGCCAGCGAGAGAGGGAACACAAGCAGGGGGAGTGGGAGAGGAAGAAGCAGGCTCATAGCGGAGGAGCCTGATGTGGGGCTCGATCCCATAATGCCAGGATCACGCCCTTAGCCGAAGGCAGATCCTTAACCTCTGTGCCACCCAGGTGCCCCCTGCCTTGTTAATTTTAACCATTCTAACTGGTGTAAGGTGGTATCTCATTGTCGTTTTGATTTGTATTTGCCTGATGGCAAGTGATGTGGAGCATTTTTTCATGTGTCTGTTGGCCATTTGTATGTCTTCTCTAGAAGTATCTCTTTGTGTCTTCTGCCCATTTTTTGTGTGTCGAGTTTGAGGAGTTCTTTATAGATCTTGGATACCAGCCCTTTATCTGTAATATCATTTGCAGATATCTTCTTCTTTTCCATAGGTTGCCTTTGTGTTTTGTTGATCGTTTGCTTTGCTGTGCAGAAGGTTTTTATCTTGATGAAGTGCCAATAGTTCATTTTTGCTTTTATTTCCTTTGCCTTTAGAGACATGGCTTGCAAGAAGTTGTTGTGTCCAAGGTTGAAGAGTTCTTTTGATTTGGATATGATACAGGAATCCATTATCTTTCTTTCCTGATTGTATTCGATTCCTCTGTCTTTCTTGGTGAGTCTAGCTAAGTTTGTCAGTTTTATTTATCTTTCCAAAAAAGGCACCTTTCAATTTCATTGTTTTTGTTGTTTTTTTTTTTTTTGGTCTTTTTAGTCTCTGTTGGATTTATTTATGCATTCCTTTTTGTTATTTCCTTATTTCTACTATATTGGGTCTTTGTTGTTTTATTTTTTACTTCTTTACCACATAAATCAGGTTGTTAATGGAGACCCTTCTCATGGATTGATGAAGACTTGAGTTTCTATGAATGTCCCCCATAGAGCTACTTTTGCTGCATCCCATAAGTTTTTGTAAGTTGTCTTTTTCATCAGTGTCAAGGTACTTCTAAAATCTTTTTTGATTTCTTCTTTGACTGTTGGTTGTTCGGTAGCATGTTTTTAATTCTCCACATATTTTTTTGAGATTATTTAAGTATCTGACAGAGAGTGAGACAGTGAGAGAGGGAATGCAAGCAGGGGGGGTGAGAGAGGGAGAAGCGGGCTTCCCACTGAGCAAGGAGCCTGATTCCAACCTAAATCCCAGGATCCTGGGATCAGGACCTGAGCTGAAGGCAGATCCTTAACAACTGATCCACCCAGGCTCCCCAATCTCCACCTATTTTTGACTGTCCCATTTTTTTCTTGAGACTGATTTCTAGTTTCATATCTTTGTGGTTGGACAAGATTTGAAGCAGAAGGTGAAGAGCATTCAGATTAAAAGTTTGTTTCCTGGAGGGATTTCTGAGGGCAGACCATGAGTTCTGTGGGGACGGAGGAAGGTTTTGTGAGACGGGGGTGGGGTTAACCCTTGTTAGAATTACTGACTACTACCATGCAGGCTGTGTGCTACTGTTCACACCGTAGTCCTGATGGACTTGTACTTCATTAGGAACATTTTCTAGGAGGTTTAGGCATAGCCTTCTCTTAAAGAAAGGTGCCATGTGAGTTCATGGCATGACCCCAGGTCAGCAACCAGGATGTATGGTATTGTGGGGGATGAGAAACAGGCTTTCTGTGGGAAGTGACAGAAATAGTTTATGGTGAGCTCCATGACCATAGGTGAGGTCCTGAGTGACCCACTGGGTGTTGGGTTCTGTGGATCTGTCTCATCAGGTGCTGTGGAATTCAGGGACACCCTCCTGTCTGTGGATTTGTGTGGAGACAGGTAGACATCAGTGTTTGGCCAGGCACAAGGGTCGCACTGGACCACCACCAGAGGTGCAGCGTGTGCGGGAGCCACTGCTTGCTTTCCACGAAAGCTGACCAGGGTCTTTGACCGTGATTTCTAGCAGCTGCAAGGGGAGAGGAGGCCGGGGGTGGTGCACACTTCCTAGAGTTGTGGTCAGGACTAGTCTGGAACCCACTGAAGTCAGCCACACTGGGCACAGAAGGCCCCCAGTCAGTGTAGCTGTGGGCACTGCTCCCATGGTACTTTCGGGCCGGCTCCATGCTGCCACCTCCTGCTTTTCATCATCATCTTCAAAGTCATGTGCCTCTGCTCTTGCCCCATGGCCTCCGGGGTATTGTCAGTCCTCCATCTGGCCCTCGTCCCTGTTGCCCTGTGCAGTCCGATGCCAGGATAGCCTTCTCGAGACAATCATCTGGCCCTGATGGAACACTTCCATGGATCTCGTGTGATGCAAGGATGAAGCCCTGCCCTGGAAGGGGGCTGCAGGACCCCAATCAGGAGAGCCATGTCTCCCTTTTCAGCATGGCCTGCCCTCCCCTCAGTCTTCTTCAGGGAAGCTCTCCCCACTTCCTGAGATGACAGCTCTGAACTTAAAAATGAATGTTATTTTACATATCTCTATGCCTTAGTTCATCCATGGCAAGTCTTTCAACCCCGTTAGTGGGGTTTTTTTTTTAGCAGTTCTGAAGGGCTGTCTGCTCAAGGAGGGGATGACCTGGGTGGGGCAGCTTTCCCTCTCATCTCCCTCAGCATGTCTCTGAGCCCTGGGGCCAACTGTGCCACTGAGGATTGAGGGACCCGAGCCAGCTCATCCTGAGCCCAGGCTGTGTCAGCTGTGTAGACGGATGCGTGTCAGAGTGGTGGGCAGCGGAATGGGCCAGGGGCAGGCAGTGTCTCCTCATTCCTTCCCTCCCTTCCTCACAGATATAGCTCAGAGCAGCCTTCAACCCCTGCATCTCCAGATCCCTTGACCTGTGCCTCCTGTGTTCAGCTGGTGACCTTGGAGTTTTGCATTGATTCTACCTCCCATACCCTCTCCTGTAGCAGTTCCTGGATCAGGGGAGTGGTGGGACTCTTGTCTGCTTTTGATCTTCTTCCTGTCCCGCACCAAGCCCACCCACCTTTGCATCTTCCATGTATGTGCTTGGAAGCAAGCCCATCCACAGGGAACCTATTAGCCAAATGGATCCAGGCAAAGAACATTGAAGTAGAGATCCAGGATCCATAATAAACCTGCTCGGAAACTTGTCCCAAAGTCTGTGACTCTCTCACAATGTAACAGAAACAATAATAGCTTTCTGGACTGTGAAGTGACATGTGTCTCTACTTCTAATCTTAAATGCATAGGTGCTGAGCCTGGACTGAAAAGGACCATGGCTCCCGTGGGCTGGGATCCACAGTAAGAACTCAGTGAAATCTGAATTCAAGGCATAGAGTGAATAATTATTGTAGAGTGAATCCTCCCAAGTAGGGCTTATGAACAATGCACAGGAAAAGCTTTTTCAAAGAGGTTTCTGAAAGAAAAATCTTTTTTAAAAATTTATTTTAATTCCAGTAGAGCTAACCTACAGTGTTACATTCGTTTCAGGTGTACAATAGAGTGATTCAGTAATTCTATATATTACTCAGTGGTCATCAAGAAAAGTGTCCTCTTAATCCGCTTCATCTATTTGACTCATCCCTCTATCATCCTCCTCTCTGGTATCCATCCGTTTGTTCTCTATTGTTAAGAGTTTGTATTTTGCCACACCCATACTCAGGCAACCCTGTTTGGGTAGAGTTGCCCTGTCCCCTGCGAGGGGGGATGGGTGTGGGAACGCTGTGAGCCAGTATTTCCAGGCTTTTGTTCCCTGGCATCTTTCTCTGGCGGTCTGCTGTGCCTCTTCTGAGAATCAGAGCAGCAGAGGCTGAATTGTCACAGAACAGAGGGATTGCAGCATGTTCTTCACGGATGTTCTGGCCACTTTAACTCCGTTACTGTTGGTGCTGCTCAACCCCATAGCGTCCCTGGATGTGTGCCCCACACCTGGTGTCCCTGTCCTCACTTCCAGGGCAGGTGCATCTCTGTCCTTTGTGTTTCTAAGGCCACCAGCCACCAGCCGCCCCCTGGAGCTCCCAGATCTCCAGGTCTCAGTCTGGATCCCGTGAGCACACCAGGATTACGGAGTTTCCTGAGAAGCCTGGTGGCATACGACCTCCTTCAGGGTCTCAGTCTGCTGTTTCCTGGGTGCCAACCACGAGTTCGCCCGCTGCCCCATGCAGGTGGCCCACCAGCCGCCAGCCGCCCCGCGTGCTCCCGGGTCTCTGGGTCTGTCTATTCCCGGTGAGCACACTGGGATTCCGCAGTTCCGTGAGAAGCCTGGTGGTGGGCGCACCTGGTTCAGGGTCTCAGTCTGCTGTTTCCTGGGTTCTGACCATGAATCTGCCCTCTCCCCTGTGCAGGTGGCCTGCCAGCCTCCAGTGGACCCGCACGCGCTCCAGGAGCTCTCATTCTCATTCTGGATCCCATGAGCACACTGGGATTCCTGTGTTCTGGGAGATGCCTAGTGGTGTGCTCTCTGGGCTCACCAGTCTCAGTCCTCTCTCTAGGGGTGCCTTCTGTGAATCTGCCAGCTCCCCTGTGCAGGTGGCTGCTACTTCCTGGCGCCCAAATGTGGTGGCTCCCTCCCCCTTCCTTTTATCTTCCAGTATCTGTGCCAGGTTTCAGGACTCCCCGCTTCCTACCTCAATACACAGCGCTGGAGATGTTCATTTGTAGAGATCCAGATATATCTTCCTGCCTCTCAGGCTGATTCCGTGGTTGTTTAGGCTGGCCTGCTACCTATCCAGCAGGACTCAGGGGATCTGCGGAAAAAGGAGTCCCCTACTCCTCCACCATCTTAACTCCTCTCTTGTACCTGAAATAGTATTTAAAAACACTCAGCTCAGCCTCTTCTACAAAGTGAGCCAATGCTTATAAACCTGGCTAAAATATTGCCTTACCTACGTTGACTTCCCAGCCATCCTAGTGTTTAAATGGTGTGACTGTGACTTACATTAGTCAACATTTGCAGAGAAAGAACTTAGTGCATCCAGGGGGCACTTCATGTTGAAATTAGTTTGTGACAATGAGCTACTGTGTTTTATTCTGCAGTCCAAGGGAATGGTGCCAGACATCTCTAAGGTGTCTAGCAGTTCTACAATTCTGATTTTAAGTGGTCTGTGTGCTTCAGCGATTTGGGCAGGAGAAGGGCAGGAGTCCAGAGACTGTGAACACTTCTGTTACCTGTGCTGACCATGGAGCAGGTAGCCTTCTGTGGGCATCATTTTTATTTCTTGGTACTCTTGTGAAAGGTGCTTTTGTCTCAAATTCCTCCATTTAGTAGTCATTATAATGATGAAAGTAATTTTTATCTTATATCATCTGTGGGCCCTGATCCTGGGCTCCCAGGGAAGCTATCCTTTAACATTTTAACTGGCTCAAAATGATTGGGCAAAAACTCAAAGCATGGGCCCTATTTCTGCCCCAAGCACATGTTGTACATCTGCTTTGAGAAGAAAACAACCAAAAATGCCAACATGAAGATAAGAAAAAATAAAGAACCTCTTTGGCTCCCATAAGATTAAAGTCATACTGACATGTACATACTGAAAATGCATGAAACCATTGCATTTCCTAAAGCCAAAGCCTTGGAGGGTCTGAGAGCCACTGACCTTGCCCAGAACCAGGCACACCCCAGCAGGGAGGTCTGGTGCAGAAAGGGAAGGGGCAGGACTCTGAGGGTGGTCTGCAGCTAGAGGGGTCCCTAGAAGGGGCCAGGTGTGTGTGGGTGCCCTGGCCCACGACCCCACCCATTCCTGTGCCGGGTGTTGGGTAGAGGAGGCACCTCTTGGGCCCCCTGCACTTTCAGGGTTCCAGGGGATTGAGGGCGGGTTGCCCAGCATCCAAGGGGCTCAGGCACAAACCTCCCCAACCATTCACTGCTTGGGGGTGGAGATGTCTCTGTGGGCAGTCCCAGATTTGCAGTGGGTTGCAGAGTTGGGGCAGAAGAAGGGGCACAGAGAGAGAGAGAGTTGCCCTGTGGAGATCCCTGCTGGTGAATGAGCAGCTTGCACTGGGGTGGGGGTCTGGGGGTAGGGTGTGCCCCAGGTGGGAGGCAAGGTTTTGGAAGGGCACGTGGAGAGGGTTCATTGTGGGTACTCAGGTGAGTTTTCTTTTTCCCTTTAAAGTCTCTTCTGCCCCATGTCCTCAACTGACCTTATTCCCCATACCCGGGAACTCCAGGGCACCCACTCACCTGAGCTTTTGTGGGATGGGTTGCAGAATTTCAGTGTTTCCCCTGTTCCCCTGGAAGAGTGCGGGTAACGACCTCACACAATCCCCACTTTCAGTTCTCTGACACAGTGCAGGTGATGCATCTTGAGCAGTACCCTGAGTTCAGCAGGGTGTGTCCTGGTCCCCCAGGCACAGGTGTGGCAGTAGCAAGCCCCAGAGCCATCCCCCAACTTCAGCATTATGCCCCGTGTGCCCCTGGGTAGTGGTAATTGGCTATTAGAATCATGCAGGAATATCCTCCAGGTGGGGGCCTGGAGGCATGCGTAAACCAGACCCCACTCTAGTTGCATTGGGAATAGACGAATTGAGGGTTTCTTTAGAAGAGTAAGTCTGCTTTCCAGAAAAGGCAAGGTCATTGGTCTATTGAGAATGAAGATAATTACTGATAAACAACAAGTATGTGTTGCCCCTTCACCCAGAAACCGAAGCAGGTGTGCAGGCTTTAGGTCAGAGGTGCCTTCTTCTCCCCACCTGACAGCAATTCTCTGCTCTGGCTCCAAGAAACCCGAGGTTTTGAACGTCAGCATCAGAGTCAGCGAGGCAGCTTGTCACAGGACGCCAGTGTTCACAGAAAGCAAAGGTATGTTTGGCAAAATGTCCTATCTATGTCAGGGCTGGAGGTAAAACCTCTCATTATCCCAAAACCTCCTGGGCTTTTCTCTTTTCTCTAGTTGAGCCACAAAGTAAAATTGAAGTAGCTGTCAGCATTCTGGGTTTGGTGCAGGAATTACTTAGTTTCCCTGGAGGTAGAACGTTGCAGGGGATCACAATTTCTCTGTCCATTTACTGCTTACAAATGTATTTTGACCATCTGTTTCCTAGGAACCCTCTTTTATTAGAAAGGGAAGGTGAGATTCACTCTGTGCCTGTTTGTAACATCTAATTTGTTCCTTCATCTAACAGTGTTTATTCAATTGGGCCTAAGATATGATTGAGTGGCCAACATCTAGAGTTAGGTGGCTTTTTTCATCTGATACAGACTTGGATGATGTCATTTGACAAAGGTGATGTTTCATCATTGATTAGTTTATTCATCAGAAGAGTTAAAATTAGGGTGGAGGGAAAATTGAAAATTTTCCAAAGCGGCCTGTTCCTGTTTAAAAGTTGAGCTTGACTTTCTAGTTTTACTAAAAGTATTATCTCGATATTTTGAGGTGCCATATTCTCTCTGTAGTTTCTTTGGTGGTGGAGTCAGAAGGAGAGTCTGGGAATTCTTTTGGATAGTGGCATGCTGGTGGCTTCAAGGGGCTTGGCATCAGGAGCCTTGGGGTGAACTCTGCAACTACTTGTCTGACCCTAGGTGCATCTCCTAGAGGTTTTGTTTCCTCTTATGAAATTGCTGGCAGATAATGTTCTGCTTAAAGGGGAAGCCTCCCATCCTGTTGGTGGGAATGCAAAGTGGTGCAGCCAGTCTGGGAAACAGTGTGGGGGTTCCTCAAAAAGTTAAAAATTGAACAACCCCATGATCCAGCAATTGCTCTCCTAGGTATTTACCCAAAGGATACAAAAATGTGGATTCGAAATGGGTACATGCACCATGATGTTTATAGCAGAAATGTCCACAGTAGCCAAACTATAGAGAGAATCCCAACGTCCATGCACTGATGAATGGGTAAAACAGATGTGGGATACATATATATACACTGGAATATGACCCAGATTCAAAAAGAATGAAAACTTACCATTTGCAAGGATGTGGATGGACCTAGAGTGTATTAAGCTAAGCAAAATCATTGAGGAAAGACAAATATCCTATGCTCTCATGCCTGTGGAATTTCAGAAAGAAAACAGATGAACAGAGTTGAGGAGTGATGAGAGAGGCAAACAAGGAAATAGACTCAACCTTGGAGAACAAACTGAGTGTTGCTGCAGGACAGGGGCATGGGGGGAAGAGTTAAATGGGTGAGGGGTATTAAGGAGGGCACTTGTGATGAGCACCGAGTTCTGTATGCAGGTGAGGAATCACTAAATCCTACCCCTGAAGCGAATATTCCATGGCATGTGAACTAACTGGAATTTAAGTAAGAGGAGAAAGGTAAAAGTGTTCTGCTTCATGAAGAGTGAGGTAAAATTGTAGTGATTTGGGCTGTACTATTCTATAGATGAGAGTTGTAAATCACCCTGTTGTAGGATACACTAGTTTCTTATCACATAAGGAGTCCTCAGAAAGCTGCAATGAAAGATTCAGGTCTCAGAGCATGTTCATGTTCCACTGATATGTTACAGTTTGCACAGGTAGGAAAGAAGGTGGAGAGAAAGGCAACAGAAGGGGAAAGTAGGTGTGAACCTTTCATTAGTTAGCGTTATAGCTTTCTCATGAAAGCCTTGCGCCAGTGTGATTTTGGAAGCAGAGGTAATCCGGGAGCTTTGCAGGAGATGGGGGAGTTCCAGGACTGGGTAAAGCTGACAGGGGTTCCAGAGGAGAGCTGAATGCATTCTGCAGCAGGGTGTGGGCAGGGTGGGCTCCAGGGGTGGCTGTGGGTCTCCTGGGTGAGACTTGTTACAGGTGAGGGCTGTGTGCAAGTTCCTGGCTGAGGACAAGTGAGGCACAGGCGGAGAGCTGGCAGAGAACCTTCTTCTGGGCCACCAGCCTCACCCAACACACACAGCCTCATCTTCTGTCCCTGTCACTCCAATTCAGACTTCTCCGAAGGTGAGTGAGAACACATCAGGAGCATTCTGAACAGAAGGGAAAGCATGTGCATAGCTCTGGGGCAGGAAAATTCCAGCTATGTCCTGGAGTAGCAAGATGGCCCTGTGGCCACAGGAGACAGCTTAGGACATGACCTCAGAGAGGTGACAGAAAGCCATTCCAGGGCTATAACCCCATGAGACCCTGTTTCACTGGGCCATCCTGGCTACAGTGTTGAGAACAGATGACAGAGGGTTGAAGAATGCAAGGCAGGTCAATGACGAAGCTTTTCCAGGAACTCAGGCACTGTGGTCCAGACAGGTGGCCTTGGATGGAGTGGTTAGACCTATTCTGGGTCCATTTTGAAGATGGAGCTCACAGGATTTGCTGATGGGTTAGCTATTAGGAGCAGGAGAACAGAGGAACTGGGGTAACTCCCAGCTGTTGTGGGTTGTCCTGATCGAGGGGAAGGAGAGGGTTTCTCGGGTGGTAGGAGGTAGTCCGTGTTCCACATGCTGAGGAAGGTGCCTTTCCCAGTGGATCTGCTGAGGTTTGTGTCTGGGAGAACCTTTCACATCTCCTCCCTCAGCAATGCTCAAGTACAAGTATCCCCCACTTTTTAAACGTTCACAGTAAGACACTGGGCTTTCTTGAAAGAACTACGTTATTACCCAGCTTCAGTAAGAGGAATAGACTTGAAGAGGATTTCCCTCTTATGAAAAAAGGTGAACAGTGAGAATCGCGTTCAGCATCTGTTTTGGGGAGAAGCACGACAGAGGCGTCGTGCACCCCAACCTGCTCCTTCCGCTGGGAACTGCTCTCCGCATCCAGCCACCAGCACTTTGAATGGTGTCTGTGAGCCTCTGCTGTGCTTTGTCTTCATTTATGCTGGGCCTCCATTAGAAACTTGTGTCCTGAGGCCTAAGAAAAGCCAAAGAGAAGGAATTTTGGAGTCTGAGGACACTATCTAATTGTGCCGTGTAAATTAATGGCCATTCCTTCTTGAACACCATTTCTGCTGTGCAAGGTTTCTCAGAAGCCCTGTACTTTCAAAGAGCAGGGAAACCTATACCCCATGCTGCGGGTTTAGTTTTAGTCTCCATACTGGACGGAACATTTCATGACTGTCGGATTTTCTCACTCAAACATTGAGACTTTGACCACCTTCACCCATTTCTAACACCCCATCCCCGAATCTGGCACCTACCAATCTGCTATCAGTATCTATGCATTCAGTAATTGTTTATTACACGTGGAATGTACATGAGAGCATCTGAGATTGGTCTTTCTGTGTCTGAGTTACTTGGCATAAGGCCCCCAAGGTCTGTTTCCATGTCTGGTTCTTGTGAATAATGCTGCAGTGAACGTGGAAGTGCATCTGTCTTTTTTAGGCAGTATTTTTGTGTTCTCCAAATCAATACTCAGTAGAGCCATTAATGGGTCATGTGGTAGTCGCATTTATTTTTTCGGGAACCTCCATACCGTTTGTCACAGTGGCTGCACCAATTTCCATTCCCATCAACACTGCACAGTGTCTCCTCGTCTGCACACCCTTGACCCCACCTGGTGTCTGTCTCTGGGACAATTGCTGTTCCAACTGTTGTGAGTGGATAGCCGATTGTGGGTTTGACTGATGTTTCCCTGATGATGATGAGTGATGTCTAACAACTTTCTCTGTCTGTTGGCACCTGTGTGCCATCTTTAGAAAGTATCTATTCACATATTCCCCACATTTTTTATGCAATTTTTTTGTTTTGATTTGTATAAGTGTTGTGTGTATTTTGGATATTAGCCTCTTCTCACACATATGATTCGCAGATATTTTTTTTCTTATTGGGTCAGTGGCCTTTTAAGTTTTTGCTGGTTTCTTTTGCCGTGTGGAAGATTTCAGTTTGATGTTGTTCCACTTGTTTATTTTTGCTTTTGTTGCCTTCGCATTTGGTGTCCGATCTGAAGACACTTTGCCAAAACTAATGTCGAGAGACTTAGTACCTGTGTCTTCTTGGAGGTTTATGGATTCAGGTCTTATGTTCAAATCATTCATCCATTAAAAATTTTGTGTGTGGTGTAAGAAAGTGGACCAGTTATATTCTTCTGCATTTAGTGTCCAGTTTGCCTGTTACCGCTCACTGAAGAAACAGTCCTTCCCTCATGGCATATCTTCTGCTGCTGTGTCGTAAGTTAGGATCATCTACGTGTGGGTAAGTTTCTGAGCTTTCTGTTCTGTTCCACTGACCTGGTGTCTGTGTTTCTGCCAGTACCATCCTGTTTTGATGACAACAGCTTTGTAATCTAGCTTGAAATCTAGGAGTGTGTTGACTGCACCTTTCTTTCTCCAGGTTGCTTTGGGTATTTGGGGTCTTTTGTGATTCCATACAAGTTTGAGGACTGTTTTCTATTTGCTCGAATAATGCCGCTGGAATTCAGATAGGGATTTCATCATATCTGTCGATTGCTTTGGGTACGATGGACATGTTCACATAATTAAATCTTCCAGTTAAGGAGCATGGCGTAAGCTTCCATTTGTTTGTGTTGCCTTCCAAATCTTTGACCCATACATCCTGCCCCCCTCGACACACATGTTTTTCATTTATTTTCTGCCATGTGTTGAGTGTACTATGTCTTTCTCATTTTTGGTTACTTTTATTCCTAGATTTTTTTTTGATGCAATTATAAATGGCATTGCTTTTTTAATTTCTCTTTGCAAAAGTGCGTCATCAGTATGCAGAAATGCAAGAAGTTGGGACACCTGGGTGGCCCCATAGGTGAAGCTTCTGCCTTCATCTCAGGTCATGAACTCAGAGTTCTGACATTGAGCCCTGTGTTGGGCTCCCCGTTTAGCGAGGGTCTGCTTCTCCCTCTTTCGGACTCCCCCTGCCCTTGCTTTTTCTCTTCCTCTCAAATAAATAAATAAAATATGAAAAAAAAAGAGAACAGGTCTCTGTATATTGACTTTATATCCTGCAGCTTTCTAGAATTTGTTTATTCTAACAGTTTTTGTGTGTGTGTGTGTGTGTGTAATCTTTCAGGATTTCATGTCATTTGCAAATAGTGACAGTTTTCCTGTATGAATTTCATATCCTTCTATTTTTTTAAAATGATGTTAATCACCCTACAGTACTTCATTTGTTTTTGATGAAGTGTTCCATGATTCATTGTTTGCATATAACACCTAGTGCTCATTATGACACGTGCCCTCCTTCTTTTTAAAAAGAATTTATTTATTTATTCGACAGATAGAGACAGCCAGCGAGAGAGGGAACTCAAGCAGGGGGAGTGGGAGAGGAAGAAGCAGGCTCACAGCGGAGGAGCCTGTTGTGGAGTTCGATCCCCTAATGCCGGGATCACGCCCTGAGCCGAAGGCAGATGCTTAACCGCTGTGCCACCCAGGTGCCCCAACACGTGCCCTCCTTAATACCCATCACCAGGATAACCCATTCCCCTACCCTCCCTTTCTGCAACCTTCAGTTTGTTTCCCAGTGTCAGTAGTCTCTCATGTTTCATTTCCCCTCTCATTACCTCACTTCACTTTTCCCTTCCTTCTTCTAATGTCCTCCATGCTATTCCTTCCATTCCACATAGGAGCGAAACCATATGATAATTGTCTTTCTCTGCTTGCTTTAATTTCACTTAGCATAATCCCCTCCTGGTCCATGCACGTTTGTGCAAGTGGTGGGTATTCATCCTTCTGACGACTGAGTAATAGTCCATTGTATAGATGAACCACATCTTCTTTGTCCATTCATCTGCTGAAGGACATCTTGGCTCCTTCCACAGTTTGGCTATTATGGACATTGCAGCTATGAACATTGGGATACAGGTGCCGCTTCTTTTCATTACTCTGTGTCTATGGGGTAAATACCCAGTAGTGCAATTGGTGGGTCGTAGGATATCTCTGTGGTTAACGTCGTGAGGAACATCCATATTGTTTTCAAAAGTGGCTGTACCAGCTTGAATTCTCACGAGTAGTGTAAGAGGGCTCCCCTTTCTCCACATCCTCTCTGACATTTTTTTATTTCTGTCTTGTTAATTTTTTTTCAAGATTTTATTTATTTATTCCACAGAGATAGAGACAGCCAGCGAGAGAGGGAACACAAGCAGGGGGAGTGGGAGAGGAAGAAGCAGCATCATAACGGAGGAGCCTGATGTGGGGCTCGATCCCATAATGCCAGGATCATTCCCTGAGCCGAAGTCAGACGCTTAACCGCTGTGCCACCCAGGTGCCCCCTGCCTGGTTAATTTTAACCATTCTATCTGGTGTAAGGTGGTATCTCATTGTCGTTTTGATTTGTATTTGCCTGATGGCAAGTGATGTGGAGTATTTTTTCATGTGTCTGTTGGCCATTTGTATGTCTTCTCTGGAGAAGTATCTCTTTGTGCCTTCTGCCCATTTTTTGGGTGTCGAGTTTGAGGAGTTCTTTATAGATCTTGGAAACCAGCCCTTTATCTGTAATATCATTTGCAGATATCTTCTTCGATTCCATAGGTTGCCTTTTTGTTTTTTGATCATTTGCTTTGCCAAGCAGAAGCTTTTTATCCTGATGAAGTGCCAATAGTTCATTTTTGCTTTTATTTCCTTTGCCTTTAGAGACATGGCTTGCAAGAAGTTGTTGTGTCCAAGGTTGAAGAGTTCTTTTGATTTGGATATGATACAGGAATCCATTATCTTTCTTTCCTGATTGTATTCGATTCCTCTGTCTTTCTTGGTGAGTCTAGCTAAGTTTGTCAGTTTTATTTATCTTTCCAAAAAAGGCACCTTTCAATTTCATTGTTTTTGTTGTTTTTTTTTTTTTTTTTGGTCTTTTTAGTCTCTGTTGGATTTATTTATGCATTCCTTTTTGTTATTTCCTTATTTCTACTAATTTGGGGCTTTGTTTGTTGTTTTTTTTTTCTACTTCTTTACCACATAAATCAGGTTGTTTATTGGAGACCATTCTCATGGAATGAAGAAGACTTGAATTGCTATGAATGTCCCCCATAAAGCTACTTCTGCTGCATCCCATAAGTTTTTGTAGGTTGTCTTTTTCATCAGTGTCAAGGTACTTCTAAAATTTTTTTGATTTCTTCTTTGACTGTTGGTTGTTCAGTAGCATTTGTTAAATCTCCACATATTTTTTTAAGATTATTTAAGTATCTGACAGAGAGTGAGACAGCGAGAGAGTGAACACAAGCAAGGGGGTGGGAGAGGGAAAAGTGGGCTTCCCACTGAGCAAGGAGCCTGATATGGGGCTAGATCCCAGGATCCTGGGATCAAGACCAGAGCTGAAAGCAGATCCTTAACGATTGAGCCACCCAGGCCCCCCAATCTCCACCTATTTTTGACTGTCCCATTTTTTTCTTGAGACTGATTTCTAGTTTCATATCATTGTGGTTGGACAAGATTTGAAGCAGAAGGTGAAAAGAGCATTCAGATGAAAGGTTTGTTTCCTGGAGGGTTTTCTGAGGGCAGACCATGAGTTCAGTGGGGATGGAGGAAGGTTTTGTGAGACAGGGGGTGGGGTTAACCCTTGTTAGAATTACTGACTACTACCATAAAAGCTGTGTGCTACCGTTCACACCATAGTCCTGATGGACTTGTACTTCATTAGAAATATTTTCTAGGAGGTGTAGGCATAGCCTTCACTTAAAGAAAGGTGCTATGTGGGTTCATGGCATGACCCCAGGTCAGCAACCAGGATGTATGGTATTGTGGGGGATCATAACCAGGCTTTCTGTAGTAAGTGACAGAAATAGGGTATGGTGAGCTCCATGACCATAGGTGAGGTCCCGAGTGATCCACTGGGTGTTGGTTTCTGTGGATCTGTCTCATCAGGTCCTGTGGAATTCAGGGACACCCTCCTGTCTGTGGATTTGTATGGAGACAGGTAGACATCAGTGTCTTGCCAGGCACAAGGGTCGCACTGGACCAACACCAGAGGTGCAGCGTGTGCGGGAGCCACTGCTTGCTTTCCACGAAAGCTGACCATTGTCTGTGAACGTGATTCCTAGCAGCTGCAAGGGGAGAGGAGGACGGGGGTGGCGCACACTTCCTAGAGTTGTGGTCAGGACTAGTCTGGAGCCCACCGACGTCAGCCACACCTGGCACAGAAGACACCCATTCAGTGAAGCTGTGGGCGCTGCTCCCATGATACTTTCGGGACGGCTCCATGCTGCCACCTCCTGCTTTTCATCATCATCTTCAAGGTCCTGTGCCTCTGCTCTTACCCATGGCCTCCGGGGTATTGTCCGTCCTCCATCTGGCCCTCGTCCCTGGTGCCCTGTGCAGTCCAATGCCAGGGTAGCCTTCTCGAGACAAACATCTGGCCCTGATGGAACACTTCCATGGATCTCTTTTGATGTGAGGATGATGCCCTGCCCTGGAAGGGGGCTGCAGGTCCCCAATCAGGAGAGCCATGTCTCCCTTTTCAGCATGGCCTCCCCTCCCCTCAGTCTTCTTCAGGGAAGCTCTCCCCACTTCCTGAGATGACAGCTCTGAACTTAAAAATGAATGTTATTTTACATATCTCTATGCTTTAGTTCATCCATGGCAAGTCTTTCAACCCCGTTAGTGGGTTTTTTTTAGCAGTTCTGAAGGGCTGTTTGCTCAAAGAGGGGGTGACCAGGGTGGGGCAGCTTTCCCTCTCATCTCCCTCAGCATGTCTCTGAGCCCTGGGGGACAGCTGTCCCACTGAGGATTGAGGGACGCGAGCCAGCCCATCCTGAGCCCAGGCTGTGTCAGCTGTGTAGACGGATGCGTGTCGGAGCGGTGGGCAGCTGGCATGGGCCAGGAGCAGGCAGTGTCTCCTTCTCATTCCATCCCTCCCTTCCTCCCAGAGGTAGCTCAGAGCAGCCTTCAACCGCTGCATCTCCAGATCCCTTGACCTGTGCCTCCTGTGTTCAGCTGGTGACCTTGGAGTTTCGCATGAATTCTCCCACCTGTACCCTCTCCCATAGCAGTTCCTGGATCAGGGGAGGGGTCGGACCCTTGTCTGTTTTTGGTCTTCTTCCTGTCCCGCACCAAGCCCACCCACCTTTGCATCTTCCATGTAAGTGCTTGGAAGCAAGCCCATCCACAGGGAACCTATTAGCCAAATGGATCCAGGCAATGAACATTGAAGTAGAGATCCAGGATCCATAATAAACCTGCTCTGAAACCTGTCCCAAAGTCTGTGACTCTCTCACACTGAAACAGAAACAATAGTAGCTTTCTGGACTGTGATGTGACATGTGTCTCTACTTCCAATCTTGAATGCATAGGTGCTGAGCCTTGACAGAAAAGGACCATGGCTCCCGTGGGCTGGAATCCACGGTAAGAACTCAGTGAAATATGAATTTGAGGCATGGAGTGAATAATTACTGTAGAGTGAATCCTCCCAAGTAGGGCTTATGCACAGTGCACAGGAAAAGCTTTTTCAAAGAGGTTCCTGAAAGAAAAATCTTTTTTAAAATTTATTTTAATCCCAGTAGAGCTAACATACAGTGTTACATTCATTTCAGGTGTACAAGAGAGTGATTTAGTAATTCTATATATTACTCAGTGGTCATCAAGAAAAGCGTCCTCTTAATCCCCTTCATCTATTTCACTCATCCCTCTATCCACCTCCTCTCTGGTAACCATCCGTTTGTTCTCTATTGTTAAGAGTTTGTATTTTGGTGCGTCTCCTTTTTCTCTTTTAGTTACTTATTTTGTTTGTTTTGTAAATTCCCCATTAGAATGACATCGTATGGGATTTGTCTTTCTCTGACTGACTGATTTTAGTTAGGATAATACTCTCTAGCTCCATCCATGTGTCTGCAAATAGCAAGGTTTCATTCTTTTTCAAGCCGAGTAATACTCCATTGTGTGTGTGTGTGTGTGTGTGTGTGTGTGTGTGTGTGTGTGAATACACACACCTATCATCGCATTTGTCAATTTTTCTACAGACACTTGGGTTGCTTCCATATGGTGATATTGTAAATAATGGTGCAAGAAACATAGGGGTGCACGTATCCTTTTATGTTACTGTTTTCCTATTCTTTGGGTAAATACGAGTAGTGTGATTGTTGGATCATAGGGTAGTTCTATATTTAATTTTTTGAGGAACCTTCATACTGTTTTCCACGGTGGCCAACACAGTTTGCATTCCCACCCACAGTTCGCTAGGATTCCCCTTTATCCACATCCTCCCAACACCTGCTCTTTGTTGTGCTTTTGATGTTAGCCATTCTGACAGGTTTGAGGTATTACCTCATTGTCCTTTGGATTTACATTTTCCTGATGATGGGTGATGGTGAACATCTTTTCACGGGACTGTTGGCCATTTGTATTTCTTCTTTGGAGAAATGTCTGTCCATGTCTTCTGCCTATTTTTTAACTGGAGTATTTGTTTTTTGGGGGGTCGAGTAGTATCAGTTGTATATGTTTTGGACACTATCCCTTTATTGCATATGATCTTTGCAAATATCTTCTCCCTTTGAGTAAGTTGTCTTATTATTTTTACGTTTTCATTGTTCTTCTGCCATGTGGAAACTTTTTATTTTGCTGTATTCCCAATAGTTTATTTTTGCTTTCATTTCCTTTGCCTCAGGACACAGTCTAGAAAAACGTTGGTATGGTCCATGTCAAGAAGTTACTGTCTTCCCTCCTGTAGGATTTTTATGGATTCAGGTCTCATATTGAGGTCTTGAAACTGTTTTCTGTTTGTCTGTATTGTGTAAGAAAGCAGTCTAATTTCATTCTTTTGTGCATAGCTGTCTAGTTTTCCCAACACCATTTGCTGTAGAGACTGTCCATTTCCCTTTTGATATCGTTGCTTGCTTTGTGGAAGATTCACGAACCACATAATTGTGGGTTTCTGTCTGAACTTGTATCCTGTTCCTTTGGTCGCTGTGTCTATTTTTGTGCCGTACTGTCTTGTTAGGATGACTGCAGCTTTGTAGTATAACCTGAAATCTGAAATTGTGAGTCCTCCAGCTTTGTTTTTCTTTTCCACATTGCACTGGCTGTTTGGAATCTTTAGTGGTTCCATACAAATGTGTAGGATTGTTTATTCGAGGTCTTTTGTTCTTTAATTTAAATTCAATTAGCCAACTTACAGTACATCATTCGTTTCAGATGTAGTCTTCAATAAATTTTCAGTCATGTGTAACACCCAGTGCTCATTGTATCGTGTGACCTCCTTAATGCTACTCACCCAGTTACCCCCCCAACTTCTCCTCCAACAATCATCAGTTTCTTGTGATAGTTAAGCGTCCATTATGGGTTTTCTCCCTCTCTGATGACTTCCCATTCTATTTTCCCTTCCTTGTCCTATGGTCTTCTTCCTTGTTTCTGATATTCCACATAGGAGTGAAAGCATATGATCATTGTCTTTCTTTCATTGGCTTATTCCACTCAGCATAATACCCTCCAGCTCCACCCAGGTAGGTGTGATGGTAAGTACTCATCCTTTCTGATGGCTGAGTAATATTCCATTATATATATGATCCACATCTTCTTTATCCATTCATCTATCCATGGTCATCTGCACTTCTTCCACAGCTTGTCTATTATGGTTATTGCTGCTATGAACACTGGGGTGCATGTGTCCCGTCTTCACTACCTCTGTCTCTTTGGGGGTAAATAGCCAGTAGTGCAATTGCTGGGACATAGGGTAACTTTATTTATAACTTCTTGAGGAAACTCCGTACCATTTTCAAGAGTGGCTGTACCGGACTGCATTCGTACAGGGGTGTAAGAGGGTTCCTGTTTCACCACATCCTCTCCAACATGTATAGTTTCATGTCTTCTTATTTTTAGATATTCAGCCTCGTGTGATATGGCATCTATAGGGGTTTAGATTTGCATTTCCCTAAAGCCAAGTGATATGAAGCATTTATGCATGTATCTTTTGGTCACCAGTACGTTGTCATCAGTGAAGTGACTTCCCATTTTAATCCATCTCAAGACCTAAAGCTGGGTAAGGCACTGAAGCTGGATGGTGCCATCGGTTGGAAGTGTGGAGAATTTCAAAAGATCTCTGTGGAGAGCAAGTTTAAAGGTCATTGTGAAGCTACTAATTGGATCCGGGGAGATCTCTGAAAGTGGGGGTTGCCTGGGATGGGCTGAAGGGGGCCCTCCTATTTTCCTATGAATTCTTGCTGCAGCCCCAAATGGACAGTTTCCTGCTGTGGGGCAGGCTGAGTCCTCTAGTCGTGCTGTGGTGAGCCCAATGCCTGGTGCCTTGGAGGCAGGCAAACGGGGAGGGACCCTCAGCAGAAGACCCAGGGTTAGGTTAGGCCTCAAGAGACAGCAGATCTGAACTGCCCAGTGCTCAGAGAACTCTCATGCCGAGTGAGATGAGGGCACAAGGGCGGGTGAGTGTGAGCCTTGGGGTTTCATCTGGAAGGGCCCACAAAGGTCGGGGTTCACCAGAAGGGGCTCTCAGGGGGTGCCCCAAATCTCTTGCCCTGAATGCTCTGTTGTGTCCCAAAATGGTACAGTTTACTGTGGGTTGCAGGCTGAGTCCTGCGGTGGGGCTTTGGTGTCCCCATCCCCTGGAGTTGGTTGCCAGGACCCTGGGGAGGGGCCCCTCTCTGCCCAACCTAGGGTAAGGGTTAGGGTCCCGGAGCCCAGCAGGGACAATCTGCAGGCTGTTAGGCGAGCTCTGTGGAGGGCTGAGAGGAGGCCATGGGGGAGGGTGAGCATGGGCCTCAGGGTTGGGGCATGGGGGGCTGCCAAAGGATGGGGATGGGCTCTGGGGGCCTCCCCAAGTTCTCGTGCCCTGTAGGCTCCTTAGAGCCCCAAGGGGCAATGTTTCCTGTCGGGTGGCAAGCTGAGTCCTGCAGTGGGGCACAGGTATCCCAATTCCCCGGGGCTGCGGTGTAAGGCTCCTGGGGAGGCCCCCATACCCACGGCCAACCTAGGGCTAGGGTTAGGCCCAGGAGCCCCGCAGGCCCGATTTGCTGGCTGTATGGCGAGCTACACGGGCTGAGGTGAGGGTGTGGGGAGGGTGAGCATGGGCCTCAGGGTTCCGGTGCGGGAGGCCGCCGAAGTTCGCTGGTGGCTCAGGAGGGCCCTCCTGGTTCTCCCGCCCTGAATGCTCTATGGCCTCCCAAGGGGCACGGTTTCCTGCGGGGTGGCAGACTGAGTGCTGCTGTGGGGCTCAGGTGTCCCAAATGCCCGCAGCTGCGGCTCCAGGCTCCTGGGGAGGGGCCCCTCCACAGATGAATGAGGGTTAGGGTTGGCGCCCAGGAACCCCGCAGGCCAGATCTGCCCACTATGTGGCGAGCTCCGCCATGGGCTGAGGTGACGGTGTGGGGTGGGGTGAGCATGGGCTTCAAGGTTGGGTTTAGGGATTGCCGATGTTCGCTGGGGGCTCTGGGGGCCCTCCTGGTTCTCCCGCCCTGAATGCTCTACAGCCTCCCAAGGGGCACGGTTTCCTGCGGGCTGGCAGGCTTTGTCCTGCAGTGGGGCTCAGGTGTCCCCAGTCCCTGGGGCTGCGGCACCGGGCCCCAGGGGAGGGGCCCTACCCAGCTGACCTAGGGTCAGTTCTAGGCCCCAGGAACCCGGCAGGCCTGAGCTGCTGGCTCTGCGACGAGCTCGGTGGCAAGCTGAAGGGAAGGTGTGGGGCGGGATGAGCGTGGGCCTCAGGGTTGGGGTGTATGGGGCCGCCGAGGATCGCTGGGGGCTCAGGGGGGCCCTACCAGTTTTCCTGCACGGGATGCTCTGTGGCGCCCCAAGGGGCATGGTTTCCTGAGGGGTGGCAGGCTGAGTCCCATGGTGGGGCTCAGGTTTACTAATCCCCGGGGTTAGGGTACGGTTTAGGGTATGGGTTAAGGTTAGGGTATGGGTTACGGTTAGGGTATGATTGAGGGTAAGGGTTAGGGTTAGGGTAAGGAGAGGGTACGGGTTAGGGTTGGGTTTAGGGGTTACAGTTTAGAGGTTACGAGTTAGGGTACAGATTAGGGTTTAGGGTAAGGGTTAGGGTTTAGGGTTAGGGTTAGGGTTGGAGTACGGGTTAGGTTTAGAATACGTGTTAGGGTTAGGGTATGGGTTAGGGTACACATTAGGGTACAGTTTAGGGTACGGGTTAGGGTACGGTTTAGGGTAAGTGTTGGTGTACGGATTTGGGTACGGCTTAGGGTACGGGTTAGGGTTAGGGTTAGGGTACGGGTTAAGGTACAGATTAGAGTATGTGTTAGGGTTACGTTTAGGGTTAGGGTACAGGTTAGGGTAGGATTAGGGTTAGGTTTAGGGTTAGGTTATGGTTTAGGGGTAGGGTTAGGGGTATGGTAAGGCCGGGTAGGGTTAGGGTTTAGGGTTAGGGTTTGGGGTTTGGAGTTAGTGGTTAAGGTTAGGGTTTAGAGTTTAAGGTTTCGTGATTAGGGTTAGGGGTTAGGGTTTAGGGTTTAGTGTTAATGTTAGGGTTTAGGGTTTAAGGATTAGGGTTTATTGTTAGGTTTAGAGTAGGGTTATGGTTAGGGTAAGGGTTAGAAGTTAGAGTTAGGGTTAGGTTTAGGGGTTAAGGTTTAGGGTTTAAGGTTAGGGGTTAGGGTTTAGGGTTAGGGTTAGACCCAGTAGGCCAGCAGGACCCATGTGCCAGTTGTGCGGGGAGTGGAGGAGTGGGATGAGGTGAGTGCGCTGGCGAGCAGGAGTATGGTATCTAGCGTTTTGGCGCAGGGGGCCTTTGAAAGTCGCTAGAGGCTCGGAGGGCCCTGTCCGTTCTCCCGCCCTGAATGAGCGGCGGCGCCCCTAGCGCCTGGGTGGTGGCAGGTTGGCAGTGTGAGTCTGGCTTTGCGGTTTGGGGGTCCCCAATGCCATGGATTGCAGCGCAAGGCCCCTTGGGAGGGGCCCCTCTGGGGCCATCCTAGGGTTACTGTTAGCACCCAGGATTCCAGTAGACATTATCTGCCAGCTGTGCGGTAGCGGAGGGCCAGGCCGAGGTGAGGGCGCCGGCGAACTGAAGCATGGGCCCAAGCATTTTGTCACGGGGGGCCTTGGAAGGTCGCTGGGGTCTCGAGGGCCCTGCCTGTTCTCCCACCCTGAATGAACAGTAATGCCCCAGCGTGCCCGGTGTCAGCGGGGCGGCACGGAGAGTATGGTGCTGGGGCTCGGGGGTCCCCAAACCCTGGCGTTGCTGTGCCAGGCCCCTTGGGAGGTTCCCCTTGGGGGCCAACCTAAGGTTAGGGTTAGCCCCCAGGAGGCTGGCAGACCTGATCAGCTGGCTGTGCGTTGAGCAGAGGGGCGGGTCGAAGTGAGGGCGCTGCTTAGCGGGAGCATGGGCCCAAGCATTTTGGAACATGGGCCCTTAGAAGTTCACCAGGACTCAGAGGGCCCTGCCCATTCTCCCGCCCTGAATGACCAGTGGCGCCCCTAGTGGCCTGGGTGCCAGCGGGGCAGCAGGGTGAGTCCAGCGCTGGGGCTTAGGGGTCATCAATCCCCGGTGTTGCGGCGACAGGCCCCTTGGGAGGGGCCCCTTGGGGGCCAACCTAGGGTTAGGTTTAGCCCCCAGTAGCCCGGCAGGCCCAATCCACCTGCTGAGTGGCGAGCAGTGGGGCGGGCCGAGGTGAGTGCGCTGGCGAGCGGGAGCGTGGTCCCAAGCGTTTTGGAGCAGGGGGCCTTCGAAAGTCACTGGGGGCTCGGAGGGCCCTGCTCGTTCCCTCACCTGGATGACCGGCGGCGCCCCTAGCGGCCCGGGTGATGGCGGGGCGGCAGGGTGAGTCCAGTGCTGAGGCTCGGGCTTCCCTATACCCGACGTTGCAGTGCGAGGCCCCTTGGGAAGGGCCCCTCTGGGGCCAAGGTAGGGTTAGAGTTAGCCCTCAGGAGGCCGTCAGGCTCAATCCACCATCTTGAGGTGAATGGAGTCGCGGTCCGAGGTGAGGCCGCTGGCAAGCGGAGCGTGGGCCCCAGCGTTTTGGTGCTGGGGCCTTCAAAGTTCACCGAGGCTCAGAGGGCCCTGCCCGTTCTCCCGCCCAAAACGATCTGTGGCGCCCTAGCACCACTGGTGTCAGCGGGGCAGCAGGGTGAGTCCGGCATTACGACTCGAGGGTCCCCAATCCCCGGCGTTGTGGCGGCAGGCCCCTTCAGAGGGGCCCCTCTGGGGCCAACCTAGGATTAGAGTTAGCCCCCAGGAGGCCGGCAGGCCTGATCTGCCAGCTGTGCAGAGGGCGGAGGGGCAGGCTGAGGTGAAGGCGCTGGCGAGCTCCAGCGTGGGCCCCAGCATTTTGGCGCGGATGGCCTTCAAAATTCACCGGAGTCTCGAGGGCCCTGCCCATTCTCCCACCCTGAAGGACCAGTGATGCCCCAGAGAGCCTGATGTCGACAGGACGGCAGGGTGAGTCCAGCGCTGCGGCTCGGCTGTCCCCAATCCCCAGCTTTGGTCACAAGTCCCCTTGGGAGGGGCCCCTCTGGGCCAACCTAGGGTTAGGGTTAGCCCCCAGGAGGCCGGCAGGCCCGATATGCCAGCTAGACTGTGAGAGGAGGGGCGGGCCAAAGTAAAGGTGCTGGCGAGCAGGAGCCTGGGCACCAGCGTTTTGACTTGGGGCTTTCAAAGGTCGCCGGGGTCTCGAGGGCCCTGCCTGTTCTCCCACCCTGCATGAACGGCGGTGCCCCTAGCGGCCCGGGTGGTGAGGGGTGGCAGGGTGAGTCAGGCCCTGAGGCTCAGGTATCTCCAATCCCCAGCGATGCGGCACCAGGCCCCTTGGGAGGGGCCCCTCGGATGACAACTTAGGGTTAGGTTTAGCCCCTAGGAACTCGGCAGTTCCTATTCGCCAGCTGTGTGGAGAGTGGAGTGGCGGACCTAGGTGAGGGTGCTGGTGTTTGGGAGCGTGGGCCCAGGCATTTTGGCGCGGGGGGGATTCAAAGGACACCGTGTATCGGAGGGCCCTGCCCGTTCTCCCGCCCTGAATGAACGGCAGCACCCCAAGCCCCTGGGTGGCGGCTGGGTGGCAGGGTGAGTCAGGTGCTGAGGCTCAGGGTCCCCAATCCCCTGTGTTGCAGCGCCAGGCCCCTTGGGAGGGGCCCCTCAAGGGTCGATCTAGGGTTACGGTTAGCCCCCCGGATGCCAGTGGACCCGATCAGCGTCTGTGCGGAACGCAGCAGGGTGGGCCGAGGTGAGGGCGCTGGCGAGCCTGAGCATGAGCCCAAGCGTTTTAGCGTGGGGGGCTTTCGAAGGTCAGTGGGGGCTCGGAGGGACCTGCCCGTTCTCCCGCTCTGAATGACCAGTGGGGTCCCTAGTGGCTCAGGTGGCTGAAGGGCAGCAGGGTGAGTCTGGCACTTGGGCTCGGTTGCCCCATCCCCGGCGTTGGGGCGCCAGGCCACTTGAGAAGGGCCCCTCAGGGGCCGACCTACAGTTAGGGTTAGCCCCCAGGAGGCCGGCAGGCCCTATACACCGCCTGTGCGTGGAGCGGAGAGTTGGGCCGAGGTGAGGGTGCTGGTGAACATGAGCCTGGGCACAAGCATGTTGGTTCTGGGAGCCATTGAAGGTGGGTGGGGGTTCGGAGGCCCCTGCCAGTTCTCCCGCCGAGAATGAATGGCGGCGCCCCTAGCGGCCCGTGTGGGGCGGGATTGCAGGGTGCACCCGGCGCTGGGGCTTGGGGGTCGCCAATCCCTGGCGTTGCACCGCAAGGCTCCTTAGGAAGGGACCCTCAGGGGCCGTCCTAGGGTTAGGGTTAGCGCCCAGGAGGCCGGCAGGCCCGAGTCGCTGACTGTGCGAGTAGCGGAGGTGTGGGCTGAGTTGAGGGGGATGCAGAGCGGGAGCGTGGGCCCCAGCGTTTTGGCGCCCTGGGCCTTCGAATGTGCCATGTCTCGGAGGGCCCTGCCCATTCTCCTGCTCTGAATAACCAGTGACACCCCTAGCGGCTCTGTTGGCAGTGGGGTGGCAGGGTGAATCCCACGCTGTGGCTCGGGGATCCCCAATCCCCGGTGTTGCGGTGCCAGGCCCCTTGGGAGGGGCTCCTCCTGGGCCGACTTAGGGTTAGAGTTAGCCCCCATGAGGATGGCAGGCCTGATCCTCTGGCTGGGCGGCGAGAGGTGGGTGGGCCGAGCTAAAGGCGCTGGGGAGCGGGATTGTGGGCCCCTGCATTTTGGCGCTGGAGGCTTCAAATGTCCCGGTTTCTCCAGGGCTCTGTCCATTCTCCCGCCCTGAATGACCGGCGGCGCCCCTCGCGGCCCGGGAGGCAGCGTTGTGGGAGGGTGAGTCTGGCTCTGGGGCTTGGGGTCCCAGATCCCCGGTGTAGTGGCACCAGGACCCTTGGGAGGAGCCCCTGGGGCGCCGACCTAGGGTTAGGGTTAGCCCCAAGGAGACCTTCAGGCCCAATCCGCACACTGTGCGGCGAGCGGAGGCGCAGGCCGAGGTGAGGGCGCTGGGGAGGGGGAGCGTGGGCACCAGTGTTTTGGCACGGGGAGCCTTTGAATGTCACTGGTGGCTCAGAAAGCCCTGCCCTTCTCTCGCCCTCTATGACCTGCGGCGCCCCTAGCGGCCTGGGTGGGGACAGTGCGGCAGGGTGAGTCTGGCTCTGGGGCTCTGAGTCACCAATCCCCAGCATTGCAGAGCCAGGCCTCTGGGGATGTCCCCACAGGGCCAACCTAGGGTTTTGGTTAGCTGCCAGAAGCCCAGCAGGCCCTATCCACCAGCTCTGAAGCAAGCAGAGGGGCGGGACGAGGCGAGGGCGCTGGTGAGCAGGATCCTGGGAGCCAATGTTTTTGCGCAGGGAGCCTTCAAAGGTCAGTGTGGGCTCGGAGGGCCCTGCCCGATCTGCCCTGATTGACCGGCGGGGCCTCTAGCGGCTCCAGTGGTTGAAGGGCAGCAGGGTGAGTCCGGCACATGGGCTCAGGATCCCCATCCCCAGCGTTGTGATGCCAGGCCCCTTGGGTAGAGCCCCTCGGGGGCCGACCTATGGTTAGTGTTAGCCTCAAGGAGCCCCACAGGCCCGATACACCACCTGTGCGTCGAGCAGAGAATTGAGGCGAGGTGAGGGTGGTGGTGAACATGAGCCTGGGTCCAAGCTTTTTGGTTCGGTGCGCCTTCGAATGTCGGCAGGGGTTCGGAGGGTCCTCCAGTTCTCCCACCCTGAATGAATGGCGGCGCCCCTAGCAGTATGTGTGGGGCGGGCGGCAGCATGCATCTGGCGCTGGGGCTTGGGGGTCCCCAATCCCTGGTGTTGCGTCGCCAGGCCCCTTAGGAAGGGACCTTCAAGGGCTGTCCTAGGGTTAGGGTTAGCGCCCAGGAGGCCGGCAGGCCCGAGTCGCTGGCTCTGCGAAGAGCGGAGGTGCGGGCCAAGTTGAGGGTGATGCAGAGTGGGAGCGTGGTCCCCAGCGTTTTTGCACCCTGGGCTTTTGAATGTTGCCATGTCTCAGAGGGCCCTGCCCATTCTCCTGCCCTGAATAACCAGCGGCGCGCTTTGCGGCTCCGTTGGAGGTGGGGCGGCAGCGTGAGTTCCGCACTGCAGCTCAGGGATCCCCAATCCCCAGCATTGAGGGGCCAGGCCCCTTGGGAGGGGCTCCTCATGGGCGGACCTAGGGTTAGAGTTAGCACCCAGGAGGCCGGCAGGCCCAATCCTCTGGCTGGACGGCGAGAGGTGCATGGGCCGAGGTAAAGGCTCTGGCGAGCAGGAGCGTGGGCCCCTGCATTTTGGCGCAGGAGGCTTCAAATGTCGATGGTTTCTCCAGGGCCCTGTCCGTTCTCCCACCCTGAATGAGCGGCGGCGCCCCTAGCGGCCTGGGTGGGAACAGTGCGGCAGGGTGAGTCTGGCTCTGGGGCTCTGAGTCACCAATCCCCAGCGTTGCAGAGCTAGGCCCCTTGGGTTGTGCCCCACGGGGCCGACCTAGGATTTCAGTTAGCCCCCAGGATCCTGGCAGGCACTATCCACTGGCTCTGCAGCAAGCGGAGGGGCGGGCTGAGGTGAGGGCGCTGGCGAGCAGGAGGATGGGAACCAATGTTTTTGCAGGGGGGGGGGCTTCGAAGGTCAGCGGGGGCTCCGAGGGCCCTGCCCATTCTCCCGCCCTGATTGACCAGTGGTCTCTAGCAGCTCAGGTGGCTGAAGGGCAGCAGGGTGAGTCTGGCACTTGGACTCGGGGTCCCCATCCCCAGCGTTGTGATGCCAGGCCCCTGGGAAGTGCCCCTCGGGGGCGGAACTATGGTTAGGGTTAGCCCCCAGGAGGCCGGCAGGCCCGATACACCACCTGGGCGTTGAGCGGAGAGTTGGGCTGAGGTGAGGGTTCTGGTGAATATGAGCCTGGGCCCAAGCATTTTGGTTCGGGGTGCCTTCGAAAGTTGGCGGGGATTCGGAGGGCCCTGTCCATCCTCCCATGGTGAATGAATGGCGGCGCCCCTAGCGGCCTGGGTGGGGAGGGGCGGCAGGGTGCATCAGGCACTGGGGCTTGGGGGTCCCCAATCCCCGGCGTTGTGGCACCAGGCCCCTTGGGAGGGGCCCTTCGGGGCCCAACCTAGGGTTAGGTTTAGCCCCTAGGAGGCCAGCAGGCCCTATTCGCCAGCTGTGTGAAGAGAGGAGTGGCAGACCTACGTGAGGGCGCTGGTGAGTGGGAGGGTGGGCCTGGGCGTTTTGGCGCAGGAGGCCTTCGAAGTTCACCGTGTCTCCGAGGGCCCTGCCCGTTCTCCCGCCCTGAATGAACGGCAGCGCCCCAAGCCTCCGAGTGGCGGCTGGGCGGCAGGTGAGTCAGGTGCTGGCGCTCGGGGTCCCCAATCCCCGGCGTTGTGGCGCGAGGCCCCTTGGGAGGGCCCCCTCAGGTGCTGACCTAGGGTTAGGGTTACCCCCAGGAGGCCAGGAGACCCAATCTCCCGGCTGTGCGGTGAGCGGAGGGGCGGGTTGAGATGAGGGTATTGGAGAGCGGGAAAGTGGGCCCAAAGTTTTGGAGCGAGGGGCCATCGAAGGTCACCAGGGGCTCAGAGGGTCCTGCCTGTTCTCCCGCCCTGAATGACCGGGGGTGCCCCTTGTGGCCCAGGCGGCGGTGGGGGGCATGGTGAGTCCGGCGCTGGGGCTCAGGAGTCCCCAATCCCCGTCGTTGAGGCTCCAGGCACCTTGGGAGGGGCCACTAGGGGGCTGACCTAGGGTTTGGGTTAGCCCCCAGAAGGCCCGCAGGCCCAATCAGCCAGCTGTGCGGCGAGCGGGGGGGAGGGCCGAGGTAAGGGCGCTGGCCAGCGGGAGCGTGGGCCCAAGCGTTTTGGTCGGGGGGCCTTCGAAAGTCGCCGGTGACTTGGAGGGCCCTTGCCATTCTCCCTCCCTGAATGAAAGTGGCGCCCCTAGCGGCCCAGGTGGCAGTAGGGCAGGAGGGTGAGTTGGGCGCTGGGGCTCGGGAGTCCCCAATCCCCGGTGTTGCGGCAATAGGAACCTGGGATGGGCCCCTCGGGGGCCCACCAACGGTTAGGGTAACACCCAGGAGGCTGGCAGTCCAGATCCACCGGCTGTGCAGCGAGCGGAGGGGTAGACCGAGGTGAGGGTGCAGGCGAGCGGGAGCATGGGCCCAAGCGCTTTGGCACGGGGGGGCCTTCGAAGGTCGCCAGGGGCTCAGAGGGATCTGCCCATTCTCCCTCCCTGAATGACCGACGGTGCTCCTAGGGGCCCGGGTGGTGGCGGGGCAACATAGTGAGTCTGGCACTGGGGCTCGAGGGTCCCCAATCCCAGGCATTGCGGTGCCAGGCCCCTTCAGAGGGGCCCCTCAGGGGCCAACCTAGGGTTATGTGTAGCCCCAGGAGGAGGGCAGTCCTCATCCCCCAGCTCTGCAGGGAGTGGAGGAGTGGGCCAAGGTGAGGGTGCTGAGGATGGGGAGCATAGGCTCAAGCGTTTTGGATGTGGGGGCCTTCGAAGGTCGCCGTGGGCTCGGAGGGCCCTGCCATTCTCCTGCACTGAATGACCAGGGACACCCTAGCGGCCCGGGTGGTGGTGGGGCAGCACGGTGAGTCCGGCGCTGGGGCTCGGCAGTCCCTGATACCCAGCGCTGCGGCGCCAGGCCCCTTGGGACGGGCCCCTCGGGGACTGACCTAGGGTTAGGGTTAGCCCCCAGGAGACTGGCATGCTCGTTCCGCCCATGTGCAGTGAATGGAGGTGTGGGTCGAGGTGAGGTAGCTGGTTATCGGGAGCGTAGGCCATAGCATTTGGCTTTGGCTCGGGGTGCCTTCGAAGATTGCAGGTGGCTCAGAGGGTCCTGCCCATTCTGTCGCCCTGAAGGACTGGCGACGCCCCTAGCACCCCAGGTGGCGGCGGGGTGGCAGGGTGCGTCTGGCGCTGGGACTTGGGGGTCCCCAATCAATGGCATGCAGCGCCAGGCCACTTGGGAGGGGCCCCTCGGGGGCGACCTAGGGATAGGGTTAGCCCCCAGCAAGCCAGCAGGCCTGATCCGCCAGCTCTGCAGCAAGCTTAGGCATGGGCCGAGGTTAGGGCGCTGGCGAGCAGGAGCATGGGAGCCATAGTTTTTGCACGGGGGGCCTTCGAAGGTCGCAGGGGGATCGGAGGGCCCTGCCCGTTCTCCCTTCCTGAATGACTGGCAACGCCCCTAGCGCCCTGGGTGCTTGCGAGGTGGCAGAGTGAGTCCAGCACTGGGGCTCGGGGGTCCCAAATCCCCGGCATTGCGGTGCCAGGCCCCTTCGGAGGGGCCCCTCAGGGGACAACCTAGGCCCCTCAGGGGACACCCTAGGAGGGCAGGCCTCATCCGCCGGCTCTGAGGCGAGCGGAGGGGAGGGCCGAGGTGAGGGCGCTGAGGAGCCGGAGCGAGGGCTCAAGTGTTTAGGATGGGGGGCCTTCGAAGATTGCCATGGGCTCGGAGGGCCCTGCCCATTCTCCCGCCCTGAATGACCAGCGGCGCCCCCAGCGGCCGGGTTGGCGGCGGGGCAGCAGGGTGAGTCCGGCGCTGGGGCTTGGGTGTCAGCAATCCCAGGCGTTGTGGCACCAGGCCCCATCGGACGGGCCCCTCGGGGGCCGACCTACGGTTAGGGTTAGCCCCCAGGAGGCTGGCAGGCCTGATCCACCAGCTGTGAGGTGAGTGGAGGGGCGGGCCGAGGTAAGGGCACTGGCAAGCGGGAGCGTGGGCCGAAGCATTTTGTCGCTGGGGGCCTTCAAAGGTCTCCGGGGGCTCAGAGGGCCCTGCCCATTCTCCCACACTGAATGACTGGCGGTGCCCCTAGCGGCCCGGGTACAGTGGGGCAGCAAGGTGAGTCCGGCGCTGCGGCTCGGGGGTCACCAATCTCCAGCGTGCAGTGCCAGGCCCCTTGGGATGTACGCCTCGGGGGCTGTCCTAGGGTTAGGGTTAGACCGCAGGAGGCTGGCAATCCCGAAATGTCAGTTGTGCGGCGAGCGGATCGGTGTTCTGAGGTGAGGGCGCTGGCGAGGGGGACCATGGGAGCATTTTGGGGCGGGGCACTTTCGAATGTCGCCTTGGGCTCGAAGGGCCCTGCCTGTTCTCCCACACTGAATGAACTGCGGCTCCCCTAGCAGCCCGGGTGGCGACGGGACGACAAAATGAGTCCTGGCTGGGGCTCTGGGGTCCCCAATCCCCGGCGTTGTGGGGCCAGGCCCCTTAGTAGGCTATCACTAACCTAGGGTTAGTGTTAGCCCCCAGGAGGCCGGCAGGCCCGGGAGCCTGGGCCCAAATGTTTTGGTGCAGGGGGACTTCGAATGTCGCCGGGGGCTAGGAGGGCCCTGCCCATTCTCCCGCCCTGAATGACAGGCTGTACCCCTAGCGGCCCGAATGGCGGCGGGGCGGCAGGGTGAGTCCAGCGCTGCAGCTTGGGTGTCCCCAATCCCCGCGTTGCGGCGCCAGGCCCCTTGACAGGGGCCCCTTGGGTCTGACCTAGGATTAGGGTTAGCCCCCAGGAGGCCGGCAGGCCGGATCCTCCGGCTGTGCACGAGCGGACGGGTGGGATGAGATGAGGGCGCTGGCGAGCGGGAAGGTGGGCCCAAGCATTTTGGCGTAAGGGGACTTCAAAGGTTGCCAGGGGCTCGGAGGGCCCTGCCTGTTCTCCTGCCCTGAATGACCGACAGCGCCCCTCGCGGCCCGTTTAGCAGCGGGGCGGCAGGGAGAGTCTGGCGTTGGGGCTCGGGGGTCCCCAATCCCCGGTGTTGCAGCGCCAGGCACTTTGGGATGGGCCCCTAGGGGGCCTACCTAGGGTTAGGGTTAGCCACAAGGAGGCTAGGATGCCTGATTCGCCGGCTGTGTGGCGAGCGGAGGGGCAGGCCGAGGTAAGGGTGATGGGAGCGGGAGCATGGGCCCTAGTGCTTTGGTTCAGGGGGCCTTTGAAGGTCGCCGTTCGCTGGGAGGGTCTTGCGCGTTCTCCCGCCCTGAATGACCGGCGGTGCCCCTAGTGGCCCGGGTGGCGGCGGGGGGCATGGTGAGTCCAGCGCTGGGGCTCAGGAGTCCCCTTTCCCCGTCGTTGCAGCGCCAGGCCCCTTGGGAGGGGCCACGAGGGGGCCAACCTAGCTTTAGGGTTAGCCCCCAGAAGGCCCCCAGGCCCGATCCGTCAGCTGTGCGGCGAGCGGAGGGGAGGGCCGAGGTAAGGGCGCTGGCCAGCGGGAGCATGGGCCCAAGCATTTTGGTGCGGGGGGCCTTCGAAGTCGCCGGTCGCTGGGAGGGCCCTGCCCGTTCTCCCTTCCTGAATGAACGGCGGTGCCCCTAGCGGCCCAGGTGGCGGTAGGGCGGGAGGATGAGTCTGGCGCTGAGGCTCCGGAGTCCCCAATCCCCAGTGTTGCGGCAATAGGAACCTGGGATGGGCCCCTTGGGGGCCCACCAAAAGTTAGGGTAACACCCAGGAAGCCTGCAGTCCCGATCCACTGGCTCTACAGTGAGCGGAGGGGCGGACCGAGATGAGGGCGCAGGTGAGCGGGAGCATGGGCCCAAGCGTTTTGGCGCGGGGGGCCTTCGATGGTCACCAGGGGCTTGGAGGGATCTGCCCATTCTCCCTCCCTGAATGACCGACGGTGCTCCTGGCGGCCCGGGTGGCGGTGGGGCGATAAGGTGAGTCCGGCGCTGGGGCTCGGGGGTCCCCAATCCCAGGCATTGCAGTGCCAGGCCCCTTCGGAGGGGCCCCTCAGGGGACAACCTAGGGTTCTGGGTAGCCCCCAGGAGGAGGGCAGGCCTCATCCGCAGGCTCTGCGGCGAGTGGAGGGGCGGGCCGAGGTGAGGGTGCTGAGGAGCGGGAGCATGGGATCAAGCATTTTGGATGGGGGGGCCTTCGAAGGTCCCGCGGGCTCGGAGGCCCCTGCCCATTCTCCCGCCCTGAATGACCAGTGGCACCCCTAGCATCCCGGGTGGCGGCGGGGCGGCAGGGTGAGTACGGCGCTGGGGATCGGGGCTCCCTAATACCCGGTGTTGCGGCCTCAGGCCCGTTGGGATGGGCCCCTTGGGGGCCGACTTAGGGTTAGGGTTAGCCCCCAGTAGGCTGGCAGGCTCGTGCCGCCCATGTGCAGTGAATGGAGGTGTGGGTCGAGGTGAGATAGCTGGCAAGCAGGGGCGTGGGCCAGAATATTTTGGCTTTGGCTCGGGGTGCATTTGAAGGTCGCAGGTGGCTTGGAGCGTCCTGCCAGTTCTGTCGCCCTGAAGGACTGGTGACGCCCCTAGCGCCCCATGTGGCGGCCGGGCGGCAGGGTGCTTCCAGTGCTGGGACTTGGGGGTCCCCAATCCCTGGCATGCGGCGCCAGGCCACTTGGGAGAGTCCCCTTAGGGGCGACCTAGGGATAGTTTTAGCCCCCAGGAAGGCAGCAGGCCCGATCCACCAGCTCTGCAGCGAGAGGAGGGGTGGGCCGAGGTTAGGGCGCTGGGGAGCAGGAGCGTGGGAGCCAGAGTTTTTGCGCGGGGGGCCTTTGAAGGTAGCAGGGGAATCAGAGGGCCCTGCCTGTTCTCCCTTCTTGAATGACTGGCAACACCCCTAGCACCCTGGGTGCTTGTGGGGTGGCAGAGTGAGTCCAGCACTGGGGCACGGGGGTTCAAAATTCCCCGGCATTGCGCTGCCAGGATCCTTGGGAGGGGCCCCTCGGGGGCCGACCTAGGTTAAGTTTTAGGCCCCAGGAGTCCAGCAGGCCCCTTCTGCCAGCTCTGCGGCAGGCGGAGGGGCAGGCCGAGGTGAGGGCGCTGGCGAGAGGGAGTGTGGGCCCAAGCATTTTGGCGCGGGGGGCCTTCGAAGGTCACCGGGGGCTTGGAGGGCCCGGCCCATTCTCTCGCCCTGAAAGACTGGCGGCGCCCCTAGCAGCCTGGGTTGCTGCGGGGCGGCAGGGTGACTCCGGCGCTGGGCTCGGGGGTCCCCAATCGCCGGCGTTGTGGCACCAGGCCCCTTGGAGGGGCCCCTCGGGGGCCGACTAGGGTTAGGGTTCGTTCCCAGGAGGCCGGCAAGCCCAACGCTAAGTGGTTCTGGCAATGTAACAAAAATGCCATACACTTATCTGTAAGAAATAACAGTGTACAGGAACCCTCATAGCCCTAACATCATCCTTTGTGAATATGGAAGCCAGCCCCAAAGTGGTCGTGGAAGTCTGACGAAAGGGTTAAGCACTTTTCTCTGAGTCACCACACTATACAGGGAAAGACCAATGTACATCATCTTTCACGAGTAGGAAGCATTAATGAAAAGGTTCTGGAATTTCGAGGACTCTGACCCATCCTTATTGGTAATAAACCACCGTGTACAGGAAAACACCTTCAACTCTCATCACCTCCTCAATCCTGATTGCGATTCAACTTTGGGTGTGTAGGACTAGGGAAATGTCCACATCTTATTGCTAAGAAAGAACGATGTCAGGGTAATGCCCTTCAAGTCACCTCAGCCTTCCTGAAGACGGAAGCAGGAATCAAGGTGGTTATGTTACCATGAGGTAAGGAAGATGAGCATATAAGTGAGAAACAACAGTGGGCAGGACCTCTCTTCCAAGGAATATTATCTTTGCTTAATGTTGAATCCCTATGGTAAGTGGTAGTGGGCATTTGTGAGGTCAAAATCTTAAGTGTTTTGTAAAACTTCTTGGCCATTCACAGATAAGACTAAGGTAGTTGGGGACTCCTAGGCAGTGATTTGTCCACTGTCAAAAATATGAAAAGATAAAAGAGACAGATGAGGTCTCCTCAGGCATTGTCCTTTATCCTCATCCTCCGTGAGGATGGCCATCTCTGGACAGCTCAGTGGCAGGGTCTCATTCACAGTGGGGGCATCTGTTCCTCACAGACATCAGGCAGGGAAATGGATTTGGTTCTCTGTGCCAGCCCAGCCACAGCTGAGTGTCACAGCACCCTCTCGTGGGCTCATAAGAGTTTCACTGTCACCAGGCAGGTCATTGTATTTGATAAACCACTGTGAGAGTTTGCAATTGCCTTCATCTGCAACCTCCTAGAGGCAAATTCAGATCTCTGGTACCATGTGAAGTCATGTGAAGGCATTGTGAGAAAGTGTCCTTTTGCTTAAGAAAAACATGGCTGGGGCTCCTGGCTGTCTCACCAGTTAAACATGTGCCTTTGGCTCAGGTTATGATCCCAGGGTTCTGGGATCGAGCCCGGGCTCCCTGCTCAGCAGGAAAGGAGGTTGGGAAATAGCTTAGAACCCACAGAGAATGTGAATAAAGGGGAGTGAAATGGAACTTGGTTTGTGTTTGGCTTTAGGGATTGGAAGTTAGTTTTTTCTCAATTGTGATTGTTCTTGAAACAGAACAGCTGTATTTTTTTTTACCTTTAATTTTTTTCTAATAATTTTTTATTATGATATGTTAGTCACTATACAGTATTTCCTTAGTTTTTGATGTAGTGTTCCGTGATTCATTATTTGCATATAATACCCAGTTCTCCATGCAATATGTACCTTCCTTAATACCCATCACTGGCCCATCCCAAGCCCCCACCCCTCTCCCCTCTGAAGCCCTCAGTTTGTTTCCCAGAGTCCATAGTCTCTCGTGGTTCATTCCCCCTTCTGTTTAGGGTCCATTGTCTAAAGGGACAAACAGTGGAAGTTCACCAAATATAAGATCGAAATTGAATTGTTCATTATAGATGCCACCACGTAGTTCCCAGACATTTCATTCTACTGTAGTAATTCATTATACCTGTGCAGGTGCACGTGGAAGACAATTGATGCATGCAGAGTGGTAATAAAACACGCCCTCAGTAGTAGAATAATAGGGGATGCATATGTGTAAAATTATTCGACTACAGCTTCCATGCTTTCCCTTTGGTTCCTTATTATCTATGAAATTGGACAATTCTTGTTCTCTAGGCTTAAACCTCATTGTCAGTATTTAGAGTTTTTCAATGCTGATCTTCTCCTGTATAAGTTACCAAAAACCTAAAATATGTATGAACTTTAAAAAACGCTATATTGAAAATGACAGCAGGGAAGTTCCATTTTGTGAATATTGTGTCAATGGATCTCTATTTTGCCATCAGTGTTCATTAGAAATGTTGACATTTCATGTGAGTATAAATATCAATGTGAAAAAGAAAAGGTAGGAAGAACCTTGAATGTTTAAGTAATTGGTGAAATGACAGGTGTGTGTGTGTGTGTGTGTGTGTGTGTGTGTGTGTGTGTGTAATTGATTTTCAGTGAATGGTTCAGCTACTTGTAGGGCCTCCGAGAGAGCCCAGGTGAACCTTTCAATGAGTTGGTATCTGTTTTCAGAACATGGGAATCTCTTAGTCCAATAGTCAATCAGGCAAGCTTTGAGGTCTTGAAGAGTTTCAGTCCTCAGCGATGGTGTTGCAGACCCTTGTGAGCAAACCCTAGGATATGCTCAGAGCCCTCATTAGCTGGTACCAACGTGGGACGATTTCAGACAACATTTCCCAAAGAAGTACCTCTTGAGTCTCTGTCCTTCTCAGTTCCTTACACTTCCTTACACTAGTTATGTGATCAGTGTGTTTCAGGATAATCCCCACATGTGATTTTTGCTATTTCCTACTAGTCCTATCTGTTTCTCATCTTCTTCTTTTATGATAGGGGTTGGGAAGCAACCTGTGTGGTGGAGGAAGGGGTGTGGTAGTTGTCTGCCTTCAGAGGACCGAATGATGCCTAGAAATTGTACTGTAGGTTGAGGTCAATTGTCCATCCATCCTCTGAGTGTCAGGAATTCCATCACTTTACTTTGATGCTAGTCTATTCTTCAAGCTGTCCTCAGAAATAAGGACGTCATCCATCTAGGGAATACTGTTTTCTGTGTATGTTTTCATTTTAGGAAAGGCCTTGCTGTTCCTGAAAATAATACTGTAGAGCACCCTTTCCTGTTCATATTGGCCATCAGTCGATCTTTTGTGAAGTATTTGTTTATAAATAGACTTTTTATGGTTGATGAGCAGGAATTCTTTATTGACAAGTCTTTGTCAGTGTGTGTATTGCAAATCTGTACTTCCCAGCCTGCGGTTCACCTTTTCATTTTCTTGTGGTCATAAGATAAGGAGAAATGTCACATTTTTATGAAGTCCCACTGAATTCTTTTAAATGGTTAGTGCACCCTATGTCCTACCCCAAGATTGACAGGTTCTACATTTTCTTTCAGAAACTGTCCAATGGGAAGCACAATCCATCTCAAATTTATAAATTGCATTTTTAATTCTAATAGGGTATATAGACTGTTTTGGATTTTCTATGTATACAATCGTATTATCTGTGAATAGTCACAATTATCCCCTCAATTCTTATACTTTTTGTTTCTCTTGCCTTCTAACACTGGTAGACTCTCCGATGCCACGATGAATAGAGCAGCATTGTTTGAAGATTTTAATATACCTTTCTCAATATCTGACAGAAAAAGCAGACAAAACATTGGTAACAAATGTGACCTAATTGACATATAGGGAACATTCCATAATAAGTGCAGAATATATTATTTTCAAGTGGTCATAGACTCTTTACCCAAATAGGTGGGGCCATGAATCAAGTCTACAAATGTTAAACCCTGAAATTAACTAGGTTCTATTCCTAGACCACAGGGGAATTGAGCCACAGTCTTAGCGAAAAGAAAACCAGGAAGTCTTTCAATGTTTAAAAATTAAATGGAACTTTGCTACATATCCTAAAGGTCAGAGAGGGAATCTCAATGGAAATTCTGAACCTTTTCTACATGAGGGCTCACACACAATGGCACTTTCTTTGTGAAGAGCATAATAATAACCTAGACAGGAGTTGAGCCTTAAGTCAGAGTTCTGCCTGCCCCAGCCACACCTGGCAGCCTTGGCCTGTGGTCCATCTCAGCTGTCCTTTCTGGTGGCCCTGAGCTAAGGGGGTCAACATGGCCATATGGAAATGGGAAGCTCCCCACTCATAGTGATGGCAGTGCCCCCTCCCCAGCTGCCCTTTCTGGTGGCTCTGAGCTAATGGGGTCAACATGGCCGTATGGAAATTAGAAGCTCCCCACTCTTAGTGATGACGTTGCTATTGTATCGTCCTCACCAGTCCAACAACATGATTTCTGAGTGAACTATGACACAAGAGCGACTTCTTGGCCTTCCTTCAGGTTTGAAAATCATCTGGTGAGTCATCTATTAGAAATATGGATTCAACATGTGTTCTTTCTTCTGGAAAAGAAATAGACCCAATAGCAATTATGGCTTCCTGAGCACCTGTTCTTGAGAGACATCATACTGGCTCTTTGTAGCATTCTGCCTCTTAAACTTCTCAACTAGGGTGTAGATATTTGTAGGCACATTTTCAGGTGGTTAGACAGGGACTCGGATGATATGAGTCACAGAGGATTTTAGTGTCAGAAACCTAAGTGGGATCCCCAAATTGACTCCAAATCCCTTGTTGTTCCATACAGGGTACTATTTCCCTCTTATCTCTGGTCTTCTCGATCTGGAAACCTATCAAGTATCAGGATTTTCTTGTCATGTGGACAACTGGAACGAATTCAGCGGGCCTTTTCACCTCTGCCCATGGTGATCATTAAGATCATTATCTCAGTGGAGGACCTCTGGGTAAGATACTCAAAGATCCTTAGGAATAGAGACAGTATAATATTTTTCTGGTATTAAAGTTACTGAAACCAACTATCTTTTTTAGTCCATTCAGGCTCTGGTATGTTCAGAGGGTGCTGTAAAACAGGTCTGAAATAGTATTTAAAAACACTCAGCTCAGCCTCTTCTACAACGTGAGCCAATGCTTATAAACATGGCTAAAATATTCCCTTACCTACGATGACTTCCCAGCCATCGTAGTGTTTATATGGTATGACTGTGACTTACATTAGTCAACATTTGCAGAGAAAGAACTTAGTGCATCCAGGGGGCACTTCATGTTGAAATTAGTTTGTGACAACGAGCTACTGTGTTTTCTTCTGCAGTCCAAGGGAATGGTGCCAGACATCTCTAAGGTGTCTAGCAGTTCTACAATTCCGATTTTAAGTGTTCTATGTGCTTCAGAGATTTGGGCAGGAAAAGGGCAGGAGTCCAGAGACTGTGAACACTTCTGTTACCTGTGCTGACCATGGAGCAGGTAGCCTTCTGTGGGCATCATTTTTATTTCTTGGTACTCTTGTGAAAGGTGTTTTGTCTCAAATTCCTCCTTTTTAGGAGTAATTATAATGATGAAAGTAATTTTTATCTTATATCATCTGTGGGCCCTGATCCTGGGCTTCCAGGGAAGCTATCCTTTAACATTTTACCTGGCTCAAAATGACTAGGCAACACCTCAAAGCATGGGCCTTGTTTCTGCCCCAAGCACGTTGTACATCTGCTTTGAGAAGAAAACAATAACCAAAAATGCCAACATAAAGATAAGAAAAAATAAAGAACCTCTCTGGCTCCCATAAGATTAAAGTCATACTGACATGTACATAGTGAAAACATAAGAAAGAGTCTGTCACTTTCTGGAATCTAAGAAGATCCTCATTGTGGTGTGTAACTCTGTATGTAAAACAAAACAGAAAAAAATATATAAGCCTGCCCCAAAAGTTCCTTCCCCGGAGCACTCCCTTCTTGGTGAAGATTGTGTCTGCCAGGCAGCTGTCCTGACTTGGGTTTGAATAAAAGTCTCTTCCTTTCTCTCTAAAATGTTTTTAAAAGTTCATTCACGCAATGTCGACAATAACAGTGTTTTCTATTTAAGTGAGAAATAAATGTTCCACTCTAGTTGCATTGGGAATAGATGAATTGAGGGTTTCCTTAGAAGAGTAAGTCTGCTTTCCAGAAAAGGCAAGGTCATTGGTCTATTGAGAATGAAGATAATTACTGCTAAACAACATATATGTGTTACCCCTTCGCCCAGAAACCGAAGCAGATGTGCAGGCTTTAGGTCAGAGGTGCCTTCTTCTCCCCACCTGACAGCAATTCTCTGCTCTGGCTCCAAGAAACCCGAGGTTTTGAACATCACCATCTGAGTCAGTGAGGCAGCTTGTCACAGGACGCCAGTGTTCAGAGAAAGCGCAGGTATGTTTGGCAAAATGTCCTAACTATGTCAGGGCTGGAGGTAAAACCTCTCATTATCCCAAAACCTCCTGGGCTTTTCTCTTTTCTCTAGTTGAGCCACAAAGTAAAATTGAAGTAGCTGTCAGCATTCTGGGTTTGGTGTAAGAATTACTTAGTTTCCCTGCAGGTAGAACTTTGCAGGGGATCACAATTTCTCTGTCCATTTATTGCTTACAAATGTATTTTGACCATCTGTTTCCTAGGAACCCTCTTTTATTAGAAAGGGAAGGTGAGATTCACTCTGTGCCTGTTTGTAACATCTAATTTGTTCCTTCATCTAACAGTGTTTATTCAATTGGGCCTACGATATGGTTGAGTGGCCAGCATCTAGAGTTAGGTGGCTTTATTCATCTGATACAGACTTGGGTGATGTAATTTGACAATGGTGATGTTTCATCATTGATTAGTTTATCCATCAGAAGAGTTAAAATTAGGGTGGAGGGAAAATTAAAAATTATGCAAAGCGGCCTGTTCCTGTTTAAAAGTTGAGCTTGACTTTCTAGTTTTACTAAATGTATTATCTCGATATTTTGAGGTGCCATATTCTCTCTGTAGTTTCTTTGGTGGTGGAGTCAGAAGGAGAGTCTGGGAATTCTTTTGGATAGTGGCATGCTGGTGGCTTCAAGGGGCTTGGCGTCAGGAGCCTTGGGGTGAAGTCTGCAACTGCTTGCCTAACCCTGGGTGCATCTCCCAGAGGTTTTGTTTCCTCTTATGAAATTGCCGGCAGATAATGTTCTGCTTGAAGGGGAACCCTCCCATCCTGTTGGTGGGAATGCAAAGTGGTGCAGCCAGTCTGGGAACCAGTTGGGGGTTCCTCAAAAAGTTAAACATTGAACAACCCCATGATCCAGCAATTGCTCTCCTAGGTATTTACCCAAAGGATACTAAATTGCAGATTCAAAGGGGGAACATGCACCATGATGTTTATAGCAGCAATGTCCACAGTAGCCAAACTATGGAGAGAATCCCAAAGTCCATGCACTGATGAATGGATAAAGCAAATGTGGGATACATATATATATATATATATAATGGAATATGACCCAGCTTCAAAAAGAATGAAATCTTACCATTTGCAAGGATGTGGATGGATCTAGAGTGTATTAAGCTAAGCAAAATCACTGAGGAAAGACAAATATCCTATGCTCTCACGCTTGTGGAATTTCAGAAAGAAAACAGAGGAACAGAGTTGAAGCGTGATGAGAGAGGCAAACAAGGCAATAGACTCAACCTTGGAGAACAAACTGAGTGTTGCTGCAGGACAGGGGCATAGGGTAAGAGTTAAATGGGTGAGGGGTATTAAGGAGGGCACTTGTGATGAGCACCGGGTACTCGATGCAGGTGAGGAATCACTAAATCCTACCCCTGAAGCGAATATTCCATCGCATGTGAACTAACTGGAATTTAATAAAAGAAGAATGGAAAAAGTGTTCTGCTTCATGAAGAGTGAGGTAAAATTGTAGTGATTTGGGCTGTAGTCTTCTCTAGATGATAGTTGTAAAACACCCTGTTGTAGGATACACTAGTTTCTTATCACATAAGGAGTCCTCAGAAAGCTGCAATGAAAGATTCAGGTCTCAGAGCATGTTCATTTTCCACTGATATGTTACAGTTTGCACAGGTAGGAAAGAAGGTGGAGAGAAAGGCAACAGAAGGGGAAAGGAGGAGTGAACCTTTCATTAGTTAGTGTTATAGCTTTCTCATGAAAGCCTTGCGCCAGTGTGATTTTCGAAGCAGAGAGGTAATCCGGGAGCTTTGCAGGAGACGGGGGAGTTCCAGGTCTGGGTAAAGCTGACAGGGGTCCCAGAGGAGAGATGAAAGCATTCTACAGTAGGGTGTGGGCAGGGTGGGCTCCAGGGGTGGCTGTGGGTCTCCTGGGTGAGAGTTGTGACAGGTGAGGGCTGTGTGCAAGTTCCTGGCTGAGGACAAGTGAGGCACAGGCGGAGAGCTGGCAGAGAACCCTCTTCTGGGCCACCAGCCTCACCCAACACACACAGCCTCAACTTCTGTCTCTGTCACTCCAATTCAGACTTCTCCGAAGGTGAGTGAGAACACATCAAGAGCATTCTGAACAGAAGGGAAAGCATGTGCAAAGGCTCTGGGGCAGGAGAATTCCAGGTATGTCCAGGAGCAGCAAGAAGGCCCTGTGGCCACAGGAGACAGCTTAGGACATGAGCTCAGAGAGGTGACAGAGGGTGACAGAAAGCCATTCCAGGGCTATAACCCCATAAGACCCTGTTTCACTGGGCCATCCTGGCGACAGTGTTGAGAACAGATGACAGAGGGTTGAAGATGGCAAGGCAGGTCAATGACGAAGCTTTTCCAGGTTCTCAGGCACTGTGGACCAGACAGGTGGCCTTGGATGGAGTGGTTAGACCTATTCTGGGTCCATTTTGAAGATGGAGCTCACAGGATTTGCTGATGGGTTAGCTATTAGGAGCAGGAGAATGGAGGAATTGGGGTAACTCCCAGCTGTTGTGGGTTGTCCTGATCTAGGGGAAGGAGAGGGTTTCTGGGGGTAGGAGGTAGTCCGTGTTCCGCATGCTGAGGAAGGTGCCTTTCCCGGTGGATCTGCTGAGGTTTTTGTCTGGGAGAACCTTTCACATATCCTCCCTCAGCAATGCTTAAGTACAAGTATCCCCCACTTTTTAAACGTTTACAGTAAGACACTGGGCATTCTTGAAAGAACTATATTTATTACCCAGCGTCAGTAAGAGGAAGAGACCTGAAGAGGATTTCCCTCTTATGAAAAAAGGTGAACAGTGAGAATCGCGTTCAGCATCTGTTTGGGGGAGAAGCAGGACAGAGGAGGCTTGCACCCTAACCAGCTCCTTCCGCTTGGAACCGCACTCCGCATCCAGCCACCAGCACTTTGAATTGTGTCTGTGAGCCTCTGCTGTGCTTTATCTTCATTTATGCTGGTCCTCCGTTAGAAACTTGTGTCGTGAGGCCTAAGAAAAGCCAAAGAGAAGGAATTTTGGAGTCTGAGGACACTGTCTAATTGTTCCGTGTAAATTAATGGCCATTCCTTCTTGACACCATTTCTGCTGTGCAAGGTTTCTCAGAAGCCCTGTACTTTCAAAGAGCAGGGAAACCTATACCCCATGCCTCGGGGTTAGTTTTAGTCTCCATGCTGGACAGAACATTTCATGACTGTCGGGTTTTCTCACTCAAACATTGAGACTTTGACCGCCTTCACCCGTTTCTACCACCCCATCCCCGAATCTGGCACCTACAAATCTGCTCTCAGTATCCATGTGTTCAGTATTTGTTTATTCCATGTGGAATGTACATGAGAGCATCCGGTATTGGTCTTTCTGTGTCTTAGTTACTTGGAATAAGGCCCCCAAGGTCTGTGTTTCCATGTCTGGTTCTTGTGAATAATGCTGCAGTGAACGTGGGAGTGCATCTGTCTTTTTGAGGCAGTATTTTTGTGTTCTCTGAATCAATACTCAGTAGAGCCATTACTGGGTCATGGGGTAGTTGTATTTATTTTTTCAGGAACCTCCATACCGTTTGTCACAATGCCTGCACCAATTTCTATTCCCACCAACAGTGCACAGTGTCTCTTCGTCTGCACACCCATGACCCCACTTTTTGTCTGTCTCTGGGACAATTGGTGTTCCAGCAGTTGTGAGGGGATAGCTTATTTTGGGTTTGACTGATGTTTCCCTGACGTTGATTAGTGATGTCGAACAACTTTTTCTGTCTGTTGGCACCTGTGTGCCATCTTTGGAAAGTATCTATTCACATATTCCCCCCATTTCTTATACCATTTTTTTTTATTGTTTTGATTTGTATGAGTGTTGTGTGTATTTTGGATATTAGCGTCTTCTCACACATGATTCACAGATATTTTTTTCTTATTGGGTCAGTGGCCTTTTAAGTTATTGCTGGTTTCTTTTGCCATGTGGAAGATTTCAGTTTGATGTTGTTCCACTTGTTTATTTTTGCTTTTGTTGCCTTTGCATTTGGTGTCTGATCTGAAGACTCTTTGCCAAAACTAATGTCGAGAGACTTAGTACCTGTGTCTTCTTGGAGGTTTATGGATTCAGGTCTTATGTTCAAATCATTCATCCATTAAAAATTTTGTGTGTGGTGTAAGAAAGTGACCCAGTTATATTCTTCTGCATTTAGTGTCCAGTTTGTCTGTTACCGCTCACTGAAGGGACAGTCCTTCCCTCATGGCATATCTTCTGCTGCTGTGTTGTAAGTTAGGATCATCTACGTGTGGGTAAGTTTCTGAGCTTTCTGTTCTGTTCCACTGACCTGGTGTCTGTGTTTATGCCAGTACCATCCTGTTTTGACGACAACAGCTTTGTAATCTAGCTTGAAATCCAGGAGTGTGTTGACTGCACCTTTCTTTCTCCAGGTTGCATTGGGTATTTGGGGTCTTTAGTGACTCCATACAATTTTAAGGACTATTTTCTATTTCCTCGAATAATGCCACTGGAATTCAGATAGGGATTTCATCACATCTGTCGATTGCTTTGGGTACAATGGACATGTTCACATAATTAACTCTTCCAGTTAAGGAACATGGTGTATGCTTCCATTTGTTTGTGTTGCCTTCCAAATCTTTGACCCATACATTCCGCCCCCCTCGACACACATGTTTTTCGTTTCTTTTCTGCCATGTGTTGAGTGTACTATGTCTTTCTCATTTCTGGTTACTTTTATTCCTAGATTATTTTTGATGCAATTGTAAATGGCATTGCTTTTTAAATTTCTCTTTGCGATAGTGTGTCATCAGTATACAGAAATGCAAGAAGTTGGGTCATCTCGGTGGCCCCATAGGTGAAGCGTCTGCCTTCAGGTCAGGTCATGATCTCAGAGTTATGGGATTGAGCCCCGTGTTGGGCCCCCGCTTAGCAAGGGTCTGCTTCTCCCTCTTTCTGACACTCTCCCTGCTCGTGCTTTTTCTCTTCCTGTCAAATAAATAAATAAAATCTGAAAAGAAATAAAGACAATAGGTCTCTGTATATTGACATTATATCCTGCAGCTTTCTTGAATTTGTTTATTCTAACAGTTTTTGTGTGTGTGTGTGTGTGTGTGTGTGTGTGTGTGTGTGGAATCTTTCGGGATTTCATGTCATTTGCAAATAGTGACAGTTTTCCTGTATGGATTTCATATCTTTCTCTTTCTTTAAAATGATGTTAGTCACCCTACAGTACTTCATTTGTTTTTGATGTAGTGTTCCATGATTCATTGTTTGCATATAACACCTAGTGCTCATTATGACACGTGCCCTCCTTAATACCCATCACCAGGATAACCCATTCCCCTACACTCCCTTTCTGCAACCTTCAGTTTGTTTCCCAGTGTCAGTAGTCTCTCATAGTTCATGTCCCCCTCTCATTCCCCCTCTTCACTTTTCCTCTCCTTCTCCTAATGTCCTCCATGCTATTCCTTCCATTCCACATAGGAGTGAAACCATATGATAATTGTCTTTCTCTGCTTGACTTAATTTCACTTAGCATAATCCCCTCCTGATCCATCCACGTTGGTGCAAATGGTGGGTATTCATCCTTTCTGATGACTGGGTAATATTCCATTGGACAGATGAACCACATCATCTTTGTCCATTCATCTGCTGAAGGACATCTTGGCTCCTTCCACAGTTTGGATATTATGGACATTGCTGCTATGAACATTGGGATACAGGTGCCCCTTCTTTTCATTACTGTGTGTCTATGGGGTAAATACCCAGTAGTGCAATTTGTGGGTCGTAGGATAGCTCTGTGTTTAACGTCTTGAGGATCCTCCATATTGTTTTCAAAAGTGGCTGTACTAGCTTGAATTCTCATGAGTAGTGTAAGAGGGTTCCCCTTTCTCCACATCACCTCTGACTTTCTTTTATTTCCTGTCTTGTTAATTTTTTTCAAGATTTTATTTATTTATTCCACAGAGATAGAGAAAGCCAGTGAGAGAGGGAACACAAGCATGGGGAGTGGGAGAGGAAGAAGCAGGCTCATAACAGAGGAGCCTGATGTGGGGCTCGATCGCATAATGCCAGGATCACGCCCTTAGCCGAAGGCAGACACTTAACCTCTGTGCCACCCAGGTGCCCCCTGCCCTGTTAATTTTACCATTCTAACTGGTGTAAGGTGGTATCTCATTGTCGTTTTATTTGTATTTGCCTGATGGCAAGTGATGTGATGCATTTTTTCATGTGTCTGTTGGCCATTTGTATGTCTTCTCTGGAGAAGTATCTCTTTGTGTCTTCTGCCCATTTTTTGGGCGTTGAGTTAGAGAAGTTCTTTATAGATCTTGGATACCAGCCCTTTCTCTGTAATATCATTTGCAGATATCTTCTTCGATTCCATAGGTTGCCTTTTTCTTTCGTTGATCGTTTGCTTTGCCGAGCAGAAGTTTTTATCCTGATGAAGTGCCAATAGTTCATTTTTGCTTTTATTTCCTTTTCCTATAGAGACGTGGCTTGCAAGAAGTTGTTGTGTCCAAGGTTGAAGAGTTCTTTTGATTTTGATATGAGACAGGAATCCAGTATCTTATTTTCCTGATTGTATTCGAGTCCTCTGTCTTTGTTGGTGAGTCTAGCTAAGTTTGTCAGTTTTGTTTATCTTTCCAAAAAGGCAGCTTTCATTTTCATTGTTTATTTTTTTGTCTTTTTAGTCTCCATTGGATTTCTTTATGCATTCCTTTTTCTTATTTCCGTATTTCTACTAATTTGGGGCTTTGTTTGTTGTTTTTTTTTCTACTTCTTTACCATATAAATCAGGTTGTTTATTGGAGAGCATTCTCATGGATTGATGAAGACTTGAATTTCTATGAATGTCACCCATAAAGCTACTTTTGCTGCATCCCATAAGTTTTTGTAGTTTGTCTTTTGCATCAGTGTCAAGGTACTTCTAAAAATTTTTTTGATTTCTTCTTTGACTGTTGGTTGTTCAGTAGCATGTTGTTAAGTCTCCACATATTTTTTTAAGATTATTTGAGTATCTGACAGAGAGTGAGACAGTGAGAGGGAACGCAAGCAGGGGGTAGGGAGAGGGAGAAGCGGGCTTCCCACTGAGCAAGGAGCCTGCTTCGGGGCTAGATCTCAGGATCCTGGAGTCACGACCTGAGCTGAAAGCAGATCCTTAAGGACCGAGCCACCCAGGCCCCCCAATCTCCACCTATTTTTGACTGTCCCATTTTTTTCTTGAGACTGATGTCTAGTTTCATATCATTGTGGTTGGACAAGATTTGAAGCAGAAGGTGAAGAGAGCATTCAGATGAAAGGTTTGTTTCCTGGAGGGTTTTCTGAGGGCAGACGATGAGTTCACTGGGGATGGAGGATGGTTTTGTGAGATGGGGGTTGGGCTTAACCCTTGTTAGAATTACTGACTACTACCATGCAGGCTGTGTGCTACTGTTCACACCATAGTCCTGATGGACTTGTACTTCATTAGAAATATTTTCTAGGAGGTGTAGGCATAGCCTTCTCTAAAAGAAAGGTGCCATGTGGGTTTATGGAATGACCCCAGGTCAGCAACCAGGATGTATGGTATTGTGGGGGATCAGAAACAGGCTTTCTGTGGGAAGTGACAGAAATGGGGTATGGTGAGCTCCATGACCATAGGTGAGGTCCCGAGTGACCCACTGGGTGTTGGTTTCTGTGGATCTGTCTCATCAGGTGCTGTGGAATTCAGGGACACCCTCCTGTCTGTGGATTTGTATGGAGACAGGTAGGCATCAGTGTCTGGCCAGGCACGAGGGTCGCACTGGACCACCACCAGAGGTGCAGCGTGCGGTGGAGCCACTGCTTGGTTTCCACGAAAGCTGACCAGGGTCTGTGACCGTGATTCCTAGCAGCTGCAAGGGGAGAGGAGGCCGGAGGTGGTGCACACTTCCTAGAGTTGTGGTCAGGACTAGTCTGGAACCGACTGAAGTCAGCCACACCTGGCACAGAAGGCACCCAGTCAGTGTAGCTGTGGGCACTGCTCCGATGGTACTTCAGGCTGGCTCAATGCTGCCACCTCCTGCTTTTCATCATCATCTTCAAGGTCATGTGCCTCTGCTCTTGCCCCATGGCCTCCGTGGTATTGTCCGTCCTCCATCTGGCCCTCGTCCCTGGTGCCCTGTGCAGTCCGATGCCAGGGTAGCCTTCTCGAGACAAACATCTGGCCCTGATGGAATACTTCCATGGATCTCGTGTGATGCGAGGTTGATGCCCTGCCCTGGAAGAGGGCTGCAGTTTCCCAATCAGGAGAGCCATGTCTCCCTTTTCAGCATGGCCTCCCCTCCCCTCAGTCTTCTTCAGGGAAACTCTCCCAATTCCTGAGACAACAGCTCTGAACTTAAAAATGAATGTTATTTTACATATCTCTATGGCTTAGTTCATCTATGGCATGTCTTTCAACCCCGTTAGTGGTTTTTTTTTTAGCAGTTCTGAAGGGCTGTCTGCTCAAGGAGGGGATAACCTGGGTGGGGCAGCTTTCCCTCTCATCTCCCTCAGCATGTCTCTGAGCCCTGGGGACAGCTGTCCCACTGAGGATTGAGGGACCCGAGACAGCCCATCCTGAGCCCAGGCTGTGTCAGCTCATAGACTGATGCGCGTCGGAGCGGTGGGCAGATGGCATGGGCCAGGGGCAGGCAGTGTCTCCTTCTCATTCCTTCTCTCCCTTCCTCCCAGAGGTAGCTCAGAGCAGCCTTCAACCCCTGCATCTCCAGATCCTTTGACCTGTGCCTCCTGTGTTCAGCTGGTGACCTTGGAGTTTCGCATGGATTCTACCTCCCGTACCCTCTCCTGTAGCAGTTCCTGGATCAGGGGAAGGTTCCGACCCTTGTCTGTTTTTGATCTTCTTCCTGTCCCGCACCAAGCCCACCCACCTTTGCATCTTCCATGTATGTGCTTGGAAGCACGCCCATCCACAGGGAACCTATTAGCCAAAGGGATCCAGGCAATGAACATTGAAGTAGAGATCCAGGATCCATAATAAACCTGCTCTGAAACCTGTCCCAAAGTCTGTGACTCTCTCACACTGAAACAGAAACAATAATAGCTTTCTGGACTGTGAAGTGACATGTGTCTCTACTTCCAATCTTGAATGCATAGGTGGTGAGCCTGGACAGAAAAGGACCATGGCTCCCGTGGGCTGGGATCCACGGTAAGAGCTCAGTGAAATATGAAATTGAGGCATGGAGTGAATAATTATTGTAGAGTGAATCCTCCCAAGTAGGGCTTATGCACAGTGCACAGGAAAAGTTTTTTCAAAGAGGTTCCTGAAAGAGAAATATTTTTAAAAAATTTATTTTAATTCCAGTAGAGCTAACATACAGGGTTACATTCGCTTCAGGTGTACAATAGAGTGATTCAGTAATTCTATATATTACTCAGTGGTCATCAAGAAAAGTGTCCTCTTAATCCCCTTCATCTATTTCACTCATCCCTCTATCCACCTCCTCTCTGGTAACCATCCGTTTGTTCTCTATTGTTAAGAGTTTGTATTTTGGTGCGTCTCCTTTTTCTCTTTTAGTTATTCATTTTTGTTTGTTTCTTCAATTCCCCATAAGAGTGACATCGTATGGGATTTGTCTTTCTCTGACTGACTGATTTTAGTTAGGATAATACTCTCTAGCTCCATCCATGTGTCTGCAAATGGCAAGGTTTCATTCTTTTTCAAGCCGAGTAATACTCCATTGTATGTGTGTATGTGTATGTGTGTGTGTGTGTGTGTGTGTGTGTGTGTGTGTGAGTACACACATCTATCATCTCATTTGTCTATTTTTCTACAGACACTTGGGTTGCTTCCATATTGTGATATTGTAAATAATGGTGCAAGAAACATAGGGGTGCACGTATCCTTTTAAGATACTGTTTTCCTATTCTTTGGGTAAATACGAGTAGTGTGATTGTTGGATCGTAGGGTAGTTCTATATTTAATTTTTTGAGGAAACTTCATACTGTTTTCCACGGTGGCCACCACAGTTTGCATTCCCACCCACAGTTCGCGAGGATTCCCCTTTATCCACATCCTCCCAACACCTGCTCTTTGTTGTGCTTTTGATGTTAGCCATTCTGACAGGTTTGAGGTATTACCTCATTTTTCTTTGGATTTACATTTTCCTGATGATGGGTGATGGTGAACATCTTTTCACGGGACTGTTGGCCATTTGTATTTCTTCTTTGGAGAAATGTCTGTCCATGTCTTCTGCCTATTTTTTAACTGGAGTATTTGTTTTTTGGGGGGTCGAGTAGTATCAGTTGTATATGTTTTGGACACTATCCCTTCATTGCATATGATCTTTGCAAATATCTTCTCCCTTTGAGTAGGTTGTCTTATTATTTTTACATTTTCATTGTTCTTCTGCCATGTGGAAACTTTTTATTTTGCTGTATTCCCAATAGTTTATTTTTGCTTTCATTTCCTTTGCCTCAGGACACAGTCTAGAAAAACGTTGGTATGGTCCATGTCAAGAAGTTACTGTCTTCCCTCCTGTAGGATTTTTATGGATTCAGGTCTCATATTGAGGTCTTGAAACTGTTTTGTGTTTGTCTTTATTGTGTAAGAAAGCAGTCTAATTTCATTCTTTTGTGCGTAGCTGTGTAGTTTTCCCAACACCATTTGTTGTAGAGACCGTCCTTTTCCCTTTTGATATCGTTGCTTGCTTTGTGGAAGATTCATGGACCATATAATTGTGGGTTTCTGTCTGAACTTGTATCCTGTTCCTTTGGTCGCTGTGTCTATTTTTGTGCTGTACTCTCTTGTTAGGATGACTGCAGCTTTGTAGTATAACCTGAAATCTGAAATTGTGAGTCCTCCAGCTTTGTTTTTCTTTTCCACATTGCACTGGCTGTTTGGAATCTTTAGTGGTTCCATATAAATGTTTAGGATTGTTTATTCGAGGTCTTTTGTTCTTTAATTTAAATTCAATTAGCCAACTTACAGTACACCATTAGTTTCAGAGTAGTCTTCAATAAATTTTCAGTCGTGTGTAACACCCAGTGCTCATTGTATCGTGTGACCTCCTTAATGCTACTCACCCAGTTACCCACCCCCGAACTTCTCCTCCAACAATCATCAGTTTCTTATGATAGTAAAGAGTCCATCATGGGTTTTCTCCCTCTCTGATGACTTCCCATTCTATTTTCCCTTCCTTCCCCTATGGTCTTCTTCCTTGTTTCTGATATTCCACATAGGAGTGAAAGCATATGATCATTGTCTTTCTTTCATTGGCTTATTCCACTCAGCATAATACCCTCCAGCTCCACCCAGGTCGGTGTGATGGTAAGTATTCATCCTTTCTGATGGCTGAGTAATATTCTATTATATATATGATCCACATCTTCTTTATCCATTCATCTATCCATGGTCATCTGCACTCCTTCCACAGCTTGTCTATTATGGATATTGCTGCTATGAACCCTGTGGTGCATGTGTCCCGTCTTCACTACCTGTCTCTTTGGGGTAAATACCCAGTAGTGCAATTGCTGGGATATAGGGTAGCTTTATTTATAACTTCTTGAGGAAACTCCGTACCATTTTCAAGAGTGGCTTCACTGGACTGCATTCGTACAGGGGTGTAAGAGGGTTCCCGTTTCTCTACATCCTCTCCAACATGTATAGTTTCATGTCTTCTTTTTTTTAGATATTCGGCCTCGTGTGATATGGCATGTATAGGGGTTTAGATTTGCATTTCCCTTAAGCGAAGTGATATGAAGCATTTATGCATGTATCTTTTGGTCACCAGTACTTCGTCATCAGTGAAGTGACTTCACATTTTAATCCATCTCAAGACCTAAAGCTGGGTAAGGCACTGAACCTGGATAATGCCATCAGTTGGAAGTGTGGAGAATTTCAAAAGATCTCCGTGGAGAGCAAGTTCCAAGTTCAGTGTGAAGCTACTAATTGGATCCAGGGACATCTCTGAAAGTGGGGGTTGCCTGGGATGGGCTGAAGGGGGACCCTCTGATTTTACTATGAATCCTTGCTGCAGCCCCAAATGACAGTTTCCTGCTGTGGGGCAGGCTGAGTCCTCTAGTCCTGCAGAGGTGAGCCCAATGCCTGGTGCCTTGGAGGCAGGCAAACGGGGAGGGACCCTCAGCAGAAGACCCAGGGTTAGGTTAGGCCTCAAGGACAGCAGGTCTGAACTGCCCAGTGCTCAGAGAACTCTCATGCCGAGTGAGATGAGGGCACAAGGGCGGGTGAGTGTGAGCCTTGGGTTTCATCCGGAAGGGCCCACAAAGGTCGGGGTTCACCAGAAAGGGCTCTCAGGGTGTGCCCCAATTCTCTTGCCCTGACTGCTCTTTGTGCACCAAAATGGTACAGTTTACTGTGGGCTGCAGGCTGAGTCCTACGGTGGGGCTTGGGTGTCCCCAATCCCCCGGAGTGTGGTGCCAGGACCCTGGGGAGGGGCCCCTCTCTGCCCAACCTAGGGTAAGGGTCAGGGTCCAGGAGCCCGGCAGGGACAATCTGCAGGCTGTGCGGTGAGCTTTGTGGAGGGCTGAGAGGAGGCCATGGGGGTGGGTGAGCATGGGCCTCAGGGTTGGGGCACGGGGGGCTGCCAAAGGTGGGGACGGGCTCCGAGGGCCTCCCCAAGTTCTTGTGCCCTGTAGGCTCCATAGAGCCCCAAGGGGCAATGTTTCCTGTCGGGTGGCAAGCTGAGCCCCCGGTGGGGTATAGGTATCCCAATTCCCTGGGGCTGCGGTGTAAGGCTCCTGGAGAGACCCCCACACCCGCGGCCGACCTAGGGCTAGGTTTAGGCCCCAGGAGCCCCGCAGGCCCGATCTGCTGGCTGTATGTCGAGCTACACGGGCTGAGGTGACGGTGTGGGGAGGGTGAGCATGGACCTCAGGGTTGGGGTGTGGGAGGCCGCCGAAGGTCGCTGGTGGCTCAGGAGTGCCCTCCTGGTTCTCCCGCCCTGAATGCTCTATGGCCTCCCAAGGCACACGGTTTCCTGTGGGGTGGCAGACTGAGTCCTGCGGTGGGGCTCAGGTGTCCTGAATCCCCGTGGCTGTGGCTCCAGACTCCTGGGGAGGGGCCCCTCCACAGATGAACTAGGGTTAGGGTTGGGGCCCAGGAACCTCGCAGGCCAGATCTGCCCACTATGTGGCAAGCTCCGCCGCGGGCTGAGGTGAGGGTGCAGGGTGGGGTGAGCATGGGCTTCAAGGTTGGGTTTAGGGATCACTGAAGTTCGCTGGGGGCTCTGGGGGCCCTCCTGGTTCTCCCGCCCTGAATGCTCTACAGCCTCCCAAGGGGCACGGTTTCCTGCGGGCTGGCAGGCTTTGTCCTGCAGTGGGGCTCAGGTGTCCCCAGTCCCTGGGGCTGCGGCACCGGGCCCCAGGGGAGGGGCCGTACCCAGCCGACCTAGGGTCAGGTCTAGGCCCCAGGAACCCGGCAGGCCTGATCTGCCGGCTCTGCGATGAGCTCGGTGGCAAGCTGAAGGGAAGGCGTGGGGCAGGATGAGCGTGGGCCTCAGGGTTGGGTTGTAGGGGGCCGCCGAGGATCGCTGGGGGCTCAGGGGGCCCTACCAATTCTCCTGCATGGGATGCTCTGTGGCGCCGCAAGGGGCATGGTTTCCTGAGGGGTGGCAGGCTGAGTCCCGTGGTGGGGCTCAGGTGTACCCAACCCCGGGGGTTAGGGTACAGATTAGGGTATGGGTTAAGGTTAGGGTATGGGTTACGGTTAGGGTATGGGTGAGGGTAGGGGTTAGAGTTAGGGGAAGGAGAGGGTACGGGTTAGGGTTGGGTTTAGGGGTTACAGGTTAGAGGTTATGCGTTAGGGTACAGATAAGGGTTTAGGGTACGGGTTAGGGTTTAGGGTTTGGGGTTAGGGTGGGGTTAGGGTTGGAGTATGGGTTACGTTTAGGGTATGGGTTAGGGTTAGGGTACGGGTTAGGGTACGCATTAGGGTACGGTTTAGGGTACGTGTTAGGGTACGGCTTAGGGTAAGTGTTGGCGTACGGATTTGGGTATGGTTTAGGGTATGGGTTAGGGTTAGGGTATGGGTTAGGGTTAGGGTACAGTTTAGGGTTATGGTACAGGTTGGGTTACGGTTTAGGGTTGGGGTTAGGGTATGGGTTAGGGAACGGGTTAGGGATAGGTATAGGGTATGGTTAGGGGTTAGGGTATGGGTTAGGGTACGGGTTAGGGTACAGGTTAGGGTTAGGTATGGGTTAGGGTATGGGTTAGGGTCCGGGTTTGGGATAGTGTACGGGTTATGGTATGGGTTAGTGTTCGGGTTAGGGTATGGGTTAACGTTAAGGGAAGGATACTGGTTAGGGTTAGGGTACGGGTTACGGTTTAGGGTTTAGGGTTACAGTTAGGGTACGGGTTAGGGTTAGGTTACGGGTTGGGTTAGGGTACGGGTTATGGTATGAATTAGGGTATGGGTTAGGGTCAGGGTTTAGGGTTTAGGGTTAAGGTTAGGGTTCAGGTTAGGGTACGGGTTAGGTTTAGGTTTAGGGTTAGTTTACGGGTTAGGGGTAGGGTTAGCTGAAGGGGTAGCGTTAAGGGGAGGGTTAGGGTTTGGGGTTTGGGGTTAGTGGTTAAGGTTAGGGTTTATTGTTTAGGGCTTCGGGATTAGGGTTAAGGTTTATGGTTTAGTGTTAATGTTAGGGTTTAGGGTTTAAGGATTAGGGTTTAGGGTTAGATTTAGGGTAGGGTTAGGGTTAGGGCAAGGGTTAGGGGTTATGGTTAGGGTTAGGGTTAGGGTTTAAGGTTTAGGGTTTAAGGTTAGGGGTTAGGGTTAGACCTCAGTAGGCCAGCAGGCCCGATGCACCGTCTGTGCGGCAAGCAGAGGAGTGGGCCTAGGTGAGGGTCCCGGCGAGCGGGAGTATGGTATCCAGCGTTTTGGAGTAGGGGCCTTTGAACGTTGCTAGAGGCTCGGAGGGCCCTGCCCGTTCTCCCGCCCTGAATTACCGGCGATGCCCCTAGCGGCTCCATTCACGGTTGGGCAGCAGGGTGAGTCCCACGCTGCGGCTCGGTGATCTCCAATCCCCGGCGTTGCAGTGCCAGGCCCCTTGGGAAGGGCTCCTTGTGGGCCGACCTAGGGTTAGATTTAGCCCCCATGAGGCCGGCAGGCGTGATCCTCTGGCTAGGCGGCTAGAGGTGGGCGGGCCAAGGTGGAGGTGCTGGGGAGCGTGATGGTGGGCCCCAGCATTTTGGGGTGGGAGGCTTCAAATGTCGCCGGTTTCTCCACGGCCCTGTCCGTTCTCCCACCCTGAATGACCGGTGGTGCCCCTAGCGGCCCGGGTGGCTGCGCTGTGGAGGGTGAGTCCAGCTCTGGGGCTTGGGGTACCACATCCCCGGCGTAGTGGCACCAGGACCCTTGGGAGGGGCCCCTGGGGCGACGACCTAGGGTTAAGGTTAGCCCCAGAAAGACCGTCAGGCCCAATCCGCACACTGTGCGGCGAGTGGAGGTGCGGGCCGAGGTGAGGGCGCTGGGGAGAGGAAAAGTGGGCCCAAGCATTTTAGCGCAGGAGTTCTTCGAAGGTCGCCGGGGGCTCAGAGGGCCCTGCCCCTTCTCCCTCCTTGAATGATCGGCGGCGCCCCTACTGGCCCAGTTGGTGGCAGGGCGGCAGGGAGAGTCTGGCGCTGGGGCTCGGGTGTCCCCAATCCCCGGTGTTGCGGTGCAAGGCCCCTTGGGAGGGGCCCCTCGTGGGCCGACCAAGTGTTAGAGTTAGCCCCCAGGATGCCAGCAGGCCTGATCTGCCAGGTGTGTGGCAAGCGGAGGGGCGGGCTGAGATGTGGGTGCTAGTGAGCAGGAGTGTGGGCCCAAGCGTATTTGCAAGTTGGCCTTCGAAGGTCGCCAGGGGCTCGAAGGGCCCTGCCTGTTCTCCCGCACTGAATGACCGGCAGCACCCCTAGCAGCTCGGGTGGTGTCGGGGCAGCAGGGTGAGTCCGGCGCTGGAGCTCAGGGGTCCCCAGTCCCTGGCATTGCTGCGCCAGGCCCCTTGGGAGGTTCCCCTCGGGGGCCAACCTAGAGTTAGGGTTAGCCCCCAGGAGGCTGGCAGGCCCAATCCGCTGGCTGTGCAGCCAGCAGAGGGGCTGGCTGAGGTGAGGGCGCTGGTCAGCGGGAGCATGGGCCCAAGCATTCTGGCTCCTGGGGCCTTAGAAGTTCACTGGGACTGGGAGGGCCCTGTCCATTCTCCCGCCCTGAATGACCGGTGGTGCCCTAGCGGCCTGGGTGCCGGCGGGGATGCAGGGTGAGTCCGGCGCTGGGGCTGGGGGTCATCAATCCCCGGTGTTGTGGCGACAGGCCCCTTGGGAGGGGCCCTTTGGGGGCCAACCTAGGGTTAGGGTTAGCCCCCAGGAGGCCGGTAGGCCTGATCCGACAGCTCTGTGTTGAGCAGAGGGCGGGCCAAGGTGAGCAAGCTGGCGAGCAGGAACATGGGCCCAAGCGATTTGGTACGGGGGGCCTTCGAAGGTCGCCGGGGGCTCAGAGGGCCCTGCTCATTCTACCGACCTGAATGAGTGGCGGCATCCCTAGCGGCCGGGTTGGCAGCAAGGCGGCAGGGTTTGTCTGGCGCTGGTGCTGGGGGTCCCCAAGCACCGGTGTGGCGGTGCCAGGTCCCTTGGGAGGAGCCCCCAGGAGGCCGACATGCGCAATCCGCCGGCTGTGCAGTTTGCAGAGGTGCAGGCCGAGGTGATGGCGCTGGCGAGCGGGAGCGTCGGCCCAGGAGTTTTGGCGCGGGGTCCTTCAAAGGTCGACGGAGGCTTGGAAGGCCCTGCATGTTCTCCCTCCGTGAATGACCGGCGGCGCCCCTAGCGGCCCGGGTGGTGCCGGGGCGGCAGGGTGAGTCCGGCGCTGGGGCTCGGGTGTCCCCAATCCCTGGCGAGGCGACGCCAGGCCCCTTGGGAGGGGCCCCTCGGGGGCCGACCTGGAATAGGTTTAGCCCCCAGGAGGCAGGCAGGCCTGATCCCCCGGCTGAGCGGGGTGTGGAGCGGTGGGCCAAGGTGAGGGTGCTGGGGAGCGGGTGCGTGCACCCAAGCGTTTTGGCGCAGGGTAACTTCGAATGTTGCCGGGGTCTCTGAGGGCCCTGCTCATTCTCCGGCGCTGAATGACCGGTGGTGCCGATAGCAGCCCAGATGGACGCAGGGTGGCAGGGTTAGTCCAGACCTGGGGCTCGGGGGTCCCCAATCCGTGGCGTGGTGACGCCAGGCCCCTTGGGAGGGGCCCCTCAGGGGTTGACCTAGGGTTAGGGTTAGCCCTCAGGAGGCCGGCAGGCCCAATCCGCCAGCTGTGCAGCGAGCAGTGGGGTGGGCCGAGGTGAGGGCACTGGGGAGCAAGAGCATGGGCCTAAGCCTTTTGGTGCGGGGGGCCTTCGAATGTCGCCGATGTTTCGGAGGGCCCTACCCGTTCTCCCAACCTGAATAACCGGCGGCACCCCTAGTGTCCCGGTTGGCGGTGGGGCGGCAGTGTGAGTGTGGCGAAGGGGCTCCGGGGACCCCAGTCCCCAGCGAGGCGGCACCAGGCACCTTGGGAGGGGGCCCACCGGGGCTGACCTAGGTGTAGAGTTAGCCCCAAGGGGGCCGGCAGGCCAGATCTGCCAGCTGTGCGGTGAGCGGAGGGGTGGGCCGAGGTGAGGGCACTGGCGAGTGGGAGCGTGGGCCCAAGAGTTTTGGCAAGAGGGCTTTCGAAGTTTGCTGGGGGCTCGGAGGGCACTGCACGTTCTCCCGCACTGAATGACCGGCAGCACCCCTAGAGGCCAGGGTGGAGGCGGGGCTGCAGGGTGAGTCTGGCGCTAGGGCTAGGGCATCCCCAATCCCTGGCGTGGCGACATCAGGCCCCTTGGGAGGGGCCCCTTGGGGGCCGACGTAGGGTTTGGAGTTAGTTCCCAGGAGGCCGACAGGCCCGATCCACCAGCTGTGTGGAGAGCGGAGTGGCGGGCCAAGGTGAGACGCAGCGGCAGGGTGAGTCCACAGCTGGGGCTTGGGGGTCTCAATCACTGGCGTGATGGCGCCAGGCACTTGGGAGGGGTCCCTCGGGGGCTGACCTAGGGTTAGTGTTAGCTCAAAGGAGGCCAGCAGGCCCGATACACCGGCTGTGTGGAGAGCAGAGTGGCGGGCCAAGGTGAGGGCTCTGGGGAGCGGGATCGTTGGCTGAAGCGTTTTTGCACGGGGGCCTTCCAATGTCATCAGGGGCTCGGAGATCCCAGCCCGTTCTCCCGCCCTGAATGACCGGCGCCGCCCCTAGCAGCCCGGGTGGTGGCATGGTGGCAGGGTGAGTCTGGCGCTGCTGCTGAGCGTGCCCAAGCACAGGAGTGGCGGCTCCAGGACCCTTGTGAGGGGCCCCTCGGGGGCTGACACAGGGTTTGTGTTAGCCCCCAGGATTTCGGCAGGCCTGATCTGCCAGCTTTGCGGCGTGCAGAGGGGCAGGCCGAGGTGAGAGTGCTGGCAAGCGGGAGCGTGGGCCCAGGCGTTTTGGCGTGGGGGCCTTCAAAGATCGAGGGTGGCTCAGAAGGCCCTGTACGTTCTCCAGCCCAGAATGACCAGCAGCGCCCCTAGTGGCCCGGGTGGTGGCAGGGCAGCAGGCTGCATCTGGCGTTGTGGCTCAGGAGTCCCCAATCCTTGGTGTGGCAGCGCCAGGCCCCTCGGACGGGCCCCTCTGGGGCCGACCTAGGGTTAGTGTTAGCTCCTAGGAGGCCGACAGGCCCGATCCGCCAGTGGTGCGGCGAGCGGAGGGGTGGGCCGAAGTGAAGGCGCTGGCGAGCGGGAGCGTGGGCCCAAGCGTTTGGCACGGGGGGCCTTTAAAGATCGCCAGGAGCTCATAGAGCCCTGCCCTTTCTCCCGCCCTGAATGATCTGCGGCGCCCCAGGCGGCCCGCAAGGCGGCGGGGCAGCTGGGTGAGTCTGGCGCTGGGGCTCAGGGGTCCTCAATCCCCGGTGTTGCGGCGCCAGGCCGCTATGGAGGGGCCCCTCGGGGGCCGACCTAGGGTTAGGGTTAGCCCCCAGGAGGCCTGCAGGCCCAATCCGCCGGCTGTGCAGTGAGCAGAAGGGCGGGCCGAGGTGAGGGCGCTGGGCAGCAGGAGTGTGGGCCCAAGCGTTTTGGCTCAGGGGGATTTCAAATGTCGCCAGGAGCTCGGAGGGCCCTGCCCGTTCTCCCATCCTGAATGACTGGTGGCGCCCCTAGAGGCCTGGGTGGCGGCGGGGCGGCAGGGTAAGTCCTGCGCTGGGGCTCCAGGGTTTCCAATCGCCGGCGTGGCGGCGCCAGTCCCCTTCGTAGGGGCCCCTCGGGCCCGATGTAGGGTTAGGGTTAGCCCCCAGGAGGCCGGCAGGACCTATCTGCCAGCTGAGTGGCAAGCGGAGGGGAGGGCCAAGGTGAGGGTAATGGCAAGCGGGAGCGTGGGCCCTAGCATTTTGGCACAGGGGGCCTTCAAAGGTCGCCAGGGGCTCGGAGGGCCCTTCCCGTTCTCCAATCCTGAATGACCTGAGGCGCCCCTAGCGGCCTGGGTGGTGGCGTGGCGGCAGAGTGAGTCCGGCACTGGGGCTCGGGCATCCCCAATCCCTGGCGTGGCGACGCCAGGCCCCTTGGGAGGGACTCGTCTGGGGCCGACCTAGGTTTAGGGTTAACCCAAAGGATGCTGGCAGGCCCGATCTGCTGGCTGTGCAGTAAGCGTAGGGGCGGGCCGACGTGAATGCGCTGGCGAGCGGGAGCGTAGGCCCAAGCGTTTTGGACCGGGGGTCCTTCGAAGGTCACCGGGCCTTGGATGGCCCTTCCCGTTCTTCCGCTCTGAATGAGGACGGCGCCCCTAGTGGGCCGGGTCACGGAGGGGCGGCAGGGTGAGTCCGGCAATGGTGCTCGTGGGGACCCCAATCCCCGGCGTAGCTGCGCCAGGCACCTTGGGTGGAGCCCCTCTTGGGCCGACCTAGGGTTAGGTTTAGACCCTAGGAGGCTGGCAGGCCCGATTCGTCAGCTGTGCGGTGAGCGGTGGGGCGGGCCAAGGTGAGGGTGCTGGAGAGTGGGAGCGTGGGCCCAAGCGTTTTGGCACGGGGGGCCTTCGAAAGTCGTCGGGGGCTCAGAGGGCCCTGCCCATTCTCCCGCCCTGAATGATCGGCGGCACCACTAGCAGCCCGGTGGGGGTGGGGTGGAAGGGTGAGCCTGGCACTGGGGCTCGGGGTTCCCCAATCCCCAGCGTTGCGGCGATAGGACCCTTGGGATGGGCCCCTCGGGGGCTGACCTTTGGATAGGGTTAGCCCCCAGTTGGCTGGCAGGCCCTATCTGCCGGCTGTGCAGCGATCAAGGGGCGGGCTGAGGTGAGCACGCTGGCAAGCGGGAGTGTGGGCGCAAGCATTTTGGCGCAGGGGGTCTTCGAATGTCACCGGGGGCTCAGAAGGCCCTGCCCGTTCTCCCACCCTGAATGACCGGTGGCACCCCTAGTGGCCGGTGTGATGGCAGGCCGGCAGGGTGAGTCTGGAGCTGGGGCTCGGGGGTCCCCAATCCCCGGCGTAGCAGCGCCAGGCACTTGGGAGTGGTTCCTCGGGGGCCGACATATGGTTAGTGTTAGCCCAAAGGAGGCCGGCCGGCCTGATCCGCCGGCTGTGCAGAGAGCAGAGGGGTGGGCTGACGTTAATGCGCTGGCAAGCGGGAGCGTGGGCCCAAGCGTTTTGGCATGGGGGGCCTTCGAAGCTCACTGGGGGCTCGGAGAGCCCAGCAAGTTCTCCGGCCCTGAATGCCCGGCGGCGCACTAGCGGCCAGGGTGGTGGCGGGGAGGCAGGGTGAGTCCAGAGCTCGGGCTCGGGGGTCCCCAATACCCGGCGTGGCATTGCCTGGCCCCTTGGGAGGGGTCCCTCAGGGGCCGAGCTAGGGTTTTCGTTAGCCCCAAGGAGGCCGGCAGGCCCGATCCGCCGCCTCTACGGCGTGCAGAGGGGCTGGCCGAGGTGAGGGCACTGGCGAGCGGGACCGTGGACCCTAGGGTTTTGGCGCCAGGAGACTTCGAATATCGGCGGGGGCTCAGAAGGCCTTGCCCGTTCTCCCTCCCTGAATGAACGGCGGCGCTCCTAGCAGCCTGGGTGGCGCCGGGGTGGCAGGGTGTGTCCGGCGGTGGGGCTTGGGGATCCCAAATCCCTGGCGTGGTGGCGCCAGGCCCCTTGGGAGGGGCCCCTCTGGGGCCGACCTAGCGTTAGGGTTAGCCCCCAGGAGGCTGGCAGACCCGATCCGCCAGCTCTGCCGCATGCGGAGGGGCTAGCCGAGGTGAGGGCGCTGGCGAGCGGGAGCATGGGCCCAAGCGTTTTGTCGCGGGGGACCTTCGAAGGTTGCCGGGGGCTCCGCAGGCCCTGCCCTTTCTAACGCCCTGAATGAGGACGGCGCCCCTAGCGGGCCGGGTGGTGAGGAGCGGCAGCGTGCGTCCGGCGGTGGGGTTCAGGTGTCCCCAATCCCCAGCATGGCGGCGCCAGGCCCCTTGGGAGGGGCTCCTCTGGGGCCGACCTAGGTTTAGGGTTAGCCCAAAGGAGGCCAGCAGGCCCGAACCGCCGGCTGTGCGGTGAGCAGAGGGGCGGGCCAAGGTGAGGGTGCTGGCAAGCGGGAGCGTGGGCCCAGGCGTTTTGGCATGGAGGGCCTTCCTTTTTTGCTGGGGGCTTGGAGGGCCCTGCCCATTCACACACCCTAAATGACCGGTGGCGCCCCTAGCGGCCAGAGTGGCGGCGTGTCAGCAGGATGAGTCTGGAGCTGGGGCTCAGTGGTCCCCGATCCCCGGCGTGGTGGCTCCAGGCACTTGGGAGGGGTCCCTCGGGGGCTGACCTAGGGTTAGGGTTAGCCCAAAGGAGGCCGGGGCCCGATCCGCCCGCTGTGTGGCGAGGGGAGGGGTGAGCCGAGGTGAGGGCGCTGGTGAGCAGGAGGTTAGGCCCAAGCGTTTTGGTGCGGGGGGCCTTCGAAGGTCATCAGGGGCTCAGAGGGCCCTGCCGGTACTCCCTCCCTGAATGACCGGTGGCGCCCCTAGCATCCCGGGTGGCGGCGGGGCGGCAGGGTGAGTCTGGAGTAGGGCTCAGGGATCCAAATGCCCCGGCGTGGTGGCGCCTGGCCCCTTGGGAGGGGTCCCTCGGGGGCCGACCTAGGGTTAGGGTTAGCCCAAAGGAGGCTGGGGCCCGATCCGCCGGCTGTGCAGAGAACGGACGGGTGGGTCGAGGTGAGGGCGCTGGCGAGCGGGAGCATGAGCCCAAGCGTTTTGGCGTGTCAGGCCTTCGAATGTCACCGGGGGCTCAGAGGGCCCTGCCCGTTCCCCAGGCCCGAATGAGGACGGTGCCCCTAGCGAGCCGGGTCGCAGTGGGGCAGCAGGGTGAGTTCAGCCCTGGTGCTTGGGGGTCCCCAATCACCCACGTGGTGGTGCCAGGCCCCTTGGGATGGGCCCCTCAGGATCCGACCTCGGGTTAGGGTTAGCCCCAGGAGGCCGGCAGTCCCGATCTGCCAGCTGTGCAGTGAGCGGAGGGGCGGGCTGAGGAGAGGGTGCTGGCGAGCAGGAGCGTAGGCCCAAGTGTTTTGGTGCGGGGGGCCTTTGAAGGTCACTGGGGGCTTGGAGGGCCCTGCCCGTTCTCCCGCCCTAAATAACTGGTGGCATCCCTAGCAGCCCGCGTGGCGGCAGGGCGGCAGGGTAAGTAATGCGCTGGGGCTCGAGGGTCCCCAATCCCCGGCGTGGCATCGCCAGGCCCCTTGGGAGGGGCCCCTCGTGAGCAGACCTAGAGTTAGGGTCAGTTCCCAGGAGGCTGGCAGGCCCGATCCGCTGTCTGTGCGGCAAGAGGGGGGGTGGGCTGAGGTGAGCACGCTGGCATGCGGGACCGTGGGCCCAAGCGTTTTGGCGCAGGGGGCCTTCGCAGGTCGCCGGGGGCTCACAGGGCCCTGGCCGCTTTCCCACCCTGAATGACCGGCAGCGCCCCTAGCGCCCCGGGTCGTGGTGGGGCGGCAGGGTGAGTCCGGCGCTGGTGCTCGAGGGTCCCCATGCCCCAGCGTGGCGGAGCCAGGCCCCTTGGGAGGGGCCCCTCGGGGGCTGATGTAGGGTTTGGTTTAGCCCCGAGGAGGCTGGCAGGCCTGATCCGCTGGCTGTGTGGCATGCGGAGGGGCTAGTCTAGGTGAGGGCGCTGGCGAGCGGTTCTGTGGGTCCAAGCGTTTTGGCGCGGGGGTCTTCAAATGTCGCCCGGGGCTCTGAGGGCCCTGCCCGTTCTCCCGCCCTGAATGAGGACAGCGCCCCTAGCGGGCCGGGTCACAGCGCGGAGGCAGGGTGAGACTGCCGCTGGTGCTCGGGGGTCCCCAAGCCCCGGCGTGGCGGAGCCAGGCCCCTTGGGAGGGGCCCCTCGGGCGCCGACGTAGGGTTTGTGTTAGCTCCAGGAGGCCGGCAGGACCTATCCGTCGGCTGTACTGTGAGTGGAGGGTGGGTCGATGTGAATGCACTGGCGAGTGGGAGCATGGGCCCAAGCGTTTTGGCGAGCGGGCATTCGAAGCTTGCCGGGGGCTCGGAGAGCCCTGCCCGTTCTAACGCCCTGAATGACTGGCGGCGCCCCTAGCAGCCCGGGTGGTGGTGGGGCGGCAGGGTGAGTCAGTCGATGGGGCTCAGGGGACCCCAATCCCAGGTGTGGTGGCGCCAGGCACCTTGGGAGGGGCCCCTTGGGGGCCAACCTAGGTTTAGGGTTAGCCCCCAGGAGGCCTGCAGGCCCGATCCGCCAGCTGTGTGGCAAGTGGAGGGACGGGCCGAGGTGAGGGCGCTTGCGAACGGGAGCTTGGGCCCAAGCGTTTTGGCGCGGTGGGCCTTCAAAAGTCGCCGGGGGCTCGGAGGGCCCTACACGTTCCCCAGCCCCGAATGAGGACAGTGCCCCTAGTGAGCCGGGTCGCAGCAGCGCGGCAGGGTGACTTCGGCCCTGGTGCTCGGGGGTCCCCAATCACCCGCGTGGCGGCACCAGGCCCCTTGGGATGGGCCCCTCGGGATCCGACCTCGGGTTAGGGTTAGCCCCAGGAGGCCGGCAGTCCCGATCTGCCAGCTGTGCAGTGAGCGGAGGGGCGGGCTGAGGAGAGGGTGCTGGCGAGCAGGAGCGTAGGCCCAAGTGTTTTGGCGCGGGGGGCCTCTGAAGGTCACTGGGGGCTTGGAGGGCCCTGCCCGTTCTCCCGCCCTAAATAACTGGTGGCATCCCTAGCAGCCCGCGTGGCGGCAGGGCGGCAGGGTAAGTAATGCGCTGGGGCTCGAGGGTCCCCAATCCCCGGCGTGGCATCGCCAGGCCCCTTGGGAGGGGCCCCTCGTGAGCAGACCTAGAGTTAGGGTCAGTTCCCAGGAGGCTGGCAGGCCCGATCCGCTGTCTGTGCGGCAAGAGGGGGGGTGGGCTGAGGTGAGCACGCTGGCATGCGGGACCGTGGGCCCAAGCGTTTTGGCGCAGGGGGCCTTCGCAGGTCGCCGGGGGCTCACAGGGCCCTGGCCGCTTTCCCGCCCTGAATGACCGGCAGCGACCCTAGCGCCCCGGGTCGTGGTGGGGCGGCAGGGTGAGTCCGGCACTGGTGCTCGAGGGTCCCCATGCCCCAGCGTGGCAGAGCCAGGCCCCTTGGGAGGGGCCCCTCGGGGGCTGACGTAGGGTTTGGTTTAGCCCCCAGGAGGCTGGCAGGCCTGATCCGCTGGCTGTGTGGCATGCGGAGGGGCTAGTCTAGGTGAGGGCGCTGGCGAGCGGTTCTGTGGGTCCAAGCGTTTTGGCGCGGGGGTCTTCAAATGTCGCCCGGGGCTCTGAGGGCCCTGCCCGTTCTCCCGCCCTGAATGAGGACAGCGCCCCTAGCGGGCCGGGTCACAGCGCGGAGGCAGGGTGAGACTGCCGCTGGTGCTCGGGGGTCCCCAAGCCCCGGCGTGGCGGAGCCAGGCCCCTTGGGAGGGGCCCCTCGGGCGCCGACGTAGGGTTTGTGTTAGCTCCAGGAGGCCGGCAGGACCTATCCGTCGGCTGTACTGTGAGCGGAGGGTGGGTCGATGTGAATGCACTGGCGAGTGGGAGCATGGGCCCAAGCATTTTGGCGAGCGGGCATTCGAAGCTTGCCGGGGGCTCGGAGAGCCCTGCCCGTTCTAACGCCCTGAATGACCGGCGGCACCCCTAGCAGCCCGGGTGGTGGCGGGGCGGCAGGGTGAGTCAGTCGATGGGGCTCAGGGGACCCCAATCCCAGGTGTGGTGGCGCCAGGCACCTTGGGAGGGGCCCCTTGGGGGCCAACCTAGGTTTAGGGTTAGCCCCCAGGAGGCCTGCAGGCCCGATCCGCCAGCTGTGTGGCAAGTGGAGGGATGGGCCGAGGTGAGGGCGCTTGCGAACGGGAGCTTGGGCCCAAGCGTTTTGGCGCGGTGGGCCTTCAAAAGTCGCCGGGGCCTCGGAGGGCCCTACAGGTTCCCCAGCCCCGAATGAGGACGGTGCCCCTAGTGAGCCGGGTCGCAGCAGGGCGGCAGGGTGACTTCGGCCCTGGTGCTCGGGGGTCCCCAATCACCCGCGTGGTGGCACCAGGCCCCTTGGGATGGGCCCCTCGGGAGCCGACCTAGGGTTAGGGTTAGCCCCAGGAGGCCGGCAGTCCCGATCTGCCGGCTGTGCAGCGAGCGGAGGGGCGGGCTGAGGAGAGGGTGCTGTCGAGCAGGAGCATAGGCCCAAGCGTTTTGGCGCGGGGGTCTTCGAAGGTCGCCGGGGCTCGGAGAGCCCTGCGCGTTCTCCCACCCTAAATAACTGGCGGCGCCCCTAGCAGCCTGGGTGGTGGCAGTGCAGCAGGGTAAGTAATGCACTGGGCTCGAGGGTCCCCAATCCCCGGCGTGACATTGCCAGGCCCCTTGGGAGGGACCCCTCGTGAGCAGACCTAGAGTTAGGGTTAGTTCCCAGGAGGCTGGCAGGCACAATCCGCTGTCTGTGCGGCGAGAGGGGGGGCGGACCGAGGTGAGGGCACTTACTAGCAAGAAGCGTGGGCCCAAGCGTTTTGGTGTGGGGGCCTTCAAAGGTCACCAGGGGCTCGGAGGACCCTGCCCGTTCTCCCGCCCTGGATGACCGGCGGTGCCCCTAGAGGCCCAGGTGGCAGCGGGGCGGGAGGGTGAGTCCGGCACTGGGGCTTGTGGGTCCCAAATCCCTGGCGTTGCGGCACCAGGCCCCTTGGGAGGGGCCCCTCAAGGGCCGACCTAGGGTTAGGGTTAGCCCCCAGGAGACCGTCAGGCCCAATCCGCCAGCTGTGCAGCGAGCGGAGGGTGGGCCGAAGTGATGGTGCTGGCGAGCAGGAGCGTGGGCCCAAGGGTTTTGGTGCAGAGGGCCTTCAAATGGCGCCGGGGGCTCGGAGGGCCCTGTCCATTGTTCTGCCCTGAATGACCGACGGCTCTCCTACCGGCCCGGGTGGCGGCGGGGCGGCACGGTGAGTCCGGCGCTGGGACTCGGGGGTCACCAATCCCAGGCATTGCAGCGATAGGCCCCTTGGGAGGGGCCCCTTGGGGGCCGACCTGGTGTTTGGGTTAGCCCCCAGAAGGCCGGCAGGCCCGATCCGCCAGCTTGCGGCGAGCGGAGGGGCGGCTGAGGTAAGGCGCTAGCGAGCAGGAGCATGGGCCCAAGCTTTTTGGCACGGGGGGCCTACTAAGGTCGCAGGGGCCTCGGAGGACCCTGCCCGTTCTCCAGCCCTGAATGATGGGCGACGCCCCTAGTGGCCCAGGTGGTGGCGGGGCAGCAGGGTGAGTCCGGAGTTGGGGCTGTGGGGGCCCAATCCCTGGTGTTGCGGTGCCAGGTCCCTTGGGAGGGGCCCCTCGGGGGCCGACCCAGGGTTAGCGTTAGCCCCCAGGAGGCCAGCCGACCCGATCCGCCAGCTTGTGGTGAGCGGACGGGGGGTCGAGGTACGGGCGCTGCGAGCGGAAGCGTGGACCCAAGTTCCTTGGTGCGGGGGGCCTTCGAAGGTCGCCGGGGGCTCGGAGGGCCCTGCCCATTCTCCCGCCCTTAATGTCCGGTGTTGCCCCTACCGACCCAGTTGGCAGAAGGGCGGCAGGGTGAATCCGGCGCTGGGGCTGGGAGGTACCCTATCCCCGGCGTTGTGGGTCCAGGCCACTTAGGAGGGGACCTTAGGGGGCCGACCTATGTTTAGGGTTATCCCCCAGGTGGCTGACAGGCACTATCTGCCTCCTGTGCGGCAAGCAGAGGGCCTGGCCGAAGTGAGGGTGCTGGCGAACGGGAGCATGGGCCCAAGCGTTTTGGCTCTGGGGGCCTTCAAAAGTCACCGATAGCTCGGAGGGCCCTACATGTCCTCCCGCACTGAATGACCAGCGGCGCCCCTACCGGCCCGGTTGGCGGTGGGGCAGCAGGGTGAATCCGGCGCTGGGGCTCAGGGATCCCCAACCCCCAGCGTTGTGGTGCTAGGCCCCTGGGGAGGGGCCCCTAAGGGGCCGACCTAGGGTTACGGTTAGCCCCAAGGAGGCCGGCAGGCCGATCTGCTGGCTGTGCAGAGCGGAGGGGCGAACCGAGGTGAGGGCTCTGGCGAGCGGGTGCGTGAGCCCAAGCGTTTTGGCGAGGGGGTCTTTGAAGTTCGCCGGGGGCTCGAGGGCCCTGCCCATTCTCCCGCCCTCAATGACCTGCGGCACCCCTAGCTGCCCGGATGTCGGAAGGGTGGCAGGGTGAGTCCAGCGCTGGGGCTTGGGGGTCCCCCATCCCCAGCTTGCGGCACCAGGCCCCTTGGGTGGGGGCCCTCGGGGACAGACCTAGGGATAGGGTTAGCCCCCAGTAGGCCAGCAGGCCCGATCCACCCGCTGTGTGGTGAGCGAGGGGAGGGCTGAGGTGAGGGCGCTGGCGAGCAAGAGCTTGGGCCCAAGGGTTTTTTCGCGGAGGGGTTCGAAGGTCGCTGGGGCCTTGGAAGGCGCTGCCCGTTTTCCTGCCCTTAATGAACGACGGCGCCCCTAGTCGCCAGGGTGGTGGCAGGGGGGCAGGTTAAGTCCAGCGCTGGGGATCGGGGGTCCCCCATCCCCGGCGTTGCGGCGCCAGGGCCCTTGGGAGGGGTCCGTCGATGGCCGACCTAGGCTTAGGGAGATTCCCCAGGAGGACGGCAGGCCCGATCCGCCAGCTCTGCGGCAAGCGGAGGGGCAAGCTGAGGTGAGGGCGCTGGGGAGCGGGAGCATGGGCCCAAGCGTTTTGGCGCAGGGGGCCTTCGATGGTCACCATGAGCTCTGATGGCCCTGCCCGTTCCCCCGCCCTTAATGACCGGCGGCACCCTAGCGGCCAGGGTGGCGGTGGGGAGGCAGTGTGAGTCTGGAGCTGGGGCTCAGGATTCCCCAAGCCCCGGTGTGGCGGTGCCAGGCCCCTTGGTGGGGCCCCTCGGGGGCCGAAGTAGGGTTTGGGGTTATCTCCCAGGAGTCCGGCAGGCCCGATCTGCCCACTGTGCGATGGGCGGAGGTGCGGGTCGAGTTGAGGGCGATGGCGAGCGGGAGCGTGGGCCCCAGTGTTTTGGTGCCCTGAGCCTTCGAATGTTGCCATGGCTCGGAGGGCCCTGCCCGTTCTCCCGCCCTGAATGACCGGCGGCGCCCCTAGGGGCCAGTAGGGGAGGGGCGGTAGAGTGAGTCTGGCACTGTGGCTCAGGGGTCCCCAATCCCCGACGTTGTGGCACCAGGCCTTTGGAAGGGGCCCCTCGGGGTCCGACCTAGGGTTAGGGTTAGCCCCCAGGAAGCAGGCTGGCCCGATCCGCTAGATGTTCGGTGAGCGGAAGGGCGACCTGAGAAGAGGGCGCTGGCGAACGGGAGCGTGGGCCCAAATGTTTTGGTGCGGGAGGCCTTCTAAGGTCAGCGGGGGCTCAGAGGGCCCTGCCCTTTCTTCCACCCTGAAATTCCGGCAACGCCCCTAGCGGCCTGGGTGGTGGTGGGGCGGCAGGGTGAGTCCGGCGCTGGGCCTGGGGTTCCCCAATCCCCGGCATTGCGATGCCAGTCCCATTAGGAGGGGCCCCATGGGGACAGACCTAGGGTTAGGGTTACACCCAGAAGCCCGGCAGGCGGGATCTGCCAGCTGTGTGGCGAGAGGAGGGGTGGGTCGAAGTGAGTGCGCTGACAAACAGGAGCATGAGCCCAAGCGTTTTGGCGCGGGGGGCCTTCAAAGGTCGCTGGGGGCTCGGAGGGGCCTGCCAGTTCTGCCGCCCTGAATGACCGAGGGTGCCCCTAGCAGCCCGGGTGATGGCGCGGGGGCAGGGTGAGTTCGCAGCCGGGGCTCGGGTTCCCCGATCCCTGGCGTTGCGGCGCCAGTCCCCTTGGGAGGGGCCCCTCTGGGGCCCAGCTTGGGTTAAGGTTAGCCCCCAGGAGGGTGGCAGGCGCGATCCGCCAGCTCTGCGGCTATTGGAGTGGTGTGCTGAGGTGAGGTCGCTGGCGACCAGGAGCGTCGGCCCAAGCGTTTTGGCGCGGATGGCCTTCGTAGTCGCCAGAGGCTCGGAGGGCGCTGCCCGTTCTCCCGCCCTGAATGACCGGCGGTGCCCGTAGCGGCCCGGTTGGCGACGGGACGGCAAGGTGAGTCCAGCACTGGGGGGGGGTCCCCAATCCCCAGCGTGGCTGCACCGGACACTTGGAAGTGGTCCCTCGGGGGCCGACCTAAGGTAGGGTTAGCCCAAAGGAGGCCGGCAGGCCCGATCCTCCAGCTGTGCGGCGAGCAGAGGGGCAGGTTGAGATGAGCGATTTGTCGAGTGGGAACATGGGCCCAAAGTTTCGGCGTGAGGGGCCTTCGAATTTTGCCAGGGACTCAGAGGGTCCTGCCCGTTCTTCCGTCCTGAATGACCGATGGCGCTCCTCACGGCACTGGTGGCAGCGGGGCGGCAGGTTGAGTCCGGTGCTGGGTCTCGGGGGTCCCCAATGCCCGGCTTTGCGGCGCCAGGCCCCTTGGGAAGGGCCATTTGGGGGCAGACCTAGGGTTAGGGTTAGCCCCCAGGAGGCCCACAGGCCCGATCCACCGGCTGTGCAGTGAGCAGAGGGGTGGTCCGAGGTGAGGGCGCAGGTGAGCAGGAGCTTGGGCCCAATCGTTTTGGCGCGGGGGGTCTTCGAAGGTCGCCAGGGGCTCGGAGGGCCCTGCCCATTTTCCCGCCCTGAATGACTGACGGCACTCCTAGCAGCCCAGTTGGCGGTGGGGCGGCAAGGTGAATCCCGCGCTGGGGCTCGGGGTCAGCAATCCCAGGCGATGTGGCGCCAGGCCCCATCCATCGGAGGGGCCCCTCGGTGGCCGACCTACGGTTAGGTTTAGCCACCAGAAGGCAGGCTGGCCCGATCCGCCAGCTATCCGGTGAGCGGAGGGGCAGGCCAAGGTGAGGGCGCTGGCGAGCGGGAGCCTGGGCTCAAGCGTTTTGGCGCAGGGGCCCTTTGAAGGTCGCAGGGGGCTCCAAGGGCCCTGCCCGTTTTCCAGCCTTGAATATCCGGCCGCACCCCTAGCGGCCCAGGTGGCGGCAGGACGGCAGGGTGAGTCCGGCGCTGGGGCATGGGGGTCCCCAATCCCCGGCGTTGTGGTGCCAGGCCCCTTTGGAGGGGCCCTTTGGGGACCGAACTAGTGTTAGGGTTAGCCCCCGGGGGGCCGGCAGACCCTATCTGCCAGGTGTGCGTCGAGTGGAGTGGCGGGCCGAGGTGAAGGAGCTGGCAAGCGGGAGTGAGGGCCCAAGCGTTTTGGCGTGGGGGGACTTCGATGGTCGGCAGGGGCTCGGAGGGCCCTGCCCGTTTTCCCGCCCTGAATGATCGGCGGCGCCCCTACCAGCCCGGGTGGCAGCGGGGCAGTAGGGTGAGTCCAGCGCTGGGGATCGTGGATTCCCAATCCCCAGCGTTGCGGCGCCAGGCCCCTTGGGAAGGGCCCCTAGTGGGCTGAACTAGGGATACCAATAGTCCCCAGGAGGCCAGCAGGCCCAATCCGCTGGCTATGCGACTAGCGGAGGGGGGGGGCCGAGGTGAGGGTGCTGGCGAGCGGGAGCATGGGCCCAAGCGTTTTGGCGAGGGGGGCCTTCGAAAGTCGCAGGGGGCTCAGAGGGCCCTGCCCATTCTCCCGCCCTGAATGACTGACAGCGCTCCTAGCGGCCAGGGTGGCGGTGGGTCAGCAGGGTGAGTCCAGTGCTGAGGCTTGGGCGTCCTGAATCCCTGGCTTGCGGCACCAGGCCCCTTGGGAGGGGCCCCTCGGGCGCCGACCTAGCGTTAGGGTTAGCTCCCAGGAGTCGGCAGGCCCGTATGCCGGCTGTGCAGCGAGCGGAGGGGTGGGCCGAGGCAAGGGTGCTGGCGAGCAGGAACATGGGCCCAGGCGTTTGGCGCAGGGGGCCTTCGATGGTCGCTGTGGGCTCGGAGGGCCCTGCCCGTTCTCCCGTCCTGACTGACTGGCAGCGGCCCTAGAAGCCCGGGTGGCGGTGGGGTGGCAATGTGAGTCCGGCGCTGCAGCTCGGGGGTCACCAATCTCCGGCATTGTGGCACCAAGCGCCTTGGGAGGTACGCCTCGGGGGCTGACCTAGGGTTAGAGTTAGACCTCAGGAGGCCGGCAGGCCCAAAACGCCAGCTGTGTGGCGAGCAGATGGGCGAGCCGAGGTGAGGGCGCTGGCGAACGGGAGCGTGGGCCCAAGCGTTTTGGCGCGGGGGGCCTACGAAGGCCCCAGGGGCCTCGGAGGTCCCTGCCTGTTCTCCCTCCCTGAATGACCGGCGGCACCTGTAGCGGCCCGGGTGGTGGCGGGGCTGCAGGGTGAGTCTGGCGCTGGGGCTCGGGGGTCCCTAATACCCGGCGTTGCCCCGCCAGGCCCTTTGGGACGGGCCCCTCGGTGGCCAACCTAGGGTTAGGGTTAGCCCCCAGGAGGCTGGCAGGCTCGATCAGCCCATGTGCAGTGAATGGAGGTGTGGGTCGAGGTGAGATAGCTGGCGAGCGGGAGCGTGGGCCAGAGCATTTTGGCTTTGCCTTGGGGTGCCTTCGAAAGTCACAGGTGGCTCGGAGGGTCCTGCCGGTTCTGTCGCCCTGAAGGACTGGCAACGCCCCTAGCTCCCCATGTGGCGGTGGGGCGGCAGGGTGCATCCGGCGCTGGGACTTGGGGGTCCCCAATCAATGGAATGCGGCACCAGGCCACGTGGGAGGGGCCCCTCGGTGGTGACCTAGGGTTAGGGTTAGACCCCAGGAAGCCAGCAGGCCCGATCCGCCAGCTCTGCAGCGAGCGTAGGGGTGGGCCGAGGTTAGGGCGCTGGCTAGCAGAAGCGAGGGAGCCAGAGTTTTTGCGCAGGGGGCCTTCGAAGGTCACGGGGGGATCGGAGTGCCCTGCCCGTTCTCCCTTCCTGAATGAAGGGCAACGCCCCTAGCGCCATGGGTGCTTGCGGGGTGGCAGAATGAGTCCAGCACTGGGGCTCGGGTTCCCAAATCCCCGGCATTGTGGTGCCAGGCTCCTTGGGAGGGGGCCCTCGGGGGCCGACCTAGGGTAAGTGTTAGCCCCCAGGAGTCCAGCAGGCCCGTTCCGCCAGCTCTGAGGCAGGTGGAAGGGCAGGCCGAGGTGAGGGCGCTGGCAAGAGGGAGTGTGGGCCCAAGCGTTTTGGCACGGGGGGCCTTCGAAGGTCACTGGGGACTTGGAGGACCCTGCCTGTTCTCTCGCCCTGAAAGACTGGCGGCGCCCCTAGCCGCCCGCGTTGTTGCGGAGCAGCAGGGTGACTCCGGCACTGGGCTCAGGGGTCCCCAATCCCCGGCGTTGTGGCACCAGGCCCCTTGGGGGGGCCCCTCAGGAGGCCGGCAAACCCGGCGCTAAGTGGCTCTGGTAATATAACAAAAATGCCATACACTTATCTGTAAGAAATAACAGTGTACAGGAACCCTCTTAGCCCTAACATCATCCTTTGTGAATATGGAAGCCAGCCCCAAAGTGGTCGTGGAAGTCTGACGAACGCGCTAAGCACTTTTCTCTGAGTCACCACAATATACAGGGAAAGACCAATGTACATTATCTTTCACGAGTACGAAGCATTAATGAAAAGGTTCTGGAATTTCGAGGACTCTGACCCATCCTTATTGGTAATAAACCACCGTGTACAGGAAAACACCTTCAACTCTCATCAGCCTCCTCAATCCTGATTCCAATTCAACTTTGGGTGTGTAGGACTAGGGAAATGTCCACATCTTATTGCTAAGAAAAACGATGTCAGGGTAATGCCCTTCAAGTCACCTCAGCCTTCCTGAAGATGGAATCAAGAATCAAGGTGGTTATGTTACCATGAGGTAAGGAAGATGAGCATATAAGTGAGAAACAACAGTGGGCAGGACCTCTCTTCCAACGAACAGTATCTTTGCTTAATGTTGAATCCCTATGGTAAATGGTTGTGGGCATTTGTGAGGTCAAAATCTGAAGTGATTTGTAAAACCTCTTGGCCATTCATAGATGAGACTAAGGTAGTTGGGGACCACTAGGCAGTGATTTGTCCACTGTCAAAAATATGAAAAGATAAAAGAGACAGATGAGGTCTCCTCAGGCATTGTCCTTTATCCTCATCCTCCGTGAGGATGGCCATCTTTGGACAGCTCAGTGGCAGGGTCTCATTCACAGTGGGGGAATCTGTTCCTCACAGATATCAGGCAGGGAAAAGGATTTTGTTCTCTGTGCCAGCCCAGCCACAGCTGAGTGTCACAGCACCCTCTCATGGGCTCATAAGAGTTTCACTGTCACCAGGCAGGTCATTGTATTTGATAAACCACTGTGAGAGTTTGCAATTGCCTTCATCTGCAACCTCCAAGAAGCAAATGCAGGTCTCTGGTACCACGTGAAGTCATGTGAAGGCATCATGAGAAAGTGTCCTTTTGCTTAAGAAAAACATGGCTGGGGCTCCTGGCTGGCTCAGCCAGTTAAGCATGTGCCTTTGGCTTAGGTTATGATCCCAGGGTTCTGGGATCGAGCCGAGGATCCCTGCTCAACAGGAAAGGAGGTTGGGAAATAGAACCCACAGAGAATGTGAATAAAGGGGAGTGAAATGGAACTTGGTCTGTGTTTTGCTTTAGGGATTGGAAGTTCGTTTTTTCTCAATTGTGATTGTTCTTGAAACAAAAAAGGTATATTGTTTTTTTTTACCTTTAATTTTTTTCTAATAATAATTTTTTATTATGATATGTTAGTCACTATACAGTATTTCCTTAGTTTTTGATGTAGTGTTCTGTGATTCATTATTTGCATACAACACCCAGTGCTCCACGCAATATGTACCTTCCTTAATACCCATCACTGGCCCATCCCAATCCCCCACCCCTCTCCCCTCTGAAGCCCTCAGTTTGTTTCCCAGAGTCCATAGTCTCTCTTGGTTCATTCCCCCTTCTGTTTAGGGTCCATTGTCTAAAGGGACAGACAGTGGAAGTTCACCAAATATAAGATCGAAATTTCATTGTTCATGATAGATGCCGCCAAGTAGTTCCCAGACATTTCATTCTACTGCAGTAATTCATTACACCTGTGCAGGTGCACGTGGAAAACAATTGATGCATTCATAGTGGTAATAAAATACGCCCCTCAGTAGTAGAATAATAGAGGATGCATATGTGTAAATTTATTCGACTACAGCTTCCATGCTTTCCCTTTGGTTCCTTATTATCTATAAAATTGGACAATTTTTGTTCTCTAGGCTTCAAATTCATTGTCAGTATTTAGAGTTTTTCAATGCTGATCTTCTCCTGTATAAGTTACCAAAAACCTAAAATATGTATGAACTTTAAAAAACGCTATATTGAAAATGACAGCAGAGAAGTTCCATTTTGTGAATATTGTGTCAATGGATCTCTATTTTGACATCAGTGTTCATTAGAAATGATGACATTTCATATGAGTATAAATATCAATGTGAAAAAGAAATGGTAGGAAGAACCTTGAATGTTTAAGTAATTGGTGAAATGACAGGTGTCTGTGTGTGTGTGTGTGTGTGTGTGTGTGTGTGTGTGTGTGTGTGTGTAATTGATTTTCAGTGAATGGTTCAGCTTCTTGTAGGGCCTCCGAGAGAGCCCAGGTGAACCTTTCAATGAGTTGGTATCTGTTTTCAGAACATGGGAATCTCTTAGTCCAATAGTCAATCAGGCAAGCTTTGGGGTCTTAAAGAGTTTCAGTCCTCAGCGATGGTGTTGCAGACCCTTGTGAGCAAACCTTAGGGTATGCTCAGAGCCCTCATTAGCAGGTACCAAAGTGTGAAGATTTCAGACAGCATTTCCCAAAGAAGTACCTCTTGAGTCTCTGTCCTTGTCAGTTCCCTACACTTCCTTACACTAGTTATGTGATCAGTGTGTTTCAGGATAATCCCCACATGTGATTTTTGCTATTTCCTACTAGTCCTATCTGTTTCTCTTCTTCTTCTTTTATGGTAGGGGTTGGGAAGCAACCTGTGTGGTGGAGGAAGGGGTGTGGTAGTTGTCTGCCTTCAGAGGACCGAATGATGCCTAGAAATTGTACTGTAGGTTGAGGTCAATTGTCCATCCTCTGAGTGTCAGGAATTCCATCACTTTACTTTGATGCTAGTCTGTTCTTCAAGCTGTCCTCAGAAATAAGGACGTCAACCATCTAGGGAATAATGGTTTGTGTGTATGTTTTCATTTTAGGAAAGGCCTTGCTGTTCCTGAAAATAATACTGTAGAGCACCCTTTCCTGTTCTTATTGGCCATCAGTCAATCTTTTGTGAATTATTCGTTTATAAATAGACTTTTTATGGTTGATGAGCAGGAATTCTTTATTGACAAGTCTTGTCAGTGTGTGTATTGCAAATCTTTACTTCCCAGCCTGCGGTTCACTTTTTCATTTTCTTATGGTCATAAGATAAGGAGAAATGTCACATTTTTATGAAGTCCCACTGAATTCTTTTAAATGGTTAGTGCACCCTAGGTCCTACCCCAAGATTGACAGGTTCTACGTTTTCTTTCAGAAACTGTCCAATGGGAAGCTACAATCCATCTCAAATTTATAAATTGCATTTTTAATTCTAATAGGGTATTTATAGACTGTTTTGGATTTTCTATGTACACAATCGTATTATCTGTGAATAGTCACAATTATCCCCTCAATTCGTTATACTTTTTGTTTCTCTTGCCTTCTAACACTGGTAGATTCTCTGATGCAACATTGAATAGAGCAGCGTTGTTTGAAGATTTTAATATACCTTTCTCAATATCTGACAGAAAAAGCAGACAAAACATTGGTAAAAATGTGACCTAATTGACATATAGGGAACATTCCATAATAAGTGCAGAATACATTATTTCAAGTGGTCATAGACTCTTTACCCAAATAGATGATAGGTGGGGCCACGAATCAAGGCTACAAATGTTAAACCCTGAAATTAACTAGATTCTATTCTTAGACCACAGGGGAATTGAGCCACAGTCATAGCGAAAATAAAACTAGGAAGTCCTTCAATGTTTAAAACTTAAATGGAACTTTGCTACATATCCTAAAGGTCAGAGAAGGAATCTCAATGGAAATTCTGAACCTTTTCTACATGAGGGCTCACACACAATGGCACTTTCTTTGTGAAGAGCATTATAATAACCTAGACAGGAGTTGAGCCTTAAGTCAGAGTTCTGCCTGACCCAGCCACACCTGGCAGCCTTGGCCTGTGGTCCCCCTCAGCTGTCCTTTCTGGTGGCCCTGAGCTAAGGGGGTCAACATGGCCATATGGAAATGGGAAGCTCCCCTCTCATAGTGATGACGGTGCCCCCTCCCCAGCTGCCCTTTCTGGTTGCTCTGAGCTAAGGGGGTCAACATGGCCGTATGGAAATTAGAAGCTCCCCACTCTTAGTGATGACGTTGCTATGGTATCGTCCTCACCAGTCCAACAACATGATTTCTGAGTGAAATATGACACAAGAGCAACTTCTTGGCCTTCCTTCAGGTTTGAAAATCATCTGGTGAGTCATCTATTAGGAATATGGATTCAACATGTGTTCTTTCTTCTGGAAAAGAAATAGACCCAATAGCAATTATGGCTTCCTGAGCACCTGTTCTTGAGAGACATCATACTGGCTCTTTGTAGCATTCTGCCTCTTAAACTTCTCAACTAGGGTGTAGATATTTGTAGGCACATTTTCAGGTGGTTAGACAGGGACTCGGATGATATGAGTCACAGAGGATTTTAGTGTCAGAAACCTAAGTGGGATCCCCAAATTGACTCCAAATCCCTTGTTGTTCCATACAGGGTACTATTTCCCTCTTATCTCTGGTCTTCTCGATCTGGAAACCTATCAAGTATCAGGATTTTCTTGTCATGTGGACAACTGGAACGAATTCAGCGGGCCTTTTCACCTCTGCCCATGGTGATCATTAAGATCATTATCTAAGTGGAGGACTCTGGGTAAGATACTCAAAGATCCTTAGGAATAGAGACAGTATAATATTTTTCTGGTATTGAAGTCACTGAAACCAACTATCTTTTTTAGTCCATTCAGGCTCTGGTATGTTCAGAGGGTGCTGTAAAACAGGTCTGAAATAGTATTTAAAAACACTCAGCTCAGCCTCTTCTACAACGTGAGCCAATGCTTATAAACATGGCTAAAATATTCCCTTACCTACGATGACTTCCCAGCCATCGTAGTGTTTATATGGTATGACTGTGACTTACATTAGTCAACATTTGCAGAGAAAGAACTTAGTGCATCCAGGGGGCACTTCATGTTGAAATTAGTTTGTGACAATGAGCTACTGTGTTTTATTCTGCAGTCCAAGGGAATGGTGCCAGACATCTCTAAGGTGTCTAGCAGTTCTACAATTCTGATTTTAAGTGGTCTGTGTGCTTCAGAGATTTGGGCAGGAGAAGGGCAGGAGTCCAGAGACTGTGAACACTTCTGTTACCTGTGCTGACCATGGAGCAGGTAGCCTTCTGTGGGCATCATTTTGAATTCTTGGTACTCTTGTGAAAGGTGCTTTTGTCTCAAATTCCTCCATTTAGGAGTAATTATAATGATGAAAGTAATTTTTATCTTATATCATCTGTGGGCCCTGATCCTGGGATCCCAGGGAAGCTATCCTTTAACATTTTACCCAGCTCAAAATGATTGGGCAAAAACTCAAAGCATGGGCCCTATTTCTGCCCCAAGCACATGTTTTACATCTGCTTTGAGAAGAAAACAATAACCAAAATGCCAACATGAAGTTAAGAAAATATAAAGAACCTCTTTGGCTCCCATAAGATTAAAGTCATACTGACATGTACATACTGAAAATGCATGAAATCATTGCATTTCCTAAAGCCCAAGCCTTGGATGTTGGGAGAGCCACTGACCTTGCCCAGAACCAGGCACACCCCAGCAGGGAGGGCTGGTGCAGAAAGGGAAGGGGCAGGACTCTGAGGGTGGTCTGCAGCCAGAGGGGTTCCTGGAAGGGGCCAGGTGTGTGGAGGGAGCCCGGCCCAGAACCCCACCCATGCCTGAGCTGGGTGTTGTGTAGAGGAGGCGCCTTTTGGACCCCCTGCACTTTCAGGGTTCCAGGGGCTTGAGGGCGGGTGCCTGGCATCCCAGGGGCTGGGGTACCACGTTGCCTGACCAATCACCGCTTGGGGGTGGAGCTACGTCTCTGTGGGCTCTTCCAGAGTTGCAGTGGGGTGCAGACCTGGGGCAGAAGAAGGGGCACTGGGAGAGAGAGAGTAGCCCTGCGGAAGTCACTGCTGGTTAGTGAGCAGCGTGCACCGAGGGTGGGGGGGGGGTCCAGGGGTAGGGTGTGCCCCAGGTGGGAGGCAGGGTTCTGGAAGGGCACCTGGAGAGGGTTCATTGTGGGGACTCAGGTGAGTTTTCTTTATCCCTTTAAAGTCTCTTCTGCCCCATGTCCTCAACTGGCCTTATTCCCCATACCCGTGAACTCCAGGGCGCCCACTCACCTGAGCTTTTGTGGGATTGGTTGCAGAATTCAGGGTTTCCCCTGTTCCCCGGGAAGAGTGCGGGTAAGGACCTCACAGAGTCCCCACCTTCAGTGATGTGTCCCCCAGTTCTCTGACACAGTGCAGGTGATGCATCTTGAGCAATACCCCAAGTTCAGCAGGGTGTGCCCTGGTCCCCCAGGCACAGGTGTGGCAGTAGCAAGCCCCAGAGACATCCCCCAACTTCAGCATTATGGCCCGTGTGCCCGCAGGTTAGTGGTAATTGGCTGTTAGAATCATGCAGGAAAATCCTCCAATTCGGGGCCTGAAGGAGGGCGTAAACCAGACCCCACTCTAATTGCATTGGGAATAGATGAATTGAGGGTTTCTTTAGAAGAGTAAGTCTGCTTTCCAGAAAAGGCAAGGTCATTGGTCTATTGAGAATGAAGATAATTACTGATAAACAACAAGTATGTGTTGCCCCTTCACCCAGAAACCGAAGCAGGTGTGCAGGCTTTAGTTCAAAGGTGCCTTCTTCTCCCCACCTGACAGCACTTCTCTGCTCTGGCTCCATGAGACCCGAGGTTTTGAACGTCAGCATCTGAGTCAGGGAGGCAGCTTGTCACAGGACGCCAGTGTTCAGAGAAAACACAGCTGTTTTGGCATAATGTCCTATCTATGTCAGGACTGGAGGTAAAACCTCTCATTATCCCAAAACCTCCTGGGCTTTTCTCTTTTCTCTAGTTGAGCCACAAAGAAAAATTGAAGTAGCTGTCAGCATTCTGGGTTTGGTGCAAGAATTACTTAATTTCCCTGCAGGTAGAACTTTGCAGGGGATCACAATTTCTCTGTCCATTTATTGCTTACAAATGTATTTTGACAATCTGTTTCCTAGGAACCCTCTTTTATTAGAAAGGGAAGGTGAGATTCACTCTGTGCCTGTTTGTAACATCTAATTTGTTCCTTCATCTAACAGTGTTTATTCAATTGGGCCTAAGATATGGTTGAGTGGCCAGCATCTAGAGTTGGGTGGCTTTTTTCATCTGATACAAACTTGGATGATGTCATTTGACAAAGGTGATGTTTCATCATTGATTAGTTTATTCATCAGAAGAGTTAAAATTAGGGTGGAGGGGAAATTCAAAATTATCCAAACCGGCCTGTTCCTGTTTAAAAGTTCAGTTTGACTTTCTAGTTTTACTAAATGTATTATCTCGATATTTTGAGGTGCCATATTCTCTCTGTAGTTTCTTTGGTGGTGGAGTCAGAAGGAGAGTCTGGGAATTCTTTTGGATAGTGGCATGCTGGTGGCTTCAAGGGGCTTTGCGTTAGGAGCCTTGGGGTGAAGTCTGCAACTGCTTGCCTGACCCTGGGTGCATCTCCCAGAGGTTTTGTTTCCTCTTATGAAATTGCCAGCAGATAATGTTCTGCTTAAAGGGGAACCCTCCCATCCTGTTGGTGGCAATGCAAAGTGGTGCAGCCAGTCTAGGAAACAGTGTGGGGGTTCCTCAAAAAGTTAAACATCGAACAACCACATGATCCAGCAATTGCTCTCCTAGGTATTTACCCAAAGGATACAAAAATGCAGATTCAAAGGGGGTACATGCACCATGATGTTTATAGCAGCAATGTCCACAGTAGCCAAACTATGGAGAGAATCCCAATGTCCATGCACTGATGAATGGATAAAGCAGATGTGGGATACATATATATACTGGAATATGACCCAGCTTCAAAAAGAATGAAATCTTACCATTTGCAAGGATGTGCATGGATCTAGAGTGTATTAAGCTAAGCAAAATCATTGAGGAAAGACAAATATCCTATGCTCTCACACTTGTGGAATTTCAGAAAGAAAACAGATGAACAGAGTGGAGGGGTGATGAGAGGCAAACAAGGAAATAGACTCAACCTTGGAGAACAAACTGAGTGTTGCTGCAGGACAGGGGCGTGGGCGATGAGTTAAATGGGTGAGGGGTATTAAGGAGGGCACTTGTGATAAGCACCGGGTACTGTATGCAGGTGAGGAATCACTAAATCCTACCCCTGAAGCGAATATTCCATGGCATGTGAACTAACTGGAATTTAAGTAAGAGGAGAAAGGAAAAAGTGTTCTGCTTCATGAAGAGTGAGGTAAAATTGTAGTGAATTGGGCTGTAGTCTTCTATAGATGATAGTTGTAAAACACCCTGTTGTAGGATACACTAGTTGCTTATCACATACGGAGTCCTCAGAAAGCTGCAATGAAAGATTCAGGTCTCAGAGCATGTTCATGTTCCACTGATATGTTACAGTTTGCACAGGTAGGAAAGAAGGTGGAGAGAAAGGCAACAGAAGGGGAAAGTAGGTGTGAACATTTCAGTAGTTAGCGTTATAGCTTTCTCATGAAAGCCTTGCGCCATGTGATTTTGGAAGAAGAGGGGAATCCGGGAGCTTTGCAGGAGACGGGGGAGTTCCAGGTCTGGGTAAAGCTGACAGGGGTCCCAGATGAGAGCTGAATGCATTCTGAAGCAGGGTGTGGGCAGGGTGGGCTCCAGGGGTGGCTGTGGGTCTCCTGGATGAGAGTTGTGACAGGTGAGGGCTGTCTGCAAATTCCTGGCTGAGGACAAGTGAGGCACAGGCAGAGAGCTGGCAGAGAACCTTCTTCTGAGCCACCAGCCTCACCCAACACACACAGCCTCAACTTCTGTCCCTGTCACTCCAATTCAGACTTCTCAGAAGGTGAGTTAGAACACATCAAGAGCATTCAAAACAGAAGGGAAAGCATGTGCAAAGGCTCTGGGGCAGGAGAATTCCAGGTATGTCCAGGAGCAGCTAGAAGCCCCTGTGGCCACAGGAGACAGCTTAGGACATGAGCTCAGAGAGGTGAAAGAGGGTGACAGAAAGCCATTCCAGGGCTATAACCCCATGAGACCCTGTTTCACTAGGCCATCTTGGCTACAGTGTTGAGAACAGATGACAGAGAGTTGAAGATGGCAAGGCAGGTCAATGATGAAGCTTTCCAGGAACTCAGGCACTGTGGACCAGACAGGTGGCCTTGAATGGTGTGGTTAGACTTATTCTGGGTCCATTTTGAAGATGAAGCTCACAGGATTTGCTGATGAGTTAGATATTAGGAGCAGGAGAACGGAGGAGTTGGGGTAACTCCCAGCTGTTGTGGGTTGTCCTGATCGAGGGGAAGGAGAGGGTTTCTCGGGGCGTAGGAGGTAGTCCGTGTTCCGCATGCTGAGGAATGTGCCTTTCCAGGTGGATCTGCTGAGGTTTGTGTCTGGGAGAACCTTTCACATCTCCTCCCTCATCAATGCTCAAGTAAAAGTATCCCCCACTTTTTAAACGTTCACAGTAAGACACTGGGCTTTCTTGAAAGAACTACGTTATTACCCAGCTTCAGTAAGAGGAAGAGACCTGAAGAGGATTTCCCTCTTATGAAAAAAGGTGAACAGTGAGAATCGCGGTCAGCATCTGTTTTGGGGAGAAGCACGACAGAGGCGGCGTGCACCCCAACCAGCTCCTTCCTCTGGGAACCACTCTCCACATCCAGCCACCAGCACTTTGAATGGTGTCCGTGATCCTCTGCTGTGCTTTATCTTCATTTATGCCGGGCCTCCCTTAGAAACTTGTGTGCTGAGGCCTAAGAAAAGCCAAAGAGAAGGAATTTTGGAGTCTGAGCACACTGTCTACTTGTTCCGTGTAAATTAATGGCCATTCCTTCTTTACACCATTTCTGCTGTGCAAGGTTTCTCAGAAGCCCTGTACTTTCAAAGAGCAGGGAAACCTATACCCCATGCTGCGGGGTTAGTTTTAGTCTCCATGATGGACAGAACATTTCATGACTGTCAGATTTTCTCACTCAAACATTGAGAGTTTGAACACCTTCACCCGTTTCTACCACCCCATCCCTGCAAATCTGCTCTCAGTATCTATGCGTTCAGTATTTGTTTATTCCACGTGGAATGTACATGACAGCATCTGGTATTGGTCTTTCTGTGTCTGAGTTACTTGGAATAAGGCCCCCAAGGTCTGTGTTTCCATGCCTGGTTATTGTGAATAATGCTGCAGTGAACGTGGGAGTGCTTCTGTCTTTTTGAGGCAGTATTTTTGTGTTCTCCAAATCAATACTCAGTAGAGCCATTACTGGGTCATGTGGTAGTTGTATTTATTTTTTCAGGAACCTCCATATCGTTTGTCACAGTGGCTGCACCAATTTCCATTCCCACCAACAGTGCACAGTGTCTCCTCGTCGGCACACCCATGACCCCACATGGTGTCTGTCTCTGGGACAATTTCTGTTCCAACAGTTGTGAGGGGATAGCCGATTGTGGGTTTGACTGATGTTTCCCTGACGAAGATTAGTGATGTCGAACATCTTTTTCTGTCTGTTGACACCTGTGTGCCATCTTTGGATTGTTTCTATTCACATATTCCCCCCATTTTTTTAAAGATTTTTTTTTATTTATTCATTTGACAGAGATAGAGACAGCCAGCGAGAGAGGGAACACAAGCAGGGGGAGTGGGAGAGGAAGAAGCAGGCTCCCAGTGGAGGAGCCTGATGTGGGGCTCGATCCCAAAACTGGGATCACGCCCTGAGCTGAAGGCAGACGCTTAATGACTGCACCATCCAGGCGCCCCTCCCCCCATTTTTTATACAGTTTTTTTTATTTGTATGAGTGTTGTGTGTATTTTGGATATTAGCGTCTTCTAACACATATGATTCGCAGATACTTTTTTCTTATTCAGTCAGTGGCCTTTTAAGTTTTTGCTGGTTTCTTTTGCCGTGTGGAAGATTTCAGGTTGATGTTGTTCCACTTGTTTATTTTTGCTTTTGTTGCCTTTGCATTTGGTGTCCGATCTGAAGACTCTTTGCCAAAACCAACGTCGAGAGACTTAGTACCTGTGTCTTCTTGGAGGTTTATGGATTCAGGTCTTATGTTCAAATCATTCATCCATTAAAAATTTTGTGTGTGGTGTAAGAAAGTGACCCAGTTATATTCTTCTGCATTTAGTGTCCAGTTTGCCTGTTACCACTCACTGAAGAGACAGTCCTTCCCTCATGGCATATCTTCTGCTGCTGTGTCGTAAGTTAGGATCATCTACGTGTGGGTAAGTTTCTGAACTTTTTGTTCTGTTCCACTGACCTGGTGTCTGTGTTTATGCCAGTACCATCCTGTTTTGATGACAACAGCTTTGTAATCTACCTTGAAATCCAGGAGTGTGTTGACTGCACCTTTCTTTCTCCACGTTGCTTTGGGTATTTGGGGTCTTTTGTGATTCCATACGAGTCTGAGGACTGTTTTCTATTTGCTTGAATAATGCCACTGGAATTCAGATAGGCATTTCATCACATCTGTCAATTGCTTTGGGTACGATGGACATGTTCACATAATTAACTCTTCCAGTTAAGGAGCATGTCGTATGCTTCCATTTGTTTGTGTTGCCTTCCAAATCTTTGACCCATACATTCTTCCCCCTCGACACACATGTTTTTCATTTCTTTTCTGCCATGTGTTGAGTGTACTATGTCTTTCTCATTCTTGGTTACTTTTATTCCTAGATTTTTTTATGCAATTGTAAATGGCATTGCTTTCTTAATTTCTCTTTGCGAAAGTGTGTCATCAGTATACAGAAATGCAAGAAGTTGGTTCATCTGGGTGGCCCCATAGGTGAAGCGTCTGCCTTCAGCTCAGGTCATGATCCCAGAGTTCTGGGATTGAGCCCCGTGTTGGGCTGCCCGCTTAGCGAGGGTCTGCTTCTCCCTCTTTCTGACACTCCCCCTGCTTGTGCTTTTTCTCTTCCTGTCAAATAAATAAATAAAATCTGAAAAAAATAAAGAAAACAGGTCTCTGTATATTATATCCTGCAGCTTTCTTAAATTTGTTTATTCTAACATTATTTTTGTGGAATCTTTCGGGATTTCGTGTCAGTTGCAAATAGTGAGTTTTCCTGTATGGATTTCATATCTTTCTCTTTTTTTAAAATTATGTTAGTCACCCTACAGTACTTCTTTTGTTTTTGATGTAGTGTTCCATGATTCATTGTTTGCATATAACACCTAGTGCTCATTATGACACGTGCCCTCCTTAATACCCATCACCAGGATAACCCATTCCCCTACCCCTCCCTTTCTGCAACCTTCATTTTGTTTCCGAGTGTCAGTAGTCTCTCATGGTTCATGTCCCCCTCTCATTCCCCCTCTTCACTTTTCCCTTCCTTCTTCTAATGTCCTCCATGCTATTCCTTCCATTCCACATAGGAGTGAAACCATATGATAATTGTCTTTCTCTGCTTGACTTAATTTCACTTAGCATAATCCCCTCCTGTCCATCCACCTTGGTGCAAATGGTGGGTATTCATCCTTTCTGATGACTGAGTAACATTCCATTGTATAGATGAACCACATCTTCTTTGTCCATTCATCTGCTGAAGGACATCTTGGCTCCTTCCACAGTTTGGCTGTTATGGACATTGCTGCTATGAACATTGGGATACAGGTGCCCCTTCTTTTCATTACTCTGTGTCTATGGGGTAAATACCCAGTAGTGCAATAGGTGGGTCGTAGGATAGCTCTGTGTTTAATGTCTTGAGGAACGTCCATATTGTTTTCAAAAGTGGCTGTACCAGCTTGAATTCTCACGAGTAGTGTAAGAGGGTTCCCCTTTCTCCACATCCTCTCTGACTTTTTTAAATTTCCTGCCTTGTTAATTTTCTTTTCAAAATTTTATTTATTTATTCCACAGAGATGGAGACAGGCAGCAAGAGAGGGAACACAAGCAGGGGGAGTGGGAGAGGAAGAAGCAGGCTCATAGTGGAGGAGCCTGATGTGGGGCTCGATCCCATAACGCTGGGATCACTCCCTGAGCTGAAGGCAGATGCTTAACTGCTGTGCCACCCAGACACCCTGTCTTTGTGTCTTCTGCCCATTTTTTGGGTGTCGAATTTGAGGAGTTCTTTATAGATCTTGGATACCAGCCCTTTATCTGTAATATCATTTGCAGATATCTTCTTCGATTCCAAAGGTTGCCTTTTTGTTTTGTTGATCATTTGCTTTGCCGAGCAGAAGCTTCTTATCTTGATGAAGTGCCAATAGTTCATTTTTGCTTTTATTTCCTTTGCCTTTAGAGACGTGACTTGCAAGAAGTTGTTTGTCCAAGGTTGAAGAGTTCTTTTGATTTTGATATGAGACAGGAATCCATTATCTTCCTTTCCTCATTGTGTTGGAGTCCTCTGTCTTTCTTGGTGAGTCTAGCTAAGTTTGTCAGTTTTTTTTATCTTTCCAAAAAAGGCAACTCTCATTTTTATTGGTTTTTTTTTTTGTCTTTTTAGTCTCCTTTGGATTTATTTATGTATTCATTTTTGTTATTTCCTTATTTCTACTAATGTGGTGCTTTGTTTTTTGTTTTATTTTCTACGTCTTTACCACATAAATCAGGTTGTTTATTGGAGAGCATTCTCATGGATTGATGAAGACATGAATTTCTATGAACGTCCCCATAGAGCTACTTTTGCTGCATCCCATAAGTTTTTGTAGGTTGACTTTTTCATCAGTGTCAAGGTACTTCCAAAATTTTTTTTTTATTTCTTCTTTGACTGATGGTTGTTCAGTAGCATGTTGTTAAATCTCCACATATTTTTTAAGATTATTTAATTATCTGACAGAGAGTGAGACAGCGAGAGAGGGAATGCAAGCAGAGGGTGGGAGAGGGAGAAGCGGGCTTCCCACTGAGCAAGGAGCCTGATTCTGGGCTAGATTCTAGGATCCTGGGATCACGACCTGAGCTGAAGGCAGATCCTTAAGACTGAGCCACCCAGGCCCCCCAATCTCCACCTATTTTTGACTGTCCTATTTTTTTTTCTTGAGACTGATTTCTAGTTTCATATCATTGTGTTTGGACAAGATTTGAAGCAGAAGGTGAAGAGTACATTCACATGAAAGGTTTGTTTCCTGGAGGGATTTCTGAGGGCAGACCATGAGTTCTGTGTCGACGGAGGAAGGTTTTGTGAGTCGGGGGATGGGGTTAACCCTTGTTGGAATTACTGACTACTACCATGCAGGCTGTGTGCTACCGTTCACAGTGTAATCCTGATGGACTTGTACTTCATTAGAAATATTTTCTAGGAGGTGTAGGCATAGCCTTCTCTTTAAAGAAAGGTGCCATATGAGTTCATGGCATGACCCCAGGTCAGCAACCAGGATGTATGGTATTGTGGGGGATCAGAAACAGGCTTTCTGTGCGAATTGACAGAAATTGGGTACGGGGAGCTCCATGACAATAGGTGAAGTCCCAAGTGACCCACTGGGTGTTGGGTTCTGTGGATCTGTCTCATCAGGTGCTGTGCAATTCAGGGACACCCTCCTGTCTGTGGATTTGTGTGGAGACAGGTAGACATCACTGGCCAGGCACGAGGGTCGCACTGGACCACCACCAGAGGTGCAGCGTGCGGGGGGGGGGCACTGCTTGGATTCCATGAAAGCTGACCAGGGTCTGTGACCGTGATTCCTAGCAGCTGCAAGGGGAGAGGAGGCTGGGGGTGGTGCACACTTCCTAGACTTGTGGTCAGGACTAGTCTGGAACCCACTGAAGTCAGCCACACCGGGCACAAAAGGCACCCAGTCAGTGTAGCTGTGGGCACTGCTCCCATGGCACTTTCGGGCCGGCTCCATGCTGCCACCTCCTGCTTTTCATCATCATCTTCAAGGTCCTGTGCCTCTGCTCTTGCCCCATGGCCTCCGGGGTATTGTCCGTCCTCCATCTGGCCCTCGTCCCTGGTGCCCTGTGCAGTCCGATGCCAGTGTAGCCTTCTCGAGACAAACATCTGGCCCTGATGGAACACTTCCATGGATCTCGTGTGATGCGAGGATGATGCCCTGCCCTGGAAGGGGGCTGCAGGTCCCCAATCAGGAGAGCCATGTCTCCCTTTTCAGCATGGCCTGCCCTCCCCTCAGTCTTCTTCAGGGAAGCTCTCCCCACTTCCTGAGATGACAGCTCTGAACTTAAAAATGAATGTTATTTTACATATCTCTATGCTTTAGTTCATCCATGGCAAGTCTTTCAACCCCGTTAGTGGGTTTTTTAGCAGTTCTGAAGGGCTGTCTGCTCAAAGAGGGGGTGACCAGGGTGGGGCAGCTTTCCCTCTCATCTCCCTCAGCATGTCACTGAGCCCTGGGGCCAGCTGTCCCACTGAGGGTTGAGGGACCCGAGACAGCCCATCATGAGCCCAAGCTGTGTCAGCTGTGTAGACTGATGCGTGTCGGAGCGGTGGTCAGCTGGCATGGGCCAGGGGCAGGCAGTGTCTCCTTCTCATTCCTTCCCTCCCTTCCTCCCAGAGGTAGCTCAGAGCAGCCTTCAACCCCTGCATCTCCAGATCCCTTGACCTGTGCCTCCTGTGTTCAGCTGGTGACCTTGGAGTTTCGCATGGATTCTACCTCCGGTACCCTCTCCTGTGGCAGTTCGGGATCAGGGGAGGGATCGGACCCTTGTCTGCTTTTGGTCTTCTTCCTGTCCCGCACCAAGCCCACCCACCTTTGCATCTTCCATGTATGTGCTTGGAAGTAAGCCCATCCACAGGGAAACTATTAGCAAAATGGATCCAGGCAATAAACATTGAAGTAGAGATCCAGGATGCATAATAAACCTGCTCTGAAACCTGTCCCAAAATCTGTGACTGTAGCACACTGAAACAGAAATAATAATAGCTTTCTGGACTGTGAAGTGACATGTGTCTTTACTTACAATCTTGAATGCATAGGTGCTGAGCCTGGACAGAAAAGGACCATGGCTCCCGTGGGCTGGGATCCACAGTAAGAACTCAATGAAATCTGAATTCGAGACATAGAGTGAATAATTATTGTAGAGTGAACCCTCCCAAGTAGTGCTTATGCTCATTGCACAGGAAAAGCTTTTTCAAAGAGGTTCCTGAAAGAACAATCTTTTTAAAAATTTATTTTAATTCCAGTAGAGCTAACATACAGTGTTATATTCGTTTCAAATGTACAATAGAGTGATTCAGTGATTCTATATGAATCTATAATTCAGTATATTCTATATTACTCAGTGGTCATCAAGAAAAGTGTCCTCTTAATCCGCTTCATCTATTTCACTCATCCCTCTATCCACCTCCTCTCTGGTATCCATCCGTTTGTTCTCTCTTGTTAAGAGTTTGTATTTTGGTGTGTCTCCTTTTTCTATTTTATTGATTTATTTTTGTTTGTTTCTCAAATTCCCCATCAGAGTGACATCGTATGGAATTTGTCTTTCTCTGACTGACTGATTTTAGTTAGGATAATACTCTCTAGCTCCATCCATGTGGCTGCAAATGGCAAGGATTCATTCTTTTTCAAGCCGAGTAATACTCCATCTTGTGTGTGTGTGTGTGTGTGTGTGTGTGTGTGTGCATGCGTGTGTGAATACACACATCTATCATCTCATTTGTCAATTTTTCTACAGACACTTGGTTTGCTTCCATATTGTGATATTGTAAATAATGGTGCAAGAAACATAGGGGCGCACGTATCCTTTTAAGTTACTGCTTTCCTAGTCTTTGGAGAAATACTAGTAGAGTGATTGTTGGATCGTAGCTTAGTTCTATATTTAATTTTTTGAGGAACCTTCATACTGTTTTCCACGGTGGCCACCGCAGTTTGCATTCCCACCCACAGTTCGCGAGGAATCCCCTTTATCCACATCCTCCTAACACCTGCTCTTTGTTGTGCTTTTGATGTTAGCCATTCTGACAGGTTTGAGGTATTACCTCATTGTCCTTTGGATTTACATTTTCCTGATGATGGGTGATGGTGAACATCTTTTCACGGGACTGTTGGCCATTTGTATTTCTTCTTTGGAGAAATGTCTGTCCATGTCTTCTGCCTATTTTTTAACTGGATTATTTGTTTATTTGGGGTCGAGTAGTATCAGTTCTATATGTTTTGGACACTATCTCTTTATTGCATATGATCATTGCAAATATCTTCTCCCTTTGAGTAGGTTGTCTTATTATTTTTACGTTTTCATTGTTCTTCTGCCGTGTGGAAACTTTTTATTTTACTGTATTCCCAATAGTTTATTTTTGCTTTCATTTCCTTTGTCAGGACACAGTCCAGAAAAACGTTGGTATGGTCCATGTCAAGAAGTTACTGTCTTCCCTCCTGTAGGATTTTTATGGATTCAGGTCTCATATTGAGGTCTTGAAACTGTTTTGTGTTTGTCTGTATTGTGTAAGAAAGCAGTCTAATTTCATTCTTTTGTGCGTAGCTGTCTAGTTTTCCCAACACCATTTGTTGTAGAGACTGTCCTTTTCCCTTTTGATATCGTTGCTTGCTTTGTGGAAGATTCATGGACCACATAATTGTGGGTTTCTGTCTGAACTTGTATCCTGTTCCTTTGGTCGCTGTGTCTATTTTTGTGCCATACTGTCTTGTTAGGATGACTGCAGCTTTGTAGTATAACCTGAAATCTGAAATTGTGAGTCCTCCAGCCTTGTTTTTCTTTTCCACATTGCACTGGCTGTTCAGTATCTTTAGTGGTTCCATACAAATGTTTAGGATTGTTTATTCGAGGTCTTTTATTCTTTAATTTAAATTCAATTTGCCAACTTGCAGTACACCATTAGTTTCAGATGTAGTCTTCAATAAATTATCAGTCGTGTGTAACACCCAGTGCTCATTGTATCGTGTGGCCTCCTTAATGCCACTCACCCAGTTACCCCCCCCCAACTTCTCCTCCAGCAATCATCAGTTTGTTGCAATAGTTAAGAGTCTATCATGGGTTTTCTCCCTCTCTGATGACTTCCCATTCTATTTCCCCTCCCTTCCCCTATGGTCTTCTTCCCTTTTTCTGATATTCCACATAGGAGTGAAAGCATATGATCATTGCCTTTCTTTCATTGGCTTATTCCACTCACTATAATACCCTCCAGCTCCACCCAGGTCGGTGTGATGGTAAGTGTTCATGCTTTCTGATGGCTGAGTAATATTCCATTATATATATGATCCACATCTTCTTTATCCATTCATCTGTCCATGCTCATCTGCACTCTTTCCACAGTTTGTCTATTATGGATATTGCTGCTATGAACACTGGGGTGCATGTGTCCCGTCTTCACTACCTGTCTCTTTGGGGTAAATACCCAGTAGTGCAATTGCTGGGATATAGGGTAGCTTTATTTATAACTTTTTGAGGAAACTCTGTACCATTTTCAAGAGTGGCTGTACCGGACTGCATTCGCACAGGGGTGTAAGAGGGTTCCCGTTTCTCCACATCTTCTCCACATGTATAGTTTCATGTCTTCTTATTTTTAGATATTCGGCCTCATGTGATATGGCATCTATAGGGGTTTAGATTTGCATTTCCCTGAAGCCAAGTGATATGAAGCATTTATGCATGTATCTTTTGGTCCCTAGTGCGTCGTCATCAGTGAAATGACTTCCCATTTTAATCCATCTCAAGACCTAAAGCTGGGTAAGGCACTGAAGCTCGATGATGCCATCGGTTGGAAGTGTGGAGAATTTCAAAAGATCTCTGTGGAGAGTAAGTTTAAAGGTCAGTGTGAAGCTAGTAATTGGATCCAGGGCGATCTCTGAAAGTGGGGGTTCCCTGGGATGGGCTGAGGGGGGCCCTCCGATTTTCCTGCTATGAATCCGTGTGGTAGCTCCAAACGGACATTTTCCTGCTGTGGGGCAGGCTGAGTCCTCTAGTCGTGCAGAGGTGATCCCAATGCCTGGTACCTTGGAGGCAGGCAAACGGGGAGGGGACCCTCAGCAGAAGCCCCAGGGTTAGGTTAGGCCTCAAGAGACAGCAGGTCCGAACTGCCCAGTGCTCAGAGAACTCCCAGGCCGACTGAGATGAGGGCACAAGGGCGGGTGAATGTGAGCCTTGGGGTTTCATCCAGAAAGGCCCACAAAGGTCAGAGGTCATCAGCAGGTGCTCTCAGGGGGTGCCCCAATTCTCTTGCCCTGAATGCTCTGTTGTGCCCCCAAACGGTACAGTTTCCTGTGTGCTGCAGGCTGAGTCCTACGGTGGGGCTTGGCTGTCCCCAATCCCCCGGAGTGGGGTGCCAGGACCCTGGGGAGGGGCCCCTCTCTGCCCAACCTAGGGTAAGGGTTATGGTCCAGGAGCCCGGCAGGGACAATCTGCAGGCTGTGCGGCGAGCTCCGTGGAGGGCTGAGAGGAGGCCATGGGGGAGGGTGAGCATGGGCCTCAGGGTTGGGGCATGGGGGGCTGCCAAATGTGGGGATGGGCTCCGGGGGCCTCCCCAAGTTCTTGTGCCCTGTAGGCTCCGTAGAGCCCCAAGGGGCATGGTTTCCTGTCGGGTGGCAAGCTGAGTCCTGCGGTGGGGCACAGGTATCCCAATTCCCCAGGCCTGCAGTATAAGGCTCCTGGGGAGGCCCCCACACCCGCGGCCGACCTAGGGTTAGGGTTAGGTCTCAGGGGCCCTGCAGGCCCGATCTGCTGGCTGTATGTCGAGCTACATGGACTGAGGTGAGGGTGTGGGGAGGGTGAGCGTGGGCCTTAGGGTTGGGGTGCGGGAGGCTGCCGAAGTTCGCTGGTGGCTCAGGAGTGCCCTCCTGGTTCTCCCGCCCTGAATACTCTATGGCCTCCCAAGGCACATGGTTTCCTGTGGGGTGGCAGACTGAGTCCTGCTGTGGGGCTCAGGTGTCCCCAATCCCTGGGGCTGCAGCTCCAGGCTCCTGGGGAGGGGCCCCTCCACAGATGAACTAGGGTTAGGGTTGGGGTCCAGGAACCCCGCAGGCCAGATCTGCCCACTATGTCGCGAGCTCTGCCACGGGCTGAGGTGAGGGTGCGGGGTGGGGTGAGCATGGGCTTCAAGGTTGGGTTTAGGGATCGCCGAAGTTCGCCGGGGGCTCTGGGGGCCCTCCTGGTTCTCCCCCCCTGAATGCTCTACAGCCTCCCAAGGGGCCTGGTTTCCTGCGGGCTGGCAGGTTTTGTCCTGCAATGGGCCTCAGGTGTCCCCAGTCCCTGGGGCTGCGGCACCGGGCCCCAGGGGAGGGGCCCTACCCAGCCAACCTAGGGTCAGGTCTAGGCCCCAGGAACCTGGCAGGCCTGATCTTCCGGCTCTGCGTCCAGCTCGGTGGCAAGCTGAAGGGAAGGCGTGGGGTGGGATGAGCGTGGGCCTCAGGGTTGGGGTGTAGGGGGCTGCCGAGAATCGCTGGGGCTCAGGGGGGCCCTACCAGTTCTCCTGCACGGGATGCCTGCGGCGCCCCAAGGGGCATGGTTTCCTGAGGGGTGGCAGGCTGAGTCCTGTGCTGGGGCTCAGGTGTACCCAATCCCTGGGTTTAAGGTACGGATTAGGGTACGGGTTAAGGTTAGGGTATGGGTTAGGGTTAGGGTATGGGTGAGTGTAGGGGTTAGGGTTAGGGTAAGGAGAGGGTACGGGTTAGGGTTGGGTTTAGGGGTTACAGGTTAGAGGTTAGAGGTTATGGGTTAGGGTACGGATGCGGGTTTAGGGTACGGGTTAGAGTTTAGGGTTTGGGTTTAGGGTTAGGGTTAGGGTTGGAGTACGGGTTAGGTTTAGGGTATGGGTTAGGGTTAGGGTACGGGTTAGGGTATGCATTAGGGTATGGTTTAGGGTACGGGTTAGGGTACTGTTTAGGGTAAGTGTTGGCGTACGGATTAGGGTACGCTTTAGGTTACGGGTTAGGGTTAGGGTAAGGGTTAGGGTTAGGGTACAGTTTTTGGGTTATGGTACAGGTTAGGTTACGGTTTAGGGTTAGGGTTAGGGTACGGGTTAGGGAAAGGGTTTGGGATAAGGATAGGGTACGGTTTAGGGTTAGGGTATGGGTTAGGGTATGGGTTAGGGTACAGGTTAGGGTTAGGTATGGGTTAGGGTATGGTATAGGGTCCGGGTTAGAGATAGGGTATGGATTAGGGTATGGGTTAGGGTACGGGATAGGGTACGGGTTAAGGTTAAGGTAAGGGTACTGGTTAGGGTTAGGGTACGGGTTACGGTTTAGGGTTTAGGGTTATGGTTAGGGTACAGGTTCGGGTTAGGGTATGGGTAGGGTTAGGGTACAGGTTATGTTACGAGTTAGGGTATGGGTTAGGGTCAGGGTTTAGGGTTTAGGGTTAAGGTTAGGGTACGGGTTAGGGTACTTGTTAGGGCTACAGTTAGGTTTAGGGTACGGTTTAAGTTATGGGTTAGGGTACCGTTTATGGTTAGGGTAGGGTACGGGTTAGAGTATGGGTTAGAGTACGTGTTAGGGTTACGGTTAGGGTTAGGGTACATGTTAGAGTTAGTGTTAGGGTATGGGTTAGAGTTAGGGTTAGAGTATGGGTTAGTGTATGGGTTAGGGTTAGGTTTAGGGTTAGGTTACGGGTTAGGGGTAGGGTTAGCTGAAGGGGTAGGGATGGGGGTTAGGGGTATGGTAGGGGTCGGGGTAGGGTTAGGGTTTAGGGTTAGGGTTTGGGGTTTGGCGTTAGTGGTTAAGGTTAGGGTTTAGTGTTTAGGGTATTGGGTTTAGGGTTAGGGTTTAGGGTTTAGGGTTTAGGGTTAAGGTTAGGGTTTAGGGTTTAAGGATTAGGGTTTAGGGTTAGGTTTAGGGTAGGTATAGGGTTAGGGTAAGGTTTAGGGGTTAGGGTTAGGGTAGGGTTAGGGGTTAAGGTATAGGTTTTAAGGTTATGGGTTAGGGTTTAGGGTTAGGGTTACACCCCAGTATTCCAGCAGGACCATTCCACCAGCTGTGCGGTAGCGGAGGGCTGGGCCGAGGTGAAGGTGCTGGCAAGCTGGAGTGTGGGCCCAAGCATTTTGGCGCGGGGGGCCTTGAAAAGTCGCCAGGGGATCGGAGGGCCCTGCCGGTTCTCCCGTCCTGAATGGCCAGCTGTACCCCTAGCGGCCTGGGTGGCGGCGGGGCGGCACAGTGATTACGGCGCTGGGGCTCGGGGGTCCCCAGCGTTTCAGCCCCAGGCCCCTTGGGAGGGGCCCCTTGGGGGCCAACCTAGGGTAAAGGTTAGCTCCTGGAGGCCGGCAGGCACAATCCGCCGTCTGGGGCGAATGGAGGTGCAGTGAAGATCAGGGCGCTGGTGAGCGGGAGAGTGGGCCCCAGCGTTTTGGCGCTGGGAGCCTTCGAAGTCACCAGGGCAAGGAGGGTCCTGCCCATTCTCCCGCCCTGAATGATCGGCTGTGCCCTAGCGGCCTGCGTATGGTCGGGGCGGAAGGGTGAGTCCAGCGTTGCGACTCAGGGGTCCCCAATCCCTGGCGTTCGGCGGCAGTCGCTTTGGGAGGGGCCCCTTGGTGGCTAACCTAGGGTTAGGGTTAGCCCTCGGGAGGCCGGCAGGCTCGATTCACTGGCTCTGCGGCGAATGGAGGGGTGGGCCAAGGTGAGGTCGCTGACGAGCGGAAGCGTGGGCCCCAACATTTTGGCTCAGTGGGCCTTCGAATGTCACAGGGGGCTCGGAGGGCCCTGCTTGTTCTCCCACCATGAAGGATCGGCAATCCCCTAGCGCCCCGGGTGGCGGCGGAGTGGCAGGGTCAGTCCAGCAGTGTTGCTCGGTTTTCCCCAATCCCCAGCGTTGCAGCGCCAGGCCCCTTGGGAGGGGCCCCTCGGGGACTGTCCTAGGGTTAGGTTAACCCCCAGGAGGCCAGCAGTCCCGATTTGCCGGCTGTGCAGTGAGGGGAGGGATTGACCGTGGTAGGGCGCAGTCGAGCGGTAGCGTGGTACCCAGCATTTTGGCGTGTCGGGGGCCTTCGTATTTGACCGGAGGCTCGGAGGGCCCTGCCGGTTATCCCGCCCTGAATGCCCAGTGGCGCCGCTAGTGGCCCGCATGGCAGCGGGACGGCAGGGTGAGCCTGGCGCTGGGGCTTGCGGGTCCCCAATCCCTGCCATTGCAGCACCAAGCCTCTTGGGAGGGGCCACTCTGGGGCCCACCTAGGGTTATGGTTAGCCCCAAGGAGCCCGGGAGGCCGGATCCGCCAGCTGTGTGGCTAGAGGGGGGGTGGGCCGAGGTGAGGGCGCTGTAGAGCGGGAGCGTGGGCCTCAGCGTTTTGGCGCAGGGGACCTACGAATGTCGCCTGGGGCTCGGAGGGCCCTGCCTGTTCCCCCACCCTGAATGACAGGTGACACCCCAAGTGGCTCGGGTGGCGGCCCAGGGGCAGGTTGAGTACATCGCTGGGGCTTGGGGGTCCCCAATCTCCGGCGTCGTGGTGCCAGGCCCTTTGGTAGGGCCCTTCGGGGGCCGACCTAGGGTTAGAGTTAGCCCCCAGGAGGCCGGCAGGCCCGATAAGATGGCTGTGGGGCGAGTGGAGGTGTGGGCCGAGGTAAGGGTGCTGGCTAGTGGAATCGTGGTACCCAACATTTTGGCACGGGGGGCCTCCGAAGGTCGCCAGGGGTCTGAGGATCCTGCCCTTTCTCCCGCCTTGAATGACTGGCGGCACCCTTAGCGGCCTGGGTGGTGACGGGGAGGCATGGTGACTCTGTCGCTGTGGCTCAGGAATCCCCAATCCCAGGCGTTGCAGCACCAGGCCCCTAGGATGGGCCCCTTGGGGCCGACCTAGGGTTAGGTTTAGCCCCTAGGAGGCCTGCAGGCCTGATTCACCGGCTGTTGGAGAAGCGGAGGGTGGACTGAGGTGAGGGCCCAGGTGAGTGGGAGCATGGGCCCCAGCGTTTTGGCATGGATGGCCTTCGAAAGTTTCTGGGTTCTTGAGAGCCCTGCCCGTTTTCCCACCCTGAATGACCTGCGATGCCCCAGTGGGTCCGGTGTCGGCGGGGTGGCAGGGTGAGTCCAGTGCTGCAGCTAGGGTGTCCCCAATCCCAGGCGTTGCTGCTCCAGTCCCCTTGAGAGTGGCCCCTTGGGGGCTGACCTAGGGTAGCGTCAGCCCCCAGGAGGCCGGCAGGACCGATACGCCACTGTGGGGCAGCAGAGGGGCGGGCTGAGTTGAGGGTGCTGGTCAGTGGGAGCGTGGCCGCGGTGGTTTGGCTCGGGGGGGCCTTCGAATGTCCCGCGGCTCCGAAAGCCCTGCCCCTTCAACCGACCTGAATGACCGGCGGCGCCCCTAGTGGCCCGGGTGATGTGGGACGGCAGGGTGAGTCAGGCGTTAGGAATCGGGAGTCCCCAATCCCCGGCATTGCGGGATCAAGACCCTTAGGATAGGCCCCTCATGGGCCAATCTAGGGTTAGGGTTAGCTCCCAGGAGGCCGGCAGGCCTGATATGCCAGCTAGACTGCGAGAGGAGGGGCGGGCGGAAGTAAAGGTGCTGGCGAGCGGGAACATGGGCACCAGCGTTTTGACTTGGGGCTTTCAAAGGTCGCTGGGGTCTTGCAGGCCCTGCCCGTTCTCCCACCCTGAATGAACAGCGCCGCCCCAGCGTGCCTGGTGTCAGCAGGGAGGCAGAGTGAGTCTGGCGCTGGGGCTCGGGGGTCCCCAATCCCCGGCGTTGTGGCCCAGGCCCCTTGGGAAGCACCCCTCGTGTGCCGACCTAGGGTTAGGGATAGCCCCCAGGAGTCCTGCAGGCCTGATCCACCAGCTGTGTGGCAAACGGAGGGGGGGGGTGGGCAGAGGTGAGGACGCTGGTGAGCGGGAGCATGGGCACAAGCATTTTGGCGCGGGGGGCCTTCGAGTGTCACCGGGGGCTCGGAGGGCCATGCCCGTTCTCCCGCCCTGAATGACCGGCGGTGCCTCTAGCGGCCCGGGTGGTGGAGGGGCGGCAGGTGAATCCGGCGCTGGGGCTCAGGGGTCCCCAATCCACTGTTTTGCGGCGCCAGGCCCCTTGGGAGGGGCCCCTCAGGGAATGACCTAGGGTTAGGCTTAGCCCCCAGGACGCCGGCAGGCTCAATCCGCCAGCTGTGTAGCGAATTGAGGGGTGGGTCGAGGTGAGGTCTCTGTGGAGTGGGAGCGTGGGCTCAAGCGTTTTGGCACCGGGGGCCTTCGAATGTTTCCGGGGACGCGACAGGCCCTGCCCATTCTCCTCCCTGAGTGACCGGCAGCGCCCCTAGCAGCCCAGGTGGCGGCGGGGCGGCAGGGTGAGTCAGGCACTGTGGCTCGGGTATCCCCAATCCCTGGCATTGTGGCGCCAGGCCCCTTGGGAGGGGCCCCTCGGGGGCCAAACTAGGGTTAGGTTTAGCCCCTAGGAGGCCGGCAGGCCCTATTCCCCAGCTGTGTGGAGACTGGAGTGACGGAGCGAGGTTAGGGCGCTGGTGAGTAGGACTGTGGGCCCAGGTGTTGTGGCGCGGGGGGCCTTTGAAGGTCTCCGTGTCTCTGAGGGCCCTGCCCGTTCTCACGCCCTGAATAACGGCAGCACCCCAAGCCCCCGGGTGGCAGCTGGGGGGCAGGGTGAGTCCAGTGCTGAAGCTCGGGGGTCCACAATCCCTGGCGTTGTGGCGCCAGGCCCCTTGGAAGGGGCCCCTCGGGGGTCAATCTAGGGTTACGGTTAGCCCCCAGAAGGCCAGTGGACCCGATCAGCGGCTGTGCAACACGCTGAGGGTTGGGCCGAGGTGAGGGCACTGGCGAGACTGAGCATGAGCCCAAGTGTTTTAGCGCGGGGGGCCTTCAAAGGTCGGCGGGGGCTCGGAGGGCCCTGCTGGTTCTGTCGCCCTGAATGACCGGCGGTGCCCCTAGCGGCCCGGGTGGGGACAGTGCATCAGGGTGAGTCCGGCTCTGGGGCTCTGCGTCACCAATCCCCAGTGTTGCAGAGCCAGGCCCCTTGGGATGTGCCCCTCGGGCTCGACCTAGGGTTTCGGTAGGCCCCCAGGAGCCTGGCAGGCCCTATCCACCGGCTCTGAATCAAGCGGAGGCGTTGGCCAATGTGAGGGCACTGGCGAGCAGGAGCATGGGGCCAACGTTTTCGCGCGGGGGGCCTTCGAAGGTCAGCGGGGGCTTGGAAGGCCCTGCCTGTTCTCCCGCCCTGAATGACCGGCGGCGCCCCTGTGGCCCGGGTGGCGGCGGGATGGCTGGGTGAGTCCAGAGCTAGGGCTCGGGGGATCCCAAGCCCTGGCGTGGCGGCGCCAAGCCCTTTGGGAGGAGCCCCTTGGGCGCTTATGTAGGGTTTGGTTTAACCCCCAGGAGGCAGGTGGGCCTGATCCACCGGCTATGCGGTGTGTGGAAGGGCTCGCTGAGTTGAGGGCGTTGGTGAGTGGGAACGTGAACACAAGCGTTTTGGCGTGGGGTGCCTTCGAAGGTCACCGGGGGCTCAGAGGGCCCAGCAAGTTCTCCCGTCCTGAATGACCGCCGGTGCCCTAGCAGCCTGGGTGGCGGCGGGGCGGTAGGGTGAGCCCGGAGCTGGGGCTCGGGGATCCCCAATCCCTGGCGTGGCATCACCAGGCCCCTTGGGAGGGGTCCCTCTCGGCTGACGTACGGTTATAATTAGCTCAAAGGAGGCCGGCAGGCCGGATCTGCCAGCTGTGCGGCGAGCAGAGTGGTGGGCCGAGGTGAGGCGCTGGTGATCTGGAGCGTGGGCCCAAGCATTTTGGCGTGGGGGGCCTTCGAAGGTCGCCAGGGGCTCGGAGGCCCTGCCCCTTCTCCCGCCCTGAGGGACCGGCGGTGCCCCTAGCAACCCAGTTGGCGGTGGTGTGGCAGTGTAAGTCCGGCGCTGGGGCTCGAGGGTCCCCAATCTCCGGCATGGCGGTGCCAGTCCCCTTGGGAGGGGCTCCTCAGGGGCCGAGCTAGGGTTAGGGTTAGACCCCAGGAGGCCAGCAGGCCCGATCCGGCGGTTGTGCAGCTTGCGGAGGGGCTGGCCGAGGGGAGGGCGCTGGTGAGCAGAAGCGTGGGCCAAAGCATTTTGGCGCGGGAGGCCTTGGAATGTCGCTGGAGGCTCGGAGGGCCCTGCCCATTCTCCAACCCAGATGACTGGTGGCGCCCCTAGCGGCCCGGGTGGCAGCGGGGTGCGAGGGTGCGTCCCGCAGTTTGCTCTGGGGGTCCCCAATCCCCAGTGTGGCAGCGCCAGGCCCCTTGGGATGGGCCCCCCAGGAGCTAACCTAGGGTTAGGGTTAGCCCCCAGGAGGCTGGCAGTCCCGATCTGCCAGCTGTGCAGCGAGCGGAGGGGTGGCCTGAGGAGAGGGTGCTGGTGAGCAGGAGCGTAGGCCCAAGCGTTTTGGCGTGGGGGGGCTTCGAAGGTCTCCAGGGGCTCGGAGGTCCCTGTCCGTTCTCCCGCCCTAAATGACCGGCGGCGCCCCTAGCTGCCCGGGTGGCGGCGGGGTGGCAGGGTAAGTCCTGCGCTGAGGCTCGAGGGTCCCCAATCATCAGCTTCGCGGTGCCAGGCCCCTTGGGAGGGGCCCCTCGTGAGCAGACCTAGGGTTAGGGTTAGTCCCCAGGAGGCCGAGAGGCCCAATCTGCCTGCCTGTGGTGAGCGGAGGGACGGGCCGAGGTGAGGGCATTGGTGAATGTGAGCTTGGGCCCAAGCGTTATGGCATGGGGGGCCATGGAAGGTCGACAGGGGCTCGGAAGGCCCTGCCCGATCTCCCGCCCTGAATGAGGACGGCATCCATAGCGGGCCAGGTCATGGCGGGGCAGCAGGGTGAGTTCGGCGCTGGTGCTTGGGGGTCCCCAATCCCCAGCGTGGCAACGCCAGGCACTTGGGAGTGGTCCCTCGGGGACCGACCTAGGGTTATGGTTAGCTCCAGGCGGCTGGCAGGCCCGATCCGCAGGCTGTGCAGCGAGTAGAGGGGTGGGCCGAGGTGGGGGCGCTGGGGAGTGGGAGCGTGGGCCCAAGCGTTTTGGTGTGGGGGGTCTTCAAAAGTCGGTGGGTGCTTGGAGGGCCCTGCCCGTTCTCCCGCCCTGAATAACCGGCGGCACCCCTAGAGCCCCGGGTTGCAGTGGGGCGGCCATATGAGTCCACTGCTGGGGCTCGAGGGTCCCCAATCCCAGGCCTTGCAGCTCCAGGCTCCTTGGGAGGGGCCCATCAGGGGCCGACCTAGGTTTAGGGTTAGCCCCCAGGAAGCTGGCAGGCCCGATCCGCATGCTGTGTAGTGAGCAGAGGGGCAGGCCGAGGTGAGGGCGCTGTCAAGTGGGAGCGTGGGCCCAAGCGTTTTGGCGCGGGGGGCCTTCGAAAGTCATCGGGGGTTCGGAGGGCCCTTCCCGTTCTCACGCCCTGAATGACCGGCGGCTCCCTTAGCGGCCCGGGTGGCGGCAGGTTGGCAGGTTGAGTCCGGCGCAGGGGCTCAGGTGTCCTCAATCCCCGGCGTTGTGGCGCTAGGACCCTTGAAAGGGGTCCCTCCGGGGGGACCTGGTTTTAGGGTTAGCCCCAGGAGGCCAGCAGGCCCAATCCACAGGCTGTGCGGCATACGATGGGGCGGGCCTAGGTGAGGCCGCTGGCGAGTGGGAGCATGGCTCCAAGAATTTTTTAAAGTGGGCCTTCGAAGGTCGTCGAAGTCTCAGAGGGCCCTGCCCGTTCTACCGCCCTGAATAACCGGCAGCGCCCCTAGCACCCCGGGTGGCGGTGGGGCCCCGGGTGACTTCGGTGCTGGAGCTTGGGGGTCACCAATCCCAGGCGTTGCTGCTCCAGGCCCCTTGGGATGGGCCCCTCGAGGACCGACCTAGGGTTACGGTTAGTCCCAGGTGGCCAGCAGGCCCGATCCGCCGGCTGTGTGGGGAGCGGAGGGGCGGGCCAAGTTGAGGGCGCTGGCAAGCGGGAACGTGAGCCCAAGCGTTTTGGCGTGGCGGGCCTTCGAAGGTCGCCGGGGGCTCGGAGGGCTATGCCCATTCTCCCGTCCTGAATGAGGATGGCGCCCCTATTGGGAGGGGTCGCGGCAGGGCGGCAGGGTGAATCCGGTGCTGGTGCTCAGGTGTCCCCAATCCCCGGCGTGGTGGTACCAGGCCCCTTGGGAAGGGCCCCTTGGGTGCCGAAGTAGGGTTTGGGTTAGCCCCAGGAGGCCGGCAGGCATACGGAGGTGCTGGCCGAGGTGAGGATGCTGACGAGCAGGAGCGTGGGCCCAAGAGTTTTCGCACGTGGGCCTTCGAAGTTCGCTGGGGGCTCGGAGGGCACTGCACGTTCTCCCGCCCTGAATGACCAGCGGTACCCCTAGCGGCCAGTGTGGCGGTGGGGTTGCAGGGTGATTCCGGCACTGGGGTCAGGGGTCCCCAAACCCCGGCGTGTTTTGCGCCAGGCACCTTGGGAGGGGCCTTCGGGGGCCGAGCTAGTGTTAGGGTTAGACCAAAGGAGGTCGGCAGGCCCGATCTGCCGGGTGTGCGGTGAGCGGAGTGGTGGGCTGAGGTGAGGGCACTGGCGACAGGGATCGTGGGCCCAAGCGTTTTGGCACTGGGGGCCTTCGAAGGTCGCCAGGAGCTCTGAGGGCCCTGCCCGTTCTACCACCCTGAATGATCGGCGGCGCACCTAGCGGCCCGGGTGGTGGCGGGTCAGCAGGGTGAGTCTGGCGCTGGGGCTCTAGAGTCCCCAATCCCTGGCGTGGCAAAGCCAGGCCCCTTTGGAGGGGCCCTCGGGGACCGACCTAGGGTTAGGGTTAGCCCCGAGGAGGCCGGCAGGCCAGATCCGTCAGCTGTGTGGGGAGTGGAGAGGTGGGCCGAGGTGAGGGCGCTGGGGAGCGGGTGCGTGGGCCCAAGCATTTTGGCGCTAGGGCCTTCGATGGTCGCTTGGGGATCGGAGGGCTCTGATTGTTCTCCCGCCCTGAATGACCATCGGCGCCCCTAGTGGCCCGGGTTGTGGCAGTACGGCAGGGGGAGTCCGGCCTTGTGGTTGAGGGGTCCCCAATCCCTGGGGTTGCTGCGCCAGGCCCCTTGGGAGGGGCCCCTTGGGGGATGACCTAGGGTTAGGCTTAACCCACAGGACGCCTGCAGGCCCTATCCCCCGGCTGTGCAATGTGCGGAGGGGCGGACCGAGGTGAGGGCGCTGGAGAGCGGGAGCATGGGCCCAAGCATTTTGTCGAAGGGGGCCTTCGAAGGTCATCGAAGGCCCGGAGGGCCTTGCCTGTTCTCCCGCCCTGAATGACTGGAGGTGCCCCTAGCGGCCCGGGTGGTGGCGGGGCATCCGGGTGAGTCCGGCGCTGGGGCTCAGGGTTCCCCAATCCCCGGTGTTGCGGCTCTAGGCTCCTTGCTAGGGGCCCCTAGGGGACCGGCCTACGGTTAGATTTAGCCCCCAGGAGGCCGTCAGCCCGATCCGCCAGCTCTGTGGCGAGCGGAGGGCGGGCGGAGGTGAGGCCGCTGGCGAGCTGGAGCGTGGGCCCAGGCGTTTTGGCGCGGGGGTCCTTCAAAAGTCGCCGGGGGCTTTGAGGGCCCTGTAAGTTCTTCTGCACTGAATGATCGGTGGCTCCCCTAGCGGCCTGGATGGAGGAGGGGCGGTAGGGTGAGTCGGGCGCTGGGGCTTGGGGGTCCCCAATCCTCGGCGTTGGGGAGCCAGGCCCCTTTGGAAGGGCTCTAGGGGGCCGACCAAGCGTTACTGTTAGCCCACAGGAGGCCGGCAGACCCGATCTGCTGGCTGTGTGGCGAGCAGAGGGGTGGGTCGAGGTGAGGGCGCTGGTAAGCGGGAGTGTGGGTCGAAGCGTTTTGGCGTGGGGGGCATTCGAATGTCGCCGGGGCTCAGAGCACCCTTCCCGTTAAACCACGCTGAATGCCCGATGGCGCACCTAGCGGTCCGGGTTGCAGAGGGGTAGCAGGGTGAGTCCGGTGCTGGGGCTCGGGGGTGCCCAAACCCCGGCCTTGCGGCACCAGGCCCCTTTGGATGGGCCCCTCGGGGGCCGACCAAGGGTTATTGTTAGCCCCCAGGAGGCCAGCAGGCCCGATCCGCCGGCTGTGAGGCGAGCAGAGGGGTGGACCCAGGTGAGGGCGCTTGAAAGCAAGAACGTTGACCCACGCGCTTTGGTGCGGGGGGCCTTTGAAGGTCATCGGGGGTTCGGAGGGGCCTACCCGTTCTCCTGCCCTGAATGACCAGTGGCGCCCCTAGCGGCCGGGGGGGGGGGGGCGGGGGTGGCAGGGTGAGTCCGGCACTGGGGCTCAGGGGTCCCCAATCCATGGCGTTGTGGCGCCAGGCCCCTTGGGAGGGGCCCGTCGGGGGCCTACCTAGGGTTAGGATTAGCCCCCAGGAGGCCGGCAGCCCCAATCACCCAGCTGTGCGGCGAGCAGAGGGGTGGGCCCAGGTGAGAGCGCTTGAGAGCCAGAGCGTGGGCCCAAGCGTTTTGGCGCGGAGGGCCTTTGAATGTCTCCGGGGGCTTGGAAGCCCCTGCAGGTTCTCCCGCCCTGAATGACTGCAGCGCCCCTAGCGGCCCGGGTGAGGCGGGAAGGCAGGGTGAGTTCGGCGCAGGGGCTCGGGTGTCCTCAATCCCTGGCGTTGTGGCGCTAGGCCCCTTGAGAGGGGCCCCTCAGGGGGGACCTGGGTTTAGGGTTAGCCCCAGGTGGCCGGCAGGCCCGATCCGCAGGCTGTGCGGCATACGGTCGGGTGGGCCGAGGTGAGGCCGCTGGCGAGCGGGAGCATGGCTCCACGCATTTTGCGAAGCGGGCCTTCGAAGGTCGTCGAAGTCTCGGAGGGCCCTGCCCGTTCTACCACCATGAATAATCGGCGGCGCCTCTAGCACCCCGGGTGTTGGCGGGGCTGCCGGGTGTGTCCGGTGCTGGAGCTTGGGGGTCCCCAATCCCAGGCGTTGCTGCTCCAGACCCCTTGGGATGGGATCCTCGAGGACCGACCTAGGTTTATGGTTAGCCCCAGGCGGCCGGCAGGCCCGATCCGCTGGCTGTGCGGCGAGAGGAGGGGTGTTCCGAGGTGGGGCCACTGGGGAGCGGGAGCATGGGCCCAAGTGTTTTGGCATGGGGGGCCTTCAAAAGTCGGCGGGGGCTCGGAGGGCCCTGCCCATTCTCCCGCCCTGAATAACTGGCGGCGCCCCTAGTGCCCCTGGTTGTGGTGGGGCGGCCAGGTGAGTCCGGCGCTGGGGATCAGGCATCCCCAATCCCTGGCGTGGTGGCGCCAGGCCCCTTGGGAGGGGCCCCTCGGGGGCCGATCTAGGCTTATGGTTATCCCCCAGGAGGCCAGCAGGCCCGATCTGCCAGCTGTTCGGCGAGTAGTAGGGCAGGCCAGGGGAGGGCGCTGGCGAGCAGGAGCATGGGCGCAGCGTTTTGGCATGGCCAGCCTTTGAAAGTCGCCAGGGGCTTGGAGGGTTCTGCCCGTTCTCCCGCCCTGAATGACCAGCGGCGCCCCTAGTGGCCCGGGTGGTGGCGGGGTGGCATGGTGAGTCCAGCGCTGGGGCTCGGGCGTCCCCAATCCCTGGCGTGGTGGCGACAGGCCACTTGGGAGGGGCCCCTCGGGAGGGGCCCCTCGTGCGTCGACCTAGGGTTAGGGTTAGCCCCAAGGAGGCTGGCAGGCCGATCTGCCAGCTGTGCGGCGAGCGGAGGGGCGGGCCGATGTGAATGCGCTGGAAGCAGGAGCGTGGGCCCAAGCGTTTTGGCGCAGGGGGCCTTCGATGGTCGCCATGAGCTCTGATGGACTTGCCCGTTCCCCCGCCCTTAATGACCGGCGGCACCCTAGCGGCCAGGGTGGCGGCGGGGCAGCAGGGTGAGTCCATCGCTGGGGCTCGGGGGTCCCCAATCCCCGGCATTGCGGCGCCAGGCCCCTTAGGATGGGGCACTAGGGGGCTTACCTAGGGTTAGTGTTAGCCCCCAGGAGGCTGGGAGGCCCGATCTGCCGGCTGTGTGGCGTGCAGAGGGGAAGTACGAGGGAGGGCGCTGGCGAGCAGGAGTGTGGGCCCAAGCGTTTTGGCGCGGGAGGCCTTCGAAAGTCGCAGCGGCTTGGAGGGCACTGCCCGTTCTCCCGCTCTGAATGACCGGCAGCACCCCTAGCAGCCCTGGGGGCAGTGTGGCAGCAGTGTGAGCCCGGCGCTAGGGCTCGGGGGTCCCCAATCCCCAGCTTTGTGGCACCAGGGCCCATGGGAGGGGCCCCTTGGGGACGGACCTAGGGTTAGGTTTAGCCCCCATGAGGCCTGCAGGCCCGATCCACCGGCTGTGCGGCGAGCGGTGGGGCGGGCCGAGATGAGGGCACTGGCAAGCTGGAACATGGGCCCAAGCTTTTTGGCGCGAGTGGCCTTCGAAGGTCGCCGGGGGCTAAGAGGGCCCTGCCCCTTCTCCCTCCCTGTTTGACCGGCGGTGCCACTACCTGCCCGGTTGGCGGCAGGGTTCAGGGTGAGTCCGGCGCTTTGGCTCGGGGGTCCACAATCCCCAGCGTTGCGGCGCCAGGTGCCTTGGGAGGGCTGACCTATGGTTAGGGTTAGCCCCCAGGAGGCCGGCAGGCCCGATCGGCCAGCTTTGCGGTGAGCGGAGGGGCGGGACGAGGTGAGGGCGCTGACAAGTGGGAGCGTACGCGCAAGCGTTTTGATGAGGGGTGTCTTCGAGGTCACCTGGGGCTCGGAGGGCCCTGCCTGTTCTCACGCCCTGAATGAATGGCAGCGCCGCTAGCGGCCCGTGTGGCAGCGGGGCGACACAGTGGGTCCGGTGCTGTGGCTCGGGGGTCAGCAATCCCAGGCGTTGTGGTGCCAGGCCCCATCGGACGGGCCCCTTGGGGGCCGACCTAGGGTTATGGTTAGTCCCCAGGAGGCCGGCAGGCCGGATCTTCCCACTGTGCGGCGAGTGGAGGGGCGAGCCAAGGTAAGGGCGCTGGCGAGCGGGAGCGTGGGCCGAAGCATTTTGTCACGGGGGGCCTTCAAAAGTCTCCGGGGGCTCAGAGGGCCCTACCCGTTCTCCTGCCCTGAATGACCGGCGGCTCCCCTAGCGGCCCGGATGGTAGCGGGGTGGCAGGGTGAGTCTGGCGCTGGGGCTCGGGAGTCCCCAATCCCTGTTGTTGCGGCACCAGGCCCCTTGGGAGGGGCCACTAGGGGGCCGACGTAAGGTTAAGGTTAGCCCCCAGAAGGCCCACAGGACCAATCCGCCAGCTGTGCGGCGAGCGGAGGGACGGGCCAAGGTAAGGGCGCTGGTGAGCGGGAGCATGGCCCAAGCGTTTTGGTGCGGGGAGCCATCGAAGGTCACTGGTGGCCTGGAGGGCCCTGCCCGTTCTCCCTCCCTGAATGACCGGCGGCACCCCTTGCGGCCCAGGTGGCGGTAGGGCGGGAGGGTGAGTCCGGCCTTGGGGCTCGGGGGTCCCCAATCCCCGGCATTGCGGCAATAGGAACCTGGGATGGGCCCCTCCGGGGCCCACCAACGATTAGGGTAAAACTCAGGAGGCCGGCAGTCCCGATCCACCAGATGTGCAGTGAGCTGAAGGGCGGATCGAAGTGAGGGTGCAGGCGAGCAGGAGCATGGGCCCAAGCATTTTGGCGCGGGGGGCCTTCGAAGGTCGCCAGTGGCTCAGAGGAATCTACCAGTTCTCCCTCCCTGAATGATCGACGGCGCTCCTAGCGGCCCGGGTTGTGGCAGGGCAGCAGGATGAGTCCGGCGCTGGGGCTCGGGAGACCCCAATCCCTGTTGTTGTGGGGCCAGGCCCTTTGGGAGGGTCCACTAGGGGGCCGACCTAAGGTTAGGGTTAGCCCCCAGAAGGCCCACAGGCCCGATCCACCAGCTGTGCAGTGAGTGGAGGGGCGGGCCGAGGTAAGGGCGCTGGGGAGCAGGAGCGTGGGCCCAAGAGATTTGGTGTGGGGGGCCTTCGAAATTTGCCAGTGGCTCAGAGGGCCCTGCCCGTTCTCCCTGCCTGAATGAACGGCGGTGCCCCTAGCGGCCCAGGTGGCGGTAGGGCGGGAGGGTGAGTCCGTCCTTGGGGCTCGGGGGTCCCCAATCCCTGGCATTGTGGCAATAGGAACCTATGATGGGCCCCTCTGGGGCCCAACAACAATTAGGGTAACACCCAGGAGGCTGGCAATCCCGATCCACCAGCTGTGCAGCGAGCTGAGGGGCAGACCAAAGTGAGGGCGCAGGCGAGCAGGAGCATGGGCCCAAGCGTTTTGGCACGGGAGGCCTTCGAAAGTCACCAGGGCTCGGAAGGCACTGCCTGTTTTTTCCGGTCTGAATGACCGGTGGTGCCCCTAGCTGCCCAGGGGGCAGCGTGGCAGCAGTGTGAGTCCAGCGCTGGGCCTCTGGGGTCCTCAATCCCCGTCATTGCGGAGACAGTCCCCTTGGGATGGGCCCTCGGGGGCAGACCTAGGGTTAGGGTTAGCCACCAGGAGGCCGGATGGCCCGATCCGCCGGCTGTGCGGCGAGCGGAGGGGCGGGCTGAGGTAAGGGTGCTGGCGAGCGGGAGTGTGGGCCCAAGCATTCTGGCGCGGGGGGCCTTTGAAGGTGGCCGGGGGCTCGGAGGGCCCTGCCCGTTCTGCACTGAATGACCAGCGGCACCCCTAGCGGCCTGGGTGGTGGTGGGGCAGCAAGTTGAGTCCAGCACTGGGGCTCGGGGGTCCCCAATCCCCGGCATTGCAGCGATAGGCCACTGGGATGGGCCCCTCAGGAGCTGACCTTTGGTTAGGGTTAGCCCACAGGAGGCCGGCAGGTCCGATCCGCCAACTGTGCATTGAGCGGAGGGGTAGGCTGAGGTGAGGGCGCTGGCGAGTGGGAGCGTGGGCCCAAGCATTTTGGCGTGGGGGGCCTTCGATGGTTGCCGGGGGCTCGAAGGGCCCTGCCCATTCTGCCGTCGTGAATGACCAGCGGTGCCCCTACCAGCCCGGGTGGCATTGGGGCAGTAGGGTGAGTCCGGCGCTGGGGCTCGGGGGTCCCCAATCCCCGGCGTTGTGGTGCCAGGCCCCTTCGGAGGGGCCCCTCAGGGGCCAACCTAGGGTTATGGGGAGCCCCCAGAGGAGAGCAGGCCTCATCCGCCAGCTCTGCGGCAAGAGGAGGGGCAGGCCGAGGTGGGGGCGCTGAGGAGCGGGAGCATGGGCTCAAACGTTTTGGATGGGGGGGCCTTCAAAGGTCGCCAGAGGCTCGGTAGACCCTGCCCATTCTCCCGCCCTGAATGACCGGCAGCACCCGTAGCGGCCCGGTTACATCAGGGTGACAGGATGAGTCCAGCGCTGGGGCTCAGGGGTCCCCAATCCCCTGCATTGCAGAGCCAGGCCCCTTGGGATATACCCCTCGGGGGCCGACGTATGGTTAGGGTTAGCCCCTAGGAGGCCAGCAGGCCTGATCCGCCGGCTGTTTGGAGAGCGGAGGGGCGGGCCGAGGTGAGGGCGCTGGCGAGCGGCAGCATTGGTCCAAGCGTTTTGGCGTGGGGGGCCTTCGAAAGTCTCCGGGGACTCGGAGGGCCCTGCCCGTTCTCCCACCCTGAATGACCGGTGGCGCCACTAGCGGTCCGGGTAGCAGCAGGGCGGCTCGGTGAGTCCGGCGCTGGGGCTCGGGGGTCAGCAATCCCAGGCTTTGTGGCGCCAGGCCCCATCAGACGGGTCCCTCGAGGGCCGACCTAGGGTTAGGGTTAGCCCACAGGAAGCCGGCAGGCCTCATCAGCTGGTTGTGCGGCTAGCGCAGGATCTGGCCGAGGTGAGGGCGCTGGTGAGCGGGAAGGTGGGCCCAAGCGTTTTAGTGTGGGAGTTCTTCGAAGGTCGCCAGGGGCTCAGAGGGCCCTGCCCCTTCTGCCTCTTTGAATGACCGGCGGCGCCCCTACTGGAGGGCCCTGCCCGTTCTCCTGCACTGAATGTCCTGCCGCGCCCCTAGCAGCCCGTGTGCTGGCGGGGCAGCAGGGTGAGTCCAGCGCTGGAGCTCGGGGGTCCCCAATCCCTGGCGTTGCGGCGCCAGGCCCTTTGGGAAGGCCCCCTTGGGTGTCGACCTAGGGTTAGGGTTACCCCCAGGAGGCCGGTAGGTCAGATCTGCCAGCTGTGCGGCGAGCAGAGGGGCAGGCTGAGATGAGGGCGCTGGCGAGCGGGAATGTGGGCCCAAGCATTTTGGCGCAAGGGGCCTTTGAAGTTCGCCAGGGGCTCGGAGGGCCCTGCCCATTCTCCTGCCCTGAATGACCAACGGCACCCCTCGCGGCCCGTTTGGCAGCGGGGCAGCAGGGAGAGTCTGGTGCTGGGGCTCGGGGGTCCCCAATCCCCGCCTTTTAGGCGCCTGGGCCCTTCGGAGTTTCCCCTTGGGGACAGACCTAGGTTTAGGTTTAGCCCCCGGGAGCCCAGCAGGCCCGATTCGCCGGCTGTGCGGCAAGCGGAGGGGCAGGCCGAGATGAGGGCACTGGCGAGCTGGAACATAAGCCCAAGCATTTTGGCGCGAGTGGCCTTCAAAGGTCGCCGGGGGCTAAGAGGGCCCTGCCCGTTCTCCCTCCCTGAATGCCTGGCGGCGCCCCTACTGGCCCAGTTGGCAGCGGGGCAGCAGAGTGAGTCCGGCGCTGGGACTCGGGGGTCCATAATCCCCGGGGTTGTGGCGCCAGGTGCCATGGGAGGGGTCCCTCCTGGGCCGATCTAGGGTTAGGGTTAGCCCCCAGGACGTCGGCAGATCCGATAGGCCAGCTTTGCGGCGAGCGGAGGGGCGGGCCGAGGCGAGGGTGCTGACAAGCAGGAGTGTTGGCGCAAGCGTTTTGATGTGGGGTGCCTTCGAAGGTCGCCCGTGGCTCAGAGGGCCCTGCCTGTTCTCACGCCCTGAATGACCGGTGGTGCAGCTAGCAGCCCGGGTGGTGGCGGGGCGGCATGGTGAGTCCGGCGCTGGGGCTCAGGTGTCAGCAATCCCAGGTGTTGTGGCGCCAGGCCCCATTAAGGGCCCCTCGGGGGCCGACCTAGGGTTGGGGTTAGCCCCCAGGAGGCCAGCAGGCCGGATCCACCAGCTGTGCAGCGAGTGGAGGGGCAGGCTGAGGTAAGGGCGCTGGCAAGCAGGAGTGTGGGCCGAAGCGTTTTATCGCGGGGGGCCTTCAAATGTCTCTGGGTCTCAGAGGGCCCTACCCATTCTCCCGCACTGAATGACGGGCGGCTCCCCTAGCGGCCCGGGTGGTGGCGGGGCGGCACAGTGAGTCCAGCACTGGGGCTCAGGAGTCCCCAATCCCAGGCATTGCGGATGCCAGGCCCCTTGGGATGGGCCCTTGGGGGGCCTACTGAGGGTTAGGGTTAACCCCCAGGAGGCTGGGAGGCCCGATCCGCCAGCTGTGTGGCGAGTGGAGAGGCGGGCCGAGGTGAGGGCGCTGGTGAGCGGGAGCGTGGGCCCAAGCGTTTTGGTGCGGTGGGCCTTCGAAGGACGATAGGGGCTCGTAGGGCCCTGCCCGTTCTCCTGCACTGAATGTCCTGCCGCACCCCTAGCGGCCCTTGTGGTGGCGGGGCGGCAAGGTGAGTTCGGCGCTGGTGCTCAGGGGTCCCCAATCCCCAGCGGTGCGACTCCAGGCCCCTTGGGAGCCGACCTAGGTTTAGGGTTAGCCCCAGGAGGCTGGCAGGCCCATTACGCAGGCTGTGCGGCAAGCGGAGGGGCGGGCAAGGTGAGGGCGCTGGCAAGAGGGAACATGGGCCCTAGCGTTTTAGCGTGGTAGGCCTTCGAAGGTCGCCGGGGGCTCAGACGGCCCTGCCCGTTCTCCTGCCCTGAATGACCGACGGCACCCCTAGCAGCCTGGTTGGCAGCGGGGCGGCATGGTGAGTCTGGCGCTGGTGCTCGGGAGTCCCCTTTCCCCGTTGTTGTGGCGCCAGGCCCCTTGGGAGGTGCCACTAGGAGGCCGACCTAGGATTAGTGTTAGCCCCCAGAAGGCCCACAGGCCCGATCCGCTCACTGTGTGGGGAGCAGAGGGGAGGGCCGAGGTAAGGGTGCTGGCGAGCGGGAGCGTGGGCCCAAGCGTTTTGGTGTGGGGGGCCTTCGAATGTTGCAGGTGGCTCGAAGGTCCCTGTCCGTTCTCCCTCCCTGAATGACCAAGGGCGCCCGTAGCGGCCCAGGTGGCGGTAGGGCGGGAGGGTGAGTCCGGCGCTGGGGCTCGGGAGTCCCCAATCCCCGGTGTTGTGGCAATAGGAACCTGGGATGGGCCCCTCAGGTGCCCACCAACGGTTAGGGTAACACCCAGGAGGCCGGCAGTCCCGATCCACCGGCCCTGCAGCGAGCGGAGGGGTGGACCGAGGTGAGGGCCCAGGCGAGCAGGAGCACGGGCCAAAGCGTTTTGGCGCGGGGGGCCTTCGAAGGTCACCAGGGACTCAGAGGGATCTGCCCGTTCTCCCACCCTGAATGACCAACAGTGCTCCTAGTGACCCGGGTGGCGGCGGGGCGAGACTGTGAGTCCGGGCTGGGCCTCGGGGGTCCCCAATCCCAGGCATTGCGGTGCCAGACCCCTTCAGAGGGGCCCCTCAGGGAACAACATAGGGTTATGGGTAGCCCCCAGGATGAGGTCAGGCCTCATCCGCTGGCTCTGTGGCGAGCGGAGGGGCAGGCCGAGGTGAGGGCGCTGAGGAGCGGGAGCGTGGGCTCAAGCGTTTGCATGGGGGGGCCTTTGAAGGTCACCACGGGCTCGGAAGGCCCTGCCCATTCTCCCGCGCTGAATGACCAGCGGCACCTCTAGCGGCCCAGGTGGCGGTGGGGTGGCAGGGCAACTCCGGCGCTGGGGCTCGGGGTCCCTAATACCCGGCGTTGTGGCGCCAGGCCCCTTGGGATGGGCCTCTCGGGGGCCGACCTCCGGTTAGGGTTAGCCCCCAGGAGGCTGGCAGGCTCATTCCGCCCATGTGCAGGTGGGGTAGGTGAGGTAGCTGGAGAGCGGGAGCGTGGGCCAGAGCATTTTGGCTTTGGCTTGGGGTGCCTTCGAAGGTCGCAGGTTGCTCGGAGGGTCCTGCCCGTTCTGTCGCCCTGAAGGACTGGTGACGCCCTTAGCGCCCCATGTGGAGGCGGAACGGCAGGGAGCGTCTGGTGCTGGGACTTGGGGGTCCCGAATCCCTGGCATGTGGCGCCAGGCCATGTGGGGGGGGGCCCCTCGGGGGCAACCTAGGGATAGGGTTAGCCCCCAGGAAGCCAGCAGGCCTGATCCGCCAGCTCTGCAGCGAGCGGAGGGATGGGCCGAGGTTAGGGCACTGGCGAGCAGGAGCGTGGGAGCCAGAGTTTTTGCGCGGGGGGCCTTCGAGGTCGCAGGGGGATTGGAGGGCCCTGCCCGTTCTCCCTTCCTGAATGACTGGCAACACCCCTAGCACCCTGGGTGCTTGCGGGGTGGCAGAGTGAGTCCAGCACTGGGGTTCGGGGGTCCCAAATCCCCGGCATTGTGGTGCCAGGCTCCTTGGGAGGGGCCCCTCGGGGGCCGACCTAGGGTAAGTGTTAGCCCCCAGGAGTCCGGCAGGCCCATTCCGCTAGCTCTGCGGCAGGCGGAGGGGCAACCCAAGGTGAGGGCGCTGGTGAGAGGGAATGTGGGCCCAAACGTTTTGGCGCGGGGGGCCTTCGAAGGTCGCCGGGGGCTTGGAGGGCCCTGCCAGTTCTCTCGCCCTGAAAGGCTGGCGGCGCCCCAGGAGCCCGGGTTGCTGCGGGGCGGCAGGGTGACTCCGGTGCTGGGCTCAGGGGTCCCCAATCCCCGGCGTTGTGGCGCCAGGCCCCTTGGGAGGGGCCCCTCGTGGGCCGACCTAGGATTAGTGTTAGTCCCCAGGAGGCCGGCAAGCCCAGCGCTAAGTGGTTCTGGCAATGTAACAAAAATGCCATACACTTATCTGTAAGAAATAACAGTGTACAGGAACCCTCTTAGCCCTAACATCATCCTTTGTGAATATGGAAGCCAGCCCCAAGGTGGTCGTGGAAGTCTGACGAAAGCGCTAAGCACTTATCTCTGAATCACCACACTATACAGGGAAAGACCAATGTACATCATCTTTCAGGAGTAGGAAGCATTAATGAAAAGGTTCTGGAATTTCGAGGACTCTGACCCATCCTTATTGGTAATAAACCACCGTGTACAGGAAAACACCTTCAACTCTCATCAGCCTCCTCAATCCTGATTCCGATTCAACTTTGGGTGTGTAGGACTACGGAAATGTCCACATCTTATTGCTAAGAAAGAACGATGTCAGGGTAATGCCCTTCAAGTCACCTCAGCCTTCCTGAAGACAGAAGCAGGAATCAAGTTGGTTATGTTACCATGAGGTAAGGAAGATGAGCATATAAGTGAGAAACAACAGTGGGCAGGACCTCTCTTCCAACGAACAGTATCTTTGCTTAATGTTGAATCCCTATGGTAAGTGGTTGTGGGCATTTGTGAGGTCAAAATCTTGAGTGTTTTGTAAAATCTCTTGGCCATTCACAGATGAGACTAAGGTAGTTGGGGACTCCTAGGCAGTGATTTGTCCACTGTCAAAAATATGAAAAGATAAAAGAGACAGATGAGGTCTCCTCAGGCATTGTCCTTTATCCTCATCCTCCGTGAGGATGGCCATCTCTGGACAGCTCAGTGGCAGGGTCTCATTCACAGTGGGGGCATCTGTTCCTCACAGACATCAGGCAGGGAAATGGATTTGGTTCTCTGTGCCAGCCCAGCCACAGCTGAGTGTCACATCACCCTCTCGTGGGCTCATAAGAGTTTCACTGTCACCAGGCAGGTCACTGTATTTGATAAACCACTGTGAGAGATTGCAATTGCCTTCATCTGCAACCTCCTAGAGGCAAATGCAGATCTCTGGTACCATGTGAAGTCATGTGAAGGCATCGTGAGAAAGTGTCCTTTTGCTTAAGAAAAACATGGCTGGGGCTTCTGGCTGGCTCAGCTAGTTAAGCATGTGCCTTTGGCTCAGGTTATGATCCCAGGCTTCTGGGATCGAGACCGGGCTCCCTGCTCAGCAGGAAAGGAGGTAGGGAAATCGCTTAGAACCCACAGAGAATGTGAATAAAGGGGAGTGAAATGGAACTTGGTCTGTGTTTTACTTTAGGGATTGGAAGTTAGTTTTTTCTCAATTGTGATTGTTCTTGAAACAGAAAAGCTGTATTGTTTTTTTTTACCTTTAATTTTTTTCTAATAATAATTTTTATTATGATATGTTAGTCACTATACAGTATTTCCTTAGTTTTTGATGTAGTGTTCCGTGATTCATTATTTGCATATAACACCCAGTGCTCCATGCAATATGTACCTTCCTTAATACCCATCACTGGACCATCCCAATCCCCCACCCCTCTCCTCTCTGAAGCCCTCAGTTTGTTTCCCAGAGTCCATAGTCTCTCGTGGTTCATTCCCCCTTCTGTTTAGGGTCCACTGTTTAAAGGGACAGACAGTGGAAGTTCACCAAATATAAGATCGAAATTTCATTGTTCTTTATACATGCCACCAAGTAGTTCCCAGACATTTCATTCTACTGTAGTAATTCATTATACCTGTGCAAGTGCACGTGGAAGACAATTGATGCATGTATAGTGGTAATAAAACATGCCCCTCAGTAGTAGAATAATAGAGGATGCATATGTGTAAAATTATTCGACTACAGCTTCCATGCTTTCCCTTTGGTTCCTTATTATCTATGAAATTGGCAATTTTTGTTCTCTAGGCTTAAAACTTATTGTCAGTATTCAGAGTTTTTCAATGCTGATCTTCTCCTGTATAAGTTACCAAAAACCTAAAATATGTATGAACTTTAAAAAACGCTATATTGAAAATGACAGCAGGGAAGTTCCATTTTGTGAATATTGTGTCAATGGATCTCTATTTTGCCATCAGTGTTCATTAGAAATGATGACATTTCATGTGAGTATAAATATCAATGTGAAAAAGAAAAGGTAGGACGAACCTTGAATGTTTAAGTAATTGGTGAAATGACAGGTGTGTGTGTGTGTGTGTGTGTGTGTTTAACTGATTTTCAGTGAATGGTTCAGCTTCTTGTAGGGCCTCCGAGAGAGCCCAGGTGAACCTTTCAATGAGTTGGTATCTGTTTTCAGAACATGGGAATCTCTTAGTCCAATAGTCAATCCGGCAAGCTTTGAGGTCTTAAAGAGTTTCAGTCCTCAGCGATGGTGTTGCAGACCCTTGTGAGCAAACCCTAGGGTATGCTTAGAGCCCTCATTAGGTGGTACCAACGTGTGACGAATTCAGACAGCATTTCCCAAAGAAGTACCTCTTGAGTCTCTGTCCTTGTCAGTTCCCTACACTTCCTTACACTAGTTATGTGATCAGTGTGTTTCAGGATAATCCCCACATGTGATTTTTGCTATTTCCTACTAGTCCTATCTGTTTCTCATCTTCTTCTTTTATGGTAGGGGTTGGGAAGCAACCTGTGTGGTGTAGGAAGGGGTGTGGTAGTTGTCTGCCTTCAGAGGACCGAATGATGCCTAGAAATTGTACTGTAGTTTGAGGTCAATTGTCCATCCTCTGAGTGTCAGGAATTCCATCACTCTACTTTGATGCTAGTCTGTTCTTCAAGCTGTCCTCAGAAATAAGGATGTCATCCATCTAGGGAATACTGGTTTGTGTGTATGTTTTCATTTTAGGAAAAGCCTTGCTGTTCCTGAAAATAATACTGTAGAGCACCCTTTCCTGTTCTTATTGGCCATGAGTCAATCTTTTGTGAAGTATTCATGTATAAATAGACTTTCTATGGTTGATGAGCAGGAATTCTTTATTGACAAGTCTTTGTCAGTGTGTGTATTGCAAATCTTTACTTCCCAGCCTGTGGTTCACTTTTTCATTTTCTTATGGTCATAAGATAAGGAGAAATGTCACATTTTTATGAAGTCCCACTGAATTCTTTTAAATGGTTAGTGCACCCTATGTCCTACCCCAAGATTGACAGGTTCTACCTTTTCTTTCAGAAATTGTCCAATGGGAAGCACAATCCATCTCAAATTTATAAATTGCATTTTTAATTCTAATAGGGTATTTATAGACTGTTTTGGATTTTCTATGTACACAATCGTATTATCTGTGAATAGTCACAATTATCCCCTCAATTCTTATACTTTTTGTTTCTCTTGCCTTCTAACACTGGTAGTATTCTCTGATGCAACGTTGAATAGAGCAGCATTGTTTGAAGATTTTAATATACCTTTCTCAATATCTGAAAGAAAAAGCAGACAAAACATTGGTAACAAATGTGACCTAATTGACATATAGGGAACATTCCATAATAAGTGCAGAATACATTATTTTCAAGTGGTCATAGACTCTTTACCCAAATAGATGATAGGTGGGGCCACGAATCAAGTCTACAAATGTTAAACCCTGAAATTAACTAGATTCTATTCTTAGACCACAGGGGAATTGAGCCACAGTCATAGCGAAAAGAAAACCAGGAAGTCCTTCAATGTTTAAAAATTAAATGGAACTTTGCTACATATCCTAAAGGTCAGAGAAGGAATCTCAATGGAAATACTGAACCTTTTCTACATGAGGGCTCACACACAATGGCACTTTCTTTGTGAAGAGCATTATAATAACCTAGACAGGAGTTGAGCCTTAAGTCAGAGTTCTGCCTGCCCCAGCCACACCTGGCAGCCTTGGCCTGTGGTCCCCCTCAGCTGTCCTATCTGTTGGCCCTGAGCTAAGGGGGTCAACATGGCCATATGGAAATGGGAAGCTCCCCACTCATAGTGATGGCAGTGCCCCCTCCCCAGCTGCCCTATCTGGTTGCTCTGAGCTAAGGGGGTCAACATGGCCATATGGAAATTAGAAGCTCCCCACTCTTAATGATGACGTCGCTATCGTATCATCCTCACCAGTCCAACAACATGATTTCTGAGTGAAATATGACACAAGAGCGAATTTCTTGGCCTTCCTTCAGGTTTGAAAAACATCTGGTGAGTCATCGATTAGGAATATGGATTCAACATGTGTTCTTTCTTCTGGAAAAGAAATAGACCCAATAGCAATTATGGCTTCCTGAGCACCTGTTCCTGAGAGACATCATACTGGCTCTTTGTAGCATTCTGCCTCTTAAACTTCTCAACTAGGGTGTAGATATTTTTAGGCACATGTTCAGGTGGTTAGACAGGGACTCAGATGATATGAGTCACAGAGGATTTTAGTGTCAGAAACCTAAGTGGGATCCCCAAATTGACTCCAAATCCCTTGTTGTTCCATACAGGGTACTATTTCCCTCTTATCTCTGGTCTTCTCGATCTGGAAACCTATCAAGTATCAGGATTTTCTTGTCATGTGGACAACTGGAACGAATTCAGTGGGCCTTTTCACCTCTGCCAATGGTGATCATTAAGATCATTATCTCAGTGGAGGACCTCTGGGTAAGATACTCAAAGATCCTTAGGAATACAGACAGTATAATATTTTCCTGGTATTAAAGTTACTGAAACCAACTATCTTTTTTAGTCGATTCAGGCTCTGGTATGTTCAGAGGGTGCTGTAAAACAGGTCTGAAATAGTATTTAAAAACACTCAGCTCAGCCTCTTCTACAACGTGAGCCAATGCTTATAAACATGGCTAAAATATTCCCTTACCTACGATGACTTCCCAGCCATCGTAGTGTTTATATGTTATGACTGTGACTTACATTAGTCAACATTTGCAGAGAAAGAACTTAGTGCATCCAGGGAGCACTTCATGTTGAAATTAGTTTGTGACAATGAGCTACTGTGTTTTATTCTGCAGTCCAAGGGAATGGTGCCAGACATCTCTAAGGTGTCTAGCAGTTCTACAATTCTGATTTTAAGTGGTCTGTGTGCTTCAGAGATTTGGGCAGGAGAAGGGCAGGAGTTCAGAGACTGTGAACACTTCTGTCACCTGTGCTGACCATGGAGCAGGCCGCCTTCTGTGGACATCATTTTGATTTCTTGGTACTCTTGGGAAAGGTGCTTTTGTCTCACATTCCTCCATTTAGGAGTAATTATAATGATAAAAGTAATTTTTATTTTATATCATCTTTGGGCCCTGATCCTGGGCTCCCAGGGAAGCTATACTTTAACATTGTACCTGGCTCAAAATGACTGGGCAAAACCTCAGTGCATGGGCCCTATTTCTGCCCCAAGCACATGTTGTACATCTGCTTCGAGAAGAAAACAATAACCAAAAATGCCAACATAAAGATAAGAAAAAATAAAGACCCTCTTTGGCTCCCATAAGATTAAAGTCATACTGACATATACATACTGAAAATGCATGAAAACATTGCATTTCCTAAAGCCCAAGTCTTGGAGGGTCTGAGAGTCACTGACCTTGCCCAGAACCAGGCACACCCCAGCAGGGAGGGCTGGTGCAGAAAGGGAAGGGGCAGGTCTTTGAGGGTGGTCTGCAGCTAGAGGGGTCCCTGGAAGGGGCCAGGTGTGTGTGGGGGCCCCAGCCCACGAGCCCACCCATGCCTGTGCCTGGTGTTGAGTAGAGGAGGCTCCTCTTGGGCCCCCTGTACTTTCAGGGTTCCAGGGGCTTGAGGGCAGGTTGCCCAGCATTCAAGGAGCTCAGGCACCACCCTCCCAGACCATTCACCACTTGGGGGTGTAGCTCCATCACTGTGGGCGGTCCCAGATTTGCAGTGGGTTGCAGTCCTGGGGCAGAAGAAGGGGCACTGAGAGAGAGAGAGTTGCCCTGTGGAGTTCCCTGCTGGTGAGTGAGCAGCTTGCACTGGGGTGATGGTCCGGGGGTAGGGTGCGCCCCAGGTGGGAGGCAGGGTTCTGGAAGGGCACGAGGAGAGGGTTCATTGTGGGGACTCAGATGAGTTTTCTTTTTCCCTTTAAAGTCTGTTCTGTCCCATGTCCTCAACTGGCCTTATTCTCCATACCCGTGAACTCCAGGGTGCCCGCTCCCCTGAGCTTTGGTGGGATTGGTTGCAGAATTTCAGGGTTTCCCCTGTTCCCCTGGAAGAGTGCGGGAAAGGACCGCACATAATCCCCACCTTCAGTTCTCTGACACAGCGCAGGTGATGCCTCTTGAGCAGTACCCCGAGTTCAGCAGGGTGTGCCCTGGTCCCCCAGGCACAGGTGTGGCAGTAGCAAGCCCCAGAGCCATCCCCCAACTTCAGCATTATGCCCCCTGTGCCCCCGGGTTAGTGGTAATTGGCTATTAGAATCATGCAGGAAAATCCTCCAGGTGGGGGCCTGGAGGCGTGCGTAAACCAGACCCCACTCTAGTTGCATTGGGAATAGACGAATTGACGGTTTCTTTAGAAGAGTAAATCTGCTTTCCAGACAAGGTAAGGTCATTGGTCTGTTGAGAATGAAGATAATTACTGCTAAACAACAAGTATGTGTTGCCCCTTGCCCAGAAACCGAAGCAGGTGTGCAGGCTTTAGGTCAGAGGTGCCTTCTTCTCCCCAGCTGACAGCACTTCTCTGCTCTGGCTCCAAGACACCCAAGGTTTTGAACGTTAGCATCGGAGTCAGCGAGGCAGCTTGTCACAGGACGCCAGTGTTCAGAGAAAGCACAGGTATGTTTGGCAAAATGTCCTATCTATGTCAGGGATGGAGGTAAAACCTCTCATTATCCCAAAACCTCCTGGGCTTTTCTCTTTTCTCTAGTTGAGCCACAAAGTAAAATTGAAGTAGCTGTCAGCATTCTGGGTTTGGTGCAAGAATTACTTAGTTTCCCTGCAGGTAGAACTTTGCAGGGGATCACAATTTCTCTGTCCATTTATTGCTTTCAGATGTATTTTGACCATCTGTTTCCTAGGAACCCTCTTTTATTAGAAAGGGAAGGTGAGATTCACTCTGTGCCTGTTTGTAACATCTAATTTGTTCCTTCATCTAACACTGTTTATTCAATTATGCCTTAGATATGTTTGAGTGGCCAGCACCTAGAGTTAGGTGGCTTTTTTTCATCTGATACAGACTTGGATGATGTCATTTGACAAAGGTGATGTTTCATCATTGATTAGTTTATTCATCAGAAGAGTTAAAATTAGGGTGGAGGGAAAATTGAAAATTATCCAAAGCGGCCTGTTCCTGTTAAAAGTTGAGCTTGACTTTCTAGTTTTACTAAATGTATTATCTCGATATTTTGAGGTGCCATATTCTCTCTGTAGTTTCTTTGGTGGTGGAGTCAGAAGGAGAGTCTGGGAATTCTTTTGGATAGTGGCATGCTGGTGGCTTCAAGGGGCTTGGCGTCAGGAGCCTTAGGGTGAAGTCTGCAACTGCTTGCCTGACCCTGGGTGCATCTCACAGAGGTTTTGTTTCCTCTTATGAAATTGCCGGCAGATAATGTTCTGATTAAAGGGGAACCCTCCCATCCTGTTGGTGGCAATGCAAAGTGGTGCAGCCAGTCTAGGAAACAGTGTGGGGATTCCTTAAAAAGTTAAACATTGAACAACCCCATGATCCAGCAATTGCTCTCCTAGGTATTTACCCAAAGGATTAAAAAATGCAGATTCAAAGGGGGTCCACGCACCATGATGTTTATAGCAGCAATGTCCACAGTAGCCAAACTATGGAGAGAATCCCAAAGTCCATGCACTGATGAATGGATAAAGCAGATGTGCGATACCTATATATAATGGAATATGACCCAGCTTCAAAAAGAATGAAATCTTACCATTTGCAAGGATGTGGATGGACCTAGAGTGTATTAAGCTAAGCAAAATCAGTGAGGAAAGACAAATATCCTATCCTCTCACGCTTGTGCAATTTCAGAAAGAAAACAGATGAACAGAGTTGAGGGGTGATGAGAAAGGCAAACAAGTAAATAGACTCAACTGAGGAGAAAAAACTGAGTGTTGCTGCAGGACAGGGGCGTGGGGGGAAGAGTTAAACGGGTGAGGGGTATTAAGGAGGGTACTTGTGATGAGCACCGGGTACTGTATGCAGGTGAGGAATCACTAAATCCTACCCCTGAAGTGAATATTCCATGGCATGTGAACTAACTGGAATTTAAGTAAAAGAAGAAAGGAAAAAGTGTTCTGCTTCATGAAGAGTGAGGTAAAATTGTAGTGATTTGGGCTCTACTATTCTATAGATGAGAGTTGTAAAACACCCTGTTGTAAGATACACTAGTTTCTTATCACATAAAGAGTCCTCAGAAAACTGCAATGAAAGATTCAGGTCTCAGAGCATGTTCATGTTCCACTGATATGTTACAGTTTGCACAGGTAGGAAAGAAGGTGGAGAGAGAGGCAACAGAAGGGGAAAGTAGGTATGAACCTTTCATTAGTTAGCGTTATAGCTTTCTCATGAAAGCCTTGCGCCAGTGTGATTTTGAAAGAAGAGGGGGAATCCGGGAGCTTTGCAGGAGACGGGGGAGTTCCAGGAATGGGTAAACTGACAGGGGTCCCACAGGAGAGCTGAATGCATTCTGCAGCAGGGTGTGGACAGGGCGGGCTCCAAGGGTGGCTGTGGGTCTCCTGGGTGAGAGTTGTGACAGGTGAGGGCTGTGTGCAAGTTCCTGGCTGAGGACAAGTGAGGCACAGGCAGAGAGCTGGCAGAGAACCTTCTTCTGGGCTACCAGCCTCACCCAACACACAGAGCCTCATCTTCTGTCCCTGTCACACCAATTCAGATTTCTCAGAAGGTGAGTGAGAACACATCAAGAGCATTCAAAACAGAAGGGAAAGCATGTGCAATGGCTCTGGGGCAGGAGAATTCCAGGTATGTCCAGGAACAGCAAGAAGGCCCTGTGGCCACAGGAGACAGCTTAGGACATGACCTCAGAGAGGTGAAAGAAAGCCATTCCAGGGCTATAACCCCATGAGACCCTGTATCACTGGGCCATCCTGGCTACAGTGTTGAGAACAGATGACAGAGGGTTGAAGACGGTAAGGCACGTCAATGACGAAGCTTTTCCAGGAACTCAGGCACTGTGGACCAGACAGGTGGCCTTGGATGGAGTGGTTAGACCTATTCTGGGTCCATTTTGAAGATGGAGCACACAGGATTTGCTGATGGGTTAGCTATTAGGAGCAGGAGAACGGAGGAGTTGGGGTAACTCCCAGCTGTTGTGGGTTGTCCTGATCGAGGTGAAGGAGAGGGTTTCTCGTGGGGTAGGAGGTAGTCCGTGTTCCGCATGCTGAGGAAGGTGCCTTTCCCGGTGGATATGCTGAGATTTGTGTCTGGGAGAAACTTTCACATCTCCTCCCTCAGAAATGCTCAAGTACAAGTATCCCCCACTTTTTGAACGTTCACAGTAAGACACTGGGCTTTCTTAAAAGAACTATATTATTACGCATCTTCAGTAAGAGGAAGAGACCTGAAGAGGATTTCCCTCTTATGAAAAAAGGTGAACAGTGAGAATCGCGTTCAGCATCTGTTTTGGGAAGAAGCACAACAGAGGCAGCGTGCACCCCAACCAGCTCCTTCCTCTGGGAACTGCTCTCCGCATCCAGCCAAGAGCACTTTGAATGGTGTCTGTGAGCCTCTGATGTGCTTTATCTTCATTTATGCTGGGCCTCCCTTAGAAACTTGTGTGCTGAGGCCTAAGAAAAGCCAAAGAGAAGGAATTTTGGAGTCTGAGGACACTGTCTAATTATTCCGTGTAAATTAATGGCCATTCCTTCTTGACACCATTTCTGCTGTGCAAGGTTTCTCAGAAGCCCTGTACTTTCAAAGGGCAGGGAAAACTATACCGCATGCTGCAGCGTTAGTTTTAGTCTCCATGCTGGACAGAACATTTCATGACTGTCGGATTTTCTCACTCAAACATTGAGACTTTGACCACCTTCAACCGTTTCTACCACCCCATCCCCGAATCTGGCACCTACCAATCTGCTCTCAGTTTCTATGCGTTCAGTATTTGTTTATTCCTCGTGGAATGTACATGAGAGCATCTGGTAGTGGTCTTTCTGTGTCTGAGTTACTTGGCATAAGGCCCCCAAGGTCTGTGTTTCCATGTCTGTTTCTTTTGAATAAATCTGCAGTTACCGTGGGAGTGCATCTGTCTTTTTGAGGCAGTATTTTTGTGTTCTCCGAATCAATACTCAGTAGAGCCATTACTGGGTCATGTTGTAGTTGCTTTTATTTTTTCAGGAACCTCCATACCATTTGTCACAGTGGCTGCACCAATTTCCATTCCCACCAACAGTGCACAGAGTCTCCTAGTCTGCACACCCTTGACCCCACCTGGTGTCTGTCTCTGGGACAATAGGTGTTCCAACAGTTGTGAGGGCATAGCCAATTGTGGGTTTGACTGATGTTTCCCTGACGATATTTAGTGATGTGGAACAACTTTTTCTGTCTGTTGGCCCCTGTGTGCCATCTTTGGAAAGTATCTATTCACATATTCCCCACATTTTTTATACAGTTTTTTTTGGGGGGTTTGATTTGTATGAGTGTTGTGTGTATTTTGGATATTAGCCTCTTCTCACACATATGATTCGCAGATATTTTTTTTCTTATTGGGTCTGTGGCCTTGTAAGTTTTTGCTGGTTATTTTTTCCATGTGGAAGATTTCAGTTTGAAGTTGTTCCACTTGTTTATTTTTGCTTTTGTTGCCTTTGCATTTGGTGTCCGATCTGAAGACTTTTTGCCAAAACTAATGTCGAGAGACTTAGTACCTGTGTCTTCTTGGAGGTTTATGGGTTCAGTTCTTACGTTCATATCATTCATCCAGTAAAAATTTTGTGTGTGGTGTAAGAAAGTGACCCAGTTATATTCTTCTGCATTTAGTGTCCAGTTTGCCTGTTACCGCTCACTGAAGAGACAGTCCTTCCCTCATGGCATATCTTCTGCTGCTGTGTCGTAAGTTAGGATCATCTACGTGTGGGTAAGTTTCTGAGCTTTCTGTTCTGTTCCACTGACCTGGTGTCTGTGTTTCTGCCAGTACCATCCTGTTTTGATGACAACAGCTTTGTAATCTAGCTTGAAATCCAGGAGTGTGTTGACTGCACCTTTCTTTCTCCAGGTTGCTTTGGGTATTTGGGGTCTTTTGTGATTCCATACAAGTTTGAGGACTGTTTTCTATTTGCTCGAATAATGCCACTGGAATTCAGATAGGCATTTCATCACATCTGTCAATTGCTTTGGGTACGATGGACATGTTCACATAATTAACTCTTCCATTTAAGGAGCATGGCATAAGCTTCCATTTGTTTGTGTTGCCTTCCAAATCTTTGACCCATACATCCTGCCCCCCTCGACACACATGCTTTTCATTTCTTTTCTGCCATGTGTTGAGTGTACTATGTCTTTCTCATTCTTGGTTAGTTTCATTCCTAGATTTTTTTGATGCAATTGTAAATGGCATTGCTTTTTTAATTTCTCTTTGCGAAAGTGTGTCATCAGTATACAGAAATGCAAGAAGTTGGGTCATCTGGGTGGCCCCATAGGTGAAGCGTCTGCCTTCAGCTCAGGTCATGATCCCAGAGTTCTGGGATCGAGCCCCGTGTTTGGCTCCCTGCTTAGCAAGAGTCTGCTTCTCCCTCTTTCTCATACTCCCCCTGCTCGTGCTTTTTCTCTTCCTGTCAAATAAATAAATAAAATTTGAAAATAAATAAAGACAACAGGTCTCTGTATATTGACTTTATATCCTGCAGCATTCTTGAATTTGTTTATTCTAACAGTTGTGTTTTGTTTTTTTTTTTTTTGTTGTTGTGGTGGTTTTTTGTGTTTTTTTTTTTTTTTTGTGGAATCATTTGGGATTTCATGTCATTTGCAAATAGTGACAGTTTTCCAGTACGGATTTCATATCTTTCTTTTTTTAAAATGATGTCACCCTACAGTACTTCATTTGTTTTTGATGTAGTGTTCCATGATTCATTGTTTGCATATAACACCTAGTGCTCATTATGACACGTGCCCTCCTTTTTTTAAAAAAAGAATTTATTTATTTATTCGACAGATATAGAGACTGCCAGCGAGAGAGGGAACACAAGCAGGGGGAGTGGGAGAGGAAGAAGCAGGCTGACAGCGGAGGAGCCTGTGGTGGGGCTCGATCCCATAACACCGGGATCACGCCCTGAGCCAAAGGCAGATGCTTAACCTCTGTGCCACCCAGGCGCCCCAACACGTGCCCTCCTTAATACCCATCACCAGCATAACCCATTCCCCTTCCCCTCCCTTTCTGCAACCTTCAGTTTGTTTCCCAGTGTCAGTAGTCTCTCACGGTTCATCTTCCCCTCTCATTCCCCCCCTTCACTTTTCTCTTCCTTCTTCTAATGTCCTCCATGCCATTCCTTCCATTCCACATAGGAGTGAAACCATATGATAATTGTCTTTCTCTGTTTGACTTAATTTCACTTAGCATAATCCCCTCCTGGTCCATCCACGTTGGTGCAAATGGGGGGTATTCATCCTTTCTGATGACTGAGTAATATTCCATTGTATAGATGAACCACATCTTCTTTGTCCATTCATCTGCTGAAGGACATCTTGGCTCCTTCCACAGTTTGGCTATTATGGACATTGCTGCTATGAACATTGGGATACAGGTGCCCCTTCTTTTCATTACTCTGTGTCGATGGGGTAAATACCCAGCAGTACAATTGGTGGGTCGTAGGATAGCTCTGTGTTTAATGTCTTGAGGATCCTCCATATTGTTTTCAAAAGTGGCTGTACCAGCTTGAATTCTCACGAGTAGTGTAAGAGGGCTCCCCTTTCTTCACATCCTCTCTGACTTTTTTTTATTTCTGTCTTGTTAATTTTTTTCGAGATTTTATTATTTCATTCAACAGAGATAGAGACATCCAGCGAGAGAGGGAACAGAAGCAGGGGAGTGGGAGAGGAAGAAGCAGGCTCATAACGGAGGAGCCTGATGTGGGGTTCGATCCCATAATGCCAGGATCACACCCTTAGCCGAAGGCAGATGCTTAACCAGGTCAGCAACCAGGATGTATGGTATTGTGGGGGATCAGAACCAGGCTTTCTGTGGGAAGTGACAGAAATAGGGTATGGTGAGCTCCATGACCATACTTGAGGTCCCAGGTGACCCACTGGGTGTTGGGTTCTGTGGATCTGTCTCATCAGGTGCTGTGCAATTCAGGGACACCCTCCTGTCTGTGGATTTGTGTGGAGACAGGTAGACATCACTGTCTGGCCAGGAACGAGGGTCGCACTGGACCACCACCAGAGTTGCAGCGTGCGGGGGAGCCACTGCTTGGTTTCCACGAAAGCTGACCAGGGTCTGTGAACGTGATTCCTAGCAGCTGCAAGGGGAGAGGAGGCCGGAGGTGGTACACACTTCCTAGACTTGTGGTCAGGACTAGTCTGGAGCCCACTGAAGTCAGCCACACCGGGCACAGAAGGAACCCAGTCAGTGTAGCTGTGGGCACTGCTCCCAATGCACTTTTGGGCCGGCTCCATGCTGCCACCTCCTGCTTTTCATCATCATCTTCAAGGTCATGTGCCTCTGCTCTTGCCCCATGGCCTCCGGGGTATTGTCCATCCTCCATCTGGCCCTCGTCCCTGGTGCCCTGTGCAGTCCGATGCCAGGGTAGCCTTCTCGAGACAAACATCTGGTCCTGATGGAACACTTTCATGGATCTCATGTGATTGAGGATGATGCCCTGCCCTGGAAGGGGGCTGCAGGTCCCCAATCAGGAGAACCATGACTCCCTTTTCAGCATGGCCTGCCCTCCCCTCAGTCTTCTTCAGGGAAGCTCTCCCCACTTTCTGAGCTGACAGCTCTGAACTTAAAAATGAATGTTATTTTACATATCTCTATGCCTTAGTTCATCCATGGCATGTCTTTCAACCCCGTTAGTGGGTTTTTTTTTTTTAGCAGTTCTGAAGAGCTGTCTGCTCAAGGAGGGGATGACCTTGGTGGGGCAGCTTTCCCTCTCATCTCCCTCAGCATGTCTCTGAGCCCTGGGACCAGCTATCCCACTGAGGATTGAAGGATCTGAGCCAGCCCATCCTGAGCCCAGGCTGTGTCAGCTGTGTAGACGGATGCGTGTCGGAGTGGTGGGCAGCTGGCATGGGCCAGGGGCAGGCAGTGTCTCCTTCTCATTCCTTCCCTCCCTTCCTCCCAGAGGTAGCTCAGAGCAGCCTTCAACCCCTGCATCTCCAGATCCCTTGACCTATGCCTCCTGTGTTCAGCTGGTGACCTTGGAGTTTCGCATGGATTCTACCTCCCGTACCCTCTCCTGTAGCAGTTCCTGTATCAGGGGAGGGATCGGACTCTTGTCTGCATTTCGTCTTCTTCCTGTCCCACACCAAGCCCACCCACCTTTGCATCTTCTATATATGTGCTTGGGAGCAAGCCCATCCACAGGGAACCTATTAGCCAAATGGATCCAGGCAATGAACATTGAAGTAGAGATCCAGGATCCATAGTATACCTGCTCTGAAACCTGTCCCAAAGTCTGTGACTCTCTCACACTGAAACAGAAACAATAATAGCTTTCTGGACTGTGAAGTGACATGTGTCTCTACTTCCAATCTTGAATGCATAGGTGCTGAGCCTGGACAGAAAAGGACCATGGCTCCCGTGGCCTGGGATCCATGGTAAGAACTCAGTGAAATCTGAATTCGAGGCATAGAATGAATAATTATTGTAGAGTGAATCCTCCCAAGTAGGGCTTATGCACATTGCACACGAAAAGCTTTTTCAAAGAGGTTCCTGAAAGAAAATTCTTTTTTAAAAATTTATTTTAATTCCAGTAGAGCTAACATACAGTGTTACATTCTTTTCAGGTGTACAAGAGAGTGATTCAGTAATTCTATATATTACTCAGTGGTCATCTAGAAAAGTGTCCTCTTAATCTGCTTCATCTATTTCACTCATCCCTCTATTCACCTCCTCTCTGGTAACCATCCGTTTGTTCTCTCTTGTTAAGAGTTTGTATTTTGGTGTGTGTCCTTTTTCTCTCTATTTATTTTTGTTTGTTTCTTCAATTCCCCATAAGAGTGACATCGTATGGGATTTGTCTTTCTCTGACTGACTGATTTCAGTTAGCATAATACTCTCCAGCTCCATCTATGTGGCTGCAAATGGCAAGGTTTCATTCTTTTTCAAGCCGAGTAATACTCCATTGTGTGTGTGTGTCTGTGTGTGTGTGTGTGTTTGTGAATACACACATCTGTCATCTCATTTGTCAATTTTTCTACAGACACTTGGGTTGCTTCCATATTGTGATATTCTAAATAATGGTGCAAGAAACATAGGGGTGCACATATCCTTATAAGTTACTGTTTTCCTAGCCTTTGGGGAAATACCAGTAGAGTGATTGTTGGATCGTAGAGTAGTTCTATATTTAATTTTTTGAGGAACCTTCATACTGTTTTCCACGGTGGCCACCACAGTTTGCATTCCCACCCACAGTTTGCGAGGATTCCCCTTTATCCACATCCTCCCAACACCTGCTCTTTGTTGTGCTTTTGATGTTAGCCATTCTGACAGGTTTGATGTAATACCTCATTGTCCTTTGGATTTAAATTTTCCTGATGATGCGTGATGGTGAATATCTTTTCACGGGACTGTTGGCCATTTGTATCTCTTCCTTGGGGAAATGTCTGTCCATGTCTTCTGCCTATTTTTTAACTGGATTATATGTTTTTTTGGGTTCAGGTAATATCAGTTCTATACGTTTTGGACACTATCCCTTTATTGCATATGATCATTGCAAATATCTTTTCCCTTTGAGTAGGTTGTCTTATTATTTTTACGTTTTCATTGTTCTTCTGCCATGTGGAAACGTTTTATTTTGCTGTATTCCCAATAGTTTATTTTTGTTTTCATTTCCTTTGCCTCAGGAGACAGTCCAGAAAAACGTTGGTATGGTCCATGTCAAGAAGTTACTGTCTTCCCTCCTGTAGGATTTTTACGGATTCAGGTCTCATATTGAGGTCTTGAAACTGTTTTGTGTTTGTCTGTATTGTGTAAGAAAGCAGTCTAATTTCATTCTTTTGTGCGTAGCTGTCTAGTTTTCCCAACACCGTTTGTTGTAGATAATGACCTTTTCCCTTTTGATATCGTTGCTTGCTTTGTGGAAGATTCATGGACCACATAATTGTGGGTTTCTGTCTAAACTTGTATCCTGTTCCTTTGGTCGCTGTGTCTATTTTTGTGCCGTACTGTCTTGTTAGGATGACTGCAGCTTTGTAGTATAACCTGAAATCTGAAATTGTGAGTCCTCCAGCTTTGTTTTTCTTTTCCACATTGCACTGGCTGTTCGGAATCTTTAGTGGTTCCATACAAATGTTTAGGATTGTTTATTCGAGGTCTTTTATTCTTTAATTTAAATTCAATTAGCCAACTTACAGTACACCATTAGTTTCAGATGTAGTCTTCAATAAATTTTCAGTCGTGTGTAACACCCAGTGCTCATTGTATCGTGTGACCTCCTTAATGCCACTCACCCAGTTACCCCCCCCAACTTCTCCTCCAGCAATCATCATTTTATTTGCGATAGTTAAGAGTCTATCATGGGTTTTCTCCCTCTCTGATGACTTCCCATTCTATTTTCCCTCCCTTCCCCTATTGTCTTCTTCCCTTTTTCTGATATTCCACATAGGAGTGAAAGCATATGATCATTGTCTTTCTTTCATTGGCTTATTCCACTCAGCATAATACCCTCCAGCTCCACCCAGGTCGGTGTGATGGTAAGTGTTCATGCTTTCTGATGGCTGAGTAATATTCCAGTATATATATGATCCACATCTTCTTTATCCATTCATCTGTCGATGGTCATCTGCACTCTTTCCACAGTTTGTCTATTATGGATATTGCTGCTATGAACACTGGGGTGCATGTGTCCCGTCTTCACTACCTCTGTCTCTTTGGGGTAAATACCCAGTAGTGCAATTGCTGGGACATAGGGTAGCTTTATTTATAACTTCTTGAGGAAACGCCGTACCATTTTCAAGAGTGGCTGTAATGGACTGCATTCGTACAGGGGTGTAATAGGGTTCCCGTTTCTCCACATATCTCCAACATGTATAGTTTCATGTCTTCTTATTTTTATATATTCGGCCTCGTGTGATATGGCATCTATAGGGGTTTAGATTTGCATTTCCCTGAAGCCAAATGATATGAAGCATTTATGCATGTATCTTTTGGTCACCAGTACGTCATCATCAGTGAAATAACTTCCCATTTTAATCCATCTCAAGACCTAAAGCTGGGTAAGGCACTGAAGCTGGATGATGCCATCGGTTGGAAGTGTGGAGAATTTCAAAAGATCTCCGTGGAGAGCAAGTTTAAAGGTCAGTGTGAAGCTACTAATTGGATCTGGGGAGATCTCTGAAAGTGGGGGTTCCCTGGAATGGGCTGAGGGGGGCCCTCCGATTTTCCTATGAATCCTTGCTACAGCCCCAAATGGACAGTTTCCTGCTGTGGGGCTGGCTGAGTCCTCTAGTCGTGCAGAGGTGAGCCCAATGCCTGGTGCCTTGGAGGCAGGCAAATGGGGAGGGGACCCTCAGCAGAAGACCCAGGGTTAGGTTAGGCCTCAAAAGACAGCATTTCTGAACTGCCCAGTGCTCAGAGAACTCCCAGGCCGAGTGAGATGAGGGCACAAGGGCGGGTGAATATGAGCCTTGGGGTTTCATCCAGAAGGGCCCACAAATGTCGGAGTTCACCAGCAGGGGCTCTCAGGGAGTGCCCCAATTCTCTTGCCCTGAATGCTCTGTTGTGCCCCAAAATGGTACAGTTTCCTGTGGGCTGCAGGCTGAGTCCTATGGTGGGGCTGGGGTGTCCCCAATCCCCCAGAGTGCGGTGCCAGGACCCTGGGGAAGGGCCCCTCTGTGGCCAACCTAGGGTAAGGGTTAGGGTCCAGGAGACCGGCAGCGCTAATCTGCAGGCTGTGCGGTGAGCTCCGTGGAGGGCTGAGATGAGGTCATGGGGGAGAGTGAGCATGGGCCTCAGGGTTGGGGCATGGGGGCTGCCAAAGCTGAGGACAGGCTCCAGGGGCCTCCCCAAGTTCTCGAGCCCTGTATGCTCCATAGAGCCCCAAGAGGCACAGTTTCCTGCGGGGTGGCAGGCTTTGTCCTGCAGTGGGGCTCAGGTGTACCTAGTCCCCGGGGCTACGGCCTGGGCCCCGGGGGAGGGCCCTCCCCAGCCGACCTAGGGTCAGGGCTACGCCCCAGGAACCTGACAGGCCTGATCTTCCGGCTTTGCGACAAGCTCGGTGGCAGGCTGAAGGGAAGGCGTGGGGCGGGATGAGCGTTGGCATCAGGGTTGGGGTGTAGGGGGCCGCCGAGGATCGCTGGGGGCTCAGGTGGGCCCTACCAGTTCTCCTGCACGGGATGCTCTGTGGCGCCCCAAGGGGCATGGTTTCCTGTGGGGTGGCAGGCTGAGTCCTGTGGTGGGGTTCAGGTGTACCCAATCCCCAGGGTTAGGGTACAGATTAGGGTACGGGTTAGGGTATGGGTTACTGTTAGTGTACGGGTGAGGGTAGGGGTTAGGGTTAGGGTAAGGTGAGGGTACGGGTTGGGGTTGGCTTTAGGGGTTACAGGTTAGGGGTTATGGGTTAGGGTACGGATTAAGGTTTAGGGTACGGGTTAGGGATTAGGGTTTGGGTTTAGGGTTAGGATTAGGGTTGGAGTTCGGGTTAGTGTTAGGGTATGGGTTAGGGTTAGTGTATGGGTTAGGGTAGACATTAGGTAAGGTTTAGGGTATGGGTTAGGGTACAGTTTAGGGTACGGGTTAGCGTACGGGTTAGGGTACAGTTTAGGGTACGGTTTAGGGTTAGGGTACGGGTTAGGGTTATGGTACGGGTTTGGTTATGGTTTAGGGTTAGAGTTAGGATACGAGTTAGGGAACAGGTTAGGGATAGGGTACGGTTTAGGGTTAGGGTATGGGTTAGGGTACATGTTAGGGTTAGGTACGGGTTAGGGTACGGGTTACGGTCCGGGTTAGGGATAGGGTACGGGTTAGTGTATGGGTTAGGGTACGGGTTAGGGTACGGTTTAGGGTACGGTTTAGGGTTAAGGTATGGGTTAGGGTTATGGTACGGGTTTGGTTACGGTTTAGGGTTAAAGTTAGGATACGAGTTAGGGAACAGGTTAGGGATAGGGTACGGTTTAGGGTTAGAGTACAGGTTAGGGTACATGTTAGGGTTAGGTACGGGTTAGGGTATGGGTTAGAGTTCGGGTTAGGGATAGGGTACGGGTTAGCATATGGGTTAGAGTACGGGTTAGGGGTAGGGTTAGCTGAAGGTGTAGGGTTGGGGGTAGGGTTGGGGGTAGGGTAGGAGTTGGGGTAGGTTTAGGGTTTAGGGTTAGGGTTTGGGGTTTGGGGTTAGCGGTTAGGGTTAGGGTTTAGAATTTAGGCTTTTGGGTTTAGGGTTAGGGATTAAGGTTTAGGGATTAGTGTTAGTGTTAGGGTTTAGGGCTTAAGGTTTAGGGTTTAGGGTTAGGGTTAGGTTTAGGGTAAGGGTTAGGGTTTAGGGTTAGGGTTAGGGTTAGGGGTTAGGGTTTAGGGCTTAGGGTTAGGGGTTAGGGGTTAGGGTTAGAGTTAGACCCCAGTAGGCCAGCAGGCCCGATCCACCTGCTGTACCACGAGCGGATGGTCGTGCCGAGGTGAGGGCGATGGTGAGCGGGAGTGTGGGCTCCTGAGTTTTGGCGTGGGGGAGCTTTGAAGGTCGCCGGGGGCTCAGAGGGACCTGCCCATACTCCCGCCCTGAATGACCAGCGGCGCCCTTAGCAGACCGGGTGGCGCATGTCAGCAGCGTGAGGTGCTGGGGCTCGGTGTCCCCAATTCCTGGCATTGCTGCGCCAGGCCCCTTGTGAGAGGCCCCTCAGGGGCCCACCTAGTGTTAGGGTTAGCCCCCAGGATGCCGGCAGGCCCAATCCGCCAGCTCTGCAGCGAGTGGAGGGGTTGGCCGAGATTAAGGCGCTGGGGAGCAGGCGCATGCGAGCCAGAGTTTTTGGGCGGGGGGGCCTTTGAAGGTCCCAGGGGGATCGGAGGGCCCTGCCCGTTCTCCCTTCCTGAATGACTGGCAACGCCCCTAGCACCCTGGGTGATTGCCCGGTGGCAGAGTGAGTCCAGCACTGGGGCTCGGGGGTCCCAAATCTCCGGCATTGCGGTGCCAGGCTCTTTGGGAGGGGCCACGCGGGGGCCGACCTAGGGTAAGTGTTAGCCCGCAGGAGTCCAGCAGGCCCGTTCCGCCAGCTCTGAGGCAGGTGGAGGGTCAACCCAAGGTGAGTGCACTGGCGAGAGGGAGTGTGGGCCCAAGCGTTTTGGCGCGGGGGGGCCTTCGAAGGTCGCCGGGGGCTTGGAGGGCCCTGCCCGTTCTCTCGCCCTGAAAGACTGGCGGCGCCCCTAGCAGCCGGCATTGCTGCGGGGCGGCAGGGTGACTCCGATGCTGGGCTCAGGGATCCCGAATCCCCGGCGCTGTGGTGCCAGGCCCCTTGGGAGGGGCCCCTCGGGGGCCCACATAGGGTTAGTGTTAGTCCCCAGGAGGCCGGCAAACCCGGTGCTAAGTGGTTCTGGCAATGTAACAAAAATGCCATAAACTTATCTGTAAGAAATAACAGTGTACAGGAACCCTCTTAGCCCTAATATCATCATTTGTGAATATGGAAGCCAGCCCCAAGTGGTCGTGGAAGTCTGAAGAAAGGGCTAAGCACTTTTCTCTGAGTCACCACACTATACAGGGAAAGACCAATGTACATCATCTTTCACGAGTAGGAAGCATTAATGAAAAGGTTCTGGAATTTCGAGGATTCTGACCCATCCTTATTGGTAATAAACCACCCTGTACAGGAAAACACCTTCAACTCTCATCAGCCTCCTCAATCCTGATTCCGAATCAACTTTGGGTGTGTAGGACTAGGGAAATGTCCACATCTTATTGCTAAGAAAGAATGATGTCAGGGTAATGCCCTTCAAGTCACATCAGCCTTCCTGAAGACGGAAGCAGGAATCAAGCTGGTTATGTTACCATGAGGTAAGGAAGATGAGCATATAAGTGAGAAACAACAGTGGGCAGGACCTCTCTTCCAAGGAACATTATCTTTGCCTAATGTTGAATCCCTATGATAAGTGGTTGTGGCCAATTGTGAGGTGAAAATCTTGAGTGTTTTGTAAAATCTCTTGGTCATTCACAGTTGAGACTAAGGTAGTTGGGGACTCCTAGGCAGTGATTTGTCCACTGTCAAAAATATGAAAAGATAAAAGAGACAGATGAGGTCACCTCAGGCATTGTCCTTTATCCTCATCCTCCGTGAGGATGGCCATCTCTGGACAGCTCAGTGGCAGGGTCTCATTCACAGTGGGGGCATCTGTTCCTCACAGACATCAGGCAGGGAAATGGATTTGGTTCTCTGTGCCAACCCAGCCACAGCTGAGTGTCACAGCACCCTCTCGTGGGCTCATAAGAGTTTCACTATCACCAGGCAGGTCATTGTATTTGATAAACCACTGTAGGAGTTTGCAATTGCCTTCATCTGCAACCTCCTAGAGGCAAATGCAGATCTCTGGTACCATGTGAAGTCATGTGAAGGCATTGTGAGAAAGTGTCCTTTTGCTTAAGAAAAACATGGCTGGGGCTCCTGGCTTGCTCAGCCAGTTAACCATGTGCCTTTGGCTCAGGTTATGATCTCAGGGTTCTGGGATCGAGCCCGGGCTCCCTGCTCAGCAGGAAAGGAGGTAGGGAAATAGCTTAGAACCCACAGAGAATGTGAATAAAGGGGAGAGAAATGGAACTTGGTCTGTGTTTGGCTTTAGGGATTGGAAGTTAGTTTTTTCTCAATTGTGATTGTTCTTGAAACAGAACAGCTGTATTGTTTTTTTTACCTTTAATTTTTTTCTAGTAACAATTTTTTATTATTATATGTTAGTCACTATACAGTATTTCCTTAGTTTTTGATGTAGTGTTCCGTGATTCATTATTTGCATATAACACCCAGTGCTCCATGCAATATGTACCTTCCTTAATACCCATCACTGGCCCATCCCAACCCCCCCACCCCTCTCCCCTCTGAAGCCCTCAGTTTGTTTCCCAGAGTCCATAGTCTCTCGTGGTATATTCCCCCTTTTGTTTAGGGTCCATTGTCTAAAGGGACAGACAGTGGAAGTTCACCAAATATAAGATCGAAATTTCATTGTTCATTATACATGCCACCAAGTAGTTCCTAGACATTTCATTCTACTGTAGTAATTCATTATACCTGTGCAAGTGCACGTGGAAGACAATTGCTGCATGTATAGTGGTAATAAAACATACCCCTCAGTAGTAGAATAATAGAGGAGGCATATGTGTAAAATTATTCAACTACAGCTTCTATGCTTTCCCTTTGGTTCCTTATTATCTATGAAATTGGACAATTTTTGTTCTCTAGGCTTAAAACTCATTGTCAGTATTCAGAGTTTTTCAATGCTGATCTTCTCCTGTATAAGTTACCAAAAACCTAAAATATGTATGAACTTTAAAAAACGCTATATTGAAAATGACAGCAGGGAAGTCCCATTTTGTGAATATTGTGTCAATGGATCTCTATTTTGACATCAGTGTTCATTAGAAATGATGACATTTCATGTGAGTATAAATATCAATGTGAAAAAGAAAAGGTAGGAAGAACCTTGAATGTTTAAGTAATTGGTGAAATGAAAGGTGTGTGTGTGTGTGTGTGTGTGTGTGTGTGTGTGTGTGTGTGTAATTGATTTTCAATGAATGGTTCAGCTACTTGTAGGGCCTCCGTGAGAGCCCAGGAGAACCTTTCAGTAAGTTGGTATCTGTTTTCAGAACATGGGAATCTCTTAGTCCAATAGTCAATCAGGCAAGCTTTGAGGTCTTGAAGAGTTTCAGTCCTCAGCGATGGTGTTGCAGACCCTTGTGAGCAAACCCTAGGATATGCTCAGAGCCCTCATTAGCTGGTACCAACGTGTGACGATGTCAGACAACATTTCCCAAAGAAGTACCTCTTGAGTCTCTGTCCTTCTCAGTTCCTTACACTTCCTTACACTAGTTATGTGATCAGTGTGTTTCAGGATAATCCCCACATGTGATTTTTACTATTTCCTACTAGTCCTATCTGTTTCTCATCTTCTTCGTTTATGGTAGGGGTTGGGAAGCAACCTGTGTGGTGGAGGAAGGGGTGTGGTAGTTGTCTGCCTTCAGAGGACCGAATGATGCCTAGAAATTGTACTGTAGTTTGAGGTCAATTATCCATCCTCTGAGTGTCAGGAATTCCATCACTTTACTTTGATGCTAGTGTGTTCTTGTTCTTCAAGCTGTCCTCAGAAATAAGGACATCATCCATCTAGGGAATACTGGTTTGTGTGTATGTTTTCATTTTAGGAAAGGCCTTGCTGTTCCTGAAAATAATACTGTAGAGCACCCTTTCCTGTTCTTATTGGCCATCAGTCAATCTTTTGTGAAGTATTCATTTGTACATAGACTTTTTATGGTTGATGAGCAGGAATTCATTATTGACAAGTCTTTGTCAGTGTGTGTATTGCAAATCTTTACTTCCCAGCCTGCGGTTCACTTTTTCATTTTCTTATGGTCATAAGATGAGGAGAAATGTCACATTTTTATGAAGTCCCACTGAATTCTTCTCAATGGTTATTGCACACTATGTCTTACCCCAAGATTGACAGGTTCTACGTTTTCTTTCAGAAACTGTCCAATGGGAAGCTACAATCCATCTCAAATTTATAAATTACATTTTTAATTCTAATAGGGTATTTATAGACTGTTTTGGATTTTCTATGTACACAATCGTATTATCTGTGAATAGTCACAATTATCCCCTCAATTCTTATACTTTTTGTTTCTCTTGCCTTCTAACACTGGTAGATTCTTCGATGCCACGTTGAATAGAGCAGCATTGTTTGAAGATTTTAATATACCTTTCTCAATATCTGAAAGAAAAAGCAGACAAAACATTGGTAACAAATGTGACCTAATTGACATATAGGGAACATTCCATAATAAGTGCAGAATACATTATTTTCAAGTGGTCATAGACTCTTTAGCCAAATAGATGATAGGTGGGGCCATGAATCAAGGCTACAAATGTTAAACCCTGAAATTAACTAGGTTCTATTCCTAGACCACAGGGGAATTGAGCCACAGTCATAGCGAAAAGAAAACCAGGAAGTCCTTCAATGTTTAAAAATTAAATGGAAGTTTGCTACATATCCTAAAGGTCAGAGAGGGAATCTTAATGGAAATTCTGAACCTTTTCTACATGAGGGCTCACACACAATGGCACTTTCTTTGTGAAGAGCATTATAATAACCTAGACAGGAGTTGAGCCTTAAGTCAGAGTTCTGCCTGCCCCAGCCACACCTGGCAGGCTTGGCCTGTGGTCCCCCTCAGCTGTCCTTTCTGGTGGCCCTGAGCTAAGGGGGTCATCATGGCCATATGGAAATGGGAAGCTCCCCACTCATAGTGATGGCGGTGCCCACTCCCCAGCTGCCCTTTCTGGTGGCTCTGAGCTAAGGGGGTCAACATGGCCATATGGAAATTAGAAGCTCCCCACTCTTAGTGATAACGTTGCTATCGTATCGTCCTCACCAGTCCAACAATATGATTTCTGAGTGAAATATGACACAAGAGCGACATCTTGGCCTTCCTTCAGGTTTGAAAATCATCTGGTGAGTCATCTATTAGGAATATGGATTCAACATGTGTTCTTTCTTCTGGAAAAGAAATAGACCTAATAGCAATTATGGCTTCCTGAGCACCTGTTCTTGAGAGACATCATACTGCCTCTTAATAGCATTTTGCCTCTTAAACTTGAATCTAGGGTGTAGATATTTTTAGGCACATTTTCAGACGGTTACAAAGGGACTCAGATGATATGAGTCACAGAGGATTTTAGTGTCGGAAACCTAAGTCACATCCCCAAATTGACTACAAGTCCCTTGTTGTTCCATACAGGGTACTATTTCCCTCTTATCTCTGGTCTTCTCGATCTGGAAACCTATCAAGTATCAGGATTTTCTTGTCATGTGGACAACTGGAATGAATTCAGCGGGCCTTTTCACATCTACCCATGGTGATCATTAAGATCATTATCTCAGTGGAGGACCTCTGGGTAAGATACTCAAAGATCCTAAGGAATACAGACAGTATAATATTTTTCTGGTATTAAAGTTACTGAAACCAACTATCTTTTTCAGTCCATTCAGGCTCTGGTATGTTCAGAGGGTGCTGTAAAACAGGTCTGAAATAGTATTTAAAAACACTCAGCTCAGCCTCTTCTACAAAGTGAGCCAATGCTTATAAACATGGCTAAAATATTCCCTTACCTACGATGACTTCCCAGCCATCGTAGTGTTTATATGGTATGACTGTGACTTATATTAGTCAACATTTGCAGAGAAAGAACTTACTGCATCCAGGGGGCACTTCATGTTGAAATTAGTTTGTGACAACGAGCTACTGTGTTTTATTCTGCAGTCCAAGGGAATGGTGCCAGACATCTCTAAGGTGTCTAGCAGTTCTATAAATCTGATTTTAAGTGGTCTGTGTGCTTCAGTGATTTGGGCAGGAGAAGGGCAGTAGTCCAGAGACTGTTAACACTTCTGTTACCTGTGCTGACCATGGAGCAGTAAGCCTTCCGTGGGCATCATTTTGATTTCTTGGTACTGTTGTGAAAGGTGCTTTTGTCTCAAATTCCTCCATTTAGGAGTAATTATAATGATAAAAGGAATTTTTATCTTATATCATCTGTGGGCCCTGATCCTCGGCTCCCAGGGAAGCTATCCTTTAACATTTTACCCAGCTCAAAATGACTGGGCAACACCTGAAAGCATGGGCCCTATTTCTGCCCCAAGCACATGTTGTACATCTGCTTCGAGAAGAAAACAATAACCAAAAATGCCAACATAAATATAAGAAAAAATAAAGAACCTCTTTGGCTGTCATAAGACTAAAGTCATACTGACATGTACATACTGAAAACATAAGAAAGAATCTGTCACTTTCTGGAATCTAAGAAGATCCTCATTGTGGTTTGTAACTCTGTACCTGAAACAAAACAGAAAAAAAATATATAAGCCTGCCCCAAATGTTCTTTCCCCGGAGCACTCCCTTCTTGGTGAAGATTGTGTCTCCCAGGCAGCTGTCCTGACTTGTGTTTGAATAAAGGTCTCTTCCTTTTTCTCTAAAATGTTTTTAACAGTTCATTCACGCAGTGTCGACAATAACAGTGTTTTCTATTTAAGTGAGAAATAAACGTTCCACTCTAGTTGCATTGGGAATAGACGAATTGAGGGTTTCTTTAGAATAGTAAGTCTGCTATCCAGAAAAGGCAAGGTCATTGGTCTATTGAGAATGAAGATAATTACTGCTAAACAACAAGTACGTGTTGCCCCTTCGCCCAGAAACCAAAGCAGGTGTGCAGGCTTTAGGTCAGAGGTGCCTTCTTCTCCCCAGCTGACGGCACTTCTCTACTCTGGCTACAAGACACCAGAGGTTTTGAACGTCAGCATTGCAGTCAGCGAGGCAGCTTGTCACAGGACGCCAGTGTTCAGAGAAAGCACAGGTATGTTTGGCAAAATGTCCTATCTATGTCAGGGATGGAGGTAAATCTGTCATTATCCCAAAATCTCCTGGGCTTTTCCCTTTTCTCTAGTTGGGCCACAAAGTAAAATTGAAGTAGCTGCCAGCATTCTGGGTTTGTTGCAAGAATTACTTAGTTTCCCTGCAGGTAGAACTTTGCAGGGGATCACAATTTGTCTGTCCATTTATTGCTTACAATGTATTTTGACCATCTGTTTCCTAGGCACCCTCTTTTATTAGAAAAGGAAGGTGAGATTCACTCTGTGCCTGTTTGTAACATCTAATTTGTTCCTTCATCTAACAGTGTTTATTCAATTGGGCCTAAGATATGGTTGAGTGGCCAGCATCTAGAGTTAGGTGGCTTTTTTCATCTGATACAGACTTGGATGATGTCATTTGACAAAGGTGATGTTTCATCATTGCTTAGTTTATTCATCAGAAGAGTTAAAATTAGGGTGGAGGGGAAATTCAAAATTATCCAAAGCGGCCTGTTCCTGTTTAAAAGTTGAGCTTGACTTTCTAGTTTTACTAAAAGTATTATCTCGATATTTTGAGGTGCCATATTCTCTCTGTAGTTTCTTTGGTGGTGGAGTCAGAAGGAGAGTCTGGGAATTCTTTTGGATAGTGGCATGCTGGTGGCTTCAAGGGGTTGACGTCAGGAGCCTTGGGGTGAAGTCTGCAACTGCTTGCCTGACCCTGGGTGCATCTCCCAGAGGTTTTGTTTCCTCTTATGAAATTGCCGGCAGATAATGTTCTGCTTAAAGGGGAACCCTCCCATCCTGTTTGTGGGAATGCAAAGTGGTGCAGCCAGTCTGGAAAACAGTGTGGGAGTTCCTCAAAAAATTAAACATTGAAAAACCACATGATCCAGCAATTGCTCTCCTATGTAATTACCCAAAGGATACAGAAATGCAGATTTGAAGGGGGTCCATGCACAATGATGTTTATGGCAGTAATGTCCACAGTAGCCAAACTATGGAGAGAATCCCAAAGTCCATGCACTGATGAATGGATAAAGCAGATGTGGGATACATATATATAATGGAATATGACCCAGCTTCAAAAAGAATGAAATCTTACCATTTGCAAGGATGTGGATGGATCTAGAGTGTATTAAGCTAAGCAAAATCAGTGAGGAAGGACAAATATCCTATACTCTAATGCTTCTGGAAATTCAGAAAAAAAAAGGTGAACAGAGTGGAGGGGTGATGAGAGAGGCAAACAAGGAAATAGACTCAACCTTGGAGAACAAACTGAGTGTTGCTGCAGGACAAGGGTGTGGGGGGAAGTGTCAAATGGGTGAGGGGTATTAAGGAGGGCACTTGTGTTGAGCACCGGGTACTGTATGCAGGTGAGGAATCACTAAATCCTACCCCTGGAGCAAATATTCCATGGCATGTGAACTAACTGGAATTTAAGTAAAAGAAGAAAGGAAAAAGTGTTCTGCTTCATGAAGAGTGAGGTAAAATTGTAGTGATTTGGGCTGTACTATTCTATAGAGGATAGATGTAAAACAACCTGTTGTAGGATACAATAGAGTCTTATCACATAAGGAGTCCTCAGAAAGCTCCAATGAAAGATTCAGATCTCAGAGCATGTTCGTGTTCCACTGATATCTTACAGTTTGCACAGGTAGGAAAGAAGGTGGAGAGAAAGGCAACAGAAAGGGAAAGTAGGTGTGAACCTTTCATTAGTTAGCATTATAGCTTTCTCATGAAATACTTGCACCAGTGTGATTTTGGACGCAGAGGGGGAATATGGGAGCTTTGCAGGAGACGGGGGAGTTCCAGGACTGGGTAAAGCTGACAGGGGTCCCAGAGGAGAGCTGAATGTATTCTGCAGAAGGGTGTGTTCAGGGTGGGCTCCAGGGGTGGCTGTGGGTCTCCTGGGTGAGAGTTGTGACAGGTGAGGGCTGTGTGCAAGTTCCTGGCTGAGGACAATTGAGGCACAGGCGGAGAGCTGGCAGAGAATCTTCTTCTGAGCCACCAGCCTCACCCAACACACACAGCCTCATATTCTGTCTCTGTCACTCCAATTCAGACTTCTCAGAAGGTGAGTGAGAACACATCAAGAGCATTCTGAACAGAAGGGAACGCATGTGCAAAGTCTCTGGGGCAGGAGAATTCCAGGTATGTCCAGGAGCAGCAAGAAGGCCCTGTGGCCACAGGAGACAGCTTAGGACATTACCTCAGAGAGGTGACAGAGGGTGACAGAAAGCCATTCCAGGGCTATAACCCCATGAGACCCTGTTTCACTGGGCCATCCTGGCTACAGTGTTGAGAACAGATGACAGTGGGTTGAAGATGGCAAGGCAGGTCAATGACGAAGCTTTTCCAGGAACTCAGGCACTGTGGACCAGACAGGTGGCCTTGGATGGAGTGGTTAGACCTCTTGTGGGTCCATTTTGAATATGGAGCTCACAGGATTTGCTGATGTGTTAGCTATTAGGAGCAGAAGAAGGGAGGAATTGGGGTAACTCCCAGCTGTTGTGGGTTGTCCTGATCAAGGGGAAGGAGAGGGTTTCTCGTGGGGTAGGAGGTAGTCTGTGTTCTGCATGCTGAGGAAGGTGCCTTTCCCAGTGGATCTGCTGAGATTTGTGTCTGGGAGGACCTTTCACATCTCCTCCCTCAGCAATGCTCAGGTACAAGTATCCCCCACTTTTTAAACGTTCACAGTAAGACACTGGGCTTTCTTGAAAGAACTACATTATTACCCAGCTTCAGTAAGAGGAACATACCTGAAGAGGATTTCCCTTTATGAAAAAAGGTGAACAGTGAGAATCGCGTTCAGCATCTGTTTTGGGGAGAAGCATGAAAGAGTCGGCGTGCACCCCAACCAGCTCCTTTCTCTGGGAACCACTCTCCGCATCCAGCCACCAGCACTTTGAATGGTGTCTGTGGGCTTCTGCTGTGCTTTATCTTCATTTATGTTGGGCCTCTGTTAGAAACTTGTGTCCTGAGGCCTAAGAAAATCCAAAGAGAAGGAATTTTGGAGTCTGAGCACACTGTCTAATTGTTCGTGTAAATTAATGGCCATTCCTTCTTGACACCATTTCTGCTGTGCAAGGTTTCTCAGAAGCCCTGTACTTTCAAAGAGCAGGGAAACCTATACCCCATGCTGCGGGGTTAGTTTTAGTCTCCATGCTGGACAGAATATTTCATGACTGTCGGATTTTCTCACTCAAACATTGAGACTTTGACCACCTTTACCCGTTTCTTCCACCCCATCCCCGTATCTGGCACCTACCAATCTGCTCTCAGGATCTATGCGTTTAGTATTTTTTTATTCCACGTGGAATGTACATGAGAGCATCTGGTATTGGTCTTTCTGTGTCTGAGTTACTTAGCATAAGGCCCCCAAGGTCTGTGTTTCCATGTCTAGTTCTTGTGAATAATGCTGCAGTGAACGTGGGAGTGCATCTGTCTTTTTGAGGCAGCATTTTTGTGTTCTTCAAATCAATACTCAGTAGAGCCATTACTGGGTCATGGGGTAGTTTATTTATTTTTTCAGGAACCTCCATACCGTTTGTCACAGTGGCTGCACCAATTTCCATTTCCACCAACAGTGCACAGTGTCTCCTCATCTGCACACCCTTGACCCCACCTGGTGTCTGTCTCTGGGACAATTGCTGTTCCAACACTTGTGAGCGGATAGCCGATTGTGGGTTTGACTGATGTTTCCCTGACGATATTTAGTGATGTCGAACAACTTTTTCTGTCTGTTCGCACCTGTGTGCCATCTTTGGAAAGTATCTATTCACATATTCCTCCCATTTTTTTATATAGTTTTTTTTTTTGTTTTGATATGTAGGAGTGTTTTGTGTATTTTGGATATTAGCCTTTTCTCACACATATGATTTGCAGATATTTTTTTCTTATTGGGTCAGTGGCCTTTTAAGTTTTTGCTGGTGTCTTTTGCCGTGTGTAAGATTTCAGTTTGATGTTGTTCCACTTGTTTATTTTTGCTTTTGTTGCCTTTGCATTTGGTGTCCGATCTGAAGACTCTTTGCCAAAACCAATGTCGAGAGACTTAGTACCTGTGTCTTCTTGGAGGTTTATGGATTCAGGTCTTATGTTCAAATCATTCATCCATTAAAAATTTTGTGTGTGGTGTAAGAAAGTGACCCGGTTATATTCTTCTGCATTTAGTGTCCAGTTTGCCTGTTACCGCTCACTGAAGACACAGTCCTTCCCTCATGGCATATCTTCTGCTGCTGTGTCGTAAGTTAGGATCATCTACGTGTGGGTAAGTTTCTGAGCTTTCTGTTCTGTTCCACTGACCTGGTGTCTGTGTTTATGCCAGTACCATCCTGTTTTGATGACAACAGCTTTGTAATCTAGCTTGAAGTCCAGGAGTGTGTTGACTGCACCTCTTTCTCCAGGTTGCTTTGGGTATTTGGGGTCTTTTGTGATTCCATACAAGTTTGTGGACTGTTTTCTATTTCCTCGAATAATGCCACTGGAATTCAGATAGGCATTTAATCACATCTGTCGATTGCTTTGGTTATGATGGACATGTTCACATAATTAACTCTTCCAGTTAAGTTGCATGGTGTATGCTTCCATTTGTTTGTGTTGCCTTCCAAATCTTTGACCCATACATTCTGCCCCCCTCGACACATATTTTTCATTTCTTTTCTGCCATGTGTTGAGTGTACTATGTCTTTCTCATTCTTGGTTACTTTTATTTCAAGATTTTTTTATGCAATTTTAAATGGCGTTGCTTTTTTAATTTCTCTGTGCGAAAGTGTGTCATCAGTATACAGAAATGCAAGAAGTTGGGTCATCTGGGTGGCTCCATAAGTGAAGCATCTACCTTTAGCTCAGGTCATGATCCCAGAGTTCTGGGATTGAGCCCCGTGTTGGGCTGCCCGCTTAGCGAGGGTCTGCTTTTCCCTCTTTCTGGCACTCCCCCTGCTCGTGCTTTTTCTCTTCCTGTCAAATAAATAAATAAAATCTGAAAAAAATAAAGACAAGAGGTCTCTGTATATTGACATTATATCCTGCAGCTTTCTTGAATTTTTTTATTCTAACAGGTTTTTTTTTTTTGTGTGTGGAATCTTTCGGGATTTCATGACATTTGCAAATTGTGCCAGTTTTCATGTATGGATTTCATATCTTCTCTTTTTTTAAAATTTTTATTCACCCTACAGTACTTCATTTGTTTTTGATGTAGGGCTCCATGATTCATTGTTTGCATATAACACCTAGTGCTCATTATGACACGTGCCCTCCTTTTTTTTAAAAAAAGAATTTATTTATTTATTCGACAGAGATAGACACAGCCAGCAGGAGAGGGAACACAAGCAGGGGGCGTGGGAGAGGAAGAAGCAGGCTCACAGCGGAGGAGCCTGTTGTGGGGCTCGATCCCATAACGCCGGGATCACGCCCTGAGCTGAAGGCAGATGCTTAACTGCTGTGCCACCCAGGCACCCCAACACGTGCCCTCCTTAATACCCATCACCAGGATAACCCATTCCTCTTCCCCTCCCATTCTGCAACCTTCAGTTTTTTTTCCCAGTGTCAGTAGTCTCTCATGGTTCATCTCCCCCTCTCATTCCGCCCCTTCACTTTTCCCTTCCTTCTTCTAATGTCCTCTATGCTATTCCTTCCATTCCACATAGAAGTGAAACCATATGATAATTGTCTTTCTCTGCTTGACTTAATTTCACTTAGCATAATCCCCTCCTGGTCCATCCACGTTGGTGCAAATGGTGGGTATTCATCCTTTCTGATGACTGAGTAATATTCCATTATATAGATGAACCACATCTTCTTTGTCCATTCATCTGCTGAAGGACATCTTGGCTCCTTCCACAGTTTGGCTATTATGGACATTGCTGCTATGAACATTGGGATACAGGTGCCCTTCTTTTCATTACTCTGTGTCTATGGGGTAAATACCCAGTAGTGCAATTGGTGGGTGATAGGATAGCTCTGTGTTTAACGTCTTGAGGATCCTCCATATTGTTTTCAAAAGTGGCTGTACCAGCTTGAATTCTCACGAGTAGTGTAAGAGGGCTCCGCTTTCTCCACATCCTCTCTGACTTTTTTTTATTTCCTGTGTTGCTAATTTTTTTTCAAGATTTTATTTATTTATGCCACAGAGATAGAGACAGCCAGCGAGAGAGGGAACACAAGCAGGGGGAGTGGGAGAGGAAGAAGCAGGCTCATAATGGAGGTGCCTGATGTGGGGCTCGATCCCATAATGTCAGAATCACGCCCTGAGGCGAAGGCAGATGCTTACCCACTGTGCCACCCAGGTGCCCCCTGTCTTGTTAATTTTAACCATTCTAACTGGTGTACGGTGGTATCTCATTGTCGTTTTGATTTGTATTTGCCTGATGGCAAGTGATGTGGAGCATTTCTTCATGTGTCTGTTGGACATGTGTATGTCTTCTCTGGAGAAGTATCTGTGTCTTCTGCCCATTTTTCGGTGTCGAGTTTGAGGAGTTCTTTATAGATCTTGGATACCAGCCCTTTATCTGTAATATCATTTGCAGATATCTTCTTCGATTCCATAGGTTGCCTTCTTGTTTTGTTGATCTTTTACTTTGCCGAGCAGAAGCTTTTTATCCTGATGAAGTGCCAATAGTTCATTTTTGCTTTTATTTCCTTTGCCTTTAGAGACCTATCTTGCAAGAAGTTGTTGTGTCTAAGTTTGAAGAGTTCTTTTGATTTTGATATGAGACAGGAATCCATTATCTTTCCTTCCTGATTATATTCGAGTCCTCTTTCTTGGTGAGTCTGGCTAAGTTTGTCAGTTTTGTTTATCTTTCCAAAAAAGGCAGCTCTCATTTTCATTGTTTTTTTTTTCTTTTTTGGTCTTTTTAGTCTCCGTTGGATTTATTTATGCATTCCATTTTGTTATTTCCTTATTTCTACTAATTTGGGGCTTTGTTTGTTGTTTTATTTTCTACTTCTTTACCACATAAATCAGGTTGTTTATTGGAGATTATTCTCATGGATTGATGAAGATTTGAATTTCTATGAATGTCCCCCATAAAGCTACTTTTGCTGCATCCCATAAGTTTTTGTAGGTTGTCTTTTTCATCAGTGTCGAGGTACTTCTAAATTTTTTTTGATTTCTTCTTTGACTGTTGGTTGTTCAGTAGCATGTTGTTAAATCTCCACATATTTTTTTAAGATTATTTATGTATCTGACAGAGAGTTAGACAGTGAGAGATGAACGCAAACATGGGGGTGGGAGAGGGTGAAGCGGGCTTCCCACTGAGCAAGGAGCCTGATTCGGGGCTAGACCCCAGGATCCTGGGATCACGACCTGAGCTGAAAGCAGATCCTTAACGACTGAGCCACCAAGGCCCCAAAAATCTCCACCTATTTTTGACTGTCCCATTTTTTTCTTGAGACTGATTTCTAATTTCCTATCATTGTGGTTGGACAAGATTCGAAGCAGAAGTGAAGAGAGCATTCAGATGAAAGGTTTGTTTCCTGGAGGGTTTTCTGAGGGCAGACCATGAGTTCAGTGGGGATGGAGGAAGGTTTTGTGAGACGGGGGGTAGGGTTAACCCTTGCTAGAATTACTGACTACTACCATGCAGGCTGTGTGCTACCATTCACACCGTAGTCCTGATGGACATGTACTTCATTAGGAATATTTTCTAGGAGGTGTAGGCATAGCTTTCACTTAAAGAAAGGTGCCATGTGGGTTCATGGCATGACCCCAGGTCAGCAACCAGGATGTATGGTATTGTGGGGGATGAGAAACAGGCTTTCTGTGGGAAGTGACAGAAATAAGGTATGGTGAGCTCCATGACCATAGGTGAGGTCCCGAGTGACCCACTGGGTGTTGGGTTCTGTGGATCTGTCTCATCAGGTGCTGTGCAATTCAGGGACACCCTCCTCTCTGTTAATTTGTGTGGAGACAGGTAGACATCAGTGTCTGGCCAGGCACGAGGGTCGCACTGGACCACCACCAGAGGTGCAGCGTGTGGGGGAGCCACTGCTTGGTTTCCACGAAAGCTGACCAGGGTCTTTGACCTTGATTCCTAGCAGTTGCAAGGGGAGAGGAGGCCGGGGGTGGTGCACACTTCCGAGAGTTGTGTTCAGGACTAGTCTGGAGCCCACTGAAGTCAGCGACACCGGGCACAGAAGTCACCCAGTCAGTGTTGCTGTGGGCACTGCTCCCATGGTACTTTCGGGACGGCTCCATGCTGCCACCTCCTGCTTTTCATCATCATCTTCAAGGTCATGTGCCTCTGCTCTTGCCCCATAGCCTCCGGGTTATTGTCTGTCCTCCATCTGGCCCTCGTCCCTGGTGCCCTGTGCAGTCCGATGCCAGGGTAGCCTTCTTGAGACAAACATCTGGCCCTGATGGAACACTTTCATGGATCTTGTAGGTTGCGAGGATGATGCCCTGCCCTGGAAGGGGGCTACAGGTCCCCAATCAGGAGAGCCATGTCTCCTTTTTCAGCATGGCCTGCCCTCCCCTCAGTCTTCTTCAGGGAAGCTCTCCCCACTTCCTGAGATGACAGCTCTGAACTTAAAACTGAATGTTATTTTACATATCTCTATGCCTTAGTTCATCCATGGCATGTCTTTCAACCCCGTTAGTGGGTTTTTTTTAGCAGTTCTGAAGGGCTGTCTGCTCAAGGAGGGGATGACCTGGGTGGGGCAGCTTTCCCTCTCATCTCCCTCAGCATGTCTCTGAGCCCTGGGACCAGCTCTCCCACTGAGGATTGAGGGACATGAGCCAGCCCATCCTGAGCCCAGGCTGTGTCAGCTGTGTAGACGGATGCGTGTCGGAGTGGTGGGCAGCTGGCATGGGCCAGGGGCAGGCAGTGTCTCCTTCTCATTCCTTCCCTCCCTTCCTCCCAGAGGTAGCTCAGAGCAGCCTTCAACCCCTGCATCTCCAGATCCCTTGACCTATGCCTCCTGTGTTCAGCTGGTGACCTTGGAGTTTCGCATGGATTCTACCTCCTGTACCCTCTCCCGTAGCAGTTCCTGGATCAGAGGAGGGATCGGACTCTTGTCTGCATTTGGTCTTCTTCCTGTCCCGCACCAATCCTATCCACCTTTGCATCTTCCATGTATGTGCTTGGAAGCAAGCCCATCCACAGGGAACCTATTAGCCAAATGGATCCAGGCAATGAACATTGAAGTAGAGATCCAGGATCCATAATATACCTGCTCTGAAACCTGTCCAAAAGTCTGTGACTCTCTCACACTGAAACAGAAACAATAATAGCTTTCTGGACTGTGAAGTGACATGTGTCTCTACTTCCAATCTTGAACGCATAGGTGCTGAGCCTGGACAGAAAAGGACCATGGCTCCCGTGGCCTGGGATCCACAGTAAGAACTCAGTGAAATCTGAATTCAAGGCATAGAGTGAATAATTATTGTAGAGTGAATCCTCCCAAGTAGGGCTTATGCACAGTGCACAGGAAAAGCTTTTTAAAAGAGGTTCCTGAAAGAAAAATCTTTTTTAAAAATTTATTTTAATTCCAGTAGAGCTAACATACAGTGTTACATTCTTTTCAGTTGTCCAATAGAGTGATTCAGTAATTCTATATATTACTCATTGGTCATCAAGAAAAGCATCCTATTAATCCCCTTCATCTATTTCACTCATCCCTCTATCCACCTCCTCTCTGGTAACCATCCGTTTGTTCTCTATTGTTAAGAGTTTGTATTTTGGTGTGTCTCCTTTTTCTCTTTTAGTTATTTATTTTTGTTTGTTTTTTAAATTCCCCATTAGAGTGACATCGTATGGGATTTTTCTTTCTCTGACTGACTGATTTTAGTTAGGATAATACTCTCTAGCTCCATCCATGTGTCTGCAAATGGCAAGGTTTCATTCTTTTTCAAGCCGAGTAATACTCCATTGTATGTGTGTATGTGTGTGTGTGTGTGTGTGTGTGTGTGAATACACACATCTATCATCTCATTTGTCAATTTTTCTACAGACACTTGGGTTGCTTCCATATGGTGATATTGTAAATAATGGTGCAAGAAACATAGGGGTGCACGTATCCTTTTACGTTACTGTTTTCCTATTCTTTGGGTAAATACAAGTAGTGTGATTGTTGGATCGTAGGGTAGTTATATATTTAATTTTTTGAGGAACCTTCATACTGTTTTCCACGGTGGCCACCACAGTTTGCATTCCCACCCACAGTTCACGAGGATTCCCCTTTATCCACATCCTCCCAACACCTGCTATTTGTTGTGCTTTTGATGTTAGCCATTCTGACAGGTTTGAGGTATTACCTCATTGTCCTTTGGATTTACATTTTCCTGATGATGGGTGATGGTGAACATCTTTTCACGGGACTGTTGGCCATTTGTATTTTTTCTTTGGAGAAATGTCTGTCCATGTCTTCTGCCTATTTTTTAACTGGATTATTTGTTTTGGGGGTCGAGTAGTATCAGTTGTATATGTTTTGGACACTATCCCTTTATTGCCTATGATCTTTGCAAAATATCTTCTCCCTTTGAGTAGGTTGTCTTATTATTTTTACGTTTTCATTGTTCTTCTGCCATGTGGAAACTTTTTATTTTGCTGTATTCCCAATAGTTTATTTTTGCTTTCATTTCCTTTGCCTCAGGAGACAGTCTAGAAAAACGTTGGTATGGTCCATGTCAAGAAGTTACTGTCTTCCCTCCTGTAGGATTTTTATGGATTCAGGTCTCATATTGAGGTCTTGAAACTGTTTTGCGTTTGTCTTTGTTGTGTAAGAAAAGAGTCTAATTGCATTCTTCTGTACGTAGCTGTCTAGTTTTCCCAACACCATTTGTTGTAGAGACTGTCCTTTTCCCTTTTGATATCGTTGCTTGCTTTGTGGAAGATTCATGGACCACATAATTGTGGGTTTCTGTCTAAACTTGTATCCTGTTCCTTTGGTCACTGTGTCTATTTTTGTGCTGTACTGTCTTGTTAGGATGACTGCAGCTTTGTAGTATAACCTGAAATCTGCAATTGTGAGTCCTCCAGCTTTGTTTTTCTTTTCCACATTGCACTGGCTGTTTGGAATCTTTAGTGGTTCCATACAAATGTTTAGGATTGTTTATTCGAGGTCTTTTGTTCTTTAATTTAAATTCAATTAGCCAACTTACAGTACATCATTAGTTTCAGATGTAGTCTTCAATAAATTTTCAGTCGTGTGTAACACCCAGTGCTCATTGTATCGCGTGACCTCCTTAATGCTACTCACCCAGTTACCCCCCCAACTTCTCCTCCAACAATCATCAGTTTCTTGCGGTAGTTAAGAGTCCATCATGGGTTTTCTCCCTCTCTGATGACTTCCCATTCTATTTTCCCTTCCTTGCCCTATGGTCTTCTTCCTTGTTTCTGATATTCCACATAGGAGTGAAAGCATATGATCATTGTCTTTCTTTCATTGACTTATTCCACTCAGCATAATACCCTCCAGCTCCACCCAGGTCGGTGTGATGGTAAGTATTCATCCTTTCTGATGGCTGAGTAATATTCCATTATATATATATATATATATATATATATATATATATATATATATATATATATATATATATATATATATTCCACATCTTCTTTATCCATTCATCTGTCGATGGTCATCTGCATTCTTTCCACAGTTTGTCTATTATGGATATTGCTGCTATGAACACTGGGGTGCATGTGTCCCGACTTCGCTACCTCTGTCTCTTTGGGGTAAATACCCAGTAGTGCAATTGCTGGGACATAGGGTAGCTTTATTTATAACTTCTTGAGGAAACTCCGTACCATTTTCAAGAGTGGCTGTACCGGACTGCATTCATACAGGTGTGTAAGAGGGTTCCCGTTTCACCACATCCTCTCCAACATGTATAGTTTTATGTCTTCTTATTTTTAGATATTCACCCTCGTGTGATATGGCATCTATAGGGGTTTAGATTTGCATTTCCCTTAAGCCAAGTGATATGAAGCATTTATGCATGTATCTTTTGGTCACCAGTACGTCATCATCAGTGAAATAACTTCCCATTTTAATCCATCTCAAGACCTAAAGCTGGGTAAGGCACTGAAGCTGGATGATGCCATCGGTTGGAATTGTGGAGAATTTCAAAAGATCTCCGTGGAGAGCAAGTTTAAAGGTCAGTGTGAAGCTACTAATTAGTTCTGGGGAGATCTCTCAAAGTGGGGGTTGCCTGGGATAGGCTGAGGGTGGCCCTCCGATTTTCCTATGAATCCTTGCTGCAGCCCCAAATGGACAGTTTCCTGCTGTGGGGCAGGCTGAGTCCTCTAGTCGTGCAGAGGTGAGCCCAATGCCTGCTGCCTTGGAGGCAGGCAAACAGGGAGGGACCCTCAGCAGAAGACCCAGTGTTAGGTTAGGCCTCAAGAGACAGCAGGTCCGAACTGCCCAGTGCTCAGAGAACTCCCAGGCCGAGTGAGATGAGGGCACAAGGGCGGGTGAGTGTGAGCCTTTGGGTTTCATCCGGAAGGGCCCACAAAGGTCGGGGTTCACCAGAAGGGGCTCTCAGGGGTGCCCCAATTCTCTTGCCCTGAATGCTGTGTTGTGCCCCAAAATGGTACAGTTTACTGTGGGCTGCAGGCTGAGTCCTACGGTGGGGCTTGGGTGTCCCAAATCCCCTAGAGTGGGGTGCCAGGACCCTGGGGAGGGACCCTTCTGTCACCAACCTAGGGTAAGGGTTAGGGTCCAGAAGCCTGCCAGGGACAATCTGCAGGCTGTGCAGCGAGCTCTGTGGAGGGCTGAGAGGAGGCCATGGGGGAAGGTGAGCGTGGGACTCAGGGTTGGGGCACGGGGGGCTGCCAAATGTGGGGATGGGCTCTGGGGGCCTCCCCAAGTTCTCGTGTCCTGTAGGCTCCGTAGAGTCCCAAGGGGCACGGTTTCCTGTCAGGTGACAAGCTGAGTCCTGCGGTGGGGCCAGGTAACCCAATTCCCCGGGGCTGCTGTGTAAGGCTCCTGGGGAGGCCCCCACACCCGCGGCCGACCTAGGGCTAGGGTTAGGCCCCAGGAGCCCCGCAGGCCCAATCTGCTGGCTGTATGGCGAGCTACACGGGCTGAGGTGAGGGTGTGGGGAGGGTGAGCGTGGGCCTCAGGGTTGGGGTGCGGGAGGCCGCCGAAGTTCGCTGGTGGCTCAGGATGCTCCTCCTTGTTCTCCCGCCCTGAATGCTCTATGGCCTCCCAAGGTGCACGGTTTCCTGCAGGGTGGCAGACTGAGTCTTGCTGTGGGGCTCAGGTGTCCCGAATCCCCGCAGCTGTGGCTCCAGGCTCCTGGGGAGGGGGCCCTCCACAGATGAACTAGGGTTAGGGTTGGGGCCCAGGTACCCCGCAGGCCAGATCTGCCCACTATGTGGTGAGCTCCACTGCGGGCTGAGGTGAGGGTGTGGGGTGGGGTGAGCATGGGCTTCAAGCTTGGGTTTAGGGATCGCCGAAGTTCGCTGGGGGCTCTGGGGGCCCTCCAGATTCTCCCGCGCTGAATGCTCTATAGCCTCCCAAGGGGCACGGTTTCCTGCAGGCTGGCAGGCTTTGTCCTGCAGTGGGGCTCAGGTGTCCCCAGTCCCTGGGGCTGCGGCACCGGGCCCCAGGGGATGGTCCCTACCCAGCCGACCTAGGGTCAGGTCTAGGCCCCAGGAACCCGGCAGGCCTGATCTGCCGGCTCTGCGACGAGCTCGGTGGCAAGCTGAAGGGAAGGCGTGGGGCGGGATGAGCGTGGGCCTCAGGGTTGGGGTGTAGGGGGCCGCCCAGGATCACTGGGGGCTCAGGGGGGCCCTACCAGTTCTCCTGCACGGTATGCTCTGTGGCGCCCCAAGGGGCATGGTTTCCTGAGTGGTGGCAGGCTGAGTCCCGTGGTGGGGCTCATGTGTACCCAATCCCCGGGGTTAGGTTACGGATTAGGTTACGGGTTAAGGTTAGGGTATGGGTTACGGTTAGGGTATGGGTGAGTGTAGGGGTTAAGGTTAGGGTAAGGAGAGGGTACAGGGTAGGGTTGGGTTTAGGGGTTACAGGTTAGAGGTTATGGGTTAGGGTACAGATTAGGGTTTAGGGTACGGGTTAGGGTTTAGGGTTTGGGTTTAGGGTTAGGGTTAGGGTTGGAGTACGGGTTAGGGTTAGGGTAGGGGTTAGGGTTAGGTTATGGGTTAGGGTATGCATTAGGGTACGGTTTAGGGTACGGGCTAGGGTACAGTTTAGGGTAAGTGTTGGCGTACGGAAATGGGTACGGTTTAGGGTACAGGTTAGGGTTAGTGTACGGGTTAGGGTTAGGGTACAGTTTACGGTTATGGTACAGGTTAGGTTACGGTTTAGGGTTAGGGTGAGGGTACGGGTTAGGGATCAGGTTAGGGATAGGTATAGGGTAAGGTTTAGGGTTAGGGTATGGGTTAGGGTACTGGTTAGGGTACAGGTTAGTTTTAGGTATGGGTTAGGATATGGGTTAGGGTCCGGGTTAGGGATAGGGTACGGGTTAGGGTATGGGTTAAGGTTAAGGTAAGGGTAGTGGTTAGGGGTAGGGTACGGGTTACAGTTTAGCGTTTAGGGTTACGGTTAGGGTACGGATTAGGGTTAGGATACAGGTAGGGTTAGGTTACGGGTTATGGTATGAGTTATGGTATGGGTTAGGGTCAGGGTTTAGGGTTTAGGGTTAAGGTTATAGTACGGGTTAGGGTACTTGTTAGGGCTACGGTTAGGTTTAGGGTACGGTTTAAGTTACGGGTTAAGGTACAGTTTATGGTTAGGGTTATGGTACGGGTTAGGGTACGGGTTAGAGTACATGTTAGGGTTTCGGCTAGGGTTAGGGTACATGTTAGGGTTAGGGTTAGGGTACGGGTTAGAGTTTCGGTTAGAGTACGGGTTAGGTTACGGGTTAGGGTTAGGTTTAGGGATAGGTTACGGGTTAGGGATAGGGTTAGCTGAAGGGGTAGGGTTAGGGGTAGGATTAGTGGTATGGTAGGGGTCCGGGTAGGGTTAGGGTTTAGGGTTAGTGTTTGGGGTTTGGGGTTAGTGGTTAAGGTTAGGGTTTAGTGTTTAGGGTTTCGGGATTAGGGTTAGGGGTTAGGGTTTAGGGTTTAGTGTTAATGTTAGGGTTTAGTTTTAAGGATTAGGGTTTAGGGTTAGGTTTAGTGTAGGGTTAGGGTTAGGGTTAGGGTTAGGGTTAGGATTAGGGGTTAAGGTTTAGGGTTTAAGGTTAGGGGTTAGGGTTAGGGTTAGACCCCAGTATGCCAGCAGGACTGATGCGCCGGCTGTGCGGCGAACGGACGAGGGGGCCGAGGTGAGTGCGCTGGCGAGCGGGATTATGGTATCCAGCGTTTTGGCGCATGGGGCCTTTGAATGTCGCTAGAGCCTTGGAGGGCCCTGTCCGTTCTCCTGCCCTGAATGACCAGCGGCACCCCGAGCGGTCCGCGTGGTGGCGAGTTGGCAGTGTGAGTCTGGCACTGCGGTTTGGGGGTCTCCAATGCTATGCGTTGCAGTGCAAGGCCCCTTGGGAGGGGCCCCTCTGGGGCCGTCCTAGGGTTAGTGTTAGCACCCAGGAGCCTGGCAGGCATGATCCACCAGCTGTGCGGTAGAGGAGGGCCAGGCCAAGGTGAGGGCGCCACCGAGCTGGAGCGTGGGCCCAAGCATTATGTCACGGGGGGCCTTGGAAGGTCGCTGGGGTTTGGAGGGCCCTGCAGGTTCTCCCTCCCTGAATGGCCAGCGGCGCCCCTAGTGGCCTTGTGGGTGGCGGGGTGGCATGGTGAGTTCGGCGCGGGGGCTCGTGGGTCCCCAATCCCTGGCGTTGCTGCACCAGGCCCCTTGGGATGTTCCCTTCGGGGGCCAACCTAGGGTTAGGGTTGGCCCCCAGGAGGCTGGCAGGCCCGATCTGCTGGCTGTGTGAGGAGCGGTGTTGCGGGCTGAGTTTTGGGCGATGGCGAGTGGGAGCTTGGTCCCCAGCACTTTGGCGCCCTTGGCCTTCGAATGTTGCCATGGCTCATAGTGCCCTGCCCATTCTCCTGCCCTGAATAAGCAGCTGCGACCCTAGCATATCCGTTGGTGGTGGGGCGGCAGGGTGAGTCCCGCACTGTGGCTCCGGGATCCCCAATCCCCAGTGTTGCGGAGCCAGGCCCCTTGGAAGGGGCTCCTCCTGGGCTGACCTAGGGTTAGAGTTAGCCCCCAGGAGGCCAGCAGGCCCAATCCTCTGGCTGGGCAGCGAGAGGTGGGAAGGCCGAGGTAAAGGCGCTGGGAAGCAGGAGCGTGGGCCCCTGCATTTTGGCGCAGGAGGCTTCAAATGTGGCAGGTTTCTCCAGGGCCCTGACCTTTCTACCACCCTGAATGACCGGCAGCGCCCCTAGCGCCCTGGGTGGCGACAGTGTGGCAGGGTGAGTCCGGCTCTGGGGCTCTGAGTCACCAATCTCAAGCGTTGCAGAGCCCGGCCCCTTGGGTTTCGGTTAGCCCCCAGGAGCCTGGCAGGCACTATCCACTGGCTCCAGCAAGCGGAGGGGCGGGCCGAGGTGAGGGCGCTGGGGAGCAGGAGCTTGGGAGCTTGGGAGCCAACTTTTTTGAGTGGGGGGCCTTCGAAGGTCACAGGGGAAATGGAAGGCCTTGCCAGTTCTCCCAACTGAATGACCTGTGGCGCCCCTAGCGGCCTGGGTAGCGGCAGGGCGGCAGGTGAGTCCGGCGCTGGGGCTCAGGGGTCTCCAATCCACCGAGTTGCTGCACCAGGCCCCTTGGCAGGGTGCCCTCGGGGGCTGACCTAGGGTTAGGGTCAGACCCCAGGACGCCAGAAGGCTCAATCCGCCAGCTGTGCGGAGAAAGGTGTAGTGTGTCGAGGTGAGGTCTCTGTGGAGCGGGAGCGTGGGCCCAAGCATTTTGGCGCGGGGGGCCTTCGAATGTCTTCGGGGACTCGGTGGGCCCTACCCATTCTCCTCCCTGAATGACCGGCGGCGCACCTAGCTGCCCTGGTGGCGGCGGGGTGCAGGGTGAGTCAGGCGCTTTGGCTCTGGTATCTCCAATCCCCAGCGTTGCGGTGCCAGGCCCCTTGGGAGCGGCCCCTCGGGTGCCAACCTAGGGTTAGGTTTAGCCCCTAGGAGGCAGGCAGGCCCTATTCACCAGCTGTGTGGATAGCGGAGTGGCGGACTGAGTTGAGGGCGCTGGTGAGTGGGAGCGTGGGCCCGGGCGTTTTGACGCCGGGGGCCTTTGAAGGTCACCGTGTCTCTGAGGGCCCTGCCCTTTCTCCCTCCCTGAATAATGGCAGCACCCCAAGACCCTGGGTGGCAGCTCGGCGGCAAGGTGAGTCCGGCGCTGGGGCTCAGGGGTCCCCAATCCCCGGCGTTGTGTCGCCAGGCCCATTGGGAAGGGCCGCTCGGAGGCCATTCTAGGGTTGCGTTTAGCCCCCAGAAGGCCAGTGGACCCGATCAGCGGCTGTGCAACAAGCGGAGGGTTGCCCCGAGTTGAGGGCGCTGGCGAGCCTGAGCATGACCCCAAGCATTTTAGTGCGGGAGGCCTTTGAAGGTCAGCGGGGGCTCGGAGGGCCCTGCCATTTCTCCTTCCCTGAATGAATGGCGGCGCCCCTAGCGGCCCATGTGGGGCGGGGCGGCAGGGTGCATCTGGCGCTTGGGCTTGGGGGTCCCCAATCCCCGGCGTTGCAGCGCCAGGCCCCTTAGGAAGGGAACCTCAGGGGCTGTCCTAGGGTTAGGGTTAGCGCCCAGGAGGCCGGCAGGCCCGATCCGCCGGCTGTGCAAGGAGCGGAGGTATGGGCCGAGTTGAGGGCGATGGCGAGCGAGAGCTTGAGCCCCAGCGTTTTGGCGCACTGGGTCCCGGAATGTTGCCATGGCTTGGAGTGCCTTGCCCCTTCTCCTGCCCTAAATAAACAGCGGTGCCCTAGCGGCTCTGTTGGCGGTGGGGGGGGAGGGTGAGTCCCATGCTGCGGCTCGGGGTCCCCATCCCCAGTGTTGTGACGCCAGGCCCCTGGGATGGACCCCTCGGGGGTCAACCTAGCCTTCGATTTAGCCCCCAGGAGGCTGGCAGGCCCTATTCGTAACCTGTGTGGAGAGTGAAGTGGCAGACCGAGGTGAGGGAGCTGGTGATTGGGAGCATGGGCCTGGGCGTTTTGGCACGGGGGGCCTTCGAAGGTCACTGTATCTTGGAGGGCCCTGCCCGTTCTCCTGCCCTGAATGAACAGCAGCACCCCAAGCCCCCGGGTGGCGGCTGGGCATCAGGATGAGTCAGGTGTGGGGCGGGGCGGCAGCGTGCATCCTGCGCTGGGGCTTGGGGGTCCGCAATCCCCGGCATTGCAGCGCCAGGCCCCTTGGGAAGGGATCCTCAGGGGCCGTCCTAGGGTTAGGGTTAGCGCCCAGGAGGCCGGCAGGCCCAAGTCGCCGGCTGTGCGAGGAGCGGAGGTGCAGACCAAGTTGAGGGTGCTGGTGAACGTGAGCGTAGGCCCAAGCGTTTTGATTTGGGGGACCTTCGAGCATAGGCGGGGGTTCGGAGTGCCCTGCCCCTTCTCCCACCCTGAATGAACAGCGGCGTCCCTAGCGGCCGAGTGGGGAGGGGTGAAAGGGTGCATCCAGCGCTGGGGCTTGGGGGTCCCCAATCCCCGGCGATGCGGTGCCAGGCCCCTTGGGAGAGGCCCCTCGGGAGCAACCTAGGGTTAGGTTTAGCCCCCAGGAGGCTGGCAAGCCCTATTCGCCAGCTGTGTGGAGAGTGGAGTGGCGGACGGAGGTGAGGGCGCTGGTGAGTGGGAGGGTGGGTCTGCCGTTTTTGTGCGGGGGGCCTTCGAAGGTCACTGTGTCTGGGAGGGCCCTGCCTGTTCTCCCGCCCTGAATGATCGACAACACCCCAAGCCCCTCGGTGGTGGCTGGGCGGCAGCGTGAGTCAGGTGCTGAGGTTCGGGGTCCCCAATCCCCGGCGTTGCTGCGCCAAGCCCCTTGGGAGTGGACCTTTGGGGATCGATCTAGGGTTATGCTTAGCCCCCAGGTGGCCGGTGGACCCGATCAGCGGCTGTGCGGCACGTGGAGGGTTGGGACGAGGTGAGGGCACTGGCGAGACTGAACATGAGCCCAAGCTTTTTATTGCGGGGGGCCTTCGAAGGTCAGCGGGGGTTTGGAAGGCCATGGCAGTTCTCCCACCCTGAATGAATGGCGGCGCCCCTAGCGCCCCGTGTGAGGCGGGGCGCCAGGGTGCATCCGGCACTGGATCTTGGGGGTCCCCAATCCCCGGCGTTGTGACGACAGGCACCTTGGGTAGGGCCCCTCAGGGGCTGATGTATGGTTAGGGTTAGCTCCCAGGAGGCCGGCAGGCCCTGGGCCTTCGAATGTTGCCATGGCTCGAAGGGCCCTGCCCGTTCTCCTGCCCTGAATAACTAGCGGCGCCCTTAGCGGCTCCGTTGGAGGTGGGGCGGCAGGGGGAGTCCCACGCTGCGGCTCGGGGATCCCCAATCCCCGGCGTTGCGGGGCCAGGCCCCTTGGGAGGGGCTCGTAGGGGGCCGACCTAGGGTTAGAGTTAGCACCCAGGAGGCGGCAGGCCCAATCCTCTGGCTGGGCAGCGAGAGGTGCGCGGGCCGAGGTAAAGGCTCTGGCGAGGGGGAGCGTGGGCCCCTGCATTTTGGCGGGAGGCTTCAAATGTCGCCGGTTTCTCCAGGGCCTTGTCCCTACATTCGCCCTGAATGAACGGCGGCGCCCCAGGCGGCCTGGGCGGCGACAGTGCGGCAGGGGAGTCCGGTTCTGGGGCTCTGAGTCACCAATCCCCAGCGTTGCAGAGCCAGGCCCCTTGGGATGTGCCCCACGGGGCGGACCTAGGGTTTTGGTTAGCCCCAGGAGCTTGGCAGGCCCTATCCACCGGCTCTGAATCAAGTGGAGTGGCGGGCCGAGGTGAGGGCACTGGGAGCAAGAGCATGGGAGCCAACGTTTTTGCGGGGGGGGCCTTCGAAGGTCAGCTGGGGCTCGGAGGTCCCTGCCCGTTCTCCTGTCCTGATTGACCGGTGGTCCCCTAGCGGCTTGGGTGGCTGAAGGGCAGCAGGGTGAGTCTGGCACTTGGGCACGGGGTCCCCATCCCCAGCGTTGCGTCACCAGGTCCCTTGGGAAGGGCCCCTCGGGGGCCGACCTATGGTTAGGGTTAGTCCCCAGGAGCCACGCAGGCCCGATACACCACCTGTGCATCGAGAGGACAGTTGGGCCGAGGTGAGGGTGCTGGTGAACGTGAGCCAGGGCCCAAGGGTTTTGGTTCGGGGCGCCTTCGAAAGTCGACGTGGGTTCTGAGGGCCCTGCCAGTTCTCCCACCCTGAATGAATGGTGGCGCCCCTAGCGGCCCGTGTGGGGCGGGGCGGCGGCGTGCATCCGGCGCTGGGGCTTGGGGGTCCGCAATCTCCGGCATTGCCACGCTGGGCCCCTTAGGAAGGGATCCTCAGGGGCCGTCCTAGGGTTAGGGTCAGCGCCCAGGAGGCCAGCAGGCCCGAGTCGCCGGCTCTGCAAGGAGCGGAGGTGAGGGCCGAGTTGAGGGTGCTGGTGAACGTGAGCGTGGGCCCAAGCATTTTGATTCCGGGCTCCTTCGAGCATAGGCGGGGGTTCGGAGGGCCCTGCCCGTTCTCCCACCCTGAATGAACGGCGGCGCCCCTAGCAGCCCGGGTAGGGAGGGGCGACAGGGTGCATCCTGTGCTGGGGCTTGGGGGTCCCCAATCCCCGGTGATGGGGCACCAGGCCCCTTGGGAGAGGCCCCTCGGGGGCAACCTAGTGTTAGGTTTAGCCCTCAGGAGGCCGGCAGGCCCTATTCGCCAGCTGTGTGGAGAGTGGGGTGGCGGACGGAGGTGAGGGCGCTGGTGAGTGGGAGGGTGGGTCTGCCGTTTTTGCGCAGGGGGGCTTCAAAGGTCACCGTGTCTCGGAGGTCCCTGCCCGTTCTCCTGTCCTGATGGACCGGTGGTCCCCTAGCGACTTGGGTGGCTGAACGGCAGCAGGGTCAGTCTGGCACTTGGGCACGGGGTCCCCATCCCCAGCGTTGTGTCACCAGGACCCTTGGGAAGGGCCCCTCGTGGGCCGTCCTAGGGTTAGGGTTAGCGCCCAGGAGGCCGGCAGGCCCGAGTCGCGGGCTGTGCGAGGAGCGGAGGTGCGGGCCGAGTTGAGGGTGCTGGTGAACATGAGCGTGGGCCCAAGTGTTTTGATTCCAGGCGCCTTCGAGCATAGGCGGGGGTTCGGAGGGCCCTGCCCGTTCTCCCACCCTGAATGAATGGCGGCGCCCCTAGCGGCCTGTGAGGGGAAGGGCGACAGGGTGCATCAGGCACTGGGGCTTGGGGGTCCCCAATCCCCGGCGATGCGGCGCCAGGCCCCTTGGGAGAGGACGCTCGGGGGCAACCTAGGGTTAGGTTTAGGCTCCAGGAGGCCGGCAGGCCCTATTCGCCAGCTGTGTGGAGAGTGCAGTGGCGGATGGAGGTGAGGGCGCTGGTGAGTGGGAGGGTGGGTCTGCCGTTTTTGCACGGGGGGCCTTCGAAGGTCGCCATGTCTGGGAGGGCCCTGCCTGTTCTCCCGCCCTGAATGATTGGCAACACCCCAAGCCCCCGGGTGGCGGCTGGGCGGCAGGGTGAGTCAGGTGCTGAGGTTCGGGGTCCCCAATCCCCGGCGTTGCTGCGCCAAGCCCCTTGGGAGTGGACCTTTGGGGATCGATCTAGGTTTATGGATAGCACCCAGGAGGCCGGTGGACCCTACCAGCAGCTGTGCGGCACGCAGAGGGTTGGGACGAGGTGAGGGCACTGGCGAGACTGAGCATGAGCCCAAGCTTTTTAGTGCGGGGGGCATTCGAAGGTCGGCGGGGCCTCGGAGGGACCTGCCCGTTCTCCCGCTCTGAATGATCGGCGGGGCCCCTAGCGGCTCGGGTGGCTGAAGGGCAGCAGGGTGAGTCCGGTACTTGGGCTCGGGGTCCCCATCCCCAGCGTTGAGTCGCCAGGGCCCTTGGGAAGGGCCCCTCGAGGGCCGACCTAGGGTTAGGTATAGCCCCCAGGAGGCTGGCAGTCCCGATACACCACCTGTGCGTCGAGCGGCGAGTTGGGCCGAGGTGAGGGTGCTGGTGAACATAAGCCTGGGCCCAAGCGTTTTGGTTCGGGGCACCTTTGAAGGTCGGCGTGGGTTCAGAGGGCCCTGGCAGTTCTCCCACCCTGAATGAATGGCGGCGCCCCTAGCGGCCTGTGTGAGTCGGGGTGGCAGGGTGCATCCGGCGCTGGGGCTTGGGGGTCCCCAATCCCCGGCTTTGCAACTCCAGGCCCCTTGCGAGTGGCCCTTCGAGGGCCGACCTACGGTTAGGGATAGCCCCCAGGAGGCCGGCACGCCCTATCAGCCGACTGTGAGGCGAGCGGAGGAGTGGGCCGACGTGAAGGCGCTGGTGAGCGGGAGCATTGGCCCAAGCATTTTGCTGTGGGGGGGCCTTCGATAGTCGCCCGGGGCTTGGAGTGCCATGCCCATTCTCTCGCTCTGAATGACCGGCGGGACCCTAGCGGCTCGGGTGGCTGAAGGGCAGCAGGGTGAGTCCGGCACTATTCCTCAGTGTCCCTATCCCCAGCGTTGTGGTGCCAGGCCACTCGGGAAGGGCCTCTCGGGGTCCGACCTACAGTTAGGGTTAGTCCCCAGGAGGACAGCAGGCTTGATACACCACATGTGCAGCGAGCGGAGTGGTGGGCCGAGGTGAGGGTGCTGGTGAACATGTGTCTGGGCCGAAGCGTTTTGGTTCGGGGCACCTTCAAAGGTCAGAGGGAGTTAGGAGGGCCCTGCCAGTTCTCCAACACTGAATGAATGGTGGCGACCCTAGCGGCATGTGTGTTGCGGGGCGGTAGGGTGCATCCGGAGCTGGGTCTCAGGGGTCCCCAATGCCCGGCTTTGCGGCGCCAGGCCCCTTAGGAAGGGACCCTCAGGGGCCGTCCTAGGGTTAGGGTTGGCACCCAGGAGGCCGGCAGGCCCGATCTGCCGCCTGTGCGATGGGCGGAGGGGCGGTCCGAGGTGAGGGCGCTGGGGAGCGGGAGCATGGGCACCAGTGGTTTGGCGTGGGGGGCCTTTGAAGGTCACAGGGGGCTCGGGAGGCCCTGCCACTTCTTTCACTCTGAATCACCGGCGGCACCCGCAGCGACCTGGGTGGTGACAGTGCAGCAGGGTGAGTCTGGCTCTGGGGTTCTGAGTCTCCAATCCCAAGCATTGCAGAGCCAGGCCCCTTGGGATCTGCCCCACGGGGCCGACCTAGGGTTTCGGTTAGCCCCCAGGAGCCCGGGAGGCACTATCCACCAGCTCTGAATAAAGCAGAGGAGCAGGCCAAGGTGAGGACCCTGGCGAGCAGGAGCATGGGAGCCAACATTTTGCGCGGGGGGCCTTCGAAGGCCGCAGGGGAAATGGAGGGCCCTGCCAGTTCTCCCACCCTGAATGAACTGAAGCACCCCTAGCGGCCTGAGTGATGGAGGGACGGTAGGTGAATCTGGCGCTGGGCTCGGGGTCCCCAGTCCACCTCATTGCGCCGCCAGGCCCCTTGGGAGGGGCCCGTCGGGGGCTGACCTATGGTTAGGGTTAGCCCCCAGGACCCCGGCAGGTTCAATCTGCCAGCTGTGCGGCGAATGGAGTGGTGGGTCGAGGTGAGGCCTCTGTTGAGCGGGAGCATGGGCCCAAGCGTTTTGGCGCCAGAGGCCTTCGAATGTCTCCGGGGACTCGCCGTGCCGTGCCCAATCTCCTCCCTGAGTGACTGGCAGCGCCCCCAGCAGCCCAGGTGGTGGCGGGGTGGCAGGGTCAGTCAGGCACTGTGGCTTGGGTATCCCCAATCCCCAGTGTTGCGGCGCCAGGCCCCTTGGGAGGGCCCCTCGGGGCCAACCTAGGGTTAGGTTTAGCCCCTAGGAGGCCCGCAGGCCCTATTCCCCAGCTGTGTGGAGACTGGAGTGGCAGACCGAGGTGAGGGCGCTGGTGAGCAGGAGCATGGGCCCCGTTGTTTTGGCCTGGGGAGCCTTTGAAGGTCTCCGTGTCTTGGATGGCCCTGCCCATTCTCCGGCCCTGAATGAACGGCACCACCCCAAGCCCCCGCGTGGCAGCTGGGCGGCAGGATGAGTCCAGTGCTGAGGCTTGGCCATCCCCAATCCCCGGTGTTGCGGCGCCAGGCCCCTTGGGAGGGGCTGCTCGGGGTCGATCTAGCGTTTCAGTTAGCCCCCAGAAGGCCAGTGGACCCGATCAGCGGCTGTACAACACGCGGAGGGTTGGGCCGAGGTGAGGATGCTGGCTAGCCTGAGCATGAGCCTAAGCGTTTTAGCGCGGGGGGCCTATGAACGTCAGCAGATGCTCGGAGGGCCCTAACCATTCTCCTACACTGATTGACCGGTGGGCCCCTAGTGGCTCGGGTGGCTGAAGGACAGCAGGGTGAGTCCGGCACTTGGGCTCGGTGTCCCCATCCCCAGCGTTGCGACGCCAGGCCCCTTGGGAAGGGACCCTTGGGGGCCGACCTATGGTTAAGGTTAGTCCCCAGGAGACCTGCAGGCCCGATACACCACCTGTGCATCGAGCGGAAAGTTGGGCCGAGTTGAGGGTGCTTGTGAACATGAGCCTGGGTCCAAGCGTTTTGGTTCGGGGCGCCTTCGAAGGTCGGAGGGGTTTGGAGTGCTCTGCCCGTTCCCCCAGCCTGAATGAACGGCTACCCCCCTAGCAGTCTGGGTGCGGAGGGGCGGCAGGGTGCACCCGGCGCTGGGGCTTGGGGGTCCCCAATCCCCGGTGTTGTGACACCAGGCCCCTTGGGAAGGGCTCCTCCTGGGCCGGCCTAGGGTTAGAGTTAGCCCCCAGGATGCCAGCAGGCTCAATCCGCCAGCTGTGTGGCTAATGGAAGGGTGGGTCGATGTGAGGTCTCTGTCGAGCGTGCGCGGGCCGAAGCGTTTTGGCGCCAGGGTCCTTCGAATGTCTCTGGGGACTTGGCGGGCCCTAGCCATTTACCTCCCTGAATGACCGGCGGTGCCTGTAGCGGCCTGGGTGGCAGTGTTGTGGCAGGGTGAGTCTGGCTCTGGGGCTTGGGGTCCCCGATCCCCGGCGTAGCGGCACCAGGACCCTTGGGAGGGGCCCCTGGGGGGCCGACCTAGGGTTAGGGTTAGCCCCCAGGAGGCCGGCAGGCCCTTTTCGCAACCTGTGTGGAGAGCGAACTGGCGGACCGAGGTGCGGGCGGTGGTGATTGGGAGCGTGGGCCTGGGCGTTTTGGTGTGGGGGGCCTTCGAAGGTCGGTGGGGGTTTGGAGGGCCGTGCCCGTTCTCCCACCCTGAATGACTGGTGGCGCCCCCAGCCGCCCTGGTGGCGGCAGGGTGGCAGCGTGAGTCAGGCGCTGCAGCTCGGGTATCTCCAATCCCCAGCGTTGTGGCACCAGGCCCCTTGGGAGCGGCCCCTCGGGTGCCAACCTACGGTTAGGTTTAGCCCCTAGGAGGCTGGCAGGCCCTATTCATCAGCTGTGTGGATAGCAGAGTGGTGGACCGAGGTGAGGGCACTGGTAAGCGGGAGCGTGGGCCCGGGCGTTTTGGTGCGGGGGGCCTTTGAAGGTCACCGTGCCTCGGAGGGCCCTGCCCATTTTCCCTCCCTGAATAATGGCAGCACCCCAAGCCCACGGGTGGAGGCTGGGCCTGGCTCTGGGGCTTGGGGTCCCCGATCCCCAGCGAAGCGGCACCAGGACCCTTGGGAGGGGCCCCTGGGCGGCCGACCTAGGGTTAGGGTTAGCACCCAGGAGGCCTGCAGGCGGGATCCGCCCGCTGTGAGGGGAGCGGAGGGGCAGGCCGAGGTGAGGGCGCTGGAGAGCAAGAGCGTGGGCCCAAGCGTTTTGCCACCTGGGGCCTTCGAATGTCTCCGGGGACTCAGATGGCCTTGCCCATTCTCCTCCCTGAATGACCGGCGGCGTACCTAGCAGCCCAGGTGGCGGCAGGGCAGCATGTGAGTCCGGCGCTGGGGCTCGGGGATCCCCAATCTACCGCGTTGCGGCATCAGGCTCCTTGGTGGGGGCCCCTCGGGGGCTGACCTAGGGTTAGGGTTAGCCTCCAGGACGCTGGCAGGCTCAGTCCGCCAGCTGTGTGGCGAATGGAGGGGTGGGTCGAGGTGAGATCTCTGTTGAGTGGGAGCGTGGGGCCAAGCGTTTTGGCACCGGGGTCCTTCGAATGTCTCAGGGGACTCAGCGGGCCCTGACCGTTCTCCTCCCTGAATGACCGGCGGTGCCCCTAGCAGCATAGGTGGCAGCGGGGAGGCAGGGTGAGTCAGGCGCTTTGGCTCGGGTATCCCCAATACCCAGTGTTGAGGCGCCAGGCTCCTTGGGAGTGGCCCCTCAGGGGCTAACCTAGGGTTAGGTTTAGCCCTTAGGAGGCCATCAGGCCCTATTCACCAGCTGTGTGGAGAGCGGAGTGGCCGACCGAGGTGAGGGCGCTGGTGAGCGGGATGGTGGGCCTGGCGTTTTGGCGTGGGGGGCCTTTGAATGTCACTGTGTCTCGGAGGGCCCTACCCGTTCTCCCGCCCTGAATGAATGGCACCACCCCAAGTCCCCGGGTGGCGCCTGGGTGGCAGGGTGAGTCCAGTGCTGAGGCTCTGGTGTTCCCAATCCCCAGCGTTGTGGGGGCAGGCCCCATGGGAGGGGCTCCTCGTGGGCCTACCTAGGGTTAGAGTTAGCCCCCAGGAGGCTGGCAGGCCCAATCCTCAGGCTGGGCAGGGATAGGTGGGCAGGCCGAAGTAAAGGTGCTGGGGAGCGGGAGCTTGGTCCCTTGCATTTTGGTGCAGGAGGCTTCAAATGTTGCAGGTTTCTCCAAGGCCCTGTCCCTTCTCCAGCCCTGAATGACCGGTGGCGCCCCTAGCGGCCTGGGTGGCAGCGTTGCGGCAGGGTGAGTCTGGCTCTGGGCCTTGGGGTCCCCGATCCCCAGCGTAGTGGTACCAGGACCCTTGGGAGTGGCCCCTGGGGGGCCGACCTAGGGTTAGGGTTAGCCCCCAGGAGGCCGGAAGGCCCCATCTGCCCACTGTGCGGGGAGCGGAGGGGTGGGCCAAGGTGAGGGTGCTGGGGAGCGGGAGCATGTGCTGGGGCATTTTGGTGCAGGGGGCCTTTGAAGGTAACCTGGGGCTCCGAAGGCCCTGCCCCTTCTCTCTCCCTGAATCACCAGCGGCGCCCCTAGCGGCCTGGGTGGCGACAGTGCATCAGGGTGAGTTCGACTCTGGGGCTCTGAGTCACCAATCCCCAGCGTTGCAGAGCCAGGCCCCTTGGGATGTGCCCCACGGGGCCGACCTAGGGTTTCGGTTAGCCCCCAGGAGCCCGGCAGGCCCTATCCACCGGCTAGGAACCAAGAGGAGGGGCGGGCCAAGGTGAGGGCGCTGGTGAGCAGGAGCATGGGAGCCAAGGTTTTTGCGCGGGGGGCCTTCGAAGGTCAGCGGGGTCTCGGAGGGCCCTGTGGGTTCTCCTGCCCTAATTGAGCGGGGGGCCCCTAGCGGCTCGGGTGGCTGAAGGGAAGCAGGGTGAGTCCAGCACTTGGGCTCGGGGTCCCCATCCCCAGCGTTGCGACACAAGGCCCCCTGGGAAGTCCCCTCGGTGGCCAACCTATGGTTAGGGTTAGCCCACAAGAGGCCGGCAGGCCAGATACACCACCTGTGCATCGAGTGGAGAGTTGGGCCGAGGTGAGGGTGCTGGTGAACATGAGCCTGGGTCCAAGCGTTTTGGTTCGGGGTGCCTTCGAAGGTTGGCGGGGGTTCGGAAGGCCCTGCCCGTTCTCCCACCCTGAATGAACGGCGGCGCCCTAGCGGCCCGGGTGGGGCGGGGTGGCAGGGTGCATCCGGCGCTGGGGCTTGGGGGTCCCCAATCCCCGGCGTTGCAGCGCCAGGCCCCTTGGGAGGGGCCCCAAGGGGGCCAACCTAGGTTTAGGTTTAGCCCCGAGGAGGCTGGCAGGCCCTATTCACCAGCTTTTTGGAGACTGGAGTGGCGGACCGAGGTGAGGGCGCTGGTGAGTGGGAGCGTGGGCCTGGGTGTTTTGTCTCGGGGAGGCTTTGAACGTTTCCGTGTCTCGGAGGACCCTGCCCGTTCTCCCGCCCTGAATGAACGGCAGCACCCCAAGACCCGGGTGGCGGCTGGCTGGCAGGGTGAATCCAGTGCTGAGGTCCCCAATCCCCGGCGTTGCGGCGTCAGACCCCTTGGGAGGGGCCCTTCGGGGGTCGATCTAGGGTTACGGTTACCTCCAGAAGGCCTGTGGACCCGATCAGCGTCTGTGCAACACGCAGAGGGTTGGGCCGAGGTGAGGGTGCTGCCGAGCCTGAGCATGAGCCCAAGTGTTTTATCGTGGGGGGCTTTTGAAGTTTGGTGGGGGCTCGGAGGGTCCTGCCCGTTCTCCTTCCCTGATTGACCGGTTGGCCCCTAGCGGCTCGGGTGGCTGAAGGGCAGCAGGGTGAGTCCGCCACTTGGGCTCAGGGTCCCCATTGCCAGCGTTGCGACGCCAGGTCCCTTGGGAAGGGCCCATCGGGGGCTGACCTGTAGTTAGGGTTATCCCCCAGGAGGCCAGCAGGCCCGATACACCACCTGCGCGTCGAGCGGAGGGGCGGGCCGAGGTGGGGGCGCTGGGGAGCAGGAGTGTGGGCCCAAGCGTTTTGGTGTGGGGGGCCTTCAAAAGTCGGCGGGGGCTTGGAGGGCCCTGCCCATTCTCCTGCCCTGAATAACCGGCGGCGCCCCTAGTGCCCCGGGTTACCGTGGGGCGGCCGTATGAGTCTGGCGCTGGGGCTCAGGGGTCCCCAATCCCAGGCCTTGCAGCTCCAGGCTCGTTGGGAGGGGCCCATCGGGGGCCAACCTAGGTTTAGGGTTAGCCCCCAGGAAGCTGGCAGGCCTGATCCGCTGGCTGTGTAGCGAGCAGAGGGGCAGGCCGAGGTGAGGGCGCTGTTGAGCGGGAGCGTGGGCCCAAGCATTTTGGCGTGGGGGCATTCGAAAATCACCGGGGGTTAAGAGCGCACTTCCCGTTCTACCTTGCTGAAAGCCGGACGGCATACCTAGCGGCTCAGGTTGCGGAGGGGCGGCAGGGTGAGTACAGTGCTGGGGCTCAGGGATCCCTAATCACCGGCATTGCAGCACCAGACCCCTTGGGAGGGGCCCCTCGGGGTCTGACATAGGGTTTGGGTTAGCCTCCAGGAGGCCGGCAGGCCCGATCCACCAGTTGTGCGGCGAATGGAGGGTCAGGCGGAGGTGAGGCCACTGGCGAGTGGGAGCATGGGCCCAGGCGTTTTGGCATGGGGGTCCTTCAAAAGTCGCCTGAGGCTCAGAGGGCCCTGCACATTCTTCTGCCCTGAATGACCGGCGGCTACCCTAGCGGCCCGGGTAGAGGATGGGCGGTATGGTGAGTCAGGGGCTGGGGCTTGGGGTCCCCAATCCTTGGCGTTGGAGCTCCAGGCCCCTTCAGAAGGGGTCTAGGGGCCGACCGAGCATTACTGTTAGCCCCCAGGAGGCCGGCAGACCCGATCTGCCAGCTGTATGGTGAGCAGAGGGGCGGGCCAAGGTGAGGGCGCTGTTGAGCGGAATCCTGGGCCCAAGAGTTTTGGCGTGGGGGGCATTCAAAAGTTGCCGGGGGCTCAGAGCACCCTTCCCGTTCTACCGCACTCGGGGGTCAATCTAGGGTTACGGTTAGCCCCCAGAAGACCGGTGGACCCGATCAGCGGCTGTGCAACACGTGGAGGGTTGCCCCGAGGTGAGGGCGCTGGCGAGACTGAGCATGAGCCCAAGCGTTTTAGGGTGGGGGTCCTTTGAAGGTCAGCAGGAGCTCGGAGGGCCCTAACCGTTCTCCTGCACTGATTGACCAGTGGGCCCCTAGCGGCTCGGGTGGCTGAAGGGCAGCAGGGTGAGTCCGGCACTTGGGCTCGGTGTCACCATCCAGCGTTGCGACACCAGGCACCTTGGGAAGGGACCCTGGGGGGCCGACCTATGGTTAGGGTTAGCCCTCAGGAGTCCGGCAGGCCCGATACACCACCTGTGTGTCGAGCGGAGAGTTGGGCCGAGGTGAGGGTGCTGGTGAACATGAGCCTGAGCCCAAGCGTTTTGGTTCGGGGCAACTTCGAAGGTCGGCGGGGGTTCGGAGGGCCCTGCCAGTTCTCCCACCCTGAATGAATGGCAGCGCCCCTAGCAGCCCGTGTGGGGCGGGGTGGCAGGGTGCATCAGGCACTGGGGCTTGGGGGTCCCCAATCCCTGGCATTGTGGCGCCAGGCCCCTTAGGAAGGGACCCTCAGGGGCCGTCCTAGTGTTAAGGTTAGCGCCCAGGAGGCCAGCAGGCCCAAGTAGCCGGCTCTGCGAGGAGCGGAAGTGTGGGCCGGTTTGAGGGCGATGGCGAGTGGGAGCGTGGTCCCCAGGGTTTTGGCGCCCTGGGCCTTCGAATGTTGTCATGGCTCAGAGGGTCCTGCCCGATCTCCTGCCCTGAGTAACCAGTGGCGCTCCTAGCGGCTCCGTTGGCAGTGGGGCGGCAGGGTGAGTCCTGCACTTTGGGTCGGGGATCCCCAATCCCCGGCGCTGCTGTGCCAGGCTCCTTGGGAGGGGCTCCTCGTGGGCGACCTAGGGTTAGAGTTAGCCCCCAGGAGGCTGGCAAGCCCAATCCTCTGGCTGGGCGGCGAGAGGTGGGCGGGCAGAGGTAAAGGCCCTGCCCAGCGGAAGCGTGGGCCCCTTCATTTTGGCGTGGGAGGCTTCAAATTTCGCTGATTTCTCCAGGGCCCTGTCCCTTCTCCCACCCTGAATGACCAGTGGCGCCCCTAGCGGCCCGGTTGGTGGCAGGGCGGCAGGTGAGTCCGGCGCTGGGGCTCAGAGGTTCCCAATACACCGCGTTGCGGCGCCAGGCCCCTTGTGAGGGGCCCCTCGGGGGATGACCTAGGGTTAGGCTTAGCCCCCAGGACGCTGGCAGGCTCAATCCGCCAGCTGTGCGGAGAATTGAGGGGTGGGTCGAGGTGAGATCTCTGTCGAGCGGGAGCTTGGGCTCAAGGATTTTGGCGCCAGGGGCTTTCGAATGTTTCTGGGGACTCGACGGGCCCTGCCCATTCTCCTCCCTGAGTGAATGGCAGCGCCCCTAGCAGCCTAGGTGGTGGCGGGGCGGCAGGGTGAGTCAGGCACTGTGACTTGGGTATCCCCAATCCCCAGCATTGTGGCGCCAGGCCTCTTGGGAGGGGCCCTTGGGGGCGACCTAGGGATAAGGTTAGTCCCCAGGAAGCCAGCAGGCCCGATCCGCCAGCTCTGCAGTGAGCGGAGGGGTGGGCCGAGGTTAGGGAGCAGGCGAGCAGGTGCTTGGGAGCCAGAGTTTTTGCGCGGGGGTCCTTCGAAGGTCGCAGGGGGATCGGAGGGCCCTGCCCGTTCTCCCTTCCGGAATGACTGGCAACGCCCCTAGCGCCCTGGGTGCTTGCTGGGTGGCAGAGTGAGTTCAGCACTGGGGCTCGGGGGTCCCAAATCCCCAGCATTGCGGTGCCAGGCTCCTTGGGAGGGGCCCCTCGGGGGCCGACCTAGGGTAAGTGTTAGCCCCCAGGAGTCCAGCAGGCCCCTTCCACCAGCTCTGCAGCAAGCGGAGGGGCAGGCCGAGGTGAGGGCAATGGCGAAAGGGAGTGTGGGCCCAAGCGTTTTGGTGCAGGGGGCCTTCAAAAGTCCCGGGGGCTTGGAGGGCCCTGCCCGTTCTCTCACCCTGAAAGACTGGCGGCGCCCCTAGCAGCCCGGGTTGCTGGGGGCAGCAGGGTGACTCCGGCGCTGGCCTCGGGGGTCCCCAATCCCCGGCACTGTGGCACCAGGCCCCTTGGGAGGGGCCCCTCGGGGGCCGACCTAGGGTTAGGGTTTGTCCCCAGGAGGCCGGCAAGCCCGCGCTAAGTGGTTCTGGCAATGTAACAAAAATGCCATACACTTATCTGTAAGAAATAACAGTGTACAGGAACCCTCTTAGCCCTAACATCATCCTTTGTGAATATGGAAGCCAGCCCCAAAGTGGTTGTGGAAGTCTGACGAACGCGCTAAGCACTTTTCTCTGAGTCACCACACTATACAGGGAAAGACCAATGTACATCATCTTTCACGAGTAGGAAGCATTAATGAAAAGGTTCTGAAATTTCGAGGACTCTGACCCATCCTTATTGGTAATAAACCACCGTGTACAGGAAAACACCTTCAACTCTCATCAGCCTCCTCAATCCTGATTCTGATTCAACTTTGGGGGTGTAGGACTAGGGAAATGTCCACACCTTATTGCTAAGAAAGATTGATGTCAGGGTAATGCCCTTCAAGTCACATCAGCCTTCCTGAAGACGGCAGCAGGAATCAAGCTGGTTATGTTACCATGAGGTAAGGAAGATGAGCATATAAGTGAGAAACAACAGTGGGCAGGACCTCTCTTCCAACGAACATTATCTTTGCTTAATGTTAAATCCCTATGGTAAGTGGTTGTGGGCATTTGTGAGGTCAAAATCTTGAGTGTTTTGTAAAACCTCTTGGCCATACACATATGAGACTAAGGTAGTTGGGGACTCCTAGGAAGTGATTTGTCCACTGTCAAAAATATGAAAAGATAAGAGACAGATGAGGTCTCCTCAGGCATTGTCCTTTATCCTCATCCTCCGTGAGGATGGTCATCTCTGGACAGCTCAGTGACAGGGTCTCATTCACAGTGGGGGCATCTGTTCCTCACAGACATCAGGCAGGGAAATGGATTTGGTTCTCTGTGCCAGCCCAGCCACAGCTGAGTGTCACAGCACCCTCTCGTGGGCTCATAAGAGTTTCACTGTCACCAGGCAGGTCATTGTATTTGATAAACCACTGTGAGAGTTTGCAATCGCCTTCATCTGCAACCTCCTAGAAGCAAATGCAGGTCTCTGATACCATGTGAAGTCATGTGAAGGCATTGTGAGAAAGTGTCCTTTTGCTAAAGAAAAACATGGCTGGGGCTCCTGGCTGGCTCAGCCAGTTAAGCATGTGCCTTTGGCTCAGGTTATGATCCCAGGGTTCTGGGATCGAGCCGAGGCTCCCTGCTCAGCAGGAAAGGAGGTAGGGAAATAGCTTAGAACCCACAGAGAATGTGAATAAAGGGGAGTGAAATGGAACTTGGTCTGTGTTTTGCTTTAGGGATTGGAAGTTAGTTTTTTCTCAATTGTGATTGTTCTTGAAACAGAAAACCTGTATTTTTTTTCCTTTAATTTTTTTCTAATAATAATTTTTTATTATGATATGTTAGTCACTATACAGTATTTCCTTAGATTTTGATGTAGTGTTCCATGATTCATTATTTGCATATAACACCCAGTGCTCCATGCAATATGTACCTTCCTTAATACCCATCACTGGCCCATCCCAATCCCCCACCCCTCTCCCCTCTGAAGCCCTCAGTTTGTTTCCCAGAGTCCATAGTCTCTCGTGGTTCATTCCCCCTTCTGTTTAGGGTCCATTGTCTAAAGGGACAGACAGTGGAAGTTCACCAAATATAAGATCGAAATTTCATTGTTCATTATAGATACTGCCAAGTAGTTCCCAGACATTTCATTCTACTGTAGTAATTCATTATACCTGTGCAGGTGCACGTGGAAGACAATTGATGCATGCAGAGTGGTAATAAAACACGCCCCTCAGCAGTACAATAATAGAGGATGCACATGTGTAAAATTATTCGACTACAGCTTCCGTGCTTTCCCTTTCGTTCCTTATTATCTATGAAATTGGACAATTTTTGTTCTCTAGGCTTAAAACTCATTGTCAGTATTTAGAGTTTTTCAATGCTGATCTTCTCCTGTATAAGTTACCAAAAACCTAAAATATGTATGAACTTTAAAAAACGCTATTTTGAAAATTACAGCAGGGAAGTTCCATTTTGTGAATATTGTGTCAATGGATCTCTATTTTGACATCAGTGTTCATTAGAAATGATGACATTTCATGTGAGTATAAATATCAATGTGAAAAAGAAAAGGTAGGAAGAACCTTGAATGTTTAAGTAATTGGGGAAATGACAGGTGTGTGTGTGTGTGTGTGTGTGTGTGTGTGTGTGTGTGTGTGTGTAATTGATTTTCAATGAATGGTTCAGCTTCTTGTAGGACCTCCGAGAGAGCCCAGGTGAACCTTTCAATGAGTTGGTATCTGTTTTCAGAACATGGGAATCTCTTAGTCCAATAGTCAATCAGGCAAGCTTTGAGGTCTTGAAGAGTTTCAGTCCTCAGCGATGGTGTTGCAGACCCTTGTGAGTAAACCCTAGGGTATGTTCAGAGCCCTCATTAGCTGGTACCAATGTGTGACAATTTCAGACAGCATTTCCCAAAGAAGTACCTCTTGAGTCTCTGTCCTTGTCAGTTCCCTACACTTCCTTACACTAGTTATGTGATCAGTGTTTCAGGATAATCCCCACATGTGATTTTTGCTATTTCCCACTAGTCCTATCTGTTTCTCATCTTCTTTTATGGTAGGGGTTGGGAAGCAACCTGTGTGGCGTAGGAAGGGATGTGGTAGTTGTCTGCCTTCAGAGGACCGAATGATGCCTAGAAATTGTACTGTAGTTTGAGGTCAATTGTCCATCCTCTGAGTGTCAGGAATTCCATCACTTTACTTTGATGCTAGTCTGCTCTTCAAGCAGTCCTCAGAAATAAGGACGCCATCCATCTAGGGAATACTGGTTTGCGTGTATGTTTTCATTTTAGGAAAGGCCTTGATGTTCCTGAAAATAATACTGCAGAGCACCCTTTCCTGTACTTATTGGCCATCAGTCAATCTTTTGTGAAGTATTTGTTTATAAATAGACTTTTTATGGTTGATGAGCAGGAATTCTTTATTGACAAGTCTTTGTCAGTGTGTGTATTGCAAATCTTTACTTTCCAGCCTGCGGTTCACTTTTTCACTTTCTTATGGTCATAAGATAAGGAGAAATGTCACATTTTTATGAAGTCCCACTGAATTCTTTTAAATGGTTAGTGCACCCTATGTCCTACCCCAAGATTGACAGGTTCTACGTTTTCTTTCAGAAACTGTCCAATGGGAAACACAATTCATCTCAAATTTATAAATTACATTTTTAATTCTAATAGGGTATTTATAGACTGTTTTGGATTTTCTATGTACACAATCGTATTATCTGTGAATAGTCAAATTATCCCCTCAATTCTTATACTTTTTGTTTTTCTTGCCTTCTAACACTGGTAGATTCTCTGATGCCACGTTGAATAGAGCAGCATTGTTTGAAGATTTTAATATACCTTTCTCAATATCTGACAGAAAAAGCAGACAAAACATTGGTAACAAATGTGACCTAATTGACATATAGGGAACATTCCATAATAAGTGCAGAATACATTATTTTCAAGTGGTCATAGACTCTTTACCCAAATAGATGATAGGTGGGGCCACGAATCAAGGCTACAAATGTTAAACCCTGATATTAACTAGATTCTGTTCTTAGACCACAGGGGAATTGAGCCACAGTCATAGCGAAAAGAAAACCAGGAAGTCCTTTAATGTTTAAAAATTAAATGGAAGTTTGCTACATATCCTAAAGGTCAGAGAGGGAATCTCAATGGAAATTCTGAACCTTTTCTATGAGGGCTTACACACAATGGTACTTTATTTGTGAAGAGCATTATAATATCCTAGACAGGTGTTGAGCCTTAAGTCAGAGTTCTGCCTGCCCCAGCCACACCTGGCAGGCTTGGCCTGTGGTCCCCCTCAGCTGTCCTTTCTGGTGGTCCTGAGCTAAGGGGGTCATCATGGCCATATGGAAATGGGAAGCTCCCCACTCATAGTGATGGCAGTGCCCCCTCCCCAGCTGCCCTTTCTGGTGGCTCTGAGCTAAGGGGGTCAACATGGCCATATGGAAATTAGAAGCTCCCCACTCTTAGTGATGACGTTGCTATCGTATCATCCTCACCAGTCCAACAACATGATTTTTGAGTGAAATATGACACAAGAGCGACTTCTTGGCCTTCCTTCAGGTTTGAAAATCATCTGGTGAGTCATCTATTAGGAATATGGATTCAACATGTGTTCTTTCTTCTGGAAAAGAAATAGACCCAATAGCAATTATGGCTTCCTGAGCACCTGTTCTTGAGAGACATCATACTGGCTCTTTGTAGCATTCTCCCTTAAACTTCTCAACTAGGGTGTAGATATTTTTAGGCACATGTTCAGACGGTTAGAAAGGGACTCAGATGATATGAGTCACAGAGGATTTTAGTGTCAGAAACCTAAGTGGGATCCCCAAATTGACTCCAAATCCCCTGTTGTTCCATACAGGGTACTATTTCCCTCTTATCTCTGGTCTTCTCGATCTGGAAACCTATCAAGTATCAGGATTTTCTTGTCATGTGGACAACTGGAACGAATTCAGCGGGCCTTTTCACCTCTGCCAATGGTGATCATTAAGATCATTATCTCAGTGGAGGACCTCTGGGTAAGATACTCAAAGATCCTTAGGAATACAGACAGTATAATATTTTCCTGGTATTAAAGTTACTGAAACCAACTATCTCTTTTAGTCGATTCAGGCTCTGGTATGTTCAGAGGGTGCTGTAAAACAGGTCTGAAATAGTATTGATTAACACTCAGCTCAGCCTCTTCTACAACGTGAGCCAATGCTTATAAACATGGCTAAAATATTCCCTTACCTACGATGACTTCCCAGCCATCATAGTGTTTATATGGTATGACTGTGACTTACATTAGTCAACATTTGCAGAGAAAGAACTTAGTGCATCCAGGGGGCACTTCATGTTGAAATTAGTTTGTGACAATGAGCTACTGTGTTTTATTCTGCAGTCCAAGGGAATGGTGCCAGACATCTCTAAGGTGTCTAGCAGTTCTACAATTCTGATTTTAAGTGGTCTGTGTGCTTCAGAGATTTGGGCAGGAGAAGGGCAGGAGTTCAGAGACTGTGAACACTTCTGTTACCTGTGCTGACCATGGAGCAGGCCGCCTTCTGTGGACATCATTTTGATTTCTTGGTACTCTTGGGAAAGGTGCTTTTGTCTCACATTCCTCCATTTAGGAGTAATTATAATGATGAAAGTAATTTTTATCTTATATCATCTGTGGGCCCTGATCCTGGGCTCCCAGGGAAGCTATCCTTTAACATTTTACCCAGCTCAAAATGACTGGGCAAAACCTGAAAGCATGATACCTATTTCTGCCCCAAGCACATGTTGTACATCTGCTTCGAGAAGAAAACAATAACCAAAAATGCCAACATAAAGATAAGAGAAAATAAAGAACCTCTTTGGCTCCCATAAGATTAAAGTCATACTGACATGTGCATACTGAAAATGCATGAAATCATTGCATTTCCTAAAGCCCAAGTCTTGGAGGGTCTGATAGTCACTGACTATGCCCAGAACCAGGCACACCCCAGCAGGGAGGGCTGGTGCAGAAAGGGAAGGGGCAGGACTCTGAGGGTGGTCTACAGCTAGAGAGGTCCCTAGAAGGGGCCAGGTTGTGTGGGGGCCCCAGCCCACGAGCCCACCCATGCCTGTGCCTGGTGTTGGGTAGAGGAGGCTCCTCTTGTGCCCCCTGCACTTTCAGGGTTCCAGGGGCTTGAGGACTGGTTGCGCAGCATCCAAGGAGCTCAGGCACCACCCTCCCAGACCATTCACCACTTGGGGGTGGAGCTACATCACTGTGGGCAGGCCCAGATTTGCAGTGGGTTGCAGACTTGGGGCAGAAAAAGGGGCACTGAGAGAGAGAGAGTTGCCCTGTGGAGATCCCTGCTGGTGAGTGAGCAGCATGCACTGGGGTGGGGGTCCGGGGGTAGGGTGCGCCTCAGGTGGGAGGCAGGGTTCTGGAAGGGCACATGGAGAGGGTTCATTGTGGGGACTCAGGTGAGTTTTCTTTTTCCCTTTAAAGTCTGTTCTGTCCCATGTCCTCAACTGGCCTTATTCTCCATACCCGTGAACTCCAGGGCGCCCGCTCCCCTGAGCTTTGGTGGGATTGGTTGCAGAATTTCAGGGTTTCCCCTGTTCCCCTGGAAGAGTGCGGGAAAGGACCTCACACAATCCCCACATTTAGTTCTCTGACACAGTCCAGGTGATGCCTCTTGAGCAGTACCCCGAGTTCAGCAGGGTGTGCCCTGGTCCCCCAGGCACAGGTGTGGCAGTATCAAGCCCCAGAGCCATCCCCCAACTTCAGCATTATGCCCCCTGTGCCCCCGGGTTAGTGGTAATTGGCTATTAGAATCATGCAGGAAAATCCTCCAGGTGGGGGCCTGGAGGCGTGCCTAAACCAGACCCCACTCTAGTTGCATTGGGAATAGACGAATTGAGGGTTTCTTTAGAAGAGTAAGTCTGCTTTCCAGAAAAGGCAAGGTCATTGGTCTGTTGAGAATGAAGATAATTACTGACAAACAACAAGTATGTGTTGCCCCTTCACCCAGAAACCGAAGCAGGTGTGCAGGCTTTAGGTCAGAGGTGCCTTCTTGTCCCCAGCTGACAACACTTCTCTGCTCTGGCTCCAAGACACCCGAGGTTTTGAACGTTAGCATCGGAGTCAGCGAGGCAGCTTGTCACAGGACGCCAGTGTTCAGAGAAAGCACAGGTATGTTTGGCAAAATGTCCTATCTATGTCAGGGCTGGAGGTAAAACCTCTCATTATCCCAAAACCCCCTGGGCTTTTCTCTTTTCTCTAGTTGAGCCACAAAGTAAAATTGAAGTAGCTGTCAGGATTCTGGGTTTGGTGCAAGAATTACTTAGTTTCCCTGCAGGTAGAACTTTGCAGGGGATCACAATTTCTCTGTCCATTTATTGCTTACAAATGTATTTTGACCCTCTGTTTCCTAGGAACCCTCTTTTATTAGAAAGGGAAGGTGAGATTCACTCTGTGCCTGTTTGTAACATCTAAATTGTTCCTTCATCTAACAGTGTTTATTCAATTGGGCCTAAGATATGGTTGAGTGGCCAGCATCTAGAGTTAGGTGGCTTTTTTTTTCATCTGATACAGACTTGGATGATGTCATTTGACAAAGGTGATGTTTCATCATTGATTAGTTTATTCGTCAGAAGAGTTAAAATTAGGGTGGAGGGAAAATTGAAAATTATCCAAAGCAGCCTGCTCCTGTTTAAAAGTTGAGCTTGACTTTCTAGTTTTACTAAATGTATTATCTCGATATTTTGAGGTGCCATATTCTCTCTGTAGTTTCTTTGGTGGTGGAGTCAGAAGGAGAGTCTGGGAATTCTTTTGGATAGTGGCATGCTGGTGGCTTCAAGGGGCTTGGCGTCAGGAGCCTTGGGGTGAAGTCTGCAACTGCTTGCCTGACCCTTGGTGCATCTCACAGAGGTTTTGTTTCCTCTTATGAAATTGCTGGCAGATAATATTCTGCTTAAAGGGGAACCCTCCCATCCTGTTGGTGGCAATGCAAAGTGGTTCAGCCAGTCTGGGAAACAGTGTGGGGGTTCCTCAAAAAGTTAAACATTGAAAAACCCCATGATTCAGCAATTGCTCTCCTATGTAATTACCCAAAGGATACAGAAATGCAGATTCGAAGGGGGTCCATGCACAATGATGTTTATGGCAGTAATGTCCACAGTAGCCAAACTATGGAGAGAATCCCAAAGTCCATGCACTGATGAATGGATAAAGCAGATGTGGGATACCTATATATAATGGAATATGACCCAGCTTCAAAAAGAATGAAATCTTACCATTTGCAAGGATGTGCATGGACCTAGAGTGTATTAAGCTAAGCAGAATCAGTGAGGAAAGACAAATATCCTATGCTCTCACACTTGTGGAATTTCAGAAAAAAAAAAAACAGATGAACAGAGTGGAGGGGTGATGAGAGAGGCAAACAAGGAAATAGACTCAACCTTGGAGAACAAACTGAGTGTTGCTGCAGGACAGGGGCGTGGGGGGAAGAGTTAAATGGGTGAGGGGTATTAAGGATGGTACTTGTGATGAGCACCGGGTACTGTATGCAGGTGAGGAATCACTAAATCCTACCCCTGAAGCGAATATTCCATGGCATGTGAACTAACTGGAATTTAAGTAAGAGAAGAAAGGAAAAAGTGTTCTGCTTCATGAAGAGTGAGGTAAAATTGTAGTGATTTGGGCTGTACTATTCTATAGATGAGAGTTGTAAAACACCCTGTTGTAAGATACACTAGTTTCTTATCACATAAGGAGTCCTCAGAAAGCTGCAATGAAAGATTCAGGTCTCAGAGCATGTTCATGTTCCACTGATATGTTACAATTTGCACAGGTAGGAAAGAAGGTGGAGAGAAAGGCAACAGAAGGGGAAAGTAGGTGTGAACCTTTCATTAGTTAGCATTATATCTTTCTCATGAAAGCCTTGCGCCAGTGTGATTTTGGAAGAAGAGGGGGAATCCAGGAGCATTGCAAGAGATGGGGGAGTTCCAGGTCTGGGTAAAGCTGACAGGGTTCCCAGATGAGAGCTGAATGCATTCTGCAGCAGGGTATGGGCAGGGTGGGCTCCAAGGGTGGCTGTGGGTCTCCTGGGTGAGAGTTGTGACAGGTGAGGGCTGTGTGCAAGTTCCTGGCTGAGGACAAGTGAGGCACAGGCGAGAGCTGGCAGAGAACCCTCTTCTGGGCCACCAGCCTCACCCAACACACACAGGCTCATCTTCTGTCCCTGTCACTCCAATTCAGACTTCTCCGAAGGTGAGTGAGAACACATCAGGAGCATTCTGAACAGAAGGGAAAGCATGTGCAAAGGCTCTGGGGAAGGAGAATTCCAGGTATGTCCAGGAGCAGCAAGAAGGCCCTGTGGCCACAGGAGACAGCTTAGGACATTACCTCAGAGAGGTGAAAGAAAGGCATTCCAGGGCTATAACCCCATGAGACCCTGTTTCACTGGGCCATCCTGGCTACAGTGTTGAGAACAGATGACAGAGTGTTGAAGACGGCAAGGCACGTCAATGACGAAGCTTTTCCAGGAACTCAGGCACTGTGGACCAGACAGGTGGCCTTGGATGGAGTGGTTAGACCTATTCGGGGTCCATTTTGAAGATGGAGCTCACAGGATTTGCTGATCGGTTAGCTATTAGGAGCAGGAGAACGGAGGAGTTGGGGTAACTCCCAGCTGGTGTGGGTTGTCCTGATCGAGGGGAAGGAGAGGGTTTCTGGGGGTAGGATGTAGTCCATGTTCCGCATGCTGAGGAAGGTGCCTTTCCCGGTGGATCTGCTGAGATTTGTGTCTAGGAGAACCTTTCACATCTCCTCCCTCAGTAATGCTCAAGTACAAGTGTCCCCCACTTTTTAAACGTTCACAGTAAGACATTGGGCTTTCTTGAAAGAACTATGTTATTACCCAGCTTCAGTAAGAGGAAGAGACCTGAAGAGGATTTCCCTCTTATGAAAAAAGGTGAACAGTGAGAATCACGTTCAGCATCTGTTTTGGGGAGAAGCACAACAGAGGCGGCGTGCACCCCAACCAGCTCCTTCCGCAGGGAACCGCTCTCCGCATCCAGCCACCAGCACTTTGAATGGTGTCTGTGAGCCTCTGCTGTGCTTTATCTTCATTTATGCTGGGCCTCCCTTAGAAACTTGTGTGCTGAGGCCTAAGAAAAGCCAAAGAGAAGGAATTTTGGTGTTTGAGCGCACTGTCTAATTGTTCCGTGTAAATTAATGGCCATTCCTTCTTGACACCATTTCTGCTGTGCAAGGTTTCTCAGAAGCCCTGTACTTTCAAAGAGCAGGGAAACCTATACCTCATACTGCGGGGTTAGTTTTAGTCTCCATGCTGGACAGAACATTTCATGACTGTCGGATTTTCTCACTCAAACATTGAGACTTTGACCACCTTTACCCGTTTCTACCACCCCAACCCTGAATCTGGCACCTACCAATCTGCTCTCAGTGTCTATGCGTTCAGTATTTGTTTATTCCTCGTGGAATGTACATGAGAGCATCTGGTATTGGTCTTTCTGTGTCTGAGTTACTTGGCATAAGGCCCCCAAGGTCTGTGTTTCCATGTCTGGTTCTTGTGAATAATGCTGCAGTGAACGTGGGAGTGCATCTGTCTTTTTGAGGCAGTATTTTTGTGTTCTCCGAATCAATACTCAGTAGAGCCATTATTGGGTCATGTCGTAGTTGCTTTTATGTTTTCAGGAACCTCCATACCGTTTGTCACAGTGGCTGCACCAATTTCCATTCCCACCAACAGTGCACAGAGTCTCCTCTTCTGCACACCCTTGACCCCACCTGGTGTCTGTCTCTGGGACAATAGGTGTTCCAACAGTTGTGACGTTTCCCTGACGATATTTAGTGATGTGGAACAACTTTTTCTGTCTGTTGGCACCTGTGTGCCGTCTTTGGAAAGTATCTATTCACATATTCCCCACATTTTTTATACCGTTTTTTTTTTGTTTGTTTGTTTTGATTTGTATGAGTGTTGTGTATATTTTGGATATTAGCGTCTTCTCACACATATGATTCACAGATATTTTTTTTCTTATTGGGTCTGTGGCCTTGTAAGTTTTTGCTGGTTTCTTTTTCCGCGTGGAAGATTTCACTTTGAAGTTGTTCCACTTGTTTATTTTTGCTTTTGTTGCCTTTGCATTTGGTGTCCGATCTGAAGACACTTTGTCAAAACCAATGTCGAGAGACTTAGTACCTGTGTCTTCTTGGAGGTTTATGGATTCAGGTCTTACATTCATATCATTCATCCATTAAAAATTTTGTGTGTGGTGTAAGAAAGTGACCCAGTTATATTCTTCTGCATTTAGTGTCCAGTTTGCCTGTTACCGCTCACTGAAGAGACAGTCCTTCCCTCATGGCATATCTTCTGCTGCTGTGTCGTAAGTTAGGATCATCTACGTGTGGGTAAGTTTCTGAGCTTTCTGTTCTGTTCCACTGACCTGGTGTCTGTGTTTATGCCAGTACCATCCTGTTTTGATGACAACAGCTTTGTAATCTAGCTTGAAATACAGGTGTGTGTTGACTGCACCTTTCTTTCTCCAGGTTCCTTTGGGTATTTGGGGTGTTTTGTGATTCCATACAAGTTTGAGGACTGTTTTCTACCTGCTGGAATAATGCCACTGGAATTCAGATAGGGATTTCATCACATCTGTCGATTGCTTTGGGTACGATGGACATGTTCACATAATTAACTCTTCCAGTTAAGGAGCATGGCGTATGCTTCCATTTGTTTGTGTTGCCTTCCAAATCTTTGACCCATTCATCCTGCCCCCCTCGACACACATGCTTTTCATTTCTTTTCTGCCATGTGTTGAGTGTACTATGTCTTTCTCATTCTTGGTTACTTTTATTCCTAGATTTTTTTTATGCAATTGTAAATGGCATTGCTTTTTTAATTTCTCTTTACGACAGTGTGTCATCAGTATACAGAAATGAAAGAAGTTGGGTCATCTGGGTGGCCCCATAGGTGAAGCGTCTGCCTTCAGCTCAGGTCATGAACCCAGAGTTCTGGGATCGAGCCCCGTGTTGTGCTCCCCGCTTAGCGAGGGTCTGCTTCTCCCTCTTTCTGACACTCCCACTGCTTGTGCTTTTTCTATTCCTGTCAAATAAATACATAAAATTTGAAAATAAATAAAGACAACAGGTCTCTGTATATTGACTTTATATCCTGCAGCTTTCTTGAATTTGTTTATTCTTACAGTTTTTTTTTTTTTTTTGTGGAATCTTTCGGGATTTCATGTCATTTGCAAATAGTGACAGTTTTCCTGTATGGATTTCATATCTTTCTTTTTTTAAAATGATGTCACCCTACAGTACTTCATTTGTTTTTGATGTAGTGTTCCATGATTCATTGTTTGCATATAACACCTAGTGCTCATTATGACACGTGCCCTCCTTTTTTTTTTAAAGAATTTATTTATTTATTCGACAGATATGGAGACTGCCAGTGAGAGAGGGAACACAAGCAGGGGGAGTGGGAGAGGAAGAAGCAGGCTCACAGCGGAGGAGCCTGTTGTGGGGCTCAATCCCATAACGCCAGGATCACGCCCTGAACCGAAGGCAGACGCTTAACCGCTGTGCCACCCAGGCGCCCCAACACGTGCCCTCCTTAATACCCATCACCAGGATAACTCATTCCTCTTCCCCTCCCTTTCTGCAACCTTCAGTTTGTTTCCCAGTGTCAGTAGTCTCTCATGGTTCATCTTCCCCTCTCATTCCCACCCCTTCAGTTTTCCCTTCCTTCTTCTAATGTCCTCCATGCTATTCCTTCCGTTCCACATAGGAGTGAAACCATATGATAATTGTCTTTCTCTGCTTGACTTAATTTCACTTAGCATAATCCCCTCCTGGTCCATCCACGTTGGTGCAAATGGTGGGTATTCATCCTTTCTGATGACTGAGTAATATTCCATTGTATAGATGAACCACATCTTCTTTGTCCATTCATCTGCTGAAGGACATCTTGGCTCCTTCCACAGTTTGGCTATTATGGACATTGCTGCTATGAACATTGGGATACAGGTGCCCCTTCTTTTCATTACTCTGTGTCGATGGGGTAAATACCCAGTAGTGCAATTGGTGGGTCATAGGATAGCTCTGTGTTTAACGTCTTGAGGAACCTCCATATTGTTTTCAAAAGTGGCTGTTCCAGCTTGAATTCTCACGAGTAGTGTAAGAGGGCTCCCCTTTCTTCACATCCTCTCTGACTTTTTTTTTATTTCTGTCTTGTTAATTTTTTTTCAAGATTTTATGTATTCATTCCACAGAGATAGAGACAGCCAGCGAGAGAGGGAACACAAGCAGGGGGAGTGGGAGAGGAATAAGCAGGCTCATAAAGGAGGAGCCTGATGTGGGGTTCGATCCCATAATGCCAGGATCACGCCCTTAGCCGAAGGCAGATGCTTAACCTCTGTGCCACCCAGGTGCCCCCTGCCTTGTTAATTTTAACCATTCTAACTGGTGTAAGGTGGTATCTCATTGTCATTTTGATTTGTATTTGCCTGGTGGCAAGTGATGTGGAGCATTTTTTCATGTGTCTGTTGGCCATTTGTATGTCTTCTCTGGAGAAGTATCTCTTTTTGTCTTCTGCCCATTTTTTGGGTGTCGAGTTTGAAGAGTTCTTTATAGATCTTGGATACCAACCCTTTATCTGTAATATCATTTGCAGATATCTTCTTCAATTCCATAGGTTGCCTTTTTGTTTTTTGATCATTTGCTTTGCCGAGCAGAAGCTTTTTATCCTGATGAAGTGCCAATAGTTCATTTTTTGCTTTTATATTCCTTTGCCTTTAGAGACGTGGCTTACAAGATGTTGTTGTGTCCAAGGTTGAAGGGTTCTTTTGATTTTGATATGAGACAGGAATCCTTTATCTTTCTTTCCTGATTGTATTCGAGTCCTCTGTCTTTCTTGGTGAGTCTAGCTAAGTTTGTCAGTTTTGTTTATCTTTCCAAAAAAGGCTGCTCTCATTTTCATTTTTTTTTCTTTTTAGTCTCTGCTGGATTTATTTATGTATTCGTTTTTGTTATTTCCTTATTTCTACTAATTTGGGGCTTTGTTATTTTTTTTCTACTTCTTTACCACATAAATCCGGTTGTTTATTGGAGAGCATTTTCATGGATTGATGAAGATCTGAATTTCTATGAATGTCCCCCATAAAGCTACTTTTGCTGCATCCCATAAGTTTTTGTAGGTTGTCTTTTTCATCAATGTCAAGGTACTTCTAAAATTTTTTTGATTTCTTCTTTGACTGTTGGTTGTTCAGTAGCATGTTGTTAAATCTCCACATATTTTTTAAGATTATTTAAGTATCTGACAGAGAGTGAGACAGCGAGAGAGGGAACGCAAGCAGGGGGGTGGGAGAGGGAGAAGCGGGCTTCCCACTGAGCAAGGACCTGATTTGGGGCTAGATCCCAGGATCCGGGGTCAAGACCTGAGCTGAAAGCACATCCTTAACGACAGAGCCACCCAGGCCCCAAAAATCTCCACCTATTTTTGACTGTCCCATTTTTTTCTTGAGACTGATTTCTAATTTCCTATCATTGTGGTTGGACAAGATTTGAAGCAGAAGGTGAAGAGAGCACTCAGATGAAAGGTTTGTTTCCTGGAGGGTTTTCTGAGGGTAGACCATGAGTTCAGTGGGGATGGAGGAAGGCTTTGTGAGACGGGGGGTGGGGTTAACACTTGTTAGAATTACTGACTACTACCATGCAGGCTGTGTGCTACTGTTCACACCATAGTCCTGTTGGACTTGTACTTCATTAAATATTTTCTAGGAGATATAGGCATAGCCTTCACTTAAAGAAAGGTGTCATGTGGGTTCATGGCATGACCCCAGGTCAGCAACCAGAATGTACGGTATTGTGGGGTATCAGAACCAGGCTTTCTGTGGGAAGTGACAGAAATAAGGTATGGTGAGCTCCATGACCATAGGTGAGGTCCCGAGTGACCCACTGGGTGTTGGGTTCTGTGGATCTGTCTCATCAGGTGCTGTGGAATTCAGGGACACCCTCCTGTCTGTGGATTTGTGTGGAGACAGGTAGACATCAGTGTCTGGCCAGGCACGAGGGTCGCACTGGACCACGACCAGAGGTGCAGCGTGCGGGGGAGCCACTGCTTGGTTTCCATGAAAGCTGACCATGGTCTGTGACCGTGATTCCTAGCAGTTGCAAGGGGAGAGGAGGCCGGGGGTGGTGCACACTTCCTAGACTTGTGGTCAGGACTAGTCTGGACCCCACTGAAGTTAGCCACACCGGGCACAGAAGGCACCCAGTCAGTGTAGCTCTGGGCACTGCTCCCATGGCACTTTTGGGCCAGGTCCATGCTGCCACCTCCTGCTTTTCATCATCATCTTCAAGGTCATGTGACTCTGCTCTTGCCCCATGGCCTCCGGGGTATTGTCCGTCCTCCATCTGGCCCTCGTCCCTGGTGCCCTGTGCAGTCCGATGCCAGGGTAGCCTTCTCGAGACAAACATCTGGCCCTGATGGAACACTTCCATGGATCTCGGGTGATGCGAGGATGATGACCTGCCCTGGAAGGGGGCTGCAGGTCCCCAATCAGGACAGCCATGTCTCCCTTTTCAGCATGGCCTGCCCTCCCCTCAGTCTTCTTCAGGGAAGCTCTCCCCACTTCCTGAGACGACAGCTCTGAACTTAAAAATGAATGTTATTTTACATATCTCTATGCCTTAGTTCATCCATGGAATGTCTTTCAACCCCGTTAGTGGGGTTTTTTTAGCAGTTCTGAAGGGCTGTCTGCTCAAAGAGGGGATGACCTGGGTGGGGCAGCTTTCCCTCTCATCTCCCTCAGCATGTCTCTGAGCCCTGGGGCCAGCTGTCCTACTGAGGATTGAGGGACCCAAGCCAGCCCATCCTGAGCCCAGGCTGTGTCAGCTCATAGACTGATGCGTGTCGGAGTGGTGGGCAGATGGCATGGGCCAGGGGCAGGCAGTGTCTCCTTCTCATTCCTTCCCTCCCTTCCTCCCAGAGGTAGCTCAGAGCAGCCTTCAACCCCTGCATCTCCAGATCCCTTGACCTGTGCCTCCTGTGTTCAGCTGGTGACCTTGGAATTTCACATGGATTCTACCTCCCGTACCCTCTCCCATAGCAGTTCCTGGATCAGGGGAGGGATCGGACCCTTGTCTGCTTTTGGTCTTCTTCCTGTCCCGCACCAAGCCCACCCACCTTTGCATCTTCCATGTATGTGCTTGGAAGCAAGCCCATCCACAGGGAACCTATTAGCCAAATGGATCCAGGCAATGAACATTGAAGTAGAGATCCAGGATCCATAATAAACCTGCTCTGAAACCTGTCCCAAAGTCTGTGACTCTCTCACACTGAAACAGAAACAATAATAGCTATCTGGACTGTGAAGTGATATGTGTCTCTACTTCCAATCTTGAATGCATAGGTGCTGAGCCTGGACTGAAAAGGACCATGGCTCCCGTGGGCTGGGATCCATGGTAAGAACTCAGTGAAATCTGAATTTTAGGCATTAAGTGAATAATTATAGTAGAGTGAATCCTCCCAAGTAGGGCTTTTGCACATTGCACAGGAAAAGCTTTTTCAAAGAGGTTTCTGAAAGAAAAATCTTTTTTAAAAATTTATTTTAATTCCATTAAAGCTAACATACAGTGTTACATTAGTTTCAGGTGTACAGTAGAGTGATTCAGTATTTCTATATATTACTCAGTGGTCATCAAGAAGTGTCCTCTTAATCCCCTTCATCTATTCCACTCATCCCTCTATCCACCTCCTCTCTGGTAACCATCCGTTTGTTCTGTATTGTTAAGAGTTTGTATTTTGGTGTGTCTCCTTTTTCTCTTTTAGTTATTTATTTTTGTTTGTTTTTTAAATTCCCCATTAGAGTGACATCATATGGGATTTGTCTTTCTCTGACTGACTGATTTTAGTTTGGATAATACTCTCTAGCTCCATCCATGTGTCTGCAAATGGCAAGGTTTCAATCTTTTGCAATCCGAGTAATACTCCATTGTGTGTGTGTATGTGTGTGTGTGTGTGTGTGTGTGTGTGTGTGTGTGTGAATACTCACATCTATCATCTCATTTGTCAATTTTTCTATAGACACTTGGGTTGCTTACATATTGTGACATTGTAAATAATGGTGCAAGAAACATAGAGGTGCACGTATCCTTTTTACTTACTGTTTTCCTATTCTTTGGCTTGGAGGGTCCTGCCCATTCCCCCACCCTGAATGACCGGCGGCGCCCCAAGTGGCCCGGGTGGCAGCGGAGGGGCATTTTGAGTACATCGCTGGGGCTTGGGGGTCCCCAATGTCCGGCATCGCGGTGCCAGGCCCTTTGGGAGTGCCCTTCGGGGGCCGACCTAGGGTTAGGGTTAGCCCCCAGGAGGCCTGCAGTCCCAATACGATGGCTGTGGGGCGAGCGGAGGGGTGGGCCGAGGTGAGGGCGCTGGGGAGCAGGATTGTGGGCCCCTGCATTTTGGCGCTGGAGGCTTCAAATATCTCCGGTTTCTCCAGGGCCTTGTCCCTTCTCCCGCCCTGAATGACCGGCGGTGCCCCTAGCGGCCTGGGTGGCAGCGTTGTGGGAGGGTGAGTCTGGCTCTGGGGCTTGGAGTCCCAGATCCCGGGCGTAGTGGCACCAGGACCGTTGGGAGGGGCCCCTGGGAGGCCAACCTAGGGTTAGGATTAGCCCCAAGGAGACCTTCAGGCCTAATCCGCACACTGTGCGGCGAGCGGAGGTGTGGGCCGAGGAGAGGGCAATGGGGAGCGGGAGCGTGGGCACCAGCGTTATGGTGTGGGGAGCCTGTGAAGGTCACCTGTGGCTCAGAAGGCCCTGCCCTTCTCTCGCTGTCTATGACCAACAGCTCCCCTAGTGACCCGGGTGGGTACAGTGCGGCAGGGTGACTGGCTCTGGGGCTCTGAGACACCAATCCCCAGAATTGCAGAGCCAGGCCCCTTGGGATGTCCCCACAGGGCCGACCTAGGGTTTTGATTAGCTGCCAGGAGCCCAGCAGGCCCTATCCACCGGCTCTGAAGCAAGCGGTGGGGTGGGCCTAGGTGAGGGCGCTGGTGAGCAGGATCCTGGGAGCCAACGTTTTTGCGCGGGGAGCCTTCAAAGGTCAGCGTGGGCTCAGAGGGCCCTGCCCAATCTCCTGCCCTGATTGACCAGCGGGGCCTCTAGTGGCTCGGGTGGCTGAAGGGCAGCAGGGTGAGTCAGGCACATGGGCTCGGGATCCCCATCCCCAGAGTTGCGACGCCAGGCCCCTTGGGAAGGGCTCCTCGGGGGCTGATGTATGGTTAGGGTTAGTCTCCAGGAGCACCGCAGGCCCGATACACCACCTGTGCGTCGAGGGGATAGTTGGGGCGAGGTGAGGGTGCTGGTGAACATGAGCCTGGGCCCAAGCGTTTTGGTTTGGTGTGCCTTCGAATGTCTGTAGGGGTTCGGAGGGCCCTCCACTTCTCCTACCCTGAATGAATGGCGGCGCCCCTAGCGGCCCGTGTGGGGCGGGGCGGCAGCGTGCAACTGGCGCTGGGGCCTGGGGGTCCCCAATCCCCGGCGTTGCGGCTCCAGACCCCTTAGGAAGGGAGCTTCAGGGGCTGTCCTAGGGTTAGGGTTAGTGCCCAGGAGGCCGGCAGGCCCCAGTCGCAGGCTGTGCGAGGAGCGGAGGTGCGGGCCAGGTTGAGGGCGATGCCCAGCAGGAGCGTGGTCCCCAGCATTTTGGCGCCCTGGGCCTTCGAATGTTGCCATGGCTCGGAGGGCCCTGCCCTGTCTCCTGCCCTGAATAATGAGCGACGCCCCTAGGGGCTCGGTTGGCAGTGGGGCGGCAGGGTGAGTCCTGCTCTGCGGTTCAGGGATCCCCAATCCCCAGCGTTGCGGGGCCAGGCCCCTTGGGAGGGGCTCCTCGTGGGCCGACCTAGGGTTAGAGTTAGCACCCAGGAGGCCGGCAGGCCCAATCCTCTGGCTGGGAGGGGAGAGGTGGGTGGGAGGAGGTAAAGGCGCTGGCGAGCGGGAGCCTGGGCCTCTGCATTTTGGCACGGGAGGCTTCAAATGTCTCCGGTTTCTCCAGGGCCCTGTCCCTTCTCCCGCCCTGAATGACTGGCGGTGCCCCTAGCGGCCTGGGTGGCAGGGTTGTGGCAGGGTGAGTCTGGCTCTGGGGCTTGGGGTCCCCGATCCCTGGCGTAGCGGCACCAGGACCCTTGGGAGAGGCCCCTGGGGGGCCGACCTAGGGTTAGGGTTAGCCCCCAGGAGGCCGGCAGGCCCTATCTGCCCGCTGTGCGGCGAGTAGAAGGGTGGGCCAAGGTGAGGGCGCTGGGGAGTGTGAGTGTGGGCACCAGCGTTTTGGTGCGGGGAGCCTTTGAAGATCACCGTGGGCTCAGAAGTCCCTGCCCCTTTTCTCCCCCGAATGACCGGCGGCGCCCCTAGTGGCCCAGGTGGCGATAGTGCAGCAGGGTGAGTCTGGCTCTGGGGCTCTGAGTCACCAATCCCCAGTGTTGCAGAGCCAGGCCACTTGGGATGTGCCCCATGGGGCAGACCTAGGGTTTTGGTTAGCCCCCCGGAGCCCGGCAGGCCCTATCCACCGGCTCTGAATCAAGCGGAGGGGCGGGCCGAGGTGAGGGCTCTAGGAGCAGGAGCATGGGAGCCAACGATTTTGCGCACGGGGCCTTCGAAGGTCAGCATGGGCTCGGAGGTCCCTGCTCGTTCTCCTGTCCTGATTGACCCGTGGTCCCCTAGCGGCTTGGGTGGCTGAAGGGCAGCAGGGTGCGTCCGGCACATGGGCTCGGGGTCCCCATCCCCAGCGTTGCGACGCCAGGCCCCTTTGGAAGGGCCCCTCGGGGGCCGACCTATGGTTAGGGTTAGCCTCCAGGAGCCCCGCAGGCCCGATACACCACCTGTGTGTCGAGGGGATAGTTGGGGCGAGGTGAGGGTGCTGGTGAACATGAGCCTGGGCCCAAGCGTTTTGGTTCGGGGTGCCTTCGAAAGTTGGCGGGGATTCGGAGGGCCCTGTCTATCCTCCCACCCTGAATGAATGGCGGTGCCCCTAGCGGCCTGGATGGGGAGTGGCGACAGGGTGCATCCGGCTTGGGGGTCCCCAATCTCCGGCATTGTGGCACCAGGCCCCTTGGGAGGGGCCCTTCGGGGGCCAACCTAGGGATAGGTTTAGCCCCTAGGAGGCCAGCAGGCCCTATTCGCCAGCTGTGTGGAGAGCAGAGTGGCAGACCTAGGTGAGGGCACTGGTGAGTGGGAGGGTGGACCTAGGTGTTTTGGTGCAGGGAGACCCTGAAGGTCACTGGGGACTCTGAAGGACCTGCCACTTCTCTCGCCCTGAATGACCAGCGGCGCCCCTAGCTGCCTGGGTGGCGACAGTGTGGTAGGGTGAGTCTGGCTCTTGGGCTCTGAGTCACCAATCCCAAGCATTGCAGAGCCAGACCCCTTGGGATGTGCCCCACGGGGCCGACCTAGGGTTTTAGTTAGCCCCCAGGAGCATGGCAGGCACTATCCACTGGCTCTGCAGCAAACGGAGGGGCGGGCCGAGGTGAGGGTGCTGGGGAGCGGGAGCATGGGCACCAGTGTTCTGGCGCGGGGAACCTTTGAAGGTCACTGGGGACTCAGAAGGCCCTGCCCTTCTCTCACCATGCATGACCGGTGGCGCCCCTAGAGGCCCAGGTGGCGATAGTGCGGCAGGGTGAGTCCGGCTCTGGGGCTCTGAGTCACCAATCCCCAGCGTTGCGGAGCCAAGCCCCTTGGGATGTGCCCCACGGGGCCGACCTAGGGTTTTCCTTAGAACCAAGAGCCCGGCAGGCCCTTTCCAACGGGTCTGAATGAAGCAGAGAGTTGGGCCGAGGTGAGGGTGGTGGTGAACATGAGCCTGGGCCCAAGCGTTTTGGTTCAGAACGCCTTCAAAGGTCGGCGGGGGTTCGAAGTGCCCTGCAGGTTCTCCCACCCTGAATGAATGGCGGCGCCCCTAGCGGCCCAGGTGGTAAGGGGTGGCAGGGTGAGTTAGGCCCTGCAGCTCGGGTATCTCCAATCCCCAGGGATGTGGTGCCAGGCCCTTTGGGTGGGGCCCCTCGGATGACAACTTAGGGTTAGGTTTAGCCCCTAAGAACTCGGCAGGTCCTATTCGCCAGCTGCGTGGAGAGTGGAGCGGCGGACCGAGGTGAGGGCGCTGGTGTTTGGGTGCGAGGGCCCGGGCGTTTTGGCGCGGGGGGGACTCGAAAGTCACCGTGTCTCAGAGGGCCCTGCCCGTTCTCCCGCCCTGAATGAACGGCAGCACCCCAAGCCCCTGGGTGGCGGCTGGGTGGCAGGGTGAGTCAGGTGCTGAGGCTCAGGGTCCCCAATCCCCGGCATTGCGGCGCCAGGCCCCTTGGTAGGGGCCCCTCGGGGGTCGATCTAGGGTTACAGTTAGCCCCCCGGAGGCTGGTGGACCCGATCAGCATCTGAGTGGCACGCAGCAGGGTGGGCCGAGGTGAGGGCACTGGCGAGCCTGAGCATGAGCCCAAGCGTTTTAGCGTGGGGGGTCTTCGAAGGTCAGTGGGGGCTCGGAGGGACCTGCCCATTCTCCCACTCTGAATGACCGGCGGGGCCCCTAGTGGCTCAGGTGGCTGAAGGGCAGCAGGGTGAGTCCGGCACTTGGGCTCGGTTGCCCCATCCCTGGCGTTGGGGCACCAGGCCACTTGGGAAGGGCCCCTCGGGGGCCGACCTACAGTTAGGGTTAGCTCCCAGGAGGCTGGCAGGCCCTATACACCACCTGTGCGTGGAGCGGAGAGTTGGGCCGAGGTGAGGTTTCTGGTGAACATGAGCCTGGGCACAAGCATTTTGGTTCTGGGCGCCACTGGGGGTTCGGAGGACTCTGCCAGTTCTCCCACCCAGAATGAATGGCGGCGCCCCTAGCGGCCTGTGTGGGGCGGGGCGGCAGGGTGTACTGGGCGCTGGGGCTTGGGGGTTGCCAATCCCCAGAGTTCCGCCGCAAGGCTCCTTAGGATGGGACCCTCAGGGGCCATCCTAGGGTTAGGGTTAGCGCCCAGGAGGCCGGCAGGCCCGATCCGCCAGCTGTGCGAGGAGTGGAGGTGTGGGCCGAGTTGAGGGGGATGCCGAGCGGGAGTGGGGGCCCCAGCGTTTTGGCGTCCTGGGCCTTCGAATGTTGCCATGTCTCGGAGGGCCCTGCCCATTCTCCTGCCCTGAATAACCAGCGGCACCCCTAGCAGCTCCGTTGGCGGTGGGCCTGCAGGGTGTGTTTGGAGCTGGGGCTCGGGGGTCCCCAATCTCTGTCGTTGCGGTGCCAGGCCCCTTGGGAGGGGCCCCTCGAACGCCGACCTAGATTTAGGGTTATTTCCCAGGGCACCGGCAGGCCCGATCCGCCAGTGTGTGGCAACGGTGGGGTGGGCTGAGGTGAGGGCGCTGGTGAGCGGGAGCGTGGGCCCAAGCGTTTTGGCGTGGGGGGCCTTCAAAAGTTGCCAGGGGACTGGAGGGCCCTGCCCGTTCTCCCGCCCTGAATAACCGGCGGCGCCCCTGGTGCCGCGGGTTGTGGTGGGGTGGCTGGGTGAGTCCGGTGCTGGGGCTCGGAGGCCCCCAATCCCAGGCCTTGCAGCTCCAGGCTCCTTGGGAGGGGCCCACTGGGGGCCAACCTAGGTTTAGGGTTAGCCCCCATGAAGCTGGCAGGCCTCATCCACTGGCTGTGCTGTGAGCAGAGCAGCGCGCTGAGGTGAGGGCGCTGGCATACGGAGGCGTGGGCCCAGCCTTTTGGCGTGCGGGGCCTTCGAAAGTCGCTGGGGGCTCGGAAAGCCCTGCCCGTTCTCCCGACCTGAAAGACCGGTGGTGCCCCTAGTGGCCCGGGTTGCGGTGGGGCAGCACGGTAAGTCCGGAGCTGGGGCATGGGGGTCCCCAATACTCTGCGTTGGGGCGCCAGGCCCCTTGGGAAGGGCCCTCGGGGTCCAAACCAGCGTTAGTATTAGCCCCCAGGAAGCCGGCAGGCCGATCCGCTAGCTGTGTAGAGAGCAGTGGGGCAGGCCAAGGTGAGGGCACTGTAGAGCGGGAGCATGGGCCCAAGCGTTTTGGCGTGGGGGCATTCAAAAGTTGCCAGGGGTTCAGAGCGCACTTCCGGTTCTACTGCGCTGAAAGCCCGACGGTGCACCTAGCGGCTCGGGTTGCAGAGGGGCGGCAGAGTGAGTCTGGTGCTGGGGCTCGGGGGTCCCCAATCCCCGGTGTTGCAGCGCCAGGCCCCTTGGGAGGGGCCCCTCGGGTGCGACCTAGTGTTAGGGTTAGCCCCCAGGAGGCCCACAGGCCTGATCCGCCAGCTGTGCGGCGAGCGGAGTGGTTGGCCGAGGTGAGGGCGCTCGCGATCGGGAGCGTGGGCCCAAGCGTTTTGGCACGGAGGGCCTTCGAAGGTCGCTGGTGGCTCTGAGGTCCCCGCACGTTCTCCCGCCCTGAATGAGGACAGCGCTCCTAGCGGGCCGGGTCCTGGCGAGGTGGCAGGGTGTCTTGCACTGGTGCTCGGGGGTCGCCAAGCCCCAGCTTAGCGGTGCCAGGCCCATTGGGAGGGGCCCCTCTTGGGCCGACGTATGGTTTGGGTTAGCTCCCAGGAGGCCTTCAGGCCCAATCAGCCAGCTGTGCGGTGAGCGGAGGGGCGGGCCGAGGTGAGGCTGCTGGCGAGCGGGAGCACGGGCCCAAGGATTTTGGCGCTGGGAGCCTTCAAAGGTCTCTGGGTGCTCTGAGGGCCCTGCCCGTTCTCCTGCCCTGAATGACCAGCGGCGCCCCTATCGGCCAGGGTGGAGGCGGGGCAACACATTGAGTCTGGCGCAGGGTCTCAGGGGTCCCCAATCCCCACGTGCCGCACCAAGCCCCTTGGGAGGGGCCCTCGTGGGCCGAACTATGGTTAGGGTTAACCCCCAGGAGGCCAGCAGGCCCGATCCGCCGGCTGTGCTGCGAGGGGAGGCGTGGGCCGAGGTGAGGGCGCTGGCGAGAAGGAGCATGGGCCTAAGCGTTTTGGGATGGGGGGCCTTCGAATGTCACAGGGGGCTTGGAGGGCCCTACACATTCTCCCGCCCTAAATGACCGGTGGCGCCCCTAGCGGCCCGGCCGCCGGCAGAGCGGTAAGGTTAGTCTGGTGCTGGGGTTTGGGGCTCCCCAATCCCCGCATTGCGATGCCAGGCCCCTTGGGAAGGGCCCCTCGGTGGTCGACCTAGGGTTAGGGTTAGCCCCCAGGAGCCACGCAGGCCCGATACACCACCTGTGCATCGAGAGGACAGTTGGGCCGAAGTGAGGGTGCTGGTGAACATGAGCCTGGGTCCAAGCGTTTTGGTTCGGTGCGCCTTCGAAGGTCGGCGGGGGTTCGGAGGGCCCTGCCAGTACTCCCACCCTGAATGAATGGCGGCGCCCCTAGCGGCCCGTGTGGGGTGGGGCGGCAGCGTGCATCCGGCGCCGGGGATTGGGGGTACCCAATCCCCAGCGTTGCGGTGCCAGGCCCCATAGGAAGGGACCCTCAGGGGCCGTCCTAGGGTTCTAGTTAACGCCCAAGAGGCCGGCAGGCCCGAGTCGCCGGCTGTGCAAGGAGCGGAGGTGCGGGCCGAGTTGAGGGTGCTGGTGAATATGAGCCTGGGCCCAAGCGTTTTGATTCGGGGCACCTTCAAATGTAGGTGGGGGCTTGGAGGGCCCTACCCGTTCTCCCGCCCTGAATGACCGGCTACACTCCTAGCGGCCTGTGTGGCGGCAGGGCGGCAGGGTGAGTCTGGCGCTGGGGCACAGGGGTCCACAATTCCCGGTGTTGCGGTGCCAGGGCCCTTGGGAGGGGCCCTTGGGGGTCGATCTAGGGTTACGGTTAGCCCCCAGCAAGCCGGTGGACCCGATCAGCGGCTGTGCAGCACGCGGAGGGTTGGGCCAAGGTGAGGGCGCTGGCGAGACTGAGCATGATCCCAAGTGTTTTAGTGCGGGGGGTCTTCGAAGGTCGGTGCGGGTCAGAAGGACCTGCCCGTTCTCCCGCTCTGAATGACCGGCGGGGCCCCTAGAGGCTCCGGGGCCTGAAAGGCAGCAGGTTGAGACCGGCACTTGGGTTGGGGTCCCCATTCCCGGCATTGTGGCGCCAGGCCACTTGGGAAGGGCCCCTCCGTGGCCGACCTACAGTTAGGGTTAGCCCTCAGGAGGCCAGCAGGCCCGATACACCGCCTGTGCATAGAGAGGACAGTTGGGCCTAAGTGAGGGTGCTGGTGAACATGAGCCTGGGCCCAAGCGTTTTGGTTCTGGGCGCCTTCGAAGGTCGGCGGGGTTTCGGAGGGCCCTGCCAGTTCTCCCACCACGAATGAATTACGGCGCCCCTAGCGGCCCGTGTGGGGCGGGGCGGCAGCGTGCGTCCGGCGCTGGGGCTTGCTGGTCGCCAATCTCCGGCGTTGCACTGCAAGGCTCCTTAGGAAGGGACCCTCAGGGGCCGTCCTAGGGTTAAGGTTAGCGCCCAGGAGGCTGGCAGGCCCGAGTCGCCGGCTGTGCGAGGAGTGGAGGTGTGGGCCGAGTTGGGGGGGATGCGGAGAGGGAGCGTGGGCCTCAGCATTTTGGCGTCCTGGGCCTTTGAATGTTGCCATGTCTCGGAGGGCCCTGCCCATTCTCCTGCCCTGAATAACCAGCGGCGCCCTTAGCGGCTCCATTGCGGTGGGGTTGCAGGGTGAGTCCTGAGCTGCGGCTCAGGGATCCCCAATCCCCAGCATTGTGGGGCCAGGCCCTTTGGGAGGGGCTCCTCCTGGGCCGACCTAGGGTTAGAGTTAGCACCCAGGAGGCCAGCAGGCCCAATCCTCTGGCTGGTTGGCAAGAGGTGGGTGGGCGGAGGTAAAGGCCCTGGGGAGCGGGAGCGTGGGCCCCTGCATTTTGGCGCGGGAGGCTTCAAATGTCGCCAGTTTCTCCAGGGCCCTGTCCCTTCTCCCGCCCTGAATGAGTGGTGGCGCCCCTAGTGGCCTGGGTGGCGGCGTTGCGGCAGCGTGAGTCTGGTTCTGGGTCTTGGAGTCCCCGATCCCCGGCGCATAGGCACAAGAATCCTTGGGAGGGACCCTGGAGGGCCGACCTACAGTTAGGGTTAGCCCCCACAAGGCCGGCAGGGTGGATCCACCCTCTGTGCAGGGAGCGGAGGGGCGGGCCGAGGTGAGGGCGCTGGGGAGCGGGAGCGTGGGCACCAGGGTTTTGGCACGGGGAGCCTTCGAAGGTCGCCAGTGGCTTGGAGGACCCTGTCCGTTCTTGCGCCCTGAATGACCGGCGGCGCCCCTAGTGGCCTGAGTGGCAGCAGGGAGGCAGGGTGAGTCTGGCGATGGGGCCTGTGGTCCTAGTCCCAGGCTTGGTGGCCACAGGCCCCTTGGGAGGGGCCCCTCTGGGGCCTGACTAGCTTTAGGGTTACCCCCAGGAGTCCAGCAGCCTGATCCGCTGGCTGTGCGTCGAGCGGAGGGGCGGGCCGAAGTGAATGCGCTGGCGAGCCGGAGCGTGGGCCCAAGTGTTTTGGCGTGGGGGGCCTTCAAAGGTCACCAGGGGCTCAGAGGGCCCTGCCTGTTCTCTCGACCTGTGATGACGTTGCCCCTAGCATGCCGGGTCACGGCGGGGTGGCAGGGTGAGTCTGGAGCTAGGGCTCGTGGGTCCCCAATCCCCAGTGTGGCGGCGCCAGGCACTTGGGAGTGGTCCCTCGGGGGCCTACCTAGGGTTAGGGTTAGCCCAAAGGAGGCCGGCAGGCCCGTTCTGCCGGCTGTGCGGTGAGAGGAGTGGTGGTCCAAGGTGAGGGCACTGGCGAGCGGGAGCGTGGGCCCAAGGGTTTTGGCGCGGGACTCCTTCAAAAGTCGCCGGGGGCTCAGAGATCCATGCCCCTTCTCCCGCCCTGAATGACTGGCGGCGCCCCTAGCAGCCCGGGTGGCGGCGGGGAGGCTGGGTGAGTCTGGCGCTCATGCTCGTGGGTCCCCAATATCTGGCCTTGCAGAGCCAGTACCCTTGGGAAGGGCCCCTCGGGGGCCGACCTAGGTTTAGGGTTAGCCCCCAGGAGCCCGGCAGGCCCGATCCGCCAACTGTGTTGCGAGCGGAGTGGAGGGCTGAGGTGAGCGCGCTGGCGAGCAGGAGCGTGGGCCCAAGCGTTTTGGCGCAGTGGCCTTCGAAGGTCACCGGGGGCTCAGAGGGCCCTGCCCCTTCCTCTGCCCTGAAGGACCGGCGGCGCCCCTAGCAGCCCGGGTGGCGGCGGGGTGGCAGTGAAAGTCTGGCGCTGGGGCTCGATTGTCCCCAATCCCCAGAGTGATGGCGCCAGTCCCCTTGGGAGGGGCTCCTCAGGGGCTGAATTAGGGTTAGGGTTAGCCCCCAGGAGGCTGGCAGGCCCGATCCGATCCACTGGCTGTGTGGTGAGCGGAGGGTGGGGCCCAGGTGAGGGCAATGGTGAACAGGAGCGGGGGCCCAAGCGTTTTGGCGCACGTTGCCTTTGAAGGTCTCAGGGGGCACGGAGGGCCCTGCAAGTTCTCCCACTCTGAATGAGGACGGCGACCCTAGCAAGCCAGGTCTTCGCAGGGCACCAGGGTGAGTCCGGCACTGGTGCTCGGGGGTTCCCAATCCCCGGCATGGTGGTGCCAGACCCCTTGGGAGGGGCCCCTCGACAGCCAACCTAGGGTTAGGGTTAGACCCCAGGAGGCCGCCAGGCCCTATCCGCTGGTTGTGCAGCTTGCGGAGGGGCTGGCCAAGGTGAGGGCATTGGTGAGCAGAAGCGTGGGCCAAAGCATTTTGGCGCGGGGGGCCTTCGAATGTCACCGGGGGCTTGGAGGGCCCTGCCCGTTCTCCAACCTAGACGACCGGTGGCGCCCCTAGCGGCCTGGGTGTCGGTGGGGTGGCAGGGTGTGTCTGGTGGTTTGGCTCGGGGGTCCCCAATCACCAGCGTGGCAGCGCCAGGCCCCTTGGAAGGGGCCTCTGGTGAGCTGACCTAGGGAAGGTTTAGCCCCCAGGAGGCCAGCAGACCCGATCTGCCGGCTGTGCGGCGAGCGAGGGGTGGGCTGAGGTGAGCACGTTGGCGACCGGGAGCGTGGGCCCAAGCATTTTGGCACAGGGGGCCTTCGAATGTCACCGGGGGCTCGGAAGGCCCTGCCCGTTCTCCCGCCTTGAAAGACCGGTGGCTCCCCTAGCGGCCGGTGTGGTGGTGGGCCAGCAGCGTGAGTCTGGAGCTGGGGCTCGGGGGTCCCCAATCCCCGGCGTGGCAGCGCCGGGCACTTGGGAGTGGTCCCTTGGGTGCCGACCTAGCGTTAGGGTTAGCTCAATGGAGGCCAGCAAGCCCCATCCACCGGCTGTGCGGATTATGGAGTGGCAGGCCAAGGTGAGGGCTCTGGCTAGCGGGAGCATGGGCCCAAGTGTTTTTGCACGGGGCGCCTTCCAAGGTCGCCGGGGGCTCAGAGGTCCCTGCCTGTTCTCCTGCCCTGAATGAGTGTCGGCGCCCCTAGCAGCCCGGGTGGCTGCAGGGCGGCAGGGTGAGTTCGGCGCTGGTGCTTGGGGGTCCCCAAGCAGGGGCATGGCGGTTCCACGCCCCTTGGGAGGGGCACCTCGGGGGCTGACATAGGGTTTGTGTTAGCCCCCAGGAGGCCGGCAGGCCCGATCTGCCAGCTGTGCGGCGTGCAGAGGGGCAGGCTGAGGTAAAGGTGCTGGAGAGCAGGAGCGTGGGCCCAGGCGTTTTGGCGTGGGGGCCTTCGAAGATCGAGGGTGGCTCGGAAGGCTCTGCACGTTCTCCAGCCGGGAATGACTGGCGGCGCCCCTAGCGGCCCTGGTGGCGGCGGGGCGGCAGGGTGCGTCTGGTGTTGCGGCTCAGGTGTCCCCAATCCCTGGCGTGGCAGTGCCAGGCCCCTTGGGACGGGCCCCTCTGGGGCCGACCTAGGGTTAGGGTTAGCCCCCAGGAGGATTGCAGGCCCGATCCGCCAGCTGTTCAGAGAGTGGAAGGGCTGGCCGACGTGAGGGCGCTGGTGAGTGGTAGCTTGGCCCAAGCGTTTTGGTGCGGGAGGCCTTGGATGTTCGCCAGGGGCTCGGAGGGCCTTGCCAGTTCTCCCACCCTGAATGACCGGCGGCGCCTCTAGCGGCCATGGTGGCAGCAGGGTGAGTCTGGAGCTGGGGCACAGGGGTTCCCAATCCCCGGTGTGGCGGCTCCAGGCACTTGGGGGGGAACCTCAGGGGCTGACCTAGGGTTAGGGTTAGCTCAAAGGAGGCCATCAGGCCCGATACACCAGCTGTGCAGTGAGGGGAGTGGCGGGCCGAGGTCAGGGCGCTGGCAAGCAGGAGCGTGGGCCCAAGCGTTTTGGCGAGGGGGCCTTCGAAGTTCGCCGGGGGCTCGGAAGGACCCTGCCCGTTCTCCCGCCCTGAATGACCTGCGGCGCCCCTAGCGGGCCGGGTGACGGCGGGGCTGCAGGGTGTGTTCAGAGTTGGGGCTCGGGGGTCCCCAATCTCTGTCGTTGTGGTGCCAGGCCCCTTGGGAGGGGCCCCTCGGGCGCCGACCTAGAGTTAGGGTTATCCCCCAGGGCACTGGCAGGCCCGATCCGCCGGCTGTGTGGCGACGGTGGTGCGGGCTGAGGTGAGGGCGCTGGTGAGTGGGAGCATGGGCCCAAGCGTTTTGGCGTGGGGGGCCTTCAAAAGTTGCCGGGGGCTCGGAGGGCCCTGCCCATTCTACCGCCCTGAGTAACCAGCTGCGCCCCTGGTGCCCTGGGTTGTGGTGGGGTGGCCGGGTGAGTCCGGTGCTGGGACTCGGGGGTCCCCAATCCCAGGCCTTGCAGCTCCAGGCTCCTTGGGAGGGGCCCATCGGGGGCCAACCTAGGTTTAGGGTTAGCCCCCAGGAAGCTGGCAGGCCTCATCCGCTGGCTGTGCTGTGAGCAGAGCGGCGCACCGAGGTGAGGGCGCTGGCGTACGGGGGCGTGGGCCCAGCCTTTTGGCGCGGGGGGCCTTCGAAAGTCCCTGGGGGCTCGGAAGGCCTTGCCCGTTCTCCCGACCTGAATGACCGGCGATGCCCCTAGTGGCCCGGGTTGCGGTGGGGCGGCATGGTAAGTCCGGCGCTGGGGCGCGGGGGTCCCCAATACTCGGCGTTGGGGCGCCAGGCCCCTTGGGAAGGGCCCTCGGGGTCCGAACCAGCGTTAGTGTTAGCCCCCAAGAGGACGGCAGACCTGATCCGCCAGCTGTGTAGCGAGCAGTGGGGCAGGCCGAGGTGAGGGCACTGTAGAGCGGGAGCGTGGGCCCAAGCGTTTTGGCGTGGGGGCATTCGAAAGTCACCGGGGGTTCAGAGTGCACTTCGGGTTCTACTGCGCTGAAAGCCCGATGGCGCACCTAGCGGCTCGGGTTGCAGAGGGGCGGCAGGGTGAGTCCAGTGCTGGGGCTCGGGAATCCCCAATCCCTGGCGTTTCGGCACCAGACCCCTTGGGAGGTGTCCCTCGGGCCTGACTTAGGGTTTGGGTTAGCCTCCAGGAGGCCAGCAGGCCGGATCTGCCAGCTGTGCAGCGAGTGGATGGTCGGGCAGAGGTGAGGTTGCTGGCGAGCGGGAGCATGGGCCCAAGCGTTTTTGCGTGGGGGGGGTTCAAAGGTCGCCGGGGACTCGGAGGGCCCTGCCCGATCTCCCGCCCTGAATGAGGACGTTGCCCCTAGCGGGCCGGGTCACAGTGAGGCGGTACGGTGAGTCCGGCACTGGGGCTCGGGAGTCCCCAATCCCTGGCATGGCGGTGCCAGGCCCCTTGGGAGGGGCCCCTTGGGTGCCGACCTAGGCTTAGAGTTATCCCCCCGGAGGCCAGCAGCCCCGATCTGCCCGCTGTACGGCGAGTGATGTGGCGGGCTGGAGTGAGGGTTCTGGCGAGCGGGAGCGTGGGCCCGAGTGTTTTCGCACGGGGGCCTTCGAAGGTCGCCGTTGGCTCGGAGGGCCCTGCCTGTTCTCCCGCCCTTAATGACCGGCGGGGACCCTGGTGGCCCGGGTGCAGCGGGGCGGGAGGGTGAGTCTGGCAATGGGGCTCGGGGGACACGAAACCCCGGCGTTGTGGCGCCAGGCACCTTGGGAGAGGCCCCTCGGGGGCTGACTTAGGTTTAGGGTTAGCCCCCAGGAGGCCGGCAGGCCCGATCCGCTGGCTGTGCGGCGAGTGGAGGGGCGGGCCGAGTTGAGGGTGTTGGCGAGCGGGAGCATGGGCCCAAGTATTTTGGCAAGGGTGGCCTTCGAAGGTCGCCGGGGGCTCGGAGGGCCCTGCCCGTTCTCCCGCCCTGAATGACTGGCAGCACCCCTAACGGCCCGGGTGGAGGCGGGGCGGTAGGGTGGCTCCAGAGCTGGGGATCTGGGGTCCCCAATCCCCGGCGTGGCGGCGCCAGGCCCATTGGGAGGGGCCCCTCGGGGGCTGATGTAGGGTTTGGGTTAGCCCCCAGGAAGCTGGCAGGCCCGATCCGCCACATGTGTGGTGTGCGGAGGGGCTGGCCTAGGTGAGGGCGCTGGCGAGCTGGACCGTGGGCCCAAGCGTTTTGGCGCGGGGGTCTTCGAATGTCGCCCGGGGCTCTGAGGGCCCTGCCCGTTCTCCCACCTGAATGAGGACAGCGCCCCAAGTGTGCCAGGTCACGGCGCGGTGGCAGGGTGAGACTGCCGCGGGGGCTCGGGGGTCCCTGAGCCCCGGCATGGCAGAGCCAGGCCCCTTGGGAGGGGCCCCTCGGGCACCGACGTAGGGTTTGTGTTAGCTCCAGGAGGCCGGCAGGACCTATCCGTAGGCTGTACTGCGAGCCGAAGGACAGGTCGACGTGAATGCACTGGCAAGTGGGAGTGTGGGCCCAAGCGTTTTGGCGAGAGGGTTTCAAAGATTGCAGGGGGCTCGGAGAGCCCTGCCCGTTCTAACGCCCTGAATGAACGGCGGCGCCCCTAGCGGCCCGGGTGGCGGCGGGGCGGCAGGGTGAGTCAGGCGAGGGGGCTTGGGGGACCCCAATCCCAGGCGTGGTGGTGCCAGGCACCTTGGGAGGGGCCCCTTGGGGGCCAACCTAGGTTTAGGGTTAGCCCCCAGGAGGCCGGCAGGCCCTTTCCGCCAGCTGTGTGACGAGCGGAGGATGGGCCGAGGTGAGGGCACTGGCGAACAGGAGCTTGGGCCCAATAGTTTTGGCGCGGGGGGCCTTCGAAGGTTGCCAGGGGCTCGTAGGGCCCTGCCCGATCTCCCGCCCTGAATGAGGAAGGTGCCCCTAGCGGGCCGGGTCGCAGCGGGGTGGCAGGGTGAGTTCAGCCCTGGTGCTCGGGGGTCCCCAATCCCTGGCGTGGCAGCGCCAGGCCCCTTGGGAGGGGCCCCTCGTGAGCCGACCTGGGGTTAGGGTTAGCCCAAAGGAGGCCGGCAGGCCCCATCCACCGGCTGAGCGGATTACGGAGTGGTGGGCCAAGGTGAGGGCTCTGGCGAGCGGGAGCATGGTCCCAGGTGTTTTGGCACAGGGGCCTTCGAAGTTCGAGGGTGGCTCGGAAGGCTCTGCATGTTCTCCAGCCCCGAATGACCGGTGGCGCCCCTAGCGGCCCGGGTGGCGGCGGAGTGGCAGGGTGCATCTGGTGTTGTGGCTCGGGGGTCCCCAATCCCCGGCGTGGCAGTGCCAGACCCCTTGGGACGGTCCCCTCTGAGACCGACCTAGGGTTAGGGTTAGCCCCCAGGAGAATGGCAGGCCCGATCCACCAGCTGTGCAGAGAGTGGAGGGACGGTCCGAAGTGAGGGCGCTGGTGAGTGGTAGCGTTGGCCCAAGCATTTTGGTGCAGGAGGCCTTGGACATTCGCCGGGGGCTCGGAGGGCCCTGCCCATTTTCACGCCCCATGAGGACATTGCTCCTAGCAGGCTGGGTCGTGGAGGGGCGGCAGGGTGAGCCCGCAACAAGTGCTCGCGGGTCCCCAAACCCCGGCATGGCAGCGCCAGGCGCTTGGGAGTGGTCTCTCGGGGGCCGACCTAGGGTAGGGTTAGCCTAAAGGATGCCAGCAGGCCCGATCTGCCGTATGTGCGGTGAGCGGAGGGGCTAGCCGAGGTGACGGCGGTGGCGAACAGGAGCGTGGGCCCAAGCGTTTTGGCGCAGATGGCCTTTGAAGGTCGCCGGGGGCTCGGAGGGCCCTGCCCATTCTCCCGCCCTGAATGACCGGCGCCGCCCCAAGCAGCCCGGGTGGCGGAGGGGCAGTAGGTTGAGTTGGGCCCTGGGGCTCGGGGGTCCCCAATCCCCGACATTGAGGCGCCAAGCCCCGTGGGAGGGGCCCCTCGGGTCCGACCTAGGGTTAGGGTTAGCCCCCAGGAGGCTGGCAGGCACAATCCGCCAGCTGTGTGGCAAGCGGAGGGGCGGGCCGAGGGGCAGGCGCTGGAGAGCGGGAGCATAGTCCTAAGCGTTTTGGCGCGGGGGGCCTTCGAAGTTCGCCAGGGGCTCGGAGGGCCCTACCCGTTCTCCCGCTCTGAATGACCTGTGGCACCCCTAGCGGCCCGGATGACAGCGGGGCAGCAGCGTGAGTTTGGCTCTGGGGCTCGGTGTCCCCAATCCCTGTATTGTGGCACCAGGCCCCTTGGGAGGGGCCCATCGGGGGCCGACCAAGGGTTAGGGTTAGCACCCAGGAGGCAGGCAGGCCCGATCCACCAGCTGTGTGACGAGTGGAGGGGCGTTCCGAGGTGAGGGCGCTGGCGAGCGGGAGCGTGGACCCAAGCATTTTTGTGCGGGGGTCCTTCGAAGGTCGCAGGTGGCTCGGAAGGGCTTGCCCGTTCTGCCACCCTGAATGACCAGCGGCACCCCTAGCAGCCCGGTGGCATCGCGGCGGCCGTGTGAGTCCGGCGCTGGGGCTTGGGGGTCCCAATCCCTGGCGCTGGGCAGCCAGGCCCCTTGGGAGATTCCCTCGGGGGCCGACCTAGGGTTAGGGTTATCCCCCAAGAGCCTGTTAGGCCCAATCTGCCAGCTGTGCAGCGAGCGGAGGGGTGGGCTTAGGTGAGGGCATTGGTGAGCGGGAGCGTGGACCCAAGCATTTTGGCGCAGGTTGCCTTCGAAGATCGCCAGGGGATCGGAGGGCCCTGCCCGTTCTCGCTCCCTGAATGACCGGCGGCGCCCCTAGCGGCCCGGGTGGCGGCGGGGTGACACGGTGAGTCCGGCGGTGGGGCTCGGGGGTCCCCAATCCCAGGCATTGCGGTGCCAGGCCCGTTCGGACAGGCCCCTCAGGGGCCCACCTAGGGCATATGGGTAGTCACCAGGAGGAGGGCAGGCTTCATCTGCCAGCTCTCCGGCAAGCGGAGGGTCAGGCCGAGGTGAGGGCGCTGAGGGGCGGGAGCGTGGGCTCAAGCGTTTTGGATGGGGAGGCCTTCGAATGTCGCCGCGGGCTCGGAGGGCCCTGTCCGTTCTCCCACCCTGAATGACCAGTGGCACCCCTAGCGGACTGGGTGTCAGTGGGGCGGCAGGGTGAGTCCGGCGCTGGGGCTCGGGGGTCCCCACTCCCCGGCATTGCGGCACCAGGCCCTTTGGGAGGGGCAGCTCCGGGCCCGTCCTAGGGTAAGGGTGAGCCCCCAGGAGGCCGGCAGTTCCGATCCAGCAGCTGTGAGGTGAGCGGAGGGGCGGGCCGAGGTAAGGGTGCTGGCGAGCGGGAGCGTGGGCCAAAGGGTTTTGGCATGGGGTGCATTCGAAAGTCGCTGGGGACTTGGAGGGCCCTGCCCGTTCTCCCGCCCTGAATGACCGGCGGAGCCCCTAGCGGCTTGGGTGGCAGTTGAGCCGCAGGGTGAGTCCGGTGCTGGGGCTCGGGGGTCCGAATCCCTGATGTTGTGGGCCAGGCCCCTTGGGAAGGGCCCCTCAGGGGCCGACCTAGTGTTAGGGTTAGTCCCAAATATGCTGGCAGGCCTGATCCCCCGGCTGCGTGGCGATCGGAGGGGCGGGCCGAGGTGAAGCGTTGGCGAGCGGGAGCGTGGGCCCAAGCGTTTTGGCGCGGGGAGACTTTGAAGTTCGCCAGGGGCTTGGAGGGACCTACCCATTCTCCCGCCCTGAATGACCGGCGGCGCCCCTAGCAGGCCGGGTGGCGGCGGGGCGGCATGGTGTGTTCTGAGCTCGGGTTCGGGGGTTCGCAATCCCTGCGTTGCAAGGCCAGGCCCCTTGGGAGGGGCTCCTTGGGGGCCAACCTAGGGTTAGGGTTAGCCCCCTGGAGGCCAGCAGCCCAGATCCTCCATCTGTGCAGCGAGTGGAGGGGCAGGCCGAGCTGAGGGCACAGGCAAGCGTGATCGTGGGCCCAAGCGTTTTGGCGCGGGGTGCCTTCGAAGGCCATCCGGGGCTTAGAAGGCCCTGCCTGTTCTCACACCCTGAATGATCAGTGGCGCCGCTAGTGGCCTGGGTGTTGGCGGGGCGGCAAGGTGAGTCTGGCGCTGCGGCTCGGGGGTCAGCAATCAGACACGTTGTGGCGCCAGGCCCCATCGTACGAGCCCCTCCGGGGCCAACCTAGGGTTAGGGTTAGCCCCCAGGAGGCCGGCAGGCCCGATCTGCCGGCTGTGGGGCGAGGGGAGGGGCGGGCCGAAGTGAGGGCACTGGCGAATGGGACCGTGGGCCCAAGCATTTTGGCACGGGGCTCCTTCGAATGTCGTCGTGGGCTAGGAGAGCCCCGCTTGTTCTCCCGCTCTGAATGACCGGCGGTGCCCCTAGCGGTCCAGGTGGCAGCGGGACAGCAAGGTGAGTCCTGGCTGGGGCTCGGGGGTCCCAATCTCTGGCTTTGCCATGCCAGACCCCTTGGGAGGGGCCCCTCGGGAGCCGACCTAGGGTTAGTGTCAGCCCCCAGGAGGCCATCAGGCCCGATCCGCCAGTTGTGCGGCGAGCGGAGGGGCGCGGAGGTGAAGGCGCTGGCGAGCCGGAGCGTGGGCCCAAGCGTTTTGGCTTGGTGGGCCTTCGAAGGACGACAGGGACTCCGAGGGCCCTGTCCCTTCTCCCGCACTGAATATCCTGCGGCGCCCCTAGCTGCCGGGTGGCGGCGGGGCGGCAGGATGAGTCCGGCGCTGGGGCTCGGGGGTTCGCAATCCCCGGTGTTGCGCTGCCAGGCTCCTTGGAATGGACCACTCGGGGGCCGACCAAGGGTTAGGGTTAGCCCCCAGGAAGCCGGCAGGCCCGATCTGCCAGCTGTGCGGCGAGCAGAGGGGCGGGCCGAAGTGAGGGCACTGACTAGCGGGAGCGTGGGCCCAAGTGTTTTGGCGCGGGGGGCCTTCGAAGGTCTCCGGTGGCTCGGAGGGCCCTTCACATTCCTCCGCCCTGAATGACCGGCAGCGCCCCTACTGGCCCGGGTGGCGGCAGGGTGGCAGGTTGAGTCCAACACTGGGGCTCTGGGGTCCCCAATCCCCGGTGTTGTGGCGCCAGGCCCCTTGGGAGGTGCCCCTCGGGGGCCGACCTAGGCTTAGGGTTAACCCCCAGGAGGCCGGTAGGCCCGATCCGCTGGCTGTGTGGCGAACGGAGGGATGGGCCGATGTGAGGGCGCTGGAGAGAGTGAGCCCGGGCCCAAGCGTTTTGGTGCGGGTGACCTTCGAAAGTCGCCAGGGGCTCGGAGGGCCCTGCCTGTTCTCCCGCCCTGAGTGACCAGTGGCGCCCATAGTGGCCCGGGTGGCGGCGGTCCGGCAGGGTGAGTCTGACACTGGGGCTCAGGGGTCCCCAATCCCCGGCGTTGCGGCTCTAGGCCCCTTGGGAGGGGCTCCTCGGGGGCTGACCTAGGATTAGGATTAGCCCCCAGGAGGCCGGCAGGCCCGATCTGCCAGTTGTGTGGCGAGTGGAGGGACGGGCCGAGGTGAGGGCGCTGGCGAGCGGGAGTGTGGGCTGAAGCATTTTGGCGGAGGTACCTTTGAAGGTCGTCTGGGGCTTGGAGGGCCCTGCCCGTTCTCACGCCCTGAATGACCGGCGGCGCCGCTAGCGGCCCGGGTGTCGGTGGGGCAGCACAGTGAGTCTGGCGCTGCAGCTCGGGGTTCAGCAATCAGAGACGTGGCGCCAGGCCCCATCGGATGAGCCCCTCGAGGGCCGACCTAGGTTTAGGGTTAGCCCCCAGGGGGCCAGAGGCCCGATCCGCCAGCTGTGCAGCGAGCGGAGGGGCAGGCCGAGGTGTGGGCGCTGGAGAGCGGGAGCGTGTGCCCAAGCGTTTTGGCGTGGGGGGCCTTCAAAGGTGGCCGGGGGCTCGAAAGGCCCTTCCCATTCTTCCGCCCTGAATGACCGGCGGTGCCCCTAGCGGCCCGGGTAGTGGCAGGGCGGCAGGTTGAGTCTAACGCTGGGGCTCTGTGGTCCCAAATCCCCGGCTTTGCGGTGCCAGGCCCCTTGGGAGGGGCCCCTCGGGGGCCGCCCTAGTGATCGTGTTAGCCCACAGGAGGCCGGCAGGCCTGATCAGCCGGCTGTCAGGCGAGCGGAGGGGCAGGCCGAGATGAGGGCGCTGGTGAGAAGGAGTGTGGGCCCAAGCGTTTTGGCATGGGGGGCTTCAAAGGTCACAGAAGGCTCGGAGGGCCCTGCCCATTCTCCTGCCCTGAATGACGCACGGCGCCCCTAGCAAACTGGGTGGCCGGGGTGGTGGCAAGTTGAGTCCGGTGCAGGGGCTCGGGGGCACCCCATCCCTGGCGTTGCGGTACCCGGCCTCTTCGGCGCCGCCCTAGGGTTAGGGTTAGCGCACAGGAGGCTGGCAGGCTTGCTCCACCAGCTGTGGGGCGAGTGGAGGGGCAGGCCGAGGTGAGGGCGCTGGCGAGCGGGAGCGTGGGCCAGAGCATTTTGGCTTTGGCTCGGGGTGCCTTCGAAGGTCACAGGTGACTCGGAGGGTCCTGCCCGTTCTGTTGCCCTGAAGGACTGGCGAAGCCCCTAGTGCCCCACGTGGTGGTGGGGCGGCAGGGTGCGTCCGGCACTGGGAGTTGGGGGTCCCCAATCCCTGGCATGCGGCGCCAGGCCACTTGGGAGGGGCCATTTGAGGGCGACCAAGGGATAGGGTTAGCCCCCAGGAAGCCAGCAGGCCTGATCCGCCAGCTCTGCAGCGAGCTTAGGGGTGGGCCGAGGTTAGGGTGCTGGCGAGCAGGAGAGTGGGAGCCAGAGTTTTTGCATGGGGGGCCTTTGAAGGTCGCAGGCAGATCAGAGGGCCCTGCCCGTTCTCCCTTCCTGAATGACTGGCAACGACCCTAGCGCCCTGGGAGCTTGGGGGTGGCAGAGTGAGTCCAGCACTGGGGCTCGGGGTTCCCAAATCCCCGGCATTGAGGTGCCAGGCTCCTTGGGAGGGGCACCTCAGGGACCGACCTAGGGTAAGTGTTAGCCCCCAGGAGTGCAGCAGGCCGGTTCCCCCAGCTCTGCGGCAGGCGTAGGGGCAGGCCGAGGTGAGGGCACTGGCGAGAGGGAATGTGGACCAAAGCATTTTGGCACGGGGGGACTTCAAAAGTCGCTGGGGGCTTGGAGGGCCCTGCCCGTTCTCTCGCCCTGAAAGACTGGCGGCCCCCCTAGCAACCCGGGTTCCTGTGGGGTGGCAGGGTGACTCCGGCGCTGGGCTCGGGGATCCCCAATCCCTGGCGTTGTGGTGCCAGGCCCCTTGGGAGAGGCCCCTCGGGGGCCGACCTACGGTTAGGGTTCGTCCCCAGGAGGCCGGCAAGCCCGCGCTAAGTGGTTCTGGCAATGTAACAAAAATGCCATACACTTATCTGTAAGAAATAACAGTGTACAGGAACGCTCTTAGCCCTAACATCATCCTTTCTGAATATGGAAGCCAGCCCCAAGGTGGTCGTGGAAGTCTGACGAAAGGGCTAAGCACTTTTCTCTGAGTCACCACACTATACAGGGAAAGACCAATGTACATCATCTTTCACGAGTAGGAAGCATTAATGAAAAGGTTCTGGAATTTCGAGGACTCTGACCCATCCTTATTGGTAATAAACCACCGTGTACAGGAAAACACCTTCAACTCTCATCAGCCTCCTCAATCCTGATTCCGATTCAACTTTGGGTGTGTAGGACTAGGGAAATGTCCACATCTTATTGCTAAGAAAGAACGATGTCAGAGTAATGCCCGACAAGTCACATCAGCCTTCCTGAAGACGGCAGCAGGAATCAAGGTGGTTATGTTACCATGAGGTAAGGAAGATGAGCATATAAGTGAGAAACAACAGTGGGCAGGACCTCTCTTCCAACGAACAGTATCTTTGCTTAATGTTGAATCCCTATGGTAAGTGGTTGTAGGCATTTGTGAGGTCAAAACCTTAAGTGTTTTGTAAAACCTCTTGGTCATTCACAGATGATACTAAGGTAGTTGGGGACTCCTAGGCAGTGATTTGTCCACTGTCGAAAATATGAAAAGATAAAAGAGACAGATGAGGTCTCCTCAGGCATTGTCCTTTATCCTCATCCTCCGTGAGGATGGCCATCTCTGGACAGCTCAGTGACAGGGTCTCATTCACAGTGGGGGCATCTGTTCCTCACAGACATCAGGCAGGGAAATGGATTTGGTTCTCTGTGCCAGCCCAGCCACAGCTGAGTGTCACAGCACCCTCTCGTGGGCTCATAAGGGTTTCACTGTCACCAGGCAGGTCACTGTATTTGATAAACCACTGTAAGAGTTTGCAATTGCCTTCATCTGCAACCTCCTAGAAGCAAATGCAGGTCTCTGGTACCATGTGAAGTCATGTGAAGGCATTGTGAGAAAGTGTCCTTTTGCTTAAGAAAAACATGGAGCTGGGGCTCCTGGCTTGCTCAGCCAGTTAAGCATGTGCCTTTGGCTCAGGTTATGATCCCAGGGTTCTGGGATCGAGCCGAGGCTCCCTGCTCAGCAGGAAAGGAGGTAGGGAAATAGCTTAGAACCCACAGAGAATGTGAATAAAGGGGAGTGAAATGGAACTTGGTCTGTGTTTTGCTTTAGGGATTGGAAGTTAGTTTTTTCTCAATTGTGATTGTTCTTGAAACAGAAAAGCTGTATTGGTTTTTTTTTTACCTTTAATTTTTTTCTAATAATAATTTTTTATTATGATATGTTAGTCACTATACAGTATTTCCTTAGATTTTGATGTAGTGTTCCGTGATTCATTATTTGCATATAACACCCAGTGCTCCATGCAATATGTACCTTCCTTAATACCCATCACTGGACCATCCCAATCCCCCACCCCTCTCCCCTCTGAAGCCCTCAGTTTGTTTCCCAGAGTCCATAGTCGCTCGTGGTTCATTCCCCCTTCTGTTTAGGGTCCATTGTCTAAAGGGACAGACAGTGGAAGTTCACCAAATATAAGATCAAAATTTCATTGTTCATTATAGATGCCGCCAAGTAGTTCCCAGACATTTCATTCTACTGTAGTAATTCATTATACCTGTGCAGGTGCACGTGGAAGACAATTGATGCATGTATAGTGGTAATAAAACACGCCCCTCAGTAGTAGAATAAGAGAGGATACATATGTGTAAAATTATTCGACTACAGCTTCCATGCTTTCCCTTTGGTTCCTTATTATCTATGAAATTGGACAATTTTTGTTCTCTAGGCTTAAAACTCATTGTCAAGTATTCAGAGTTTTTCAATGCTGATCTTCTCCTGTAAAAGTTACCAAAAATCTAAAATATGTATGATCTTGAAAAAATGCTATATTGAAAATTACAGCAGGGAAGTTTCATTTTGTGAATATTGTGTCAATGGATCTCTATTTTGACATCAGTGTTCATTAGAAATGATGACATTTCATGTGAGTATAAATATCAATGTGTAAAAGAAAAGGTAGGAAGAACCTTGAATGTTTAAGTAATTGGTGAAATGACAGGTGTGTGTGTGTGTGTGTGTGTGTGTGTGTGTGTGTGTGTAATTGATTTTCAGTGAATGGTTCAGCTTCTTGTAGGGCCTTCGAGAGAGCCCAGGTGAACCTTTCAATGAGTTGTTATCTGTTTTCAGAACATGGGAATCTCTTAGTCCAATAGTCAATCCGGCAAGCTTTGAGGTCTTGAAGTCCTCAGGGATGGTGTTGCAGACCCTTGTGAGCAAACCCTAGTGTATGGTCAGAGCCCTCATTAGCTGGTACCAAGGTGTGACGATTTCAGACAGCATTTCCCAAAGAAGTACCTCTTGAGTCTCTGTCCTTGTCAGTTCCCTACACTTCCTTACACTAGTTATGTGATCAGTGTGTTTCAGGATAATCCCCACATGTGATTTTTGCTATTTCCTACTAGTCCTATCTGTTTCTCATCTTCTTCTTTTATGGTAGGTGTTGGGAAGCAACCTGTGTGGTGGAGGAAGGGGTGTGGTAGTTGTCTGCCTTCAGAGGACTGAATGATGCCTAGAAATTGTACTGTAGTTTGAGGTCAATTGTCCATCCTCTGAGTGTCAGGAATTCCATCACTTTACTTTGATGCTAGTCTGTTCTTCAAGCTGTCCTCAGAAATAAGGACGTCATCCATCTAGGGAATACTAGTTTGTGTGTATGTTTTCATTTTAGGAAAGGCCTTGCTCTTCCTTAAAATAATACTGTAGAGCACCCTTTCCTGTTGTTATTGGCCATCAGTCAATCTTTTGTGAAGTATTCGTTTATAAATAGACTTTCTATGGTTGATGAGCAGGAATTCTTTATTGACAAGTCTTTGTCAGTGTGTGTATTGCAAATCTTTACTTCCCAGCCTGCGGTTCACTATTTCATTTTCTTATGGTCATAAGTTAAGGAGAAATGTCACATTTTTATGAAGTCCCACTGAATTCTTTTAAATGGTTAAAGCACCCTATGTCCTACCCCAAGATTGACAGGTTCTACATTTTCTTTCAGAAACTGTCCAATGGGAAGCTACAATCCATCTCAAATTTATAAATTGCATTTTTAATTCTAATAGGGTATTTATAGACTGTTTTGGATTTTCTATGTACACAATTGTATTATCTGTGAATAGTCACATTTATCCCCTCAATTCTTATACTTTTTGTTTCTCTTGCCTTCTAACACTGGTAGATTCTCCGATGCAACGTTGAATAGAGCAGCATTGTTTGAAGATTTTAATATACCTTTCTCAATATCTGAAAGAAAAAGCAGACAAAACATTGGTAACAAATGTGACCTAATTGACATATAGGGAACATTCCATAATAAGTGCAGAATACATTATTTTCAAGTGGTCATAGACTCTTTACCCAAATAGATGATAGGTGGGGCCACGAATGAAGTCTACAAATGTTAAACCCTGAAATTAACTAGATTCTATTCTTACACCACAGGGGAATTGAGCCACAGTCATAGCGAAAAGAAAATCAAGAAGTCCTTCAATGTTTAAAATTAAATGGAACTTTGCTACATATCCTAAAGGTCAGAGAGGGAATCTCAATGGAAATTCTGAACCTTTTCTACATGAGGGCTCACACACAATGGCACTTTCTTTGTGAAGAGCATTATAATAACCTAGACAGGAGTTGAGCCTTAAGTCTGAGTTCTTCCTGCCCCAGCCACACCTGGCAGCCTTGGCCTGTGGTGCCCCTCAGCTGTCCTTTCTGGCGGCCCTGAGCTAAGGGGGTCAACATGGCCATATGGAAATGGGAAGCTCCCCACTCATAGTGATGATGGTGCCCCCTCCCCAGCTGCCCATTCAGGTGGCTCTGAGCTAAGGGGGTCAACATGGCCGTATGGAAATTAGAAGCTCCCCACTCTTAGTGATGACGTTGCTATCGTATCATCCTCACCAGTCCAACAACATGATTTCTGAGTGAACTATGACACAAGAGTGACTTCTTGGCCTTCCTTCAGGTTTGAAAATCATCTGGTGAGTCATCTATTAGAAATATGGATTCAACATGTGTTCTTTCTTCTGAAAAGAAATAGACCCAATAGCAATTATGGCTTCCTGAGCACCTGTTCTTGAGACACATCATACTGGCTCTTTGTAGCATTCTGCCTCTTAAACTTCTCAACTAGGGTGTAGATATTTTTAGGCACATTTTCAGGTGGTTAGACAGGGACTCGGATGATATGAGTCACAGAGGATTTTAGTGTCAGAAACATAAGTGGGATTCCCAAATTGACTCCAAATCCCTTGTTGTTCCATACAGGGTACTATCTTCCTCTTAACTCTGGTCTTCTCGATCTGGAAACCTATCAAGTATCAGGATTTTCTTGTCATGTGGACAACTGGAACGAATTCAGCGGGCCTTTTCACCTCTGCCCATGGTGATCATTAAGATCATTATCTCAGTGGAGGACCTCTGGGTAAGATACTCAAAGATCCTTAGGAATAGAGACAGTATAATATATTTCTGGTATTAAAGTCACTGAAACCAACTATCTTTTTTAGTCCATTCTGGCTCTGGTATGTTCAGAGGGTGCTGTAAAACAGGTCTGAAATAGTGTTTAAAAACACTCAGCTCAGCCTCTTCTACAAAGTGAGCCAATGCTTATAAACATGGCTAAAATATTGCCTTACCTATGATGACTTCCCAGCCATCGTAGTGTTTATATGGTATGACTGTGACTTATATTAGTCAACATTTGCAGAGAAAGAACTTACTGCATCCAGGGGGCACTTCATGTTGAAATTAGTTTGTGACAACGAGCTACTGTGTTTTATTCTGCAGTCCAAGGGAATGGTGCCAGACATCTCTAAGTTGTCTAGCAGTTCTACAATTCTAATTTTAAGTGGTCTGTGTGCTTCAGAGATTTGGTCAGGAGAAGGGCAGGAGTCCAGAGACTGTGAACACTTCTGTTACCTGTGCTGACCATGGAGCAGGCAGCCTTTCGTGGGTATCATTTTGATTTCTTGGTACTCTTGTGAAAGGTGCTTTTGTCTCAAATTCCTCCATTTAGGAGTAATTATAATGATGAAAGTAATTTTTATCTTATATCATCTGTGGGCCCTGATCCTGGGCTTCCAGGGAAGCTATCCTTTAACATTTTACCCGGCTCAAAATGACTGGGCAAAAACCTAAAAGCATGGGCCCTATTTCTGCCCCAAGCACATGTTGTACATCTGCTTCGAGGAGAAAACAATAACCAAAAATGCCAACATAAAGATAAGAAAAAATAAAGAACATCTTTGGCTCCCATAAGATTAAGGTCATACTGACATGTACATACTGAAAACATAAGAAAGAATCTGTCACTTTCTGGATCTAAGAAGATCCTCACTGTAGTGTGTAACTCTGTATGTAAAACAAAACAGAAAAAAATATATAAGCCTGCCCCAAATGTTCCTTCCCCGGAGCACTCCCTTCTTGGTGAAGATTGTGTCTCCCAGACGGTTGTCCTGACTTGGGTTTGAATAAAGGTTTCTTCCTTTCTCTCTAAAATGTTTTTAAAAGTTCATTCATGCAGTGTCGACAATAACAGTGTTTTCTATTTAAGTGAGAAATAAATGTTCCACTCTAGTTGCATTGGGAATAAACGAATTTAGGGTTTCTTTAGAAGAGTAAGGCTGCTATCCAGAAAAGGCAAGGTCATTGGTCTATTGAGAATGAAGATAATTACTGGTAAACAACAAGTATGTGTTGCCTCTTTGCCCAGAAACCAAAGCAGGTGTGCAGGCTTTAGGTCAGAGGTGCCTTCTTCTCCCCAGCTGACAGCACTTCTTTGCTCTGGCTCCAAGACACCCGAGGTTTTGAACGTCAGCATCGGAGTCAGCGAGGCAGCTTGTCACAGGACGCAGTGTTCAGAGAAAGCACAGGAATGTTTGGCAAAATGTCCTAACTATGTCAGGGCTGGAGGTAAAACCTCTCATTATCCCAAAACCTCCTGGGCTTCTCTCTTTTCTCTAGTTGAGCCACAAAGTAAAATTGAAGTAGCTGTCAGCATTCTGCGTTTGGTGCAAGAATTACTTAGTTTCCCTGCTGGTAGAACTTTGCAGGGGATCACAATTTCTCTGTCCATTTATTGCTTACACATGTATTTTGACCATCTGTTTCCTAGGAACCCTCTTTTATTAGAAAGGGAAGGTGAGATTCACTCTGTGCCTGTTTGTAACATCTAATTTGTTCCTTCGTCTAACAGTGTTTATTCAATCGGGTCTAAGATATGGTTGAGTGGCCAGCATCTAGAGTTAGGTGGCTTTTTTTCATCTGATACAGACTTGGATGATGTCATTTGACAAAGTTGATGTTTCATCATTGATTAGTTTATTCATCAGAAGAGATAAAATTAGTGTGGAGGGAAAATTGAAAATTATCCAAAGCAGCCTGCTCCTGTTTAAAAGTTGAGCTTGACTTTCTAGTTTTACTAAATGTATTATCTCGATATTTTGAGGTGCCATATTCTCTCTGTAGTTTCTTTGGTGGTGGAGTCAGAAGGAGAGTCTGGAAATTCTTTTGGATAGTGGCATGCTGGTGGCTTCAAGGGGCTTGGCGTCAGGAGCCTTGGGGTGAAGTCTGTAACTGCTTGCCTGACCCTGGGTGCATCTCCCAGAGGGTTTGTTTCCTCTTATTAAATTGCCCGCAGATAATGTTCTGCTTAAAGGGGAACCCTCCCATCCTATTGGTGGGAATGCAAAGTGGTGCAGCCAGTCTGGGAAAAGTCTGGGGGTTCCTCAAAAAGTTAAACATTGAACAACCACATGATCCAGCAATTGCTCTCCTAGGTATTTACCCAAAGGATACAGAAATGCAGATTCGAAGGGGGTCCATGCACCATGATGTTCATGGCAGTAATGTCCGCAGTAGCCAAACTATGGAGAGAATCCCAAAGTCCATGCACTGATGAATGGATAAAGCAGATGTGGGATACATATAAATAATGGAATATGACCCAGCTTCAAAAAGAATGAAATCTTACAATTTGCAAGGATGTGGATGGATCTAGAGTGTATTAAGCTAAGCAAAATCAGTGAGGAAAGACAAATATCCTATACTCTCACGCTTCTGGAATTTCAGAAAAAAAACAGATGAACAGAGTGGAGGGGTGATGAGAGAGGCAAACAAGGAAATAGACTCAACCGTGGAGAACAAACTGAGTGTTGCTGCAGGGCAAGGGTGTGGGGGGAAGTGTTAAATGGGTGAGGGGTATTAAGGAGGGCACTTCTGATGAGCACCGGGTACTGTATGCAGGTGAGGAATCACTAAATCCTACTCCTGAAGCAAATATTCCATGGCATGTGAACTAACTGGAATTTCAGTAAAAGAAGAATGGAAAAAGTGTTCTGCTTCATGAAGAGTGAGGTAAAATTGTAGTGATTTGGGCTGTACTATTCTATAGAGGATAGATGTAAAACACCCTGTTGTAGGATACAATAGAGTCTTATCACATAAGGAGTCCTCAGAAAGCTGCAATGAAAGATTCAGATCTCAGAGCATGTTCGTGTTCCACTGATATGTTACAGTTTGCACAGGTAGGAAAGAAGGTGGAGAGAAAAGAAACAGAAGGAGAAAGTAGGTGTGAACCTTTCATTAGTTAGCGTTATAGCTCTCTCATGAAAAACTTGCACCAGTGTGATTTTGGAAGCAGCGGGGGAATCGGGAGCTTTGCAGGAGACAGGGGGGAGTTCCAGGTCTGGGTAAAGCTGACAGGGGTCCCAGAGGAGAGCTGAATGCATTCTGCAGCAGGGTGTGTTCAGGGTGGGCTCCAGGGGTGGCTGTGAGTCTCCTGGGTGAGAGTTGTGACAGGTGAGGGCTGTGTGCAAGTTCCTGGCTGAGGACAAGTGAGGCACAGGCGGAGAGCTGGCAGAGAACCTTCTTCTGGGCCACCAGCTTCACCCAACACACACAGCCTCATCTTCTGTCCCTGTCACTCCAATTCAGACTTCTCCGAAGGTGAGTGAGAACACATCAAGAGCATTCTGAACAGAAGGGAAAGCATGTGCAAAGGCTCTGGGGCAGGAGAATTCCAGTTATTTCCAGGAGCAGCAAGAAGGCACTGTGGCCACAGGAGACAGCTTAGGACATGAGCTCAGAGAGGTGACAGAGGGTGACAGAAAGCTATTCCAGGGCTATAACCCCATGAGACGCTGTTTCACTGGGCCATCCTGGCTACAGTGTTGAGAACAGATGACAGAGGGTTGAAGATGGCAAGGCAGGTCAAGGACGAAGCTTTTCCAGGAACTCAGACACTATGGACCAGACAGGTGGCCTTGGATGGAGTGGTTAGACCTATTCTGGGTCCATTTTGAAGATGGAGCTCACAGGATTTGCTGATGGGTTAGCTATTAGGAGCAGGAGAACAGAGGAATTGGGGTAACTCCCAGCTGTTGTGTGTTGTCCTGATGAAGGGGAAGGAGAGGGTTTCTCGGGGGGTAGGAGGTAGTCCGTGTTCTGCATGCTGAGGAAGGTGCCTTTCCGGTGGATCTGCTGAGGGTTGTGTCTGGGAGGACCTTTCACATCTACTCCCTCAGCAATGCTGAAGTACAAGTATCCCCCACTTTTTAAACGTTCACAAAGACACTGGGCTTTCTTGAAAGAACTACATTATTACCCAGGTTCAGTAAGAGGAAGAGACCTGAAGAGGATTTCCCTCTTATGAAAAAAGGTGAACAGTGAGAATCGCGTTCAGCATCTGTTTTGGGAAGAAGCACAACAGAGGCAGCGTGCACCCCAACCAGCTCCTTCCTCTGGGAACCGCTCTCCGCATCCAGCCACCAGCACTTTGAATTGTGTCTGTGAGCCTCTGCTGTGCTTTATCTTCATTTATGCTGGGCCTCCATTGGAAACTTGTGTGCTGAGGCCTAAGAAAAGCCAAAGAGAAGGAATTTTGGAGTCTGAGCACACTGTCTAATTGTTCGTGTAAATTAATGGTCATTCCTTCTTGACACCATTTCTGGTGTGCATGGTTTCTCAGAAGCCCTGTACTTTCAAAGAGCAGGGAAACCTATACCCCATGCTGCATGGTTAGTTTAGTCTCCATGCTGGACAGAACATTTCATGACTGTCGGATTTTCTCACTCAAACATTGAGACTTTGACCGCCTTCACCCGTTTCTACCACCCCATCCCCGAATCTGGCACCTACCAATCTGCTCTCATTATCTATGCGTTCAGTATTTATTTATTCCACGTGGAATGTACATGAGAGCATCTGGTATTGGTCTTTCTGTGTCTGAGTTACTTGGCATAAGGCCCCCAAGGTCTGTGTTTCCATGTCTGGTTCTTGTGAATAATGCTGCAGTGAACGTGGGAGTTCATCTGTCTTTTTGAGGCAGCATTTTTGTGTTCTTCAAATCAATTCTCAGTAGAGCCACTACTGGGTCATGGGGTAGTTGCATTAAATTTTTCAGGAACCTCCATACCATTTGTCACAGAGGCTGCACCAATTTCCATTCCCACCAACAGTGCACAGTGTCTCCTCGTCTGTACACCCTTGACCCCACCTGGTGTCTGTCTCTGGCACAATTGCTGTTCCAACAGTTGAGAGAGGATAGCCGATTGTGGGTTTGACTGATGTTTCCCTGACGATGATTAGTGATGTCGAACAACTCCTTCTGTCTGTTGGCACCTGTGTGCCATCTTTGGAAAGTATCTATTCACATATTCCTCCCATTTTTTTTAATAGTTTTTTTGTTTTGATTTGTATGAGTGTTGTGTGTATTTTGGATATTAGCCTCTTCTCACACATATGATTCACAGATAATTTTTTCTTATTGGGTCAGTGGCCTTTTAAGCTTTTGATGGTTTCTTTTGCTGTGTGGAAGATTTCAGTTTGATGTTGTTCCACTTGTTTATTTGTGCTTTTGTTGCCTTTGCATTTGGTGTCCGATCTGAAGACTCTTTGCCAAAACCAATGTCGAGAGACTTAGTACCTGTGTCTTCTTGGAAGTTTATGGATTCAGGTCTTATGTTCAAATCATTCATCATTAAAAATTTTGTGTGTGGTGTAAGAAAGTGACCCAGTTATATTCTTCTGCATTTAGTGTCCAGTTTGCCTGTTACCGCTCACTGAAGACACAGTCCTTCCCTCATGTCATATCTTCTGCTGCTGTGTCGTAAGTTAGGATCATCTACGTGTGGGTAAGTTTCTGAGCTTTCTCTACTGTTCCACTGACCTGGTGTCTGTGTTTATGCCAGTACCATCCTGTTTTGATGACAACAGCTTTGTAATGTAGCTTGAAATCCAGGAGTGTGTTGACTGCACCTTTCTTTCTTCACGTTGCTTTGGGTATTTGGGGTCTTTTGTGATTCCATACAAGTTTGAGGACTGTTTTCTATTTCCTCGAGTAATGCCACTGGAATTCAGACAGACATTTCATCACATCTGTCGATTGCTTTGGGTACGATGGACATGTTCACATAATTAACTCTTCCAGTTAAGGAGCATGGCGTATGCTACCATTTGTTTGTGTTGCCTTCCAAATCTTTGACCCATACATTCTGCCCCCCTGGACACACATATTTTTCATTTCTTTTCTGCCATGTGTTGAGTGTACTATGTCTTTCTCATTCTTGGTTACTTTTATTTCTAGATTTTTTGATGCAATTGTAAATGGCATTGTTTTTTTAATTTCTCTTGGCGAAAGTGTGTCATCAGTATACAGAAATGCAAGAAGTTGGGTCATCTGGGTGGCTCCATATGTGAAGCGTCTGCCTTCAGCTCAGGTCATGATCCCAGAGTTCTGGGATTGAGCCCCGTGTTGTGCTCCCCACTTAGTGAGGGTCTGCTTCTCCCTCTTTCTGACACTCCCCCTGCTCATGCTTTTTCTCTTCCTGTCAAATAAATAAATAAAATCTGAAATAAATAAAGACAACAGATCTTTGTATATTGACTTTATATCCTGCAGCTTTCTTGAATTTGTTTATTCTAACAGGTTTTTTTTTTTTGAGGAATCTTTCCGGATTTCCTGTCATTTGCAAATTGTGACAGTTTCCTTATGGATTTTATATCTTTCCCTTTTTTAAAAATTGTTATTCACCCTACAGTACTTCATTTGTTTTTGATGTAGTGTTCCATGATTCATTGTTTGCATATAACACCTAGTGCTCATTATGACACGTGCCCTCCTTTTTTCTTTTAAAGAATTTATTTATTTATTCGACAGAGATAGAGACAGCCAGCAAGAGAAGGAACACAAGCAGGGGAGTTGGAGAGGTAGAAGCAGGCTCATAACGGAGGAGCCTGATGTGGGGCTCAATCCCATAATGCCAGGATCACGCCCTGAGTCGAAGGCAGACGCTTAACCACGGTGCCACCCAGGTGCCCCCTGCCTTGTTAAATTTAACCATTCTAACTGGTGTAAGGTGGTATCTCATTGTCGTTTTGATTTGTATTTGCCTGATGGCAAGTGATGTGGAGCATTTTTTCATATGTCTGTTGGCCATTTGTATCTCTTTGTGTCTTCTGCCCATTTTTTGGGTGTTGAGTTTGAGGACTTCTTTATAGATCTTGGATACCAGCCCTTTATCTGTAATATCATTTGCAGATATCTTCTTCGATTTCATAGGTTGCCTTTTTGTTTTGTTGATCATTTGCTTTGCCGAGCAGAATATTTTTATCCTGATGAAGTTCCAATACTTCATTTTTGCTTTTATTTCCTTTGCCTTTAGAGACGTGGCTTGCAAGAAGTTGTTGTGTCCAAGGTTGAAGAGTTCTTTTGATTTTGATATGAGACAGGAATCCATTATATTTCTTTCCTGATTGTATTCGAGCCCTCTGTCTTTCTTGGTGAGTCTACCTAAGTGTCAGTTTTGTTTCTCTTTCCAAAAAAGGCAGCTCTCATTTTCATTGTTTGTTTGTTTTTTTTTTTTTTGTCTTTTTAGTCTCCGTTGGATTTATTTATGCATCCTTTTTGTTATTTCCTTATTTCTACTAATTTGGGGCTTTGTTTGTTGTTTTATTTTCTACTTCTTTACCAAATAAATCAGGTTGTTTTTTGGAGAGCATCATATGGATTGATGAAGACTTGAGTTTCTATGAATGTCCCCCATAAAGCTACTTTTGCTGCATCCCATAAGTTTTGTAGGTTGTCTTTTTCATCAGGGTCAAGGTACTTCTAAAATTTTTTTGATTTCTTCTTTGACTGTTGGTTGTTCTGTAGCATGTTGTTAAATCTCCACATATTTATTTAAGATTCTTTAAGTATCTGACAGAGAGTGAGACAGCAAGAGAGGGAACGCAAGCACGGGGGTGGGAGAGGGAGAAGCGGGCTTCCCACTGAGCAAGGATCCTGGGATCACGACCTGAGCTGAAAGCAGATCCTTAACGACTGAGCCACCCAGGCCCCAAAAATCTCCACCTATTTTTGACTGTCTCATTTTTTTCTTGAGACTGATTTCTATGTTCATATCATTGTGGTTGGACAAGATTTGAAGCAGAAGGTGAAGAGAATATTCAGATGAAAGGTTTGTTTCCTGGAGGGTTTTCTGCGGGCAGACCATGAGTTCCGTGGGACGGAGGAAGGTTTTGTGAGACGGGGGTGGGGTTAACCCTTGTTAGAATTACTGACTAGTACCATGCAGGCTGTATGCCAATGTTCACACCATAGTCCTGATGGACTTGTACTTCATTAGAAATATTTTCTAGGAGGTGTAGGCATAGCCTTCACTTAAAGAAAGGTGCCATGTGGGTTCATGGCATGACCCCAGGTCAGCAACAAGGATGTATGGTATTGTGGGTGATCAGAAACAGGCTTTCTGTGGGAAGTGACAGAAATAAGGTATGGTGAGCTCCATGACCATAGGTGAGGTCCCGAGTGACCCACTGGGTGTTGGGTTCTGTGGATCTGTCTCATCATGTGCTGTGGAATTCAGGGACACCCTCCTCTCTGTGGATTTGTGTGGAGACAGGTAGACATCAGTGTCTGGCCAGGCACGAGGGTTGCACTGGACCACCACCAGAGGTGCAGCGTGCAGGGGAGCCACTGCTTGGTTTCCACGAAAGCTGACCAGGGTCTGTGACCATGATTCCTAGCAGCTGCAAGGGGAGAGGAGGCCGGGGGTAGTGCACACTTCCTAGACTTGTGTTCAGGACTAGTCTGGAGCACACTGAAGTCAACCACACCGAGCACAGAAGGCATCCAGTCAGTGTAGCTGTGGGCACTGCTCCCATGGTACTTTCGGGCCGGATCCATGCTGCCACCTCCTGCATTTCATCATCATCTTCAAGGTCATGTGCCTCTGCTCTTGCCCCATGGCCTCGGCGGTATTGTCCGTCCTCTATCTGTCCCTCTTCCCCGGTGCCCTGTGCAGTCCGATGCCAGGGTAGCCTTCTTGAGACAAACATCTGGCCCTGATGGAACACTTCCATGGATCTCGTGTGATGCTAGGATGATGCCCTTCCCTAAAAGGGGGCTGCAGATCCCCATCAGGAGAGCCATGTATCCCTTTTCAGCATGGCCTGCCCACCCCTCAGTCTTGTTCAGGGAAGCTCTCCCCACTTCCTGAGATGACAGCTCTGAACTTAAAAATGAATGTTATTGTACATAAATCTATGCCTTAGTTCATCCATGGCATGTCTTTCAACCCCGTTAGTGGGTTTTTTTTTTTTTTTAGCAGTTCTGAAGGGCTGTCTGCTCAAGGAGGGGATGACCTGGGCAGGGCAGCTTTCCCTCTCATCTCCCTCAGCATGTCTCTGAGCCCTGGGGCCAGCTGTCCCACTGAGGATTGAGGGACCCGAACCAGCCCATCCTGAGCCCAAGCTGTGTCAGCTCATAGACAGATGTGTGTTGGAGCGGTGGGCAGCTGGCATGGGCCAGGGACAGGCAGTGTCTCCTTCTCATTCCTTCCCTCCCTTCCTCCCAGAGGTAGCTCAGAGCAGCCTTCAACCCCTACATCTCCAGATCCCTTGACCTGTGCTTCCTGTGTTCAGCTGGTGACCTTGGAGTTTCCCATGGATTCTACCTCCTGTACCCTCTCCTGTAGCAGTTCGTGGATCAGAGGAGGGGTCGGACCCTCTCTGTTTTAGGTCTTCTTCCTGTCCCGCACCAAGCCCACCCACCTTTGCATCTTTCATGTATGTGCTTGGAAGCAAGCCCATCCACAGGGAACCTATTAGCCAAATGGATCCAGGCAATGAACATTGAAGTAGAGATCCAGGATCCATAATAAACCTGCTCTGAAACCTGTCCCAAAGTCTGTGACTCTCTCACACTGAAACAGAAACAATAATAGCTTTCTGGACTGTAAAGTGACATGTGTCTCTACTTCCAATCTTGAATGCATAGGTGCTGAGCCTGGACAGAAAAGGACCATGGCTCCCGTGGGCTGGGATCCATGGTAAGAACTCAGTGAAATCTGAATTCAAGGCATAGAGTGAATAATTATTGTAGAGTGAATCCTCCGAAGTACGGCTTATGCACAGTGCACAGGGAAAGCTTTTTCAAAGAGGTTCCTGAAAGAAAAATCTTTTTTTAAAATTTATTTTAATTCCAGTAGAGCTAACATACAGTGTTACATTCGTTTCAGGTGTCCAATAGTGATTCAGTAATTCCATATATTACTCAGTGGTCGTCAAGAAAAGCGTCCTCTTAATCCCCTTCATCTATTTCACTCATCCCTCTATTCACCTCCTCTCTGGTAACCATCCGTTTGTTCTCTGTTGTTAAGAGTTTGTATTTTGGTGTGTCTCCTTTTTCTCTTTTAGTTATTTATTTTTGTTTGTTTCTTAAATTCCCTATTAGAGTGACATCGTATGGGATTTGTCTTTCTCTGACTGACTGACTTTAGTTAGGATAATACTCTCTAGCTCCATCCATGTGGCTGCAAATGGCAAGGTTTCATTCTTTTTCAAGCCGAGTAATACTCCATTGTGTGTGTATGTGTGTGTGTCTCTGTGTGTGTGTGTGTGTGTGTGTGAATACACACATCTATCATCTCATTTGTAAATTTTTCTACAGACACTTGGGTTGCTTCCATATTGTGATATTGTAAATAATGGTGCAAGACACATAGGGGTGCACGTATCCTTTTAAGTTACTGTTTTCCTATTCTTTGGGTAAATATGTGTAGTGTGATTGTTGGATCATAGGGTAGTTCTATTTTTAATTTTTTGAGGAACCATCATACTGTTTTCCACGGTGGCCACCACAGTTTGCATTCCCACCCACAGTTCAGGAGGATTCCCCTTTATCCACATCCTCCCAACACCTGCTCTTTGTTGTGCTTTTGATGTTAGCCATTCTGACAGGTTTGAGGTATTACCTCATTGTCCTTTGGAATTACATTTTCCTGATGATGGGTGATGGTGAACATCTTTTCACGGGACTGTTGGCCATTTGTATTTCTTCTTTGGAGAAATGTCTGTCCATGTCTTCTGCCTATTTTTTAACTGAATTATTTGTTTTTTGGGGGTCGAGTAGTATCAGTTCTATATGTTTTGGACACTATCCCTTTATTGCATATGATGTTTGCAAATATCTTCTCCCTTTGAGTAGGTTGTCTTATGATTTTTACGTTTTCATTGTTCTTCTGCCATGTGGAAACTATTTATTTTGCTGTATTCCCAATAGTTTATTTTTGCTTTCATTTCCTTTGCCTCAGGACACAGTCTAGAAAAACGTTGGTATGGTCCATGTCAAGAAGTTACTGTCTTCCCTCCTGTAGGATTTTAATGGATTCAGGTCTTATATTGAGGTCTTGAAACTGTTTTGTGTTTGTCTGTATTGTGTAAGAAAGCAGTCTAATTTCATCCTTTTGTGCGTAGCTGTCTAGTTTTCCCAACACCATTTGTTGTAGTGACTGTCCATTTCCCTTTTGATATCGTTGCTTGCTTTGTGGAAGATTCATGGACCACATAATTATGGGTTTCTGTCTGAACTTGTGTCCTGTTCCTTTGGTCGCTGTGTCCAGTTTTGTGCCGTACTGTCTTGTTAGGATGACTGCAGCTTTGTAGTATAACCTGAAATCTGAATTTGTCAGTCCTCCAGCTTTGTTTTTCTTTTCCACATTGCACTGGCTGTTTGGAATCTTTAGTGGTTCCATACAAATGTTTAGGATTGTTTATTCGAGGTCTTTTGTTCTTTAATTTAAATTCAATTAGCCAACTTACAGTACATCATTAGTTTCAGATGTAGTCTTCAATAAATTTTCAGTCGTGTGTAACACCCAGTGCTCATTGTACCGTGTGACCTCCTTAATGCTAGTCACCCAGTTACCCCTCCCAACTTCTCTTCCAGCAATCATCAGTTTCTTGCGATAGTTAAGAGTCCATCATGGGTTTTCTCCCTCTCTGATGACTTCCCATTCTATTTTCCCTTCCTTCCCCTATGGTCATCTTCCTTGTTTCTGATATTCCACATAGGAGTGAAAGCATATGATCATTGCCTTTCTTTCATTGACTTATTCCACTCAGCATAATACCCTCCAGCTCCACCCAGGTCGGTGTGATGGTAAGTACTCATCCTTTCTGATATCTGAGTAATATTCTATTATATATATGATCCACATCTTCTTTATCCATTCATCTGTCCATGATCATCTGCACTCCTTCCACAGTTTGTCTATGATGGATATTGCTGCTATGAATACTGGGGTGCATGTGTCCCGTCTTCACTACCTCTGTCTCTTTGGGGTCGATACCCAGTAGGGCAATTGCTGGGACATAGGGTAGCTTTATTTATAACTTCTTGAGGAAACTCCGTACCATTTTCAAGAGTGGCTGTACCGGACTGCATTCGCACAGGGGTGTAAGAGGGTTCCCGTTTCTCCACATCCTCTCCAAGATGTGTAGTTTCATTTCTTCTTATTTTTAGATATTCGGCCTCATGTGATATGGCATCTATAGTGGTTTAGATTTGCATTTCCCTGAAGCCAAGTGATATGAAGCATTTATGCATGTATCTTTTGGTCACCGCTACCTCATCATTAGTGAAGTGACTTCTCATTTTAATCCATCTCAAGACCTAAAGCTGGGTAAGTCTCTGAAGCTGGATGATGCCATCGGTTGGAAGTGTGGAGAATTTCAAAAGATCTCCATGGAGAGCAAGTTTAAAGGTCAGTGTGAAGCTACTAATTGGACCTGGGGAGATCTCTGAAAGTGGGGATTGCCTGGGATGGGCTGAGGGGGGCCCTCCGATTTTCCTATGAATCCTTGCTGCAGCCCCAAATGGACAGTTTCCTGCTGTGGGGCAGGCTGAGTCCTCTAGTCGTGCAGAGGTGAGCCCAATGCCTGGTGCCTTGGAGGCAGGCAAACGGGGAGGGACCCTCAGCAGAAGACCCAGGGTTAGGTTAGGCCTCAAGGACAGCAGGTCTGAACTGCCCAGTGCTCAGAGAGCTCCCAGGCCGAGTGAGATGAGGGCACAAGGGCGGGTGAGTGTGAGCCTTGGGGTTTCATCCGGAAGGGCCCACAAAGGTCGGGGTTCACCAGAAGGGGCTCTCAGGGGTTGCCCCAATTCTTGCCCTGAATGCTCTGTTCCCCAAAATGGTGCAGTTAACTGTGGGCTGCAGGCTGAGTCCTACGGTGGTGCTTGGGTGTCCCCAATCCCCCAGAGTGGGGTGCCAGGACCCTGGGGAGGGACCCCTCTGTGGCCAACCTAGGGTAAGGGTTAGGGTCCAGGAGCCCGGCAGGGACATACTGCAGGCTGTGCGGCGAGCTCTGTGGAGGGCTGAGAGGAGGCCATGGGGGAGGGTGAGCATGGGCCTCAGGGTTGGGGCACGGGGGACTGCCAAAAGTGGGGACGGGCTCCGGGGGCCTCCCCAAATTCTCGTGCCCTGTAGGCTCCGTAGAGCCCCCAGGGGCACGGTTTCCTGTCGGGTGGCAAGCTGAGTCCTGCGGTGGGGCACAGGTATCCCAATTCCCCAGGGCTGCAGTGTAAGCCTCCTGGGGAGACCCCCACACCCACGGCCGAGCTAGGGCTAGGGTTAGGCCCCAGGAACCCCGCAGGCCTGATCTGCTGGCTGTATGGCTAGTTACCCGGGCTGAGGTGAGGGTGTGGGGAGGGTGAGCGTGGGCCTCAGGGTTGGGGTGCGGGAGGCCGCCGTTGTTCGCTGGTGGCTCAGGAGGGCCCTCCTGGTTCTCCCACCCTGAATGCTCTATGGCCTCCCAAGGTGCACGGTTTCCTGCGTGGTGGCAGACTGATTCCTGCTGTGGGGCTCAGGTGTCCCGAATCCCCGCGGCTGCGACTTCAGGCTCCTGGGGAGGGGCCCCTCCACAAATGAACTAGGGTTAGGGTTGGGGCCCAGGAACACCGCAGGCCAGATCCGCCCGCTATGTGGCGAGCTCCACCGCGGTCTGAGGTGAGGGTGCGGGGTGGGGTGAGCATGGGCTTCAAGGTTGGGTTTAGGAATCGCCGAAGTTCGCCTGGGGCTCTGGGAGCCCTCCTGGTTCTCCCGCCCTGAATGCTCTACAGCCTCCCAAGGGGCACTGTTTCCTGTGAGCTGGCACGCTTTATCCTGCAGTGGGGCTCAGGTGTCCCCAGTCCCTGGGGCTGTGGCACCGGGCCCCAGGGGAGGGGCCCTACCCAGCCGACATAAGGACAGGTCTAGGCCCCAGGAACCCGACAGGCCTGATCTGCCAGCTCTGCGACGAGCTCGGTGGCAAGCTGAAGGGAAGGCGTGGGGCGGGATGAGCGTGGGCCTCAGGGTTGGGGTGTAGGGGGCCACCGAGGATCGCTTGGGTCTCAGGGGGGCCCTACCAGTTCTCTTGCACGGGATGCTCTGTGGCGCCCCAAGGGGCATGGTTTCCTGAGGGGTGGCAGGCTGAGTCCCGTGGTGGGGCTCAGGTGTACCCAATCCCCGGGGTTAGGGTATGGATCAGGGTATGGATTAAGGTTAGGGTATGGGTTACGGTTAGAGTACGGGTGAGTGTAGGGGTTAGGGTTAGGGTAAGGAGAGGGTACGGGTTAAGGTTGAGTTTAGGGGTTACAGGTTAGAGGTTATGGGTTAGGGTACAGATTAGGGTTTAGGGTATGGGTTAGGGTTTAGGGTTTGGGTTTAGGGTTAGGGTTAGGGTTGGAGTACGGGTTAGGTTTAGGGTACAGGTTAGGGTTAGGGTACGGGTTAGGGTACGCGTTAGGGTACAGTTTAGGGTACGGGTTAGTGTACGATTTAGGGTAAGTGTTGACATACGGATTTGGGTATGGTTTAGGGTACGGGTTAGGGTTACGGTACGGGTTAGGGTTAGGGTATAGTTTAGGGTTATGGTACAGGTTAGGTTACGGTTTAGGGTTGGGGTTAGGGTACGCGTTAGGGAACGGGTTAGGGATAGGGATAGGGTATGGTTTATAGTTAGTGTATGGGTTAGGGTTCGGGCTAGGGTACAGGTTAGGGTTAGGTATGGGTTAGGGTCCGGGTTAGGGATAGGGCACGGGTTAGGGTATGGGTTTGGGTACGGGTTAGGGTATGGGTTAAGGTTAAGGTAAGGGTACTGGTTAGGGTTAAGGTACGGGTTACAGTTTAGGGTTTAGGGTTACGGTTAGGGTACAGGTTAGGGTTAGGGTACGGGTAGGGTTAGGGTACGGTTTATGGTACGAGTTAGGGTATGGGTTAGAGTCCGGGTTTGGGGTTTAGGGTTAAGGTTAGGGTACAGGTTAAGGTACTTGTTAGGGTTACGGTTAAGGTTAGGGTACGGTTTAAGTTATGGGTTAGGGTACAGTTTAGGGTTAAAGTTAGGGTACGGGTTAAGGTATGGGTTAGAGTACGTGTTACGGTTACGGTTAGAGTTAGGGTACAGGTTAGGGTTAGGGTTAGGGTACGGGTGAGGGTACGGGTTAGGGTTAGGATTAGGGTTAGGTTACGGGTTAGGGGTAGGGTTAGCTGAAGGGGTAGGGTGAGGGGTAGTGTTAGGGGTATGGTAGGGGTCGGGGTAGGGTTAGGGTTTAGGGTTAGTGTTTGGGGTTTGGGGTTAGTGGTTAGGGTTAGGGTTTCATGTTTAGGGTTTCGGGATTAGGGTTAGGGCTTAGGGTTTAGGGTTTAGTGTTAATGTTAGGGTTTAAGGTTTAAGGATTAAGGTTTAGGGTTAGGTTTAGGGTAGGGTTAGGGTTAGGGTAAGGGTTAGGGGTTAGAGTTACGGTTAGGATTAGGGTTTAAGGTTCAGGGTTTAAGGTTATGGGTTAGGGTTTAGGGTTAGTGTTAGACCCCAGTAGGCCAGCAGGACTGATGCGCCAGCTGTGCGGCGAGCGGAGGTGTGGGCCGAGGTGAGGGCGCTGGCGAGCGAGGGAATAGTATGCAGTGTTTTGGCGCGAGGGGCCTTTTACGTCACTAGAGGCTCGGAGGGCCCTGCCCGTTCTCCCGCCCTGAATGACCGGAGGCGCCCCTAGCGACCCGTGTGGTGGCGGGGTGGCAGTGTGAGTCTGGCAATGCGGTTTAGGTGTCCCCAATGCTGTGCGTTGCAGCTCAAGGCCCCTTGGGAGGGGCCCCTCTAGGGCCGTCCTAGGGTTAGTGTTAGCACCCAGGAGTCCGGCAGGCATGATCCGCCAGCTGTGCGGTAGCAGAAGGCCAGGCCGAGGTGAAGATGCCAGCGAGCTGGAGCGTGGGCCCAAGCATTTTGGCACGGGGGGGCCTTGGAAGGTCGCCGGGGGATTGGAGGGCCCTGCCGGTTCTCCCGCCCTGAATGGCCAGAGGCGCCCTTAGCGGCCCGGGTGGTGGCAGGGCGGCACGGTGAGTATAGCACTGGGGCTCGGGGGTCCCCAATCCCTGGCGTTGCTGTGCCAGGCCCCTTGTGAGGTTCCGCTCGGGGGCCAACCTAGGGTTAGGGTTAGCCCCCAGGAGGCTGGCAGGCCCGATCCGCTGGCTGTGCGTGAGCAGAGGGGCGGGCCGAGGTCAGGGCGCTGGTGAGCAGGAGCATGGGCCCAAGCATTTTGGCGCATGGGGGCTTAGAAGTTCACTGGGACTCGGAGGGCCCTGCCCGTTCTCCCGCCCTGAAACACCGGCAGCACGCCTAGTGGCCTGGTTTGCAGCGGGACGGCAAAGTGAGTCCTGGCTTGGGCTCGGGGGTCACCAATCCCTGGCACTGAGGCACCAGGCCCCTTCGAAAGGGCCCCTCATAGGCCACCCTAGGGGTAGTGTTAGCCCCCAGGAGGCGGGCAGGCCTGATGTGCCGGCTGTGCAGCGACCGGAGGGGCGGGCCAAGGTGAGGGCGCTGGGGAGTGGGAGCGTGGGCCCAAGCGTTCTGGCGCAGGCGGCCTTTGAAGGTCGCCGGGGGCTCGGAGGGCCCTGCCCGTTCTCCCACCCTGAAAGACCGGCAGCACGCCTAGTGGCCCGGGTTGCGGCAGGGCAGCAGGGTAGAGTCTGGCGCTGGGGCTTTGGGGTCCCCAATCCCAGGTGTTGCGGCGATAGGCGACTTGGGATGGGCCCCTCAGTGGCCGACCTAGGGTTAGAGTTTGCACGGAGGAGGCTGGAAGTCCGGATCCACCCGCTCTGCAAGGAGCGGAGGGGTGGGCTGAGATGAGGGAGCTGGCGAGCAGGAGCGTGGACCCAAGCGTTTTGGTGCTGGGGCCTTCAAAGGTCGCCGGGGGCTCGGAGGGCCCTGCATGTTCTTCTGCCCTGAATGCCCGACGGCGCACCTAGCGGCCCGGGTTGCAGAGGGGCAGCAGTGTGAGTCCGGTGCTAGGGCTCAGGGGTCTCCAATCCCCGGTGTTGCAGCACCAGGCCCCTTGGGAGGGGCCCCTCGGGTGCGACCTAGTGTTAGGGTTAGCCCCCAGGAGGCCCTCAGGCCCGATTCGCCAGCTGTGTGGCGAGCGGAGGGTCGGGCGGAGGTGAGGCCGCTGGCGAGCAGGAGCATGGGCCCAGGAGTTTTCGAGGGGGGGTCCTTCGAAGGTCGCCAGGTGCTCAGAGGGCCGTTCACGTTCTTCCGCCCTGAATGACAGGCGACTACCCTGGCGGCCCAGTTAGAGGAGGGGCGGTAGGGTGAGTCTAGCGCTGGGGCTCGGGGTCCCCAGTCCTCGGCGTTGGGGTGCCAGGCCCCTTCGGAAGGGCTCTAGGGGGCTGACCAAGCATTACTGTTAGCCCCCAGGAGGCTGGCAGACCCGATCTGCCGGCTGTGTGTCGAGCAGAGGGGCAGGCCTAGGTGAGGGCGCTGTCGAGCGGGAGTGTGGGCCCAAGCGTTTTGGCACGGGGGGCCTTCGAATGTTGCCAGGGGCTTGGAGGGATCTGCCCGTTCTCCCTCCCTAAATGACCGACAGTGCTCCTAGTGGCCTGGGTGGTGGCAGGGCGACACGGTGAGTCCGGCGCTGGGGCTCGGGTGTCCCCAATCTCAGGCATTGTGGTGTCAGGCCCCTTCAGAGGGGCCCCTCAGGGGCCAACCTAGGGTTATGGGTAGCCTCCAGGAGGAGGGCAGGCCTCATCCACCGGCTCTGCAGCGAGTGGAGGGGCGGGCCAAGGTGAGGGCACTGAGGAGCAGGAGCATGGGCTCAAGCGTTTTGGATGGGGGGGCCGTTGAGTGTCGCCATGGACTCGGAGGGCCCTGCCCATTCTCCCGCCCTGAATGACCAGCGGCACCCCTAGCGGCCCGGGTGGCAGCGGGGCGGCAGGGTGAGTCCGGCGCTGGGGCTCGGGGGTCCCTAATACCCAGCGTTGCAGCGCCAGGCCCCTTGGGCGGGCCCCTCGGGGGCCGACCTAGGGTTAGGGTTAGCCCGCAGGAGGCTGGCAGGCTCGTTCCACCATGTGCGGTGAATAGAGGTGTGGGTTGAGGTGAGGTAGCTGGTGAGTGGGAGTGTGGGCCAGAGCATTTTGGCTTTGGCTTGGGGTGCCTTCGAAGGTCCCAGGTGGCTCGGAGGGTGCTGCCCGTTCTGTCGCCCTCAAGGACTGGCGACGCCCCTAGTTCCCCATGTGGCGGTGGGGTGGCAGGGAGCTTCCGGCGCTGGGACTTGGGGGTTCCCAATCCCTGGCATGCGGCGCCAGGCCACATGGGAGGGGCCCCTTGGGGGCGACCTAGGGATAGGGTTAGCCCCCAGGAAGCCAGCAGGCCCGTTCCGCCAGCTCTGCAGCGAGTGGAGGGGTGGGCCGAGGTTAGGGCGCTGGCGGGCAGGAGTGTGGGAGCCAGAGTTTTTGCGTGGGGGGCCTTCGAATGTCGCAGGGTGATCGGAGGGCCCTGCCCGTTCTCCCTTCCTGAATGGCAACGACCCTAGTGCCCTCGGTGCCTATGGGGTGGCAGAGTGAGTACAGCACTGGGGCTCGGGGGTCCCAAATCCACGGCATTGCGGTGCCAGGATCCTTGGGAGGGGCCCCTCGGGGGTGACCTAGGGTAAGTGCTAGCCCCCAGGAGTCTAGGAGGCCCGTTCCGCCAGCTCTGCAGCAGGCGGAGGGGCAGGCCGAGGTGAGGGCGCTGGCGAGAGGGAGTGTGGGCCCAAGCATTTTGGCACAGGGGCCTTCGAAGGTCGCCGGGGGCTTGGAGGGCCCTGCCCGTTCTCTTGCCCTGAAAGACTGGCGGTGCCCCTAGCAGCCCGGGTTGCCGCGGGGCAGCAGGCTGACTCCGGTGCTGGGCTCGGGGGCCCCAATCCCCGGCGTTGTGGCACAAGGCCCCTTGGGAGGGGCCCCTCGGGGGCCGAGCTAGGGTTAGGGTTCGTCCCCAGGAGACCGGCAAGCCCGGCGCTAAGTGGTTCAGGCAAGGTAACAAAAATGCCATACACTTATCTGTAAGAAATAACAGTGTACAGGAACCCTCTTAGCCCTAACATCATCCTTTCTGAATATGGAAGCCAGCCCCAAAGTGGTCGTGGAAGTCTGACGAAAGGGCTAAGCACTTTTCTCTGAGTCACCACACTATACAGGGAAAGACCAATGTACATCTTCTTTCACGAGTAGGAAGCATTAATGAAAAGGTTCTGGAATTTCGAGGACTCTGACCCATCCTTATTGGTAATAAACCACCGTGTACAGGAAAACAACTTCAAATCTCATCAGTCTCCTCAATCCTGACTCCCATTCAACTTTGGATGTGTAGGACTAGGGAAATGTCCACATCTTATTGCTAAGAAAGAACGATGTCAGGGTAATGCCCTTCAAGTCACATCAGCCTTCCTGAAGACGGAAGCAGGAATCAAGGTGGTTATATTACCATGAGGTAAGGAAGATGTGCATATAAGTGAGAAACAACAGTGGGCAGGACCTCTCTTCCAAGGAACAGTATCTTTGCTTAATGTTCAATCCCTATGGTAAGTGGTTGTGGGCATTTGTGAGGTCAAAATCTTAAGTGTTTTGTAAAACCTCTTGGCCATTCACAGATGAGACTAAGGTAGTTGGGGACTCCTAGGCAGTGATTTGTCCACTGTCAAAAATATGAAAAGATAAAAGAGACAGATGAGGTCTCCTCAGGCATTGTCCTTTATCCTCATCCTCCGTGAGGATGGCCATCTCTGGACAGCTCAGTGGCAGGGTCTCATTCACAGTGGGGGCATCTGTTCCTCACAGACATCAGGCAGGGAAATGGATTTGGTTCTCTGTGCCAGCCCAGCCACAGCTGAGTGTCACAGCACCCTCTCGTGGGCTCATAAGAGTTTCACTGTCACCAGGCAGGTCATTGTATTTGATAAACCACTGTGAGAGTTTGCAATCGCCTTCATCTGCAACCTCCTAGAGGCAAATGCAGGTGTCTGGTACCATGTGAAGTCATGTGAAGGCATTGTGAGAAATTGTCCTTTTGCTTAAGAAAAACATGGCTGGGGCTCCTGGCTGGCTCAGCCAGTTAAGCATGTGCCTTTGGCTCAGGTTATGTTCTCAGGGTTCTGGGATCGAGCCCGGGTTCCCTGTTCAGCAGGAAAGGAGTTAGGGAAATAGCTTAGAACCCACAGAGAATGTGAATAAAGGGGAGTGAAATGGAATTTGGTCTGTGTTTTGCTTTAGGGATTGGAAGTTAGTTTTTTCTCAATTGTGATTGTTCTTGAAACAGAGAAGCTGTATTGGATTTTTTTTACCTTTATTTTTTTTCTAATAATAATTTTTTATTATGATATGTTAGTCACTATACAGTATTTCCTTAGTTTTTGATGTAGTGTTCCGTGATTCATTATTTGCATATAACACCCAGTGCTCCATGCAATATGTACCTTCCTTAATACCCATCACTGGCCCATCCCAATCCCCCACCCCTCTCCCCTCTGAAGCCCTCAGTTTGTTTCCCAGAGTCCATAGTCTCTCGTGGGTCATTCCCCCTTCTGTTTAGGGTCCATTGTCTAAAGGGACAGACAGTGGAATTTCACCAAATATAAGATCGAAATTGAATTGTTCATTATAGATGCCGCTAAGTAGTTCCCAGACATTTCATTCTACTGTAGTAATTCATTATACCTGTGCAGGTGCACGTGGAAGACAATTGATGCATGCAGAGTGGTAATAAAACACGCCCCTCAGTAGTAGAATAATAGGGGATGCATATGTGTAAAATTATTCGACTACAGCTTCCATGCTTTCCCTTTGGTTCCTTATTATCTATGAAATTGGACCATTCTTGTTCTCTAGGCTTAAACCTCATTGTCAGTATTTAGAGTTTTTCAATGCTGATCTTCTCCTGTATAAGTTACCAAAACCTAAAATATGTATGAATTTTAAAAAACGCTATATTGAAAATGACAGCAGGGAAGTTCCATTTTGTGAATATTGTGTCAATGGATCTCTATTTTGACATCAGTGTTCATTAGAAATGATGACATTTCATGTGAGTATAAATATCAATGTGAAAAAGAAAAGGTAGGAAGAACCTTGAATGTTTAAGTAATTGGTGAAATGACAGGTGTGTGTGTGTGTGTGTGTGTGTGTGTGTGTGTGTGTGTGTGTAATTGATTTTCAGTGAGTGGTTCAGCTTCTTGTAGGGCCTCCGAGAGAGCCCAGGTGAACCTTTCAATGAGTTGGTATCTGTTTTCAGAACATGGGAATCTCTTAGTCCAATAGTCAATCAGGCAAGCTTTGAGGTCTTGAAGAGTTTCAGTCCTCAGCGATGGTGTTGCAGACCCTTGTGAGCAAACCCTAGGTATGCTCAGAGCCCTCATTAGCTGGTACCAACGTGTGACGATTTCAGACAGCATTTCCCAAAGAAGTACCTCTTGAGTCTCTGTCCTTGTCAGTTCCCTACACTTCCTTACACTAGTTATGTGATCAGTGTGTTTCAGGATAATCCCCACATGTGATTTTTGCTATTTCCTACTAGTCCTATCTGTTTCTCATGTTCTTCTTTTATGGTAGGTGTTGGGAAGCAACCGGTGTGGTGTAGGAAGGGGTGTGGTAGTTGTCTGCCTTCAGAGGACCGAATGATGCCTAGAAATTGTACTGTAGGTTGAGGTCAATTGTCCATCCTCTGAGTGTCAGGAATTCCATCACTTTACTTTGATGCTAGTCTGTTCTTCAAGCTGTCCTCAGAAGTAAGGACGTCATCCATCTAGGGAATACTGGTTTGTGTGTATGTTTTCATTTTAGGAAAGGCCTTTCTGTTCCTGAAAATAATACTGTAGAGTACCCTTTCTGGGTTTTATTGGACATCAGTCAATCTTTTGTGAAGTATTCCTTTATAAATAGACTTTTTATGGTTGATGAGCAGGAATTCTTTATTGATAAGTCTTTGTCAGTGTGTGTATTGCAAATCTTTACTTCCCAGACTGTGGTTCACTTTTTCATTTTCTTATGGTCATAAGATAAGGAGAAATGTCACATTTTTATGAAGTCCCACTGAATTCTTTTAAATGGTTAGTGCACCATATGTCCTACCCCAAGATTGACAGGTTCTGCATTTTCTTTCAGAAACTGTCCAATGGGAAGCTACAATCCATCTCAAATTTATAAATTGCATTTTTAATTCTAATAGGGTATTTATAGACTGGTTTGTATTTTCTATGTACACAATCATATTATCTGTGAATAGTTACAATTATCCCCTCAATTCTTATACTTTTTGTTTCCCTTGCCTTCTAACAGTGGTAGATTCTCCGATGCCATGTTGAATAGAGCAACATTGTTTGAAGATTTTAATATACCTTTCTCAATATCTGACAGAAAAAGCAGACAAAACATTGGTAAAAATGTGACCTAATTGACATATAGGGAACATTCCATCATAAGTGCAGAATACATTATTTGCAAGTGGTCATAGACTCTTTACCCAAATAAATGACAGATGGGGCCACGAATCAATGCTACAAATGTTAAACCGTGAAATTAACTAGATTCTATTCTTAGACCACAGGCGAATTGAGCCACAGTCATAGCGAAAAGAAAACCAGGAAGTCCTTCAATGTTTAAAATTAAATGGAACTTTGCTACATATCCTAAAGGTGAGAGAGGGAATCTCAATGGAAATTCTGAACCTTTTCTACATGAGGGCTCACACACAATGGCACTTTCTTTGTGAAGAGCATTATAATAACCTAGACAGGAGTTGAGCCTTAAGTCAGAATTCTGCCTGCCCCAGCCACACCTGGCAGCCTTGGCCTGTGGTCCCCCTCAGCTGTCCTTTCTGGTGGCCCTGAGCTAAGGGGGTGAACATGGCCGTATGGAAATTAGAAGCTCCCCACTCTTAGTGATGACGTTGCTATCGTATTGTCCTCACCAGTCCAACAACATGATTTCTGAGTGAAACATGACACAAGAGCGACTTCTTGGCCTTCCTTCAGGTTTGAAAATCATCTGGTGAGTCATCTATTAGAAATATGGATTCAACATGTGTTATTTCTTCTAGAAAAGAAATAGACCCAATAGCAATTATGTGTTCCTTAGCACCTGTTCCTGAGAGACATCATACTGGCTCTTTGTAGCATTCTGCCTCTTAAACTTCTCAACTAGGGTGTAGATATTTTTAGGCACATTTTCAGACGGTTAGAAAGGGACTCAGATGATATGAGTCACAGAGGATTTTAGTGTCAGAAACCTAAGTGGGATCCCCAAATTGACTCCAAATCCCTTGTTGTTCCATACAGGGTACTATTTCCCTCTTATCTCTGGTCTTCTCAATCTGGAAACCTATCAAGTATCAGGATTTTCTTGTCATGTGGACAAATGGAACGAATTCAGCGGGCCTTTTCACCTCTGCCCATGGTGATCATTAAGATCATTATCTTAGTGGAGGACCTCTGGGTAAGATACTCAAAGATCCTTAGGAATACAGACAGTATAATATTTTTCTGGTATTAAAGTTACTGAAACCAACTATCTTTTTTTGTCCATTCAGGCTCTGGTATGTTCAGAGGGTGCTGTAAAACTGGTCTGAAATAGTATTGAAAAACACTCAGCTCAGCCTCTTCTACAAAGTGAGCCAATGCTTATAAACATGGCTAAAATATTCCCTTACCTACGATGACTCCCCAGCCATCGTAGTGTTTATATGGTATGACTGTGACTTACATTAGTCAACATTTGCAGAGAAAGAACTTAGTGCATCCAGGGGGCACTTCATGTTGAAATTAGTTTGTGACAATGAGCTACTGTGTTTTATTCTGCAGTCCAAGGGAATGGTGCCAGACATCTCTAAGGAGTTCTAGCAGTTCTACAATTCTGATTTTAAGTGGTCTGTGTGCTTCAGAGATTTGGTCAGGAGAAGGGCAGGAGTCCAGAGACTGTGAACACTTCTGTTACATGTGCTGACCATGGAGCAGGTAGCTTTCTGTGGGCATCATTTTGATTTCTTGGTACTCTTGTGAAGGTGCTTTTGTCTCAAATTCCTCCATTTAGGAGTAATTATAATGATGAAAGTAATTTTTATCTTATATCATCTGTGGGCCCTGATCCTGGGATCCCAGGGAAGCTATCCTTTAACATTTTACCCGGTTCAAAATGATTGGGCAAAACCTCAAAGCATGGGCCCTATTTCTGCCCCAAGCACATGTTGTACATCTGCTTCAAGAAGAAAACAATAACCAAAAATGCCAACATGAAGATAAGAAAAAATAAAGAACCTCTTTGGCTCCCATAAGATTAAAGTCATACTGACATGTACATACTGAACATGCATGAAATCATTGCATTTCCTAAAGCCCAAGCCTTGGAGGGTCTGAGAGCCACTGATCTTGCCCAGAACCAGGCACACCCCAGCAGGGAGGTCTGGTGCAGAAAGGGAAGGGGCAGGACTCTGAGGGTGGTCTGCAGCTAGAGGGGTCCCTGGAATGGGCCAGGTGTGTGTGGGGAGCCCAGCCCAGGACCCCACCTATGCCTATGCTGGGTGTTGGGTAGAGGAGGCACCTCTTGGACCCCCTGCACTTTCAGGGTTCCAGGGGCTTGAGGGCGGCTTGCCTGGCTTCCCAGGGGCTGGGGCACCACCCTCCCTGACAAATCACCTCTTGGGAGTGGAGCTACGTCTCTGTGGGCTGTTCCAGAGTTGCAGTGGGGTGCAAACCTGGGACAGAAGAAGGGGAACTGGGAGAGAGAGAGTTGCCCTGCGGAGGTCCCGGCAGGTTAGAGAGCAGCGTGCACCGTGGGTGGGGGGGTCTGGGGGTAGGGTGCGCCCCAGGTGGGAGGCAGGGTTCTGGAAGGGCACCTGGAGAGGGTTCATTGTGGGAACTCAGGTGAGTTTTCTTTTTCCTTTTAAAGTCTCTTCTGCCCCATGTTCTCAACTGGCCTTATTCCCCATACCTGTGAACTCCAGGGCGCCCACTCACCTGAGCTTTTGTGGGATTGGTTGCAGAATTTCAGGGTTTCCCCTGTTCCCCGGGAAGAGTGCGGGTAAGGACCTCACAGAGTCTCCACCTTCAGTGATGTGTCCCACGGTTCTCTGACACAGTGCAGGTGATGCATCTTGAGAAGTACCTCAAGTTCAGCAGGGTGTGCCCTGGTCCCCCAGGCACAGGTGTGGCCATAGCAAGCCCCAGAGCCGTCCCCCAACTTCAGCATTATGCCCCGTGTGCCCCCAGGTTAGTGGTAATTGGCTGTTAGAATCATGCAGGAAAATCCTCCAGGTGGGGGCCTGAAGGAGGGCGTAAACCAGACCCCACTCTAATTGCATTGGGAATAGACGAATTGAGGGTTTCTTTAGAAGAGTAAGTCTGCTTTCCAGAAAAGGCAAGGTCATTGGTCTATTGAGAATGAAGATAATTACTGATATACAACAAGTATGTGTTGCCCCTGCACCCAGAAACCGAAGCAGGTGTGCAGGCTATAGGTCAGAGGTGCCTTCTTCTCCCCAGCTGACAGCACTTCTCTGCTCTGGCTACAAGACACCCGAGGTTTTGAACGTCAGCATCGGAGTCAGCGAGGCAGCTTGTCACAGGACGCCAGTGTTCAGAGAAAGCACAGGTATGTTTGGCAAAATGTCCTATCTATGTCAGGGCTGGAGGTAAAACCTCTCATTATCCCAAAACCTCCTGGGCTTTTCTCTTTTCTCTAGTTGAGCCACAAAGTAAAATTGAAGTAGCTGTCAGCATTCTGGGTTTGGTGCAAGAATTACTTAGTTTCCCTGGAGGTAGAACTTTGCAGGGGATCACAATTTCTGTCCATTTATTGCTTACAAATGTATTTTGACCATCTGTTTCCTAGGAACCCTCTTTTATTAGAAAGGGAAGGTGAGATTCACTCTGTGCCTGTTTGTAACATCTAATTTGTTCCTTCATCTAACAGTGTTTATTCAATTGGGCCTAAGATATGGTTTAGTGGCCAGTATCTAGAGTTAGGTGGCTTTTTTCATCTGATACAGACTTGGATGATGTCATTTGACAAAGGTGATGTTTCATCATTGATTAGTTTATTCATCAGAAGAGTTAAAATTAGGGTGGAGGGAAAATTAAAAATTATCCAAACCGGCCTGTTCCTGTTTAAAAGTTGAGCTTGACTTTCTAGTTTTACTAAATGTATTATCTCGATATTTTGAGGTGCCATATTCTCTCTGTAGTTTCTTTGGTGGTGGAGTCAGAAGGAGAGTCTGGGAATTCTTTTGGATAGTGGCATGCTGGTGGCTTCAAGGGGCTTGGCGTCAGGAGCCTTGGGGTGAAGTCTGCAACTGCTTGTCTGACCCTGGGTGCATCTCCCAGAGGTTTTGTTGCCTCTTATGAAATTGCCGGCAGATAATGTTCTGCTTAAAGGGGAACCCTCCCATCCTGTTGGTGGGAATGCAAAGTGGTGCAGCCAGTCTGGGAACCAGTGTGGGGGTTCCTCAAAAAGTTAAACATTGAACAACCACATGATCCAGCAATTGCTGTCCTACGTATTTACCCAAAGGATACAGAAATGCAGATTCGAAGGGGGTCCATGCACCATAATGTTTATAGCAGCAATGTCCACAGTAGCCAAACTATGGAGAGAATCCCAAAGTCCATGCACTGATGAATGGATAAAGCAGATGTGGGATACATATATATAATGGAATATGACCCAGCTTCAAAAAGAATGAAATCTTACCATTTGCAAGGATGTGGATGGATCTAGAGTGTATTAAGCTAAGCAAAATCAGTGAGGAAAGACAAATATCCTATGCTCTCACGCTTGTGGAATTTCAGAAAAAAAACAGATGAACAGAGTTGAGGGGTGATGGAGAGGCAAACAAGGAAATAGACTCAACCTTGGAGAACAAACTGAGTGTTGCTGCAGGACATGGGCGTGGGTGTAAGAGTTAAATGGGTGAGGGGTATTAAGGAGGAATCTTGTGATGAGCACCGGGTACTGTATGCAGGTGAGGAATCACTAAATCTTACCCCTGAAGCGAATATTCCATGGCATGTGAACTAACTGGAATTTAAGTAAAAGAAGAAAGGAAAAAGTGTTCTGCTTCATGAAGAGCGAGGTAAAGTTGTAGTGATTTGGGCTGTACTCTTCTATAGATGAGAGTTGTAGAACACCCTGTTGTAGGATACACTAGTTTCTTATCACATAAGGAGTCCTCAGAAAGCTGCAATGAAAGATTCAGATCTCAGAGCATGTTCATGTTCCACTGATATGTTACAATTTGCACAGGTAGGAAAGAAGGTGGAGAGAAAGGCAACAGAAGGGGAAAGTAGGTGTGAACCTTTCATTAGTTAGTTATATAGCTTTCTCATGAAAGTCTTGCGCCAGTGTGATTTTGGAAGAAACGGTGGAATCCGGGAGCTTTGCAGGAGATAGGGGAGTTCCAGGTCTGGGTAAACTGACAGGGGTCCCAGAGGAGTGTTGAATGCATTCTGCAGCAGGGTGTGGACAGGGTGGGCTCCAGGGGTGGCTGTGGTCTCCTGGGTGAGAGTTGTGACAGGTGAGGGCTGTGTGCAAGTTCCTGGCTGAGGACAAGTGAGGCACAGGCAGAGAGCTGGCAGAGAACCTTCTTCTGGGCCACCAGCCTCACCCAACACACACAGCCTCATCTTCTGTCCCTGTCACTCCAATTCTGACTTCTCTGAAGGTGAGTGAGAATACATCAAGAGCATTCTTAACAGAAGGGAAAGCATGTGCAAAAGCTCTGGGGCAGGAGAATTCCAGTTATTTCCAGGAGCAGCAAGAAGGACCTGTGGCCACAGGAGACAGCTTAGGACATGAGCTTAGAGAGGTGAAAGAGGGTGACAGAAAGCTATTCCAGGGCTATAACCCCATGAGAAGCTGTTTCACTGGGCCATACTGGCTACAGTGTTGAGAACAGATTACAGAGGGTTGAAGATGGCAAAGCAGGTCAATGATGAAGCTTTTCCAGGAACTCAGGCACCGTGGAACGGACAGGTGGCTTTGGATGGAGTGGTTAGACCTCTTCTGGGTCCATTTTGAAGATGGAGCTCACAGGATTTGCTGATGGGTTAGCTATTAGGAGCAGAAGAACAGAGGAATTGGGGTAACTCTCAGGTGTTGTGGGTTGTCCTGATCGAGAGGAAGGAGAGGGTTTCTCAGGGGGTAGGAGGTAGTCGGTGTTCAGCATGCTGAGGAAGGTGCCTTTCCCAGTGGATCTGCTGAGGTTTGTGTCTGGGAGGACCTTTCACATCTCTTCCCTCAGCAATGCTCAAGTACAAGTATCCCCCACTTTTTAAACGTTCACAGTAAGACACTGGGCTTTCTTGAAAGAACTACGTTATTACCCAGCTTCAGTAAAAGGAAGAGACCTGAAGAGGATTTCAATCTTATGAAAAAAGGTGAACAGTGAGAATCGCGTTCAGCATCTGTTCTGGGGAGAAGCACGACCGAGGCGGCGTGCACCCCAACCAGCTCCTTCCGCTGGGATCCGCTCTCCGCATCCAGCCACTAGCACTTTGAATTGTGTCTGTGAGCCTCTGCTGTGCTTCATCTTCATTTATGCTGGGCCTCCGTTAGAAACTTGTGTGCTGAGGCCTAAGAAAAGCCAAAGAGAAGGAATTTTGGAGTCTGAGCACACTGTCTAATTGTTCGTGTAAATTAATGGTCATTCCTTCTTGACACCATTTCTTCTGTGCAAGGTTTCTCAGAAGCCCTGTACTTTCAAAGAGCAGGGAAACCTATACCCCATGCTGCGGGGTTAGTTTTAGTCTCCATGCCTGACAGACCATTTCATGACTAGGATTTTCTCACTCAAACATTGAGACTTTGACCATCTTCACCCTTTTCTACCACCGCATCCCCGAATCTGGCACCTACCAACCTGCTCTCAGTATCTATGCGTTCAGTATTTGTTTATTCCACGTTGAATGTACATGAGAGCATCTGGTATTGGTCTTTCTGTGTCTGAGTTACTTGGCATAAGGCCCCCAAGGTCTGTGTTTCCATGTCTGGTTCTTGTGAATAATGCTGCAGTGAACGTGGGAGTGTATCTGTCTTTTTGAGGCAGCATTTTTGTGTTCTTAAATCAATACTCAGTAGAGCCATTACTGGGTCATGGGGTAGTTGTATTTATTTTTTCAGGAACCTCCATACCATTTGTCACAGTGGCTGCACCAATTTCCATTCCCACCAACAGTGCACAGTGTTTCCTCGTCTGCACACCCAGACCCCACCTGGTGTCTGTCTCTGGGACAATTGCTATTCCAACAGTTGTGAGAGGATAGCCGATTGTGGGTTTGACTGATGTTTCCCTAACGATGATTAGTGATGTCGAACAACTTTTTCTGTCTGTTGGCACCTGTGTGCCATCTTTGGAAAGTATCTATTCACATATTCCTCCCATTTTTTATATAGTTTTTTTTTTATTTGTATGAGTGTTGTGTGTATTTTGGATATTAGCCTCTTCTCACACATATGATTCGCAGATATGTTTTTCTTATTGGGTCAGAGGCCTTTTAAGTTTTTGATGGTTTCTTTTGCCGTGTGGAAGATTTCAGTTTGATGTTGTTCCACTTGTTTATTTTTGCTTTTGTTGCCTTTGCATTTGGTGTCCGATCTGAAGACTCTTTGCCAAAACTAATGTCAATAGACTTAGTACCTGTGTCTTCTTGGAGGTTTATGGATTCAGGTCTTATGTTCAAATCATTCATCCATTAAAAATTTTGTGTGTGGTGTAAGAAAGTGACCCAGTTATATTCTTCTGCATTTAGTGTCCCCTTTGCCTGTTACCGCTCACTGAAGAGACAGTCCTTCCCTCATGGCATATCTTCTGCTGCTGTGTCGTAAGTGAGGATCATCTACGTGTGGGTAAGTTTCTGAGCTTTCTGTACTGTTCCACTGACCTGGTGTCTTTGTTTATGCCAGTACCATCCTGTTTTGATGACATCAGCTTTATAATCCAGCTTGAAATCCAGGAGTGTGTTGACTGCACCTCTTTCTCCAGGTTGCTTTGCGGATTTGGTGTCTTTTGTGATTCCATTCAAGTTTGAGGACTGTTTTCTATTTCCTCGAATAATGACACAGGAATTCAGATAGGGATTTCATCACATCTGTCGATTGCTTTGGGTACGATGGACATGTTCACATAATTAACTCTTCCAGTTAAGGAGCATGGCGTATGCTACCATTTGTTTGTGTTCCCTTCCAAATCTTTGACCCATACATTCTGCCCCCCTGGACACACATATTTTTCATTTCTTTTCTGCCATGTGTTGAGTGTACTATGTCTTTCTCATTCTTGGTTACTTTTATTCCTAGATTTTTTTTGATGCAATTTTAAATGGCGTTGCTTTTTTAATTTCTCTTTGCGAAAGTGTGTCATAAGTATACAGAAATGCAAGAAGTTGGGTCATCTGGGTGGCTCCATAAGTGAAGCGTCTACCTTCAGCTCAGGTCATGATCCCAGAGTTCTGGGATCGAGCCCCGTGTTGGGCTCCCTGATTAGCGAGGGTCTGCTTTTCCCTCTTTCTGACACTCCCACTGCTCGTGCTTTTTCTCTTCCTGTCAAATAAATAAATAATATTTGAAAAATAATGACAACAGGTCTCTGCATATTGACTTTATATCCTGCAGCTTGTTTGAATTTTTTTATTCTAACAGTTTTTTTTTTTTTTGTGGAATCTTTCGGGATTTTATGTCATTTGCAAATTGTGCCAGTTTTCCTGTATGGATTTAATATCTTCTCTTTTTTTAAAAATTGTTATTCACCCTACAGTACTTCATTTGTTTTCGATGTAGTGTTCCATGATTCATTGTTTGCATATAACACCTAGTGCTCATTATGACAAGTGCCCTCCTTTTTTTTTAAAGAATTTATTTATTTATTCAACAGAGATAGAGACAGCCAGCGAGAGAGGGAACACTAGCAGGGGGAGTGGGAGAGGAAGAAGCAGGCTTACAGCGGAGGAGCCTGTTGTGGGGCTCGATCCCATAATGCCAGGATCACGCCCTGAGCCGAAGGCAGATGCTTAACCACTGTGCCACCCAGGTGCCCCCTGTCTTGTTAATTTTAACCATTCTAACTGGTGTAAGGTGGTATTTCATTGTCGTTTTGATTTGTATTTGCCTGATGGCAAGTGATGTGGAGCATTTTTTCATGTGTCTGTCGGCCATTTGTATGTCTTCTCTGGAGAAGTATCTCTTTGTGTCTTCTGCCCATTTTTTGTGTGTCGAGTTTGAGGAGTTCTTTATAGATCTTGGATACCAGCCCTTTATCTGTAATATCATTTGCAGATATCTTCTTCAATTCCATAGGTTGCCTTTTGTTTTGTTGATTGTTTGCTTTGCCGAGCAGAAGCTTTTTATCCTGATGAAGTGCCAATAGTTCATTTTTGCTTTTATTTCCTTTGCCTTTAGAGACGTGGCTTGCAAGAATTGTTGTGTCCAAAGTTGAAGAGTTCTTTTGATTTTGATATGAGACAGGAATCCATTATCTTTCTTTCCTGATTGTATTTGAGTCCTCTGTCTTTCTTGGTGAGTCTAGCTAAGTTTGTCAGTTTGTTTATCTTTCCAAAAAAGGCAGCTCTCATTTTCATTGGTTTTTTTTTTTTTGTCTTTTTAGTCTTTGTTGGATTTATTTATGCCTTCCTTTTTGTTATTTCCTTATTTCTACTAATTTGGGGCTTTGTTGGTTGTTTTTTTTTTTTTTCCAATTCTTTACCACATAAATCAGGTTGTTTATTGGAGAGCATTCTCATGGATTGATGAACACTTGAATTTCTATGAATGTCCTCCATAAAGCCACTTTTGCTGCATCCCATAAGTTTTTGTAGGTTGTCTTTTTCATCAGCGTCAAGGTACTTCTAAAATTTTTTTGATTTCTTCTTTGACTGTTGGTTGTTCAGTAGCATGTTGTTAAATCTCCACATATTTTTTAAGATTCTTTAAGTATCTGACAGAGAGTGAGACAGCGAGAGAGGGAATGCAAGCAGCGGGGTGGGAGAGGGTGAAGCGGGCTTCCCACTGAGCAAGGAGCCTGATTCGGGGCTAGATCCCAGGATCCTGGGATCACGACCTGAGCTGAAAGCAGATCCTTAACGACTGAGCCACCCAGGCCCCAAAAATCTCCACCTATTTTTGACAGTCCCATTTTTTTCTTGAGACTGATTTCTAGTTTCATATCATTGTGGTTGGATAAGATTTGAAGCAGAAGGTGAAGAGAGCATTCAGATGAAAGGTTTGTTTCCTGGAGGGTTTTCTGTGGGCAGACCACGAGTTCAGTGGGCAGGAGAAAGGTTTTATGAGATGGGGGGTGGGGATAACCCTTGTTAGAATTACTGACTACTACCATGCAGGCTGTGTGCTACCGTTCACATCATAGTCCTGATGGACTTGTACTTCATTAGAAATATTTTCTAGGAGGTGTAGGCATAGTCTTCACTTAAAGAAAGGTGCCATGTGGGTTCAGCAACCAGGATGTATGGTACTGTGGGGGATCAGAAACAGGCTTTCTGTGGGAAGTGACAGAAATAAGATATGGTGAGCTCCATGACCATAGGTGAGGTCCCGAGTGACCCACTGGGTATTGGGTTCTGTGGATCTGTCTCATCAGGTGCTGTGGAATTCAGGGACACCCTCCTGTCTGTGGATTTGTGTGGATACAGGTAGACATCAGTGTCTGGCCAGGCACGAAGGTCGCACTGGACCACCACCAGAGATACAGCGTGCGGTGGAGCCACTGCTTGGTTTCCCCGAAAGCTGACCAGGGTCTGTGACTGTGATTCCTAGCAGCTGCAAGGGGAGAGGAGGCCGGGGGTGGTGCACACTTCCTAGAGTTGTGGTCAGGACTAGTCTGGAGCCCACTGAAGTCAGCCACACAAGGCACAGAAGGCACCAAGTCAGTGTAGCTGTGGGCACTGCTCCCTTGGTACTTTCGGGCCAGCTCCATGCTGCCACCTCCTGCTTTTCATCATCATCTTCAAGGTCATGTGCCTCTGCTCTTGCCCCATGGCCTCCGGGGTATTGTCCGTCCTCCATCTGGCCCTCGTCCCTGGTGCCCTGTGCAGTCCGATGCCAGGGTAGCCTTCTTGAGACAAATATCTGGCCCTGATGGAACACTTCCATGGATCTCCTGTGATGCGAGGATGATGCCCTGCCCTGGAAGGGGCCTGCAGGTCCCCAATCAGGACAGCCATGTCTCCCTTTTCAGCATGGCCTGCCCTCCCCTCAGTCTTCTTCAGGGAAGCTCTCCCCACTTCCTGAGCTGACAGCTCTGAACTTAAAAATGAATGTTATTTTACATATCTCTATGCCTTAGTTCATCCATGGCATGTCTTTCAACCCCGTTAGTGGGTTTTTTTCTTTTTTAGCAGTTCTGAAGGGCTGTCTGATCAAGGAGGGGATGACGTGGGTGGGGTAGCTTTCCCTCTCATCTCCCTCAGCATGTCTCTGAGCCCTGGGGCCAGCTATTCCAGTGAGGATTGAAGAACCCGAGCCAACCCATCCTGAGCACAGGCTGTGTCAGCTCATAGACTGATGCGTGTTGGTGGGCAGCTGGCATGGGCCAGGGGCAGGCAGTGTCTCCTTCTCATTCCTTCCCTCCCTTCCTCCCAGAGGTAGCTCAGAGAAGCCTTCAACCCCTGCATCTCCAGATCCCTTGACCTATGCCTCCTGTGTTCAGCTGGTGACCTTGGAGTTTCGCATGGATTCTACCTCCCGTACCCTCTCCCGTATCAGTTCCTGCATCAGGGGAGGGGTCGGACCCTTGTCTGTTTTTGGTCTTCTTCCTGTCCCGCACCAAGCCCACCCACCTTTGCATCTTCTATGTATGTGCTTGGAAGCAAGCCCATCCACAGGGAACCTATTAGCCAAATGGATCATGGCAATGAACATTGAAGTAGAGATCCAGGATCCATAATAAACCTGCTCTGAAACCTGTCCCAAAGTCTGTGACTCTCTCACACTGAAACAGAAACAATAGTAGCTTTCTGGACTGTGAAGTGTCATGTGTCTCTACTTACAATCTTGAATGCATAGGTGCTGAGCCTGGACTGAAAAGGACCATGTCTTCCGTGGCCTGGAATCCACGGCAAAAACTCAGTGAAATCTGAATTTGAGGCATGGAGTGAATAATTATTGTAGAGTGAATCCTCCCAAGTAGGGCTTATGCACATTGCACAGGAAAAGCTTTTTCAAAGAGCTTCCTGAAAGAAAAATCTTTTTTAAAATTTATTTTAATTCCAGTAAAACTAACATACAGTGTTACATTCGTTTCAGGTGTACAATAGAGTGATTCAGTAATTCTATATATTACTCAGTGGTCATCAAGAAAAGCGTCCTCTTAATCCCCTTCATCTATTTCACTCATCCCTCTATCCACCTCCTCTCTGGTAACCATCCGTTTGTTCTCTATTGTTAAGAGTTTGTATTTTGGTGTGTCTCCTTTTTCTCTTTTAGTTATTTATTTTTGTTTGTTTTTTAAATTCCCCATTAGAGTGACATCGTATGGGATTTGTCTTTCTCTGACTGACTGATTTTAGTTAGGATAATACTCTCTAGCTCCATCCATGTGTCTGCAAATGGCAAGGTTTCATTCTTTTTCAAGCCGAGTAATACTCCATTGTGTGTGTGTGTGTGTGTGTGTGTGTGTGTGTGTGTGTGAATACACACATCTATCATCTCATTTGTCAATTTTTCTACAGACACTTGGGTTGCTTCCATATTGTGATATTGTGAATAATGGTGCAAGAAACATAGGGGTACACATATCCTTTTAAGTTACTGTTTTCCTATTCTTTGGGTAAATACGAGTAGTGTGATTGTTGGATCGTAGGGTAGTTCTATATTTAATTTTTTGAGGAACCTTCATACTGTTTTCCACGGTGGCCACCACAGTTTGCATTCCCACCCACAGTTCGTGAGGATTCCCCTTTATCCACATCCTCCCAACACCTGCTCTTTGTTGTGCTTTTGATGTTAGCCATTCTGACAGGTTTGAGGTATTACCTCACTGTCCTTTGGGTTTACATTTTCCTGATGATGGATGATGGTGAACATCTTTTCACGGGACTGTTGGCCATTTGTATTTCTTCTTTGGAGAAATGTCTGTCCATGTCTTCTGCCTATTTTTTAACTGGATTATTTGTTTTTGGGGGGTTGAGTAGAATCACTTGTATATGTTTTGGACACTATCCCTTTATTGCATATGATCTTTGCAAATATCTTCTCCCTTTGAGTAGGTTGTCTTATTATTTTTACGTTTTCATTGTTCTTCTGCCGTGTGGAAACTTTTTATTTTGCTGTATTCCCAATAGTTTATTTTTGTTTTCATTTCCTTTGCCTCAGGAGACAGTCTAGAAAAACGTTGGTATGGTCCATATCAAGAAGTTACTGTCTTCCCTCCTGTAGGATTTTTATGGATTCAGGTCTCATATTGAGGTCTTGAAACTGTTTTGTGTTTGTCTTTATTGTGTAAGAAAGCAGTCTAATTTCATTCTTTTGTGCATAGCTGTCTAGTTTTCCCAATACCATTTGTTGTAGAGACTGTCCTTTTCCCTTTTGATATCGTTGCTTGCTTTGTGGAAGATTCATGGACCACATAATTGTGGGTTTCTGTCTGAACTTGTATCCTGTTCCTTTGGTCGCTGTGTCTATTTTTGTGCCGTACTGTCTTGTTAGGATGACTGCAGCTTTGTAGTATAACCTGAAATCTGAAATTGTGAGTCCTCCAGCTTTGTTTTTCTTTTCCACATTGCACTGGCTGTTCAGTATCTTTAGTGGTTCCATACAAATGTGTAGGATTGTTTATTCGAGGTCTTTTGTTCTTTAATTTAAATTCAATTAGCCAACTTACAGTACATCATTCGTTTCAGATGTAGTCTTCAATAAATTTTCAGTCATGTGTAACACCCAGTGCTCATTGTACCGTGTGACCTCCTTAATGCTAGTCACCCAGTTACCCCTCCCAACTTCTCTTCCAGCAATCATCAGTTTCTTGCGATAGTTAAGAGTCCATCATGGGTTTTCTCCCTCTCTGATGACTTCCCATTCTATTTTCCCTTCCTTCCCCTATGGTCATCTTCCTTGTTTCTGATATTCCACATAGGAGTGAAAGCATATGATCATTGCCTTTCTTTCATTGACTTATTCCACTCAGCATAATACCCTCCAGCTCCACCCAGGTCGGTGTGATGGTAAGTACTCATCCTTTCTGATATCTGAGTAATATTCTATTATATATATGATCCACATCTTCTTTATCCATTCATCTGTCCATGATCATCTGCACTCCTTCCACAGTTTGTCTATGATGGATATTGCTGCTATGAATACTGGGGTGCATGTGTCCCGTCTTCACTACCTCTGTCTCTTTGGGGTCGATACCCAGTAGGGCAATTGCTGGGACATAGGGTAGCTTTATTTATAACTTCTTGAGGAAACTCCGTACCATTTTCAAGAGTGGCTGTACCGGACTGCATTCGCACAGGGGTGTAAGAGGGTTCCCGTTTCTCCACATCCTCTCCAAGATGTGTAGTTTCATTTCTTCTTATTTTTAGATATTCGGCCTCGTGTGATATGGCATCTATAGTGGTTTAGATTTGCATTTCCCTGAAGCCAAGTGATATGAAGCATTTATGCATGTATCTTTTGGTCACCGCTACCTCATCATTAGTGAAGTGACTTCTCATTTTAATCCATCTCAAGACCTAAAGCTGGGTAAGTCTCTGAAGCTGGATGATGCCATCGGTTGGAAGTGTGGAGAATTTCAAAAGATCTCCATGGAGAGCAAGTTTAAAGGTCAGTGTGAAGCTACTAATTGGACCTGGGGAGATCTCTGAAAGTGGGGATTGCCTGGGATGGGCTGAGGGGGGCCCTCCGATTTTCCTATGAATCCTTGCTGCAGCCCCAAATGGACAGTTTCCTCCTGTGGGGCAGGCTGAGTCCTCTACTCGTGCAGAGGTGAGCCCAATGCCTGGTGCCTTGGAGGCAGGCAAACGGGGAGGGACCCTCAGCAGAAGACCCAGGGTTAGGTTAGGCCTCAAGGACAGCAGGTCTGAACTGCCCAGTGCTCAGAGAGCTCCCAGGCCGAGTGAGATGAGGGCACAAGGGCGGGTGAGTGTGAGCCTTGGGGTTTCATCCGGAAGGGCCCACAAAGGTCGGGGTTCACCAGAAGGGGCTCTCAGGGGTTGCCCCAATTCTTGCCCTGAATGCTCTGTTCCCCAAAATGGTGCAGTTAACTGTGGGCTGCAGGCTGAGTCCTACGGTGGTGCTTGGGTGTCCCCAATCCCCCAGAGTGGGGTGCCAGGACCCTGGGGAGGGACCCCTCTGTGGCCAACCTAGGGTAAGGGTTAGGGTCCAGGAGCCCGGCAGGGACAATCTTTAGGCTGTGGGGCGAGCTCTGTGGATGGCTGAGAGGAGGCCATGGGGGAGGGTGAGAATGGGCCTCAGGGTTGGGGAACGGGGGGCTGCCAATGACGGGGATGGGCTCCAGGGGCCTCCCCAAGTTCTCATGCCCTGTAGGCTCCGTAGAATCCCAAGGGGCATGGTTTCCTGTCGGGTGGCAAGCTGAGTCCTGCGGTGGGGCACAGATATCCCAATTCCCCGGGTCTGCGATATAAGGCTCCTGGGGAGATCCCCAAACCCGCAGCCGGCTTAGGGCTAGCGTAAGGCCCCAGGAGCCCCGCAGGCTGGATCTGCTGGCTGTATGGCGAGCTACACGGGCTGAGGTGAGGGTGTGGGGAGGGTGAGCGTGGGCCTCAGGGTTGGGGTGCGGGTGGCCGTTGAAGTTCACTGGTGGCTCAGGAGGGCCCTCCTGGTTCTCCCGCCCTGAATGCTCTATGGCCTCCCAAGGCACACGGTTTCCTGCGGGGTGGCAGACTGAGTCCTGCTGTGGGGCTCAGGTGTCCCGAATCCCCGCAGCTGTGGCTCCAGGCTCCTGGGGAGGGGCCCCTCCACAGATGAACTAGGGTTAGGGTTGGGGCCCAGGAACCCCGCAGGCCATGTCTGCCCACTATGTGGCGAGCTCCGCCGCGGGCTGAGGTGAGGGTGCAGGGTGGGGTGAGCATGGGCTTCAAGGTTGGGTTTAGGGATCGCCGAAGTTCACCGGGGTTCTGGGGGCCCTCCTGGTTCTCCCACCCTGAATGCTCTACAGCCTCCCAAGGGGCACGGTTTCCTGCAGGCTGGCAGGCTTTGTCCTGCAGTGGAGGTCAGGTGTCCCCAGTCCCTGGGGCTTTGGCACCGGGCCCCAGGGGAGGGGCCCTACCCAGCCGACCTAGGGTCAGGTGTAGGCCCCAGGAACCCGGCAGGCCTGATCTGCTGGCTCTGCCACGAGCTCAGTGGCAAGCTGAAGGGAAGGCATGGGGCGGGATGAGCGTGGGCCTCAGGGTTGGGGTGTAGGGGGTCGCCGAGGATTGCTGGGGGCTCAGGGGGGCCCTACCAGTTCTCCTGCAGGGGATGCTCTGCGGCGCCGCAAGGGGCATGGTTTCCTGAGGGGTGGCAGGCTGAGTCCCGTAGTGGGGCTCAGGTGTACCCAATCCCCGGGGTTAGGGTACGGATTAGGGTACGGGTTAAGGTTAGGGTATGGGTTACGGTTAGGATATGGGTTAGGGATAGGGTAAGGAGAGGGTACGGGTTAGGGTTGGGTTTAGGGGTTACAGGTTGGAGGTTATGGGTTAGGGTACAGATTAGGGTTTAGGGTACGGGTTAGGGTTTAGGGTTTAGGGTTAGGGTTGGAGTACGGGTTAGGTTTAGGGTACGGGTTAGGGTTAGGGTACGGGTTAGGGTACGCATTAGGGTACGGTTTAGGGTACGGGTTAGGGTACAGTTTAGGGTCAGTATTGGCCTACCGATTTGGGTACGGTTTAGGGTACGGGTTAGGGTTAGGGTACCGGTTAGGGTTAGGGTACAGTTTAGGGTTATGGTACAGGTTAGGTTACGGTTTAGGTTTAGGCTTAGGGTACGGGTTAGGGAACGGGTTAGGGATAGGGATAGGGTACGATTTAGGGTTAGGTTATGGGTTAGGGTACGGGTTAGGGTACAGGTTAGGGTTAGGTATGGGTTAGGGTCCGGGTTAGGGATAGGGCACGAGTTAGGGTATGGGTTAAGGTTAAGGTAAAGGTACTGGTTAGGGTTAGGGTACGGGTTACGGTTTAGGGTTTAGGGTTACAGTTAGGGTACGGGTTAGGGTTAGGGTACGGGTAGGGTTTGGGTACGGGTTATGGTACGAGTTATGGTATGGGTTAAGGTCAGGGTTTAGGGTTAAGGTTAGGGTATGGGTTAGGGTACTTGTTAGGGTTATGGTTAGGTTTAGGGTATGGTTTAAATTACGGGTTAGGATACAGTTTACGGTTAAGGTTAGGGTATGGGTTAGGGTATGGGTTAGAGTACGTGTTAGGGTTACGGTTAGGGTTAGGGTACAGGTTAGGGTTAGGTTTAGGGTACGCGTTAGAGTTAGGGTTAGAGTACGGGTTAGGGTACGGGTTAGGGTTAGGTTTAGGGTTAGGTTATGGGTTAGGGGTAGGGTTAGCTGAAGGGGTAGGGTTAGGGGTAGGGTTAGGGGTATGGTAGGTGTCTGGGTAGGGTTAGGGTTTAGGGTTAGGGTTTGGGGTTTGGGGTTAGTGGTTAAGGTTAGGGTTTCATGTTTAGGGTTTCCGGATTAAGGTTAGGGGTTAGGGTTTAGGGTTTAGTGTTAATGTCAGGGTTTAGGGTTTAAGGATTAGGGTTTAGGGTTAGGTTTAGGGTAGGGTTAGGTTTAGGGTAAGGGTTAGGGGTTAGCGTTAGGTTTAGGATTAGCGGTTAAGGTTTGGGTTTAAGGTTAGGCATTAGGGTTTAGGGTTAGGGTTAGACCCCAGTAGGCCAGCAGGACCTATGCCCCGGCTGTGCGGCAAGTGGAGGAGTGGGCCAAGGTGAGGGCGATGGCGAGCGGGAGTATGGTATCCAGCGTTTTGTCGCCGGGGGCCTTTGAAAGTCGCTAGAGGCTTGGAGGGCCCTGCCCGTTATCCCGCCCTTAATGACCAGCGGTGCCCCTAGCGGCCCGGGTGGTGGCAGTGTGGCAATGTGAGTCTGGCACTACGGTTTGGGGGTCCCCAATGCCGTGTGTTGCAGCGCCAGGCCCCTTCGGAGGGGCACCTCTGGGGCCCTCCTAGGGTTAGTGTTAGCTCCCAGGAGTCCAGCAGGCATGATCCGCCAGCTGTGTGGTAGCATAGGACCGGGCCAAGGTGAAGGCGCCGGCAAGCTGGAGCGTGGGCCCAAGCATTTTGGCGCGGGGGGCCTTGGAAGGTCGCCGGGGGATTCAAGGGCCCTGCCGGTCCTCCCGCCCTGAATGGCCAGAGGCGCCCTTAGCCGCCCAGGTGGTGGCGGCATGGCATGGTGAGTACGGCGCTGGGGCTCGGGGGTCCCCAATCCCCGGTGTGGCAGCACCAGGCCCCTTGGGAGGGGCCCCTCGGGTGCGACCTAGTGTTAGGGTTAGCCCCCAGGGGGCCGACAGGCCCAATCCCATGGCTGTGTGGAGAGCGGATGGGCGCGCTGAGGTGAGGGGGCTGGCAAGTGGGAGCGTGGGCCCAAACGTTTTGGTGCGGGGGGCCTTCGAATGTCGCCGGGGTCTCGGAGGGCCCTGTCCATTCTCCTGCCCTGAAGACTGGCGACGCCTCTAGCGTCGCGCATGGCGGCGGGGCATCCGGGTGATTCCGGCGCTGGGACTCGGGGTTCCCAAATCCCCGGTGTTGCGGCTCCAGGTCCCTTGGGCGGGTACCTCGGGGGCCGATCTATGGTTAGGGTTAGACCCCAGGAGGCCGGCAGGCCAGATCTGGCAGCTATGCGGCGAGTGGAGGGGCGGGCGGAGGTGAGGCCGCTGGCGAGCGGGAGTATGGGCCCAGGCGTTTTGGCGCGGAGGTCCTTCGGATGTCACCAGGGGCTTGGAGTGCCCTGCCCGTTCTCCCGCCCTGAATGACTGTCAGCTCTCCTAGCGGCCCCGGTGGTGGCAGGTCGGCATGTTGAGTCCAGCCTTGGGGCTCGGGGGTCCCTAATCCCTGGGGTTGCTGCGCCAGGCCCCTTGGGAGGGGCTCCTTGGGTGCCGCCCTAGGGTTAGGGTTAACCCCCAGGACACCAGCAGGCCCTATCTGCTGGCTGTCCAGCGAGCAGAGGGGTGGACCGAGGTGAGCGCCCTGGTGAGTGGGATCGTGGGCCCAAGCGTTTTGGCACGGGGGCCTTCAAAGGTCGCCGGGGGCTTGGAGGGCCCTGCCAGTTCTGCCCCCCTGAATGACCGGGGGCACCCCTAGCAGCCCGGGTGGTGGCATGGGGGCAGGGTGAGACCACAGTCGGGGCTCGGCTTCCCCAATCCCCGGCATTGCGGTGCCAGTCCCCTTGGGAGGGGTCCCTCTGGGGCCCAACTTGGGTTAGGGTTAGCCCCCAGGAGGGCGGCAGGCCCGATCCGCCAGCTCTGTGCCAATTGAAGTGGCGTGCTGAGTTGAGGGTGCTGGCGACCAGGAGCGTCGGCCCAAGCATTTTGGCGCGGATGGCCTTCGTAGTCGCCATAGGCTCGGAGGGCGCTGCTCGTTCTCCTGCCCTGAATGACCGGCAACGCCCATAGCGGCCCGGTTGGTGACGGGGCGTCAAGGTGAGTCCGGCACTGGGGAGGGGTCCCCAATCCCCGGCGTGGTGGCGCCAGGCACTTGGGAGTGGTCCCTCGGGGGCCGATCTAGGGTAGGGTTAGCCCAAAGGAGGCCGGTAGGCCCAATTCGCCAGCTGTGCTGCAAGCGGAGTGGTGGGCCAAGGTGAGGGCACTGGCCATCGGGAACGTGGGCACAAGCGTTTTGTTACGGGGGGGCTTCGAAAGTCGCTGGTGGCTCGGAGGCCCCTGCCTGTTCTCCCGCCCTGAATGAGGACGGCGCTAATAGCGGGCAGGGTCACGGCGAGGAGGCAGGGTGAGTCTTGCACTGGTGCTCGGGGGTCCCCAAGCCCCGGCGTGGCGGTGCCAGGCCCCTTGGGAGGGGCCCCTCAAGGGGCGACGTATGGTTTGGGTTAGCTCCCAGGAGGCCGTCAGGCCCGATCAGCCAGGTGTGCGTCGAGCGGAGGGGCGGGCCGAGGTGAGGCTGCTGGCGAGTGGGAGCATGGGCCCAAGCATTTTGGCGTGGGGAGCCTTCGAAGGTCTCCGGGTGCTCTGAGGGCCTTGTCCGTTCTCCCGCCCTGAATGACCGGCAGTGCTCCTATAGGCCAGGGTGGAGGAGGGGCGGCACGTTGAGTCTTGCACAGGGGCTCGGTGGTCCCCAATCCCCACTTTGCAGCGCCAAGCCCCTTTGGAGGGGCCCTCGTGGGCCAACATACGGTTAGGTTTAACCCCCAGGAGGCCAGCAGGCCTGATCCACCAGCTGTGCCGCGAGCAGAGGCACGGGCAGAGGTGAGGGCGCTGGCGAGAAGGAGCATGGGCCTAAGCGTTTTGGGGCGGGGGGCCTTTGAATGTTGCAGGGGGCTCAGAGGGCCCTGCCCGTTCTCCCACCCTGAATGACCGGCGGCGCCCCTATCGGCCCAGGTGGAGGCGGGGCGGCAGGGTGAGTCTGGCGCTGGGGCTCGGGGGTCCAAAATCACGGGCGTTCCGGCACGAGGCCTGTTGGGAGAGGCCCCTCTGCGGCCAACTAGGGTTAGTGTTAGCCCCCAGGAGGCCTGCAGGTCTGATCCGCTGGCTGTGAGGTGAATGGAGGGGTGAGCCGAGATGAGGTCGCTGGCGAGCGAGAGTGTGCACCCAAGCGTATTGGCTTGGGGGGCCTTCGAGGTCGCCAGGGGCTCGGAGGGCCCTGCCCGTCCTTCCGTCCTGAAAGACCGACGGCGCCCATAGCGGCCCAGGTGGCGATGGGGAGGCGTGGTGAGTCCGACACTGGGTTTCATGGGTTCTCAATCCCCGGCGTTGCGGTGCAAGGCCACTTAAGAGGGGCCCCTCAGGGGTCGACCTAGGTTTAGGGTTAGCACCCAGGATGCCAGAAGGCCCGATCCGCCTGCTGTGCGGCGAGTGGAAGGGTGGCCCGAGGTGAGGGCGCTTCGAGCGGGAGCGTGGGCCCAAGCATTTTGGCATGGGGGGCCTTCAAAGGTCGCCGAAGACTCAGAGTGCCCTGCCCGTTCTCCCGCCCTGAATGACCGGTGGCGCCCCAAGCAGCCTGGGTGGTGGTGGGGCGCAGGGTGAGTCCGGCACTGGGGCTCGGGGTCCCCAACCCGGCGTTGCGGTCCCAGGCCCCTTGGGAGGGTCCCCTCGTGGGCCGACCTAGGGTTAGTGTTAGTCCCCAGGAGGCTGGCAGGCCCGATCCGCCGACTGTGTGGAGAGCGGAAGCGCTGGCCGAGGTGAGGCCGCTAGTGAGCGGGAGCGTGGGCCCTAGCGTTCTGGCGCGTGCGGCGTTCAAAATTTCCCGGGGGCTCTGAGGGCCCTGCCGGTTCTCTCGCCCTGCATGATCCTCGGTTATCCTAGGGGCCTGGGTGGAAGGGGGGGCAGGGTGAGTCTGGTGCTTGGGCTTGGGGGTCCCAAATCCCCAGCGTCGTGGCACCAGCACCTTGGGAGGGGCCCCTCCGGGGCCGACCTAGGGTTAGTGTAAGTCCCCAGGAAGCCGGCAGGCCCGACCCGCCGGCTGTGTGGCGTCCAGAGGGGCAGGCTGAGGTGAGGGCGCTGGCGAGCGGGAGTGTGGGCCCAGGCATTTTGGCACGGGTGCCTTCGAAGGTCACCAGTGGCTCGGAGGGCCCTGCCCGTTCTCTTGCCCTGAATGACCGGCGGCGACCCTAGCAGCTCGGGTGGCCTGGGGGCGGCAAGTTGAGTCCAGCGCTGGGGCTCGTGGGTACCCAATCCCCGGCGTTGCGGTGCCAGGCCTCTTGGGAACTGACCTAGGGTTAGGGTTAGCCCCCAGGAGGCTCTCAGGCCGGATCCGCCGGCTGTGTGGAGAGCGGAAGTGTTGGCCGAGTGGAGGCCGCTGGTGAGCCGGAGCGTGGACCCAAGTGTTCTGGCGCAGGCAGCCTTCGAAGGTCGCCAGGGGCTCGGAGGGCCCTGCCCGTTCTCCCTGCCTGAATGTCCGGCAGCACGCCTAGCGGCCCGGGTTGTGGCAGGGCAGCAGGGTAGAGTCTGGCGCTGGGGCTCGGGGGTCCCCAATCCCAGGCGTTGCGGCGATAAGCACCTTGGGATGGCCCCCTCGGTGGCCGACCTAGGGTTAGAGTTTGCCCCCAGGAGGCCAGCAGTCCTGATCCGCCCACTCCGCAAGGAGCAGGGGGTGGTCCGAGATGAGGGTGCTGGCGAGCAGGTGCTTGAGTCAAGCGTTTTGGTGCCGGGGGCCTTCAGAGGTCGCCGGGGGCTCAGAGGGCCCTGCACGTTCTTCCGCCCTGAATGACTGGTGGCTACCCTAGCAGCCCGGGTAGAGGACGGACAGTAGGATGAGTCAGGCGCTGGGGTTCAGGGTCCCCAATCCTCGGCATTGGGGCACCAGGCCCCTTCGGAAGGGCTCTAGGGGACCGACCAAGCATTACTGTTAGCCCCCAGAAGGCCGGCAGACCTGATCTGCCGGCTGTGTGGCGAGCAGAGGGGCAGGCTGAGGTGAGGGCGCTGTCGAGCGGAAGCATGGGCACAAGCGTTTTGGCGTGGGGGGGGAATTCGAAAGTAGTCGGGGGCTCAGAGCGTCCTTCCCCTTTCTACCACACTGAATGCCCGACGGCACACCTAGCGGCCCGGGTTGCAGAGGGGCAGCAGTGTGAGTCCGGCGCTAGGGCTCGGGGGTCCCCAATCCCCGTTGTTGCAGCGCCAGGCCCCTTGGGAGGGGCCCCTTGGGTGCGACCTAGTGTTAGGGTTAGCACCCAGGAGGCCGGCAGGCCCGATTCGCCAGCTGTACGGGGAGCGGAGTGTCGGGCGGAGGTGAGGCCACTGGCAAGCAGGAGCCCGGGCCCAGGAGTTTTCGTGGGGGGGTCCTTCGAAGGTTGCCGAGTGCTCGAAGTGCCGTACACGTTCTTCCGCCCTGAATGACAGGCGGCTACCCTAGCGGCCCAGTTAGAGGAGGGGTGGTAGGGTGAGTCTGGCGCTGGGGCTCGGGGTCCCCAGTCCTCGGCGTTGGGGTGCCAGTCCCCTTCGGAAGGGCTCTAGGGGGCCGACCAAGCATTACTGTTAGCCCACAGGAGGCCGGCAGACCCAATCCACCGGCTGTGCGGCGAGCGGAGGGGCGGACCGAGGTGAAGGCACTGGGGAACGGAAGTGTTGGGTGAAGCGTTTTGCCTGGGGGGGCTTTCGAAGGTCGCTGGGGACTTGGAGGGCCCTGCCTGTTCTCCCGCCCTAAATGACCATAGGGGCCCCTAGCGGCCCCGGTGGCAGTGGAGCAGCAAAGTGAGTCCGGCGCTGCTGCTTGGGGGTCACCAATCCCCAGCGTTGCAGCCCCAGGCCTCTTGGGAGGGCCCCCTCAGGTGCCGACCTAGGGTTAGGGTTACCCCCAGGAGGCCGGGAAGCCCGGTCTGCCGGCTGTGTGGCGAGCGGAGGGGCAGGTTGAGATGAGGGCGTTGGCGAGTGGGAATGTGGGACCAAAGTTTTAGAGGGAGGGTCCTAGAAGGTCGCCAGGGGCTCAGAGGGTCCTGCCCGTTCTCCCTCCCTGAATGACCGACGGTGCCCCTCGCAGTACTGGTGGCAGCGGGGCAGCAGGGTGAGTCTGGCACTGGGTCTCGGGGGTCCCCAATGCCCGGCGTTGTGTCGCCAGGACCTTGGGAAGGGCCATTTGGGGGTCGACCTTGGGTTAAGTTAGCCCCCAGGAGGCCCACAGGCCTGATCCGCCAGCTATGCGGCGAGCGGAGGGGTGGTCCGAGGTATGGGCACAGGCGAGCAGGAGCTTGGGCCCAATCGTTTTGGCACGGGGGTCTTCGAAGGTCACCAGGGCCTTGGAGGGCCCTGCCTGTTTTCCCGCCCTGAATGACTGATGGTGCTCCTAGCAACCGGGGGTGGCGGCGGGGTGCCACGGTTAGTCCCGCGCTGGGGCTCGGGGTCAGCAATCCCAGCCGTTGTGGCGCCAGGCCCCATCAGAGGGGCCCCTCGGGGGCTGACCTAGGGTTAGGTTTAGCCACCAGAAGGCCGGCGGGCCTGATCCACTGGCTATCCGGTGAGCGGAGGGGCAGGACAAAGTGAGGGCGCTGGCATGCGGGAGCCTGGGTTCAAGCGTTTTGGCGTGGGGTATCTTTGAAGTTCGCTGGGGGCTCAAAGGGCCCTGCCCGTTTTCCAGCCTTGAATATCCAGCGGCAACCCTAGCGGCCTGGGTGGCGGCGGGGCGGCAGGGTGAGTCCGGCGCTGGGGCACGGGGTTCCCCAATCCCCGGCGTTATGGCGCCAGGCCCCTTGGGAGGGGCCCTTTGAGGACAGAACTAGGGTTAGGGTTAGCCCCCGGTAGGCCAGCAGGCCCTATCCGCCAGCTGTGCGTTGAGCGGAGGGGTGGGCCGAGGTGAGGGCTCTGGAGAGCGGGAGCGAGGGCCCAAGTGTTTTGGTGTGGGGGGACTTCGATGGTTGCCGGGGGCTCGGAGGGCCTTGCCCATTCTGTCGCTGTGAATGACCGGCGGCGCCCCTACCAGCCCGGGTGGCAGCGGGGCAGTAGGGTGAGTCTGGCGCTGGGGATCGGGGGTTCCCGATCCCGAGCATTGCTGCGCCAGGCCCCTTGGGAAGGGCCCCTAGTGGGCCAAGCTAGGAATAGGGATAGTCCCCAGGAGGCCGGCAGGCCCGATCCGCTGGCTGTGAGTCTAGCGGAGGGATGGGCCAAGGTGAGGGCGCTGGCGCGTGGGAGCATGGGCCCAAGCGTTTTGGCGCGGGGGGCCTTCGAAAGTTGCCTGGGGCTCAGAGGGCCCTGCCCCTTCTCCCGCCCTGAATGACCAATGGCACCCCTAGCGGACCGTGTGGCAACGGGGCAGCAGGGTGACTCTGGCGCTGGGGCTTGGGGGTCCACAATCCCTGGCGTTGCGGCGCCAGGTGCCTTGGGAGGGGCCCCTCGTGGGCTGACCTATGGTTAGGGTTAGCCCCCAGGAAGCCAGCAGGCCCGATCGGCCAGCTTTGCGGTGAGCGGAGGGGCAGGCCGAGGTGAGGGCGCTGACAAGTGGGAGTGTGGGCACAAGCGTTTTGTTGAGGGGGGCCTTCGAAGGTCGCCCGTGGCTCGGAGGGCCCTTCCTGTTCTCACGCCCTGAATGACCAATGGTGCCGCTAGCGGCCCGTGTGGCGGGAGGGCGGCATGGTGAGTCTGGCTCTGTGGCTCAGGGGTCAGCAATCCCAGGCGTTGTCGTGCCAGGCCCCATTGGACTGGCCCCTCGGGGGACGACCTAGGGTTAGGGTTAGCCCCCAGGAGGCCGGCAGGTCCCATCCGCCAGCTGTGCGGTGAGTGGAGGGGTGGGCCCAGTGAGGGCGCTGGCGAGCGGGAGCGTGGGCCGAAGCATTTTGTCGCGGGGGGCCTTCAAAGGTCTCCAGGGGCTCAGAGGGCCCTATCTGTTCTCCCGCCCTGAATGACAATTGGCTCCCCTAGTGGCCCGGGTGTGGCGGGGCAGCAGGGTGAGTCCGGCGCTGGGGCTCAGGAGTCCTCAATCCCTGGCGTTGCGGCGCCATGCCCCTTGGGATGGGCCCCTAGGGGGCCTACCTAGGGTTAGGGTTATCCACCAGGAGTCTGGGAGGCCCGATCCGCCAGCTGTGCGGCGAGCGGAGTGGCGGACTGAGGTAAGGGCACAGGTGAGCGGGAGCGTGGGCCCAAAGCGTTTTGGTGCGGGGGGCCTTCAAAAGTCGCCGGTGGCTCGGAGGGCCCTGCCCGTTCTCCCTCCCTGAATGACTGGCGGTGCCCCTAGCGGCCCAGGGGGCGGTAGGGCGGGAGGGTGAGTCTGGCGCTGGGGCTCGGGAGTCCCCTATCCCCGGTATTGTGGCAATAGGAACCTGGGATGGGCCCCTCGGGGGCCCACCAAAGGTTAGGGTAACACCCAGGAGGCTGGCAGTCCCGATTCACAAGCTGTGCAGCGAGCGGAGGGGCGGACCGAGATAAGGGCACAGGGAGCGGGAGCATGGGCCCAAGCGTTTTGGCGCGGGGGGGGCCTTCGAAGGTCGCCAGGGGCTCGGAGGGATCTGCCCTTACTCCCTCCCTGAATGACCGACGGTGCTCCTAGCGGCCCGGGTGGTGGCAGGGCAACACAGTGAGTCCAGCGCTGGGGTTCGGGGGTCCCCAATACCCGGGGTTGCGGCGCCAGGCCCCTTGGGATGGGCCCCTCGAGGGCCGACCTAGGGTTAGGCTTAGGCCCCAGGAGGTCGGCAGTCCCTATCATCCGGGTGTGCAGCGAAGGGTGGGCCGAGGTGAGGGCGCTAGCAAGTGGGAGCGTGTGTCCAAACGTTTTGGCGCGGGGGGCCTTCAAAGGTCGCCGGAGGCTCGGAGGGCCCTGCCCGTTCTCCCGCCCTGAATGACCGGCGGCACCCCTAGTGGCCCGGGTAGCAGCGGGGTGACACGGTGAGTCCGGCACTGGGGCTCGGGGGTCCCCAATGCCCTGTGTTGCGGAGCCAGGCCCCTTGGGATATGCCCCTCGGGGGCCGACCTATGGTTAGGGTTAGCCCCTAGGAGTCCAGCAGGCCCGATCCTCCCGCTGTTTGGAGAGCGGAGGGGCGGGCCGAGGTGAGGGCGCTGGCGAGCGGCAGCATTGGTCCAAGCGTTTTGGCATGGGGTCCTTCGAAAGTCGCTGGGGGCTCGGAGGGCCCCGCCCGTACTCCCACCCTGAATGACCGGCAGCGCCACTAGCGGCCCGCGTGGTGGCAGGGTGGCACGGTTAGTCCAGCGCTGGGGCTCGGGTGTCAGCAATCCCAGGCGTTGTGGCGCCAGGCCCCATCGGACGGGCCCCTCGAGGGCCGACCTAGGGTTAGGGTTAGCCCACAGGAGGCCTGCAGGCCTCATCAGCCGGTTGTGCGGTGAGGGGAGGGGAGGGCCAAGGTGATGGTGCTGGCGATGGGGAAGTTGGGCCCAAGCGTTTTAGCGAGGGAGGTATTCGAAGGTTGCCTGGGGCTCAGAGGGCCCTGCCCCTTCTCCCTCCTTGAATGACCGGTGGTGCCCCTACCATCCCAGTTGGTGGGGCAGCAGGGAGAGTCTGGCGCTGGGGCTCGGGTGTCCCCAATCCCCGGTGTTGCGGCGCAAGGCTCCTTGGGCGGGGCCCCTCGTGGGCCGACCAAGTGTTAGGGTTAGCCCCCAGGATGCCGACAGGCCTGATCTGCAGCCTGTGCGGCAAGTGGAGGAGTGGGCTAAGATGTGGATGCTGGGGAGCAGGAGCGTGGGCCCAAGCATTTTCGCAAGTGCGGCCTTCAAATGTCGCCAGGGGCTTGAAGGTCCCTGCCTGTTCTCCCGCACTGAATGACTGGTGGCGCCCCTAGCGGCTCCGGTGGTGTCGGGTCGGCAGGGTGAGTCCAGCGCTGGAGCTCGGGGGTCCCCAAAATCCGGCGTTGCTGCACCAGGCCCCTTGGGAAGGCCCGCTCGGGGGTCGACCTAGGGTTAGGGTTACCCCCAGGAGGCCAGTAGGCCCGATCTGCCAGCTGTGCGACGAGCGGAGGGGCGGGCTGAGATGAGAGCACTGGCCAGCGGGGAATGTGGGCCCAAGCATTTTGGCACGAGGCGCCTTCAAAGGTCACCAGGGGCTTGGAGGGCCCTGCCCATTCTCCTGCTCTGAATGACCGACGGCGTCCCTTGTGGCCCAGTTGGCAGCGGGGCGGCAGGGAGAGTGTGGCACTGGGGCTCGGGGTTCCCCAATCCCCGGCTTTGCGGCGCCAGGGCCTTTGGGAGGGTCCCCTTGGGGACGGACCTAGGATTAGGTTTAGCCCCCAGGAGGCCGGCAGGCCCGATCTGCCGGCTGTGTGGCGAGCGGAGGGGCGGGCCGAGATGAGGGTGCTGGCGAGCGGGAACATGGGCCCAAGCGTTTTGGCGTGAGTAGCCTTCGAAGGTCGCCAGGGGCTAAGGGGGCCTTGCCCGTTCTCCCTCCCTGAATGACCAGCAGCGCCTCTACCAGCCCGGTTGGTGGCGGGGAAGCAAGGTGAGTCCGGTGCTGGGGCTCAGGGGTCCACAATCCCCGGCATTGCAGCAGCAGGTGCCTTGGGAGGGGCCCCTCGTGGGCCAATCTAGGGTTAGGGTTAGCCCCCAGGAGGCCGTCAGGCCAGATCAGCCAGCTTTGCGGTGAGTGGAGGGGCGGGCCGAGGTGAGGGCGCTGACAAGCGGTAGCGTGGGCACAAGCGTTTTGATGCGGGGTGCCTTTGAAGGTCGCCCGTGGCTCAGAGGGCCCTGCCTGTTCTCACGCCCTGAATGACCGGCGGTGCAGCTAGGGGCCTGGGTGGCAGTGGGGCGGCACAGTGAGTCTGGCGCTGGGGCTCAGTTGTCCCCAATCCCTTGTGTTGCGGCTCCAGGCCCCTTGGGATGGGCCCCTAGGGGGCCTACATGGGGTTAGGGTTAGCCCCCAGGAGGCTGGGAGGCCCAATCCGCTGGCTGTGCAGTGAGCGGAGGGGCAGGCCGAGGTAAGGGCGATGGCGAGTGGGAGCGTGGTCCCAAGCGCTTTGGCGCGGGGGGCCTTCGAAAGTCGCTGGGGGCTTGGAGGGCCCTGCCGTTCTCCCGCCCTGAATGACCGGTGGTGCCCCTTGTGGCCCAGGTGGCGGTGGGGGACATGGTGAGTCTGGCGCTGGGGCTCAGGAGTCCCCAATACTCGTCATTGCGGTGCCAGGCCCCTTGGGAGGGGCCACTAGGGGGTAGGCCTAGGGTTCGGGTTAGCCCCCAGAAGGCCCGCAGGCCCGATCCGCCAGCTGTGCGGCGAGTGGAGGGGAGGGCCGAGGTAAGGGCGCTGGCGAGTGGGAGCGTGGGCCGAAGCATTTTGTCATGGGGAGCCTTCAAAGGTCTCCGGGGGCTCAGAGGGCCCTACCCGTTCTCCCGCACTGAATGACCGGCGGCTCCCCTAGCGGCCTGGGTGGTGGCGGAGCTGCAGGGTGAGTCCAGCGCTGGGGCTCGGGAGTCCTCAATCCCTGGCGGTGCGGCGCCATGCCCCTTGGGATGGGCCCCTAGGGGGCCTACCTAGGGTTAGGGTTATCCACCAGGAGTCTGGGAGGCCCGATCCGTCAGCTGTGCGGCGAGCGGAGTGGCGGACTGAGGTAAGGGCACAGGTGAGCGGGAGCATGGGCCCAAAGCGTTTTAGTGCGGGGGGCCTTCAAAAGTCGCCGGTGGCTCGGAGGGCCCTGCCCGTTCTCCCTCCCTGAATGACTGGCGGTGCCCCTAGCGGCCCAGGGAGCGGTAGGGCGGGAGGGTGAGTCCGGCGCTGGGGCTCGGGAGTCCCCTATCCCCGGTATTGTGGCAATAGGAACCTGGGATGGGCCCCTCGGGGGCCCACCAAAGTTAGGGTAACACCCAGGAGGCTGGCAGTCCCGATCCACAAGCTGTGCAGCGAGCGGAGGGGCGGACCGAGTTAAGGGCAGAGGGAGTGGGAGCATGGGCCCAAGCGTTTTGGCGTGGGGGGGCCTTCGAAGGTCGCCAGGGGCTCGGAGGGATCTGCCCGTACTCCCTCCCTGAATGACCGACAGTGCTCCTAGCGGCCCGGGTGGCGGCAGGGCAACACAGTGAGTCCAGCGCTGGGGTTCGGGGGTCCCCAATACCCGGGGTTGCGGCGCCAGGCCCCTTGGGACGGGCCCCTGGAGGGCCGACCTAGGGTTAGGCTTAGGCCCCAGGAGGTCGGCAGTCCCTATCAGCCGGGTGTGCAGCGAAGGGGTGGGCCGAGGTGAGGGCGCTGGCGAGTGGGAGCGTGGGCCGAAGCGTTTTGTCGTGGGGAGTCTTCAAAGGTCTCCGGGGGCTCAGAGGGCCCTACCGGTTCTCCCGCACTGAATGACCGGCGGCTCCCCTAGCGGCCCGGGTGGTGGCTGAGCTGCAGGGTGAGTCCGGCGCTGGGGCTCAGTAGTCCCAAATCCCGGCGTTGCTGCGCCAGGCCCCTTGGGATGGGCCCCTGGGGGGCCTACCTAGGGTTAGGGTTAGCCCCCAGGAGGCTGGGAGGCCTGATCCGTGGGCTGTACGGCGAGAGGAGGGTCAGGCCGAGGTAAGGGCGATGGCGAATGGGAGCGTGTTCCCAAGCGCTTTGAGGCAGGGGGCCTTCGAAAGTCGCTGGGGGCTCGGAGGGCCCTGCCGTTCTCCCGCCCTGAATGACTGGTGGTGCCCCTTGTGGCCCGGGTGGTGGTGGGAGGCATGGTGAGTCCGGCGCTGGGGCTCAGAAGTCCCCAATCCTCCTCATTGCGGCGCCAGGCCCCTTGGGAGGGGCCACTAGGGAGTCGACCTAGGGTTCGGGTTAGCCCCCAGAAGGCCCACAGGCCCGATCCGCCATCTGTGTGGCGAGCTGAGGGGATGGCCGAGGTAAGGGCGCTGGCGAGCAGGAGCGTGGGCCCTAGCGTTTTGGTGCGGGGGGCCTTCGAAGGTCGCTGGAGTCTTGGAGGGCCCTGCCCCTTCTCCCTCCCTGAATGACCGGCGGTGCCCCTAGCGGTCCAGGTGGCGGTAGGGCAGGAGGGTGAGTCGGGCGCTGGGGCTCGGGATTCCCAAATTCCCGGTGTTGGGGCAATAGGAACCTGGGATGGGCCCCTCGGGGGCCCACCAAAGGTTAGGGTAACACCCAGGAGGATGGCAGTCCCAATCCACTGGCTGTGCTGCGAATGGAGGGGCGGACCGAGGTGAGGGCATAGGCGAGCGGGAGCATGGGCCCAAGCGTTTTGGCGCGGGGGGCCTTCGAATGTCACCAGGGGCTTGGAGGGATCTGCCTGTGCTCCCTCCATGAATGACCGACAGTGCTCCTAGCAGTCCAGGTGGCGGCGGGGCAACATGATGAGTCCGGCACTGGGACTCGGGGGTCCCCAATCCCAGGCATTGCGGTGCCAAGCCCCTATGGAGGGGCCCCTCAGGGGCAAACCTAGGGTTATGGATAGCCTCCAGGAGGAGGGCAGGCCTCGTCCACCAGCTCTGCACCGTGAGGGGGTGGGCCGAGGTGAGGGCGCTGGCAAGCAGGAGCGTGGGAGCCAGAGTTTTTGCGCAGGGGGCCTTCGAAGATTGCAGGGGGATAGGAGGGCCCTGCCCGTTCTCACTTCCTGAATGACTGGCAACGCCCCTAGCGCCCTGGGTGCCTGTGGGGTGGCAGAGTGAGTCCAGCACTGGGGCTCGGGGTTCCCAAATCCCCGGCATTGCGGTGCCAGGCTCCTTGGGAGGGGCCTCTCGGGGGCCGACCTAGGGTAAGTGTTAGCCCCCAGGAGTCCAGCAGGCCCGTTCCCCCAGCTCTACAGCAGGCGGAGGGGCAGGCCGAGGTGAAGGTGCTGGCGAGAGGGAGTGTGGGCCCAAGCGTTTTGGCGCGGGGGGCCTTCGAATGTCACCGGGGCTTGGAGGGCCCTGCCCATTCTCTCGCCCTGAATGACTGGCGGCGCCCTTAGCAGCCCGGGTTGCTGTGGGGCGGCAGGGAGACTCAGGCGCTGGCCTCGGCGGTCCCCAATCCCCGGTGTTGTGGTGCCAGGCCCCTTGGGAGGGGCCCCTTGGGGGCTGACTAGGGTTAGGGTTTGTCCCCAGGAGGACGGCAAGCCCAGCGCTAAGTGGTTCTGGCAATGTAACAAAAATGCCATACACTTATCTGTAAGAAATAACAGTGTACAGGAACCCTCTTAGCCCTAACATCATCCTTTCTGAATATGGAAGCCAGCCCCAAGGTGGTCCTGGAAGTCTGACGAAAGGGCTAAGCACTTTTCTCTGAGTCTCCACACTATACAGGGAAAGACCAAAGTACATCATCTTTCACGAGTAGGAAGCATTAATGAAAAGGTTCTGGAATTTCGAGGACTCTGACCCATCCTTATTGGTAATAAACCACCCTGTACAGGAAAACACCTTCAACTCTCATCAGCCTCCTCAATCCTGATTCCGATTCAACTTTGGGTGTGTAGGACTAGGGAAATGTCCACATCTTATTGCTAAGAAAGAACGATGTCAGGGTAATGCCCTTCAAGTCACCTCAGCCTTCCTGAAGATGGAAGCAGGAATCAAGGTGGTTATGTTACCATGAGGTAAGGAAGATGAGCATATAAGTGAGAAACAACAGTGGGCAGGACCTCTCTTCCAACGAACAGTATCTTTGCTTAATGTTGAATCCCTATGGTAAGTGGTTGTGGCCATTTGTGAGGTGAAAATCTTAAGTGTTTTGTAAAACCTCTTGGTCATTCACAGATGAGACTAAGGTAGTTGGGGACTCCTAGGCAGTGATTTGTCCACTGTCAAAAATATAAAAAGATAAGAGACAGATGAGGTCTACTCAGGCATTGTCCTTTATCCTCATCCTCCGTGAGGATGGTCATCTCTGGACAGCTCAGTGACAGGGTCTCATTCACAGTGGGGGCATCTGTTCCTCACAGACATCAGGCAGGGAAATGGATTTGGTTCTCTGTGCCAGCCCAGCCACAGCTGAGTGTCACAGCACCCTCTCGTGGGCTCATAAGGGTTTCACTGTCACCAGGCAGGTCATTGTATTTGATAAACCACTGTGAGAGTTTGCAATTGCCTTCATCTGCAACCTCCTAGAAGCAAATGCAGGTCTCTGGTACCATGTGAAGTCATGTGAAGGCATTGTGAGAAAGTGTCCTTTTGCTTAAGAAAAACATGGAGCTGGGGCTCCTGGCTGGCTCAGCCAGTTAAGCATGTGCCTTTGGCTCAGGTTATGATCCCAGGGTTCTGGGATCGAGCCCGGGCTCCCTGCTGAGCAGGAAAGGAGTTAGGGAAATAGCTTAGAACCCACAGAGAATGTGAATAAAGGGGAGTGAAATGGAACTTGGTCTGTGTTTTGCTTTAGGGATTTAAGTTAGTTTTTTCTCAATTGTGATTGTTCTTGAAACAGAAAAGCTGTATTGGTTTTTTTTACCTTTAATTTTTTTCTACTAATAATTTGTTATTATGATATGTTAGTCACTATACAGTATTTCCTTAGTTTTTGATGTAGTGTTCCGTGATTCATTATTTGCATATAACACCCAGTGCTCCATGCAATATGTACCTTCCTTAATACCCATCACTGGCCCATCCCAATCCCCCACCCCTCTCCCCTCTGAAGCCCTCAGTTTGTTTCCCAGAGTCCATAGTCTCTCGTGGTTCATTCCCCCTTCTGTTTAGGGTCCATTGTCTAAAGGGACAGACAGTGGAAGTTCACCAAATATAAGATCGAAATTTCATTGTTCATTATAGATGCTGCCAAGTAGTTCCCAGACATTTCATTCTACTGTAGTAATTCATTATACCTGTGAAGGTGCACGTGGAAGACAATTGATGCATTCATAGTGGTAATAAAACACGCCCCTCAGTAGTAGAATAATAGAGGATGCATATGTGTAAAATTATTCGACTACAGCTTCCATGCTTTCCCTTTGGTTCCTTATTATCTATGAAATTGGACAATTTTTGTTCTCTAGGCTTAAAACTCATTGTCAAGTATTCAGAGTTTTTCAATGCTGATCTTCTCCTGTATAAGTTACCAAAAACCTAAAATATGTATGAACTTTAAAAAGCGCTATATTGAAAATGACAGCAGGGAAGTTCCATTTTGTAAATATTGTGTCAATGGATCTCTATTTTGACATCAGTGTTCATTAGAAATGATGACATTTCATGTGAGTATAAATATCAATGTGAAAAAGAAAAGGTAGGAAGAACCTTGAATGTTTAAGTAATTGGTGAAATGACAGGTGTGTGTGTGTGTGTGTGTGTGTGTGTGTGTGTGTGTGTGTGTGTGTGTGTAATTGATTTTCAGTGAATGGTTCAGCTCCTTGTAGGGCTTCCGAGAGAGCCCAGGTGAACCTTTCAATGAGTTGGTATCTGTTTTCAGAACATGGGAATCTCTTAGTCCAATAGTCAATCAGGCAAGCTTTGAGGTCTTGAAGAGTTTCAGTCCTCAGCAATGGTGTTGCAGAACCTTGTGAGCAAACCCTAGGGTATGGTCAGAGCCCTCATTAGCTGGTACCAACGTGTGACGATTTCAGATAGCATTTCCCAAAGAAGTACCTCTTGAGTCTCTGTCCTTGTCAGTTCCCTACACTTCCTTACACTAGTTATGTGATCAGTGTGTTTCAGGATAATCCCCACATGTGATTTTTGCTATTTCCTACTAGTCCTATCTGTTTCTCATCTTCTTCTTTTATGTTAGGGGTTGGGAAGCAACCTGTGTGGTGGAGGAAGGGGTGTGCTAGTTGTCTGCCTTCAGAGGAACAAATGATGCCTAGAAATTGTACTGTAGTTTGAGGTTAATTGTCCATCCTCTGAGTGTCAGGAATTCCATCACTTTACTTTGATGCTAGTCTGTTCTTCAAGCTGTCCTCAGAAATAAGGACGTCATACATCTAGGGAATACTGGTTTGTTTGTATGTTTTCATTTTAGGAAAGGCTTTGCTGTTCCTGAAAATAATACTGTAGAGCACCCTTTCCTGTTCTTATTGGCCATCAGTCAATCTTTTGTGAAGTATTCGTTTATAAATAGACTCTATGGTTGATGAGTAGGAATTATTTATTGACAAGTTTTTGTCAGTGTGTGTATTGCAAATCTTTACTTCCCAGCCTGCGGTTCACTTTTTCATTTTCTTATGGTCATAAGATAAGGAGAAATGTCACATTTTTATGAAGTCCCACTGAATTCTTTTAAATGGTTAGTGCACCCTATGTCCTACCCCAAGATTGACAGGTTCTACGTTTTCTTTCAGAAACTGTCCAATGGGAAGCTACAATCCATTTTCTCTGTCCATTTATTGCTTACAAATGTCACATTTTTATGAAGTCCCACTGAATTCTTTTAAATGGTTAGTGCACCCTATGTCATACCCCAAGATTGACAAGTTCTACGTTTTCTTCAGAAACTGTCCAATGGGAAGCTACAATCCAATTTCTCTGCCCATTTATTGCTTACAAATGTATTTTGACCATCTGTTTCCCAGGAAACCTCTTTTATTATTATTATTATTATTATTATTATTATTATTATTATTATTATTATTTTAAATTGCATTTTTAATTCTAATATGATATTTAAACACTGTTTTTGATTTTCTATGTACACAATCGTATTATCTGTGAATAGTCACAATTATCCCCTCAATTCTTATCCTTTTTGTTTCTCTTGCCTTAAAACACTGGTAGATTCTCCGATGTCACAATAAATAGAGCATCATTGTTTGAAGATTTTAATATACCTTTCTCAATATCTGAAAGAAAAAGCAGACAAAACATTGGTAACAAATGTGACCTAATTGACATATAGGGAACATTCCATAATAAGTGCAGAATACATTATTTTCAAGTGGTCATAGACTCTTTACCCAAATAGATGATAGGTGGGGCCAAGAATCAAGTCTACAAATGTTAAACCCTGAAATTAACTAGATTCTATTCTTAGACCACAGGGGAATTGAGCCACAGTCATAGCGAAAAGAAAATCAAGAAGTCCTTCAATGTTTAAAATTAAATGGAACTTTGCTACATATCCTAAAGGTCAGAGAGGGAATCTCAATGGAAATTCTGAACCTTTTCTACATGAGGGCTCACACACAATGGCACTTTCTTTGTGAAGAGCATTATAATAACCTAGACAGGAGTTGAGCCTTAAGTCAGAGTTCTGCCTACCCCAGCCACACCTGGCAGGCTTGGCCTGTGGTCCCCCTCAGCTGTCCTTTCTGGTGGTCCTGAGCTAAGGGGGTCAACATGGCCATATGGAAATGGGAAGCTGCCCACTCATAATGATGACGGTGCCCACTACCCAGCTGCCCTCTCTGGTGGCTTTGAGCTAAGGGGGTCAACATGGCCGTATGGAAATTAGAAGCTCCCCACTCTTAGTGATGACGTTGCTATCGTATCATCCTCACCAGTCCAACAACATGATTTCTGAGTGAAATATGACACAAGAGTGACTTCTTGGAATTCCTTCAGGTTTGAAAATCATCTGGTGTGTCATCTATTCGAAATATGGATTCAACATGTGTACTTTATTCTGGAAAAGCAATAGACCCAATAGCAATTATGGCTTCCTGAGATCTTGTTCTTGAGAGACATCATACTGGCTCTTTGTAGCATTCTGCCTCTTAAACTTCTCAACTAGGGTGTAGATATTTTTAGGCACATTTTCAGACGGTTAGAAAGGGACTCGGATGATATGAGTCACAGAGGATTTTAGTGTCAGAAACCTAAGTGGGATCCCCAAACTGACTCCAAATCGCTTGTTGTTCCATACAGGGTACTATTTCCCTCTTATCTCTGGTCTTCTCAATCTGGAAACCTATCAAGTATCAGGATTTTCTTGTCATGTGGACAACTGGAATGAATTCAGCGGGCCTTTTCACGTCTGCCCATGGTGATCATTAAGATCATTATCTCAGTGGAGGACCTCTGGGTAAGATACTCAAAGATCCTTAGGAATAGAGACAGTATAATATTTTTCTGGTATTAAAGTTACTGAAACCAACTATCTTTTTTAGTCCATTCAGGCTCTGGTATGTTCAGAAGGTGCTGTAAAACAGGTCTGAAATAGTATTTAAAAACACTCAGCTCAGCCTCTTCTACAAAGTGAGCCAATGCTTATAAATATGGCTAAAATATTCCCTTACCTACGATTACTTCCCAGCCATCATAGTGTTTATATGGTATGACTGTCACTTACATTAGTCAACATTTGCAGAGAAAGAACTTAGTGCATCCAGGGGGCACTTCATGTTGAAATTAGTTTGTGACAACGAGCTATTGTGTTTTATTCTGCAGTCCAAGGGAATGGTGCCAGACATCTCTAAGGTGTCTAGCAGTTCTACAATTCTGATTTTAAGTGGTCTGTGTGCTTCATAGATTTGGGCAGGAGAAGGGCAGGAGTCCAGAGACTGTGAACACTTCTGTTACCTGTGCTGACCATGGAGCAGGTAGCCTTCTGTGGGATTCATTTTGAATTCTTGGTACTCTTGGGAAAGGTGCTTTTGTCTCAAATTCCTCCATTTAGGAGTAATTATAATGATGAAAGTAATTTTTATCTTATATCATCTGTGGACCCTGATCCTGGGCTCCCAGGGAAGCTATCCTTTAACATTTTACCTGGCTCAAATTGATTGGGCAAAACCTGAAAGCATGGGCCCTATTTCTGCCCCAAGCACATGTTGTACATCTGCTTCGAGAAGAAAACAATAACCAAAAATGCCAACATAAAGATAAGAAAAAATAAAGAACCTCTTTGGCTCCCATAAGATTAAAGTCATACTGACATGTACATACTGAAAACATAAGAAAGAGTCTGTCACTTTCTAGAATCTAAGAATATCCTCATTGTGGTGTGTAACTCTGTACTTAAAAGAAAACAGAAAAAAATATATAAGCCTGCCCCAAATGTTCCTTCCCCGGAGCACTCCCTTCTTGGTGAAGATTGTGTCTCCCAGGAAGCTGTCCTGACTTGGGTTTGAATAAAGGTCTCTTCCTTTCTCTCTAAAATGTTTTTAAAAGTTCATTCACGCAATGTCGATAATAACAGTGTTTTCTATTTAAGTGAGAAATAAATGTTCCACTCTAGTTTTATTGGGAATAGACGAATTTAGGGTTTCTTTAGAAGAGTAAGTCTGCCTTCCAGAAAAGACAAGGTCATTGGTCTATTGAGAATGAAGATAATTACTGCTAAACAACAAGTATGTGTTACCCCTTCGCCCAGAAACCGAAGCAGGTGTGCAGGCTTTAGGTCAGAGGTGACTTCTTGTCCCCAGGTGACAACACTTCTCTGGTCTGGCTCCAAGACACCCGAGGTTTTGAACGTCAGCATCGGAGTCAGCGAGGCATCTTGTCACAGGACGCCAGTGTTCAGAGAAAGCACAGGTATGTTTGGCAAAATGTCCTATCTATGTCAGGGCTGGAGGTAAAACCTCTCATTATCCCAAAACCTCCTGGGCTTTTCTCTTTTCTCTAGTTGAGCCACAAAGTAAAATTGAAGTAGCTGTCAGCATTCTGGGTTTGGTGCAAGAATTACTTAGTTTCCCTGCAGGTAGAACTTTGCAGGGGATCACAATTTCTCTGTCCATTTATTGCTTACAAATGTATTTTGACCATCTGTTTCCTAGGAACCATCTTTTATTAGAAAGGGGAGGTGAGATTCACTCTGTGCCTGTTTGTTATATCTAATTTGTTCCTTCATCTAACAGTGTTTATTCAATTGGGCCTAAGATATGGTTGAGTGGCAAGCATCAAGAGTTAGGTGGCTTTTTTTCATCTGATACAGACTTGGATGATGTCATTTGACAAAGGTGATGTTTCATCATTGATTAGTTTATTCATCAGAAGAGTTAAAATTAGGGTGGAGGGAAAATTCAAAATTATCCAAAGCGGCCTGTTCCTGTTTAAAAGTTGAGCTTGACTTTCTAGTTTTACTAAATGTATTATCTCGATATTTTGAGGTGCCATATTCTCTCTGTAGTTTCTTTGGTGGTGGAGTCAGAAGGAGAGTCTGGGAATTCTTTTGGATAGTGGCATGCTGGTGGCTTCAAGGGGCTTGGCGTCAGGAGCCTTGGGGTGAAGTCTGCAACTGCTTGCCTGACCCTGGGTGCATCTCACAGAGGTTTTGCTTCATCTTATGAAATTGCCAGCAGATAATGTTCTGCTTAAAGGGGAACACTCCCATCCTGTTGGTGGCAATGCAAAGTGGTGCAGCCAGTCTAGGAAACAGTGTGGGGGTTCCTCAAAAAGTTAAACATTGAACAACCCCATGATCCAGCAATTGCTCTCCTAGGTATTTACCCAAAGGATACAAAAATGCAGATTCAAAGGGGGTACATGCACCATGATGTTTATAGCAGCAATGTCCACAGTAGCCAAACTATGGAGAGAATCCCAAAGTCTATGCACTGATGAATGGATAAAGCAGAAGTGGGATACATATATATAATGGAATATGACCCAGCTTCAAAAAGAATGAAATCTTACCCTTTGCAAGGATGTGGATGGACCTAGAGTGTATCAAGCTAAGCAAAATATTTGAGGAAAGAGAAATATCCTATGCTCCCACGCTTGTGGAATTTCAGAAAGAAAACAGATGAACAGAGTGGAGGGGTGATGAGAGAGGCAAACAAGGAAATAGACTCAAACTTGGAGAACAAACTGAGTGTTGCTGCAGGACAGGGGCATGGGGGGAAGAGTTAAATGGGTGAGGGGTATTAAGGAGGGCACTTGTGATGAGCACCGGGTACTGTATGCAGGTGAGGAATCACTAAATCCTACCCCTGAAGCGAATATTCCATGGCATGTGAACTAACTGGAATTTAAGTAAAAGAAGAAAGGAAAAAGTGTTCTGCTTCATGAAGAGTGAGGTAAAATTGTAGTGATTTGGGCTGTACTATTCTATAGATGAGAGATGTGAAACACCCTGTTTTAGGATACACTAGTTTCTTATCACATAAGGAGTCCTCAGAAAGCTGCAATGAAAGATTCAGGTCTCAGAGCATGTTAATGTTCCAATGATATTTTACAGTTTGCACAGGTAGGAAAGAAGGTGGAGAGAGAGGCAACAGAAGGGGAAAGCAGGTGTGAACCTTTCATTTGTTAGCATTATAGCTTTCTCATGAAAGCTTTATGTCAGTGTGATTTTGGAAGCAGAGGGGGAATCCGGGAGCTTTGCAGGAGACAGGGGGGAGTTCCAGGACAGGGTAAAGCTGACAGGGGTCCCAGAGGAGAGCTGAATGCATTCTGCAGCAGGGTGTGTTCAGGGTGGGCTCCAGGGGTGGCTGTGGGTCTCCTGGGTGAGAGTTGTGACAGGTGAGGGCTGTGTGCAAGTTCCTGGCTGAGGACAAGTGAGGCACTGGCTGAGAGCTGGCAGAGAACCTTCTTCTGGGCCGCCATCCTCACCCAACACACAGCCTCATCTTCTGTTCCTGTCACTCCAATTCAGACTTCTCCAAAGTTGAGTGAGAACACATCAAGAGCATTCTTAACAGAAGGGAAAGCATGTGCAAAGGCTCTGGGGCAGGAGAATTTCAGGTATGTCCAGGAGCAGCAAGAAGGACCTGTAGCCACAGGAGACAGCTTAGGACATGACCTCAGAGAGGTGTCAGAAAGCCATTCCAGGGCTATAACCCCATGAGACCCTGTTTCACTGGGCCATCCTGGCTGCAGTGTTGAGAACAGATGACAGAGGGTTGAAGATGGCAAGGGAGTTCAATGACGAATCTTTTCCAGGATCTCAGGCACTGTGGACCAGACAGGCGCCCTTGGATGGAGTGGTTAGACCTATTCTGGGTCCATTTTGAAGATGGAGCTCGCAGGATTTGCTGATGGGTTAGCTATTAGGAGCTGGAGAACGAAGGAATTGGGGTAAATCCCATCTGTTGTGGGTTTTCCTGATCGAGGGGAAGGAGAGGTTTTCTCAGGTGGTAGGAGGTAGTCCGTGTTCCGCATGCTGAGGAAAGTGCCTTTCCCGGTGGATCTGCTGAGGTTTGTGTCTGGGAGTACCTTTCACATCTCCTCCCTCAGCAATGCTCACGTACAAGTATCCCCCACTTTTTAAACGTTCACAGTAAGACACTGGGCTTTCTTGAAAGAACTATGTTATTACCCAGCTTCAGTAAGAGGAAGAGACCTGAAGAGGATTTCCCTCTTATGAAAAAAGGTGAACAGTGAGAATCGCGTTCAGCATCTGTTTTGGGGAGAAGCACGACAGAGGCGGCGTGCACCCCAACCAGGTCCTTCCGCTGGGATCCGCTCTCCGCATCCAGCCACCAGCATTTTGAATGGTGTCTGTGAGCCTCTGCTTCTGCTTTATCTTCATTTATGCTGGGCCTCCGTTAGAAACTTGTGTCCTGAGGCCTAAGAAAAGCCAAAGAGAGGAATTTTGGAGTCTGAGCACACTGTCTAATTATTCCGTGTAAATTAATGGTCATTCCTTCTTGACACCATTTCTGCTGTGCAAGGTTTCTCAGAAGCCCTGTACTTTCAAAGAGCAGGGAAACCTATACCCCATGCTGCAGGGTTTTTTTAGTCTCCATGCTGGACAGAACATTTCATGACTGTCGGATTTTCTCACTCAAACATTGAGACTTTGACCACCTTCACCCGTTTCTAGCACCCCATCTCCGAATCTGGCACCTACCAATCTGCTCTCAGTATCTATGCGTTCAGTATTTGTTTATTCCTCGTGGAATGTACATGAGAGCATCTGGTATTGGTCTTTCTGTGTCTGAGTTACTTGGCATAAGGCCCCCAAGGTCTGTGTTTCCATGTCTGGTTCTTGTGAATAATGCTGCAGTGAACGTGGGAGTGCATCTGTCTTTTTGAGGCAGTATTTTTGTGTTCTCCAAATCAATACTCTGTAGAGCCATTACTGGGTCATGTGGTAGTTGTATTTATTTTTTCAGGAACCTCCATACCATTTGTCACAATGGCTGCACCAATTTCCATTCCCACCAACAGTGCACAGTGTCTCCTTGTCTGCACACCCTTGACCCCACCTGGTGTCTGTCTCTGGGAAAATTGCTGTTCCAACAATTGTGAGGGGATAGCCGATTGTGGGTTTGATGATGTTTCCCTGTCGATATTAAGTGATGTCGAATAACTTTCTCTGTCTGTTGGCACCTGTGTGCCATCTTTGGAAAGTATCTATTCACATATTCTCCCATTTTTTAATACAGATTTTTTTTTGTTTTGATTTGTACGAGTGTTGTGTGTATTTTGGATATTAGCCTCTTCTCACACATATGATTCGCAGATATTTTTTCTTATTGGGTCAGTGGCCTTTTAAGTTTTTGCTGGTTTCTTTTGCCAAGTGGAAGATTTCAGTTTGAAGTTGTTCCACTTGTTTATTTTTGCTTTTGTTTCTTTGCGTTTGGTGTCGAATCTGAAGACTCTTTGCCAAAACCTATGTCGAGAGACTTAGTACCTGTGTCTTCTTGGAGGTTTATGGATTCAGGTCTTATGTTCAAATCATTCATCCATTAAAAATTTTGGTGGTGTAAGAAATTGACCCAGTTATATTCTTCTGCCTTTAGTGTCCAGTTTGCCTGTTACCGCTCACTGTAGACACAGTCCTTCCGTCATGGCATATCTTCTGCTGCTGTGTCATAAGTTAGGATCATCTACGTGTGGGTAAGTTTGTGAGCTTTCTGTTCTGTTCCACTGACCTTGGGTCTGTGTTTATGCCAGTACCATCCTGTTTTGATGACAACATCTTTGTAATCTAGCTTGAAATCCAGGAGTGTGTTGACTGCACCTTTCTTTCTTCAGGTTGCTTTGCGTTTTTGGGGCCTTTTGTGATTCCATACAAATTTGAGGACTGTTATCTATTTCCTTGAATAATGCCACTGGAATTCAGATAGGGATTTCATCATATCTGTCGATTGCTTTGGGTACGATGGACATGTTCACATAATTAACTCTTCCAGTTAAGGAGCATGGCGTATGCTTCCATTTGTTTGTGTTGCCTTCCAAATCTTTGAACCACACATTCTGCCCCCCTCGACACACATGTTTTTCATTTCTTTTCTGCCATGTGTTGAGTGTACTATGTCTTTCGCATTTTTGGTTACTTTTATTCCTAGATTTTTTTTGATGCAATTGTAAATGGCATTGCTTTTTTAATTTCTCTTTGAGAAAGTGTGTCATCAGTATATAGAAATGCAAGAAGTTGGGTCATCTGGGTGGCCCCATAGGTGACGTGTCTGCCTTCAGCTCAGGTCATGATCCCAGAGTTCTGGGATTGAGCCCCGTGTAGGGCTCCCCGCTTATCGAGGGTCTGCTTCTCCCTCTTTCTGACACTACCCCTGCATGTGCTTTTTCTCTTCCTCTCAAATAAATAAATAAAATCTGAAAAAAAGTAAAGACAACAGGTCTCTGTATATTGACTTTATATCCTGCAGCTTTCTTGAATTTGTTTAAATTAACAGTTTTTTTTTTTTTTTGCGGAATCTTTCGGGATTTCATGTCATTTGCAAATAGTGACAGTTTTCCTGTATGGATTTCATATCTTTCTCCTTTTTTAAAATGATGTTAGTCACCCTACAGTACTTCATTTGTTTTTGATGAAGTGTTCCATGATTCATTGCTTGCATATAACCCCTAGTGCTCATTATGACACGTGCCCTCCTTAATACCCATCACCAGGATTACCCATTCCCCTACCCTCCCTTTCTGCAACCTTCAGTTTGTTTCCCAGTGTCAATAGTCTCTCATGGTTCATCTCCCCCTCTCATTCCCCCCCCCTTCACTTTTCCCTTCCTTCTTCTAATGTTACATGCTATTCCTTCCATTCCACATCGGAGTCAAACCTTATGATAATTGTCTTTCTCTGCTTGACTTAATTTCACTTAGCATAATCCCCTCCTGGTCCATCCACCTTGGTGCAAATGGTGGGTATTCATCCTTTCTGATGACTGAGTAATATTCCATTGTATAGATGAACCACATCTTCTTCGTCCATTCATTTGCTGAAGGACATCTTGGCTCCTTCCACAGTTTGGCTATTATGGACATTGTTGCTATGAACTTTGGGATACAGGTGTCCCTTCTTTTCATTACTCTGTGTCTATAGGGTAAATACCCAGTAGTGCAATTGGTGGGTCATAGGATAGCTCTGTGTTTAATGTCTTGAGGAACCCCCATATTGTTCAAAAGTGCCTATACCAGCTTGAATTCTCACGAGTAGTGTAAGAGGGCTCCCCTTTCTCCATATCCTCTCTGACTTTTTGTAATTTCCTGTCTTGTTAATTTGTTTTTCAAGATTTTATTTATTTATTCCACAGAGATAGAGATGGCCAGCGAGAGAGGGAACACAAGCAGGGGGAGTGGGAGAGGAAGAAGCAGGCTCATAGCGGAGGAGCCTGATGTGGGGCTCGATCCCGTAATGCCAGGAATACGCCCTTAGCCGAAGACAGACGCTTAACCTCTGTACTACCCAGGTGCCCCCTGTCTTGTTAATTTTAACCATTCTAACTGGTATAAGGTGGTATCTCATTGTCGTTTTGATTTGTATTTGCCTGATGGCAAGTGATGTGGAGCATTTTTTCATGTGTCTGTTGGCCATTGTATGTCTTCTTTGGAGAAGTATCCCTTTGTGTCTTCTGCCCATTTTTTGGGTGTCGAGTTTGAGGAGTTCTTTATAGATCTTGGATACTAGCCCTTTATCTGTAATATCATTTGCAGATATCTTCTTCGATTCCATAGGTTGACTTTTTGTTTTGTTGATCATTTGCTTTGCCCTGCAGAAGCTTTTTATCTTGGTGAAGTGCCAATAGTTCCTTTTTTGCTTTTATTTCCTTTGCCTTTAGAGATGTGGCTTGCAAGAAGTTGTTGTGTCCAAGTTTGAAGAGTTCTTTTGATTTTGATATGAGACAGGAATCCATTATCTTTCTTTCCTGATTGTATTCGAGTCCTCTGTCTTTCTTGGTGAGTCTAGCTAAGTTTGTCAGTTTTGTTTATCTTTCCAAAAAAGGCAGCTTTCATTTTCATTGTTTTTTTTTTGTCTTTTTAGTCTCCGTTGGATTTATTTATGCATTCCTTTTTGTTATTTCCTTATTTCTACTAATTTGGGGCTTTGTTTGTTGTTTTATTTTCTACTTCTTTACCACATAAATCAAGTTGTTTATTGGAGACCATTCTCATGGATTGATGAAGACTTGAGTTTCTATGAATGTCCCCCATAAAGCTACTTTTGCTGCATCCCTTATGTTTTTGTAAGTTGTCTTTTTCATCAGTGTCAAGGTACTTCTAAAATCTTTTTTGATTTCTTCTTTGACTGTTGGTTGTTCAGTAGCTTGTTGTTAAATCTCCACGTATTTTTTTAAGATTATTTAGGTATCTGACAGAGAGTGAGACAGTGAAAGAGGGAATGGAAGCAGGGGGGTGGGAGAGGGAGAAGCGGGCTTCCCGCTGAGCAAGGAGCCTGATTCCAGGCTAAATCCCAGGATCCTGGGATCAGGACCTGAGCTGAAGGCAGATCCTTAACAACTGATCCACGCAGGCCCCCCAATCTCCACCTATTTTTGACTGTCCCATTTTTTTCTTGAGACTGATTTCTAGTTTCATATCATTGTGGTTGGACAAGATTTGAAGCAGAAGGTGAAGAGAGCATTCAGATAAAGGTTTGTTTCCTGAAGGGTTTTCTGAGGGCAGAGCATGAGTTCCGTGGGATGGAGGAAGGTTTTGTGAGATGGGGGGTGGGGTTAACCCTTGTTAGAATTACTGACTACTACCATGCAGGCTGTGTGCTACTGTTCACACCGTAGTCCTGATGGACTTGTACTTCATTAGAAATATTTTCTAGGAGGTGTAGGCATAGCCTTCTCTTAAAGAAAGGTGCCATGTGGGTTCATGGCAACACCCAAGGTCACCAACCAGGATGTATGGTATTGTGGGTGATCAGAAACAGGCTTTCTGTGGGAAGTGACAGAAATAAGGTATGGTGAGCTCCATGACCATAGGTGAGGTCCCGAGTGACGCACTGGGTGTTGGGTTCTGTGGATCTGTCTCATCAGGTGCTGTGGAATTCAGGGACACCCTCCTCTCTGTGGATTTGTGTGGAGACAGGTAGACATCAGTGTCTGGCCAGGCATGAGGGTCGCACTGGCCCACCACCAGAGGTGCAGCGTGCAGGGGAGCCACTGCTTGGTTTCCACGAAAGCTGCCCAGCGTCTGTGACTGTGATTCCTAGCAGCCGCAAGGGGAGAGGAGGCCGGGGGTGGTGCACACTTCCTAGACTTGTGGTCAGGTCTAGTCTGGAGCCCACTGAAGTCAGCCACACCTGGCCAGGAGGCACCCAGTCAGTGTAGCTTTGGGCACTGCTCCCATGGTACTTCGTGCCAGCTCCATGCTGCCACCTCCTGCTTTTCATCATCATCTTCAAGGTCATGTGACTCTGCTCTTGCCCCATGGCCTCCGGGGTATTGTCCGTCCTCCATCTGGCCCTCGTCCCTGGTGCCCTGTGCAGTCTGATGCCAGGGTAGCCTTCTCGAGACAAACATCTGGCCCTGATGGAACACTTCCATGGATCTCGTGTGATGCGAGGATGACGCCCTGCCCTGGAAGGGGGCTGCAGGTCCCCAATTAGGAGAGCCATGTCTCCCTTTTCAGCATGGCCTGCCCTCCCCTCAGTCTTCTTCAGGGAATCTCTCCCCACTTTCTGAGCGGACAGCTCTGAACTTAAAAATGAATATTATTTTACATATCTCTATGCCTTAGTTCATCCATGGCATGTCTTTCAGCCCCGTTAGTGGGGTTTTTTTTTAGCAGTTCTGAAGGGCTGTCTGCTCATGGAGGGGATGACCTGGGTGGGACAGCTTTCCCTCTCATCTCCCTCAGCTTCTCTCTGAGCCCTGAGGCCAGCTGTCCCACTGAGGATTGAGGGACCCGAGCCAGCCCATCCTGAACCCAGGCTGTGTCAGTTGTGTAGACTGATGTGTTTTGGAGCGGTGGGCAGCCGGCATGGGCCAGGGGCAGGCAGTGTCTCCTTCTCATTCCTTCCCTCCCTTCCTCCCAGAGGTAGCTCAGAGCAGCCTTCAACCCCTGCATCTCCAGATCCCTTGACTTATGCCTTCTGTGTTCAGCTGGTGACCTTGGAGTTTCGCATGGATTCTACCTCCCGTACCCTCTCCTGTAGCAGTTCCTGGATCAGGGGAGGGGTTGGACCCTTGTCTGTTTTTGATCTTCTTCCTGTCCCGCACCAAGCCCACCCACCGTTGCATCTTCCATGTATGTGCTTGGAAGCAAGCCCATCCACAGGCAACCTATTAGCCAAATGGATCCAGGCAATGAACATTGAAGTAGAGATCCAGGATCCATAATAAACCTGCTCTGAAACCTGTCCCAAAGTCTGTGACTCTCTCACACTGAAACAGAAACAATAATAGCTTTCTGGACTGTGAAGTGACATGTCTCTCTAATTCCAATCTTGAATGCATAGGTGCTGAACCTGGACAGAAAAGGACCATGGCTCCCGTGGGCTGGGATCCATAGTAAGAACTCAGTGAAATCTGAATTCGAGGCATAGAGTAAATAATTATTGTAGAGCGAATCCTCCCAAGTAGGGCTTATGCACAGTGCACAGGAAAAGCTTTTTTAAAGAGGTTCCTGAAAGAAAAATCTTTTTTAAAAATTTATTTTAATTCCAGTAGAGCTAACATACAGTGTTACATTCGTTTCAGGTGTACAATAGAGTGATTCAGTAATTCTATATATTACTCAGTGGTCATCAAGAAAAGTGTCCTCTTAATCCGCTTCATCTATTTCACTCATCCCTCTATCCACCTCTTCTCTGGTAACCATCCATTTGTTCTCTATTGTTAAGAGTTTGTATTTTCCCATGCCCATACTCAGGCAACCCTGTTTGGGTAGAGTTTCCGTGTCCCCTGCAAGGGTGAATGGGGGTGGGCATGCTCTGGGCCAGTATTTCCAGGCTTTTGTTCCCTGGCGGCTTTCTCTGGTGATCTGCTGTGCCTTTTCTGAGAGTCAGAGCAGCAGAGGCTGAATTGTCACAGAACAGAGGGAATGCGGCCCGTTCTCCACCCTTGTTCTGGCCACTTTAACTCCATTACTGTTGGTGCTGCTCAACCCTGTAGCATCCTGGGATGTGCACCCCACACCTGGTGTCCCTGGCCTCAGTTCCGGGGCTAGTGCATCTCTGTCCTTTGTGTTTCTAATGCTGCCAGCCACCAGAAGACCTGATCTCTCTCTGGAAGCTCCTGGTCTCAGTCTGGATCCCCTGAGCACACCGGGATTCCAGAGTTCCATGAGAAGCCTGGTGGCTCTGGCACCTGGTTCAGGGTCTCAGTCTGCTGTTTCGCAGGTGCCTACCGCAAGTCCACCAGATCCCCTGTGCAGGTGGCCTGCCAGCCGCCAGCCGCCCAGTGGGCTCCCGGGTCTCCTGGTCTCAGTCTATGCCTGGTGAGCACACCGGGATTCCGGTGTTCCAGGAGAAGCCTGGTGGTGCACGCTCTGGGCTCACCGGTCTCAGTCCACTCTCTCCGGTGTGCCATCCATGAGTCCGCCCGCTCCCTGGTGCAGGTGGTTGCTGCTTCCGGACGCCAGAACATGGCGGCTTCCCCCCTTCCGTTTATCTTCTGATATCTGTGCCCGGTTTCAAGGCTCCCCGCTTCATACCTCAATACTCAGCGCTGGAGATGTTCATTTGTAGAGATCCAGATGTATCTTCCTGCCTCTCAGGCTGATTCCGTGGTTGTTTAGGCTGGTCTGGTACCTATCCAGCTCAACTCAGGGGACCTGCTGAAAAAGGGGTCTCCTACTCCTCCGCCATCTTAACTCCTCTCTTGTACCTGAAATAGTATTTAAAAACACTCAGCTCAGCCTCTTCTACAAAGTGAGCCAATGCTTATAAACATGGCTAAAATATTCCCTTACCTACGATGACTTCCCAGCCATCGTAGTTTTTAAATGGTATGACTCTGACTTACATTAGTCAACATTTGCAGAGAAAGAACTTAGTGCATCCAGGGGGCACTTCATGTTGAAATTAGTTTGTGACAACGAGCTACTGTGTTTTCTTCTGCAGTCCAAGGGAATGGTGCCAGACATCTCTAAGGTGTCTAGCAGTTCTACAATTCCGATTTTAAGTGGTCTGTGTGCTTTAGAGATTTGGGCAAGAGAAGGGCAGGAGTCCAGAGACTGTGAACACTTCTGTTACCTGTGCTGACCATGGAGCAAGTAGCCTTCTGTGGGCATCATTTTGCTTTCTTGGTACTCTTGTGAAGGTGCTTTTGTCTCAAATTCCTCCATTTAGGAGTAATTATAATGATGAAAGTAATTTTTATCTTATATCATCTGTGGACCCTGATCCTGGGCTCCCAGGGAAGCTATCCTTTAACATTTTACCCGGCTCAAAATGACTGGGCAAAACCTGAAAGCATGGGCCCTATTTCTGCCCCAAGCACATGTTGTACATCTGCTTCGAGAAGAAAACAATAACCAAAAATGCCAACATAAAGATAAGAAAAAATAAAGAACCTCTTTGGCTCCCATAAGATTAAAGTCATACTGACATGTACATACTGAAAATGCATAAAAACATTGCATTTCCTAAAGCCCAAGCCTTGGAGGGTCTGAGAGACTTGCCCAAAACCAGGCACACCCCAGCAGGGAGGGCTGGTGCAGAAAGGGAAGGGGCAGGACTCTGAGGGTGGTCTGCAGCTAGAGGGGTCCCTGGAAGGGGCCAGGTGTGTGGGGGGACCCCGGCCCACGACCCCACCCATGCCTGTGCTGGGTGTTGGGTCGAGCAGGCGCTTCTTGGGCCCCTGCACTTTCAGGGTTCCAGGGGCTTGAGGGCGGGTTGCCCAGCATCCAAGGGGCTCAGGCACCACCCTCACCAACCATTCACCGCTTGGGGGTGGAGCTATGTCTCTGTGGGCAGTCCCAGACTTGCAGTGGGTTGCAGACTTGGGGCAAAGAAGGGGCACTGAGAGAGAGAGAGAGTTGCCCTGTGGAGATCCCTGCTGGTGAGTGAGCAGCGTGCACTGGGGTGGGGGTCCGGGGGTAGGGTGCGCCCCAGGTGGGAGGCAGGGTTCTGGAAGGGCATGTGGAGAGGGTTACTTGTGGGGACTCAGGTGAGTTTTCTTTTTCCCTTTAAAGTCTCTTCTGCCCCATGTCCTCAACTGACTTTATTCCCCATACCCGTGAACTCCAGGACACCCACTCACCTGAGCTTTTGTGGGATGGGTTGCAGAATTTCAAGGTTTCCCCTGTTCCCCTGGAAGAGTGCGGGTAAGGACTTCACACAATCCCCACCTTCAGTTCTCTGACACAGTGCAGGTGATGCATCTTGAGCAGTACCCTGAGTTCAGCAGGGTGTGCCCTGGTCCCCAGGCACAGGTGTGGCAGTAGCATGCCCCAGAGCCGTCCCCCAACTTCAGCATTATGCCCCGTGTGCCCCCGGGTTAGTGGTAATTGGCTATTAGAATCATGCAGGAAAATCCTCCAGGTGGGGGCCTGGAGGCGGGCATAAACCAGACCCCACTCTAGTTGCATTGGGAATAGACGAATTGAGGGTTTCTTTAGAAGAGTAAGTCTGCTTTCCAGAAAAGACAAGGTCATTGGTCTATTGAGAATGAAGATAATTACTGCTAAACAACAAGTATGTGTTGCCCCTTCGCCCAGAAACCGAAGCAGGTGTGCAGGCTTTAGGTCAGAGGTGCCTTCTTCTCCCCAGCTGACGGCACTTCTCTGCTCTGGCTCCAAGACACACGAGGTTTTGAACGTCAGCATCAGAGTCAGCGAGGCAGCTTGTCACAGGACACCAGTGCTCAGAGAAAGCACAGGTATGTTTGGCAAAATGTCCTATCTATGTCAGGGCTGGAGGTAAAACCTCTCTTTATCCCAAAACCTCCTGGGCTTTTCTCTTTTCTCTAGTTGAGCCACAAAGTAAAATTGAAGTAGCTGTCAGCATTCTGGGTTTGGTACAAGAATTACTTAGTTTCCCTGCAGGTAGAACTTTGCAGGGGATCACAATTTCTCTGTCCATTTATTGCTTACAAATGTATTTTGCCCATCTGTTTCCTAGCAACCCTCTTTTATTAGAAAGGGAAGGTGAGATTCACTCTGTGCCTGTTTGTAACATCTAATTTGTTCCTTCATCCAGCAGTGTTTATTCAATTGGGCCTAAGATATGGTTGAGTGGCCAGCATCTAGAGTTAGGTGGCTTATTTTCATCTGATACAGACTTGGATGATGTCATTTGGCAAAGGTGATGTTTCATCATTGATTAGTTTATCCATCAGAAGCGTTAAAATTAGGGTGGAGGGAAAATTAAAAATTATCCAAAGCGGCCTGTTCCTGTTTAAAAGTTGAGCTTGACTTTCTAGTTTTACTAAATGTATTATCTCGATATTTTGAGGTGCCATATTCTCTCTGTAGTTTCTTTGGTGGTGGAGTCAGAAGGAGAGTCTGGGAATTCTTTTGGATAGTGGCATGCTGGTGGCTTCAAGGGGCTTGGCGTCAGGAGCCTTGGGGTGAATTCTGCAACTGCTTGCCTGACCCTGGGTACATCTCCCAGAGGTTTTGTTTCCTCTTATGAAATTGCCAGCAGATAATGTTCTGCTTAAAGGGGAACCCTCCCATCCTGTTGGTGGCAATGCAAAGTGGTGCAGCCAGTCTGGGAAACAGTGTGGGGGTTCCTCAAAAAGTTAAACATTGAACAACCCCATGATCCAGCAATTGCTCTCCTAGGTATTTACCCAAAGGATACAAAAATGCAGATTCAAAGGGGGTACATGCACCATGATGTTTATAGCAGCAATGTCCACAGTAGCCAAACTATGGAGAGAATCCCAAAGTCCATGCACTGATGAATGGATAAAGCAGATGTGGGATACATATATATAATGGAATATGACCCAGCTTCAAAAAGAATGAAATCTTACCATTTGCAAGGATGCGGATGGACCTAGAGTGTATTGAGCTAAGCAAAATCATTGAGGAAAGACAAATATCCTATGCTCTCATGCTTGTGGAATTTCAGAAAGAAAACAGATGAACAGAGTGGAGGGGTGATGAGAGAGGCAAACAAGGAAATAGACTCAACCTTGGAGAACAAACTGAGTGTTGCTGCAGGACAGGGGCGTGGGGGGAAGAGTTAAATCGGTGAGGGGTATTAAGGAGGGCACTTGTGATGAGCACCGGGTACTGTATGCAGGTGAGGAATCACTAAATCCTACCCCTGAAGCGAATATTCCATGGCATGTGAACTAACTGGAATTTAAGTAAAAGAAGAAAGGAAAAAGTGTTCTGCTTCATGAAGAGTGAGGTAAAATTGTAGTGATTTGGGCTGTACTATTCTATAGATGAGAGATGTGAAACACCCTGTTGTAGGATACACTAGTTTCTTATCACATAAGGAGTCCTCAGAAAGCTGCAATGAAAGATTCAGGTCTCAGAGCATGTTCATGTTCCACTGATATGTTACAGTTTGCACAGGTAGGAAAGAAGGTGGAGAGAGAGGCAACAGAATGGGAAAGCAGGTGCGAAACTTTCAATACTTAGCATTATAGCTTTCTCATGAAAGCCTTGCGATTTTGGAAGCAGAGGGGGAATCCGGGAGCTTTGCAGGAGACAGGGGAGTTCCAGGACTGGGTAAAGCTGACAGGGGTCCCAGAGGAGAGCTGAATGCATTCTGCAGCAGGGTGTGGGAAGGGGTGGCTGTGGGTCTCCTGGGTGAGAGTTGTGACAGGTGAGGGCTGTGTGCAAGTTCCTGGCTGAGGGCAAGGGAGGCACAGGCGGCGAGCTGGCAGAGAACCTTCTTCTGTGCCACCAGCCTCACCCAACACACAGCCTCATCTTCTGTTCCTGTCACTCCAATTCAGACTTCTCCGAAGGTGAGTGAGAACACATCAAGAGCATTCTTAACAGAAGGGAAACCATGTGCAAAGGCTCTGGGGCAGGAGAATTTCAGGTATGTCCAGGAGCAGCAAGAAGGCCCTGTGGCCACAGGAGACACCTTAGGACATGACCTCAGAGAGGTGACAGAAAAAACCATTCCAGGGCTATAACCCCATGAGACCCTGTTTCACTGGGCCATCCTGGCTACAGTGTTGAGAACAGATGACAGAGGGTTGAAGATGGCAAGGCAGGTCAATGACAAAGCTTTTCCATGAACTCAGGCACTGTGGACCAGACAGGTGGCCTTGGATGGAGTGGTTAGACCTATTCTGGGTCCATTTTGAAGATGGAGCTCACAGGATTTGCTGATGGGTTAGCTATTAGGAGCAGGAGAACGGAGGAGTTGGGGTAACTCCCAGCTGTTGTGGGTTGTCCTGATCGAGGGGAAAGAGAGGGTTTCTGGGGGTAGGAAGTAGTCCGTGTTCTGAATGCTGAGGAATGTGCCTTTCCTGGTGGATCTGCTGAGGTTTGTGTCTGGGAGAACCTTTCACATCTCCTCCCTCAGCAATGCTCAAGTACAAGTATTCCCCACTTTTTAAACGTTCACAGTAAGACATTGGGCTTTCTTGAAAGAACTACGTTATTACCCAGCTTCAGTAAGAGGAAGAGACCTGAAGAGGATTTCCCTCTTATGAAAAAAGGTGAACAGTGAGAATCGCGGTCAGCATCTGTTTTGGGGAGAAGCATGACAGAGGCGGCGTGCACCCCAACCAGCTCCTTCCGCTGGGAACCGCTCTCTGCATCCAGCCACCAGCACTTTGAATTGTGTCTGTGAGCCTCAGCTGTGCTTTATCTTCATTTATGCTGGGCCTCCGTTAGAAACTTGTTTCCTGAGGCCTAAGAAAAGCCAAAGAGAAGGAATTTTGGAGTCTGAGGACACTATCTAATTGTTCCGTGTAAATTAATGGCCATTCCTTCTTGACACCATTTCTGCTGTGCAACGTTTCTCAGAAGCCCTGTACTTTCAAAGAGCAGGGAAACCTATACCCCATGCTGCGGGGTTAGTTTTAGTCTCCATGCTGGACAGAACATTCCATGACTGTCGGATTTTCTCACTCAAACATTGAGACTTTGACCACCTTCACCCGTTTCTAGCACCCCATCTCTGAATCTGGCACCTACCAATCTGCTCTCAGTATCTATGCGTTCAGTATTTGTTTATTCCACATTGAATGTACATGAGAGCATCTGGTATTGGTCTTTCTGTGTCTGAGTTACTTGGCATAAGGCCCCCAAGGTCTGTGTTTCCATGTCTGGTTCTTGTGAATAATGCTGCAGTGAACGTGGGAGTGCATCTGTCTTTTTGAGGCAGTATTTTTGTGTTCTCCAAATCAATACTCAGTAGAGCCATTACTTGTCCATGTGGTAGTTGCATTTATTTTTTCAGGAACCTCCATACCGTTTGTCACAGTGGCTGCACCAATTTCCATTCCCACCAACAGTGCACAGAGTCTCCTCATCTGCACACCCTTGACCCCACCTGGTGTCTGTCTCTGGGACAATTGCTGTTCCAACAGTTGTGAGGGGATAGCCGATTGTGGGTTTGATGATGTTTCCCTGACCATATTAAGTGATGTCGAACAACTTTCTCTGTCTGTTGGCACATGTGTGCCATCTTTGGAAAGTATCTATTCACATATTCCCCCCATTTTTTATACATTTTTTTTTGTTTTGATTTGTATGAGTGTTGTGTGTATTTTGGATATAGGCCTCTTCTCACACATATGATTCGCAGATATTTTTTTTCTTATTGGGTCAGTGGCCATTTTAGTTTTTGCTGGTTTCTTTTGCCATGTGGTAGATTTCAGTTTGAAGTTGTTCCACTTGTTTATTTTTGCTTTTGTTGCCTTTGCATTTGGTGTCCGATCTGAAGACTCTTTGCCAAAACTAATGTCGAGAGACTTAGTACCTGTGTCTTCTTGGAGGTTTATGGATTCAGGTCTTATGTTCAAATCGTTTATCCATTAAAAATTTTGTGTGTGGTGTAAGAAAGTGACCCAGTTATATTCTTCTGCATTTAGTGTCCAGTTTGCCTGTTACCGCTCACTGAAGATACAGTCCTTCCCTCATGGTGTATCTTCTGCTGCTGTGTCGTAAGTTAGGATCATCTACGTGTGGGTAAGTTTGTGAGCTTTCTGTTCTGTTCCACTGACCTGGTGTCTGTGTTTATGCCAGTTCCATCCTGTTTTGAAGACAACAGCTTTGTAATCTAGCTTGAAATCCAGGAGTGTGTTGACTGCACCTTTCTTTCTCCATGTTACTTTGGGTATTTGGGGTCTTTTGTGATTCCATACAAGTTTGAGGACTGTTATCTATTTCCTCGAATAGTGCCGCTAGAATTCAGATAGGGATTTCATCACATCTGTCGATTGCTTTGGGTACGATGTACATGTTCACATAATTAACTCTTCCAGTTAAGGAGCATGGCGTAAGTTTCCATTTGTTTGTGTTGCCTTCCAAATCTTTGACCCATACATCCTGCGCCCCTTGACACACGTGTTTTTCATTTCCTTTCTGCCATGTGTTGAGTGTACTGTCTTTCTCATTTTTGGTTACTTTTATTCCTAGATTTTTTTTGATGCAATTGTAAATGGCATTGCTTTTTTAACTTCTCTTTGCGAAAGTGTGTCATCAGTATACAGAAATGCAAGAAGTTGGGTCATCTGGGTGGCCCCATAGGTGAAGCGTCTGCCTTCAGCTCAGGTCATGAACCCAGAGATCTGGGATCGAGCCCCCTGTTGGGCTCCCCGCTTATCGAGGGTCTGCTTCTCCCTCTTTCTGTCACTCCCCCTGCTCGTACTTTTTCTCTTCCTATCAAATAAATAAATAAAATCTGAAAAAAAGTAAAGACAACAGGTCTCTGTATATTGACTTTATATCCTGCAGCTTTCTTGAATTTGTTTATTCTAACAGATTTTTTTTGTGTGTGTGGAATCTTTCGGGATTTCATGTCCTTTGCAAATATTGATAGTATTCCTGTAAGGATTTCATATCTTTCTCTTTTTTTAAAATGATGTTAGTCACCCTACAGTACTTCATTTGTTTTTGATGTAGTGTTCCATGATTCATTGTTTGCATATAACACCTAGTGCTCATTATGACACGTGCCCTCCTTTTTTTTTAAAGAATTTACTTATTTATTCGACAGATATAGAGACAGCCAGCGAGAGAGGGAACACAAGCAGGGGGAGTGGGAGAGGAAGAAGCAGGCTCATGACGGAGGAGCCTGTTGTGGGGCTCGATCCCATAACGCCGGGATCACGCCCTGAGCCGAAGGCAGACGCTTTACCGCTGTGCCACCCAGGCGCCCCAACACGTGCCCTCCTTAATACCCATCACCAGGATTACCCATTCCCCTTCCTCTCCCTTTCTGCAACCTTCAGTTTGTTTCCCAGTGTTAGTAGTCTCTCATGGTTCATCTCCCCCTCTCATTCCCCCCTTCACTTTTCCCTTCCTTCTCCTAATGTCCTCCATGCTATTCCTTCCATTCCACATAGGAGTCAAACCATATGATAATTGTCTTTCTCTGCTTGACTTAATTTCACTTAGCATAATCCCCTCCTGATCCATCCACGTTGGTGCAAATGGTGGGTATTCATCCTTTCTGATGACTGAGTAATAGTCCATTGTATAGATGAACCACATCATCTTTGTCCATTCATCTGCTGAAGGACATCTTGGCTCCTTCCACAGTTTGGATATTATGGACACTGCTGCTATGAACATTGGGATACAGGTGCCCCTTCTTTTCATTACTCTGTGTCTATGGGGTAAATACCCAGTAGTGCAATTGGTGGGTCGTAGGATAGCTCTGTGTTTAACGTATTGAGGAACCTCCATATTGGTTTCAAAAGTGGCTGTACCAGCTTGAATTCTCACGAGTAGTGTAAGAGGGCTCCCCTTTCTTCACATCCTCTCTGACTTTTTTTTTTATTTCTGTCTTATTAATTTTTTTTCAAGATTTTATTGATTTATTCTACAGAGATAGAGACAGCCAGCGAGAGAGGGAACACAAGCAGGGGGAGTGGGAGAGGAAGAAGCAGGCTCATGATAGAGGAGCCTGATGTGGGGCTCGATCCCATAAGGCCAGGATCACGCCCTGAGCCGAAGGCAGACGCTTAACCAATGTGACACCCAGGTGCCCCCTGCCTTGTTAATTTTAACCATTCTAACTGGTGTAAGGTGGTATCTCATTGTAGTTTTGATTTGTATTTGCCTGATGGCAATTGATGTGGAGCATTTTTTCATGTGTCGGCCATTTGTATGTCTTCTCTGGAGAAGTATCTCTTTGTGTCTTCTGCCCATTTTTTGGGTGTCGAGTTTGAGGAGTTCTTTATAGATCTTGGATACCAGCCCTTTATCTGTAAAATCATTTGCAGATATCTTCTTCAATTCCATAGGTTGCCTTTTTGTTTTTTGATCATTTGCTTTGCCAAGCAGAAGCTTTTTATCCTGATGAAGTGCCCATAGTTCATTTTTGCTTTTATTTCTTTGCCTTTAGAGACGTGGCTTGCAAGAAGTTGTTGTGTTCAAAGTTGAAGAGTTCTTTTGATTTTGATATGAGACAGGAATCCATTATCTTATTTTCCTGATTGTATTCGAGTCCTCTGTCTTTCTTGGTGAGTCTAGCTAAGTTTGTCAGTTTTGTTTATCGTTCCAAAAAAGGCCGCTCTCATTTTCATTGTTTTTTTTTTTTTGTCTTTTTAGTCTCCGTTGGATTTATTTATGCATTCCTTTTTGTTATTTCCTTATTTCTACTAATTTGGGGCTTTGTTTGTTGTTTTATTTTCTACTTCTTTACCACATAAATCAGGTTGTTTATTGGAGAGCATTCTCATGGATTGATGAAGACTTGAATTTCTATGAATGTCCCCCATAAAGTTACTTTTGCTGCATCCCATAAGTTTTTGTAGGTTGTCTTTTTATCAGTGTCAAGGTACTTCTAAAAAAATTTTGATTTCTTCTTTGACTGTTGGTTGTTCAGTAGCTTGTTGTTAAATCTCCACATATTTTTTTAAGATTATTTAGGTATCTGACAGAGAGTGAGACAGCAAGAGAGGGAACGCAAGCTGGGTGGTGGGAGAGGGAGAAGCAGGCTTCTGAATGAGCAACGAGCCTGATTTGGAGCTAGATCCCAGAATCCTGGGATCAAGACCCGAGCTGAAAGGAGATCCTTAATGACTGAGCCACCCAGGCCTCAAAAATCTCCACCTATTTTTGACTGTCCCATTTTTTTCTTGAGACTGATTTCTAGTTTCATATCATTGTGGATGGACAAGATTTGAAGCAGAAGGTGAAGAGAGCATTCAGATGAAAGGTTTGTTTCCTGGAGGGTTTTCTGAGGGCAGACCATGAGTTCAGTGGGGACGGAGGAAGGTTTTGTGAGACGGGGGTGGGGTTAACCCTTGTTAGAATTACTGACTACTACCATGCAGGCTGTGTGCTACCGTTCACACCGTAGTCCTGATGGACGTGTACTTCATTAGAAATATTTTCTAGGAGGTGTAGGCATAGCCTTCACTTAAAGAAAGATGGCATGTGGGTTCATGGCATGACCGCAGGTCACCAACCAGGATGTATGGTATTGTGGGTGATCAGAAACAGGCTTTCTGTAGGAAGTGACAGAAATAAGGTATGGTGAGCTCCATGACCATAGGTGAGGTCCCGAGTGACGCACTGGGTGTTGGGTTCTGTGGATCTGTCTCATCATGTTCTGTGGAAATCAGGGACACCCTCCTGTCTGTGGATTTGTGTGGAGACAGGTAGACATCAGTGTCTGGCCAGGCACGAGGGTCGCACTGGCCCACCACCAGAGGTGCAGCGTGCGGGGGAGCCACTGCTTGGTTTCCACGAAAGCTGACCAGGGTCTGTGACCGTGATTCCTAGCAGCCGCAAGGGGAGAGGAGGCCGGGGGTGGTGCACACTTCCTAGACTTGTGGTCAGGACTAGTCTGGATCCCACTGAAGTCAGCCACACCGGGCACAGAAGGTACCCAGTCAGTGTAGCTGTGGGCACTGCTCCCATGGTACTTTTGGGCCGGCTCAATGCTGCCACCTCCTGCTTTTCATCATCATCTTCAAAGTCATGTGCCTCTGCTCTTGCCCCATGGCCTCCAGGGTATTGTCCGTCCTCCATCTGGCCCTCGTCCCTGGTGCCCTGTGCAGTCCGATGCCAGGGTAGCCTTCTCGAGACAAACATCCGGCCCTGATGGAACACTTCCATGGATCTCGGGTGATGCGAGGATGATGCCCTGCCCTGGAAGGGGGCTGCAGGTCCCCAATCAGGACAGCCATGTCTCCCTTTTCAGCATGGCCTGCCCTCCCCTCAGTCTTCTTCAGGGAAGCTCTCCCCACTTCCTGAGATGACAGCTCAGAACTTAAAAATGAATGTTATTTTACATATCTCTATGCCTTAGTTCATCCATGGCATGTCTTTCAACCCCGTTAGTGGGGTTTTTTAGCAGTTCTGAAGGGCTGTCTGCTCAAGGAGGGGACGACCTGGGTGGGGCAGCTTTCCCTCTCATCTCCCTCAGCATGTCTCTGAGCCCTGAGGCCAGCTGTCCCACTGAAGATTGAGGGACTAGAGCCAGCCCATCCTGAGCTCAGGCTGTGTCAGCTCATAGACTGATGCGTGTCGGAGCGGTGGGCAGCTGGCATGGGTCAGGGGCAGGCAGTGTCTCCTTCTCATTCCTTCCCTCCCTTCCTCCCAGAGGTAGCTCAGAGCAGCCTTCAACCCCTGCATCTCCAGATCCCTTGACCTGTGCCTCCTGTGTTCAGCTGGTGACCTTGGAGTTTCGCATGGATTCTACCTCCCGTACCCTCTCCCATAGCAGTTCCTGGATCAGGGGAGGGTCGGACCCTTGTCTGTTTTTGGTCTTCTTCCTTTCCCACACCAAGCCCACCCACCTTTGCATCTTCCATGTATGTGCTTGGAAGCAAGCCCATCCACAGGGAACCTATTAGCCAAATGGATCCAGGCAATGAACATTGAAGTAGAGATCCAGGATCCATAATAAACCTGCTCTGAAACCTGTCCCAAAGTCTGTGACTCTCTCACACTGAAACAGAAACAATAATAGCTTTCTGGACTGTGAAGTGATATGTCTTTCTACTTCCAATCTTGAATGCAAAGGTGCTGAGCCTGGACTGAAAAGGACCATGGCTCGCGTGGGCTGGGATCCACGGGAAGAACTCAGTGAAATCTGAATTTGAGGCATGGAGTGAATAATTATTGTAGAGTGAATCCTCCCAAGTAGGGCTTATGCACATTGCACAGGAAAAGCTTTTTCAAAGAGCTTCCTGAAAGAAAAATCTTTTTTGAAAATTTATTTTAATTCCACTAGAGCTAACATACAATGTTACATTAGTTTCAGGTATACAATAGAGTGATTCAGTAATTCTACATATTACTCAGTGGTCATCAAGAAAAGTGTCCTCTTAATCCCCTTCATCTATTTCACTCATCCCTCTATCCACCTCCTCTCTGGAACCTTCCGTTTGTTCTCTATTGTTAAGAGTTTGTATTTTGGTGTGTCTCCTTTTTCTCTTTTAGTTATTTATTTTTGTTTGTTTCTTAAATTCCCCATTAGAGTGACATCGTATGGGATTTGTCTTTCTCTGACTGACTGATTTTAGTTAGGATAATACTCTCTAGCTCCATCCATATGGCTGCAAATGGCAAGGTTTCATTCTTTTTCAAGCCGAGTAATACTCCATTGTGTGTGTGTGTGTGTGTGTGTGTGTGTGTGTGTGTGTGTGAATACACACATCTATCATCTCATTTGTCAATTTTTCTACAGACACTTGGGTTGCTTCCATATTGTGATATTGTAAATAATGGTGCAAGAAACATAGGGGTGCACGTATCCTTTTACGTTTCTGTTTTCCTATTCTTTGAGTAAATATGAGTAGTGTGAATGTTGGATCATAGGGTAGTTCTATATATAATTTTTTGAGGAACCTTCATACTGTTTTCCACGGTGGCCACCACAGTTTGCATTCCCACCCACAGTTCAGGAGGATTCCCCTTTATCCACATCCTCCCAACACCTGCTCTTTGTTGTGCTTTTGATGTTAGCCATTCTGACAGGTTTGAGGTATTACCTCATTGTCCTTTGGATTTACATTTTCCTGATGATGGGTGATGTTGAACATCTTTTCACGGGACTGTTGGCCATTTGTATTTCTTCTTTGGAGAAATGTCTGTCCATGTCTTCTGCCTATTTTTTAACTGGATTATTTGTTTTTTGGGGGTTGAGTAGTATCAGTTGTATATGTTTTGGACACTATCCCTTTATTGCATATGATCTTTGCAAATATCTTCTCCCTTTGAGTAGGTTGTCTTATTATTTTTATGTTTTCATTGTTCTTCTGCCGTGTGGAAACTTTTTATTTTGCTGTATTCCCAATAGTTTATTTTTGCTTTCATTTCCTTTGCCTCAGGAGACAGTCTAGAAAAACGTTGGTATGGTCCATGTCAAGAAGTTACTGTCTTCCCTCCTGTAGGATTTTTATGGATTCAGATCTCATATTGAGGTCTTGAAACTGTTTTGTGTTTGTCTTTATTGTGTAAGAAAGCAGTCTAATTTCATTCTTTTGTGTGTAGCTGTCTAGTTTTCCCAACACCATTTGTTGTAGAGACTGTCCTTTTCCCTTTTGATATCGTTGCTTGCTTTGTGGAAGATTCATGGACCACATAATTGTGGGTTTCTGTCTGAACTTGTATCCTGTTCCTTTGGTGGCTGTGTCTATTTTTGTGCCGTACTGTCTTGTTAGGATGACTGCAGCTTTGTAGTATAACCTGAAATCTGAAATTGTGAGTCCTCCACCTTTGTTTTTCTTTTCCACATTGCACTGGCTGTTCGGAATCTTTAGTGGTTCCATACAAATGTTTAGGATTGTTTATTCGAGGTCTTTTGTTCTTTAATTTAAATTCAATTAGCCAACTTACAGTACATCATTCGTTTCAGATGTAGTCTTCAATAAATTTTCAGTCTTGTGTATCACCCAGTGCTCATTGTATCGTGTGACCTCCTTAATGCTACTCACCCAGTTACCCCCCCCAACTTCTCCTCCAACAATCATCAGTTTCTTGTGATAGTTAAGAGTCCATCATGGGTTTTCTCCCTCTCTGATGACTTCCCATTCTATTTTCCCTTCCTTCCCCTATGGTCTTCTTCCTTGTTTCTGATATTCCACATAGGAGTGAAAGCATATGATCATTGTCTTTCTTTCATTGACTTATTCCACTCAGCATAATACCCTCCAGCTCCACCCAGGTCGGTGTGATGGTAAGTATTCATCCTATCTGATGGCTGAGTAATATCCCATTATATATATGATCCACATCTTCTTTATCCATTCATCTATCCATGGTCATCTGCACTCTTTCCGCAGCTTGTCTATTATGGATATTGTTGCTATGAACACTGGTGTGCATGTGTCCTGTCTTCAATACCTCTGTCTCTGGGGGTAAATACCCAGTAGTGCAATTGCTGGGACATAGGGTAGCTTTATTTATAACTTCTTGAGGAAATTCTGTACCATTTTCAAGAGTGGCTGTACCGGACTGCATTCGTACAGGGGTGTAAGAGGGTTCCCGTTTCTCCATATCCTCTCCAACATATATACTTTCATGTCTTCTTATTTTTAGATATTCAGCCTCGTGTGATATGGCATCTATAGGGGTTTACATTTGTATTTCCCTGAAGCCAAGTGATATGAAGCATTTATGCATGTATCTTTTGATCACCAGTACGTCGTTATCAGTGAAATGACTTCCCATTTTAATCTATCTCAAGACCTAAAGCTGGGGAAGGCACTGAAGCTGGATGATGCCATTGGTTGGAAGTGTGGAGAATTTCAAAAGATCTCCGTGGAGAGCAAGTTTAAAGGTCAGTGTGAAGCTACTAATTGGATCCGGGGAGATCTCTGAAAGTGGGGGTTGCCTGGGATGGGCTGAGGGGGGCCCTCCGATTTTCCTATGAATCCTTGCTGCAGCCCCAAATGGACAGTTTCCTGCTGTGGGGCAGGCTGAGTCCTCTACTCGTGCAGAGGTGAGCCCAATGCCTGGTGCCTTGGAGGCAGGCAAACGGGGAGGGACCCTCAGCAGAAGACCCAGGGTTAGGTTAGGCCTCAAGAGACAGCAGGTCCGAACTGCCCAGTGCTCAGAGAACTCCCAGGCTGAGTGAGATGAGGGCACAAGGGCGGGTGAGTGTGAGCCTTGGGGTTTCATCTGGAAGGGCCCACAAAAGTTGGGGTTCACCAGAAGGGGCTCTCAGGGGGTGCCCCAATTCTCTTGCCCTGAATGCTCTGTTGTGCCCCCAAACGGTACAGTTTCCTGTGGGCTGCAGGCTGAGTCCTACAGTGGGGCTTCGGTGTCCCCAATCCCCCGGAGTGGGGTGCCAGGGCCCTGGGTAGGGGCCCCTCTGTGGCCAACCTAGGGTAAGGGTTAGGGTCCAGGAGCCTGGCAGGGACTATCTGCAAGCTGTGTGGCGAGCTCTGTGGAGGGCTGAGAGGAGGCCATGGGGGAGGGTGAGAATGGGCCTCAGGGTTGGGGCATGGGAGGCTGCCAAGGATGGGGATGGGCTCCGGGGGCCTCCCCAAGTTCTCGTGCCCTGTAGGCTCCGTAGAGCCCCAAGGGGCACGGTTTCCTGTCAGGTGGCAAGCTGAGTCCTGCAGTGGGGCACAGGTATCCCAATTCCCCCGGGCTGCGGTGTAAGGCTCCTGGGGAGGCCCCCACACCCACAGCCGACCTAGGGCTAGGTTTAGGCCCAGAAGCCCCGTAGGCCCGATCTGCTGGCTGTATGGCTAGGTACACGGGCTGAGGTGAGGGTGTGGGGGAGGGTGAGCGTGGGCCTCAGGGTTGGGGTGCGGGAGGCCACCGAAGTTCGCTGGTGTCTCAGGAAGGCCCTACTGGTTCTCCTGCCCTGAATGCTCTATGGCCTCCCAGGGTGCACGGTTTCCTGCGGGGTGGCAGACTGAGTCCTGCTGTGGGGCTCAGGTGTCCCGAATCCCCGCGGCTGCAGCTCCAGGCTCCTGGGGAGGGGCCCCTCCACAGATGAACTAGGGTTAGGGTTGGGGCCCAGGAACCCCGCAGGCCAGATCTGCCCAGTATGTGGCGAGCTCCGCCGCGGCCTGAGGTGAGGGTGCGGGATGGGGTGAGCATGGGCTTCAATGGTGGGTTTAGGGATCGCCGAAGTTCGCCGGGGGCTCTGGGGGCCCTCCTGGTTCTCCCGCCCTGAATGCTCTACAGCCTCCCAAGTGGCACGGTTTCCTGCGGGCTGGCAGGCTTTGTCCTGCAGTGGGGCTCAGGTGTCCCCAGGCCCTGGTGCTGCGGAACTGGGCCCCAGGGGAGGGGCCCTACCCAGCGGACCTAGGGTCAGGTCTAGGCCTCAGGAACCTGGCAGGCCTGATCTGCCGGCTCTGCGTCGAGGTCGGTGGCAAGCTGAAGGGAAGGCGTGGGGCAGGATGAGCATGGGCCTCAGGGTTGGGGTGTAGGGGGCTGCCGAGGATCGCTGGTGGCTCAGGGGGGCCCTACCAGTTCTTCTGCACAGGATGCTCTGCGGCGCCCCAAGGGGCATGGTTTCCTGAGGGGTGGCAGGCTTAGTCCCGTGGTTGGGCTCAGGTGTACCCAATCCCCAGGGTTAGGGTACGGATTAGGGTATGGGTTAAGGTTAGGGTATGGGTTACGGTTAGGGCATGGGTGAGGGTAGGGGTTAGGGTTAGGGTAAGGAGAGGGTACGGGTTAGGGTTGGGTTTAGGGGTTACAGGTTAGAGGTTATGAGTTAGGGTACAGATTAGGGTTTAGGGTACGGGTTAGGGTTTAGGGTTTGGGTTTAGGGTTAGGGTTTGGGTTGGAGTACGGGTTAGGTTTAGGGTACGGGTCAGGGTTAGGGTATGGGTTAGTGTACGCATTAGGGTACGGTTTAGGGTACGGGTTAGGGTACGGTTTAGGGTAAGTGTTTGCGTACGGATTTGGGTACGGCTTAGGGTACGGGTTATGGTTAGGGTACGGGTTAGGGAACGGGTTAGGGATAGGGATTGGGTACGGTTTAGGGTTAGGGTATGGGTTAGGGTACGGGTTAGGGTACAGGTTAGGGTTAGGTATGGGTTAGGCTATGGGTTAGGGTCCGGGTTAGAGATAGGGTACGGGTTAGGGTATGGGTTAGGGTACGGGTTAGGGTATGGGTTAACGTTAAGGTAAGGGTATGGGTTCAGGTTAAGGTAAGGGTACTGGTTAGGGTTAGGGTACAGGTAGGGTTAGGGTACGGGTCATGGTACGAGTTAGGATATGGGTTAGGGTCAGGGTTTAGGGTTTAGTGTTAAAGTAAGGGTATGGGTTAGGGTACTTGTTAGGGTTACGGTTAGGTTTAGGGTATGGTTTAAATTACGGGTTAGGATATAGTTTAGGGTTAGGGTTAGGGTACGGGTTAGAGTACGTGTTAGGGTTTCGGTTAGGGTTAGGGTATAGGTTAGGGTTAGGGTTAGGGTACGGGTTAGGGTTAGGTTTAGGTTTAGGTTACGGTTTAGGGGTAGGGTTAGCTGAAGGGGTAGGGTTAGGGGTAGGGTTAGGGGTATGGTAGGTGTCGGGGTTGGGTTAGGGTTTAGGGTTAGGTTTTGGGGTTAGTGGTTAAGGTTAGGGTTTAGTGTTTAGGGTTTCGGGATTAGGGTTAGGGGTTAGGGTTTAGGGTTTAGTGTTAATGTTAGGGTTTAGGGTTTAAGGATTAGGGTTTAGGGTTAGGTTTAGGGTAGGGTTAGGGTTAGGGTAAGTGTTAGGGGTTAGGGTTAGGATTAGGGGTTAAGGTTTAGGGTTTAAGGTTAGGGCTTAGGGTTTATTTAGGGTTAGGGTTAGACCCCAGTAGGCCAGCAGGACCGATGCGCCGGCTGTGCGGCGAGTGGAGGAGTGGGACGATTGAGGGTGCTGGCGAGCTGGAGTATGGTATCCCGCGTTTTGGCACAGGGGACCTTTGAACACCACTCCTGGCTCGGAGGGCCCTGCCCATTCTCCCGCCCTGAATGACCGGCGGCGCCCCTAGCGGCCTGGGTCATGGCGGGATGGCAGTGTGAGTCTGGCACTGCGGTTTGGGGGTCCCCAATGCCATGCGTTGCAGCGCAAGGGCCCTTGGGAGGGGCCCCTGGGGCCGTCCTAGGGTTACTGTTAGCACCCAGGAGTCCGGTAGACATGATCCGCCAGCTGTGCAGTAGCGGAGGGCCAGGCCAAGGTGAGGGCGCTGGCGAGCTGGGGCGTGGGCCCATGCAGTTTGGCGCGGGGGCCTTGGAAGGTCGCCTGGGGATTGGATGGCCCTGCCGGTTCTCCCGCCCTGAATGGCCAGAGGCGCCCCTAGCGACCCGGGTCGTGGCGGGGCAGCACGGTGAGTATGGCGCTGGGGCTCGGGGGTCCCCAATCCCTGGCGTTGCTGCGCCAGGCCCCTTGGGAGGTTCCCCTTGGGGGCCAACCTAAGGTTAGGGTTAGCCCCCAGGGGGCTGGAGGCCCGATCCGCTGGCTGTTTGGTGAGCAGAGGGGCGGGTCGAGGTGAGGGCGCTGGTGAGCGGGAGCATCAGCCCAAGCATTTTGGTGCGTGGGCCCTTAGATGTTCACCGGGACTCGGAGGGCCCTGCCCATTCTCCCGACCTGAATGACCGGTGGCGCTCCTAGTGGCCTGCGTGCCAGCGGGGTGGCAGGGTGAGTCCGGCGCTGGGGCTTGGGGGTCATCAATCCCCGGTGTTGCGGGACAGGCCCCTTGGGAGGGGCCCCTCAGGGGCCAACCTAGGGTTAGGGTTAGCCCCCAGGAGGCCGGCAGGCCCAATACGCCAGCTGTGCAGCGAGCGGAGGGGCGGGCCGAGGTGAGTGCCCTGGCGAGCTGGAAGGTGGTACCCAAATTTTTGGCACCAGGGGCCCTCGAATGTCGCCGGGGACTCGGAGGGCCCTGCCCGTTCTCCCGCCCTGAATGAGTGGCGGCTCCCCTAGCAACCCGAGTGGTGGCGGGGCTGCAGGGTGGGTCTGGTGCTGAGGCTCGGGGGTCCCCAATGCCAGGCGTTGCGGCACCAGGCCCCTTGGGCGGGGCCCCTTGGGGGCCGAACTAGGGTAAAGGTTAGCTCCTGGAGGCCGGCAGGCACGATCCACAGTCTGGGGCGAATGGAGGTGTGGTCGAAGATCAGGGCGCTGGCGAGCAAGAGAGTGGGCCCCAGCGTTTTGGCGCTGGGGGCCTTCGAAGGTCACCGGGGCAGGGAGGGCCCTGCCCGTTCTCCCGCCCTGAATGACTGGCGGTACCCTAGCGGCCCGGGTGTGGTCGGGGCGGAACGGTGAGTCCAGCGTTGCGACTCGGGGGTCTCCAATCCCTGGCGTTCGGCGGCAGTCCCTTTGGGAGGGGCACCTTGGGGGCCGACCTAGGGTTAGGGTTATCCCCCAGGAGGCCGGCAGGCTCAATCCACCGGCTCTGTGGTGAATGGGGGGGTGGACCAAGGTGAGGTCGCTGGCGAACGGAAGCGTGGGCCCCAACATTTTGGCTCGGTGGGCTTTCAAATGTCGCAGGGGGCTCGGAGGGCCCTGCTCCTTCTCCCGCCATGAAGGACCGGCGACGCCCCTAGCTCCCCGGGTGGCAGCGGGGTGGCACGGTTAGTCCTGCACTGGTGCTTGGGTTTCCCAATCCCCAGCGTTGCGGCGCCAGGCCCCTTGGGAGGGGCCCCTCTGGGACTGTCCTAGGGTTAGGTTAACCCCCAGGAGGCCAGCAGTCCGGATCCGCAGGCTGTGCAGTGAGCGGAGGAGGGATTGACCGTGGTAGGGCGCAGTTGAGCAGTAGCGTGGTACCCAGTGTTTTGGCGTGGGGGGCCTTCTTATTTCACCGGAGGCTCGGAGGGCCCTGCCGGTTATCCCGCCCTGAATGCCCGGAGTCGCTCCTAGAGGCCCGCGTGGCGGCAGGGCGGCAGGGTGGCCCGGCGCTGGGCCTTGCGGGTCCCCAATCCCTGCCGTTGTGGCACCAAGCCTATTGGGAGGGGCCACTCTGGGGCCCATCTAGGGTTACAATTAGCCCTGAGGAGCCCAGGAGGCCAGATCCACCAGCTGTGTGGCTAGAGCAGGGGTGGGTTGAGGTGAGAGCGCTGTAGAGCGGGAGCATGGGCTTCAGCGTTTTGGCGCAGGGGACCTATAAATGTCGCTGGGGGCTCGGAGGGCCCTGCGCGTTCCCCCACCCTGAATGACCAGTGGCGCCCCAAGTGGCCCGGGTGGCGGCGGAGGGGCAGGTTGAGTACATCATTGGGGCTTGGGGGTCCTCAATCTCCAGCATCGTGGCGCCAGGCCCTTTGGGAGTGCCCTTCGGGGGCCGACCTGGGGAAAGGGTTAGCCCCCAGGAGGCCGGCAGGCCCAATAAGATGGCTGTGGGGCGAGCGGAGGAGTGGGCTGAGGTGAGGGCGATGGGGAGCAAGATTGTGGGCCCCTGCATTTTGGCACTGGAGGCTTCAAATATCTCCGGTTCCTCCAGGGCCCTGTCCCTTCTCCCGCCCTGAATGACCGGCGGCGACCCTAGCGGCCCGGGTGGCAGCGTTGTGGGAGGGTGAGTCTGGCTTTGGGGCTTGGGGTTCGAGATCCCTGGCGTAGTGGCACCAAAACCCTTGGGAGGGGCCCCTGGGGGGCCGACCTAGGGTTAGGGTTAACCCCCAGGAGACCGTCAGGCCCAACCGCACACTGTGCGGCGAGCTGAGGTGCGGCCCGAGGTGAAGGCGCTGGGGAGCGGGAGCGTGGGCACCAGCGTTTTGGCACGGGGAGCCTTTGAAGGTCACCGGGGACTCAGAAGGCCCTGCCCTTCTCTCGCCCTCTATGACCCACGGCGCCCCTAGCGGCCCAGGTGGGGACAGTGCGGCAGGGTGAGTCCGGCTCTGGGGCTCTGAGTCACCAATCCCCAGCATTGCAGAGCCAGGCCGCTTGGGATGTCCCCTCAGGGCCGACCTAGGGTTTTGGTTAGCTGCCAGGAGCCCGGCAGGCCCTATCCACCGGCTCTGAAGCAAGCGGTGGGGTGGGCCTAGGTGAGGGCGCTGGCGAGCAGGATCCTGGGAGCCAACGTTTTTGCGCGGGGAGCCTTCAAAGGTCAGCGTGGGCTCGGAGGGCCCTGCCCGATCTCTTGCCCTGATTGACCGGCGGGGCCTCTAGCGGCTCGGGTGGCTGAAGGGCAGCAGGGTGAGTGCGGCACATGAGCTCGGGGTCCCCATCCCCAGCGTTGCGACGCCAGGCCCCTTGGGAAGTGCCCCTCGGTGGCCGACCTATGGTTAGGGTTAGCCTCCAGGAGCCCCGCAGGCCCGATACACCACCTGTGCGTCGAGCGGAGAGTTGGGCCGAGGTGAGGGTGCTGGTGAACATGAGCCTGGGCCCAAGCGTTTTGGTTCGGTGCGCCTTCGAAGGTCGGCAGGGGTTCGGAGGGCCCTGCCAGTTCTCCCACCCTGAATGAATGGCGGCGCCCCTAGCGGCCTGTGTGGGTTGGGGTGGCAGCGTGCATCCGGCGCTGGGGCTTGGGGGCCCCCAATCCCTGGCGTTGCGACGCCAGGCCCCTTAGGAAGGGACCTTCAGGGGCTGTCCTAGGGTTAGGGTGAGCTCCCAGGAGGCCGGCAGGCCCGAGTCGCTGGCTCTGCGAAGAGCGGAGGTGCGGGCCGAGTTGAGGGTGATGCAGAGCGGGAGCGTGGTCCCCAGCGTTTTGGCGCCCTGGGCCTTCGACTGTTGCCATGGCTCAAAGGGCCCTGCCTGTTCTCCTGCCCTGAAGAACCAGAGGCGCCCTTAGCAGCTCCCTTGGCGGTGGAGCGGCAGGGTGAGTCCATGCTGCGGCTCGGGGATCCCCAATCCCCAGCGTTGTGGGGCCAGGCTTCTTGGGAGGGGCTCCTCTTGGGCGGACCTAGGTTTAGAGTTAGCACCCAGGAGGCCAGCAGGCCCAATCCTCTGGCTGGGCGGCGAGAGGTGGGCGGCCCGAGGTAAAGGCGCTGGCGATCGGGAGCATGGGCCCCTGCATTTTGGCGCAGGAGGCTTCAAATATCGCCGGTTTCTCCAGGGCCCTGTCCCTTCTCCCGCCCTGAATGACGGGCGGCGCCACTAGCAGCCCGGGTGGCGACGTGGCGGTACGGTGAGTCTGGCTCTGGGTCTTGGGGTCCCTGATCCCCAGTGTAGCGGCACCAGGACCCTTGGGAGGGGCCCCTGGGTGGCTGACCTAGGGTTAGGGTTAGCCCCCAGGAGGCCGGCAGGTGGGATCAGGCCACTGTCCAGGGAGCGGAGGGCGGGGCCGAGGATGGGCGTTGGGGAGCGGGAGCGTGGGCACCAGCGTTTTGGCACGGGGAGCCTTTGAAGGCCACCGGGGGCTCGGAAGGCCCTGCCCCTTCTCTCGCCCTGAATGACCCGCAGTGCTCCTAGAAGCCCGGGTGGCGGCGTTGCGGTAGGGTGAGTGTGGCTCTGGGGCTTGAGGTTCCCGATCCCCGGCGAAGCGGCATCAGGACCCTTGGGAGGGGCCCCTGGGTGGCCGACCTAGGGTTAGGGTTAGCACCCGGGAGGCCGGCAGGCGGGATCCGCCCGCTGTGCGTGGAGCGGAGGGGCGGGCCGAGGTGAGGGCGCTGGCGAGCAAGAGCCTGGGCCCAAGCGTTTTGGCACGGGGGGCCAACGAATGTCTCCGGGGACTCGGCGGGCCCTGCCCATTCTCCTCCCTGAATGACCGGCGGCGCCCCTAGCAGCCCAGGTGGCGGCGGGGCGGCATGTAAGTCCGGGCATAGGGCTCGGGGGCCCCAGTCCACCGCGTTGCGGCGCCAGGCCCCTTGGGTGGGGCCCCTCGGAGGCTGACCTAGGGTGAGGTTTAGCCCCTAGGATGCCGGCAGGCCCTATTCGCCAGCCGTGTGGAGACTGGAGTGGCGGACCGAGGTGAGGGCACTGGTGAGCGGGAGCGTGGGCCCGGGTGTTTTGGCGCGGGGGGCCTTTGAAGGTCGCCGTGTCTTGGAGGGCCCTGCCCGTGCTCCCGCCCTGAATGAACGGCACCACCCCAAGCCCCCGGGTGGCGGCTGGGTGGCAGGGTGAGTCCAGTGCTGAGGCTCGGGGGTCCCCAATCCCCAGCGTTGCGGCGCCAGATCCCTTGGGAGGGGCCCCTCGGGGGTCGATCTAGGGTTGCGGTTAGCCCCCAGGAGGCCGGTGGACCCGATCTGCGGCTGTGCGGCACGCGGAGGGTTGGGCCGAGGTGAGGGCGCTGGCGAGACTGAGCATGAGCCCAAGCGTTTTAGTGCGGGGGGCCTTCGAAGGTCAGTGGGGGCTCGGAGGGACCTGCCCGTTCTCCCGCTCTGAATGACCGGTGGGGCCCCTAGAGGCTCCGGTGCCTGAAGGGCAGCAGGGTGAGACCGGCACTTGGGTTGGGGTCCCCATTCCCGGCGTTGTGGCGCCAGGCCACTTGGGAAGGGCCCCTCCGTGGCCGACCTACAGTTAGGGTTAGCCCCCAGGAGGCCAGCAGGCCCGATACACCGCCTGTGCGTCGAGCGGAGAGTTGGGCCGAGGTGAGGGTGCTGGTGAACATGAGCCCGGGCCCAAGCGTTTTGGTTCGGGGCGCCTTCGAAGGTCGGCGGGGGTTCGAAGGGCCCTGCCCATTCTCCCACCCTGAATGAATGGCGGCGCCCCTAGCGGCACGTGTGGGGCAGGGCGGCAGGGTGCATCCAGCGCTGGGGCTTGGGGGTTCCCAATCCCCGGCGTTGCGGCGCCAGGCCCCTTAGGAAGCGACCCTCGGGGCCGTCCTAGGGTTAGGGTTAGCGCCCAGGAGGCCGGCAGGCCCGATCCGCCGGCTGTGCGAGGAGTGGAGATGCAGGCCGAGTTGAGGGCGATGGCGAGCGGGAGCTGGGCCCCAGCGATTTGGCATCCTGGGCCTTTGAATGTTGCCATGGCTCGGAGGGCCCTGCCCTTTCTCCTGCAATGAATAACCAGCAAGGCCCCTAGCGGCTCCGTTGGCAGTGGGGCGGCAGGGTGAATCCCAGGCTGCGGTTCGGGGATCCCCAATCCCCGGCGTTGTGGTGCCAGGCCCCTTGGGAGGGGCTCCTCGTGGGCCAACCCAGGGTTAGAGTTAGCCCCCATAAGGCCGGCAGGCCAGATCCTCTGGCTGGGCGGTGAGAGGTGGGCGGGCCGAGGTAAAAGCGCTGGGGTGCGGGATTGTGGGCCCCTGCATTTTGGGGTGGGAGGCTTCAAATGTCGCCAGTTTCTCCAGGGCCCTGTCAGTTCTCCCGCCCTGAATGACTGGCGGTGCCCCTCGCGGCCCGGGGGGCAGCGTTGTGGGAGGGTGAGTCTGGCTTTGGGGCTTGGGGTTCCAGATCCCTGGCGTAGTGGCACCAAAACCCTTGGGAGGGGCCCCTGGGGGGCCGACCTAGGGTTAGGGTTAGCCCCCAGGAGACCGTCAGGCCCAACCGCACACTGTGCGGCGAGCTGAGGTGCGGCCCGAGGTGAAGGCGCTGGGGAGCGGGAGCGTGGGCACCAGCGTTTTGGCACAGGGAGCCTTTGAAGGTCACCGGTGGCTCAGAAGGCCCTGCCCTTCTCTCGCCCTCTATGACCCGCGGCGCCCCTAGCGGCCCAGGTGGGGACAGTGCGGCAGGGTGAGTCCGGCTCTGGGGCTCTGAGTCACCAATCCCCAGCATTGCAGAGCCAGGCCGCTTGGGATGTCCCCTCAGGGTCGACCTAGGGTTTTGGTTAGCTGCCAGGAGCCCGGTAGGCCCTATCCACCGGCTCTGAAGCAAGCGGTGGGGTGGGCCTAGGTGAGGGCGCTGGCGAGCAGGATCCTGGGAGCCAACGTTTTTGCGCGGGGAGCCTTCAAAGGTCAGCGTGGGCTCGGAGGGCCCTGCCTGATCTCTTGCCCTGATTGACCGGCGGGGCCTCTAGCGGCTCGGGTGGCTGAAGGGCAGCAGGGTGAGTGCGGCACATGAGCTCGGGGTCCCCATCCCCAGCGTTGCGACGCCAGGCCCCTTGGGAAGTGCCCCTCGGTGGCCGACCTATGGTTAGGGTTAGCCTCCGGGAGCCCCGCAGGCCCGATACACCACCTGTGCGTCGAGCGGAGAGTTGGGCCGAGGTGAGGGTGCTGGTGAACATGAGCCTGGGCCCAAGCGTTTTGGTTCGGTGCGCCTTCGAAGGTCGGCAGGGGTTCGGAGGGCCCTGCCAGTTCTCCCACCCTGAATGAATGGCGGCGCCCCTAGCGGCCTGTGTGGGTTGGGGTGGCAGCGTGCATCCGGCGCTGGGGCTTGGGGGCCCCCAATCCCTGGCGTTGCGACGCCAGGCCCCTTAGGAAGGGACCTTCAGGGGCTGTCCTAGGGTTAGGGTGAGCTCCCAGGAGGCCGGCAGGCCCGAGTCGCTGGCTCTGCGAAGAGCGGAGGTGCGGGCCGAGTTGAGGGTGATGCAGAGCGGGAGCGTGGTCCCCAGCGTTTTGGCGCCCTGGGCCTTCGACTGTTGCCATGGCTCAAAGGGCCCTGCCCATTCTCCTGCCCTGAAGAACCAGAGGCGCCCTTAGCAGCTCCCTTGGCGGCGGAGCGGCAGGGTGAGTCCATGCTGCGGCTCGGGGATCCCCAATCCCCAGCGTTGTGGGGCCAGGCTTCTTGGGAGGGGCTCCTCTTGGGCGGACCTAGGTTTAGAGTTAGCACCCAGGAGGCCAGCAGGCCCAATCCTCTGGCTGGGCGGCGAGAGGTGGGCGGCCCGAGGTAAAGGCGCTGGCGATCGGGAGCATGGGCCCCTGCATTTTGGCGCAGGAGGCTTCAAATATCGCCGGTTTCTCCAGGGCCCTGTCCCTTCTCCCGCCCTGAATGACGGGCGGCGCCACTAGCAGCCCGGGTGGCGACGTGGCGGTACGGTGAGTCTGGCTCTGGGTCTTGGGGTCCCTGATCCCCAGTGTAGCGGCACCAGGACCCTTGGGAGGGGCCCCTGGGTGGCTGACCTAGGGTTAGGGTTAGCCCCCAGGAGGCCGGCAGGTGGGATCAGGCCACTGTCCAGGGAGCGGAGGGCGGGGCCGAGGTGAGGGCGTTGGGGAGCGGGAGCGTGGGCACCAGCGTTTTGGCACGGGGAGCCTTTGAAGGCCACCGGGGGCTCGGAAGGCCCTGCCCCTTCTCTCGCCCTGAATGACCCGCAGTGCTCCTAGCGGCCCGGGTGGCGGCGTTGCGGTAGGGTGAGTGTGGCTCTGGGGCTTGAGGTTCCCGATCCCCGGCGAAGCGGCACCAGGACCCTTGGGAGGGGCCCCTGGGTGGCCGACCTAGGGTTAGGGTTAGCACCCGGGAGGCCGGCAGGCGGGATCCGCCCGCTGTGCGTGGAGCGGAGGGGCGGGCCGAGGTGAGGGCGCTGGCGAGCAAGAGCCTGGGCCCAAGCGTTTTGGCACCGGGGGCCTTCGAATGTCTCCGGGGACTCGGCGGGCCCTGCCCATTCTCCTCCCTGAATGACCGGCGGCGCCCCTAGCAGCCCAGGTGGCGGCGGGGCGGCATGTAAGTCCGGGCATAGGGCTCGGGGGTCCCCAGTCCACCGCGTTGCGGCGCCAGGCCCCTTGGGAGGGGCCCCTCGGAGGCTGACCTAGGGTGAGGTTTAGCCCCTAGGATGCCGGCAGGCCCTATTCGCCAGCCGTGTGGAGACTGGAGTGGCGGACCGAGGTGAGGGCACTGGTGAGCGGGAGCGTGGGCCCGGGTGTTTTGGCGCGGGGGGCCTTTGAAGGTCGCCGTGTCTTGGAGGGCCCTGCCCGTGCTCCCGCCCTGAATGAACGGCACCACCCCAAGCCCCCGGGTGGCGGCTGGGTGGCAGGGTGAGTCCAGTGCTGAGGCTCGGGGGTCCCCAATCCCCAGCGTTGCGGCGCCAGATCCCTTGGGAGGGGCCCCTCGGGGGTCGATCTAGGGTTGCGGTTAGCCCCCAGGAGGCCGGTGGACCCGATCAGCGGCTGTGCGGCACGCGGAGGGTTGGGCCGAGGTGAGGGCGCTGGCGAGACTGAGCATGAGCCCAAGCGTTTTAGTGCGGGGGGCCTTCGAAGGTCAGTGGGGGCTCGGAGGGACCTGCCCGTTCTCCCGCTCTGAATGACCGGCGGGGCCCCTAGAGGCTCCGGTGCCTGAAGGGCAGCAGGGTGAGACCGGCACTTGGGTTGGGGTCCCCATTCCCGGCGTTGTGGCGCCAGGCCACTTGGGAAGGGCCCCTCCGTGGCCGACCTACAGTTAGGGTTAGCCCCCAGGAGGCCAGCAGGCCCGATACACCGCCTGTGCGTCGAGCGGAGAGTTGGGCCGAGGTGAGGGTGCTGGTGAACATGAGCCCGGGCCCAAGCGTTTTGGTTCGGGGCGCCTTCGAAGGTCGGCGGGGGTTCGAAGGGCCCTGCCCGTTCTCCCACCCTGAATGAATGGCGGCGCCCCTAGCGGCACGTGTGGGGCAGGGCGGCAGGGTGCATCCAGCGCTGGGGCTTGGGGGTTCCCAATCCCCGGCGTTGCGGCGCCAGGCCCCTTAGGAAGCGACCCTCGGGGCCGTCCTAGGGTTAGGGTTAGCGCCCAGGAGGCCGGCAGGCCCGATCCGCCGGCTGTGCGAGGAGTGGAGATGCAGGCCGAGTTGAGGGCGATGGCGAGCGGGAGCTGGGCCCCAGCGATTTGGCATCCTGGGCCTTTGAATGTTGCCATGGCTCGGAGGGCCCTGCCCTTTCTCCTGCAATGAATAACCAGCAAGGCCCCTAGCGGCTCTGTTGGCAGTGGGGCGGCAGGGTGAATCCCAGGCTGCGGTTCGGGGATCCCCAATCCCCGGCGTTGTGGTGCCAGGCCCCTTGGGAGGGGCTCCTCGTGGGCCAACCCAGGGTTAGAGTTAGCCCCCATAAGGCCGGCAGGCCAGATCCTCTGGCTGGGCGGTGAGAGGTGGGCGGGCTGAGGTAAAAGCGCTGGGGTGCGGGATTGTGGGCCCCTGCATTTTGGGGTGGGAGGCTTCAAATGTCGCCGGTTTCTCCAGGGCCCTGTCAGTTCTCCCGCCCTGAATGACCGGCGGTGCCCCTCGCGGCCCGGGGGGCAGCGTTGTGGGAGGGTGAGTCTGGCTTTGGGGCTTGGGGTTCCAGATCCCTGGCGTAGTGGCACCAAAACCCTTGGGAGGGGCCCCTGGGGGGCCGACCTAGGGTTAGGGTTAGCCCCCAGGAGACCGTCAGGCCCAACCGCACACTGTGCGGCGAGCTGAGGTGCGGCCCGAGGTGAAGGCGCTGGGGAGCGGGAGCGTGGGCACCAGCGTTTTGGCACAGGGAGCCTTTGAAGGTCACCGGGGACTCAGAAGGCCCTGCCCTTCTCTCGCCCTCTATGACCCGCGGCGCCCCTAGCGGCCCAGGTGGGGACAGTGCGGCAGGGTGAGTCCGGCTCTGGGGCTCTGAGTCACCAATCCCCAGCATTGCAGAGCCAGGCCGCTTGGGATGTCCCCTCAGGGCCGACCTAGGGTTTTGGTTAGCTGCCAGGAGCCCGGCAGGCCCTATCCACCGGCTCTGAAGCAAGCGGTGGGGTGGGCCTAGGTGAGGGCGCTGGCGAGCAGGATCCTGGGAGCCAACGTTTTTGCGCGGGGAGCCTTCAAAGGTCAGCGTGGGCTCGGAGGGCCCTGCCCGATCTCTTGCCCTGATTGACCGGCGGGGCCTCTAGCGGCTCGGGTGGCTGAAGGGCAGCAGGGTGAGTGCGGCACATGAGCTCGGGGTCCCCATCCCCAGCGTTGCGACGCCAGGCCCCTTGGGAAGTGCCCCTCGGTGGCCGACCTATGGTTAGGGTTAGCCTCCAGGAGCCCCGCAGGCCCGATACACCACCTGTGCGTCGAGCGGAGAGTTGGGCCGAGGTGAGGGTGCTGGTGAACATGAGCCTGGGCCCAAGCGTTTTGGTTCGGTGCGCCTTCGAAGGTCGGCAGGGGTTCGGAGGGCCCTGCCAGTTCTCCCACCCTGAATGAATGGCGGCGCCCCTAGCGGCCTGTGTGGGTTGGGGTGGCAGCGTGCATCCGGCGCTGGGGCTTGGGGGCCCCCAATCCCTGGCGTTGCGACGCCAGGCCCCTTAGGAAGGGACCTTCAGGGGCTGTCCTAGGGTTAGGGTGAGCTCCCAGGAGGCCGGCAGGCCCGAGTCGCTGGCTCTGCGAAGAGCGGAGGTGCGGGCCGAGTTGAGGGTGATGCAGAGCGGGAGCGTGGTCCCCAGCGTTTTGGCGCCCTGGGCCTTCGACTGTTGCCATGGCTCAAAGGGCCCTGCCCGTTCTCCTGCCCTGAAGAACCAGAGGCGCCCTTAGCAGCTCCCTTGGCGGCGGAGCGGCAGGGTGAGTCCATGCTGCGGCTCGGGGATCCCCAATCCCCAGCGTTGTGGGGCCAGGCTTCTTGGGAGGGGCTCCTCTTGGGCGGACCTAGGTTTAGAGTTAGCACCCAGGAGGCCAGCAGGCCCAATCCTCTGGCTGGGCGGTGAGAGGTGGGCGGCCCGAGGTAAAGGCGCTGGCGATCGGGAGCATGGGCCCCTGCATTTTGGCGCAGGAGGCTTCAAATATCGCCGGTTTCTCCAGGGCCCTGTCCCTTCTCCCGCCCTGAATGACGGGCGGCGCCACTAGCAGCCCGGGTGGCGACGTGGCGGCAGGGTGAGTCTGGCTCTGGGTCTTGGGGTCCCTGATCCCCAGTGTAGCGGCACCAGGACCCTTGGGAGGGGCCCCTGGGTGGCTGACCTAGGGTTAGGGTTAGCCCCCAGGAGGCCGGCAGGTGGGATCAGGCCACTGTCCAGGGAGCGGAGGGCGGGGCCGAGGTGAGGGCGTTGGGGAGCGGGAGCGTGGGCACCAGCGTTTTGGCACGGGGAGCCTTTGAAGGCCACCGGGGGCTCGGAAGGCCCTGCCCCTTCTCTCGCCCTGAATGACCCGCAGTGCTCCTAGCGGCCCGGGTGGCGGCGTTGCGGTAGGGTGAGTGTGGCTCTGGGGCTTGAGGTTCCCGATCCCCGGCGAAGCGGCACCAGGACCCTTGGGAGGGGCCCCTGGGTGGCCGACCTAGGGTTAGGGTTAGCACCCGGGAGGCCGGCAGGTGGGATCCGCCCGCTGTGCGTGGAGCGGAGGGGCGGGCCGAGGTGAGGGCGCTGGCGAGCAAGAGCCTGGGCCCAAGCGTTTTGGCACCGGGGGCCTTCGAATGTCTCCGGGGACTCGGCGGGCCCTGCCCATTCTCCTCCCTGAATGACCGGCGGCGCCCCTAGCAGCCCAGGTGGCGGCGGGGCGGCATGTAAGTCCGGGCATAGGGCTCGGGGGTCCCCAGTCCACCGCGTTGCGGCGCCAGGCCCCTTGGGAGGGGCCCCTCGGAGGCTGACCTAGGGTGAGGTTTAGCCCCTAGGATGCCGGCAGGCCCTATTCGCCAGCCGTGTGGAGACTGGAGTGGCGGACCGAGGTGAGGGCACTGGTGAGCGGGAGCGTGGGCCCGGGTGTTTTGGCGCGGGGGGCCTTTGAAGGTCGCCGTGTCTTGGAGGGCCCTGCCCGTGCTCCCGCCCTGAATGAACGGCACCACCCCAAGCCCCCGGGTGGCGGCTGGGTGGCAGGGTGAGTCCAGTGCTGAGGCTCGGGGGTCCCCAATCCCCAGCGTTGCGGCGCCAGATCCCTTGGGAGGGGCCCCTCGGGGGTCGATCTAGGGTTGCGGTTAGCCCCCAGGAGGCCGGTGGACCCGATCAGCGGCTGTGCGGCACGCGGAGGGTTGGGCCGAGGTGAGGGCGCTGGCGAGACTGAGCATGAGCCCAAGCGTTTTAGTGCGGGGGGCCTTCGAAGGTCAGTGGGGGCTCGGAGGGACCTGCCCGTTCTCCCGCTCTGAATGACCGGCGGGGCCCCTAGAGGCTCCGGTGCCTGAAGGGCAGCAGGGTGAGACCGGCACTTGGGTTGGGGTCCCCATTCCCGGCGTTGTGGCGCCAGGCCACTTGGGAAGGGCCCCTCCGTGGCCGACCTACAGTTAGGGTTAGCCCCCAGGAGGCCAGCAGGCCCGATACACCGCCTGTGCGTCGAGCGGAGAGTTGGGCCGAGGTGAGGGTGCTGGTGAACATGAGCCCGGGCCCAAGCGTTTTGGTTCGGGGCGCCTTCGAAGGTCGGCGGGGGTTCGAAGGGCCCTGCCCGTTCTCCCACCCTGAATGAATGGCGGCGCCCCTAGCGGCACGTGTGGGGCAGGGCGGCAGGGTGCATCCAGCGCTGGGGCTTGGGGGTTCCCAATCCCCGGCGTTGCGGCGCCAGGCCCCTTAGGAAGCGACCCTCGGGGCCGTCCTAGGGTTAGGGTTAGCGCCCAGGAGGCCGGCAGGCCCGATCCGCCGGCTGTGCGAGGAGTGGAGATGCAGGCCGAGTTGAGGGCGATGGCGAGCGGGAGCTGGGCCCCAGCGATTTGGCATCCTGGGCCTTTGAATGTTGCCATGGCTCGGAGGGCCCTGCCCTTTCTCCTGCAATGAATAACCAGCAAGGCCCCTAGCGGCTCCGTTGGCAGTGGGGCGGCAGGGTGAATCCCAGGCTGCGGTTCGGGGATCCCCAATCCCCGGCGTTGTGGTGCCAGGCCCCTTGGGAGGGGCTCCTCGTGGGCCAACCCAGGGTTAGAGTTAGCCCCCATAAGGCCGGCAGGCCAGATCCTCTGGCTGGGCGGTGAGAGGTGGGCGGGCCGAGGTAAAAGCGCTGGGGTGCGGGATTGTGGGCCCCTGCATTTTGGGGTGGGAGGCTTCAAATGTCGCCGGTTTCTCCAGGGCCCTGTCAGTTCTCCCGCCCTGAATGACCGGCGGTGCCCCTCGCGGCCCGGGGGGCAGCGTTGTGGGAGGGTGAGTCTGGCTTTGGGGCTTGGGGTTCCAGATCCCTGGCGTAGTGGCACCAAAACCCTTGGGAGGGGCCCCTGGGGGGCCGACCTAGGGTTAGGGTTAGCCCCCAGGAGACCGTCAGGCCCAACCGCACACTGTGCGGCGAGCTGAGGTGCGGCCCGAGGTGAAGGCGCTGGGGAGCGGGAGCGTGGGCACCAGCGTTTTGGCACAGGGAGCCTTTGAAGGTCACCGGGGACTCAGAAGGCCCTGCCCTTCTCTCGCCCTCTATGACCCGCGGCGCCCCTAGCGGCCCAGGTGGGGACAGTGCGGCAGGGTGAGTCTGGCTCTGGGGCTCTGAGTCACCAATCCCCAGCATTGCAGAGCCAGGCCGCTTGGGATGTCCCCTCAGGGCCGACCTAGGGTTTTGGTTAGCTGCCAGGAGCCCGGCAGGCCCTATCCACCGGCTCTGAAGCAAGCGGTGGGGTGGGCCTAGGTGAGGGCGCTGGCGAGCAGGATCCTGGGAGCCAACGTTTTTGCGCGGGGAGCCTTCAAAGGTCAGCGTGGGCTCGGAGGGCCCTGCCCGATCTCTTGCCCTGATTGACCGGCAGGGCCTCTAGCGGCTCGGGTGGCTGAAGGGCAGCAGGGTGAGTGCGGCACATGAGCTCGGGGTCCCCATCCCCAGCGTTGCGACGCCAGGCCCCTTGGGAAGTGCCCCTCGGTGACCGACCTATGCTTAGGGTTAGCCTCCAGGAGCCCCGCAGGCCCGATACACCACCTGTGCGTCGAGCGGAGAGTTGGGCCGAGGTGAGGGTGCTGGTGAACATGAGCCTGGGCCCAAGCGTTTTGGTTCGGTGCGCCTTCGAAGGTCGGCAGGGGTTCGGAGGGCCCTGCCAGTTCTCCCACCCTGAATGAATGGCGGCGCCCCTAGCGGCCTGTGTGGGTTGGGGTGGCAGCGTGCATCCGGCGCTGGGGCTTGGGGGCCCCCAATCCCTGGCGTTGCGGCGCCAGGCCCCTTAGGAAGGGACCTTCAGGGGCTGTCCTAGGGTTAGGGTGAGCTCCCAGGAGGCCGGCAGGCCCGAGTCGCTGGCTCTGCGAAGAGCGGAGGTGCGGGCCGAGTTGAGGGTGATACAGAGGGGGAGCGTGGTCCCCAGCGTTTTGGCACCCTGGGCCTTCGACTGTTGCCATGGCTCAAAGGGCCCTGCCCGTTCTCCTGCCCTGAAGAACCAGCGGCGCCCTTAGCAGCTCCCTTGGCGGTGGAGCGGCAGGGTGAGTCCATGCTGCGGCTCGTGGATCCCCAATCCCCAGCGTTGTGGGGCCAGGCCTCTTGGGAGGGGCTCCTCGTGGGCGGACCTAGGTTTAGAGTTAGCACCCAGGAGGCCAGCAGGCCCAATCCTCTGGCTGGGCGGCGAGAGGTGGGCGGCCCGAGGTAAAGGCGCTGGCGATCGGGAGCATGGGCCCCTGCATTTTGGCGCAGGAGGCTTCAAATATCGCCGGTTTCTCCAGGGCCCTGTCCCTTCTCCCGCCCTGAATGACTGGCGGCGCCACTAGCAGCCCGGGTGGCGACGTGGCGGCAGGGTGAGTCTGGCTCTGGGTCTTGGGGTCCCTGATCCCCAGTGTAGCGGCACCAGGACCCTTGGGAGGGGCCCCTGGGTGGCTGACCTAGGGTTAGGGTTAGCCCCCAGGAGGCCGGCAGGTGGGATCCGGCCACTGTCCAGGGAGCGGAGGGCGGGGCCGAGGTGAGGGCGTTGGGGAGCGGGAGCGTGGGCACCAGCGTTTTGGCACGGGGAGCCTTTGAAGGCCACCGGGGGCTCGGAAGGCCCTGCCCCTTCTCTCGCCCTGAATGACCCGCAGTGCTCCTAGCGGCCCGGGTGGCGGCGTTGCGGTAGGGTGAGTGTGGCTCTGGGACTTGAGGTTCCCGATCCCTGGCGAAGCGGCACCAGGACCCTTGGGAGGGGCCCCTGGGTGGCCGACCTAGGGTTAGGGTTAGCACCCGGGAGGCCGGCAGGCGGGATCCGCCCGCTGTGCGTGGAGCGGAGGGGCGGGCCGAGGTGAGGGCGCTGGCGAGCAAGAGCCTGGGCCCAAGCGTTTTGGCACCGGGGGCCTTCGAATGTCTCGGGACTCGGCGGGCCCTGCCCATTCTCCTCCCTGAATGACCGGCGGCGCCCCTAGCAGCCCAGGTGGCGGCGGGGCGGCATGTAAGTCCGGGCATAGGGCTCGGGGGTCCCCAGTCCACCGCGTTGCGGCGCCAGGCCCCTTGGGAGGGGCCCCTCGGAGGCTGACCTAGGGTGAGGTTTAGCCCCTAGGATGCCGGCAGGCCCTATTCGCCAGCCGTGTGGAGACTGGAGTGGCGGACCGAGGTGAGGGCACTGGTGAGCGGGAGCGTGGGCCCGGGTGTTTTGGCGCGGGGGGCCTTTGAAGGTCGCCGTGTCTTGGAGGGCCCTGCCCGTGCTCCCGCCCTGAATGAACGGCACCACCCCAAGCCCCCGGGTGGCGGCTGGGTGGCAGGGTGAGTCCAGTGCTGAGGCTCGGGGGTCCCCAATCCCCAGCGTTGCGGCGCCAGATCCCTTGGGAGGGGCCCCTCGGGGGTCGATCTAGGGTTGCGGTTAGCCCCCAGGAGGCCGGTGGACCCGATCAGCGGCTGTGCGGCACGCGGAGGGTTGGGCCGAGGTGAGGGCGCTGGCGAGACTGAGCATGAGCCCAAGCGTTTTAGTGCGGGGGCCCTTCGAAGGTCAGTGGGGGCTCGGAGGGACCTGCCCGTTCTCCCGCTCTGAATGACCGGCGGGGCCCCTAGAGGCTCTGGTGCCTGAAGGGCAGCAGGGTGAGACCGGCACTTGGGTTGGGGTCCCCATTCCCGGCGTTGTGGCGCCAGGCCACTTGGGAAGGGCCCCTCCGTGGCCGACCTACAGTTAGGGTTAGCCCCCAGGAGGCCAGCAGGCCCGATACACCGCCTGTGCGTCGAGCGGAGAGTTGGGCCGAGGTGAGGGTGCTGGTGAACATGAGCCCGGGCCCAAGCGTTTTGGTTCGGGGCGCCTTCGAAGGTCGGCGGGGGTTCGAAGGGCCCTGCCCGTTCTCCCACCCTGAATGAATGGCGGCGCCCCTAGCGGCACGTGTGGGGCAGGGCGGCAGGGTGCATCCAGCGCTGGGGCTTGGGGGTTCCCAATCCCCGGCGTTGTGGCGCCAGGCCCCTTAGGAAGCGACCCTCGGGGCCGACCTAGGGTTAGCGTTAGCGCCCAGGAGGCCGGCAGGCCCGATCCGCCGGCTGTGCGAGGAGTGGAGATGCAGGCCGAGTTGAGGGCGATGGCGAGTGGGACCTGGGCCCCAGCGTTTTGGCGTCCTGGGCCTTTGAATGTTGCCATGTCTCGGAGGGCCCTGCCCTTTCTCCTGCCCTGACGAACCAGCAAGGCCCCTAGCGGCTCCGTTGGCGGTGGGGCGGCAGGGTGAATCCCAGGCTGCGGCTCGGGGATCCCCAATCCCCGGCGTTGTGGTGCCAGGCCCCCTGGGAGGGGCTCCTCGTGGGCCGACCCAGGGTTAGAGTTAGCCCCCATAAGGCCGGCAGGCCAGATCCTCTGGCTGGGCAGTGAGAGGTGGGCGGGCCGAGGTAAAGGCGCTGGGGTGCGGGATTGTTGGCCCCTGCATTTTGGGGTGGGAGGCTTCAAATGTCGCAGGTTTCTCCAGGGCCCTGTCAGTTCTCCCGCCCTGAATGACCGGCGGCGCCCCTCGCAGCCCGGGTGGCAGCGTTGTGGGAGGGTGAGTCTGGCTTTGGGGCTTGGGGTTCCAGATCCCTGGCGTAGTGGCACCAAAACCCTTGGGAGGGGCCCCTGGGGGGCCGACCTAGGGTTAGGGTTAGCCACCAGGAGACCGTCAGGCCCAACCGCACACTGTGCGGCGAGCTGAGGTGCGGCCCGAGGTGAAGGCGCTGGGGAGCGGGAGCGTGGGCACCAGCGTTTTGGCATGGGGAGCCTTTGAAGGTCACCGGGGACTCAGAAGGCCCTGCCCTTCTCTCGCCCTCTATGACCCGCGGCGCCCCTAGCGGCCCAGGTGGGGACAGTGAGGCAGGGTGAGTCAGGCTCTGGGGCTCTGAGTCACCAATCCCCAGCATTGCAGAGCCAGGCCGCTTGGGTTGTCCCCTCAGGGCCGACCTAGGGTTTTGGTTAGCTGCCAGGAGCCCGGCAGGTCCTATCCACCGGCTCTGAAGCAAGCGGTGGGCTGGGCCTAGGTGAGGGCGCTGGCGAGCAGGATCCTGGGAGCCAACGTTTTTGCGCGGGGAGCCTTCAAAGGTCAGCGTGGGCTCAGAGGGCCCTGCCTGATCTCTTGCCCTGATTGACCGGCGGGGCCTCTAGCGGCTCGGGTGGCTGAAGGGCAGCAGGGTGAGTGAGGCACATGAGCTCGGGGTCCCCATCCCCAGCGTTGCGACGCCAGGCCCCTTGGGAAGTGCCCCTCGGTGGCCGACCTATGCTTAGGGTTAGCCTCCAGGAGCCCCGCAGGCCCGATACACCACCTGTGCGTCGAGCGGAGAGTTGGGCCGAGGTGAGGGTGCTGGTGAACATGAGCCTGGGCCCAAGCGTTTTGGTTCGGTGCGCCTTCGAAGGTCGGCAGGGGTTCGGAGGGCCCTGCCAGTTCTCCCACCCTGAATGAATGGCGGCGCCCCTAGCGGCCTGTGTGGGTTGGGGTGGCAGCGTGCATCCGGCGCTGGGGCTTGGGGGCCCCCAATCCCTGGCGTTGTGGCGCCAGGCCCCTTAGGAAGGGACCTTCAGGGGCTGTCCTAGGGTTAGGGTGAGCTCCCAGGAGGCCGGCAGGCCCGATCGCTGGCTCTGCGAAGAGCGGGGGTGCGGGCCGAGTTGAGGGTGATGCAGAGCGGGAGCGTTGTCCCCAGCGTTTTGACGCCCTGGGCCCTCGACTGTTGCCATGGCTCAAAGGGCCCTGCCCGTTCTCCTGCCCTGAAGAACCAGCGACGCCCTTAGCAGCTCCCTTGGCGGTGGAGCAGCAGGGTGAGTCCATGCTGCGGCTCGGGGATCCCCAATCCCCAGCGTTGTGGGGCCAGGCTTCTTGGGAGGGGCTCCTCTTGGGCGGACCTAGGTTTAGAGTTAGCACCCAGGAGGCCAGCAGGCCCAATCCTCTGGCTGGGCGGCGAGAGGTGGGCGGCCCGAGGTAAAGGCGCTGGCGATCGGGAGCGTGGGCCCCTGCATTTTGGCTCGGGAGGCTTCAAATGTCACTCGTTTCTCCAAGGCCCTGTCCATTCTCCCTCCCTGAATGAGCGGCGGCGCCCCAAGCGGCCTAGGTTGCGATGGTGCTGCAGGGTGAGTCTGGCTCTGGGGCTCTGAATCACCAATCCCCAGCGTTGCAGAGCCAGGCCTCTTGGGTTTTGCCCCACGATGCCTACCTAGGATTTCAGTTAGCCCCCACGACCCTTGCAGGCACTATCCACTGGCTCTGCAGCAAGCGGAGGGGCAGGCCAGGCTGAGGGCGCTCGGGAGCAGGAGGAATGGAGCCAATGTTTTTGCGCGGGGCGCCTTTGAAGGTCAGCGGGGACTCCGGGGGCCCTGCCCATTCTCCCACCCTGATTGACCAGTGGTCTCTAGCGGCTCGGGTGGCTGAAGGGCAGCAGGGTGAGACCGGCACTTGGGCTCGGGGTCCCCATCCGCAGCGTTGTCACGCCAGGCCCCTGGGAAGTGCCCCTCGGGGGCCGAACTATGGTTAGGGGTAGCCCCCAGGAGGCCGGCAGGCCCGATACACCACCTGGGCATCGAGCAGAGAGTTGGGCTGAGGTGAGGGTGCTGGTGAATATGAGCCTGGGCCCAAGTGTTTTGATTCGGGGCGCCTTCGAAAATTGGCGGGGATTCGGAGGGCCCTGTCCATCCTTCCAAGGTGAATGAACAGCGGCGCCCCTAGCGGCCCAGGTGGGGAGGGGCGTCAGGGTGCATGGGGCGCTGGGGCTTGGGGGTCCCCAATCCCTGGTGTTGCGGCACCAGGCCCCTTGGGAGGGGCCCTTCGGGGGCCAACCTAGAGTTAGGTTTAGCCCCTAAGAGGCCAGCAGGCCCTATTCGCCAGCTGTGTGGAGAGCAGAGTGGCAGACCTAGGTGAGGGCGCTGGTGAGTGGGAGGGTGGGCCTGGGCGTTTTGGCGTGCGGGGCCTTTGAAGGTCGCCATGTCTCTGAGGGCCCTGCCCCTTCTCCTGCCCTGAATGAACGGCAGCACCCCAAGCCCCCGAGTGGCGGCTGGGCGGCAGGTGAGTCAGGTGCTGAGTCTTGGGGTCCCCAATCCCCGGCATTGTGGCGTCAGGCCCCTTGGGAGGGGCCCCTCGGGTCCGACCTAGGGTTAGGGTTAGCCCCCAGGTGGCTGGCAGGCCCGATCCGCCTGCTGTGCGGGGAGCGGAGGGGCAGGCCGAGGTGAGGGCGCTGGGGAGTGGAAGCATGGGCACCAGCGTTTTGGCTCCAGGAGCCTTTGAAGGTCACCGGGAACTCGGAAGGACCTGCCACTTCTCTCACCCTGAATGACCGGCGGCGCCCCTAGCTGCCCAGGTGGCGACAGTGTGGAAGGGCGAGTCCGGCTCTGGGGTGCTGAGTCACCAATCCCAAGCATAGCAGAGCCAGACCCCTTGGGATGTGCCCCACGGGGCCGACCTAGGTTTTCAGTTAGCCCCCAGGAGCCCGGCAGGCACTATCCACTGGCTCTGCAGCAAACGGAGGGGCGGGTCGAGGTGAGGGCGCTGGGGAGCGGGAGCGTGGGCACCAGCATTTTGGCGTGGTGAGCCTTTGAAGGTCACCGGGGACTCCAAAGGCCCTGCCCTTCTCTCGCCCTGAATGACCGGCGGCGCCCCTAGAGGCCCGGGTGGCAACAGTGCGGCAGGGTGAGTCTGGCTCTGGGGTCTGAGTCACCAATCCCCAGCGTTGCAGAGCCAGGCCCCTTGGGATGTGCCCCACGGGGCCGACCTAGGGTTTTCATTAGAACCAAGAGCCCGGCAGGCCCTATCCAATGGGTCTGAATCAAGGGGAGAGTTGGGCCAAGGTGAGGATGCTGGTGATCATGAGCCTGGGCCCAAGCGTTTTGGTTCAGAACTCCTTCAAAGGTCAGCGGGGGTTCGAAGGGCTCTGCCCATTCTCCCACCCTGCAGGAACGGCGGCGCCCCTAGCGGCCCGGGTCCTGAGGGGTGGCAGGGTGAGTCAGGCCCTGCGGCTCAGGTATCTCCAATCCCCAGCGATGAGGCGCCAGGCCCCTTGGGAGGGGCCCCTTGGATGCAACTTAGGTTTTGGTTTAGCCCCTAGGAACTCGGCAGGTCCTATTCGCCAGCTCTGTGGAGAGTGGAGTGGCGGACCGAGGTGAGTTCACTGGTGTTTGGGAGCGTGGGCTCGGGCGTTTTGGCACGGGGGGGATTCGAAAGTCACCGTGTCTCAGAGGGCCCTGCCCGTTCTCCCGCCCTGAATGAATGGCAGCACCCCAAGCCCCTGGGTGGCGGCTGGGCGGCAGGGTGAGTCAGGTGCTGAGGCTCAGGGTCCCCAATCCCTGGCGTTGCGGCGCCAGGCCCCTTGGGATGGGCCTCTCGGTGGTCGATCTAGGGTTACAGTTAGCCCCCCGGAGACCGGTGGACCAGATCAGCGTCTGTGCAGCACGCGGCAGGGTGGGCCGAGGTGCGGGCGCTGGCGAGCCTGAGCATGAGCCCAAGCGTTTTAGCGTGGGGGGCCTTCGAAGGTTGGTGGTGGCTGGAGGGACCTGCCCATTCTCCCGCTCTGAATGACCAGCGGGGCCCCTAGTGGCTCAGGTGGCTGAAGGGCAGCAGGGTGAGTCCGGCACTTGGGCTCGGTTGCCCCATCCCCGGCGTTGGGGCACCAGGCCACTTGAGAAGGGCCCCTCGGGGGCCGACCTACAGTTACGGTTAGCACCCAGGAGGCTGGCAGGCCCTATACACTGCCTGTGCGTGGAGCGGAGAGTTGGGCCGAGGTGAGGATGCTGGTGAACATGAGCCTGGGCACAAGCATTTTGGTTCTGGGCGCCATTGAAGGTGGGCGGGGGTTCGGAGGCCCCTGCCAGTTCTCCCACCCAGAATGAATGGCAGTGCCCCTAGCGGGCCGTGTGGGGCAGGGCGGCAGGGTGCACTCGGCCCTGGGGCTTGGGGGTCGCCAATCCCCGGCTTTGCGCAGCAAGGCTCCTTAGGAAGGGACCCTCAGGGGCCGTCCTAGGGTTAGGGTTAGCACCCAGGAGGCCGGCAGGCCCGATCCGCCGGCTGTGCGAGGAGTGGAGGTGTGGGCCGAGTTGAGGGGGATGCAGAGCGGGAGCGTGGGCCCCAGCGTTTTGGCACCCTGGGCCTTCGAATGTTGCCATGTCTCCAAGGGCCCTGCCCATTCTCCTGCCCTGAATAACCAGCGGCGCCCCTAGCGGCTCCGTTGGTGGTGGGGCTGCAGGGTGAGTCCTGAGCTGCGGCTCAGGGATCCCCAATCCCCAGCATTGTAGGGCCAGGCCTCTTGGGAGGGGCTCCTCGTGGGCCGACCTAGGGTTAGAGTTAGCACCCAGGAGGCCGGCAGGCCCAATCCTCTGGCTGGGCTGCGAGAGGTGGGCGGGTCGAGGTAAAGGCGCTGGTGAGCGGGAGCGTGGGCCCCTGCATTTTTGCGCGGGAGTCTTCAAATGTCGCTGGTTTCTCCAGGGCCCTGTCCGTTCTCCCGCCCTGCATGAGCGGCGGCGCCCCTAGTGGCCTGGGTGGCGGCGTTGTGGCAGCATGAGTCTGGTTCTGGGGCTTGGGGTCCCAGATCCCTGGCGTATAGGCAACAGAATCCTTGGGAGGGACCCTGGAGGGCCGACCTAAGGTTAGGGTTAGCCCACACAAGGCCGGCATGCCGGATCCGCCCTCTGTGCAGGGAGCAGAGGGGCGGGCTGAGGTGAGGGCGCTGGGGAGCGGGAGCATGGTCACCCGGGTTTTGGCACGGAGAGCCTTTGAAGGTCGCCAGTGGCTCGGAAGACCCTGTCCATTCTTGTGCCCTGAATGACCAGCGGCGCCCCTAGTGGCCGGAGTGGCAGCAGGGAGGCAGGGTGAGTTTGGCGATGGGGCCTATGGTCCTAGTCTCAGGCTTGGTGGCGCCAGGCCCCTTGGGAGGGGCCCCTCTGGGTCCTGCCTAGCTTTAGGGTTATCCCCAGGAGTCCGGCGGCCTGATCCGCTGGCTGTGCATGGAGCGGAAGGGCGGGCTGACGTGAATGCGCTGGCGAGCGGGAGTGAGGGCCCAAGCATTTTGGCACGGGGAGCCTTCGAAGGTCACCGGAGGCTCAGAGGGCCCTGCCTATTCTCTCGCCCTGTGAGGACGTTGCCCCTAGTGGGCCGGGTCATGGCGGGGCGGCAGGGTGAGTCTGGAGCTAGGGCTCGTGGGTCCCCAATCCCCAGCGTGGTGTCGCCAGGCACTTGGGAGTGATACCTTGGGGGCCTACCTAGGGTTAGGGTTAGCCCAAAGGAGGCCGGCAGCCCCATTCTGTCAGCTGTGCGGCGAGAGGAGTGGTGGGCAGAGGTGAGGGCGCTGGCGAGCGGGAGCGTGGGCCCAAGCGTTTTGGCGCGGGGGGCCTTCGAAAGTCACCGGGGGCTCAGAGATCCATGCCCCTTCTCCCGCCCTGAATGAGTGGCGGCGCCCCTAGAAGCCCGGGTGGCGGCGGGGCGGCTGGGTGAGTCTGGTGCTCATGCTCATGTGTCCCCAATCCCCGGCGTGGCGGAGCCAGGACCCTTGGAAAGGGCCCCTCGGGGGCCGACCTAGGTTTAGGGTTAGCCCCCAGGAGCCCAGCAGGCCCTATCCGCCAGCTGTGTGTTCGAGCGGAGGGGCGGGCTGAGGTGAGGGCAATGGTGAGCGGGAGCGTGGGCCCAAGCGTTTTGGCGCAGGGGGCCTTCGAAGGTCACGGGGGGCTTGGAGGGCCCTGCCCCTTCTCCTGCCCCGAAGGACTGGCGGTGCCCCTAGCAGCCCGGGTGGCGACCGGGTGGCAGTGAAAGTCCAGCACTGGGGCTCGATTGTCCCCAATCCCCGGCGTGATGGCGCCAGTCCCCTTGGGAGGGGCTCCTCAGGGGCTGAACTAGGGTTAGGGTTAACCCCCAGGAGGCTGGCAGGCCCGATCTCACGGCTGTGTGGCGAGCGGAGGGTGGGTCCCAGGTGAGGGCAATGGTGAGCGGGAGCGTGGGCCCTAGCGTTTTGGCGTGGGTTGCCTTCGAAGGTCGCAGGGGGCACGGAGGGCCCTGCAAGTTCTCCCACTCTGAATGAGGATGGCGACCCTAGCAGGCCGGGTCTCGGCAGGGCAGCAGGGTGAGTCCGGCGCTGGTGCTCGGGGGTCCCCAATCCCCGGCGTGTTGGTGCCAGACCCCTTTGGAGGGGCCCCTCGACAGCCAACCTAGGGTGAGGGTTAGACCCCAATAGGCTGCCAGGCCCGATCCGCTGGGTGTGCGGCTTGCGGAGGGGCTGGCCGAGGTGTGGGCACTGGTGAGCAGAAGCGTGGGCCGAAGCATTTTGGCACGGGGGGCCTTCAAATGTCACCGGTGGCTCGGAGGGCCCTGCCCATTCTCCCGCCCTGAATGACCGGCGGTGCCCCTAGTGACCCGGGTGGCAGTGGGGGGCATGGTGAGTCTGGTGCTGGGGCTCAGGAGTCCCCTTTCCCCATCGTTGCGGCACCAGGCCCCTTGGGAGGGGCCACTAGGGGGCCGACATAGGTTTAGGGTTAGCCCCCAGAAGGCCCACAGACCCGATCCGCCAGCTGTGCGGCGAGTGGAGGGGAGGGCCGAGGTAAGGGTGCTGGCCAGCGGGAGCGTGGGGCCAAGCGTTTTGGTGCGGGGGGCCTTCGAAGGTTGCAGGTTGCTCGGAGGGCCCTGCCTGTTCTCCCTCCCTGAATGAACGGCGGCGCCCCTAGCGGCCCAGGTGGCGGTAGGGCGGGAGGGTGAGTCAGGCGCTTGGGCTCGGGAGTCCCCAATCCCTGGTGTTGCGGCAATAGGAACCTGGGATGGGCCCCTCGGGGGCCCACCAATGGTTAGGGTAACACCCAGGAGGCCTGCAGTCCAGATCCACTGGCTCTACAGCGAGCGGAGGGGCGGACCGAGGTGAGGGCGCAGGCGAGCGGGAGCATGGGCCCAAGCGTTTTGGCACAGGGGGGCCTTCGAATGTCATCAGGGGCTCGGAGGAATCTGCCCGTTCTCCCTCCCTGAATGACCGACGGTGCTCCTAGCGGCCTGGGTGGCGGGGGGGCGACACGGTGAGTCCGGCGCTGGGGCTCGGGGGTCCCCAATCCCAGGCATTGCAGTGCCAGGCCCCTTCGGAGGGGCACCTCAGGGGACAACCTAGGGTTCTGCGTAGCCCCCAGGAGGAGTGCAGGCCTCATCCGCCGGCTCTGTGGCGAGCGGAGGGGCGGGCCGAGGTGAGGGCGCTGAGGAGCAGGAGCGTGGGCTCAAGCATTTTGGATGGGGGGGCCTTCGAAGTTCGCCCCGGGCTCAGAGGGCCCTGCCCGTTCTACCGCCCTGAATGACCAGCGGCACCCCTAGAGGCCCGGGTGGTGATGGGGCGGCAGGGAGACTCTGGCGCTGGGGATTGGGGCTCCCTAATACCCGGCGTTGCAGCCTCAGGCCCCTTGGGACGGGCCCCTCGGTGGCAGACCTAGGGTTAGGGTTAGCCCCCAGGAGGCTGGCAGGCTCGTTCCGCCCATGTGCGGTGAATGGAGGTGTGGGTTCAGGTGAGGATGCTGGCGAGTGGGGGCGTGGGCCAGAGCATTTACGCTTTGGCTTGGGGTGCCTTCGAAGGTCACAGGAGGCTTGCAGGGTCCTGCCCGTTCTGTCGCCCTGAAGGACTGGTGACGCCCCTAGTGCCCCATGTGGCGGCAGGGCGGCACGGTGCGTCCGGCGGTGGGACTTGGGGGTCCCCAATCCCTGGCATGCAGCGTCAGGCCACTTGGGAGGGGCCCTTCGGGGGCAACATGGCATAGGGTTAGCCCCCAGGAATCCCGCAGGCCCGATCCGCCAGCTCTGCCACGAGAGGACGGGTGGGCCGAGGTTAGGGCGCTGGGAAGCAGGAGCGAGGGAGCCAGAGTTTTTGCACGGGGGGCCTTTGAAGGTCACAGGGGGATCGGAGGGCCTTGCCCGTTCTCCCTTCTTGAATGAGTGGCAACGCCCGTAGCACCCTGGGTGCTTGCGGGGTGGCAGAGTCCAGCACTGGGGCTCGGGGGTCCCAAATCCCTGGCATTGTGGTGCCAGGCTCCTTGGGAGGGGCCCCTCGGGGGCCGACCTCGGGTTAGGGTTCTTCCCCAGGAGGCTGGCAAGCCTGGCGCTAAGTGGCTCTGGCAATGTAACAAAAATGCCATACACTTATCTGAAAGAAATAACAGTGTACAGGAACCCTCTTAGCCCTAACATCATCCTTTCTGAATATGGAAGCCAGCCCCAAATTGCTCGTGGAAGTCTGACGAAAGGGCTAAGCACTTTTCTCTGAGTCACCACACTGTACAGGGAAAGACCAATGTACATCATCTTTCACGAGTAGGAAGCATTAAAGAAAAGGTTCTGGAATTTCGAGGACTCTGACCCATCCTTATTGGTAATAAACCATCGTGTACAGGAAAACACCTTCAACTCTCATCAGCCTCCTCAATCCTGATTCCGATTCAACTTTGGGTGTGTAGGACTAGGGAAATGTCCACATCTTATTGCTAAGAAAAACGATGTCAGGGTAATGCCCTTCAAGTCACCTCAGCCTTCCTGAAGACGGAAGCAGGAATCAAGGTGGTTATGTTACCATGAGGTAAGGAAGATGAGCATATAAGTGAGAAACAACAGTGGGCAGGACCTCTCTTCCAAGGAACAGTATCTTTGCTTAATGTTCAATCCCTATGGTAAGTGGTTGTGGGCATTTGTGAGGTCAAAATCTTAAGTGTTTTGTAAAACCTCTTGGTCATTCACAGATGAGACTAAGGTAGTTGGGGACTTCTAGGCAGTGATTTGTCCACTGTCGAAAATATGAAAAGATAAAAGAGACAGATGAGGTCTCCTCAGGCATTGTCCTTTATCCTCATCCTCCGTGAGGATGGCCATCTCTGGACAGCTCAATGGCAGGGTCTCATTCACAGTGGGGGCATCTGTTCCTCACAGACATCAGGCAGGGAAATGGATTTGGTTCTCTGTGCCAGCCCAGCCACAGCTGAGTGTCACAGCACCCTCTTGTGGGCTTATAAGAGTTCCGCTGACACCAGGCAGGTCATTGTATTTGATAAACCACTGTGAGAGTTTGCAATTGCCTTCATCTGCAACCTCCTAGAGGCAAATGCAGGTGTCTGGTACCATGTGAAGTCATGTGAAGGCATTGTGAGAAAGTGTCCTTTTGCTTAAGAAAAACATGGCTGGGGCTCCTGGCTGGCTCAGCCAGTTAAGCATGTGCCTTTGGCTCAGGTTATGATCCCAGGGTTCTGGGATCGAGCCGAGGCTCCCTGCTCAGCAGGAAAGGAGGTAGGGAAATAGCTTAGAACCCACAGAGAATGTGAATGAAGGGGAGTGAAATGGAATTTGGTCTGTGTTTTGCTTTAGGGATTGGAAGTTAGTTTTTTCTCAATTCTGATTGTTCTTGAGACAGAAAAGCTGTATTGGTTTTTTTTTTACCTTTAATTTTTTTCTAATAATAATTTTTTATTATGATATGTTAGTCACTATACAGTATTTCCTTAGTTTTTGATGTAGTGTTCCGTGATTCATTATTTGCATATAACACCCAGTGCTCCATGCAATATGTACCTTCCTTAATACCCATCACTGGCCCATCCCAATCCCCCACCCCTCTCCCCTCTGAAGCCCTCAGTTTGTTTCCCAGAGTCCATAGTCTCTCCTGGTTCATTCCCCCTTCTGTTTAGGGTCCATTGTCTAAAGGGACAGACAGTGGAAGTTCACCAAATATAAGATCGAAATTGAATTGTTCATTATAGATGCCGCCAAGTAGTTCCCAGACATTTCATTCTACTGTAGTAATTCATTATACCTGTGCAGGTGCACGTGGAAGATAAATGATGAATGTATACTGGTAATAAAACACGCCCCTCAGTAGTAGAATAATAGAGGATGAACATGTGTAAAATTATTCGACTACAGTGTCCATGCTTTCCCTTTGGTTCCTTATTACTATGAATTTGGACAATTTTTGTTCTCTAGGCTTAAACCTCATTGTCAGTATTCAGAGTTTTTCAATGCTGATCTTCTCCTGTATAAATTACCAAAAACCTAAAATATGTATAAACTTTAAAAAATGCTATATTGAAAATTATAGCAGGGAAGTTCCATTTTGTGAATATTGTGTCAATGGATCTCTATTTTGACATCAGTGTTCATTAGAAATGATGACATTTCATGTGAGTATAAATATCAATGTGAAAAAGAAAAGGTAGGAAGAACCTTGAATGTTTAAGTAATTGGTGAAATGACAGGTGTGTGTGTGTGTGTGTGTGTGTGTGTGTGTGTGTGTGTGTGTGTAATTGATTTTCAGTGAATGGTTCAGCTTCTTGTAGGGCCTCCGAGAGAGCCCAGGTGAACCTTTCAATTAGTTGGTATCTGTTCTCAGAACATGGGAATCTCTTAGTCCAAACAGGCAAGCTTTGAGGTCTTGAAGAGTTTCAGTCCTCAGCGATGGTGTTGCAGACCCTTGTGTGCAAACCCTAGGGTATGCTCAGAGCCCTCATTAGCAGGTACCAACTTGTGAGGATTTCAGACAGCATTTCCCAAAGAAGTACCTCTTGAGTCTCTGTCCTTGTCAGTTCCCTACACGTCCTTACACTAGTTATGTGATCAGTGTGTTTCAGGATAATCCCCACATGTGATTTTTGCTATTTCCTACTAGTCCTATCTGTTTCTCATCTTGTTCTTTTATGGTAGGTGTTGGGAAGCAACCTGTGTGGTGTAGGAGGGGGTGTGGAAGTTGTCTGCCTTCAGAGGACCCAATGATGCCTAGAAATTGTACTGTAGTTTGAGGTCAATTATCCATCCTCTGAGTGTCAGGAATTCCATCACTTTACTTTGATGCTAGTCTGTTCTTCAAGCTGTCCTCAGAAATAAGGACGTCATCCATCTAGGGAATACTGGTTTGTGTGTATGTTTTCATTTTAGGAAAGGCCTTGCTGTTCCTGAAAATAATACTGTAGAGCACCCTTTCCTGTTCTTATTGGCCATCAGTCAATCTTTTGTGAAGTATTCGTTTGTACATAGACTTTTTATGGTTGATGAGCAGGAATTCTTTATTGACAAGTCTTTGTCAGTGTGTATATTGCAAATCTTTACTTCCCAGACTGTGGTTCACTTTTTCATTTTCTTATGGTCATAAGATAAGGAGAAATGTCACATTTTTATGAAGTCCCACTGAATTCTTTTAAATGGTTAGTGCACCCTATATCCTACCCCAAGATTGACAGGTTCTGCATTTTCTTTCAGAAACTGTCCAATGGGAAGCTACAATCCATCTCAAATTTATAAATTGCATTTTAATTCTAATAGGGTATTTATAGACAGTTTTGGATTTTCTATGTACACAATCGTATTATCTGTGAATAGTCACAATTATCCCCTCAATTCTTATACTTTTTGTTTCTCTTGCCATAAAACACTTGTAGATTCTCTGATGCCACGTTGAATAGAGCAGCATTGTTTGAAGATTTAATATACCTTTCTCAATATCTAACAGAAAAAGCAGACAAAACATTGGTAACAAATGTGACCTAATTGACATATAGGGAACATTCCATAATAAGTGCAGAATACATTATTTTCAAGTGGTCATAGACTCTTTACCCAAATAGATGATAGGTGGGGCCACGAATCAAGTCTACAAATGTTAAACCCTGAAATTAACTAGATTCTATTCTTAGACCACAGGGGAATTGAGCCACAGTCATAGCGAAAAGAAAACCAGGAAGTCCTTCAATGTTTAAAATTAAATGGAAGTTTGCTACATATCCTAAAGGTCAGAGAGGGAATCTCAATGGAAATTCTGAACCTTTTCTACATGAGGGCTCACACACAATGGCACTTTCTTTGTGAAGAGCATTATAATAACCTAGACAGGAGTTGAGCCTTAAGTCAGAGTTCTGCCTACCCCAGCCACACCTGGCAGGCTTGGCCTGTGGTCCCCCTCAGCTGTCCTTTCTGGCGGCCCTGAGCTAAGGGGGTCAACATGGCCATATGTAAATGGGAAGCTCCCCACTCATAGTGATGATGGTGCCCCCTCCCCAGCTGCCCATTCTGGTGGCTCTGAGCTAAGGGGGTCAACATGGCCGTATGGAAATTAGAAGCTCCCCACTCTTAGTGATGACGTTGCTATCGTATCATCCTCACCAGTCCAACAATATGATTTCTGAGTGAAATATGACACAAGAGCGATTTCTTGGCCTTCCTTCAGGTTTGAAAATCATCTGGTGAGTCATCTATTAGAAATATGGATTCAACATGTGTTCTTTCTTCTGGAAAAGAAATAGACCCAATAGCAATTAGGGCTTCCTGAGCACCTGTTCTTGAGAGACATCATACTGGCTCTTTGTAGCATTCTGCCTCTTAAACTTCTCAACTAGGGTGTAGATATTTTTAGGCACATTTTCAGACGGTTAGAAAGGGACTCAGATGATATGAGTCTCAGAGGATTTTAGTGTCAGAAACCTAAATGGGATCCCCAAATTGACTCCAAATCGCTTGTTGTTCCATACAGGGTACTATTTCCCTCTTATCTCTGGTCTTCTCGATCTGGAAACCTATCAAGTATCAGGATTTTCTTGTCGTGTGGACAACTGGAATGAATTCAGCGGGCCTTTTCACGTCTGCCCATGGTGATCATTAAGATCATTATCTCAGTAGAGGACCTCTGGGTAAGATACTCAAAGATCCTAAGGAATACAGACAGTATAATATTTTCCTGGTATTAAAGTTACTGAAACCAACTATCTTTTTTAGTAGATTCAGGCTCTGGTATGTTCAGAGGGTACTGTAAAACAAGTCTGAAATAGTATTTAAAAACACTCAGCTCAGCCTCTTCTACAAAGTGAGCCAATGCTTATAAACATGGCTAAAATATTCCCTTACCTACGATGACTTCCCAGCCATCCTAGTGTTTATATGGTATGACTGTGACTTGCATTAGTCAACATTTGCAGAGAAAGAACTTAGTGCATCCAGGGGTCACTTCATGTTGAAATTAGTTTGTGACAATGAGCTACTGTGTTTTATTCTGCAGTCCAAGGGAATGGTGCCAGACATCTCTAAGGTGTCTAGCAGTTCTACAATTCTGATTTTAAGTGGTCTGTGTGCTTCAGAGATTTGGTCAGGAGAAGGGCAGGAGTCCAGAGACTGTGAACACTTCTGTTACATGTGCTGACCATGGAGCACGCAGGATTCCGTGGGCATCATTTTGATTTCTTGGTACTCTTGTGAAAGGTGCTTTTGTCTCAAATTCCTCTATTTAGGAGTAATTATAATGATAAAAGGAATTTTTATTGTATATCATCTGTGGGCCCTGATCCTGAGCTCCCAGGGAAGCTATCCTTTAACAATTACCCAGCTCAAAATGACTGGGCAAAACCTCAAAGCATGGGCCTTGTTTCTGCCCCAAGCACATGTTGTACATCTGCTTCGAGAAGAAAACAATAACCAAAAAATGCCAACATAAATATAAGAAAAAATAAAGTACCTCTTTGGCTCCCATAAGATTAAAGACATACTGACATGTACACACTGAAAACATAAGAAAGAGTCTGTCACTTTCTGGAATCTAAGAAGATCCTCATTGTGGTGTGTAACTCTGTACGTAAAACAAAACAGAAAAAAATATATAAGCCTGCCCCAAATGTTCCTTCTCCGGAGCACTCACTTCTTGGTGAAGATTGTGTCTCTGAGGCAGCTGTCCTGACTTGGGTTTGAATAAAGGTCCCTTCCTTTCTCTCTAAAATGTTTTTAAAAGTTCAGTCACGCAGTGTCGACAATAACAGTGTTTTCTATTTAAGTGAGAAATAAATGTTCCACTCTATTTGCATTGGGAATAGACGAATTGAGGGTTTCTTTAGAAGAGTAAGTCTGCTTTCCAGAAAAGGCAAGGACATTGGTCTATTGAGAATGAAGATAATTACTGCTAAACAACAAGTATGTGTTGCCCCTTTGCCCAGAAACCGAAGCAGGTGTGCAGGCTTTAGGTCAGAGGTGCCTTCTTCTCCCCAGCTGACGGCACTTCTCTGCTCTGGCTCCAAGACACCCGAGGTTTTGAACGTCAGCATCGGAGTCAGCGAGGCAGCTTGTCACAGGACGCCAGTGTTCAGAGAAAGCACAGGTATGTTTGGCAAAATGTCCTATCTATGTCAGGGCTGGAGGTAAAACCTCTCATTATCCCAAAACCTCCTGGGCTTTTCTCTTTTCTCTAGTTGAGCCACAAAGTAAAATTGAAGTAGCTGCCAGCATTCTGGGTTTGGTGCAAGAATTACTTAGTTTCCCTGCAGGTAGAACTTTGCAGGGGATCACAATTTGTCTGTCCATTTATTGCTTACAAATGTATTTTGACCATCTGTTTCCTAGGAACCCTCTTTAATTAGAAAGGGAAGGTGAGATTCACTCTGTGCCTGTTTGTAACATCTAATTTGTTCCTTCATCTAACAGTGTTTATTCAATTGGGCCTAAGATATGGTTGAGTGGCCAGCATCTAGATTTAGGTGGTTTTTTTTCATCTGATACAGACTTGGATGATGTCATTTGACAAAGGTGATGTTTCATCATTGATTAGTTTATTCATCAGAAGAGTTAAAATTAGGGTGGAGGGGAAATTGAAAATTATCCAAAGCGGCCTGTTCCTGTTTAAAAGTTGAGCTTGACTTTCTAGTTTTACTAAATGTATTATCTCAATATTTTGAGGTGCCATATTCTCTCTGTAGTTTCTTTGGTGGTGGAGTCAGAAGGAGAGTCTGGGAATTCTTTTGGATAGTGGCATGCTGGTGGCTTCAAGGGGCTTGGCGTCAGGAGCCTTGGGGTGAAGTCTGCAACTGCTTGCCTGACCCTGGGTGCATCTCCCAGAGGTTTTGTTTCCTCTTATTAAATTGCCCGCAGATAATGTTCTGCTTAAAGGGGAACCCTCCCATCCTATTGGTGGGAATGCAAAGTGGTGCAGCCAGTCTGGGAAAAGTCTGGGGGTTCCTCAAAAAGTTAAACATTGAACAACCACATGATTCAGCAATTGCTCTCCTAGGTATTTACCCAAAGGATACAGAAATGCAGATTCGAAGGGGGTCCATGCACCATAATGTTCATGGCAGTAATGTCCGCAGTAGCCAAACTATGGAGAGAATCCCAATGTCCATGCACTGATGAATGGATAAAGCAGATGTGGGATACATATAAATAATGGAATATGACCCAGCTTCAAAAAGAATGAAATCTTACAATTTGCAAGGATGTGGATGGATCTAGAGTGTATTAAGCTAAGCAAAATCAGTGAGGAAAGACAAATATCCTATACTCTCACGGTTCTGGAATTTCAGAAAAAAAACAGATGAACAGAGTGGAGGGGTGATGAGAGAGGCAAACAAGGAAATAGACTCAACCGTAGAGAACAAACTGAGTGTTGCTGCAGGGCAAGGGTGTGGGGGGAAGTGTTAAATGGGTGAGGGGTATTAAGGAGGGCACTTGTGATGAGCACCGGGTACTGTATGCAGGTGAGGAATCACTAAATCCTACTCCTGAAGCAAATATTCCATGGCATGTGAACTAACTGGAATTTAAGTAAAAGAAGAAAGGAAAAAGTGTTCTGCTTCATGAAGAGTGAGGTAAAATTGTAGTGATTTGGGCTGTACTATTCTATAGAGGATAGATGTAAAACACCCTGTTGTAGGATACAATAGAGTCTTATCACATAAGGAGTCCTCAGAAAGCTGCAATGAAAGATTCAGATCTCAGAGCATGTTCGTGTTCCACTGATATGTTACAGTTTGCACAGGTAGGAAAGAAGGTGGAGAGAAAAGAAACAGAAGGGGAAAGTAGGTATGAACCTTTCATTAATTAGCGTTATAGCTCTCTCATGAAAAACTTGCACCAGTGTGATTTTGGAAGCAGCGGGGGAATCGGGAGCTTTGCAGGAGACAGGGGGGAGTTCCAGGTCTGGGTAAAGCTGACAGGGGTCCCAGAGGAGAGCTGAATGCATTCTGCAGCAGGGTGTGTTCAGGGTGGGCTCCAGGGGTGGCTGTGGGTCTCCTGGGTGAGAGTTGTGACAGGTGAGGGCTGTGTGCAAGTTCCTGGCTGAGGACAAGTGAGGCACAGGTGGAGAGCTGGCAGAGAACCTTCTTCTGAGCCACCAGCTTCACCCAACACACACAGCCTCATCTTCTGTCCCTGTCACTCCAATTCAGACTTCTCCGAAGGTGAGTGAGAACAAATCAAGAGCATTCTGAAAAGAAGGGAAAGCATGTGCAAAGGCTCTGGGGCAGGAGAATTCCAGGTATGTCCAGGAGCAGCAAGAAGGCCCTGTGGCCACAGGAGACAGCTTAGGACATGAGCTCAGAGAGGTGACAGAGGGTGACAGAAAGCTATTCCAGGGCTATAACCCCATGAGACGCTGTTTCACTGGGCCATCCTGGCTACAGTGTTGAGAACAGATGACAGAGGGTTGAAGATGGCAAGGCAGGTCAATGACGAAGCTTTTCCAGGAACTCAGACACTATGGACCAAACAGGTGGCCTTGGATGGAGTGGTTAGACCTATTCTGGGTCCATTTTGAAGATGGAGCTCACAGGATTTGCTGATGGGTTAGCTATTAGGAGCAGGAGAACAGAGGAATTGGGGTAACTCCCAGCTGTTGTGTGTTGTCCTGATGAAGGGGAAGGAGAGGGTTTCTCAGGGGGTAGGAGGTAGTCCGTGTTCTGCATGCTGAGGAAGGTGCCTTTCCGGTGGATCTGCTGAGGGTTGTGCCTGGGAGGACCTTTCACATCTACTCCCTCAGCAATGCTGAAGTACAAGTATCCCCCACTTTTTAAACGTTCACAAAGACACTGGGCTTTCTTGAAAGAACTACATTATTACCCAGGATCAGTAAGAGGAAGAGACATGAAGAGGATTTCCCTCTTATGAAAAAAGGTGAACAGTGAGAATCGCGTTCAGCATCTGTTTTGGGAAGAAGCACAACAGAGGCAGCGTGCACCCCAACCAGCTCCTTCCTCTGGGAACCGCTCTCCGCATCCAGCCACCAGCACTTTGAATTGTGTCTGTGAGCCTCTGCTGTGCTTTATCTTCATTTATGCTGGGCCTCCATTGGAAACTTGTGTGCTGAGGCCTAAGAAAAGCCAAAGAGAAGGAATTTTGGAGTCTGAGCACACTGTCTAATTGTTCGTGTAAATTAATGGTCATTCCTTCTTGACACCATTTCTGGTGTGCATGGTTTCTCAGAAGCCCTGTACTTTCAAAGAGCAGGGAAACCTATACCCCATGCTGCATGGTTAGTTTAGTTTCCATGCTGGACAGAACATTTCATGACTGTCGGATTTTCTCACTCAAACATTGAGACTTTCACCGCCTTCACCAGTTTCTACCACCCCATCCCCGAATCTGGCACCTACCAATCTGCTCTCATTATCTATGCGTTCAGTATTTATTTATTCCACGTGGAATGTACATGAGAGCATCTGGTATTGGTCTTTCTGTGTCTGAGTTACTTGGCATAAGGCCCCCAAGGTCTGTGTTTCCATGTCTGGTTCTTGTGAATAATGCTGCAGTGAACGTGGGAGTGCATCTGTCTTTTTGAGGCAGCATTTTTGTGTTCTTCAAATCAATTCTCAGTAGAGCCACTACTGGGTCATGGGGTAGTTGCATTAAATTTTTCAGGAACCTCCATACCATTTGTCACAGAGGCTGCACCAATTTCCATTCCCACCAACAGTGCACAGTGTCTCCTCGTCTGCACACCCTTGACCCCACCTGGTGTCTGTCTCTGGCACAATTGCTGTTCCAACAGTTGAGAGAGGATAGCCGATTGTGGGTTTGACTGATGTTTCCCTGACGATGATTAGTGATGTCGTACAACTCCTTCTGTCTGTTGGCACCTGTGTGCCATCTTTGGAAAGTATCTATTCACATATTCCTCCCATTTTTTTAATAGTTTTTTTGTTTTGATTTGTATGAGTGTTGTGTGTATTTTGGATATTAGCCTCTTCTCACACATATGATTCACAGATAATTTTTTCTTATTGGGTCAGTGGCCTTTTAAGCTTTTGATGGTTTCTTTTGCTGTGTGGAAGATTTCAGTTTGATGTTGTTCCACTTGTTTATTTGTGCTTTTGTTGCCTTTGCATTTGGTGTCCGATCTGAAGACTCTTTGCCAAAACCAATGTCGAGAGACTTAGTACCTGTGTCTTCTTGGAAGTTTATGGATTCAGGTCTTATGTTCAAATCATTCATCATTAAAAATTTTGTGTGTGGTGTAAGAAAGTGACCCAGTTATATTCTTCTGCATTTAGTGTCCAGTTTGCCTGTTACCGCTCACTGAAGACACAGTCCTTCCCTCATGTCATATCTTCTGCTGCTGTGTCGTAAGTTAGGATCATCTACGTGTGGGTAAGTTTCTGAGCTTTCTGTTCTGTTCCACTGACCTGGTGTCTGTGTTTATGCCAGTACCATCCTGTTTTGATGACAACAGCTTTGTAATCTACCTTGAAATCCAGGAGTGTGTTGACTGCACCTTTCTTTCTTCACGTTGCTTTGGGTATTTGGGGTCTTTTGTGATTCCATACAAGTTTGAGGACTGTTTTCTATTTCCTCGAGTAATGCCACTGGAATTCAGACAGGCATTTCATCACATCTGTCGATTGCTTTGGGTACGATGGACATGTTCACATAATTAACTCTTCCAGTTAAGGAGCATGGCGTATGCTACCATTTGTTTGTGTTGCCTTCCAAATCTTTGACCCATACATTCTGCCCCCCTGGACACACATATTTTTCATTTCTTTTCTGCCATGTGTTGAGTGTACTATGTCTTTCTCATTCTTGGTTACTTTTATTTCTAGATTTTTTGTTGCAATTGTAAATGGCATTGTTTTTTTAATTTCTCTTGGCGAAAGTGTGTCATCAGTATACAGAAATGCAAGAAGTTGGGTCATCTGGGTGGCTCTATATGTGAAGCGTCTGCCTTCAGCTCAGGTCATGATCCCAGAGTTCTGGGATTGAGCCCCGTGTTGTGCTCCCCGCTTAGTGAGGGTCTGCTTCTCCCTCTTTCTGACACTCCCCCTGCTCGTGCTTTTTCTCTTCCTGTCAAATAAATAAATAAAATCTGAAATAAATAAAGACAACAGATCTTTGTATATTGACTTTATATCCTGCAGCTTTCTTGAATTTGTTTATTCTAACAGGTTTTTTTGTTTTTTTTTTGAGGAATCTTTCCGGATTTCCTGTCATTTGCAAATTGTGACAGTTTCCTTATGGATTTCATATCTTTCCCTTTTTTAAAAATTGTTATTCACCCTACAGTACTTCATTTGTTTTTGATGTAGTGTTCCATGATTCATTGTTTGCATATAACACCTAGTGCTCATTATGACACGTGCCCTCCTTTTTTCTTTTAAAGAATTTATTTATTTATTCGACAGAGATAGAGACAGCCAGCAAGAGAAGGAACACAAGCAGGGGAGTGGGAGAGGTAGAAGCAGGCTCATAACGGAGGAGCCTGATGTGGGGCTCAATCCCATAATGCCAGGATCACGCCCTGAGTCAAAGGCAGACGCTTAACCACGGTGCCACCCAGGTGCCCCCTGCCTTGTTAAATTTAACCATTCTAACTGGTGTAAGGTGGTATCTCATTGTCGTTTTGATTTGTATTTGCCTGATGGCAAGTGATGTGGAGCATTTTTTCATATGTCTGTTGGCCATTTGTATCTCTTTGTGTCTTCTGCCCATTTTTTGGGTGTTGAGTTTGAGGAGTTCTTTATAGATCTTGGATACCAGCCCTTTATCTGTAATATGATTTGCAGATATCTTCTTCGATTTCATAGGTTGCCTTTTTGTTTTGTTGATCATTTGCTTTGCCGAGCAGAATCTTTTTATCCTGATGAAGTTCCAATACTTCATTTTTGCTTTTATTTCCTTTGCCTTTAGAGACGTGGCTTGCAAGAAGTTGTTGTGTCCAAGGTTCAAGAGTTCTTTTGATTTTGATATGAGACAGGAATCCATTATATTTCTTTCCTGATTGTATTCGAGCCCTCTGTCTTTCTTGGTGAGTCTACCTAAGTGTCAGTTTTGTTTCTCTTTCCAAAAAAGGCAGCTCTCATTTTCATTGTTTGTTTTTTTTTTTTGTCTTTTTAGTCTCCGTTGGATTTATTTATGCATCCTTTTTGTTATTTCCTTATTTCTACTAATTTGGGGCTTTGTTGTTTTATTTTCTACTTCTTTACCAAATAAATCAGGTTGTTTTTTGGAGAGCATCATATGGATTGATGAAGACTTGAGTTTCTATGAATGTCCCCCATAAAGCTACTTTTGCTGCATCCCATAAGTTTTGTAGGTTGTCTTTTTCATCAGTGTCAAGGTACTTCTAAAATTTTTTGATTTCTTCTTTGACTGTTGGTTGTTCTGTAGCATGTTGTTAAATCTCCACATATTTATTTAAGATTCTTTAAGTATCTGACAGAGAGTGAGACAGCAAGAGAGGGAACGCAAGCATGGGGGTGGGAGAGGGAGAAGCGGGCTTCCCACTGAGCAAGGATCCTGGGATCACGACCTGAGCTGAAAGCAGATCCTTAACGACTGAGCCACCCAGGCCCCAAAAATCTCCACCTATTTTTGACTGTCTCATTTTTTTCTTGAGACTGATTTCTATTTTCATAGCATTGTGGTTGGACAAGATTTGAAGCAGAAGGTGAAGAGAGCATTCAGATGAAAGGTTTGTTTCCTGGAGGGTTTTCTGCGGGCAGACCATGAGTTCCGTGGGACGGAGGAAGGTTTTGTGAGACGGGGGTGGGGTTAACCCTTGTTAGAATTACTGACTAGTACCATGCAGGCTGTATGCCAATGTTCACACCATAGTCCTGATGGACTTGTACTTCATTAGAAATATTTTCTAGGAGGTGTAGGCATAGCCTTCACTTAAAGAAAGGTGCCATGTGGGTTCATGGCATGACCCCAGGTCAGCAACAAGGATGTATGGTATTGTGGGTGATCAGAAACAGGCTTTCTGTGGGAAGTGACAGAAATAAGGTATGGTGAGCTCCATGACCATAGGTGAGGTCCCGAGTGACCCACTGGGTGTTGGGTTCTGTGGATCTGTCTCATCATGTGCTGTGGAATTCAGGGACACCCTCCTCTCTGTGGATTTGTGTGGAGACAGGTAGACATCAGTGTCTGGCCAGGCATGAGGGTTGCACTGGACCACCACCAGAGGTGCAGCGTGCAGGGGAGCCACTGCTTGGTTTCCACGAAAGCTGACCAGGGTCTGTGACCATGATTCCTAGCAGCTGCAAGGGGCGAGGAGGCCGGGGGTAGTGCACACTTCCTAGACTTGTGTTCAGGACTAGTCTGGAGCACACTGAAGTCAACCACACCGAGCACAGAAGGCATCCAGTCAGTGTAGCTGTGGGCACTGCTCCCATGGTACTTTCGGGCCGGATCCATGCTGCCACCTCCTGCATTTCATCATCATCTTCAAGGTCATGTGCCTCTGCTCTTGCCCCATGGCCTCCGCGGTATTGTCCGTCCTCTATCTGTCCCTCGTCCCCGGTGCCCTGTGCAGTCCGATGCCAGGGTAGCCTTCTTGAGACAAACATCTGGCCCTGATGGAACACTTCCATGGATCTCGTGTGATGCGAGGATGATGCCCTTCCCTAAAAGGGGGCTGCAGATCCCCATCAGGAGAGCCATGTCTCCCTTTTCAGCATGGCCTGCCCACCCCTCAGTCTTGTTCAGGGAAGCTCTCCCCACTTCCTGAGATGACAGCTCTGAACTTAAAAATGAATGTTATTTTACATAAATCTATGCCTTAGTTCATCCATGGCATGTCTTTCAACCCCATTAGTGGGGTTTTTTTTTTTTAGCAGTTCTGAAGGGCTGTCTGCTCAAGGAGCGGATGACCTGGGCAGGGCAGCTTTCCCTCTCATCTCCCTCAGCATGTCTCTGAGCCCTGGGGCCAGCTGTCCCACTGAGGATTGAGGGACCCGAACCAGCCCATCCTGAGCCCAAGCTGTGTCAGCTCATAGACGGATGTGTGTTGGAGCGGTGGGCAGCTGGCATGGGCCAGGGGCAGGCAGTGTCTCCTTCTCATTCCTTCCCTCCCTTCCTCCCAGAGGTAGCTCAGAGCAGCCTTCAACCCCTACATCTCCAGATCCCTTGACCTGTGCTTCCTGTGTTCAGCTGGTGACCTTGGAGTTTCCCATGGATTCTACCTCCTGTACCCTCTCCTGTAGCAGTTCGTGGATCAGAGGAGGGGTCGGACCCTCTCTGTTTTAGGTCTTCTTCCTGTCCCGCACCAAGCCCACCCACCTTTGCATCTTTCATGTATGTGCTTGGAAGCAAGCCCATCCACAGGGAACCTATTAGCCAAATGGATCCAGGCAATGAACATTGAAGTAGAGATCCAGGATCCATAATAAACCTGCTCTGAAACCTGTCCCAAAGTCTGTGACTCTCTCACACTGAAACAGAAACAATAATAGCTTTCTGGACTGTAAAGTGACATGTGTCTCTACTTCCAATCTTGAATGCATAGGTGCTGAGCCTGGACAGAAAAGGACCATGGCTCCCGTGGGCTGGGATCCATGGTAAGAACTCAGTGAAATCTGAATTCAAGGCATAGAGTGAATAATTATTGTAGAGTGAATCCTCCGAAGTACGGCTTATGCACAGTGCACAGGGAAAGCTTTTTCAAAGAGGTTCCTGAAAGAAAAATCTTTTGTTAAAATTTATTTTAATTCCAGTAGAGCTAACATACAGTGTTACATTCGTTTCAGGTGTCCAATAGTGATTCAGTAATTCCATATATTACTCAGTGGTCGTCAAGAAAAGCGTCCTCTTAATTCCCTTCATCTATTTCACTCATCCCTCTATTCACCTCCTCTCTGGTAACCATCCGTTTGTTCTCTGTTGTTAAGAGTTTGTATTTTGGTGTGTCTCCTTTTTCTCTTTTAGTTATTTATTTTTGTTTGTTTCTTAAATTCCCTATTAGAGTGACATCGTATGGGATTTGTCTTTCTCTGACTGACTGACTTTAGTTAGGATAATACTCTCTAGCTCCATCCATGTGGCTGCAAATGGCAAGGTTTCATTCTTTTTCAAGCCAAGTAATACTCCATTGTGTGTGTATGTGTGTGTGTCTCTGTGTGTGTGTGTGTGTGTGAATACACACATCTATCATCTCATTTGTAAATTTTTCTACAGACACTTGGGTTGCTTCCATATTGTGATATTGTAAATAATGGTGCAAGACACATAGGGGTGCACGTATCCTTTTAAGTTACTGTTTTCCTATTCTTTGGGTAAATATGTGTAGTGTGATTGTTGGATCATAGGGTAGTTCTATTTTTAATTTTTTGAGGAACCATCATACTGTTTTCCACGGTGGCCACCACAGTTTGCATTCCCACCCACAGTTCAGGAGGATTCCCCTTTATCCACATCCTCCCAACACCTGCTCTTTGTTGTGCTTTTGATGTTAGCCATTCTGACAGGTTTGAGGTATTACCTCATTGTCCTTTGGAATTACATTTTCCTGATGATGGGTGATGGTGAACATCTTTTCACGGGACTGTTGGCCATTTGTATTTCTTCTTTGGAGAAATGTCTGTCCATGTCTTCTGCCTATTTTTTAACTGAATTATTTGTTTTTTGGGGGTCGAGTAGTATCAGTTCTATATGTTTTGGACACTATCCCTTTATTGCATATGATGTTTGCAAATATCTTCTCCCTTTGAGTAGGTTGTCTTATGATTTTTACGTTTTCATTGTTCTTCTGCCATGTGGAAACTATTTATTTTGCTGTATTCCCAATAGTTTATTTTTGCTTTCATTTCCTTTGCCTCAGGACACAGTCTAGAAAAACGTTGGTATGGTCCATGTCAAGAAGTTACTGTCTTCCCTCCTGTAGGATTTTAATGGATTCAGGTCTTATATTGAGGTCTTGAAACTGTTTTGTGTTTGTCTGTATTGTGTAAGAAAGCAGTCTAATTTCATCCTTTTGTGCGTAGCTGTCTAATTTTCCCAACACCATTTGTTGTAGTGACTGTCCATTTCCCTTTTGATATCGTTGCTTGCTTTGTGGAAGATTCATGGACCACATAATTATGGGTTTCTGTCTGAACTTGTGTCCTGTTCCTTTGGTCGCTGTGTCCAGTTTTGTGCCGTACTGTCTTGTTAGGATGACTGCAGCTTTGTAGTATAACCTGAAATCTGAAATTGTGAGTCCTCCAGCTTTGTTTTTCTTTTCCACATTGCACTGGCTGTTTGGAATCTTTAGTGGTTCCATACAAATGTTTAGGATTGTTTATTCGAGGTCTTTTGTTCTTTAATTTAAATTCAATTAGCCAACTTACAGTACATCATTAGTTTCAGATGTAGTCTTCAATAAATTTTCAGTCGTGTGTAACACCCAGTGCTCATTGTACCGTGTGACCTCCTTAATGCTACTCACCCAGTTACCCCTCCCAACTTCTCTTCCAGCAATCATCAGTTTCTTGTGATAGTTAAGAGTCCATCATGGGTTTTCTCCCTCTCTGATGACTTCCCATTCTATTTTCCCTTCCTTGCCCTATGGTCATCTTCCTTGTTTCTGATATTCCACATAGGAGTGAAAGCATATGATCATTGCCTTTCTTTCATTGACTTATTCCACTCAGCATAATACCCTCCAGCTCCACCCAGGTCGGTGTGATGGTAAGTACTCATCCTTTCTGAAATCTGTGTAATATTCTATTATATATATGATCCACATCTTCTTTATCCATTCATCTGTCCATGATCATCTGCACTCCTTCCACAGTTTGTCTATGATGGATATTGCTGCTATGAATACTGGGGTGCATGTGTCCCGTCTTCACTACCTCTGTCTCTTTGGGGTCGATACCCAGTAGGGCAATTGCTGGGACATAGGGTAGCTTTATTTATAACTTCTTGAGGAAACTCCGTACCATTTTCAAGAGAGGCTGTACCGGACTGCATTCGCACAGGGGTGTAAGAGGGTTCCCGTTTCTCCACATCCTCTCCAAGATGTGTAGTTTCATTTCTTCTTATTTTTAGATATTCGGCCTCATGTGATATGGCATCTATAGTGGTTTAGATTTGCATTTCCCTGAAGCCAAGTGATATGAAGCATTTATGCATGTATCTTTTGGTCACCGCTACCTCATCATTAGTGAAGTGACTTCTCATTTTAATCCATCTCAAGACCTAAAGCTGGGTAAGTCTCTGAAGCTGGATGATGCCATCGGTTGGAAGTGTGGAGAATTTCAAAAGATCTCCATGGAGAGCAAGTTTAAAGGTCAGTGTGAAGCTACTAATTGGACCCGGGGAGATCTCTGAAAGTGGGGATTGCCTGGGATGGGCTGAGGGGGGCCCTCCGATTTTCCTATGAATCCTTGCTGCAGCCCCAAATGGACAGTTTCCTGCTGTGGGGCAGGCTGAGTCCTCTAGTCGTGCAGAGGTGAGCCCAATGCCTGGTGCCTTGGAGGCAGGCAAACGGGGAGGGACCCTCAGCAGAAGACCCAGGGTTAGGTTAGGCCTCAAGGACAGCAGGTCTGAACTGCCCAGTGCTCAGAGAGCTCCCAGGCCGAGTGAGATGAGGGCACAAGGGCGGGTGAGTGTGAGCCTTGGGGTTTCATCCGGAAGGGCCCACAAAGGTCGGGGTTCACCAGAAGGGGCTCTCAGGGGTTGCCCCAATTCTTGCCCTGAATGCTCTGTTCCCCAAAATGGTGCAGTTAACTGTGGGCTGCAGGCTGAGTCCTACGGTGGGGCTTGGGTGTCCCCAATCCCCCAGAGTGGGGTGCCAGGACCCTGGGGAGGGACCCCTCTGTGGCCAACCTAGGGTAAGGGTTAGGGTCCAGGAGCCTGGCAGGGACATACTGCAGGCTGTGCGGTGAGCTCTGTGGAGGGCTGAGAGGAGGCCATGGGGGAGGGTGAGCATGGGCCTCAGGGTTGGGGCACGGGGGACTGCCAAAAGTGGGGACGGGCTCCGGGGGCCTCCCCAAATTCTCGTGCCCTGTAGGCTCCGTAGAGCCCCCAGGGGCACGGTTTCCTGTCGGGTGGCAAGCTGAGTCCTGCGGTGGGGCACAGGTATCCCAATTCCCCAGGGCTGCAGTGTAAGCCTCCTGGGGAGGCCCCCACACCCTCGGCCGAGCTAGGGCTAGGGTTAGGCCCCAGGAACCCGCAGGCCTGATCTGCTGGCTGTATGGCTAGTTACCCGGGCTGAGGTGAGGGTGTGGGGAGGGTGAGCATGGGCCTCAGGGTTGGGGTGCGGGAGGCCGCCGTTGTTCGCTGGTGGCTCAGGAGGGCCCTCCTGGTTCTCCCACCCTGAATGCTCTATGGCCTCCCAAGGTGCACGGTTTCCTGCGTGGTGGCAGACTGATTCCTGCTGTGGGGCTCAGGTGTCCCGAATCCCCGCGGCTGCGACTTCAGGCTCCTGGGGAGGGGCCCCTCCACAAATGAACTAGGGTTAGGGTTGGGGCCCAGGAACCCCGCAGGCCAGATCCGCCCGCTATGTGGCGAGCTCCGCCGCGGTCTGAGGTGAGGGTGCGGGGTGGGGTGAGCATGGGCTTCAAGGTTGGGTTTAGGAATCGCCGAAGTTCGCCTGGGGCTCTGGGAGCCCTCCTGGTTCTCCCGCCCTGAATGCTCTACAGCCTCCCAAGGGGCACTGTTTCCTGTGAGCTGGCATGCTTTATCCTGCAGTGGGGCTCAGGTGTCCCCAGTCCCTGGGGCTGTGGCACCGGGCCCCAGGGGAGGGGCCCTACCCAGCCGACATAAGGACAGGTCTAGGCCCCAGGAACCCGACAGGCCTGATCTGCCAGCTCTGCGACGAGCTCGGTGGCAAGCTGAAGGGAAGGCGTGGGGCGGGATGAGCCTGGGCCTCAGGGTTGGGGTGTAGGGGGCCACCGAGGATCGCTTGGGTCTCAGGGGGGCCCTACCAGTTCTCTTGCACGGGATGCTCTGTGGCGCCCCAAGGGGCATGGTTTCCTGAGGGGTGGCAGGCTGAGTCCCGTGGTGGGGCTCAGGTGTACCCAATCCCCGGGGTTAGGGTACGGATCAGGGTATGGATTAAGGTTAGGGTATGGGTTACGGTTAGAGTACGGGTGAGGGTAGGGGTTAGGGTTAGGGTAAGGAGAGGGTACGGGTTAGGGTTGAGTTTAGGGGTTACAGGTTAGAGGTTATGGGTTAGGGTACAGATTAGGGTTTAGGGTATGGGTTAGGGTTTAGGGTTTGGGTTTAGGGTTAGGGTTAGGGTTGGAGTACGGGTTAGGTTTAGGGTACAGGTTAGGGTTAGGGTACGGGTTAGGGTACGCATTAGGGTACAGTTTAGGGTAAGGGTTAGTGTACGATTTAGGGTAAGTGTTGACATACGGATTTGGGTATGGTTTAGGGTACGGGTTAGGGTTACGGTACGGGTTAGGGTTAGGGTATAGTTTAGGGTTATGGTACAGGTTAGGTTACGGTTTAGGGTTGGGGTTAGGGTACGCGTTAGGGAATGGGTTAGGGATAGGGATAGGGTATGGTTTATAGTTAGTGTATGGGTTAGGGTTCGGGCTAGGGTACAGGTTAGGGTTAGGTATGGGTTAGGGTCCGGGTTAGGGATAGGGCACGGGTTAGGGTATGGGTTTGTGTACGGGTTAGGGTATGGGTTAAGGTTAAGGTAAGGGTACTGGTTAGGGTTAAGGTACGGGTTACAGTTTAGGGTTTAGGGTTACGGTTAGGGTACAGGTTAGGGTTAGGGTACGGGTAGGGTTAGGGTACGGTTTATGGTACGAGTTAGGGTATGGGTTAGAGTCCGGGTTTAGGGTTTAGGGTTAAGGTTAGGGTACAGGTTAAGGTACTTGTTAGGGTTACGGTTAAGGTTAGGGTACGGTTTAAGTTATGGGTTAGGGTACAGTTTAGGGTTAAAGTTAGGGTACGGGTTAAGGTATGGGTTAGAGTACATGTTACGGTTACGGTTAGAGTTAGGGTACAGGTTAGGGTTAGGGTTAGGGTACGGGTGAGGGTACGGGTTAGGGTTAGGTTTAGGGTTAGGTTACGGGTTAGGGGTAGGGTTAGCTGAAGGGGTAGGGTGAGGGGTAGTGTTAGGGGTATGGTAGGGGTCGGGGTAGGGTTAGGGTTTAGGGTTAGTGTTTGGGGTTTGGGGTTAGTGGTTAGGGTTAGGGTTTCATGTTTAGGGTTTCGGGATTAGGGTTAGGGCTTAGGGTTTAGGGTTTAGTGTTAATGTTAGGGTTTAAGGTTTAAGGATTAAGGTTTAGGGTTAGGTTTAGGGTAGGGTTAGGCTTAGGGTAAGGGTTAGGGGTTAGAGTTACGGTTAGGATTAGGGTTTAAGGTTCAGGGTTTAAGGTTATGGGTTAGGGTTTAGGGTTAGTGTTAGACCCCAGTAGGCCAGCAGGACTGATGCGCCGGCTGTGCGGCGAGCGGAGGTGTGGGCCGAGGTGAGGGCGCTGGCGAGCGAGGGAATAGTATGCAGTGTTTTGGCGCGAGGGGCCTTTTACGTCACTAGAGGCTCGGAGGGCCCTGCCCGTTCTCCCGCCCTGAATGACCGGAGGCTCCCCTAGCGACCCGTGTGGTGGCGGGGTGGCAGTGTGAGTCTGGCAATGCGGTTTAGGTGTCCCCAATGCTGTGCGTTGCAGCTCAAGGCCCCTTGGGAGGGGCCCCTCTAGGGCCGTCCTAGGGTTAGTGTTAGCACCCAGGAGTCTGGCAGGCATGATCCGCCAGCTGTGTGGTAGCAGAAGGCCAGGCCGAGGTGAAGATGCCAGCGAGCTGGAGCGTGGGCCCAAGCATTTTGGCACGGGGGGGCTTGGAAGGTCGCCGGGGGATTGGAGGGCCCTGCCGGTTCTCCCGCCCTGAATGGCCAGAGGCGCCCTTAGCAGCCCGGGTGGTGGCAGGGCGGCACGGTGAGTATAGCGCTGGGGCTCGGGGGACCCCAATCCCTGGCGTTGCTGTGCCAGGCCCCTTGTGAGGTTCCGCTCGGGGGCCAACCTAGGGTTAGGGTTAGCCCCCAGGAGGCTGGCAGGCCCGATCCGCTGGCTGTGCGTGAGCAGAGGGGCGGGCCGAGGTCAGGGCGCTGGTGAGCAGGAGCATGGGCCCAAGCATTTTGGCGCATGGGGGCTTAGAAGTTCACTGGGACTCGGAGGGCCCTGCCCGTTCTCCCGCCCTGAAAGACCGGCAGCACGCCTAGTGGCCTGGTTTGCAGCGGGACGGCAAAGTGAGTCCTGGCTTGGGCTCGGGGGTCACCAATCCCTGGCACTGAGGCACCAGGCCCCTTCGAAAGGGCCCCTCATAGGCCACCCTAGGGGTAGTGTTAGCCCCCAGGAGGCGGGCAGGCCTGATGTGCCGGCTGTGCAGCGACCGGAGGGGCGGGCCAAGGTGAGGGCGCTGGGGAGCGGGAGCGTGGGCCCAAGCGTTCTGGCGCAGGCGGCCTTTGAAGGTCGCCGGGGGCTCGGAGGGCCCTGCCCGTTCTCCCACCCTGAAAGACCGGCAGCACGCCTAGTGGCCCGGGTTGCGGCAGGGCAGCAGGGTAGAGTCTGGCGCTGGGGCTTTGGGGTCCCCAATCCCAGGTGTTGCGGCGATAGGCGACTTGGGATGGGCCCCTCAGTGGCCGACCTAGGGTTAGAGTTTGCACCGAGGAGGCCGGAAGTCCGGATCCATCCGCTCTGCAAGGAGCGGAGGGGTGGGCTGAGATGAGGGCGCTGGCGAGCAGGAGCGTGGACCCAAGCGTTTTGGTGCTGGGGCCTTCAAAGGTCGCCGGGGGCTCGGAGGGCCCTGCACGTTCTTCCGCCCTGAATGCCCGACGGCGCACCTAGCGGCCTGGGTTGCAGAGGGGCAGCAGTGTGAGTCCGGTGCTAGGGCTCAGGGGTCTCCAATCCCCGGTGTTGCAGCGCCAGGCCCCTTGGGAGGGGCCCCTCGGGTGCGACCTAGTATTAGGGTTAGCCCCCAGGAGGCCCTCAGGCCCGATTCGCCAGCTGTGTGGTGAGTGGAGGGTCGGGCGGAGGTGAGGCCGCTGGCGAGCAGGAGCAAGGGCCCAGGAGTTTTCGAGGGGGGGTCCTTCGAAGGTCGCCAGGTGCTCAGAGGGCCGTTCACGTTCTTCCGCCCTGAATGACAGGCGACTACCCTGGCGGCCCGGTTAGAGGAGGGGCGGTAGGGTGAGTCTAGCGCTGGGGCTCGGGGTCCCCAGTCCTCGGCGTTGGGGTGCCAGGCCCCTTCGGAAGGGCTCTAGGGGGCTGACCAAGCATTACTGTTAGCCCCCAGGAGGCTGGCAGACCCGATCTGCCGGCTGTGTGTCGAGCAGAGGGGCAGGCCTAGGTGAGGGCGCTGTCGAGCAGGAGTGTGGGCCCAAGCGTTTTGGCACGGGGGGCCTTCGAATGTTGCCAGGGGCTTGGAGGGATCTGCCCGTTCTCCCTCCCTAAATGACCGACAGTGCTCCTAGTGGCCTGGGTGGTGGCAGGGCGACACGGTGAGTCCGGCGCTGGGGCTCGGGTGTCCCCAATCTCAGGCATTGTGGTGTCAGGCCCCTTCAGAGGGGCCCCTCAGGGGCCAACCTAGGGTTATGGGTAGCCTCCAGGAGGAGGGCAGGCCTCATCCACCGGCTCTGCAGCGAGTGGAGGGGCGGGCCAAGGTGAGGGCACTGAGGAGCAGGAGCATGGGCTCAAGCGTTTTGGATGGGGGGGGCCGTTGAGTGTCGCCATGGACTCGGAGGGCCCTGCCCATTCTCCCGCCCTGAATGACCAGCGGCACCCCTAGCGGCCCGGGTGGCAGCGGGGCGGCAGGGTGAGTCCGGCGCTGGGGCTCGGAGGTCCCTAATACCCAGCGTTGCGGCGCCAGGCCCCTTGGGCGGGCCCCTCGGGGGCCGACCTAGGGTTAGGGTTAGCCCGCAGGAGGCTGGCAGGCTCGTTCCACCATGTGCGGTGAATGGAGGTGTGGGTCGAGGTGAGGTAGCTGGTGAGTGGGAGTGTGGGCCAGAGCATTTTGGCTTTGGCTTGGGGTGCCTTCGAAAGTCCCAGGTGGCTCGGAGGGTGCTGCCCGTTCTGTCGCCCTCAAGGACTGGCGACGCCCCTAGTTCCCCATGTGGCGGTGGGGTGGCAGGGAGCTTCCGGCGCTGGGACTTGGGGGTTCCCAATCCCTGGCATGCGGCGCCAGGCCACATGGGAGGGGCCCCTTGGGGGCGACCTAGGGATAGGGTTAGCCCCCAGGAAGCCAGCAGGCCCGATCCGCCAGCTCTGCAGCGAGTGGAGGGGTGGGCCGAGGTTAGGGCGCTGGCGGGCAGGAGTGTGGGAGCCAGAGTTTTTGCGTGGGGGGCCTTCGAATGTCGCAGGGTGATCGGAGGGCACTGCCCGTTCTCCCTTCCTGAATGGCAACGACCCTAGTGCCCTCGGTGCCTATGGGGTGGCAGAGTGAGTACAGCACTGGGGCTCGGGGGTCCCAAATCCACGGCATTGTGGTGCCAGGATCCTTGGGAGGGGCCCCTCGGGGGTGACCTAGGGTAAGTGCTACCCCCAGGAGTCTAGGAGGCCCATTCCGCCAGCTCTGCAGCAGGCGGAGGGGCAGGCCGAGGTGAGGGCGCTGGCGAGAGGGAGTGTGGGCCCAAGCATTTTGGCACAGGGGCCTTCGAAGGTCGCCGGGGGCTTGGAGGGCCCTGCCCGTTCTCTTGCCCTGAAAGACTGGCGGTGCCCCTAGCAGCCCGGGTTGCCACGGGGCAGCAGGCTGACTCCGGTGCTGGGCTCGGGGGCCCCAATCCCCGGCGTTGTGGCACAAGGCCCCTTGGGAGGGGCCCCTCGGGGGCCGAGCTAGGGTTAGGGTTCGTCCCCAGGAGACCGGCAAGCCCGGCGCTAAGTGGTTCAGGCAATGTAACAAAAATGCCATACACTTATCTGTAAGAAATAACAGTGTACAGGAACCCTCTTAGCCCTAACATCATCCTTTCTGAATATGGAAGCCAGCCCCAAAGTGGTCGTGGAAGTCTGACGAACGCGCTAAGCACTTTTCTCTGAGTCACCACACTATACAGGGAAAGACCAATGTACATCATCTTTCACGAGTAGGAAGCATTAATGAAAAGGTTCTGGAATTTCGAGGACTCTGACCCATCCTTATTGGTAATAAACCACCGTGTACAGGAAAACACCTTCAACTCTCATCAGTCTCCTCAATCCTGACTCCCATTCAACTTTGGATGTGTAGGACTAGGGAAATGTCCACATCTTATTGCTAAGAAAGAACGATGTCAGGGTAATGCCCTTCAAGTCACATCAGCCTTCCTGAAGACGGAAGCAGGAATCAAGGTGGTTATATTACCATGAGGTAAGGAAGATGTGCATAGAAGTGAGAAACAACAGTGGGCAGGACCTCTCTTCCAAGGAACAGTATCTTTGCTTAATGTTCAATCCCTATGGTAAGTGGTTGTGGGCATTTGTGAGGTCAAAATCTTGAGTGTTTTGTAAAACCTCTTGGCCATTCACAGATGAGACTAAGGTAGTTGGGGACTCCTAGGCAGTGATTTGTCCACTGTCAAAAATATGAAAAGATAAAAGAGACAGATGAGGTCTCCTCAGGCATTGTCCTTTATCCTCATCCTCCGTGAGGATGGCCATCTCTGGACAGCTCAGTGGCAGGGTCTCATTCACAGTGGGGGCATCTGTTCCTCACAGACATCAGGCAGGGAAATGGATTTGGTTCTCTGTGCCAGCCCAGCCACAGCTGAGTGTCACAGCACCCTCTCGTGGGCTCATAAGAGTTTCACTGTCACCAGGCAGGTCATTGTATTTGATAAACCACTGTGAGAGTTTGCAATCGCCTTCATCTGCAACCTCCTAGAGGCAAATGCAGGTGTCTGGTACCATGTGAAGTCATGTGAAGGCATTGTGAGAAATTGTCCTTTTGCTTAAGAAAAACATGGCTGGGGCTCCTGGCTGGCTCAGCCAGTTAAGCATGTGCCTTTGGCTCAGGTTATGTTCTCAGGGTTCTGGGATCGAGCCCGGGTTCCCTGTTCAGCAGGAAAGGAGTTAGGGAAATAGCTTAGAACCCACAGAGAATGTGAATAAAGGGGAGTGAAATGGAATTTGGTCTGTGTTTTGCTTTAGGGATTGGAAGTTAGTTTTTTCTCAATTGTGATTGTTCTTGAAACAGAGAAGCTGTATTGTTTTTTTTTTCCTTTAATTTTTTTCTAATAATAATTTTTATTATGATATGTTAGTCACTATACAGTATTTCCTTAGTTTTTGATGTAGTGTTCCGTGATTCATTATTTGCATATAACACCCAGTGCTCCATGCAATATGTACCTTCCTTAATACCCATCACTGGCCCATCCCAATCCCCCACCCCTCTCCCCTCTGAAGCCCTCAGTTTGTTTCCCAGAGTCCATAGTCTCTCGTGGTTCATTCCCCCTTCTGTTTAGGGTCCATTGTCTAAAGGGACAGACAGTGGAAGTTCACCAAATATAAGATCGAAATTTCATTGTTCATTATAGATGCCACTACGTAGTTCCCAGACATTTCATTCTACTGTAGTAATTCATTATACCTGTGCAGGTGCACGTGGAAGACAATTGATGCATGCAGAGTGGTAATAAAACACGCCCCTCAGTAGTAGAATAATAGGGGATGCATATGTGTAAAATTATTCGACTACAGCTTCCATGCTTTCCCTTTGGTTCCTTATTATCTATGAGATTGGACAATTCTTGTTCTCTAGGCTTAAACCTCATTGTCAGTATTTAGAGTTTTTCAATGCTGATCTTCTCCTGTATAAGTTACCAAAACCTAAAATATGTATGAACTTTAAAAAACGCTATATTGAAAATGACAGCAGGGAAGTTCCATTTTGTGAATATTGTGTCAATGGATCTCTATTTTGACATCAGTGTTCATTAGAAATGATGACATTTCATGTGAGTATAAATATCAATGTGAAAAAGAAAAGGTAGGAAGAACCTTGAATGTTTAAGTAATTGCTGAAATGACAGGTGTGTGTGTGTGTGTGTGTGTGTGTGTGTGTGTGTGTGTGTGTAACTGATTTTCAGTGAGTGGTTCAGCTTCTTGTAGGGCCTCCGAGAAAGCCCAGGTGAACCTTTCAATGAGTTGGTATCTGTTCTCAGAACATGGGAATCTCTTAGTCCAATAGTCAATCAGGCAAGCTTTGAGGTCTTGAAGAGTTTCAGTCCTCAGCGATGGTGTTGCAGACCCTTGTGAGCAAACCCTAGGGTATGCTCAGAGCCCTCATTAGCTGGTACCAACGTGTGACGATTTCAGACAGCATTTCCCAAAGAAGTACCTCTTGAGTCTCTGTCCTTGTCAGTTCCCTACACTTCCTTACACTAGTTAAGTGATCAGTGTGTTTCAGGATAATCCCCACATGTGATTTTTGCTATTTCCTACTAGTCCTATCTGTTTCTCATGTTCTTCTTTTATGGTAGGTGTTGGGAAGCAACCTGTGTGGTGTAGGAAGGGGTGTGGTAGTTGTCTGCCTTCAGAGGACCGAATGATGCCTAGAAATTGTACTGTAGGTTGAGGTCAATTGTCCATCCTCTGAGTGTCAGGAATTCCATCACTTTACTTTGATGCTAGTCTGTTCTTCAAGCTGTCCTCAGAAGTAAGGACGTCATCCATCTAGGGAATACTGGTTTGTGTGTATGTTTTCATTTTAGGAAAGGCCTTTCTGTTCCTGAAAATAATACTGTAGAGTACCCTTTCTGGGTTTTATTGGACATCAGTCAATCTTTTGTGAAGTATTCCTTTATAAATAGACTTTTTATGGTTGATGAGCAGGAATTCTTTATTGACAAGTTTTTGTCAGTGTGTGTATTGCAAATCTTTACTTCCCAGACTGTGGTTCACTTTTTCATTTTCTTATGGTCATAAGATAAGGAGAAATGTCACATTTTTATGAAGTCCCACTGAATTCTTTTAAATGGTTAGTGCACCATATGTCCTACCCCAAGATTGACAGGTTCTGCATTTTCTTTCAGAAACTGTCCAATGGGAAGCTACAATCCATCTCAAATTTATAAATTGCATTTTTAATTCTAATAGGGTATTTATAGACTGGTTTGTATTTTCTATGTACACAATCATATTATCTGTGAATAGTTACAATTATCCCCTCAATTCTTATACTTTTTGTTTCCCTTGCCTTCTAACAGTGGTAGATTCTCCGATGCCATGTTGAATAGAGCAACATTGTTTGAAGATTTTAATATACCTTTCTCAATATCTGACAGAAAAAGCAGACAAAACATTGGTAAAAATGTGACCTAATTGACATATAGGGAACATTCCATCATAAGTGCAGAATACATTATTTGCAAGTGGTCATAGACTCTTTACCCAAATAAATGATAGATGGGGCCACGAATCAATGCTACAAATGTTAAACCCTGAAATTAACTAGATTCTATTCTTAGACCACAGGCGAATTGAGCCACAGTCATAGCGAAAAGAAAACCAGGAAGTCCTTCAATGTTTACAATTAAATGGAACTTTGCTGCATATCCTAAAGGTGAGAGAGGGAATCTCAATGGAAATTCTGAACCTTTTCTACATGAGGGCTCACACACAATGGCACTTTCTTTGTGAAGAGCATTATAATAACCTAGACAGGAGTTGAGCCTTAAGTCAGAGTTCTTCCTGCCCCAGCCACACCTGGCAGCCTTGGCCTGTGGTCCCCCTCAGCTGTCCTTTCTGGTGGCCCTGAGCTAAGGGGGTGAACATGGCCGTATGGAAATTAGAAGCTCCCCACTCTTAGTGATGACGTTGCTATCGTATTGTCCTCACCAGTCCAACAACATGATTTCTGAGTGAAACATGACACAAGAGCGACTTCTTGGCCTTCCTTCAGGTTTGAAAATCATCTGGTGAGTCATCTATTAGAAATATGGATTCAACATGTGTTCTTTCTTCTAGAAAAGAAATAGACCCAATAGCAATTATGTGTTCCTTAGCACCTGTTCCTGAGAGACATCATACTGGCTCTTTGTAGCATTCTGCCTCTTAAACTTCTCAACTAGGGTGTAGATATTTTTAGGCACATTTTCAGACGGTTAGAAAGGGACTCAGATGATATGAGTCACAGAGGATTTTAGTGTCAGAAACCTAAGTGGGATCCCCAAATTGACTCCAAATCCCTTGTTGTTCCATACAGGGTACTATTTCCCTCTTATCTCTGGTCTTCTCAATCTGGAAACCTATCAAGTATCAGGATTTTCTTGTCATGTGGACAAATGGAACGAATTCAGCGGGCCTTTGCACCTCTGCCCATGGTGATCATTAAGATCATTATCTTAGTGGAGGACCTCTGGGTAAGATACTCAAAGATCCTTAGGAATAGAGACAGTATAATATTTTTCTGGTATTAAAGTTACTGAAACCATCTATCTTTTTTTGTCCATTCAGGCTCTGGTATGTTCAGAGGGTGCTGTAAAACAGGTCTGAAATAGTATTTAAAAACACTCAGCTCAGCCTCTTCTACAAAGTGAGCCAATGCTTATAAACATGGCTAAAATATTCCCTTACCTACGATGACTCCCCAGCCATCGTAGTGTTTATATGGTATGACTGTGACTTACATTAGTCAACATTTGCAGAGAAAGAACTTAGTGCATCCAGGGGTCACTTCATGTTGAAATTAGTTTGTGACAACGAGCTACTGTGTTTTATTCTGCAGTCCAAGGGAATGGTGCCAGACATCTCTAAGGAGTTCTAGCAGTTCTACAATTCTGATTTTAAGTGGTCTGTGTGCTTCAGAGATTTGGTCAGGAGAAGGGCAGGAGTCCAGAGACTGTGAACACTTCTGTTACATGTGCTGACCATGGAGCAGGTAGCTTTCTGTGGGCATCATTTTGATTTCTTGGTACTCTTGTGAAGGTGCTTTTGTCTCAAATTCCTCCATTTAGGAGTAATTATAATGATGAAAGTAATTTTTATCTTATATCATCTGTGGGCCCTGATCCTGGGATCCCAGGGAAGCTATCCTTTAACATTTTACCCGGTTCAAAATGATTGGGCAAAACCTCAAAGCATGGGCCCTATTTCTGCCCCAAGCACATGTTGTACATCTGCTTCAAGAAGAAAACAATAACCAAAAATGCCAACATGAAGATAAGAAAAAATAAAGAACCTCTTTGGCTCCCATAAGATTAAAGTCATACTGACATGTACATACTGAACATGCATGAAATCATTGCATTTCCTAAAGCCCAAGCCTTGGAGGGTCTGAGAGCCACTGATCTTGCCCAGAACCAGGCACACCCAGCAGGGAGGTCTGGTGCAGAAAGGGAAGGGGCAGGACTCTGAGGGTGGTCTGCAGCTAGAGGGGTCCCTGGAATGGGCCAGGTGTGTGTGGGGAGCCCAGCCCAGGACCCCACCTATGCCTATGCTGGGTGTTGGGTAGAGGAGGCACCTCTTGGACCCCCTGCACTTTCAGGGTTCCAGGGGCTTGAGGGCGGCTTGCCTGGCTTCCCAGGGGCTGGGGCACCACCCTCCCTGACAAATCACCTCTTGGGAGTGGAGCTACGTCTCTGTGGGCTGTTCCAGAGTTGCAGTGGGGTGCAAACCTGGGACAGAAGAAGGGGAACTGGGAGAGAGAGAGTTGCCCTGCGGAGGTCCCGGCAGGTTAGAGAGCAGCGTGCACCGTGGGTGGGGGGGTCTGGGGGTAGGGTGCGCCCCAGGTGGGAGGCAGGGTTCTGGAAGGGCACCTGGAGAGGGTTCATTGTGGGAACTCAGGTGAGTTTTCTTTTTCCTTTTAAAGTCTCTTCTGCCCCATGTTCTCAACTGGCCTTATTCCCCATACCTGTGAACTCCAGGGCGCCCACTCACCTGAGCTTTTGTGGGATTGGTTGCAGAATTTCAGGGTTTCCTCTGTTCCCCGGGAAGAGTGCGGGTAAGGACCTCACAGAGTCCCCACCTTCAGTGATGTGTCCCACGGTTCTCTGACACAGTGCAGGTGATGCATCTTGAGAAGTACCCCAAGTTCAGCAGGGTGTGCCCTGGTCCCCCAGGCACAGGTGTGGCCGTAGCAAGCCCCAGAGCCGTCTCCCAACTTCAGCATTATGCCCCGTGTGCCCCCAGGTTAGTGGTAATTGGCTGTTAGAATCATGCAGGAAAATCCTCCAGGTGGGGGCCTGAAGGAGGGCGTAAACCAGACCCCACTCTAATTGCATTGGGAATAGACGAATTGAGGGTTTCTTTAGAAGAGTAAGTCTGCTTTCCAGAAAAGGCAAGGTCATTGGTCTATTGAGAATGAAGATAATTACTGATATACAACAAGTATGTGTTGCCCCTGCACCCAGAAACCGAAGCAGGTGTGCAGGCTATAGGTCAGAGGGGCCTTCTTCTCCCCAGCTGACAGCACTTCTCTGCTCTGGCTCCAAGACACCCGAGGTTTTGAACGTCAGCATCGGAGTCAGCGAGGCAGCTTGTCACAGGACGCCAGTGTTCAGAGAAAGCACAGGTATGTTTGGCAAAATGTCCTATCTATGTCAGGGCTGGAGGTAAAACCTCTCATTATCGCAAAACCTCCTGGGCTTTTCTCTTTTCTCTAGTTGAGCCACAAAGTAAAATTGAAGTAGCTGTCAGCATTCTGGGTTTGGTGCAAGAATTACTTAGTTTCCCTGGAGGTAGAACTTTGCAGGGGATCACAATTTCTGTCCATTTATTGCTGACAAATGTATTTTGACCATCTGTTTCCTAGGAACCCTCTTTTATTAGAAAGGGAAGGTGAGATTCACTCTGTGCCTGTTTGTAACATCTAATTTGTTCCTTCATCTAACAGTGTTTATTCAATTGGGCCTAAGATATGGTTTAGTGGCCAGTATCTAGAGTTAGGTGGCTTTTTTCATCTGATACAGACTTGGATGATGTCATTTGAAAAAGGTGATGTTTCATCATTGATTAGTTTATTCATCAGAAGAGTTAAAATTAGGGTGGAGGGAAAATTCAAAATTATCCAAAGCGGCCTGTTCCTGTTTAAAAGTTGAGCTTGACTTTCTAGTTTTACTAAATGTATTATCTCGATATTTTGAGGTGCCATATTCCCTCTGTAGTTTCTTTGGTGGTGGAGTCAGAAGGAGAGTCTGGGAATTCTTTTGGATAGTGGCATGCTGGTGGCTTCAAGGGGCTTGGCGTCAGGAGCCTTGGGGTGAATTCTGCAACTGCTTGCCTGACCCTGGGTGCATCTCCCAGAGGTTTTGTTGCCTCTTATGAAATTGCCGGCAGATAATGTTCTGCTTAAAGGGGAACCCTCCCATCCTGTTGGTGGGAATGCAAAGTGGTGCAGCCAGTCTGGGAACCAGTGTGGGGGTTCCTCAAAAAGTTAAACATTGAACAACCACATGATCCAGCAATTGCTGTCCTACGTATTTACCCAAAGGATAAAAAAATGCAGATTCGAAGGGAGTCCATGCACCATAATGTTTATAGCAGCAATGTCCACAGTAGCCAAACTATGGAGAGAATCCCAAAGTCCATGCACTGATGAATGGATAAAGCAGATGTGGGATACATATATATAATGGAATATGACCCGGCTTCAAAAAGAATGAAATCTTACCATTTGCAAGGATGTGGATGGATCTAGAGTGTATTAAGCTAAGCAAAATCAGTGAGGAAAGACAAATATCCTATGCTCTCACGCTTGTGGAATTTCAGAAAAAAAACAGATGAACAGAGTTGAGGGGTGATGAGAGAGGCAAACAAGGAAATAGACTCAACCTTGGAGAACAAACTGAGTGTTGCTGCAGGACAGGGGCGTGGGGGTAAGAGATAAATGGGTGAGGGGTATTAAGGAGGAATCTTGTGATGAGCACCGGGTACTGTATGCAGGTGAGGAATCACTAAATCTTACCCCTGAAGCGAATATTCCATGGCATGTGAACTAACTGGAATTTAAGTAAAAGAAGAAAGGAAAAAGTGTTCTGCTTCATGAAGAGTGAGGTAAAGTTGTAGTGATTTGGGCTGTACTCTTCTATAGATGAGAGTTGTAGAACACCCTGTTGTAGGATACACTAGTTTCTTATCACATAAGGATTCCTCAAAAAGCTGCAATGAAAGATTCAGGTCTCAGAGCATGTTCATGTTCCACTGATATGTTACAGTTTGCACAGGTAGGAAAGAAGGTGGAGAGAAAGGCAACAGAAGGGGAAAGTAGGTGTGAACCTTTCATTAGTTAGCATTATAGCTTTCTCATGAAAGCCTTGCGCCAGTGTGATTTTGGAAGCAGAGTGGGAATCCGGGAGCTTTGCAGGAGATGGGGGAGTTCCAGGTCTGGGTAAAGCTGACAGGGGGCCCAGAGGAGAGCTGAATGCATTCTGCAGCAGGATGTGGGCAGGGTGGGCTCCAGGTGTGGCTATGGGTCTCCTGGGTGAGAGTTGTGACAGGTGAGGGCTGTGTGCAAGTTCCTGGCTGAGGACAAGGGAGGCACAGGCGGAGAGCTGGCAGAGAACCTTCTTCTGGGCCACCAGCCTCACCCAACACACACAGTCTCATCTTCTGTCCCTGACGCTCCAATTCAGACTTCTCCGAAGGTGAGTGAGAACACATCAAGAGCATTCGAAACAGAAGGGAAAGCATGTGCAATGGCTCTGGGGCAGGAGAATTCCAGGTATGTCCAGGAGCAGCAAGAAGGCCCTGTGGCCACAGGAGACAGCTTAGGACATGAGCTCAGAGAGGTGACAGAGGGTGACAGAAAGCCATTCCAGGGCTATATCCCCATGAGACCCTGTTTCACTGGGCCATCCTGGCTACAATGTTGAGAACAGATGACAGAGGGTTGAAGATGGCAAGGCAGGTCAATGACGAAGCTTTTCCAGGAACTCAGGCACTGTGGACCAGACAGGTGGCCTAGGATGGAGTTGTTAGACCTATTCTGGGTCCATTTTGAAGATACAGCTCACAGGATTTGCTGATGGGTTAGCTATTATGAGCAGGAGAACGGAGGAATTAGGGTAACTCCCAGCTTTTGTGGGTTGTCGTGATCGAGGGGAAGGAGAGGGTTTCTCGGGAGGTAGGAGGTAGTCCGTGTTCCGCATGCTGAGGAAGGTGCCTTTCCCGGTGGGTCTGCTGAGGTTTGTGTCTGGGAGAACCTTTCACATCTCGTCCCTCAGCAATGCTCAAGTACAAGTATCCCCCGTTTTTAAACGTTCACAGTAAGACACTGGGATTTCTTGAAAAACTATGTTATTACCCAGCTTCAGTAAGAGGAAGAGACCTGAAGAGGATTTCCCTCTTATGAAAAAAGGTGAACAGTGAGAATCACATTCGGCATCTGTTTTGGGGAGAAGCACGACAAAGGCAGTGTGCTCCCCAACCAGCTCCTTCCGCTGGGAACTGCTCTCCGCATCCAGCCACCAGCACTTTGAATTGTGTTTGTGAGCCTCTGCTGTGCTTTATCTTCATTTATGCTGGGCCTCCATTGGAAACTTGTGTGCTGAGGCCTAAGAAAAGCCAAAGAGAAGGAATTTTGGAGTCTGAGCACACTGTCTAATTGTTCCGTGTAAATTAATGGCCATTCCTTCTTGACACCATTTCTGCTGTGCAAGGTTTCTCAGAAGCTCTGTACTTTCAAAGAGCAGGGAAACCTATACCCCATGCTGTGGGGTTAGTTTTAGTCTCCATGCTGGACAGAACATTTCATGACTGTCGGATTTTCTCACTCAAACATTGAGACTTTGACCGCCTTCACCCGTTTCTACCACCCCATCCCCGAATCTGGCACCTACCAATCTGCTCTCAGTATCTATGTGTTCAGTATTTGTTTATTCCACGTGGAATGTACATGAGAGCATCTGGTATTGGTCTTTCTGTGTATGAGTTACTTGGCATAAGGCCCCCAAGGTCTGTGTTTCCATGTCTGGTTCTTGTGAATAATGCTTTAGTGAATGTGGGAGTGCATCTGTCTTTTTGAGGCAGTATTTTTGTGTTCTCCGAATCAATACTCAGTAGAGCCATTACTGGGTCATGTCGTAGTTGCTTTTATTTTTTCAGGAACCTCCATACCGTTTGTCACAGTGGCTGCACCAATTTCCATTCCCACCAACAGTGCACAGTGTCTCCTCGTCTGCACACCCTTGACCCCACTTGGTGTCTGTCTCTGGGACAATTGCTGTTCCAACAGTTGTGAGAGGATAGCCGATTGTGGGTTTGACTGATGTTTCCCTGACGATGATTAGTGATGTCGAACAACTCCTTCTGTCTGTTGGCACCTGTGTGCCATCTTTGGAAGGTATCTATTCACATATTCCCCACATTTTTTATACTTTTTTTTGTTTTGATTTGTATGTGTGTTGTGTGTATTTTGGATATTAGCCTCTTCTCACACATATGATTCACAGATATTTTTTTTCTTATTGGGTCAGTGGCCTTTTAAGTTTTTGATGGTTTCTTTTGCCGTGTGGAAGATTTCAGTTTGATGTTGTTCCACTTGTTTATTTTTGCTTTTGTTGCCTTTGCATTTGGTGTCCGATCTGAAGACTCTTTGCCAAAACCAATGTCAAGAGACTTAGTACCTGTGTCTTCTTGGAGGTTTATGGATTCAGGTCTTATGTTCAAATCATTCATCCATTAAAAATTTTGTGTGTGGTGTAAGAAAGTGACCCAGTTATATTCTTCTGCATTTAGTGTCCAGTTTGCCTCTTACCGCTCACTGAAGACACAGTCCTTCCCTCATGGCATATCTTCTGCTTCTGTGTCGTAAGTTAGGATCATTTACGTGTGGGTAAGTTTCTGAGCTTTCTGTTCTGTTCCACTGACCTGGTGTCTGTGTTTCTGCCAGTACCATCCTGTTTTGATGACAACAGCTTTGTAATCTAGCTTGAAATACAGGTGTGTGTTGACTGCACCTTTCTTTCTCCAGGTTGCTTTGGGTATTTGGGGTCTTTTGTGATTCCATACAAGTTTGAGGACTGTTTTCTATTTCCTCGAATAATGCCACTGGAATTCAGATAAGGATTTCATCACATCTGTCGATTGCTTTGGGTACGATGGACATGTTCACATAATTAACTTTTCCAGTTAAGGAGCATGGCGTAAGCTTCCATTTGTTTGTGTTGCCTTCCAAATCTTTGACCCATACATTCTGCCCCCCTCGACACACGTGTTTTTCATTTCTTTTCTGCCATGTGTTGAGTGTACTATGTCTTTCTCATTCTTGGTTACTTTTATTCCTAGATTTTTTTTTCATGCAATTGTAAATGGCATTGCTTTTTTATTTCTCTTTGCGAAAGTATGTCATCAGTATACAGAAATGCAACAAGTTGGGTCATCTGTGTGGCTCCATAGGTGAAGCGTCTGCCTTTAGCTCAGGTCATGATCCCAGAGTTCTGGGATCGAGCCCCATGTTGGGCTCCCTGCTTAGCGAGGGTCTGCTTCTCCCTCTTTCTGACACTCCCCCTGCTCCTGCTTTTTCTCTTCCTGTCAAATAAATAAATAAATAAATAAATAAATAAATAAATAAAATCTGAGAAAAATAAAGACAACAGGTCTCTGTATATCGACTTTATATCCTGCAGCTTTCTTGAATTTGTTTATTCTAACAGTTTTTTTGTGTGGAATCTTTCGGGATTTCATGTCATTTGCAAATAGTGACAGTTTTCCTGTATGGATTTCATATCTTTCTCATTTTTAAAATGATGTTAGTCACCCTAGAGTACTTCATTTGTTTTTGATGTAGTGTTCCATGATTCATTGTTTGCATATAACACCTAGTGCTCATTATGACACGTGCCCTCCTTTTTTTAAAAAAAAAGAATTTATTTATTTATTCGACAGAGATAGAGACAGCCAGCGAGAGACGGAACACAAGCAGGGGGAGTGGGAGAGGAAGAAGCAGGCTCACAGCGGAGGAGCCTGATGTGGGGCTCGATCCCATAACCCTGAGCCGAAGGCAGACGCTTTACCGCTGTGCCACCCAGGTGCCCCAATATGTACCCTCCTTAATACCCATCACCAGGATAACCCCTTCCCCTTCCCCTCCCTTTCTGCAGCCTTCAGTTTGTTTCCCAGTTTCAGTAGTCTCTCATGATTCATCTCCCCCTCTCATTCCCCCCTTCACTTTTCCCTTCCTTCTTCTAATGTCCTCCATGCTACTCCTTCCATTCCACATAGGAGTGAAACCATATGATAATTGTCTTTCTCTGCTTGACTTAATTTCACTTAGCATAATCCCCTCCTGGTCCATCCACGTTGGTGCAAATGGGGGGTATTCATCCTTTCTGATGACTGAGTAATATTCCATTGTGTAGATGAACCACATCTTCTTTGTCCATTCATCTGCTGAAGGACACCTTGGCTCCTTCATCAGTTTGGCTATTATGTACATTGCTGCTATGAACATTGGGATACAGGTGCCCCTTCTTTTCATTACTCTGTGTCTATGCGGTAGATACCCAGTAGTGCAATTGGTGGGTCATAGGATACCTCTGTGTTTAACGTCGTGAGGAACCTCCATATTGTTTTCAAAAGTGGCTATACCAGCTTGAATCCTCACGAGTAGTGTAAGATGGTTACGCTTTCTCCACATCCTCTCTGACTTTTTTTTATTTCAAGTCTTGTTAATTTTTTTTCAAGATTTTATTGATTTATTCCACAGAGATAGAGATAGACAGCGAGAGAGGGAACACAAGCAGGGGGAGTGGGAGAGGAAGAAGCAGGCTCATAACGGAGGAGCCTGATGTGGGGCTCGATCGCATAATGCCAGGATCACGCCCTTAGCCGAAGACAGACGCTTAACCACTGTGCCACCCAGGTGCCGCCTGCCTTGTTAATTTTAACCATTCTAACTGGTGTATGGTGGTATCTCATTGTCGTTTTGATTTGTATTTGCCTGATGGCAAGTGATGTGGAGCATTTTTTCATGTGTCTGTTGGCCATTTGTATGTCTTCTCTGGAGAAGTATCTCTTTGTGTCTTCTGCCCATTTTTTGGGTGTCGAGTTTGAGGCGTTCTTTATAGATCTTGGATACCAGCCCTTTATCTGTAATATTATTTGCAGATATCTTCTTCGATTCCATAGGATGCCTTTTTGTTTTTTTGATCATTTGCTTTGCCGAGCAGAAGCTTTTTATCCTGATGAAGTGCCAATAGTTCATTTTTGCTTTTATTTCCTTTGCCTTTAGAGACGTGGCTTGCAAGAAGTTGTTGTGTCCAAGGTTGAAGAGTTCTTTTGATTTTGATATGAGACAGGAATCCATTATCTTTCTTTCTTAATTTTATTGGAGTCCTCTGTCTTTCTTGGTGAGTCTAGCTAAGTTTGTCAGTTTTGTTTATCTTTCCAAAAAAGGCAGCTCTCATTTTCATTTTTTTTTGTCCTTTTAGTCTCCATTGGATTTATTAATGCATTCCTTTTTGTTATTTCCTTATTTCTACTAATTTGTGGCTTTGTTTGTTCTTTTTTTTTTTCTAATTCTTTACCACATAAATCAGGTTGTTTATTGGAGAGCATTCTCATGGATTGATGAAGACTTGAATTTCTATGAATGTCCCCCATAAAGCTACTTTTGCTGCATCCCATAAGTTTTTGTAAGTTGTCTTTTTCATCAGTGTCAAGGTACTTCTAAAATTTTTTTGATTTCTTCTTTGACTGTTGGTTGTTCAGTAGCATGTTGTTAAATCTCCACATATTTATTTAAGATTATTTAAGTATCTGACAGAGAGTGAGACAGCGAGAGAGGGAACGCAAGCAGGGTGGTGGGAGAGGGAGAAGTGGGCTTCCCACTGAGTAAGGAGCCTGATTCGGGGCTAGATCCCAGGATCTTGGAATCACGACCTGAGCTGAAAGCAGATCCTTAACAACTGAGCCACCCAGGCCCCCCAATCTCCACCTATTTTTGACTGTCCCATTTTTTTCTTGAGACTGATTTCTAGTTTCATATCATTGTGGTTGGACAAGATTTGAAGCAGAAGGTGAAAAGAGCATTCAGATGAAAGGTTTGTTTCCTGGAGGGTTTTCTGAGGGCAGACCATGAGTTCAGTGGGGATGGAGGAAGGTTTTGTGAGACGGGGGGTGGGGTTAACCCTCGTTAGAATTACTGACTACTACCATGCAGGCTGTGTGCTACCGTTCACACCGTAGTCCTGATGGACTGGTACTTCATTAGAAATATTTTCTAGGAGGTGTAGGCATAGTCTTCACTTAAAGAAAGGTGCCATGTGGGTTCATGGCATGACCCCAGGTCAGCAACCAGGATGTTTGGTATTGTGGGGGATCAGAACCAGGCTTTCTGTGGGAAGTGACAGAAATAGGGTATGGTGAGCTCCATGACCATAGGTGAGGTCCCTAGTGACCCACTGGGTGTTGGGTTCTGTGGATCTGTCTCATCAGGTGCTGTGGAATTCAGGGACACCCTCCTGTCTGTGGATTTGTGTGGAGACAGGTAGACATCAGTGTCTGGCCAGGCACGAGGGTCACACTGGACCACCACCAGAGGTGCAGCGTTCGTGGGAGCCACTGCTTGGTTTCCACGAAAGCTGACCAGGGTCTGTGACCGTGATTCCTAGCAGCTGCAAGGGGAGAGGAGGCCGGGGGTGGTGCACACTTCCTAGAGTTGTGGTCAGGACTAGTCTGGAGCCCACTGAAGTCAGCCACACTGGGCACAGAAGGCACCCAGTCAGTGTAGCTGTGGGCACTGCTCCCATGGCACTTTCAGGCCGGCTCCATGCTGCCACCTCCTGCATTTCATCATCATCTTCAAGGTCATGTGCCTCTGCTCTTGCCCCATGGCCTCCGGGGTATTGTCCGTCCTCCATCTGGCCCTCGTCCCTGGTGCCCTGTGCAGTCCAATGCCAGGGTACCCGTCTTGAGACAAATATCTGGCCCTGATGGAACACTTCCATGGATCTCGTGTAATGTGAGGGTGATGCCCTGCCCTGGAAGGGGGCTACAGGTCCCCAATCAGGAGAGCCATGTCTCCCTTTTCAGCATGGCCTGCCCGCCCCTCAGTCTTCTTAGGGAAGCTCTCCCCACTTCCTGAGATGACAGCCCTGAACTTAAAAATGAATGTCATTTTACATATCTCTATGCCTTAGTTCATCCATGGCATGTCTTTCAACCCCGTCAGTGGGTTTTTTTTAGAAGTTCTGAAGGGCTGTCTGCTCAAGGAGGGGATGACCTGGGTGGGGCAGCTTTCCATCTCATCTCCCTCAGCATGTCTCTGAGCCCTGGGGCCAGCTGTCCCACTGAGGATTGAGGGACACGAGCCAGCCCTTCCTGAGCCCAGGCTGTGTCAGCTCATAGACTGATGCGTGTCAGAGTGGTGGGTAGCTGGCATGGGCCAGGGGCTGGCAGTGTCTCCTTCTCATTCCTTCCCTCCCTTCCTCCCAGAGGTAGCTCAGAGCAGCCTTCAACCTCTGCATCTCCAGATACCTTGACCTGTGCCTCCTGTGTTCAGCTGGTGACCTTGGAGTTTCGCATGGATTCTACCACACGTACCCTCTCCCGTAGCAATTCCTGGATCAGGGGAGTGGTCGGACCCTTGTCTGCTTTTGGTCTTCTTCCTGTCCAGCACCAAGCCCACCCACCTTTGCATCTTCCATGTATGTGCTTGGAAGCAAGCCCATCCACAGGGAACCTATTAGCCAAATGGATCCAGGCAATGAACACTGAAGTAGAGATCCAGGATCCATAATAAACCTGCTCTGAAACCTGTCCCAAAGTCTGTGAGTCTCTCACACTGAAACAAAAACAATAATAGCTTTCTGGACTGTGAAGTGACATGTGTCTCTACTTCCAATCTTGAATGCATTGGTGCTGAGCCTGGACTGAAAAGGACCATGGCTCCCGTGGGCTGGGATCCACGGTAAGAACTCAGTGAAATCTGAATTTGATTCATGGAGTGAATAATTATTGTAGAGCGAATCCTCCCAAGTAGGGCTTATGCACAGTGCACAGGAAAAGCTTTTTCAAAGAGGTTCCTGAAAGAAAAAATCTTTTTTAGAAATTTATTTTAATTCCAGTAGAGCTAACATACAGTGTTACATTCGTTTCAGGTGTACAATAGAGTGATTCAGTAATTCTATAAATTACTCAGTGGTCATCAAGAAAAGTGTCCTCTTAATCCCCTTCACCTATTCCACTCAACCCTCTATCCACCTCCTCTTGTAACCATCCGTTTGTTCTATATTGTTAAGAGTTTGTATTTTGGTGTGTCTCCTTTTTCTCTTTTAGTTATTTATTTTTGTTTGTTGCTTAAATTCCCTATTAGAGTGACATCTTATGGGATTTGTCTTTCTCTGAATGCCTGATTTTAGTTAGGATAATACTCTCTAGCTCCATTCATGTGGCTGCAAATGGAAGGTTTCATTCTTTTTCAAGCCGAGTAATACTCCATTGTGTGTGTGTATGTGTGTGTGTGTGTGTGTGTGTGTGTGTGCACGTGCATGTGTGTGAATACAGATCTATCATCTCATTTGTCAATTTTTCTACAGACACTTGGGTTGCTTCCATATTGTGATATTCTAAATAATGGTGCAAGGAACATAGGGGTGCACGAATCCTTTTACGTTACTGTTTTCCTATTCTTTGGGTAAATACGAGTAGTGTGATTGTTGGATCGTAGGGTAGTTTTATATTTAATTTTTTCAATAACCTTCATACTGTTTTCCACGGTGGCCACCACAATTTGCATTCCCACCCACAGTTCACGAGGATTCCCCTTTATCCACATCCTCTCAACACCTGTTCTTTGTTGTGCTTTTGATGTTAGCCATTCTGACATGTTTGAGGTATTACCTCATTGTCCTTTGGATTCACATTTTCCTGATGATGGGTGATGGTGAACATCTTTTCACGGGACTGTTGGCCATTTGTATTTCTTCTTTGGAGAAATGTCTGTCCATGTCTTCTGCCTATTTTTTAACTGGATTATTTGTTTTTTGGGGGTCGAGTAGTATCAGTTCTATATGTTTTGGACACTATCCCTTTATTGCATATGATCTTTGCAAATATCATCTCCCTTTGAGTAAGTTGTCTTACTATTTTTACGTTTTCATTGTTCTTCTGCCATGCGGAAACTTTATTTTGCTGTATTCCCAATAGTTTATTTTTGCTTTCATTTCCTTTGCCTCAGGACACAGTCTAGAAAAACGTTAATATGGTCCATGTCAAGAAGTTACTGTCTTCCCTCCTGTAGGATTTTAATGGATTCAGGTCTTATATTGAGGTCTTGAAACTGTTTTGTGTTTGTCTGTATTGTGTAAGAAAGCAGTCTAATTTCATTCTTTTGTGCGTAGCTGTCTAGTTTTCCCAACAAAATTTGTTGTAGAGACTGTCCTTTTCCCTTTTGATATCGTTGCTTGCTTTGTGGAAGATTCATGGACCACATAATTATGGGTTTCTGTTTGAACTTGTATCCTGTTCCTTTGGTCGCTGTGTCTATTTTTGTGCCATACTCTCTTGTTAGGATGACTGCAGCTTTTTAGTATAACCTGAAATCTGAAATTGTGAGTCCTCCAGCTTTGTTTTTCTTTTCCACATTGCACTGGCTGTTCGGAATCTTTAGTGGTTCCATACAAATGTTTAGGATTGTTTATTCAAGGTCTTTTGTTCTTTAATTTAAATTCAATTAGCCAACTTACAGTACATCATTAGTTTCAGATGTAGTCTTCAATCAATTTTCAGTTGTGTGTAACACCCAGTGCTCATTGTATCGTGTGACCTCCTTAATGCTACTCACCCAGTTACCCCCCCAAACTTCTCCTCCAGCAATCATCAGTTTCTTGTGATAGTTAAGAGTCCATCATGGGTTTTCTCCCTCTCTGATGACTTCCCATTCTATTTTCCCTTCCTTCCCCTATGGTCACCTTCCTTGTTTCTGATAATCCACATAGGAGTGAAAGCATATGATCATTGTCTTTCTTTCATTGACTTATTCCACTCATCATAATACCCTCCAGCTCCACCCAGGTAGGTGTGATGGTAAGTATTCATCCTTTCTGATGGCTGAGTAATATTCCACTATAGATATGATCCACATCTTCTTTATCCATTCATCTATCCATGGTCATCTGCACTCCTTCTGCAGCTTGTCTATTATGGATATTGCTGCTATGAACACTGTGGTGCATGTGTCCCATCTTCACTACCTCTGTATCTTTGGGGTAAATACCCAGTAGTGCAATTGCTGGGACATAGGGTAGCTTTATTATAACTTCTTGAAGAAACTCTGTACCATTTTCAAGAGTGGCTGTACTGGACTGCATTTGTACTGGGGTGTAAGAGTGTTCCCATTTCTCCACATCCTCTCCAACATGCATAGTTTCATGTCTTCTTATTTTTAGATATTCGGCCTCGTGTGATATGGCATCTATAGGGGTTTAGATTTGCATTTCCCTGAAGCCAAGTGATATGAAGCATTTATGCATGTATCTGTTGGTCACCAGTACGTCGTCATCAGTGAAGTGACTTCCCATTTTAATCCATCTCAAGACCTAAAGCTGGGTAAGGCACTGAAGCTGGATGGTGCCATCGGTTGGAAGTGTGGAGAATTTCAAAAGATCTCCTTGGAGAGCAAGTTTAAAGGTCAGTTTGAAGCTACTAATTGGATCCGGGGAGATCTCTGAAAGTGGGGGTTGCCTGCGATGGGCTGAGGAGGGCCCTCCGATTTTCCTATGAATCCTTGCTGCAGCCCCAAATGACAGTTTCCTGCTGTGGGGCAGGCTGAGTCCTCTAGTCGTGCAGAGGTGAGCCCAATGCCTGGTGCCTTGGAGGCAGGCAAACGGGGAGGGACCCTCAGCAGAAGACCCAGGGTTAGGTTAGGCCTCAAGAGACAGCAGGTCCAAACTGCCCAGTGCTCAGAGAACTCCCAGGCTGACTGAGATGAGGGCACAAGTGTGGGTGAGTGTGAGCCTTGGGGTTTCATCCAGAATGGCCCACAAATGTCGGGGTTCACCAGAAGGGGCTCTCAGGGGGTGCCCCAATTCTCTTGCACTGAATGCTCTGTTGTGCCCCAAAACGGTACAGTTTCCTGTGGGCTGCAGGCTGAGTCCTACAGTGGGGCTTGGGTGTCCCCAATCCCCCGGAGTAGGGTGCCAGGACCCTGGGGAGGGGCCCCTCTGTGGCTAACCTAGTGTAAGGTTTAGGGTCCAGGAGCCCTGCAAGGACAATCTGCAGGCTGTGCAGCGAGCTCTGTGGAGGGCTGAGAGGAGGCCATGGCGGATGGTGAACATAGGCCTCAGGGTTGGGGCACGGGGGGCTGCCAAAAGTGGGGACAGGCCCTGGGGGCCTCCCCATGTTCTCATGCCCTGTAGGCTCCGTAGAGCCCCAAGGGGCACAGTTTCCTTTCCGGTGGCAAGCTGAGTCCTGCGGTGTGGTACAGGTACCCCAATTCCCTGGGGCTGTGGTGTAAGGCTCCTGGGAGTCCCCCACACCCGCGGCCGACCTAGGGCTAGGGTTAGGCCCCAGGAGCCCCGCAGGCCCGATCTGCTGGCTGTATGGCGAGCTACATGGGCTGAGGTGAGGGTGCAGGGAGGGTGAGCGTGGGCTTCAGGGTTGGGTTGCGGGAGGCCACCGACGTTCGCTGGTGGCTCAGGAGGGCCCTCCTGGTTCTCCCACCCTGAACGCTCTATGGCCTCCCAAGGCGCACGGTTTCCTGCGGGGTGGCAGACTGAGTCCTGCTGTGGGGCTCAGGTGTCCCAAATCCCCGTGGCTCTGGCTCCAGGCTCCTGGGGAGGGGCCCCTCCTCAGATGAACTAGGGTTAGGGTTGGGGCCCAGGAACCCCGCAGGCCAGATCTGCCCGCTATGTGGCGAGCACTGCCGCGGGCTGAGGTGAGGGTGTGGGGTGGGGTGAGCATGGGCTTCAAGCTTGGGTTTAGGGATCGCTGAAGTTCGCAGGGGACTCTGGGGGCCCTCCTGGTTCTCCCGCCCTGAATGCTCTACAGCCTCCCAAGGAGCACGGTTTCCTGTGGGCTGGCAGGCTTTATCCTGCAGTGGGGCTCAGGTGTCCCCAGTACCTGCGGCTGTGGCACCGGGACCCAGGGGAGGGGCCCTACCCAGCCAAACTAGGGTCAGGTCTAGGCCCCAGGAACCCGGCAGGCCTGATCTGCCGGCTCTGCGACGCGCTTGGTGGCAAGCTGAAGGGAAGGCGTGGGGCGGGATGAGCGTGGGCCTCAGGGTTGGGGTGTAGGGGGCCGCCGAGGATCGCTGGGGTCTCAGAGGGGCCCTACCAGTTCTCCTGAACGGGATGCTCTGTGGCGCCCCAAGGGGCATGGTTTCCTGAGGGGTGGCAGGCTGAGTCCCGTGGTGTGTTCCAGGGGTACCCAATCCCCGGGGTTAGGGTACGGATTAGGGTACGGGTTAAGGTTAGAGTATGGATTATGGTTAGGGTATGGGTGAGGGTAGGGTTTAGGGTTAGGGTAAGGAGAGGGTATGGGTTAGGTTTGGGTTTAGGGGTTACAAGTTAGACGTTATGGGTTAGGGTACAGATTAGGGTTCAGGGTACGGGTTAGGGTTTAGGGTTTGGGTTTAGGGTTAGGGTTAGGGTTGGAGTAGGGGTTAGGTTTAGGGTACGGATTAGGGTTAGGGTACTGGTTAGGGTACGCATTAGGGTACGGTTATGGTTAGTGTTGGCATTCGGATTAGGGTACGGTTTAGGGTACGGGTTAGGGTACGGGTTAGGGTTAGGGTACAGTTTAGGGTTATGGTACAGGCCAGGTTACGGTTTAGGGTTAGGGTTAGGGTACGGGTTAGGGAATGGGTTAGGGATAGGGATAGGGTACGGTTTAGGGTTAGGGTATGGGTGTGGGTACGGGTTAGGGTACAGGTTAGGGTTAGGTATGGGTTAGGGTATGGGTTAGGGTCCGGGTTAGGGATAGGGTACAGGTTAGGGTATGGGTTAAGGTTAAGGTAAGGGTACTGGTTAGGGTTAGGGTACGGGTTACGGTTTAGGGTTTAGGTTTACGGTTAGGGTATGGGTTAGGTTTAGGGTACGGGTACGGTTAGGGTACGGGTATGGTACGAGTTAGGGTATGGGTTATGGTCAGGGTTCAGGGTTAAGGTTAGGGTATGGGTTAGGGTACTTGTTAGGGTTAAGGTTAAGTTTAGGGTACGGTTTAAGTTATGGGTTAGGGTACAGTTTAGGGTTAGGGTTAGGGTACAGGTTTGGGTACGCGTTAGAGTACGTGTTAGGGTTAGGGTACAGTTTAGGGTTCGGGTTAGGGTATGGGTTAAAGTTAGGGTTAGAGTATGGGTTAGGGTAAGGGTTAGGGTTAGGTTACTGGTTAGGGGTAGGGTTAGCTGAAGGGGTAGGGTTAGGGGTAGGGTTAGGGTTATGATAGGGGTCGGGGTATGGTTAGGGTTTAGGGTTAGGGTTTGGGGTTTGGCTTAGTGGTTAAGGTAAGGGTTTAGTGTTTAGGGTTTCGGGTTTAGGGTTAGGGGTTAGGATTTAGGGTTTAGTGTTAATGTAGGGTTTAGGGTTTAAGGATTAGGGTTTAGGGTTAGGTTTAGGTTAGGGTCAGGGTTAGGGTAAGGGTTAGGGGTTAGTGTTAGGGTTAGGGTGAGGGTTAGGGGTTAAGGTTTAGGGTTTAAGGTTAGGGGTTAGGGTTTAGGGTTAGACCCCAGTAGGCCAGCAGGACCGATGCAACGGCTGTGCGGCGATCGGAGGAGTGGGCCAATGTGAAGGCGCTGGTGAGCGGCAGCATGGGCCCAACCATTTTGGTGCAGGAGGGCCTTCGAAAGTCGCCGGGGCCTCGGAGTGCCTTGCCCGTTCTCCCGCTCTGAATGACTAGCGGGGCCCCTAGCGGCTCGGGTGGCTGAAGGGCAACAGGGTGAGTCCGGCACATGGGCTTGTGGTCCCCATCCTCGGCGTTGCGGAGCCACGCCACTTGGGAAGTGCCTCTCGGGGGCTGACCTACACTTAGGGTTAGTCCCCAGGAGGCCGGCAGGCCCGATACACCACATGTGCGGTGATTGGAGCGGTGGGCCGAGGTGAGGGTGCTGGTGAACATGAGCCTGGGCCGAAGCGTTTTGGTTCCGGGCACCTTCGAAGGTTGGAGGGAGTTCGGAGGGCCCTGCCAGTTCTCCAACACTGAATGAATGGTGGTGCCCCTAGCGGCACGTTTAGGAAGGGACCCTCAGGGGCCGTCCTAGGGTGTAGGGTTAGCGCCCAGTAGGCCGGCAGGCCAGATCTGCCAGCTGTGCGAAGGGCAGAGGTGTGGGCCGAGTTGAGGGCGATGGCGAGCGGGAGCATGGGCCCCAGGGTTTTGGCGCCCTGGGCCTTGCAATGTTGCCATGGCTCAGAGGGCCCTGCCCTTTCTCCTGCCCTGAATAACCAGCGGCGCCCCTAGTGGCTCCGTTGGCGGTGGGGCAGCAGGGTGAGTCCTGCACTGTGGCTTGGGGATCCCCAATCCCTGGCGTTGCGGGGGCAGGCCCCTTGGGAGGAGCTCCTCGTGGGCTGACCTAGGGTTAGAGTTAGCCCCCAGGAGGCTGGCAGGCCCAATCCTCTGGCTGGGCGGCGAAAGGTGGGCGGGCAGAGGTAAAGGCGCTGCCGAGCGGGAGCGAGGGCCCCTGCATTTTGGCGTGGGAGGCTTCAAATGTCGCTGGTTTCTCCAGGGCCCTGTCGTTCTCCCGCCCTGAATGACCGGCGGCACCCCTAGCGGCCCGGGTGGCGGCATTGAGGCAGGGTGATTCTGGCTCTGGGGCTTGGGGTTCCCGATCCCCAGAGTAGCAGCAGCAGGACCCTTGGGAGGGGCCCCTGAGGGGCCGACCTAGGATTAGGGTTAAGACCCAGGAGGCCGGCAGGCCCAATCCGCCCGCTGGGCTGAGAGCTGAGGGGCAAGCCAAGGTGAGGGCGTGGGGAGTGGGAGCGTGGGCACCAGCGTTTTGGACCAGGGAGCCCTTGAAAGTCACCGGGGGCTCGGAAGGCCCTGCCCCTTCTCTCGCCCTGAATGACCTGCAGCGTCCCTAGCGGCCCGGGTGTCGACAGTGCGGCAGGGTGAGTCTGGATCTGGGGCTCTGAGTCACCAAACCCCAGCGTTACAGAACCAGGCCCCTTGGGATGTCCCCCATGGGGCCGACCTAGGGTTTTGGTTAGCCCCCAGGAGCCCGGCAGGCCTTATCCACCAGCTCTGCAGCAACCAGAGGGGCGGGCCAAGGGGAGGGCGCTGGTGAGCAGGAGCGTGGGAGCCACCTTTTTGCGCAAGGGTGCTTTGAAGGTCGCAGGGGAAACGGAGCACCCTGCCACTTCTCCCACACTGAATGACCCGTGGCTCCCCTAGAGGCCTGGGTGGTGGCGCGGCAGCAGGTGAGTCCGGCGCTGGGTCTCAGGGGTCCCCAATCCACTGTGTTGCGGCGCCAGGCCCCTTGGGAGGGGCCCCTCGGGGGCTGACCTAGGTTAGGGTCAGCCCCCAGGACGCCAGCAGGCTCAATCCGCCAGCTGTGCGGCGAATGGAGTGGTGGGTCGAGGTGAGGTCTCTGTCGAGAGGGAGCTTGGGCCCAAGCATTTTGGCTCCGGGGGCCTTTTAATGTTTCCGGGGACTCGGCGGGCCATGCCCATTCTCCTCCCTGAGTGACTGGCAGTGCCCCTAGCTGCCCAGGTGGCAGCGGGGCGGCAGGGTGAGTCAGGCGCTGCGGCTCGGGTATCCCCAATCCCCGGTGTTGCGGCGCCAGGCCCCTTGGGAGGGGCCCCTCGGGGGCCAACCTAGGGTTAGGTTTAGCCCCTAGGAGGCCGGCAGGCCCTATTCGCCAGCTGTGTGGAGACTGGAGTGTCGGACCGAGGTGAGGGCGCTGGTGAGCGGGAGCGTGGGCTCGGGTGTTTTGGCGTGGGGGGCTTTTGAAGGTCGCCGTGTCTCGGAGGGCCCTGCCTGTTCTCCCGCCCTGAATGAACGGCAGCACCCCAAGCCCCCGGGTGGCAGCTGGGTGGCAGGGTGAGTCAGGTGCTGAGGCTCAGGATCCCCAATCTCCAGCGTTGGAGCGCCAGGCCCCTTGGGATGGGCCCCTCGGTGGTCAATCTAGGGTTACGGTTAGCCCCCAGAAGGCCAGTGGTCCCGATCAGCGGCTGTGCAACACGCGAAGGGTTGGGCCGAGGTGAGGGCGCTGGCGAGCCTTAGCATGAGCCCAAGCCAAGCACGGGGGGCCTTTGAATGTCAGCGGGTGCTCGGAGGGCCCTAACCATTTTCTTGCTCTGATTGAACGGTGGGCCCCTAGCGGCTCGGGTGGCTGAAGGGAAGCAGGGTGAGTCTGGCACTTGGGCTCGGTGTCCCCATCCCCAGCGTTGCGATGCCAGGCCCCTTGGGAAGGGCCCCAGGGGTGCCGACCTATGGTTAGGGTTAGCCCCCAGGAGTCCGGCAGGTCCGATACACCACCTGTGCGTCGAGCGGCGAGTTGGGCCGAGGTGAGGGTGCTGGTGAACATGAGCCTGAGCCCAAGTGTTTTCGTTTGGGGCGCCTTCGAAGATCGGCAGTTTTCGGAGGGCCCAGCCCGTTCTCCCACCCTGAATGAACGGTGGCATCCCTAGCGGTCCGGGTGGGGCGGGGTGGCAGGGTGTAACTGACGATGGGGTTGGGGGTCCCCAATCCCCAGCATTGGGCCGCCAGGCCCCTTAGGAGGGGCCCTTCAGGGGCCAACCTAGAGTTAGGGTTAGCCCCTAGGTGGCCAGCAGGCCCTATTCGCCAGCTGTGTGGAGAGCGGAGTGGCGGACCCAGGTGAGGGCGCTGGTGAGCGGGAGCGTGGGACCTAGCATTTTGGTGCGGGTTGCCTTTGAAGGTCGCAGGGGACTGGAGGGCCCTGCCCATTCTACCACTCTGAATGAGGACGGCGCCCCTAGCGGGCCGGGTCGCGGCAGGGCGGCAGGGTGAGTCTGGCGCTGGTGCTCGGGGGTCCCCAATCCCTGTCGTGGTGGCGCCAGACCCCTGGGAGGGGCCCCTCGACATCCAACCTACTGTTAGTCCCCAGGAGGCCGGCAGGCCAGATCCGGCGGTTGTGCGGCTTGTGGAGGGGCTGGCCGAGGTGAGGGCGCTGGTGAGCGGGAGCGTGGGCCAAAGCATTTTGGCGTGGGAGGACTTCAAATGTCACCGGAGGCTCGGAGGGCCCTGCCCATTCTCCAACCCAGATGACCGGCGGCGCCTCTAGCGGCCCGGGTGGTGGCGGGGCATCAGGGTGCGTCCGGCAGGTTGCTTTGGGGGTGCCCAATCCCCCCGCATGGTGGCGCCAGGCCCCTTGGGATGGGCCCCTCAGGAGCCAAGCTAGGATTATGGTTAGCTCCAGGCGGCCGGCAGGTCTGATCCACCGGCTGTGCGGCGAGCGGAGGGGCAGGCCGAGGTGGGGGCGCTGGGGAGTGGGAGCGTGGGCCCAAGCGTTTTAGTGTGGGGGGCCTTCAAAAGTCGGCGGGGGCTTGGAGGGCCCTGCCCGTTCTCCTGCCCTGAATAACCGGCAGCGCCCCTAGCACCCCAGGTTGCGGTGGGGCGGCCGTATGAGTCCGGCGCTGGGGCTCGGGGGTCCCCAATCCCAGGCCTTGCAGCTCCAGGCTCCTTGGGAGGGGCCCATCAGGGGCCGACCTAGGTTTAGGGTTAGCCCCCAGGAAGCTGGCAGGCCTGATCCGCCGGCTGTGTAGCCAGCAGAGGGGCAGGCCGAGGTGAGGGCGCTGTCGAGCGGGAGCCCGGGCCCAAGCATTTTGGCGTGGGGGCATTCGAAAGTCACTGGGGGTTAAGAGCGCACTTCCCGTTCTACCTCGCTGAAAGCCCAACGGCGTACCTAGCGGCTCGGGTTGCGGAGGGGCGGCAGGGTGAGTACGGTGCTGGGGCTCGGGGATCCCTAATCCCCGGCATTGCAGCACCAGACCCCTTGGGAGGGGCCCCTCGGGGGCTGACATAGGGTTTGGGTTAGCCTCCAGGAGGCCGGCAGGCCCAATCCACCAGTTGTGCGGCGAACGGAGGGTCAGGCGGAGGTGAGGCCACTGGCGAGCGGGAGCATGGGCCCAGGTGTTTTGGCGTGGGGGTCCTTCAAAGGTCGCCGGAGGCTCAGAGGGCCCTGCACGTTCTTCCACCCTGAATGACCGGCGGCTACCCTAGCGGCCCGGGTAGAGGACGGGCGGTATGGTGAGTCAGGCGCTGGGGCTCGGTGTCCCCAACCCTCGGCGTTGGGGCGCCAGGCCACTTCGGAAGGGCTCTAGGGGGCCGACCGAGCATTACTGTTAGCCCCCAGGAGGCCGGCAGACCCGATCTCCCAGCTGTGTGGCGAGCAGAGGGGCGGGCCATGGTGAGGGCGCTGTTGAGTGGAATCGTGGGCCCAAGAGTTTTGGCGTGGGGGGCATTCAAAAGTCGCTGGGGGCTCAGAGTGCCCTTCCCGTTGTACCGCGCTGAATGCCCGACAGCGCACCTAGCGGTGCGGGTTGCACAGGGGCGGCAGGGTGAGTCCAGTGCTGGGGCTCAGGGGTCCCCAATCCCAGGCGTTGCGGATCCAGGGCCCTTGGGATGGGCCACTCTGGGGCCAACCAAGGGTTATTGTTAGCCCCCAGGAGGCCAGTAGGCCCAATCCGCCGGCTGTGCGGCAAGTGGAGGCATGGGCCCAGGTGAGGGCGGTTGAGAGCAAGAGCGTGGGCTCAAGCGTTTTGGCACGGGGGGCCTTTGAAATCATCGGGGGTTCAGCGGGCCCTTCCTGTTCTCCCACCCTGAATGACCAGCGGCACCCCTAGCGGCCTGGGTGGTGGCGTGGCGGCAGGATGAGACTGGCAATGGGGCTCGGGGGTCCCCATTCCCTGGCATTGCGGCGCCAGGCCGCTTGGAGCGGCCCCTTGGGTGCCGAGCTTGGGTTAGGGTTAGCCCCCAGGAGGCTGGCAGGCCTGATCGGCCAGGTGTGCGGCGAGTGAAGTGGCGTGCAGAGGTGATGGCACTGGCGAGCGGGAGCGTGGGCCTAAGCGTTTTGGCGCTGGGGGCATTTGAAAGTCGCCGGGGGCCCAGAGCGCCCTACAGGTTCTCCCACCCTGAATGACCGGTGGCGCCCCTAGGGGCCGGTAGGGGAGGGGCAGTAGAGTGAGTCCAGCGCTAGGGCTCGGGGGTCCCCAATCCCCGGCATTGTGGCGCCAGGCCTTTGGAAGGGACCCCTCGGGGTCCGACCTAGGGTTAGGGTTAGCCCCCAGGAAGCAGGCCGGCCCGATCCGCTAGCTTTCGGCAAGCGGAACGGCGGCCTGAGAAGAGGGCGCTGACAAACAGGAGCGTGACCCCAAGCGTTTTGGTGCGGGGGGCCTTCGAATGTCGCCGGGGGCTCGGAAGCCCCTGCCCGTTCTCCCGCCCTGAATGACCGTGGCGCCCCTAGCGGTCCGGGTGGCGGCGGGAAGGCAGGGTGAGTCCCACGCAGGGGCTTGGGTGTCCTCAATCCCCGGCGTTGTGGCGCTAGGCCCCTTGAAAGGGGCCCCTCGGGGGGGACCTGGGTGTAGGGTTAGCCCCAGGAGGCCGGCAGGCCCAATCCGCAGGCTGTGTGGCATACGGTGGGGCGGGCCGAGGTGAGGCCGCTGGCGAGTGGGAGCATGGCTCCAAGCATTTTGCAAAGTGGGCCTTCGAAGGTCGTCGAAGTCTCGGAGGGCCCTGCCCGTTCTACTGCCCTGTATAACCGGGGGCACCCCTAGCACCCTGGGTGGCGGTGGGGCAGCCGGGTGAGTCCAGTGCTGGAGCTTGGGGGTCCCCAATCCCAGGCGTTGCTGCTCCAGGCCCCTTGGGATGGGCCCCTCGAGGACCGACCTAGGGTTATGGTTAGTCCCAGGTGGCCGGCAGGCCCGATCCGCCAGCTGTGTGGCGAGCGGAGGGGCGGGCCAAGTTGAGGGCGCTGGCGAGCTGGAGCGAGAGCCCAAGCGTTTTGGCGCGGTGGGCCTTCGAAGGTCGCCGGGGGCTCGGAGGGCCATTCCCATTCTCCCATCCTGAATGAGGACGGCGCCCCTATCGGGCCGGGTCGTGGCGGGGCAGCAGGGTGAATCAGGCGCTGGTGCTCGGGGGTCCCCAATCCCCAGCGTGGCGGTGCCAGGCCCCTTGGGAGAGGCCCCTTGGGCGCCAAAGTAGGGTTTGGGTTAGCCCCAGGAGGCCGGCAGGCGTACGGAGGTGCTGGCCGAGGTGAGGACGCTGACGAGGGGGAGCGTGGGCCCAAGAGTTTTCGCTCGTGGGCCTTCGATGTTCGCTGGGGGCTCGGAGGGCACTGCACGTTCTCCCGCACTGAATGACCGGCGGCACCCCTAGCGGCCAGGGTGGCGGTGGGGCTGCAGGGTGATTCCAGCGCTGGGGTCGGGGGTCCCCAAACCCCGGCGTGTTTTGCGCCAGGCACCTTGGGAGGGGCCTTCGTGGGCCGACCTAGTGTTAGGGTTAGACCAAAGGAGGTCGGCAGGCCCGATCTGCCAGGTGTGCAGTGAGTGGAGTGGCGGGCCGAGGTGAGGGCGCTGGCGACAGGGTTCGTGGGCCCAAGTGTTTTGGCTCTGGGGGCCTTCGAAGGTCACCAGGAGCTCTGAGGCCCTGCCCGCTCTACCGCCCTGAATGACCGGCGGCGTCCCTAGCGGCCCGGGTGGCGGCAGGGCGGCAGGGTGCGTCCGGCGCTGGGGCTCGAGAGTCCCCAATCCCTGGCGTGGCAACGCCAGGCCCCTTTGGAGGGGCCCTCAGGGACCGAACTAGGGTTAGGGTTAGCCCCCAGGAGGCCGGCAGGCCCGATCTCCCAACTGTGTGGGGAGTGGAGAGGTGGGCCGAGGTGAGGGTGCAGGGGAGCGGGTATGTGGGCCCAAGCATTTTGGGGCTAGGGCCTTCGATGGTCGCCGGGGGCTCAGAGGGCCCTGCACATTCTCCCGCCATGAAGGACCAGCGACGCCCCTAGCTCCCTGGGTGGCAGCGGGGTGGCAGGGTCAGTCCGGCACTCGTGCTTGGGTTTCCCCAATCCCCAGCGTTGCGGTGCCAGGCCCCTTGGGAGGGGCCCCTCGGGGACTGTCCTAGGGTTAGGTTAACCCCCAGGAGGCCAGCAGTCCCGATCCGCCGACTGTGCAGTGAGCAGAGGGATTGACTGTGGTAGGGCGCAGTCGAGCGGTAGCGTGGTACCTAGCGTTTTGGTGTGGGGGGCCTTCTTATTTCACCGGAGGCTCGGAGGGCCCTGCCGGTTATCCCGCCCTGAATGCCCGGCGGCGCCCCTAGCGGCCCATGTGGCGGCGGGGCGGCAGGGTAAGTCCAGTGCTGCTCCTCGGGGGTTTCCAACACCCAGCATTGCGGCGCCAGGTCACTTGGGATGGGGCCCTAGGAGACCTACCTAGGGTTAGTGTTAGCCCCCAGGAGGCTGGGAGGCCCGATCTGCTGGCTGTGCAGCGTGCGGAAGGGCGGGCCGAGGTGAGGGCACTGGAGAGTGGAAGCGTGGGCCCAAGCGTTTTGGCGAGGGAACCCTTCGAAAGTTGCCGTGGCTCGGAGGGCACTGCCCATTCTCCCGCTCTGAATGACCGGCAGCACCCCTAGCAGCCCTGGGGGCAGCGTAGCGGCAGTGTGAGTCTGGTGCTGGGGCTCCGGGGTAACAAATCCCCGTCGTTGCGGAGCCAGGCCCCTTGGGATGGGCCCCTAGCGGGCCTACCTAGGGTTAGTGTTAGCCCCCAGGAGGCTGGGAGGCTTGATCCGCAGGCTGTGCAGCAAGTGGAGGGGTGGGCCGAGGTGAGGGCACTGGTTAACGGAAGTGTTGGCCCAAGCGTTTTGCCTGGGGGGGCTTTCGAAGGTTGCCGGGGGCTCGGAGGGCCCTGCCCGTTCTCCCGCCTTAAATGACCATAGGGGCCCCTTGTTGCCCCGGTGGCAGTGGAGCAGCAAAGTGAGTCTGGCGCTGCGGCTCGGGGGTCACCAATCCCCAGCGTTGCGGCCCCAGGCCCCTTGAGAGGGCCCCCTCGGGTGCCGACCTAGGGTTAGGGTTACCCCCAGGAGGCCAGTAGGCCCAATCTGCTGGCTGTGCAGTGAGCGGAGGGGCAGGTTGAGATGAGGGCGTTGGCGTGCGGGAACGTGGGCCCAAAATTTTGGAGCGAGGGGCCTTCGAAGGTCACCAGGGGCTCAGAGGGTCCTGCCCGTTCTCCCGCCCTGAATGACCGGGGGTGCCCCTTGTGGCCCGGGTGGCAGTGGGGGGCATGGTGAGTCCGGCGCTGGGGCTCAGGAGTCCCCAATCCCCATCGTTGTGGCGCCAGGCCCCTAGGGAGGGGCCAGTAGGGGGCTGACCTAGGGTTTGGCTTAGCCCCCAGAAGGCCCGCAGGCCCGATCCACCAGCTGTGTGCGGAGCGGAGGCGAGGGCCGAGGTAAGGGCGCTGGCCAGCGGGAGCGTTGGCCCAAGTGTTTTGGTGCAGGGGGCCTTCGAAGGTGGCCGGTGACTTGGAGGGCCCTTGCCATTCTCCCTCCCTGAATGAATGGCGGCGCCCCTAGGGGCCCAGGTGTCTGTAGGGCAGGAGGGTGATTTGGGCGCTGGAGCTCGGGAGTCCCGAATCCCCGGTGTTGCGGCAATAGGAACCTGGGATGGGCCCCTCCGGCGCCCACCAAAGGTTAGGGTAACACCCAGGAGGCTGGCAGTCCAGATCCACAGGCTGTGCAGCGAGCGGAGGGGCGGACCGAGGTGAGGGCGCAGGCGAGCGGGAGCATGGGACCAAGCGTTTTGGCGCGGGGGGCCTTCGAAGGTCGCCAGGGGATCGGAGGGATCTGCCAGTTCTCCCTCCCAGAATGACCAACGGTGTTCCTAGTGGCCCGGGTGGTGGCGGGGCAACACAGTGAGTCCGGCGCTGGGGCTCGGGGGTCCCAAATCCCAGGCATTGCGGTGCCAGGCCCCTTCGGAGGGGCCCCTCAGGGACCAACTTAGGGTTATGGGTAGCCCCAGGAGGAGGGCAGGCCTCATCCACTGGCTCTGCAGCGAGTGGAGGAGCGAGCCAAGGTGAGGGCACTGAGGAGCGGGAGCATGGGCTCAAGCGTTTTTCATGGGGGGGCCTTCGAAGGTCGCCGTGGGCTCGGAGGGCCCTGCCCGTTCTCCCGCACTGAATGACCAGGGGCACCCCAAGCATCCCGGGTGGCGGCGGGGCAGCAGGGTGAGTCCGGCGCTGGGGCTCGGGGGTCCCTAATACCTGGCGTTGTGGCGCCAGGCCCCTTGGGACGTGCCCCTCCGGGGCTGACCTAGGGTTTGGGTTAGCCCCCAGGAGACTGGCACGTTCATTCCGCCCATGTGCAGTGAATGGAGGTTTGGGTCGAGGTGAGGTAGCTGGCGATCGGGAGCGTGGGCCAGAGCATTTGGCTTTGGATCGGGGTGCCTTCGAAGGTCGCACGTGGCTCGGAGGGTCCTGCCTGTTCTGTAGCCCTGAAGGACTGGCGACACCCCTAGCTCCCCATGTGGCAGCGGGGCAGCAGGGTGCGTCCGGCGCTGGGACTTGGGGGTCCCCAATCCCTGGCATGTGGTGCCAGACCACTTGGGAGGGGCCCCTTGGGGGTGACCTAGGGATAGGGTTAGCCCCCAGGAAGCCAGCAGGCCGGATCCGCCAACTCTGCAGCGAGCGGAGGGGTGGGCCGAGATTAGGGAGCAGGCGAGCAGGAGCATGGGAGCCAGAGTTTTGCGCGGGGGGCCTTCGAAGGTCGCAGGGGGATCAGAGGGCCCTGCCCGTTCTCTCTTCCTGAATGACTGGCAACGCCCCTAGCGCCCTGGGTGCTTGCGGGTTGGCAGAGTGAGTCCAGCCCTGGGGCTCGGGGGTCCCAAATCCCCAGCATTGCGGTGCCAGGCTCCTTGGGAGGGGCCCCTTGGGGGCCGACCTAGGGTAAGTGTTAGCCCCCAGGACTCCAGCAGGCCCTTTCCGCCAGCTCTGCAGCAGGCGGAGGGGCAGGCCGAGGTGAGGGCACTGGCGAGAGGGAGTGTGGGCCCAAGCGTTTTGGCGTGGGGGGCCTTCAAAAGTCGCCGGGGGCTTGGAGGGCCATGCCCGTTCTCTCGCCCTGAAAGACTGTCGGTGCCCCTAGCAGCCCGGGTTGCTGTGGGGCGGCAGGGTGACAACAGCGCTGGGCTCGGGAGCCCCAATCCCCGGCGTTGTGGCACCAGGCCCCTTGGGAAGGGCCCCTCGGGGGCCGACCTAGGCTTAGGGTTCATCCCCAGGAGGCCGGCAAGCACTGCGATAAGTGGCTCTGGCAATGTAACAAAAATGCCATACACTTATCTGTAAGAAATAACAGTGTACAGGAACCCTCTTAGCCCTAACATCATCCTTTGTGAATATGGAAGCCAGCCCCAAAGTGGTCGTGGAAGTCTGACGAAAGGGCTAAGCACTTTTCTCTGAGTCACCACACTGTACAGGGAAAGACCAATGTACATCATCTTTCACGAGTAGGAAGCATTAATGAAAAGGTTCTGGAATTTCGAGGACTCTGACCCATCCTTATTGGTAATAAACCACCGTGTACAGGAAAACACCTTCAACTCTCATCAGCCTCCTCAATCCTGATTCCGATTCAACTTTGGGTGTGTAGGACTAGGGAAATGTCCACATCTTATTGCTAAGAAAGAACGATGTCAGGGTAATGCCCTTCAAGTCACCTCAGCCTTCCTGAAGACGGAAGCAGGAATCAAGGTGGTTATGTTACCATGAGGTAAGGAAGATGAGCATATAAGTGAGAAACAACAGTGGGCAGGACCTCTCTTCCAAGGAACAGTATCTTTGCTTAATGTTCAATCCCTATGGTAAGTGGTTGTGGGCATTTGTGAGGTCAAAATCTTGAGTGTTTTGTAAAACCTCTTGGCCATTCACAGATGAGACTAAGGTAGTTGGGGACTCCTAGGCAGTGATTTGTCCACTGTCAAAAATATGAAAAGATAAAAGAGACAGATGAGGTCTCCTCAGGCATTGTCCTTTATCCTCATCCTCCGTGAGGATGGCCATCTCTGGACAGCTCAGTGGCAGGGTCTCATTCACAGTGGGGGCATCTGTTCCTCACAGACATCAGGCAGGGAAATGGATTTGGTTCTCTGTGCCAGCCCAGCCACAGCTGAGTGTCACAGCCCAGCCACAGCTGAGTGTCACAGCACCCTCTCGTGGGCTCATAAGAGTTTCACTGTCACCAGGCAGGTCATTGTATTTGATAAACCACTGTGAGAGTTTGCAATCGCCTTCATCTGCAACCTCCTAGAGGCAAATGCAGGTGTCTGGTACCATGTGAAGTCATGTGAAGGCATTGTGAGAAATTGTCCTTTTGGTTAAGAAAAACATGGCTGGGGCTCCTGGCTGGCTCAGCCAGTTAAGCATGTGCCTTTGGCTCAGGTTATGATCCCAGGGTTCTGGGATCGAGCCGAGGCTCCCTGCTCAGCAGGAAAGGAGGTAGGGAAATAGCTTAGAACCCACAGAGAATGTGAATAAAGGGGAGTGAAATGGAATTTGGTCTGTGTTTTGCTTTAGGGATTGGAAGTTAGTTTTTTCTCAATTGTGATTGTTCTTGAAACAGAGAAGCTGTATTGGTTTTTTTTTACCTTTAATTTTTTTCTAATAATAATTTTTTATTATGATATGGTAGTCACTATACAGTATTTCCTTAGTTTTTGATGTAGTGTTCCATGATTCATTATTTGCATATAACACCCAGTGCTCCATGCAATATGTACCTTCCGTAATACCCATCACTGGCCCATCCCAATCCCCCACCCCTCTCCCCTCTGAAGCCCTCAGTTTGTTTCCCAGAGTCCATAGTCTCTCGTGGTTCATTCCCCCTTCTGTTTAGGGTCCATTGTCTAAAGGGACAGACAGTGGAAGTTCACCGAATATAAGATCGAAATTTCGTTGTTCATTATAGATGCCGCTAAGTAGTTCCCAGTCATTTCATTCTACTGTAGTAATTCATTATACCTGTGCAGGTGCACGTGGAAGACAATTGATACATGTTTAGTGGTAATAAAACACGCCCCTCAGTAGTAGAATAATAGAGGATGCACATGTGTAAAATTATTCGACTACAGCTTCCATGCTTTCCCTTTGGTTCCTTATTATCTATGAAATTGGACAATTTTTGTTCTCTAGGCTTAAAACTCATTGTCAGTATTCAGAGTTTTTCAATGCTGATCTTCTCCTTTATAAGTTACCAAAAACCTAAAATATGTATGAAATTTAAAAAACGCTATATTGAAAATGACAGCAGGGAAGTTCCATTTTGTGAATATTGTGTCAATGGATCTCTATTTTGACATCAGTGTTCATTAGAAATGATGACATTTCATGTGAGTATAAATATCAATGTGAAAAAGGAAAGGTAGGAAGAACCTTGAATGTTTAAGTAATTGCTGAAATGACAGGAGTGTGTGTGTGTTTGTGTGTGTGTGTGTGTGTGTGTGTGTGTTTGTGTGTGTGTGTAATTGATTTTCAGTGAATGGTTCAGCTTCTTGTAGGGCCTCCGAGAGAGCCCAGATGAACCTTTCAATGAGTTGGTATCTGTTTTCAGAACATGGGAATCTCTTAGTCCAATAGTCAATCAGGCAAGCTTTGAGGTCTTGAAGAGTTTCAGTCCTCAGCGATGGTGTTGCAGACCCTTGTGAGCAAACCCTAGGGTATGCTCAGAGCCCTCATTTGCTGGTAGCAAGGTGTGATGATTTCAGACGGCATTTCCCAAAGAAGTACCTCTTGAGTCTCTGTCCTTGTCAGTTCCCTACACTTCCTTACACTAGTTATGTGTTCAATGTGTTTCAGGATAATCCCCACATGTGATTTTTGCTATTTCCTACTAGTCCTATCTGTTTCTCATGTTCTTCTTTTATGGCAGGTGTTGGGAAGCAACCTGTGCGGTGTAGGAAGGGGTGTGGTAGTTGTCTGCCTTCAGAGGACCGAATGATGCCTAGAAATTGTACTGTAGTTTGAGGTCAATTGTCCATCCTCTGAGTGTCAGGAATTCCATCACTTTACATTGATGCTAGTCTGTTCTTCAAGCTGTCCTCAGAAATAAGGACGTCATCCATCTAGGGAATACTGATTTGTGTGTATGTTTTCATTTTAGGAAAGGCCTTGCTGCTCCTGAAAATAATACTGTAGAGCACCCTTTCCTGTTCTTATTGGCCATCAGTCAATCTTTTGTGAAGTATTCCTTTATAAATAGACTTTTTATGGTTGATGAGCAGGAATTCTTATTGACAAGTCTTTGTCAGTGTGTGTATTGCAAATCTTACTTCCCAGCCTGTGGTTCACTTTTTCATTTTCTTATGGTCATAAGATAAGGAGAAATGTCACATTTTTATGAAGTCCCACTGAATTCTTTTAAATGGTTAGTGCACCCTATGTCCTGCCCCAAGATTGACAGGTTCTACGTTTTCTTTCAGAAACTGTCCAATGGGAAACACAATCCATCTCAAATTTATAAATTGCATTTTTAATTATAATAGGGTATTTATACACTGTTTTGGATTTTCTATGTACACAATCGTATTATCTTTGAATAGTCACAATTATCCCCTCAATTCTTATACTTTTTGTTTCTCTTGCCTTCTAACACTGGTAAATTCTCCAATGCAACGTTGAGTAGAGCAGCATTGTTTGAAGATTTTAATATACCTTTCTCAATATCTGACAGAAAAAGCAGACAAAACATTGGTAAAATGTGACCTAATGGACATATAGGGAACATTCCATAATAAGTGCAGAATACATTATTTTCAAGTGGTCATAGACTCTTTACCCAAATAGATGATAGGTGGGGCCACGAATCAAGTCTACAAATGTTAAACCCTGAAATTAACTAGATTCTATTCTTAGACCACAGTGGAATTGAGCCACAGTCATAGGAAAAAGAAAACTAGGAAGTCCTTCAATGTTTAAAAATTAAATGGAACTTTGCTACATATCCTAAAGGTGAGAGAGGGAATCTCAATGGAAATTCTGAACCTTTTCTACATGAGGGCTCACACACAATGGCACTTTCTTTGTGAAGAGCATTATAATAACCTAGACAGGAGTTGAGCCTTAAGTCAGAGTTCTGCCTGCCCCAGCCACACCTGGCAGCCTTGGCCTGTGGTCCCCCTCAGCTGTCCTTTCTGGTGGCCCTGAGCTAAGGGGTCAACATGGCCATATGGAAATGGGAAGCTCCCCACTCATAGTGATGATGGTGCCCCCTCCCCAGCTGCCCTTTCTGGTGGCTCTGAGCTAAGGGGGTCAACATGGCCGTATGGAAATTAGAAGCTCCCCACTCTTATTGATGACGTTGCTATGGTATCGTCCTCACCAGTCCAACAACATGATTTCTGAGTGAAATATGAGACAAGAGCGACTTCTTGGCCTTCCTTCTGGTTTGAAAATCATCTGGTGAGTCATCTATTAGGAATATGGATTCAACATGTGTTCTTTCTTCTGGAAAAGAAATAGACCCAATAGCAGTTATGGCTTCCTGAGCACCTGTTCCTGAGAGACATCATACTGGCTCTTTGTAGCATTCTGCCTCTTAAACTTCTCAACTAGGGTGTAGATATTTTTAGGCACATTTTCAGGTGGTTAGACAGGGACTCAGATGATATGAGTCACAGCGGATTTTAGTGTCAGAAACCTAAGTGGGATCCCCAAATTGACTCCAAATCCCTTGTTGTTCCATACAGGGTACTATTTCCCTCTTATCTCTGGTCTTCTCGATCTGGAAACCTATCAAGTATCAGGATTTTCTTGTCATGTGGACAACTGGAACGAATTCAGCGGGCCTTTTCACGTCTGCCAATGGTGATCATTAAGATCATTATCTCAGTGGAGGACCTCTGGGTAAGATACTCAAAGATCCTTAGGAATACAGACAGTATAATATTTTCCTGGTATTAAAGTTACAGAAACCAACTATCATTTTTAGTCGATTCAGGCTCTGGTATGTTCAAACCGTGCTGTAAAACCGGTCTGAAATAGTATTTAAAAACACTCAGCTCAGCCTCTTCTACAAAGTGAGCCAATGCTTATAAACATGGCTAAAATATTCCCTTACCTACGATAACTTCCCAGCCATCGTAGTGTTTATATGGTATTACTGTGACTTACATTAGTCACCATTTGCAGAGAAAGAACTTAGTGCATCCAGGGGGCACATCATGTTGAAATTAGTTTGTGACAATGAGCTACTGTGTTTTATTCTGCAGTCCAAGGGAATGGTGCCAGACATCTCTAAGGTGTCTAGCAGTTCTACAATTCTGATTTTAAGTGGTCTGTGTGCTTCAGAGATTTGGGCAGGAGAAGGGCAGGAGTCCAGAGAGTGTGAACACTCTGTCACCTGTGCTGACCATGGAGCAGGCAGCCTTCTGTGGACAACATTTTGATTTCTTGGTACTCTTGGGAAAGGTGCTTTTGTCTCACATTCCTCCATTTAGTAGTCATTATAATGATGAAAGTAATTTTTATCTTATATCATCTGTGGGCCCTGATCCTGGGCTCCCAGGGAAGCTATCCTTTAACATTTTACCCGGCTCAAAATGACTGGGCAACACCTCAAAGCATGGGCCCTATTTCTGCCCCAAGCACATGTTGTACATCTGCTTCGAGAAGAAAACAATAACCAAAATGCCAACATAAAGATAAGACAAAATAAAGAACTTCTTTGGCTCCCATAATATTAAAGTCATACTGACATGTATATACTGAAAATGCATGAAATCATTGCATTTCCTAAAGCCCAAGTCTTGGAGGGTCTGAGAGTCACTGACCTTGCCCAGAACCAGGCACACCCCAGCAGGGAGGGCTGGTGCAGAAAGGGAAGGGGCAGGACGCTGAGGGTGGTCTGCAGCTAGAGGGGTCCCTGGAATGGGCCAGGTGTGTGTGGAGGCCCCAGCCCACGAGCCCACCCATGCCTGTGCCTGGTGTTGGGTAGAGGAGGCTCCTCTTGGGCCCCCTGCACTTTCAGGGTTCCAGGGGCTTGAGGGCGGGTTGCCCAGCATCCAAGGAGCTCAGGCACAGCCCTCCCAGACAATTCACCACTTGGGGGTGGAGCTACATCACTGTGGGCGGTCCCAGATTTGCAGTGGGTTGCAGACCTGGGGCAGAAGGGGCACTGAGAGAGAGAGAGTTGCCCTGTGGAGATCCCTGCTGGTGAGTGAGCAGCATGCACTGGGGTGGGGGTCCGGGTCAGGGTGCGCCCCAGGTGGGAGGCAGGGTTCTGGAAGGGAACGTGGAGAGGGTTCATTGTGTGGACTCAGGTGAGTTTTCCTTTTCCTTTTAAAGTCTCTTCTGCCCCATGTCCTCAACTGGCCTTATTCTCCATCCCCGTGAACTATAGGGCGCCCGCTCACCTGAGCTTTTGTGGGATGGGTTGCAGAATTTCAGGGTTTCCCCTGTTCCCCTGGAAGAGTGCGGGAAAGGACCTCACACAATCCCCACCTTCAGTTCTCTGACACAGTGCAGGTGATGCCTCTTGGGCATTACCCCGAGTTCAGCAGAGTGTGCCCTGGTCCCCCAGGCACAGGTGTGGCAGTAGCAAGCCCCAGAGCCGTCCCCCAACTTAGAATTATGCCCCCTGTGCCCCCAGGTTAGTGGTAATTGGCTATTAGAAGCATGCAGGAAAATCCTCCAGGTGGGGGCCTGGAGGCGGGCGTAAACCAGACCCCACTCTAGTTGCATTGGGAATAGACGAATTGAGGGTTTCTTTAGAAGAGTAAGTCTGCTTTCCAGAAAAGGCAAGGTCATTGGTCTGTTGAGAATGAAGATAATTACTGCTAAACAACAAGTATGTGTTGCCCCTTCGCCCAGAAACCGAAGCAGGTGTGCAGGCTTTAGGTCAGAGGTGCCTTCTTCTCCACAGCTGAGAACACTTCTCTGCTCTGGCTCCTAGACACCCCAGGTTTTGAACGTCAGCATCAGAGTCAGCGAGGCAGATTGTCACAGGACGCCAGTGTTCAGAGAAAGCACAGGTATGTTTGGCAAAATGTCCTATCTATGTCAGGGCTGGAGGTAAAACCTCTCATTATACCAAACCTCCTGGGCTTTTGTCTTTTCTCTAGTTGAGCCACAAAGTAAAATTGAAGTAGCTGTCAGCATTCTGGGTTTGGTGCAAGAATTACTTAGTTTCCCTGCAGATAGAACTTTGCAGGGGATCACAATTTCTCTGTCCATTTATTGCTTACAAATGTATTTTGACCATCTGTTTCCTAGGAACCCTCTTTTATTAGAAAGGGAAGGTGAGATTCACTCTGTGCCTGTTTGTAACATCTAATTTGTTCCTTCCTGTAACACTGTTTATTCAATTATGCCTTAGATATGGTTGAGTGGTCAGCATCTAGAGTTAGGTGGCTTTTATCATCTGATACAGACTTGGATGATGTCATTTGACAAAGGTGATGTTTCATCATTGCTTAGTTTATTCATCAGAAGAGTTAAAATTAGGGTGGAGGGGAAATTCAAAATTATCCAAAGCGGCCTGTTCCTGTTTAAAAGTTGAGCTTGACTTTCTAGTTTTACTAAAAGTATTATCTCGATATTTTGAGGTGCCATATTCTCTCTGTAGTTTCTTTGGTGGTGGAGTCAGAAGGAGAGTCTGGGAATTCTTTCAGAGAGTGGCATGCTGGTGGCTTCAAGGGGCTTGGCATCAGGAGCCTTGGGGTGAATTCTGCAACTGCTTGTCTGACCCTGGGTGCATCTCCCAGAGGTTTTGTTTCCTCTTATGAAATTGCCGGCAGATAATGTTCTGCTTGAAGGGGAACCCTCCCATCCTGTTGGTGGGAATGCAAAGTGGTGCAGCCAGTCTAGGAAACAGTGTGGGGGGTCCTCAAAAAGTTAAACATTGAACAACCCCATGATCCAGCTATTGCTCTCCTAGGTATTTACCCAAAGGATACAAAAATGTGGATTCAAAGGGGGTCCATGCACCATGATGTTTAGAGCAGCAATGTCCACAGTAGCCAAATTATGGAGAGAATCCCAAAGTCCATGCACTGATGAATGGATCAAGCAGATGTGGGATACCTATATATAATGGAATATGACCCAGCTTCAAAAAGAATGAAATCTTACCACTTGCAAGGATGTGGATGGACATAGAGTGTATTAAGCTAAGCAAAATCAGTGAGGAAAGACTAATATCCTATCCTCTCACGCTTGTTTAATTTCAGAAAGAAAACAGATGAACAGAGTGTTGGGGTGATGAGAGAGGCAAACAAGGAAATAGACTCAACCTTGGAGAACAAACTGAGCGTTGCTGCAGGACAGGGGTGTGGGGGGAAGAGTTAAATGGGTGAGGGGTATTAAGGAGGGTACTTGTGATGAGCACCAGGTACTGTATGCAGGTGAGGAATCACTAAATCCTACCCCTGAAGCGAATATTCCATGGCATGTGAACTAACTGGAATTTAAGTAAAAGAAGAAAGGAAAAAGTGTTCTGCATCATGAAGAGTGAGGTAAAATTGTAGTGATTTGGGCTGTACTATTCTATAGAGGATAGATGTAAAACACCCTGTTGTAGGATACACTAGTTTCTTATCACATAAGGAGTCCTCAGAGAGCTGCAATGAAAGATTCAGGTCTCAGAGCATGTTCATGTTCCACTGATATGTTACAGTTTGCACAGGTAGGAAAGAAGGTGGAGAGAAAGGCAACAGAAGGGGAAAGTAGGTGTGAACCTTTCATTAGTTAGCATTATATCTTTCTCATGAAAGCCTTGCGCAAGTGTGATTTTGGAAGAAGAGGGGGAATCCGGGAGCATTGGAGGAGACAGGGGAGTTCCAGGTCTGGGTAAAGCTGACAGGGGTCCCAGATGAGAGCTGAATGCATTCTGCAGCAGGGTGTGGGCAGGGTGGGCTCCAGGGGTGGCTGTGGGTCTCCTGGGTGAGAGTTGTGACAGGTGAGGGCTGTGTGCAAGTTCCTGGCTGAGGACAAGTGAGGCACAGGCGGAGAGCTGGCAGAGAACCTTCTTCTGGGCCACCAGCCTCACCCAACACACACAGCCTCATCTTCTGTCCCTGTCACTCCAATTCAGACTTCTCCGAAGGTGAGTGAGAACACATCAAGAGCATTCTGAACAAAAGGGAAAGCATGTGCAATGTCTCTGGGGCAGGAGATTTCCAGGTATGTCCAGGAGCAACAAGAAGGCCCTGTGGCCACAGGAGACAGCTTAGGACATGAGCTCAGAGAGGTGACAGAAAGCCATTCCAGGGCTATAACCCCATGAGAAGCTGTTTCACTGGGCCATCCTGGCTACAGTGTTGAGAACAGATGACAGAGGGTTGAAGACGGCAAGGCAGGTCAATGACGAGGCTTTTCCAGGAACTCAGGCACTGTGGACCAGACAGGTGGCCTTGGATGGAGTGGTTAGACCTATTCTGGGTCCATTTTGAAGATGGAGCTCACAGGATTTGCTGATGGGTTAGCTATTAGGAGCAGGAGAACGGAGGCGTTGGGGTAACTCCCAGCTGTTGTGGGTTGTCCTGATCGAGGGGAAGGAGAGTGTTTCTGGGGATAGGAGGTAGTCTGTGTTCCGCATCCTGAGGAAGGTGCCTTCCCGGTGGGTCTGCTGATATTTGTTTCTGGGAGAACCTTTCACATCTCCTCCCTCAGAAATGCTCAAGTACAAGTATTCCCCACTTTTTAAGCGTTCACAGTAAGACACTGAGCTTTCTTGAAAGAACTATGTTATTACCCAGCTTCAGTAAGAGGAAGAGACCTGAAGAGGCTTTCCCTCTTATGCAAAAAGGTGAACAGTGAGAATCGCGTTCAGCATCTGTTTTGGGGAGAAGCACAACAGAGGCAGCGTGCACCCCAACCAGCTCCTTCCGCTGGGAACAGCTATCCACATCCAGCCACCAGCACTTTGAATGGTGTCTGTGAGCCTCTGCTGTGCTTTATCTTCATTTATGCTGGGCCTCCCTTAGAAACTTGTGTCCTGAGGCCTAAGAAAAGCCAAAGAGAAGGAATTTTGGAGTCTGAGCACACTGTCTAATTGTTCCGTGTAAATTAATGGCCATTCCTTCTTGACACCATTTCTGCTGTGCAAGGTTTCTCAGAAGCCCTGTACTTTCAAAGAGCAGGGAAACCTATACCCCATGCTGCAGGGTTAGTTTTAGTCTCCATGCTGGACAAAACATTTCATGACTGTCGGATTTTCTCACTTCAACATTGAGACTTTGACCACCTTCACCCGTTTCTACCACCCCATCCCCGAATCTGGCACCTACCAATCTGCTCTCAGTGTCTATGTGTTCAGTATTTGTTTATTCCTCGTGGAATGTACATGAGAGCATCTGGTATTGGTCTTTCTGTGTCTGAGTTACTTGGGCATAAGGCCCCCAAGGTCTGTGTTTCCATGTCTGGTTCTTGTGAATAATGCTGCAGTGAACGTGGGAGTGCATCTGTCTTTTTGAGGCAGCATTTTTGTGTTCTCCGAATCAATACTCAGTAGAGCCATTACTGGGTCATGGGGTAGTTGCATTAATTTTTTCAGGAACCTCCATACCGTTTGTCACAGTGGCTGCACCAATTTCCATTCCCACCAACAATGCTCAGAGTCCTCTCGTCTGCACACCCTTGGCCCCACCTGGTGTCTGTCTCTGGGACAATAGGTGTTCCAACACTTGTGAGGGAATAACCAGTTGTGGGTTTGACTGATGTTTCCCTGACGATATTTAGTGATGTCGAACAACTTTTTCTGTCTGTTGGTACCTGTGAGCTGTCTTTGGAAAGTATCTATTCACATATTCCCCACATTTTTTATACAGTTTTTTTTGTTTGTTTGTTTTGATTTGTATGAGTGTTGTGTGTATTTTGGATATTAGCCTCTTCTCACAAATATGATTCGCAGATATTTTTTTTCTTATTGGGTCTGTGGCCTTGTAAGTTTTTGCTGGTTTCTTTTTCCGTGTGGAAGATTTCAGTTGAAGTTGTTCCACCTGTTTATTTTTGCTTTTGTTGCCTTTGCATTTGGTGTCCAATCTGAAGACTCTTTGCCAAAACCAATGTCGAGAGACTTAGTACCTGTGTCTTCTTGGAGGTTTATGGATTCAGGTCTTACGTTCATATCATTCATCCATTAAAAATTTTGTGTGTGGTGTAAGAAAGTGACCCAGTTATATTCTTCTGCATTTAGTGTCCAGTTTGCCTGTTACCGCTCACTGAAGAGACAGTCCTTCCCTCATGGCATATCTTCTGCTGCTGTGTCGTAAGTTAGGATCATCTACGTGTGGGTAAGTTTCTGAGCTTTCTGTTCTGTTCCACTGACCTGGTGTCTGTGTTTACGCCAGTACCATCCTGTTTTGATGACAACAGCTTTGTAATCTACCTTGAAATCCAACAGTGTGTTGTCTGCACCTTTCTTTCTTCACGTTGCTTTGGGTATTTGGGGTGTTTTATGATTCCATACAAGTTTGAGGACTGTTTTCTATTTGCTCGAATAATGCCACTGGAATTCAGATAGGGATTTCATCACATGTGTCAATTGCTTTAGGTACGATGGACATGTTCACATAATTAACTCTTCCAGTTAAGGAGCATGGCGTATGCTTCCATTTGTTTGTGTTGCCTTCCAAATCTTTGACCCATACATCCTGCCCCCCTCGACACACATGTTTTTCATTTCTTTTCTGCCATGTGTTGAGTGTACTATGTCTTTCTCATTCTTGGTTGCTTTTATTCCTAAATTTTTTTTGATGCAATTGTAAATGGCATTGCTTTTTTAATTTCTCTTTGCGAAAGTGTGTCATCAGTATACAGAAATGCAAGAAGTTGGGTCATCTGGGTGGCCCCATAGGTGAAGCGTCTGTCTTCAGCTCAGGTCATGAACCCAGAGTTCTGGGTTCGAGCCCCGTGTTGGGCTCCCCGCTTACAGAGGGTCTGTTTCTCCCTCTTTCTCACACTCCCCCTGCTCGTGCTTTTTCTCTTCCTGTCAAATAAATAAATAAAATTTGAAAATACATAAAGACAACAGGTCTCTGTATATTGACTTTATATCCTGCAGCTTTCTTGAATTTGTTTATTCTAACAGTTTTTTTTTTCTGTGGAATCATTCGGGATTTCATGTCATTTGCAAATAGTGACAGTTTTCCTGTATGGATTTCATATCTTTCTTTTTTTAAAATGATGTCACCCTACAGTACTTCATTTGTTTTTGATGTAGTGTTCCATGATTCATTGTTTGCATATAACACCAAGTGCTCATTATGACACATGCCCTCCTTTTTTAAAAAAAGAATTTATTTATTTATTCAACAGATATAGAGACTGCCAGCGAGAGAGGGAACACAAGCAGGGGGAGTGGGAGAGGAAGAAGCAGGCTCACAGCGGAGGAGCCTGTTGTGGGGCCCGATCCCATAATGCCGGGATCACACCATGAGCCAAAGTCAGACGCTTAACCGCTGTGCCACCCAGGGGCCCCAACAGGGGCCCTCCTTAATACCCATCACCAGGTTAACCCATTACACTACCCCTCCCTTTCTGCAACCTTCAGTTTGTTTCCCAGTGTCAATAGTCTCTCATGGTTCATCTCCCCCTCTCATTCCCCCCCTTCACTTTTCCCTTCCTTCTTCTAATGTCCTCCATGCTACTCCTTCCGTTCCACATAGGAGTGAAACCATATGATAATTGTCTTTCTCTGCTTGACTTAATTTCACTTAGCATAATCCCCTCCTGGTCCATCCACGTTGGTGCAAATGGGGGGTATTCATCCTTTCTGATGACTGAGTAATATTCCATTGTATAGATGAACCACATCTTCTTTGTCCAATCATCTGCTGAAGGACATCTTGGCTCCTTCCACAGTTAGGCTATTATGGACATTGCTGCTATGTACATTGGGATACAGGTGCCCCTTCTTTTCATTACTCTGTGTCTATGGGGTAAATACCCAGTAGTTCAATTGGTGGGTCTTAGGATAGCTCTGTTTTTAACGTCTTGAGGAACCTCCATATTGTTTTCAAAAGTGGCTGTACCAGCTTGAATTCTCACGAGTAGTGTAAGAGGGCTCCCCTTTCTTCACATACTCTCTGACTTTTTTTTTATTTCTGTCTTGTTAATTTTTTTTCAAGATTTTATTTATTCATTCCACAGAGATAGAGACATCCAGCGAGAGAGGGAACACAAACAGGGGAGTGGGAGAGGAAGAAGCAGGCTCATAACGGAGGAGCCTGATGTGGGGTTTGATCCCATAATGCCAGGATCACGCCCTTAGCCGAAGGCAGAGGCTTAACCTCTGTGCCACCCAGGTGCCCCCTGCCTTGTTAATTTTAACATTTCTAACTGGTGTAAGGTGGTATCTCATTGTCATTTTGATTTGTATTTGCCTGATGGCAAGTGATGTGGAGCATTTTTTCATGTGTCTGTTGGCCATTTGTATGTCTTCTCTGGAGAAGTATCTCTTTGTGTCTTCTGCCCATTTTTTTGATGTCGAGTTTGAGGAGTTCTTTATAGATCTTGGATACCAACCCTTTATCTGTAATATCATTTGCAGATATCTTCTTCAATTCCATAGGTTGCCTTTTTGTTATTTGATCATTTGCTTTGCCAAGCAGAAGCCTTTTATCCTGATGAAGTGCCAATAGTTCATTTTTTGCTTTTATTTCCTGTGCCTTTAGAGACGTGGCTTGCAAGAAGTTGTTGTGTCCAAGGTTGAAGAGTTCTTTTGATTTTGATATGAGACAGGAATCCATTATCTTATTTTCCTGATTGTATTCGAGTCCTCTGTCTTTCTTGGTGAGTCTAGCTAAGTTGGTCAGTTTTGTTTATCTTTCCAAAAAAGGCTGCTCTCATTTTCATTGTTTTTTTTTTTTTGTCTTTTTAGTCTCCGTTGGATTTATTAATGCATTCCTTTTTGTTATTTCCTTATTTCTACTAATTTGGGGCTTTGTTTGTTGTTTTTTTTTCTACTTATTTACCACATAAAGCAGGTTGTTTATTGGAGAGCATTTTCATGGATTGATGAAGACTTTAATTTCTATGAATGTCCCCCATAAAGCTACTTTTGCTGCATCCCATAAGTTTTTGTAGGTTGTCTTTTTCATCAGTGACCAGGTACTTCTAAAAGTTTTTTGATTTCTTCTTTGACTGTTGGATGTTCAGTAGCATGTTGTTAAATCTCCACATATTTTTAAAGATTATTTTAGTATCTGACAGAGAGTGAGACAGCGAGAGAGGGAACACAAGCAGGGGTTGGGAGAGGGAGAAGCAGGCTTCCCACTGAGCAAGGAGCCTGATTTGGGGCTAGATCCCAGGATCCGGGGTCAAGACCTGAGCTGAAAGCACATCCTTAACGACTGAGCCACCCAGGCCCCAAAAATCTCCACCTATTTTTGACTGTCCCATTTTTTTCTTGAGACTGATTTCTAATTTCCTATCATTGTGGTTGGACAAGATTTGAAGCAGAAGGTGAAAAGAGCATTCAGATGAAAGGTTTGTTTCCTGGAGGGTTTTCTGAGGGCAGACCATGAGTTCAGTGGGGATGGAGGAAGGTTTTGTGAGATGGGGGGTGGGGTTAACCCTCGTTAGAATTACTGACTACTATCATGCAGGCTGTGTGCTACCGTTCACACCATAGTCCTGATGGACTTGTACTTCATTAAATATTTTCTAGGAGGTGTAGGCATAGCCTTTACTTAAAGAAAGGTGCCATGTGGGTTCATGGCATTACCCCAGGTCAGCAACCAGGATGTATGGTATTGTGGGGGATCAGAAGCAGGCTTTCTGTGGGAAGCGACAGAAATAGGGTATGGTGAGCTCCATGACCATAGGTGAGGTCCCTAGTGACCCACTGGGTGTTGGGTTCTGTGGATCTGTCTCATCAGGTGCTGTGGAATTCAGGGACACCCTCCTGTCTGTGGATTTGTGTGGAGACAGGTAGACATCAGTGTCTGGCCAGGCACGAGGGTCGCAATGGACCACCACCAGAAGTGCAGCGTGCGGGGGAGCCACTGCTTGGTTTCCCCGAAAGCTGATCAGGGTCTGTGACCGTGATTCCTAGCAGCTGCAAGGGAAGAGGAGGCCGGGGTGGTGCACACTCCCTAGACTTGTGCTCAGGACTAGTCTGGAGCCCACTGAAGTCAGCCACACCTGGCACAGAAGGCACCCAGTCAGTGTAGCTGTGGGCACTGCTCCCATGGCACTTTTGGGCCGGCTCCATGCTGCCACCTCCTGCTTTTCATCATCATCTTCAAGGTCATGTGCCTCTGCTCTTGCCCCATGGCCTCCGGGGTATTGTCCGTCCTCCATCTGGCCCTCGTCCCTGGTGCCCTGTGCAGTCCGATGACAGGGTAGCCTTCTCGAGACAAACATCTGGCCCTGATGGAAAACTTCCATGGATCTCTTGTGATGCGAGGATGATGCCCTGCCCTGGAAGGGGGCTGCAGGTCCAAAATCAGGAGAGCCATGTCTCCCTTTTCAGCATGGCCTGCACTCCCCTCAGTCTTCTTCAGGGAAGCTCTCCCCACTTCCTGAGCTGACAGCTCTGAACTTAAAAATGAATGTTATTTTACATATCTCTATGCTTTAGTTCATCCATGGCATGTCTTTCAACCCGGTTAGTGGGTTTTTTTTTTTTTTTTTTGCAGTTCTGAAGGGCTGTCTGCTCAAGGAGGGGATGACCTGGGCAGGGCAGCTTTCCCTCTCATCTCCCTCAGCATGTCTCTGTGCCCTGGGGCCAGCTGTCCCACTGAGGATTGAGGGACCTGAGCCAGCCCATCCTGAGCCCAGGCTGTGTCAGCTCATAGACTGATGCGTGTCGGAGCGGTGGGCAGCTGGCATGGGCCAGGGGCAGGCAGTGTATCCTTCTCATTCCTTCCCTCCCTTCCTCACAGAAGTAGCTCAGAGCAGCCTTTAACCCCTGCATCTCCAGATCCCTTGACCTGTGCCTCCTGTGTTCAGCTGGTGACCTTGGAGTTTCGCATGGATTCTACCTCCCGTACCCTCTCCCATAGCAGTTCCTTGATCAGGGGAGGGGTCGGACCCTTGTCTGCTTTTGGTCTTCTTCCTGTCCCGCACCGAGCCCACCGACCGTTTCATCTTCCATGTATGTGCTTGGAAGCAAGCCCATCCACAGAGAACCTATTAGCCAAATGGATCCAGATAATGAACATTGAAGTAGAGATCCAGAATCCATAATAAACCTGCTCTGAAACCTGTCCCAAAGTCTGTGACTCTCTCACACTGAAACAGAAACAATAATATCTTTCTGGACTGTGAAGTGATATGTGTCTCTACTTCCAATCTTGAATGCATAGGTGCTGAACCTGGACAGAAAGGGACCATGGCTCCTGTGGGCTGGGATCCACAGTAAGAACGCAGTGAAATCTGAATTTTAGGCATTAAGTGAATAATTATTGTAGAGTGAATCCCAAGTAGGGCTTTTGCACATTGCACAGGAAAAGCTTTTTCAAAGAGTTTTCTGAAAGAAAAATCTTTTTTTAAAATTTATTTTAATTCCATTAGAGCTAACATACAGTGTTACATTCGTTTCAGGTGTACAGTAGAGTGATTCAGTAATTCTATATATTACAAAGTGGTCATCAAGAAAAGTGTCCTCTTAATCCCCTTCATCTATTTCACTCTTCCCTCTATCCACCTCCTCTCTGGTAACCATCCGTTTGTTCTCTATTGAAAAGAGTTTGTATTTTGGTGTGTCTCCTTTTTCTCTTTTAGTTATTTATTTTTGTTTGTTTTTTAAATTCCCCATTAGAGTGACATCATATGGGATTTGTCTTTCTCTGACTGACTGATTTTAGTTTGGATAATACTCTCTAGCTCCATCCATGTGGCTGCAAATGGCAAGGTTTCATTCTTTTTCAAGCCGAGTAATACTCCATTGTGTGTGTGTGTGTGTGTGTGTGTGTGTGTGTGTGTGTGTGTGTGAATACACACATCTATCATCTCATTTGTCAATTTTTCTACAGACACTTGGGTTGCTTCCATATTGTGATATTGTAAATAATAGTGCAAGAAACATAGGGGTGCACGTATCCTTTTTACTTACTGTTTTCCTATTCTTTGGGTAAATACGAGTAGTGTGATTGTTGGATCGTAGGGTAGTTCTATATTTAATTTTTTGAGGAAACTTCATACTGTTTTCCACGGTGGCCACCACAGTTTGCATTCCCACCCACAGTTCAGGAGGATTCCCCTTCATCCACATCCTCCCAACACCTGCTCTTTGTTGTGCTTTTGATGTTAGCCATTCTGACAGGTTTGATGTAATACCTCATTGTCCTTTGGATTTACATTTTCCTGATGATGGGTGATGGTGAACATCTTTTCACGGGACTCTTGGCCATTTGTATTTCTTCTTTGGAGAAATGTCTGTCCATGTCTTCTGCCTATTTTTTAACTGGATTATTTGTTTTTTTGGGGGGTCGAGTAGAATCAGTTGTATATGTTTTGAACACTATTCCTTTATTGCATATGATCTTTGCAAATATCTTCTCCCTTTGAGTAGGTTGTCTTATGATTTTTACGTTTTCGTTGTTCTTCTGCTGTGTGGAAACTTTTTATTTTGCTGTATTCCCAATAGTTTATTTTTGCTTTCATTTCCTTTGCCTCAGGACACAGTCTAGAAAAACGTTGGTATGGTCCATGTCAAGAAGTTACTGTCTTCCCTCCTGTAGGATTTTTATGGATTCAGGTCTCATATTGAGGTCTTGAAACTGTTTTGTGTTTGTCTGTATTGTGTAAGAAAGCAGTCTAATTTCATTCTTTTGTGCGTAGCTGTCTAGTTTTCCCAACACCATTTGCTGTAGAGACTGTCCTTTTCCCTTTTGATATCGTTGCTTGCTTTGTGGAAGATTCATGGCCCACATAATTATGGGTTTCTGTCTGAACTTGTATCCTGTTCCTTTGGTCGCTGTTTCTATTTTTGTGCCGTACTGTCTTGTTAGGATGACTGCAGCTTTGTAGTATAACCTGAAATCTGAAATAGTGAGTCCTCCAGCTTTGTTTTTCTTTTCCACATTGCACTGTCTGTTCGAAATCTTTAGTGGATTCATACAAATGTTTAGGATTGTTTATTCGAGGTCTTTTGTTCTTTAATTTAAATTCAATTAGCCAACTTACAGTACACCATTAGTTTCAGATGTAGTCTTAAATAAATTTTCAGTCGTGTGTAACACCCAGTGCTCATTGTATCATGTGGCCTCCTTAATGCTACTCACCCAGTTACCCCCCCCCCAACTTCTCCAACAATCATCAGTTTCTTGCGATAGTTAAGAGTCCATCATGGGTTTTCTCCCTCTCTGATGACTTCCCATTCTATTTTCCCTTCCTTCCCCTATGGTCTTCTTCCTTGTTTCTGATATTCCACATAGGAGTGAAAGCATATGATCATTGTCTTTCTTTCATTGACTTATTCCACTCAGCATAATACCCTCCAGCTCCACCCAGGTCGGTGTGATGGTAAGTATTCATCCTTTCTGATGGCTGAGTAATATTCCATTATATATATATATGATCCACATCTTCTTTATCCATTCATCTGTCCATGATCATCTGCACTCCTTCCACAGTTTGTCTATGATGGACATTGCTGCTATGAACACTGGGGTGCATGTGTCCCGTCTTCACTACATCTGTCTCTTTGGGGTCGATACCCCGTAGTGCAATTGCTGGGACATAGGGTAGCTTTATTTATAACTTCTTGAGGAAACTCTGTACCATTTTCAAGAGTGGCTGTACCGCACTGCATTCTTACAGGGGTGTAAGAGGGTTCCCGTTTCTCCACATCCTCTCCAAGATGTGTAGTTTCATGTCTTCTTATTTTTAGATATTCGGCCTCGTGTGGTAGGGCATCTATAGGGGTTTAGATTTCCATTTCCCTGAAGCCAAGTGATATGAAGCATTTATGCATGTATCTTTTGGTCACCAGTATGTCGTCATCATTGAAATGTCTTCCCATTTTAATCCATCTCAAGACCTAAAGCTGGGTAAGGCACTGAAGCTGGATGATGCCATCGGTTGGAAGTGTGGAGAATTTCAAAAGATCTCCGTGGAGAGCAAGTTTAAAGGTCAGTGTGAAGCTACTAATTGGATCCGGGGAGATCTCTGAAAGTGGGGGTTGCCTGGGATGGGCTGAGGGGGGCCCTCCGATTTTCCTATGAATCCTTGCTTCAGCCCCAAATGGACAGTTTCCTCCTGTGGGGCAGGGTGAGTCCTCTAGTCGTACAGAGGTGAGCCCAATGCCTGGTGCCTTGGAGGCAGGCAAACGGGGAGGGACCCTCAGCAGAAGACCCAGAGTTAGGTTAGGCCTCAAGAGACAGCAGGTCCGAACTGCCCAGTGCTCAGAGAACTCCCAGGCCGAGTGAGATGAGGGCACAAGGGCGGGTGAGTGTGAGCCTGAGGTTCCATCCGGAAGGGCCCACAAAGGTCGGGGTTCAGCAGAAGGAGCTCTCAGGGGGTGCCCCAATTCTCTTGCCCTGAATGCTCTGTTGTGCCCCAAAATGGTACAGTTTACTGTGGGTTGCAGGCTGAGTCCTACGGTGGGTCTTGGGTGTCCCCAATCCGCTGGAGTGGGGTGCCAGGACCCCGGGGAGGGGCCCCTCTGTGGCCAACCTTGGGTAAGGGTTAGTGTTCAGGAGCCCGGCAGGGACAATCTGCAGGCTGTGCGGCAAGCTCTGTGGAGGGCTGAGAGGAGGCCATTGGGGAGGGTGCACATGGGCCTCAGGGTTGGGGCACGGGGGGCTGCCAAAGGACGGGGATGGGCTCCGGGGGCCTCCCCAAGTTCTCGTGCCCTGTAGGCTCTGTAGAGCCCCAAGGGGCACGGTTTCCTGTCGGGTGGCAAGCTGAGTCCTGCGGTGGGGCACAGGTATCCCAATTACCCGGGTCTGTGGTGTAAGGCTCCTGGGGAGGCCCCCAAACCCACGGCAGACCTAGGGCTAGGGATAGGCCCAGGAGCCCCGCAGGCCCGATCTGTTGGCTGTATGGCGAGCTACACGGGCTGAGGTGAGGATGTGGGGAGAGTGAGCATGGGCCTCAGGGTTCTGGTGCGGGAGGCCACCGAAGTTCGCTGGTGGCTCAGGAGGGCCCTCCTGGTTCTCCCGCCCTGAATGCTCTATGGCCTCCCAAGGCACACGGTTTCCTGCAGGGTGGCAAACTGAGTCCTGCTGTGGGGCTCAGGTGTCCCGAATCCCCGCGGCTGCGGCTCCAGGCTCCTGGGGAGGGGCCCCTCCACAGATGAACTATGGTTAGGGTTGGGGCCCAGGAATCCCGCAGGCCAGATCTGCCCACTATGTGGCAAGCTCCGCCCTGGGCTGAGTTGAAGGTGCGGGGTGGGGTGAGCATGGGCTTCACGGTTGAGTTTAAGGATCGCCGAAGTTCGCCGGGGGCTCTGGGGGCCCTCCTGGTTCTTCCGCCCTGAATGCTCTACAGCCTCCCAAGGGGCACAGTTTCCCGTGGGCTGGCAGGCTTTATCCTTCAGTGGGGCTCAGGTGTCCCCAGTCCCTGGGGCTGCGGCACCGGGCCCCAGGGGAGGGGCCCTACCCAGCCGACCTAGGGTCAGGTGTAGGCCCCAGGAACCCGGCAGGCCTGATCTGCCGGCTCTGCGATGAGTTCGGTGGCAACCTGAAGGGAAGGCGTGGGGCGGGATGAGTGTGGGCCTCAGGGTTGGGGTGTAGGGGCCACCGAGGATCCCTGGGGGCTCAGGGGGGCCCTACCAGTTCTCTTGCATGGGATGTTCTGTGGCGCCCCAATGGGCATGGTTTCCTGAGGGGTGGCAGGATGAGTCCCGTGGTGGGGCTCAGGTGTACCCAATCCCTGGGGTTAGGGTACAGATTAGGGTATGGGTTGAGGTTAGGGTATGGGTTAAGGTTAGGGTATGGGTTACGGTTAGGGTATGGGTGAGGGTAGGGGTTAGGGTTAGGGTAAGGAGAGGGTACGGGTTAGGGTTGGGTTTTGGGGTTACAGGTTAGAGGTTATGGGTTAGGGTACAGATTAGGGTTTAGGGTACGGGTTAGGGTTTAGGGTTCGGGTTTAGGGTTAGGGTTAGGGTTGGAGTATGGGTTAGGTTTAGGGTATGGGTTAGGTTTAGGGTATGGGTTAGGGTACGCATTAGGGTACGGTTTAGGGTACAGGTTAGGGGACGGTTTAGAGTAAGTGTTGGCGTACGGATTTGGGTACGGCATAGGGTACGGATTAGGGTTAGGGTACGGGTTAGGAAACACGTTAGGGATTGGGATTGGGTACGGTTTAGGGTTAGGGTATGGGTTAGGGTACGGGTTAGGGTACAGATTAGGGTTAGGTATGGGTTAGGGTATGGGTTAGGGTCCAGGTTAGTGATAGGGTACGGGTTAGTTTATGGGTTAGGGTACGGGTTAGGGTATGGGTTAAAGTTAAGGTAAGGGTACTGGTTAGGGTTAGGGTAAGGGTTACAGTTTAGTGTTTAGGGTTACGGTTAGGGTATGGGTTAGGGTTAGGTTATGGGTAGGGTTAGGGTACGGGTTATGGTATGAGTTAGGACTTGGGTTAGTGTCAGGTTTTAAGGTTTAGGTTAAAGTTAGGGTATGGGTTAGGGTACTTGTTAGGGTTACGGTTAGGTTTAGGGTACGGTTTAAGTTACGGGTTAGGGTACAGTTTAGGGTTAGGGTTAGGGTATGGGTTAGAGTACGTTTTAGGGTTACGGTTAGGGTTAGGGTACAGGTTAGGTTTAGGGTTAGGGTACGGGTAGGGTTAGGGTTAGGGTACGGGTTAGGGTTAGGTTTAGGGTTAGGTTACGGGTTATGGGTAGGGTTAGCTGAAGGGGTAGGGTTAGGGGTTAGGGTTAGGGGTTAAGTTTTAGGGTTTAAGGTTAGGTGTTAGGGTTTAGGCTTAGGGTTAGACCCCAGTAGGCCAGCAGGACCGATGCGCCTGCTGTGCGGGGAGCGGAGGAGTGGGACGAGGTGAGGGCGCTGGCGAGCAGGAGTATGGTATCCAGCGTTTTGGCGCAGGAGGCCTTTGAACATTGCTAGAGGCTCGGAGGGCCCTGCCCGTTCTCCCGCCCTAAATGACCAGTGACGCCCCAGTGGGCCGATGTCGACGGGGCGGCAGGGTGAGTCCGGCACTGCAGCTCGGGTGTCCACAATCCCCGGCTTTGGTCACCAGTCCCTTTGTGAGGGCCCCCTCTGGGGCCAATCTAGTGTTAGGGTTAGCCCCCAGGAGGCCAGCAGGCCCCATACGCCAGCTGTGCGGTGAGCGGAGGGGCGGGCCATGGTGAGGGACTGGCGAGCTGGAAGGTGGTACCCAAAATTTTGGCGCCGGGGGCCCTCGAATGTCGCCGGGGACTCAGAGGGCCCTGCCCATTCTCCTGCCCTGAATGAGTGGCGGCTCCACTAGCAGCCCGAGTGGTGGCGGGGCGGCAGGGTGGGTCTGGCGCTGAGGCTCGGGGGTCTCCAATGCCAGACGTTGCAGCACGAGGCCCCTTGGGAGAGGCCCCTTGGGGGCCGACCTAGGGTAAAGGTTAGCTCCTGGAGGCCGTAGGCACAATCCGCAGTCTGGGGCGAATGGAGACGCGGTCGAAGATCAGGGCGCTGGCGAGCAGGAGAGTGGGCCCCAGCCTTTTGGCGCTGGGGGCCTTCGAAGGTCACCGGGGCAGGGAGGGCCCTGCCCATTCTCCAGCCCTGAATGATCGGCGGTACCCTAGTGGCCCGGGTGTGGGTGGGGCGGAACGGTGAGTCCAGCGTTGTGACTCAGGGGTCCCCAATCCCTGGCGTTCGGCGGCAGTCCCTTTGGGAGGGGCCCCTTGGAGGCCGACCTAGGGTTAGGGTTAGCCCCCAGGAGGCTGGCAGGCTCGATCCACCGGCTCCGTGGCAAATGGAGGGGTGGGCCAAGGTGAGGTCGCTGGCGAGCGGAAGCGTGGGCCCCAACATTTTGGCTCGGTGGGCCTTCGAATGTCGCAGGGGGCTCGGAGGGCCCTGCTCGTTCTCCCGCCATGAAGGACCGGCGACGCCCTTAGCTCCCTGGGTGGCAGCGGGGTGGCAGGGTCAGTCCTGCACTGGTGCTTGGGTTTCCCCAATCCCCAGCGTTGCGGCGCCAGGCCCCTTGGGAGGGGCCCCTCGGGGACTGTCCTAGGTTTAGGTTAACCCCCAGGAGGCCACAGTCCAGATCCGCCGGCTGTGCAGTGAGCGGAGGGATTGACCGTGGTAGGGCTCAGTCGAGCGGTAGCGTGGTACCCAGTGTTTTGGCGTGGGGGCCTTCTTATTTTACCAGAGGCTCGGAGGGCCCTGCCGGTTATCCCGCCCTGAATGCCCGGCGGCACCCCTAGCGGCCCACATGGCGGCGGGGCGGCAGGGTGAGCCCGGCGCTGGGGCTTGCAGGTCCCCAATCCCTGCCTTTGCGGCACCAAGCCTCTTGGGAGGGGCCACTCTGGGGCCCACCTAGGGTTACGGTTAGCCCCGAGGAGCCCGGGAGGCAGGATCTGCCAGCTGTGTGGCTAGAGGGGGGGCAGGCCGAGGTGAGGGCGCTGTAGAGCGGGAGCATGGGCCTCAGCGTTTTGGCATGGGGGACCTACGAATGTCGCCGGGGGCTCGGAGGGCCGTGCCCGTTCCCCCACCCTGATTGGCCGGCGGCGCCCCAAGTGCCCCGGGTGGCGGCAGAGGGGCAGGTTGAGTACATCGCTGGGGCTTGTGGGTCCCCAATGTCTGGCGTCGCGGTGCCAGCCCCTTTGGGAGTGCCCTTCGGGGGCCGACCTAGGGTTAGGGTTAGTCCCCAGGAGGCCGGCAGTCCGGATACGATGGCTGTGGGGCGAGCGGAGGGGTGGGCCGAGGTGAGGGTGCTGGGGAGCGGGATTGTGGGCCCCTGCATTTTGGCGCTGGAGGCTTCAAATGACGCTTGTTTCTCAAGGGCCCTGTCCCTTCTACCGCCCTGAAAGAGCAGCGGCGCCCCTAGCGGCCCGTGTGGCAGTGTTGTGGGAGGGTGAGTCTGGCTCTGGGGCTTGGAGTCCCAGATCCCAGGCTTAGTGGCACCAGGACCCTTGGGAGGGGCCCTAGGGTTAGGGTTAGCCCCAAGGAGACCGTCAGGCCCAATCCGCACACTGTGCGGCGAGCGGAGGTGCGGGCCCAGGTGAGGGCGCTGGGGAGCAGGAGCGTGGGAACCAGCGTTTTGGCGTGGGGAGCCTTTGAAGGTCACCTGTGGCTCAGAAGGCCCTGCCCTTCTCTCGCTCTCTATGACCGGCTGCACCCCTAGCGGCCCGGGTGGGTACAGTGCGGCAGGGTGAGTCTGGCTCTGGGGCTCTGAGTCACCAATCCCCAGCATTGCAGAGCCAGGCATCTTGGGATGTCCCCACAGGGCCGACCTAGGTTTTGGTTAGCTGCCAGGAGCCCAGCAGGCCCTATCCACCAGCTCTGAAGCAAGCGGAGGGGCGGGCCGAGGTGAGGGCACTGGCGAGCAGGATCCTGGGAGCCAACGGTTTTGCACGGGGAGCCTTCAATGGTCAGCGTGGGCTTGGAGGGCCCTGCCCGATCTCCTGCCCTGATTGACCGGCGGGGCCTCTAGTGGCTCGGGTGGCTGAAGGGCAGCAGGGTGAGTCCGGCACATGGGCTCGGGGTCCCCATCCCCAGTGTTGCGACGCCAGGCCCCTTGGGAAGGGCCCCTCAGGGGCCGACCTATGGTTAGGGTTAGCCTCCAGGAGCGCCGCAGGCCCGATACACCACCTGTGCGTCGAGCGGAGAGTTGGGCCGAGGTGAGGGTGCTGGTGAACATGAGCCTGGGCCCAAGCGTTTTGGTTCGGTGTGCCTTCGAATGTCGGCAGGGGTTCGGAGGGCCCTCCAGTTCTCCCACCCTGAATGAATGGCGGCGCCCTTAGCGGCCCATGTGGGGTGGGGCGGCAGCGTGAATCCGGCGCTGGGGCTTGGGGGTCCCCAATCCCTGGCGGTGCGGCGTCAGGCCCCTTAGGAAGGGACCTTCAGGGGCTGTCCTAGGGTTAGTGTTAGTGCCCAGGAGGCCGGCAGGCCCGAGTCGCTGGCTCTGCGAAGAGTGGAGGTGTGGGCCGAGTTGAGGGTGATGCAGAGCGGGAGCGTGATCCCCAGCGTTTTGGCGCCCTGGGCCTTCGAATGTTGCCATGTCTCGAAGGGCCCTGCCTGTTCTCCTGCCCTGAATAACCAGCGGCGCGCTTTGTGGCTCCGTTGGCGGTGGGGTGGCAGGGTGATTCCCGTGCTGCAGCTCAGGTATCCCCAATCCCCGGCGTTGCAGCGCCACGCCGCTTGGGAAGGGCCCCTCGGTGGTCGACCTAGGGTTAGAATTTGCCCCCAGGAGGCCGGCAGGCCTGATCCGCGGGCTCTACTAGGAGCGGAGGTGCGGGCCGAGATGAGGATGCTGGCGAACAGGAGGGTAGGCCCAACCGTTTTGGCGCGGGGGGCCTTCGTAGGTCGCCGGGGGCTCGGAGGGCCCTACACGTTCTCCCGCCCTGAATGACCGGCGGCGCCCCTAGCGGCTCGGCTGCTGGCAGAGTGGTAAGGTTAGTCTGGTGCTGGGGTTCGGGGGTCCCCAATCCCCGCATTGCGGTGCCAGGCCCCTTGGGAAGGGCCCCTCGGTGGTCGACCTAGGGTTAGGGTTAACCCCCAGGAGGCCGGCAGTCCCGATCCACCCATTGGGTGGCGAGCGGAGGGGCGGGATGAGGTGAGGGTGCTGACGAGTGCGAGCCTGGACCCAAGCGTTTTGGTGCGGTGGGCCTTCGAAGGACAAGGGGGGCTCGGAGGCCCCTGCCCGTGCTCACGCCCTGAATGACCAGCGGCGCCTCTAGAGGCCCGGGTGTCAGCGGGGCAGCACGGTCAGTCCGGCGCTGGAGCTCACGGTTCAGCAGTCCCAGGCGTTGAGGCGCCAGGACCCATCGGACGGGTCCCTGGGGGGCCGACCTAGGGTTTGAGTTAGCCCCCAGGAGTCGGGCAGGCCTGATCCGCCCTCTGTCGGGCGAGCGAAGGGGCAGGCCTAGGTGAGGGCGCTGGCGAGCGGGAGCATGGGCCCAAGCGTTTTGGCGCGGGGCGCCTTCAAATGTCACCGTGGGCTAGGAGGGCCCTGCCCGTTCTCATACCCTGTATGACCGGCGGCGCCCCTAGAAGCCCAGATGGTGGCGGAGCGGCAGGTTGAGTCCGACGCTAGGGCTCTGGGGTCCCCAATTACCAGCGTTGTGGCCCCAGACCCCTTGAGAGGGCCCCCTTGGGTGCCGACCTAGGGTTAGGGTTACCCCAGGAGGCCAGTAGGCCCGATCTGCCAGCTGTGCAGTGAGCAGAGGGGCGGGTTGAGATGACGGCGTTGGCGAGCGGGAACGTGGGCCCAAAGTTTTGGAGCGAGGGGCCTTCGAAGGTCACCAGGGGCTCAGAGGGTCCTGCCCGTTCTCCTGCCCTGAATGACCGGGGGTGCCCCTTGTGGCCCGGGTGGTGGTGGGGGGCATGGTGAGTCCGGCGCTGGGGCTCAGGAGTCCCCAATCCCCCTCGTTGCAGCGCCAGGCCCCTTGGGAGGGGCCACTAGGGGGCAGACCTAGGGTTTGGGTTAGCCCCCAGAAGGCCCCCAGGCCTGATCCGCCAGCTGTGTGGCGAGCGGGGGGGAGGGCCGAGGTAAGGGTGCTGGCGAGCCAGAGCGTGGGCCCAAGCGTTTTGGTGCGGGGGTCCTTCGAAGGTCGCCGTGGGCTCGGAGGGCCCTGCCCATTCTCCTGCACTGAATGACCAGCGGCACCCCTAGCGGCCCGGGTGGCAGCGGGGCAGCACGGTGATTCCGGTGCTGAGGCTCGGGGGTCCCTAATACCCGGCATTGCGGCGCCAGGCCCCTTGGGACGGGCCCCTCGGGGGCTGACCTAGGGTTAGGGTTAGCCCCCAGGAGACTGGCAGGCTCGTTCCACCCATGTGCAGAGAATGGAGGTGTGGGTCCAGGTGAGGTAGCTGGCGAGCGGGAGCATGGGTCAGAGCATTTGGCTTTGGCTCGGGGTGCCTTCGAAGGTCGTAGGTGGCTCAGAGGGTCCTGCCCGTTCTGTCGCCCTGAAGGACTGGCGACGCCCCTAGCACCCCATGTGGCAGTGGGGCGGCAGGGTGCGTCTGGTGCTGGGACTTGGGGTCCCCAATCCCTGGCATGTGGCACCAGGCCACTTGGGAGGGGGCCCTTGGGGGTGACCTAGGGATAGGGTTAGCCCCCAGGAAGCCAGCAGGCCCGATCCGCCAGCTCTGCAGCGAGCGGAGGGGTGAGCCGAGGTAAGGGCGCTGGCGAGCAGGAGCGTGGAAGCCAGAGTTTTTGTGCGGGCGGCCTTCGAAGGTCACAGGGGGATCAGAGGGCCCTGCCCGTTCTCCCTTCCTGAATGACTTCCCACACCCCTAGCGCCCTGGGTGATTGCGGGGTGGCAGAGTGAGTCCAGCACTGGGGGTCGGGGGTCCCAAACCCCTGGCATTGCGGTGCCAGGCTCCTTGGGAGGGGCCTCTCGGGGGCCGACCTAGGGTAAGTGTTAGCCTCCAGGATTCCAGCAGGCCCCTTCCGCCAGCTCTGCGGCAGGCAGAGGGGCAGGCCGAGGTGAGGGCACTAGCGAGAGGGAGTGTAGGCCCAAGCGTTTTGGCGCGGGTGGCTTCAAAGGTCGCCGGGGGCTTGGAGGGCCCTGCCTGTTCTCTAGCCCTGAAAGACTGGCGGCGCCCCTAGCACCCCGGGTTGCTGGGGGGTGGCAGGGTGACTCCGGCGCTGGGCTCGGGTGTCCACAATCCCCGGTTGTGGCGCCAGGCCCCTTGGAAGGGGCCCCTCGGGGGCCGACCTAGGCTTAGGGTTCATCCCCAGGAGGCCGGCAAGCCCAGCGCTAAGTGGCTCTGGCAATGTAACAAAAATGCCATACACTTATCTGTAAGAAATAACAGTGTACAGGAACCCTCTTAGCCCTAACATCATCCTTTGTGAATATGGAAGCCAGCCCCAAAGTGGTTGTGGAAGTCTGACGAAAAGGCTAAGCACTTTTCTCTGAGTCACCACACTATACAGGAAAGACCAATGTACATCATCTTTCATGAGTAGGAAGCATTAATGAAAAGGTTCTGGAATTTCGAGGACTCTGACCCATCCTTATTGGTAATAAACCACCGTGTACAGGAAAACACCTTCAACTCTCATCAGCCTCCTCAATCCTGATTCCGATTCAACTTTGGGTGTGTAGGACTAGGGAAATGTCCACATCTTATTGCTAAGAAAGAACGATGTCAGGGTAATGCCCTTCAAGTCACCTCAGCCTTCCTGAAGACGGAAGCAGGAATCAAGGTGGTTATGTTACCATGAGGTAAGGAAGATGAGCATATAAGTGAGAAACAACAGTTGGCAGGACCTCTCTTCCAAGGAACAGTATCTTTGCTTAATATTGAATCCCTATGGTAAGTGGTTGTGGGCATTTGTGAGGTCAAAATCTTGAGTGTTTTGTAAAACCTCTTGGCCATTCACAGATGAGACTAAGGTAGTTGGGGACTCCTAGGCAGTGATTTGTCCACTGTCAAAAATATGAAAAGATAAAAGAGACAGATGAGGTCTCCTCAGGCATTGTCCTTTATCCTCATCCTCCGTGAGGATGGCCATCTCCGGACAGCTCAGTGGCAGGGTCTCATTCACAATGGGGACATCTGTTCCTCACAGACATCAGGCAGGGAAATGGATTTGGTTCTCTGTGCCAGCCCAGCCACAGCTGAGTGTCACAGCACCCTCTCGTGGGCTCATAAGAGTTTCACTGTCACCAGGCAGGTCATTGTATTTGATAAACCACTGTGAGAGTTTGCAATTGCCTTCATCTACAACCTCCTAGAGGCAAATGCAGGTGTCTGGTACCATGTGAAGTCATGTGAAGGCATTGTGAGAAATTGTCCTTTTGCTTAAGAAAAACATGGCTGGGGCTCCTGGCTGGCTCAGCCAGTTAAGCATGTGCCTTTGGTTCAGGTTATGATCCCAGGGTTCTGGGATCGAGCCCGGGCTCCCTGCTCAGCTGGAAAGGAGGTAGGGAAATAGCTTAGAACCCACAGAGAATGTGAATAAAGGGGAGTGAAATGGAACTTGGTCTGTGTTTTGCTTTAGGGATTGGAAGTTAGTTTTTTCTCAATTGTGATTATTCTTGAAACAGAAAAGCTGTATTGTTTTTTTTTACCTTTTTTTCTAATAACAATTTTTTATTATGATATGTTAGTCACTATACAGTATTTCCTTAGATTTTGATGTAGTGTTCCGTGATTCATTATTTGCATATAACACCCAGTGCTCCATGCAATATGTACCTTCCTTAATACCCATCACTGGCCCATCCCAATCCCCCACCCCTCTCCCCTCTGAAGTCCTCAGTTTGTTTCCCAGAGTCCATAGTCTCTCGTGGTTCATTCCCCCTTCTGTTTAGGGTCCATTGTCTAAAGGGACAGACAGTGGAAGTTCACCAAATATAAGATCGAAATTTCATTGTTCATTATAGATGCTGCCAAGTAGTTCCCAGACATTTCATTCTACTGTAGTAATTCATTATACCTGTGCAGGTGCATGTGGAAGATAACTGATGCATGTTTAGTGGTAATAAAACACGCCCCTCAGTAGTAAAATAGTAGAGGATGCACATGTGTAAAATTATTCGACTGCAGCTTCCATGCTTTGCCTTTGGTTCCTTATTATCTATGAAATTGGACAATTTTTGTTCTCTAGGCTTAAAACTCATTGTCAGTATTTAGAGTTTTTCAATGCTGATCTTCTCCTGTATAAGTTACCAAAAACCTAAAATATGTATGAACTTTAAAAAACGCTATATTGAAAATGACAGCAGGGAAGTTCCATTTTGTGAATATTGTGTCAATAGATCTCTATTTTGACATCAGTGTTCATTAGAAATGATGACATTTCATGTGAGTATAAATATCAATGTGAAAAAGAAAAGGTAGGAAGAACCTTGAATGTTTAAGTAATTGCTGAAATGACAGGTGTGTGTGTGTGTGTGTGTGTGTAATTGATTATCAGTGAATGGTTCACCTTCTTGTAGGGCCTCCGAGAGAGCCCAGGTGAACCTTTCAATGAGTTGGTATCTGTTTTCAGAACATGGGAATCTCTTAGTCCAATAGTCAATCAGGCAAGCTTTGAGGTCCTGAAGAGTTTCAGTCCTCAGAGATGGTGTTGCAGACCCTTGTGAGCAAACCCTAGGTATGCTCAGAGCCCTCATTAGCTGGTACCAACGTGTGACGATTTCAGACAACATTTCCCAAAGAAGTACCTCTTGAGTCTCTGTCCTTGTCAGTTCCCTACACTTCCTTACACTAGTTATGTGTTCAGTGTGTTTCAGGATAATCCCCACATGTGATTTTTGCTATTTCCTACTAGTCCTATCTGTTTCTCATCTTCTTCTTTTATGGTAGGGGTTGGGAAGCAACCTGTGTGGTGTAGGAAGGGGTGTGGTAGTTGTCTGCCTTCAGAGGACCGAATGCTGCCTAAAAATTGTACTGTAGTTTGAGGTCAATTGTCCATCCTCTGAGTGTCAGGAATTCCATCACTTTACTTTGATGCTAGTCTGTTCTTCAAGCTTTCCTCAGAAATAAGGACGTCATCCATCTAGGGAATACTGGTTTGTGTGTATGTTTTCATTTTAGGAAAGGCCTTGCTGCTCCTGAAAATAATACTGTAGAGCACCCTTTCCTGTTCTTATTGGCCATCAGTCAATCTTTTGTGAAGTATTTGTTTATAAATAGACTTTTTATGGTTGATGAGCAGGAATTCTTTATTGACAAGTCTTTTTCAGTGTGTGTATTGCAAATCTTTACTTCCCAGCCTGCGGTTCACTTTTTCATTTTCATATGGTCATAAGATAAGGAGAAATGTCACATTTTTATGAAGTCCCACTGAATTCTTTTAAATGGTTAGTGCACCCTATGTCCTACCCCAAGATTGACAGGTTCTATGGTTTCTTTCAGAAACTGTCCAATGGGAAGCTACAATCCATCTCAAATTTATAAATTGCATTTTTAATTCTAAGGGTATTTATAGACTGTTTTGGATTTTCTATGTACACAATCGTATTATCTGTGAATAGTCACAATTATCCCCTCAATTCTTATACTTTTTGTTTCTCTTGCCTTCTAACACTGGTAGACTCTACGATGCCACGTTGAATAGAGCAGCATTGTTGAAGATTTTAATATACCTTTCTCAATATCTGACAGAAAAAGCAGACAAAACATTGGTAACAAATGTGACCTAATTGACATATAGGGAACATTCCATAATAAGTGCAGAATACATTATTTTCAAGTGGTCATAGACTCTTTACCCAAATAGATGATAGGTGGGGCCACGAATCAAGTCTACAAATGTTAAACCCTGAAATTAACTAGATTCTATTCTTAGACCACAGGCGAATTTAGCCACAGTCATAGCGAAAAGAAAACCAGGAAGTCCTTCAATGTTTAAAAATTAAATGGAACTTTGCTACATATCCTAAAGGTGAGAGAGGGAATCTCAATGGAAATTCTGAACCTTTTCTACGTGAGGGCTCACACACAATGGCACTTTCTTTGTGAAGAGCATAATAATAACCTAGCCAGGAGTTGAGCCTTAAGTCAGAGTTCTGCCTGCCCCAGCCACACCTGGCAGCCTTGGCCTGTGGTCCGCCTCAGCTGTGCTTTCTGGTGGCCCTGAGCTAAGGGGGTCAACATGGCCATATGGAAATGGGAAGCTCCCCACTCATAGTGATGGCGGTTCCCCCTCCCCAGCTAACCTTTCTGGTGGCTCTGAGCTAAGGGGGTCAACATGGCCGTATGGAAATTAGAAGCTCCCCACTCTTATTGATGACGTTGCTATCGTATCGTCCTCACCAGTCCAACAACATGATTTCTGAGTGAACTATGACACAAGTGTGACTTCTTGGCCTTCCTTCAGGTTTGAAAATCATCTGGTGAGTCATCTATTAGAAATATGGATTCAACATGTGTTCTTTCTTCTGGAAAAGAAATAGAACCAATAGCAATTAGGGCTTCCTGAGCACCTGTACTTGAGAGACATCATACTGGCTCTTTGTAGCATTCTGCCTCTTAAACTTCTCAACTAGGGTGTAGATATTTGTAGGCACATTTTCAGGTGGTTAGACAGGGACTCGGATGATATGAGTCACAGAGGATTTTAGTGTCAGAAACCTAAGTGGGATCCCCAAATTGACTCCAAATCCCTTGTTGTTTCATACAGGGTACTATTTCCCTCTTATCTCTGGTCTTCTCGATCTGGAAACCTATCAAGTATCAGGATTTTCTTGTCATGTGGACAACTGGAACGAATTCAGCGGGCCTTTCACCTCTGCCCATGGTGATTATTAAGATCATTATCTCAGTGGAGGACCTCTGGGTAAGATACTCAAAGATCCTTAGGAACAGAGACAGTATAATATTTTTCTGGTATTAAAGTTACTGAAACCAACTATCTTTTTTAGTCCATTCAGGCTCTGGTATGTTCAGAGGGTGCTGTAAAACAGGTCTGAAATAGTATTTAAAAACACTCAGCTCAGCCTCTTCTACAAAGTGAGCCAATGCTTATAAACATGGCTAAAATATTCCCTTACCTACGATGACTTCCCAGCCATCGTAGTGTTTATATGGTATGACTGTGACTTACATTAGTCAACATTTGCAGAGAAAGAACTTAGTGCATCCAGTGGGCACTTCATGTTGAAATTAGTTTGTGACAACGAGCTACTGTGTTTTATTCTGCAGTACAAATGAATAGTGCCAGACATCTCTAAGGTGTCTAGCAGTTCTACAATTCTGATTTTAAGTGGTCTGTGTGCTTCAGAGATTTGGGCAGGAGAAGGGCAGGAGCCCAGAGACTGTGAACACTTCTGTTACCTGTGCTGACCATGGAGCAGGTAGCCTTCTGTGGGCATCATTTTGATTTCTTGGTACTCTTGTGAAAGGTGCTTTTGTCTCAAATTCCTCCATTTTAGAAGTAATTATAATGATGAAAGTAATTTTTATCTTATATCATCTGTGGGCGCTGATCCTGGGATCCCAGGGAAGTTATCCCTTTACATTTTACCCGGCTCAAAATGACTAGGCAAAACCTCAAAGCATGGGCCTTGTTTCTGCCCCAAGCATGTTGTACATCTGCTTTGAGAAGAAAACAATAACCAAAAATGCCAACATAAAGATAAGAAAAAATAAAGAACCTCTTTGGCTCCCATAAGATTAAAGTCATACTGACATGTACATACTGAAAACATAAGAAAGAGTCTGTCACTTTCTGGAATCTAAGAAGATCCTCATTGTGGTGTGTAACATTGTATGTAAAACAAAACAGAAAAAAATATATAAGCCTGCCCCAAAAGTTCCTTCCCCGGAGCACTCCCTTCTTGGTGAAGATTGTGTCTCCCAGGCAGCTGTCCTGACTTGGGTTTGAATAAAGGTCTCTTCCTTTCTCTCTAAAATGTTTTTAAAAGTTCATTCATGCAATGTCGACAATAACAGTGTTTTCTATTTAAGTGAGAAATAAATGTTCCACTCTATTTGCATTGGGAATAGACGAATTGAGGGTTTCTTTAGAAGAGTAAGTCTGCTTTCCAGAAAAGGCAAGGACATTGGTCTATTGAGAATGAAGATAATTACTGCTAAACAACAAGTATGTGTTGCCCCTTCGCCCAGAAACCGAAGCAGATGTGCAGGCTTTAGGTTAGAGGTGCCTTCTTCTCCCCAGCTGACAGCACTTCTCTGCTCTGGCTCCAAGACACCCGAGGTTTTGAACGTCACCATCTGAGTCAGCGAGGAAGCTTGTCACAGGACGCCAGTGTTCAGAGAAAGCACAGGTATGTTTGGCAAAATGTCCTATCTATGTCAGGGCTGGAGGTAAAACCTCTCATTATCCCAAAACCTCCTGGGCTTTTCTCTTTTCTCTAGTTGAGCCACAAAGTAAAATTGAAGTAGCTGTCAGCATTCTGGGTTTGGTGCAAGAATTACTTAGTTTCCCTGCAGGTAGAACTTTGCAGGGGATCACAATTTGTCTGTCCATTTATTGCTTACAAATGTATTTTGACCATCTGTTTCCTAGGAACCCTCTTTTATTAGAAAGGGAAGGTGAGATTCACTCTGTGCCTGTTTGTAACATCTAATTTGTTCCTTCATCTAACAGTGTTTATTCAATTGGGCCTAAGATATGGTTGAGTGGCCAGCATCTAGAGTTAGGTGGCTTTATTCATCTGATATAGACTTGGGTGATGTCATTTGACAAAGGTGATGTTTCATCATTGATTAGTTTATTCATCAGAAGAGTTAAAATTAGGGTGGAGGGAAAATTCAAAATTATCCAAAGCGGCCTGTTCCTGTTTAAAAGTTGAGCTTGACTTTCTAGTTTTACTAAATGTATTATCTCGATATTTTGAGGTGTCATATTCTCTCTGTAGTTTCTTTGGTGGTGGAGTCAGAAGGAGAGTCTGGGAATTCTTTTGGATAGTGGCATGTGGTGGCTTCAAGGGGCTTGGCGTCAGGAGCCTTGGGTTGAAGTCTGCAACTGCTTGCCTGACCCTGGGTGCATCTCCCAGAGGTTTTGTTTCCTCTTATGAAATTGCCGGCAGATAATGTTCTGCTTGAAGGGGAACTCTCCCATCCTGTTGGTGGGAATGCAAAGTGGTGCAACCAGTCTGGGAACCAGTGTGGGGGTTCCTCAAAAAGTTAAACATTGAACAACCACATGATCCAGCAATTGCTCTCCTAGGTATTTACCCAAAGGATACAAAAATGCGGATTCGAAGGGGGAACATGCACCATGATGTTTATAGCAGCATTGTCCACAGTAGACAAACTATGGAGAGAATCCCAAAGTCCATGCACTGATGAATGGATAAAGCAGATGTGGGATACATATATATAACGGAATATGACCCAGCTTCAAAAAGAATGAAATCTTACCATTTGCAAGGATGTGGATGGACCTAGAGTGTATTAAGCTAAGCAAAATCAGTGAGGAAAGACAAATATCCTATGCTCTCACGCTTGTGGAATTTCAGAAAGAAAACAGAGGAACAGAGTTGAGGGGTGGTGAGAGTGGCAAACAAGGAAATAGACTCAACCTTGGAGAACAAACTGAGTGTTGCTGCAGGACAGGGGCGTGGGGGGAAGAGTTAAATCGGTGAGGGGTATTAAGGAGGGCACTTGTGATGAGCACCGGGTACTCCTTGCAGGTGAGGAATCACTAAATCCTACCCCTGAAGCGAATATTCCATCGCATGTGAACTAACTGGAATTTAATAAAAGAAGAAAGGAAAAAGTGTTCTGCTTCATGAAGAGTGAGGTAAAATTGTAGTGATTTGAGCTGTAGTCTTCTATAGATGATATTTGTAAAACACCCTGTTGTAGGATACACTAGTTGCTTATCACATAAGGAGTCCTCAGAAAGCTGCAATGAAAGATTCAGGTCTCAGAGCATGTTCATGTTCCACTGATATGTTACAGTTTGCACAGGTAGGAAAGAAGGTGGAGAGAAAGGCAACAGAAGGGGAAAGTAGGTGTGAACCTTTCATTAGTTAGCGTTATAGCTTTCTCATGAAAGCCTTGCGCCAGTGTGATTTTGGAAGCAGAGAGGTAATCCGGGAGCTTTGCAGGAGATGGGGAGTTGCAGGTCTGGGTAAAGCTGACAGGGGTCCCAGAGGAGAGCTGAATGCATTCTGCAGCAGGGTGTGTTCAGGGTGGGCTCCAGGGGTGGCTGTGGGTCTCCTGGGTGAGACTTGTGACAGGTGAGGGCTGTGTGCAAGTTCCTGGCTGAGGACAAGGGAGGCACAGGCGGAGAGCTGGCAGAGAACCTTCTTCTGGGCCACCAGCCTCACCCAACACACACAGCCTCATCTTCTGTCCCTGTCACTCCAATTCAGACTTCTCCGAAGGTGAGTGAGAACACATCAAGAGCATTCTGAACAAAAGGGAAAGCATGTGCAATGGCTCTGGGGCAGGAGAATTCCAGGTATGTCCAGGAGCAGCAAGAAGGCCCTGTGGCCACAGGAGACAGCTTAGGACATGAGCTCAGAGAGGTGACAGAGGGTGACAGAAAGCCATTCCAGGGCTATAACCCCATGAGACCCTGTTTCACTGGGCCATCCTGGCTACAGTGTTGAGAACAGATGACAGAGGGTTGAAGATGGCAAGGCAGGTCAATGACGAAGGTTTTCCAGTTACTCAGCCACTGTGGACCAGACAAGTGTCCTTGGATGGAGTGGTTAGACCTATTCTGGGTCTATTTTGAAGATGGAGCTCACAGGATTTGCTGATGGGTTAGCTATTAGAAGCAGGAGAATGGAGGAATTGGGGTAACTCCCAGCTGTTGTGGGTTGTCCTGATTGAGGGGAAGGAGAGGGTTTCTGGGGGTAGGAGGTAGTCCGTCTTCTGCATGCTGAGGAAGGTGCCTTTCCCAGTGGATCTGCTGAGGTTTGTGTCTGGAAGAACCTTTAACATCTCCACCCTCATCATTGCTTAAGTACAATTATCCCCCACTTTTTGAACGTTCACAGTAAGACACTGGGCATTCTTGAAAGAACTACGTTTATTACCCAGCTTCAGTAAGAGGAAGATACCTGAAGAGGATTTTCCTCTTATGAAAAAAGGTGAACAGTGAGAATCGCGTTCAGCATCTGTTTTGGGGAAAAGCACAACAGAGGTGGCATGCACCCTAACCAGCTCCTTCTGCTGGGAACCGCTCTCCGCATCCAGCCACCAGAACTTTGAATTGTGTCTGTGAGCCTCTGCTGTGCTTTATCTTCATTTATGCTGGGCCTCCGTTAGAAACTTGTGTCCTGAGGCCTAAGAAAAATAAAAGAGAAGGAATTTTGGAGTCTGAGCACACTAAATGTTCCGTGTAAATTAATGGCCATTCCTTCTTGACACCATTTCTGCTGTGCAAGGTTTGTCAGAAGTCCTGTACTTTTGAAGAGCAGGGAAACCTATACCCCATGCTGTGGATTTAGTTTTAGTCTCCATACTGGACAGAACATTTCATGACTGTCGGATTTTCTCACTCAAACATTGAGACTTGGACCACCTTCACCCGTTTCTACCACCCCATCCCCGAATCTGGCACCTACCAATCTGCTCTCAGTATCTATGTGTTCAGTATTTGTTTATTCCACGTGGAATGTACATGAGAGCATCTGGTATTGGTCTTCCTGTGTCTGAGTTACTTGGCATAAGGCCCCCAAGGTCTGTGTTTCCATGTCTGGTTCTTGTGAATAATGCTGCAGTGAATGTGGGAGTGCATCTGTCTTTTTGAGGCAGTATTTTTGTGTTCTATGGATCAATACTCATTAGAGCCATTACTGGGTCATGGGGTAGTTGTATTTATTTTTTCAGGAACCTCCATACCGTTTGTCACAGTGGCTGCACCAATTTCCATTCCCACCAACAGTGCACAGTGTCTCCTCGTCTGCACACCCATGACCCCACTTTTTGTCTGTCTCTGGGACAATTGCTGTTCCAACAGTTGTGAGGGGATAGCCGATTGTGGGTTTGACTGATGTTTCCCTGACGATGATTAGTGATGTCGAACAACTTTTTCTGTCTGTTGGCACCTGTGTGCCATCTTTGGAAAGTATGTATTCACATATACCCCCCATTTTTATACCTTTTTTTGTTTGTTTGTTTTGATTTGTATGAGTGTTGTGTGTATTTTGGATATTAGCCTCTTCTCACACATATGATTCACAGATATTTTTTTCATATTGGGTCAGTGGCCTTTTAAGTTTTTGCTGGTTTCTTTTGCCGTGTGGAAGATTTCAGTTTGATGTTGTTCCACTGGTTTATTTTTGCTTTTGTTGTCTTTGCATTTGGTGTCCGATCTGAAGACTCTTTGCCAAAACCAATGTCGAGAGACTTAGTACCTGTGTCTTCTTGGAGGTTTATGGATTCAGATCTTATGTTCAAATCATTCATCCATTAAAAATTTTGTGTGTGGTGTAAGAAAGTGACCCAGCTATATTCTTCTGCATTTAGTGTCCAGTTTGCCTGTTACCGCTCACTGAAGAAACAGTCCTTCCCTCATGGCATATCTTCTGCTGCTGTGTCATAAGTTAGGATCATCTACGTGTGGGTAAGTTTCTGAGCTTTCTGTTCTGTTCCACTGACCTGGTGTCTGTGTTTCTGCCAGTACCATCCTGTTTTGATGACAACAGCTTTGTAATCTACCTTGAAATCCAGGAGTGTGTTGACTGCACCTTTCTTTCTCCAGGTTCCTTTGGGTATTTGGGGTCTTTAGTGACTCCATCCAAGTTTGAGGACTGTTTTCTATTTCCTCGAATAATGCCACTGGAATTCAGATAGGGATTTCATCACATCTGTCAATTGCTTTGGGTACGATGGACATGTTCACATAATTAACTCTTCCAGTTAAGGAGCATGGCGTATGCTTCCATTTGTGTTGCCTTCCAAATCTTTGACCCATACATTCCGCCCCCCTCGACAGATATGTTTTTCATTTCTTTTCTGCCATGTGTTGAGTGTACTATGTCTTTCTCATTTTTGGTTACTTTTATTCCTAGATTTTTTTGATGCAATTGTAAATGGCATTGCTTTTTTAATTTCTCTTTACGATATGTGTCATCAATATACAGAAATGCAAGAAGTTGGGTCATCTGGGTGGCCCCATAGGTGAAGCATCTGCCTTCAGCTCAGGTCATGATCCCAGAGTTCTGGCATTGAGCCCCGTGCTGGGCCCCCGCTTAGCAAGGGTCTGCTTCTCCCTCTTTCTGACACTCCCCCTGCTCGTGGTTTTTCTCTTCCTGTCAAATAAATAAATAAAATCTGAAAAAAAATAAAGACAACAGGTCTCTGTATATTGACATTATATCCTGCAGCTTTCTTGAATTTTTTTATTCTAACAGTTTTTTTTTTTTTTTGTGGAATCTTTCGGGTTTTCATGTCATTTGCAAATAGTGACAGTTTTCCTGTATGGATTTCATATCTTTCTCTTTCTTTAAAATGATGTTAGTCACCCTACAGTACTTCATTTGTTTTTGATGCAGTGTTCCATGATTCATTGTTTGCATATAACACCTAGTGCTCATTATGACACGTGCCCTCCTTAATACCCATCACCAGGATAACCCATTCCCCTACCCCTCCCTTTCTGCAACCTTCAGTTTGTTTCCCAGTATCAATAGTCTCTCATGGTTCATCTCCCCCTCTCATTCCCCCTCTTCACTTTTCCCTTCCTTCTCCTAATGTCCTCCATGCTATTCCTTCCATTCCACATAGGAGTGAAACCATATGATAATTGTCTTTCTCTGCTTGACTTAATTTCACTTAGCATAATCCCCTCCTGGTCCATCCATGTTGGTGCAAATGGTGGGTATTCATCCTTTCTGATGACTGAGTAATATTCCATTGTACAGATGACCACATCATCTTTGTCCATTCATCTGCTGAAGGACATCATGGCTCCTTCCACAGTTTGGCTGTTATGGACATTGCTGCTAAGAACATTGGGATACTGGTGCCCCTTCTTTTCATTACTCTGTGTCTATGGGGTAAATACCCAGTAGTACAATTGGTGGGTCGTAGGATAAATCTGTGTTTAACGTCTTGAGGAGCCTCCATATTGTTTTCAAAAGTGGCTGTACCAGCTTGAATTCTCACGAGTAGTGTAAGAGGGTTCCCTTTCTCCACATCCTCTCTGACTTTTTTTTATTTCCTGTCTTGTTAATTTTTTTCAAGATTTTATTTATTTATTCCACAGAGATAGAGACAGCCAGCGAGAGAGGGAACACAAGCAGGGGGAGTGGGAGAGGAAGAAGCAGGCTCATAACGGAGGAGCCTGATGTGGGGCTCGATCCCATAATGCCAGGATCACGCCCCTAGCCAAAGGCAGACACTTAACTGCTGTGCCACCCAGATGCCCCCTGCCTTGTTAATTTTAACCATTCTATCTGGTGTAAGGTGGTATCTCATTGTTTTGATTTGTATTTGCCTGATGGCAAGTGATGTGGAGCATTTTTTCATGTGTCTGTTGGCCATTTGTGTTTCCCCTCTGGAGAAGTATCTCTTTGTGTCTTCTGCCCATTTTTTGGGTGTCGAGTTAGAGGAGTTCTTTATAGATCTTGAATACCAGCCCTTTATCTGTAATATCATTTGCAGATATCTTCTTCGATTCCATAGATTGCCTTTTTGTTTTGTTGATCGTTTGCTTTGCCGAGCAGAAGCTTTTTATCCTGATGAAGTGCCAATAGTTCATTTTTGCTTTTATTTCCTTTGCCTTTAGAGACGTGGCTTGCAAGAAGTTGTTGTGTCCAAGGTTGAAGAGTTCTTTTGATTTTGATATGAGACAGGAATCCATTATCTTCCTTTCCTGATTGTATTGGAGTCCTCTTTCTTGGTGAGTCTAGCTAAGTTTGTCAGTTTTGTTTATCTTTCCAAAAAAGGCAGCTCTCATTTTCGTTGTTTTTTTTTTTTTTTGTCTTTTTAGTCTCCTTTGGATTTATTTATGCATTCCTTTTTGTTATTTCCTTATTTCTACTAATTTGGGGCTTTGTTTGTTGTTTTTTTTTCTACTTCTTTAGCACATAAATCAGGTTGTTTATTGGAGAGCATTCTCATGGATTGATGAAGACTTGAATTTCTACGAATGTCCCCCATAAAGCTACTTTTGCTGCATCCCATAAGTTTTTGTAGGTTGTCTTTTGCATCAGTGTCAAGGTACTTCTAAAAATTTTTTGTTTTCTTCTTTGACTGTTGGTTGTTCAGTAGCATGTTGTTAAGTCTCCACATATTTTTTTAAGATTATTTGAGTATCTGACAGAGAGTGAGACTGCGAGAGAGGGAACGCAAGAGGGGGGGTGGGAGAGGGAGAAGCGGGCTTCCCACTGAGCAAGGAGCCTGATTCGGGGCTAGATCCCAGGATCCTGGGATCACGACCTGAGCTGAAAGCAGATCCTTAACGACTGAGCCACCCAGGCCCCCCAATCTCCACCTATTTTTGACTGTCCCATTTTTTTCTTGAGACTGATTTCTAGTTTCATATCATTGTGGTTGGACAAGATTTGAAGCAGAAGGTGAAGAGAGCATTCAGATGAAAGGTTTGTTTCCTGGAGGGTTTTTTGAGGCATACCATGAGTTCAGTGGGGATGGAGGAAGGTTTGTGAGACGGGGGTTGGGGTTAACCCTTGTTAGAATTACTGACTACTACCATGCAGGCTGTGTGCTACTGTTCACACCATAGTCCTGATGGACTTGTACTTCATTAGAAATATTTTCTAGGAGGTGTAGGCATAGCCTTCTCTAAAAGAAAGGTGCCATGTGGGTTTATGGCATGACCCCAGGTCAGCAACCAGGATGTATGGTATTGTGGGGGATCAGAACCAGGCTTTCTGTGGGAAGTGACAGAAATGGGGTATGGTGAGCTCCATGACCATAGGTGAGGTCCCAAGTGACCCACTGGGTGTTGGGTTCTGTGGATCTGTCTCATCAGGTGCTGTGGAATTCAGGGACACCCTCCTGTCTGTGGATTTGTGTGGAAACAGGTAGACATCAGTGTCTGGCCTGGCATGAGGGTCGCACTGGACCGCCACCAGAGGTGCAGCGTGCGGGGGAGCCACTGCTTGGTTTCCATGAAAGCTGACCAGGGTCTGTGACCGTGATTCCTAGCAGCTGCAAGGGGAGAGGAGGCCGGGGTGGTGCACACTTCCTAGACTTGTGGTCAGGACTAGTCTGGAGCCCACTGAAGTCAGCCACACCTGACACAGAAGGCACCCAGTTAGTGTAGCTGTGGGCACTGCTCCCATGTTACTTTCAGGCTGGCTCCGTGCTGCCACCTCCTGCTTTTCATCATCATCTTCAAGGTCATGTGCCTCTGTTCTTGCCCCATGGCCTCTGGAGTATTGTCTGTCCTCCATCTGGCCCTCGTCCCTGGTGCCCTGTGCAGTCCGATGACAGGGTACCCTTCTCGAGACAAACATCTGGCCCTGATGGAACACTTCCATGGATCTCGTGTGATGCGAGGTTGATACCCTGCCCTGGAAGGGGGCTGCAGGTCCCCAATCAGGAGAGCCATGTCTCCCTTTTCAGCATGGCCTCCCCTCCCCTCAGTCTTCTTCAGGGAAACTCTCCCCACTTCCTGAGATGACAGCTCTGAACTTAAAAATGAATGTTATTTTACATATCTCTATGCCTTAGTTCATCCATGGCATGTCTTTCAACCCCGTTAGTGGTTTTTTTTTTAGCAGTTCTGAAGGGCAGTCTGCTCAAGGAGGGGATGACCTGGGTGGGGCAGCTTTCCCTCTCATCTCCCTCAGCATGTCTCTGAGCCCTGGGGCCAACTGTCCCACTGAGGATTGAGGGACCCGAGACAGCCCATCCTGAGCCCAAGCTGTGTCAGCTGTGTAGACTGATGCGTGTCGGAGCGGTGGGCAGCTGGCATGGGCCAGGAGCAGGCAGTGTCTCCTTCTCATTCCATCCCTCCCTTCCTCCCAGAGGTAGCTCAGAGCAGCCTTCAACCCCTGCATCTCCAGATCCCTTGACCTGTGCCTCCTGTGTTCAGCTGGTGACCTTGGAGTTTCGCATGAATTCTCCCACCTGTACCCTTTCCCGTAGCAGTTCCTGGATCAGGGAAGGGGTCTGACCCTTGTCTGATTTTGGTCTTCTTCCTGTCCCGCAGCAAGCCCACCCACCTTTGCATCTTCCATGTATGTGCTTGGAAGCAAGCCCATCCACAGGAAACCTATTAGCCAAAGGGATCCAGGCAATGAATATTGAAGTAGAGATCCAGGATCCATAATAAACCTGCTCTGAAACCTGTCCCAAAGTCTGTGACTCTCTCACACTGAAACAGAAACAATAATAGCTTTCTGGACTGTGAAGTGACATGTGTCTCTACTTCCAATCTTGAATGCATAGGTGCTGAGCCTGGACTGAAAAGGACCATGGCTCCCGCGGGCTGGGATCCACGATAAGAACTCAGTGAAATCTGAATTTGAGGCATGAAGTGAATAATTATTGTAGAGTGAATCCTCCCAAGTAGGGCTTATGCACATTGCACAGGAAAAGATTTTTCAAAGAGGTTCCTGAAAGAAAAATCTTTTAAAAAATTTATTTTAATTCCAGTAGAGCTAACATACAGTGTTACATTTGTTTCACGTGTACAATAGAATGATTCAGTAATTATATATTACTCAGTGGTCATCAAGAAAAGCGTCCTCTTAATCCCCTTCATCTATTTCACTCATCGCTCTATCCACCTCCTCTCTGGTAACCATCCGTTTGTTCTCTATTGTTAAGAGTTTGTATTTTGGTGTATCTCCTTTTTCTCTTTTAGTTATTTATTTTTGTTTGTTTCTTAAGTTCCCCATTAGAGTGACATTGTATGGGATTTTTCCTTCTCTGCCTGATTTTAGTTAGGATAATTCTCTCTAGCTCCATCCATGTGTCTGCAAATGGCAAGGTTTCATTCTTTTTCAAGCCGAGTAATACTCCATTGTGTGTGTGTATGTGTGTGTGTGTGTGTGTGTGTGTGTCCGTGTGTGTGTGTGTGTGTGAATACACACATCTATCATCTCATTTGTCAATTTTTCTACAGACACTTGGGTTGCTTCCATATTGTGATATTGTAAATAATGGTGCAAGAAACATAGGGGTGCACGTATCCTTTTACGTTACTGTTTTCCTATTCTTTGTGTAAATAGGAGTAGTGTGATTGTTGGATCATAGGGTAGTTCTATATTTAATTTTTGAGGAACCTTCGTAGTGTTTTCCACGGTGGCCACCACAGTTTGCATTCCCACCCACTGTTCGCGAGGATTCCCCTTTATCCACATCCTCCCAACACCTGCTCTTTGTTGTGCTTTTGATGTTAGCCATTCTGACAGGTTTGAGGTATTACCTCATTGTCCTTTGGATTTACATTTTCCTGATGATGGGTGATGGTGAACATCTTTTCACGGGACTGTTGGCCATTTGTATTTCTTCTTTGGAGAAATGTCTGTCCATGTCTTCTGCCTATTTTTTAACTGGATTATTTGTTTTTTTGGGGGTCGAGTAGGATCAGTTCTATATGTTTTGGACACTATCCCTTCATTGCATATGATCTTTGCAAATATCTTCTCCCTTTGAGTAGGTTGTCTTATTATTTTTACGTTTTCATTGTTCTTCTGCCATGTGGAAACTTTTTATTTTGCTGTATTCCCAATAGTTTATTTTTGCTTTCATTTCCTTTGTCAGGACACAGTCCAGAAAACCGTTGGTATGGTCCATGTCAAGAAGTTACTGTCTTCCCTCCTGTAGGATTATTATGGATTCAGGTCTCATATTGAGGTCTTGAAACTGTTTTGTGTTTGTCTGTATTGTGTAAGAAAGCAGTTTAATTTCATTCTTTTGTGCGTAGCTGTCTAGTTTTCCCAACACCATTTGTTGTAGAGACTGTCCTTTTCCCTTTTGATATCGTTGCTTGCTTTGTGGAAGATTCATGGACCACATAATTGTGGGTTTCTGTCTGAACTTGTACCCTGTTCCTTTGGTCGCTGTGTCTATTTTTGTGCCATACTGTCTTGTTAGGATGACTGCAGCTTTGTAGTATAACCTGAAATCTGAAATTGTGAGTCCTCCAGCTTTGTTTTTCTTTTCCACATTGCACTGGCTGTTCGGAATCTTTAGTGGTTCCATACAAATGTTTAGGATTGTTTATTCAAGGTCTTTTGTTCTTTAATTTAAATTCAATTAGCCAACTTACAGTACATCATTAGTTTCAGATGTAGTCTTCAATCAATTTTCAGTTGTGTGTAACACCCAGTGCTCATTGTATCGTGTGACCTCCTTAATGCTACTCACCCAGTTACCCCCCCCCAACTTCTCCTCCAACAATCATCAGTTTCTTGTGATAGTTAAGAGTCCATCATGGGTTTTCCCCCTCTCTGATGACTTCCCATTCTATTTTCCCTTCCTTCCCCTATGGTCTTCTTCCTTGTTTCTGATATTCCACATAGGAGTGAAAGCATATGATCATTGTCTTTCTTTCATTGACTTATTCCACTCAGCATAATACCCTCCAGCTCCACCCAGGTCAGTGTGATGGTAAGTATTCATCCTTTCTGATGGCTGAGTAATATTCCATTATATATATGATCCACATCTTCTTTATCCATTCATCTATCCATGGTCATCTGCACTCCTTCCACAGCTTGTCTATTATGGATATTGCTGCTATGAACACTGTGGTGCATGTGTCCCGTCTTCAGTACCTGTCGCTTTGGGGTAAATACCCAGTAGTGCAATTGCTGGGACATAGGGTAGCTTTATTTATAACTTCTTGAGGAAACTCCGTACCATTTTCAGGAGTGGCTGTACCGGACTGCATTCGTATAGGGGTGTAAGAGGTTTCCCGTTTCTCCACATCCTCTCCAACATGCATAGTTTCATGTCTTCTTATTTTTAGATATTCGGCCTCGTGTGATATGGCATCTATAGGGGTTTAGATTTGCATTTCCCTGAAGCCAAGTGATATGAAGCATTTATGCATGTATCTTTTGGTCACCAGTACGTCGTCATCAGTGAAGTGACTTCCCATTTTAATCCATCTCAAGACCTAAAGCTGGGTAAGGCACTGAAGCTGGATAATGCCATCAGTTGGAATTGTGGAGAATTTCAAAAGATCTCCGTGGAGAGCAAGTTCAGTGTGAAGCTACTAATTGGATCCGGGGACATCTCTGAAAGTGGGGTTGCCTGGGATGGGCTGAGGGGGACCCTCTGATTTTCCTATGAATCCTTGCTGCAGCCCCAAATGGACAGTTTCCTGCTGTGGGGCAGGCTGAGTCTTCTAGTCGTGCAGAGGTGAGCCCAATGCCTGGTGCCTTGGAGGCAGGCAAACGGGGAGGGACCCTCAGCAGAAGACCCAGGGTTAGGTTAGGCCTCAAGGACAGCAGGTCTGAACTGCCCAGTGCTCAGAGAGCTCCCAGGCCGAGTGAGATGAGGGCACAAGGGCGGGTGAGTGTGAGCCTTGGGGTTTCATCCGGAAGGGCCCACAAAGGTCGGGGTTCACCAGAAGGGGCTCTCTGGGGGTGCCCCAATTCTCTTGCCCTGACTGCTCTGTTGTGCACCAAAATGGTACAGTTTACTGTGGGCTGCAGGCTGAGTCCTACGGTGGGGCTTGGGTGTCCCCAGTCCCCCGGACTGTGGTGCCAGGACCCTGGGGAGGGGCCCCTCTGTGGCCAACCTAGGGTAAGGGTTAGGGTCCTGGAGCCCGGCAGGGACAATCTGCAGGCTGTGAGGTGAGCTTTGTGGAGGGCTGAGAGGAGGCCATGGGGAGGGTGAGCATGGGCCTCAAGGTTGGGGCACGGGGGGCTGCCAAATGTGGGGACGGGCTCTGAGGGCCTCCCCAAGTTCTCGTGCCCTGTAGGCTCCATAGAGCCCCAAGGGGCAATGTTTCCTGTCAGGTGGCAAGCTGAGTCCTCTGGTGGGGTACAGGTATCCCAATTCCCCGGGGCTGCAGTGTAAGGCTCCTGGGGAGGCCCCCACACCTGCGGCCGACCTAGGGCTAGGGTTAGGCCCCAGGAGCCCCGCAGGCCCGATCTGCTGGCTGTATGGCTAGCTACACGGGCTGTGGTGAGGGTGTGGCGAGGGTGAGCGTGGGACTCAGGGTTGGGGTGTGGGAGGCCGCCAAAGTTCGCTGGTGGCTCAGGAGTGCCCTCCTGGTTCTCCCGCCCTGAATGCTCTATGGCCTCCCAAGGCGCATGGTTTCCTGTGGGGTGGCAGACTGAGTCCTGCTGTGGGGCTCAGGTGTCCCGAATCCCCGTGGCTGCAGCTCCAGGCTCCTGGGGAGGGGCCCCTCCACAGATGAACTAGGGTTAGGGTTGGCGCCCAGGAACCCCGCAGGCCAGATCTGCCCACTATGTGGCGATCTCTGCCATGGGCTGAGGTGAGGGTGCGGGCTGGGGTGAGCATGGACTTCAAGGTTGGGTTTAGGGATCACCAAAGTTCGCCGGGGGCTCTGGGGGCCCTCCTGGTTCTCCCGCCCTGAATGCTCTATAGCCTCCCAAGGGGCACGGTTTCCTGCGGGCTGGCAGGCTTTGTCCTGCAGTGGGGCTCAGGTGTCCCCAGTCCCTGGGGCTACGGCACCGGGCCCCAGGGGAGGGGCCCTACCCAGCTGACCTAGGGTCAGTTGTAGGCCCCAGGAACCCGGCAGGCCTGATCTGCCGGCTCTGCGATGAGCTCAGTGGCAAGCTGAAGGGAAGGCGTGGGGTGGGATGAGCGTGGGCCTCAGGGTTGGGGTGTATGGGTCCGCCGAGGATCGCTGGGGGCTCAGGGGGGCACTACCAGTTCTCCTGCATGGGATGCTCTGTGGCGCCCCAAGGGGCATGGTTTCCTTAGGGCTGGCAGGTTGAGTCCCGTGGTGGTGCTCAGGTGTACCCAATCCCCGGGGTTAGGGTATGGATTAGGGTATGGGTTCAGGTTAGGGTATGGGTTATGGTTAGGGTATGGGTGAGGGTAGAGGTTAGAGTTAGGGGAAGGAGAGGGTACGGGTTAGGGTTGGGTTTAGGGGTTACAGGTTAGAGGTTATGGGTTAGGGTACAGATTAGGGTTTAGGGTACGGGTTAGGGTTTAGGGTTTGGGGTTAGGGTTGGGGTTAGGGTTGGAGTACGGGTTAGGTTTAGGGTATGGGTTAGGTTTAGGGTACGAGTTAGGGTACGCATTAGGGTATAGTTTAGGGTACGTGTTAGGGTACGGTTTAGGGTAAGTGTTGTCGTACGGATTTGGGTACGGTTTAGGGTATGGGTTAGGGTTAGGGTACGGGTTAGGGTTAGGTTACAGTTTAGGGTTATGGTACAGGTTAGGTTATGGTTTAGGGTTAGGGTTAGGGTACGGGTTAGGGAACGGGTTAGGGATAGGTATAGGGTACGGTTTAGGGTTAGGGTATGGGTTAGGGTACAGGTTAGGGTACAGGTTAGGGTTAGGTATGGGTTAGGGCATGGGTTAGGGTCCGGGTTTGGGATAGTGTACGGGTTAGGGTATGGGTTAGTGTACGGGTTAGGGTATGGGTTAAGGTTAAGGTAAGGGTACTGGTTAGGGTAGGGTACGGGTTACGGTTTAGGGTTTAGGGTTACAGTTAGGGTACGGGTTAGGGTTAGGTTATGGGTTGGGTTAGGGTACAGGTTATGGTACGATTTAGGGTATGGGTTAGGGTCAGGGTTTAGGGTTTAGGGTTAAGGTTAGGGTACAGGTTAGGGTACGGGTTAGGTTTAGGTTTAGGGTTAGTTTACGGGTTAGGGGTAGGGTTAGCTGAAGGGGTAGCATTAAGGGTAGGGTTAGGGTTTGGGGTTAGTGGTTAAGGTTTGGGTTTATTGTTTAGGGCTTCGGGATTAGGGTTAGGGTTTAGGGTTTAGTGTTAATGTTAGGGTTTAGGGTTTAAGGATTAGGGGTTATGGTTAGATTTTGGGTAGGGTTAGGGGTTAAGGTTTAGGGTTTAAGGTTAGGGGTTAGGGTTTAGAGTTAGGGTTAGACCTCAGTAGGCCAGCAGGACCAATGCGCCGGCTGTGCGGCGAGCAGAGGAGTGGGCCGAGGTGAGGGCGCTGGCTAGCGGGAGTATGGTATCCAGCGTTTTGGCGCAGGGGCCTTTGAACGTCACTAGAGGCTCAGAGGGCCCTGCCCGTTCTAACACCCTGAATAACCGGCGTGCCCCTAGCGGCTCTGTTGGCGGTGGGGCAGCAGAGTGAGTCCCAAGCTGCGGCTCGGGTAATCCCAATCCCCGGTGTTGCAGTGCCAGGCCCCTTGGGAAGGGCTCCTCGTGAGCCGACCTAGGGTTAGATTTAGACCCCATTAGGCCGGCAGGCATGATCCTCTGGCTAGGCGGCTAGAGGTGGGTGGGCCGAGGTAAAGGTGCTAGGGAGCGGGATGGTGGGCCCCTGCATTTTGGCGCGGGAGGCTTCAAATGTCGCCAGTTTCTCCAGGGCCCTGTCTGTTCTCCCACCCTGAATGACCGGCGGCGCCCCTAGCGGCCCAGGTGGCAGCGATGTGGGAGGTTGAGTCTGGCTCTGGGGCTTGGGGTACCAGATCCCCGGCGTAGTGGCACCAGGACCCTTGGGAGGGGCCCCTGGGGCGACGACCTAGGGTTAAGGTTAGCCCCAAAAAGACCGTCAGGCCCAATCCGCACACTGTGCGGCGAGTGGAGGTGCGGGCCGAGGTGAGGGCGCTGGCGAGCAGGAAAGTGGGCCCAAGCGTTTTAGCGCAGGAGGTCTTCGAAGGTCGCAAGGGGCTCAGAGGGCCCTGCCCCTTCTCCCTCCTTGAATGATCGGCGGCGCCCTTACTGGCCCAGTTGGCGGCAGGGCGGCAGGTAGAGTCTGGTGCTGGGGCTCGGGTGTCCCCAATCCCCGGTGTTGCGGTGCAAGGCCCCTTGGGAGGGGCCCCTCCTGGGCCGACCAAATGTTAGAGTTAGCCCCCAGGATGCGGGCAGGCCTGATCTGCCGGGTGTGCGGCAAGCGGAAGGGCGGGCCGAGATGTGGGTGCTAGCGAGCAGGAGTGTGGGCACAAGCGTATTCGCAAGTTGGACCTTCGAAGGTCTCCAGGGGCTCGAAGGGCCCTGCCTGTTCTCCCGCACTGAATGACCGGCAGCGCCCATAGCGGCTCGGGTGGCATCGGGGCGGCAGGGTGAGTCTGGCGCTGGAGCTCAGGGGTCCCCAATCCCTGGCATTGCTGCGCCAGGCCCCTTGGGAGGTTCCCCTCGGGGGCCAACCTAGGGTTAGGGTTAGCCCCCAGGAGGCCCGCAGGCCCGATCCGCTGGCTGTGCGGCCAGCAGAGGGGCTGGCTGAGGTGAGGGCGCTGGTGAGCGGAAGCATGGGCCGAAGCATTCTGGCGCCTGGGGCCTTAGAAGTTCACTGGGACTGTGAGGGCCCTGTCCATTCTCCCACCCTGAATGACCGGCGGTGCCCTAGCTGCCTAGGTGCCGGCGGGGCAGCAGGGTGAGCCCGGCACTGGGGCTGGGGGTCATCAATCCCCAGTGTTGCGTCGACAGTCCCCTTGGGAGGGGACCCTGGGGGGCCAACCTAGGGTTAGGGTTAGCTCCGAGGAGGCCGGCAGGCCCGATCTGCCAGCTGTGTGGCGAGCGGAGGAGAGGGCCGAGGTGAGGGCGCTGAAGAGCAGGAGCGTGGGCCCAAGCGTTTTGGCGCGGGAAGCCTTCGAAGGTCGCCGGGGGATCGGAGGACCCTGCCCGTTTTCCCGCCCTGAATGACCTGCGGCGCCCCTGGGGCCCGGGTGGCGGCAGGCTGACAGGGTGAGTCCGTCGCTGGGGTTGGGGGGTTCCCAATCCCCGGTGTTGCGGCACCAGGCCCCTTTGCAGGGGCCCCTCGGAGGCTGACCTAGGGTTATGGTTAGCCCCCAGGAGGCCGCAGGCCCAATCCACCGGCTGTGCGGTGAGCAGAGGGGAGGGCCGAGGTGAGGGCGCTGGCGAGCGGTAGCGTAGGCCCATGAGTTTTGGCGCGGGGGGCCTTCGAAGGTCGCCGGGGCTCAAGAAGCCCTGCCCGTTCTCCCGCACTGAATGTCCGGCGGTGCCCCTAGCGGCTCAGTTGCCGGCGGGGGAGCATGGTGAGTCGGATGCTGGGGCTAGCGGTCCGCAAACCCAGGTGTTGCGGTGCCAGGCCCGTTGGGAGGGGCCTCTCGGGGGCCGACGAAGGGATAGGGTTAGCCCCCAGGAGGCTGGCGGGCCCTATCCGCTGGCTGTGCGGCGAGCGGAGGGGCGGGCCGAGGTGAGGGCACTGGCTACCGGGAGAGTGGGCGCAAGCTTTCTGGCGCGGGGGGCCTTCGAAAGAGGCCGGGGGCTCCAAGGGCCCTTCCCGTTCTCCCGCCCTGAATGACCGGTGGTGCCACTAGCGGCCTGTGTGGCGGCGGGGCAGCACGGTGAGTCCAGCACTGTGGCTCGTGGGTCTCCAATGCCCGGCATTGCCGCTCCAGGCACCTTGGGATGAGCCCCTCCGAGGGTGAGCTAGGGTTAGGGTTAGCCCCCAGGAGGCCGGCAGGCCCGATCTGCCAGCTGTGTGGCGAGCGGAGGGGCAGGCCGAGGTGAGGGCGCTGAAGAGCAGGAGCGTGGGCCCAAGCGTTTTGGTGCGGGGGCCTTTGAAGGTCACCAGGGGCTCGGAGGACCCTGCCCGTTCTCCCGCCCTGGATGACCGGCGGTGCCCCTAGAGGCCCGGGTGGCAGCGGGGCGGGAGGGTGAGTCTGGCGCTGGGGCTTGTGGGTCCGGAATCCCGGGCATTGCGGCACCAGGCCCCTTGGGAGGGGCCCCTCGAGGGATCGAGCTAGGGTTAGGTTTAGCCCCCAGGGGACCATCAGGCCCAATCCGCCAGTTGTGCAGGGAGCGGAGGGTGGGCTGAAGTGATGGTGCTGGCGAGCGGGAGCGTGGGCCCAAGGGTTTTGGCGCGGAGGGCCTTCAAACGGCACTGGGGGCTCCGAGGGCCCTGTCCGTTGTTCTGCCCTGAATGACCGACAGCTCTCCTACCGGCCCGGGTGGCGGTGGGGCGGCACAGTGCGTCCGGCGCTGGGACTCGGGGGTCACCATTCCCAGGCATTGCAGCGATAGGCCCCTTGGGAGGGGCCCCTTGGGGGCCGACCTAGGGTTCGGGTTAGCCCCCAGGAGGCTGGCAGGCCCGATCCGCCTGCTCTGCCACATGCGGAGGGGCTAGCCGAGGTGAGGGCGCTGGCGAGCGGGAGCATGGCCCCAAGCGTTTTGTCGCGGGGGACCTTCGAAGTTCGCCGGGGGCCCGGGGGGCCCTGCCCGTTCTAACGCCCTGAATGAGGACGGCGCCCCTAGCGGGCCGGATGGTGAGGAGCGGCAGAGTGCGTCCAGCGGTGGGGTTCGGGTGTCCCCAATCCCCAGCGTGGCGGCGCCAGGCCCCTTGGGAGGGGCTCCTCTGGGCCGACCTAGGTTTAGGGTTAGCCCAAAGGAGGCCGGCAGGCCCGAACCGCCGGCTGTGCGGCGAGCAGAGGGGCGGGCCGAGGTGAGGGCTCTGGCGAGATGGAGCGTGGGCCCAGGCGTTTTGGCACGGGGGGCCTTGGATTGTCGCTGGGGGCTTGGAGGGCCCTGCCCATTCTCACACACTAAATGAACGGTGGCGCCCCTAGCGGCCAGGGTGGCGGCGTGTCGGCAGGATGAGTCTGGAGCTGGGGCTCAGTGGTCCCCGATCCCCGGCGCGGTGGCTCCAGGCACTTGGGAGGGGTCCCTCGGGGGCCGACATATGGTGAGTGTTAGCCCAAAGGAGGCCGGCGGGCCCAATCCGCCAGCTGTGCAGCGAGCGGAGGGGTGGGCCGACGTTAATGCGCTGGCAAGCGGGAGCGTGGGCCCAAGCGTTTTGGCATGGGGGGCCTTCGAAGCTCACCGGGGGCTCGGAGGGCCCAGCAAGTTCTCCCGCCCTGAATGCCCGGCGGCTCCCTAGCGGCCAGGGTGGCGGCGGGGAGGCAGGGTGAGTCCGGAGCTCGGGCTCGGGGGTCCCCAATACCCGGCGTGGCATTGCCAGGCCCCTTGAGAGGGGTCCCTCGGGGGCCGAGCTAGGGTTCTCGTTAGCCCAAAGGAGGCCGGCAGGCCCGATTGGCCGGCTGTGCGGTGAGGGGAGGGGTGAGCCGAGGTGAGGGCGCTGGCGAGCGGGAGCTTAGGCCCAAGCGTTTTGGTGCGGGGGGCCTTCAAAGGTCATCGGGGGCTCGGAGGGTCCTGCCCGTACTCCCTCCCTGAATGACCGGTGGCGCCCCTAGCGTCCCGGGTGGCGGCGGGGCGGCAGGGTGAGTCTGGAGTAGGGCTCAGGGGTCCAAATGCCCCAGCGTGGCGGCACCTGGCCCCTTGGGAGGGGTCCCTCGGGGGCCGACCTAGGGTTGAGGTTAACCCAAAGGAGGCCGGGGCCCGATCCGCCGGCTGTGCAGAGAACGGAGGGGCGGGGCGAGGTGAGGGCGCTGGTGAGCGGGAGCGTGAGCCCAAGCCTTTTGGCGTGTCGGGCCTTCGAAGGTCACCGGGGGCTCAGAGGGCCCTGCCCGTTCCCCAGCCCCGAATGAGGACGGTGCCCCTAGCGATCTGGGTCGCAGCGGGGCGACAGGGTGAGTTCAGCCCTGGTGCTCGGGGGTCCCCAATCACCCGCGTGGCGGTGCCAGGCCCCTTGGGATGGGCCCCTCGGGAGCCGACCTAGGGTTAGGGTTAGCCCCAGGAGGCCCTCAGTCCCGATCTGCCGGCTGTGCGGCGAGCGGAGGGGCGGGCTGAGGAGAGGGTGCTGGCGAGCAGGAGCCTAGGCCCAAGCGTTTTGTCACGGGGGGCCTTCAAAGGTCACTGGGGGCTCGGAGGGCCCTGCCCGTTCTCCCGCCCTAAATAACCGGTGGCGCCCCTAGCAGCCCGGGTGGCGGCAGGGCGGCAGGGTAAGTAATGCGCTGGGGCTTGAGGGTCCCCAATCCCCGGCGTGGCATCGCCAGGCCCCTTGGGAGGGGCCCCTCGTGAGCAGACCTAGAGTTAGGGTTAGTTCCCAGGAGGCTGGCAGGCCCAATCCGCTGTCTGTGCGGCGAGAGGGGGGGCGGACCGAGGTGAGGGCGCTTGCTAGCGGGAGCGTGGGCCCAAGCGTTTTGGCGTGGGGGGCCTCAAAGGTCGCCAGGGGCTTGGAGGGCCCTGCCCATTCTCCCGCTCTGAATGACTGGTGGCGTCCCTACTGGCCCGGTAGCTGTGGGGCGGAAGGGTGACTCCGGCGCTGAGGCTTGGGGGTCACCAATCCCCGGCGTTGTGGCACCAGGCCTTTGGAAGTGGCCCCTTGGGGTCTGACCTAGGGTTAGTGTTAGCCCCCAGGAAACAGGCAGGCCTGATCCGCTAGCTGTTCATCGAGTGGAGGGGCGGGCCGAGAAGAGGGCGCTGGCGAGTGGGAGCGTGGGCCCAAGCATTTTGGCGCGAGGGGCCTACGAAGGTCGCGGGGGCTCAGAGGGCCCTGCCTGTTCTCCAGCACTGAATGACCGGCGGCGCCCCTAGCGGACTGGGTGGTGGTGGGGTGGCAGGGAGAGTCCAGCACTGGTGCTCGGGGGTCCCCAATCCCCGGCATTGCGATGCCAGGCCCCTTGGGAGGGGCCCCGTGGGGACAGACCTAGGGTTAGGGTTACACCCAGGGGGCTGACAGGCCCGATCCTACGGCTGTGCGGCGAGCGGAGGGGCGGGCCGAGGTGAGGGCGCTGGCTAGCGGGAGCGTGGGTCAAGTGTTTTGGTGCGGGGGGCCCTTCGAAGGTCGTGGGGGGATCGGAGGACCCTGCCCGTTCTCCCGCACTGAATGACCGGTGGCGCTCCTAGTGGTGCAGGTGGCAGCGGGGCGGCCAGGTGAGTCCGGCACTGGGGTTCATGGGTCCCCAATCCCCGGTGTTACGACTGCAGGCCCCTTGCTAGGGGCCCCTCGGGGGCTGACATATGGTAAGGGTTAGCCCCCAGGAGGCCCGCAGGCCCGATCCGCCAGCTCTGCGGTGAGTGGAGGGGTGGTCGGAGGTGAGGCCGCTGGCAATCTGGAGAGTGGGCCCAGTCATTTTGGCACGGGGGTCCTTCGAATGTCGCCAGGGGTTCGGACGGCCCTGCCCGTTCTCCCGCCCTGAATGATGGGCGGCTCCCCTAAAAGCCCTGGTGGAGGAGGGGCAGTAGGGTGAGTCGGGCGCTGGGACTCAGGGGTTCCCAATCCCCGGCGTTTTGGCGCCATGCCCCTTGGGAGGGGCCCCTCGGGGACTCACCTAGGGTTAGGGTTAGCTCCGAGGAGGCCGGCAGGCTCGATCCGCCGGCTGTGTGGTGAGCAGAGTGGCAGGCCGAGGTGAGGGCACTTGTGAGCAGGAGCGTGGGCCCAAGCGTTTGGGCGGGGGGGGCCTTCGAATGTGGCCAGAGGCTCTGAGGGCCCTGCACCTTGTCCCGCCCTGAATGACCGGCAGCGCCCCTAGTGGCCCATGTGGCAGCGGGGCAGCCGGTTGTGTCCAGCGCTGGAGCTCGGGGTTCTCCAATCCCCGGTGTTGCGGCTCTAGGCCCCTTGCTGGGGCCCCTAGGGGACCGACCTATGGTTAGATTTAGCCCCCAGGAGGCCGGAAGCCCGATCCGCCAGCTCTGCGGCAAGCGGAGAGGCGGGCGGAGGTGAGGCCGCTGGCGAGCGGGAGCGTGGGCTCAGGCGTTTTGGGGCGGGGGTCCTTCGAAAGTCGCTGGAGGCTTGGAGGGCCCTGTACGTTCTTCTGCCCTGAATGACCGGCGGCTCCCCTAGCGGCCCGGGTGGAGGAGGGGTGTTAGGGTGACTTGGGCGGTGGGGCTTGGGGGTCCCCAATCCTCGGCGTTGGGGCGCCAGGCCCCTTTGGAAGGGCTCTAGGGGGCCGACCAAGGGTTATTGTTAGCCCCCAGGGGGCCAGCAGGCCAGATCCGCCGGCTGTGAGGCGAGCGGAGGGGTGGACCCAGGTGAGGGCGCTTGAGAGCAAGAATGTGGACCCAAGCGTTTTGGCACGGGGGGCCTTCGAAGGTCATCGGGGGTTCGGAGGGCCCAACCCGTCCTCCTGCCCTGAATGACCAGCGGCGCTACTAGCGGCCCGGGGGGGCGGGGCGGCAGGGTGAGCCCGGCACTGGGGCTTGGGGGTCCCCAATCCCCGGCGTTGCGGGGGCAGACCCTTGGTAGTGGCCCCTCGGGGGCCGACCTAAGGTTACAGTTAGCCCCCAGGAGGCCGGCAGGCCCGATGTGCCAGCTGTGCGGCGAGCGGAGGGGAGGGCCGAGGTGAGGGCACGGGCGAGCGGGAGCTTGGCCGAAGCGTTTTGGCGCGGGAAGCCTTCGAAGGTCACCGGGGGATCGGAGGACCCTGCCCGTTTTCCCGCCCTGAATGACCTGCGGCGCCCCTGGGGCCCGGGTGGTGGCAGCGCGACAGGGTGAGTCCGTCGCTGGGGTTGGGGGGTTCCCAATCCCCGGTGTTGCGGCACCAGGCCCCTTTGCAGGGGCCCCTCGGAGGCTGACCTAGGGTTATGGTTAGCCCCCAGGAGGCCGCAGGCCCAATCCACCGGCTGTGCGGTGAGCAGAGGGGAGGGCCGAGGTGAGGGCGCTGGCGAGCGGTAGCGTAGGCCCATGAGTTTTGGCATGGGGGGCCTTCGAAGGTCGCCGGGGCTCAAGAAGCCCTGCCCGTTCTCCCGCACTGAATGTCCGGTGGTGCCCCTAGCGGCTCAGTTGCCGGCGGGGGAGCATGGTGAGTCCGGCGCTGGGGCTCAGGAGTCCCCAATCCCCATCGTTGCGGCGCCAGGCCCCTTGGGAGGGACCACTAGCGGGCCGACCTAGGGTTTGGGTTAGCCTCCAGAAGGCCCACAGGCCCGATTCACCATCTGTGTGGCGAGCGGATGGGAGGGCCGAGGTAAGGGCGCTGGCGAGCGGGAGCGTGGGCCCAAGCGTTTTGGTGCAGGGGGCCTTCGAAGGTTGCCAGTGGCTTGGAGGGCCCTGGCCATTCTCCCTCCCTGAATGAACAGCGGCGCCCCTAGTGGCCCAGGTGGCGGTAGGGCGGGAGGGTCAGCTGGGCGCTGGGGCTCAGGAGTCCCCAGTCCCCAGTGTTGAGGCAATAGGAACCTGGGATGGGCCCCTCGGGGCCCACCAAAGGTTAGGGTAACACCCAGGAGGCTGGCAGTCCTGATCCACCGGCTGTGCAGCGAGCGGAGGGGCGGAACGAGGTGAGGGCGCAGGGGAGTGGGAGCATGGGCCAAAGCATTTTGGCACAGGGGGCCTTTGAAGGTCGCCAGGGGCTCGGAGGGATCTGCCCGTACTCCCTCCCTGAATGACCGACGGTGTTCCTAGTGGCCTGGGTGGTGGCGGAGCAACACGGTGAGTCCGGCGCTGGGGTTCGGGGGTCCCCAATCCCAGGCATTGCGGTGCCAGGCCCCTTTGGAGGGGCCCCTCAGGGGCCAACCTAGGGTTATGGGTAGCCCCAGGAGGCGGGCAGGCCTCATCCACCAGCTCTGCAGCAAGTGGAAGGACGGGCCGAGGTGAGGGCACTGAGGATCAGGAGCGTGGGCTCAAGCGTTTTGGATGGGGGGGCCTTGGAAGGTCGCCGTGGGCTCGGAGGGCCCTGCCTGTTCTCCCACACTGAATGACCAGCGACACCCCTAGCAGCCCGGGTGGTGGAGGGGCAGCAGGGTGAGTCCGGCGCTGGGGCTCGGGGGTCCCCAACCCGGCGTTGCGGTCCCAGGCCCCTTGGGAGGGGCCCCTCAGCGGCCGACCTAGGGTTAGGGTTAGCCCCCTGGAGGCCGGGAGGCCCGATCTGCCAGCTGTGTGGGGAGCGGAGGGGCCGGCCGAGGTGAGGGCGCTGACTAGCGGGAGCGTGGGCGCAAGCGTTGTGGCGCAGGGGGCCTTCGAAGGTCGCCAGTGGCTCAGAGGGCCCTGTCCTTTGTTCCGGCCTGAATGACCTACAGCGCTCCTAGCGGCACGGGTGGTGGCGGAGCGGAAGTGTGAGTCCGGCGCTGAGGCTTGCGGGTCCAGAATCCCTGGCTTGTGGCGCCAGGCCCCTTGGGAGAGGCCCCTCGGGGCCGACCTAGGGTTAGCGTTAGCTCCTAGGAATCCGGCAGGCCCGTATGCCGGCTGTGCAGCGAGCAGAGGGGCGGGACTTGGCGAGGGCGCTGGTGAGCAGGAGCATGGGCCCAAGCATTTTGGCGCAGGGGGCCTCTAATGGTCGCCGTGGCTCGGAGGGCCCTCCCCGTTCTCCCGCCCTGACTGACCGGCAGTGGCCCTAGAGGCCCGGGTGGCGGTGGGGTGGCAATGTGAGTCTGGCGCTGCGGCTCAGGGGTGACCAATTTCCGGCGTTGCAGCGCCAAGCCCCTTGGCAGGAATGACTCGGGGGCTGACCTAGGGTTAGGGTTAGACCTCAGAAGGCCGGCAGGCCTGAAACGCCAGCTGTGCGTAAAGCAGATGGGCGGGCCGAGGTGAGGGCGCTGGTGAGCGGGAGCGTGGGCCCACGCGTTTTGGCATGGGAGGCCTACGAAGGCCGCAGGGGCCTGGGAGGTCCCTGCCTGTTCTCCCTCCCTGAATGACCGGCGTCACCTGCAGCGGCCCTGGTGGCGGCGGGGCTACAGGTTGAGTCCGGTGCTGGGGGTCGGGGGTTCCCAATCCCCAGCATTGTGCCACCAGGCCCCTTGGAAGGGGCCCCTCGGGGGCTGACCTAGGGTTAGGGTCAGCCCCCAGGAGGCCGGCAGGCCCGGGAGGCTGAGCCCAAACGTTTTGGCGCAGGGGGCCTTTGAATGTCGCCGGGGGCTAGGAGGGCCCTGCCAGTTCTCCCGCCCTGAATGACCGGCTGCACCCCTAGCGGCCCGAATGGCAGCAGGGCGGCAGGGTGACTCCGGCACTGCAGCTTGGTCCCCAATCCCCGGCGTTGCAGCGCCAGGCCCCTTGGCAGGGGCCCCTCGGGTCTGACCTAGGGTTAGGGTTAGCCCCCAGGAGGCCTGCAGGCCCAATCCTCCAGCTGTGCAGGAGCAGAGGGGTGGGATGAGATGAGGGCACTGGCGAGCGGGAAGGTGGGGCCAAGCATTTTGGCGCGAGGGGCCTTCAAAGGTTGCCAGGGGCTCGGAGGGCCCTGCCTGTTCTCCTGCCCTGAATGACTGACGGCGCCCTTCGTGGCCCGTTTAGCAGCGGGGCGGCAGGGAGAGTCTGGTGCTGGGGCTCGGGGGTCCCCAATCCCCGGCGTTGCAGCGCCAGGCCCTTTGGGATGGGCCCCTAGGGGGCCTACCTAGGGTAGGGTTAGCCGCCAGGAGGCTAGGATGCCTGATCTGCCGGCTGTGCGGCGAGCGGAGGGGCAGGCTGAGGTAAGGGCGATGGCAAGCGGGACCATGGGCCCTAGTGCTTTGGTGCAGGGGGCCTTCGAAGGTCGTTGGGGGCTCGGAGGGCCCTGCCCATTCTCCCGCACTGAATGACCGGCAGTGCCCCTAGTGGCCTGGGTGGCGGCGGGGGGCATGGTGAGTCCGGCGCTGGGGCTCGGGAGTCCCCTTTCCCCGTCATTGTGGCACCAGGCCCCTTGGGAGGGGCCACTAGGGCCGACCTAGGTTTAGGGTTAGCCGCCAGAAGGCCCACAGGCCCGATCCGCCAGCAGTGAGGCGAGCGGAGGGGAGGGCCGAGGTAAGGGCGCTGGCCAGCGGGAGCGTGGGGCCAAGCGTTTTGGTGCGGGGGGCCTTCGAAGGTCACCGGTCGCTCGGAGGGCCCTGCCCGTTCTCCCTCCCTGAATGAATGGCGGCGCCCCTAGCAGCCCAGGTGGCCGTAGGGCAGGAGGGTGAGTCCGGCACTGGGGCTCGGGAGTCCCCAATCCCAGGCATTGCGGTGCCAGGCCCCTTCGGAGGGGCATCTCAGGGGACAACCTAGGGTTCTGGAGGAGTGCAGGCCTCATCTGCTGGCTCTGTGGCGAGCGGAGGGGCGGGCCGAGGTGAGGGCACTGAGGAGCAGGAGCGAGGTCTCAAGTGTTTTGGATGCGGGGGCCTTCGACGTTCGCCAGGGGCTCGGAGGGCCCTGCCCATTCTCCCGCCCTGAATGGCCAGCGGCACCCCTAGCGGCCCGGGTGGTGATGGGGTGGCAGGGAGACTCCGGCGCTGGTGATCGGGGCTCCTTAATACCCGGCGTTGTGGCCTCAGGTCCCTTGGGACGGGACCCTCGGGGGCCGACCTAGGGTTAGGGTTAGCCCCCAGGAGGCTGGCAGGCTCGTTCCGCCCATGTGCGGTGAATGGAGGTGTGGGTTGAGGTGAGGTAGCTGGCGAGTGGGGGCGTGGGCCAGAGCATTTAGGCTTTGGCTTGGGGTGCCTTCGAAGGTTGCAGGAGGCTTAGAGGGTCCTGCCCGTTCTGTCGCCCTGAAGGACTGGTGATGCCCCTAGTGCCCCATGTGGCGGCAGGGCAGCAGGGTGCATCCGGTGGTGGGACTCGGGGGTCCCCAATCCCTGGCATGCGGCGCCAGGCCACTTGGGAGGGGCCCCTCGGGTGCGACCTAGGCATAGGGTTAGCCCCCAGGAAGCCAGCAGGCCCGATCCGCCAGCTCTGCAGCGAGAGGAGGGGTGGGCTGAGGTTAGGGCGCTGGGGAGCAGGAGCGAGGGAGCCAGAGTTTTTGCACGGGGGGCCTTTGAAGGTCGCAGGGGGATCAGAGGGCCTTGCCCGTTCTCCCTTCTTGAATGACTGGCAACACCCGTAGCGCCCTGGGTGCTTGCGGGGTGGCAGAGTGAGTCCAGCACTGGGGCTCGGGGGTCCCAAATCCCCAGCATTGTGGTGCCAGGCTCCTTGGGAGGGGCCCCTCGGGGGCCGACCTCGGGTTAGGGTTCTTCCACAGGAGGCAGGCAAGCCCGGCGCTAAGTGGCTCTGACAATGTAACAAAAATGCCATACACTTATCTGAAAGAAATAACCGTGTACAGGAACCCTCTTAGCCCTAACATCATCCTTTGTGAATATGGAAGCCAGCCCCAAAGTGGTCGTGGAAGTCTGACGAAAGGGCTAAGCACTTTTCTCTGAGTCACCACACTGTACAGGGAAAGACCAATGTACATCATCATTCACGAGTAGGAAGCATGAATGGAAGGTTCTGGAATTTCGAGGACTCTGACCCATCCTTATTGGTAATAAACCACCGTGTACAGGAAAACACCTTCAACTCTCATCAGCCTCCTCAATCCTGATTCCGATTCAACTTTTGGTGTGTAGGACTAGGGAAATGTCCACATCTTATTGCTAAGAAAGAACGATGTCAGGGCAATGCCCTTCAAGTAACCTCAGCCTTCCTGAAGACGGAAGCAGGAATCAAGCTGGTTATGTTACCATGAGGTAAGGAAGATGAGCATATAAGTGAGAAACAACAGTTGGCAGGACCTCTCTTCCAACGAACAGTATCTTTGCTTAATGTTGAATCCCTATGGTAAGTGGTTGTGGGCATTTGTGAGGTCAAAATCTGAAGTGTTTTGTAAAACCTCTTGGTCATTCACAGATGAGACTAAGGTAGTTGGGGACTCCTAGGCAGTGATTTGTCCACTGTCAAAAATATGAAAAGATAAAAGAGACAGATGAGGTCTCCTCAGGCATTGTCCTTTATCCTCATCCTCCGTGAGGATGGCCATCTCTGGACAGCTCAGTGTCAGAGTCTCATTCACATTGGGGGCATCTGTTCCTCACAGACATCAGGCAGGGAAATGGATTTGGTTCTCTGTGCCAGCCCAGCCACAGCTGAGTGTCACAGCACCCTCTCGTGGGCTCATAAGAGTTTCACTGTCACCAGGCAGGTCATTGTATTTGATAAACCACTGTGAGAGTTTGCAATTGCCTTCACCTGCAACCTCCAGAGGCAAATGCAGATCTCTGGTACCATGTGAAGTCATGTGAAGGCTTTGTGAGAAAGTGTCCTTTTGCTTAAGAAAAACATGGCTGGGGCTCCTGGCTGGCTCAGCCAGTTAAGCATGTGCCTTTGGCTCAGGTTATGATCCCAGGGTTCTGGAATCGAGCCAAGGGTCCCTGCTCAGCAGGAAAGGAGTAGGGAAATAGCTTAGAACCCACAGAGAATGTGAATAAAGGGGAGTGAAATGGAACTTGGTCTGTGTTTTGCTTTAGGGATTGGAAGTTAGTTTTTTCTCAATTGTGATTGTTCTTGAAACAGAACAGCTGTATTGTTTTTTTTTTTACCTTTAATTTTTTTCTAGTAACAATTTTTTATTATTATATGTTAGTCACTATACAGTATTTCCTTAGTTTTTGATGTAGTGTTCCGTGATTCATTATTTGCATATAACACCCAGTGCTCCATGCAATATGTACCTTCCTTAATACCCATCACTGGCCCATCCCAATCCCCCACCCCTCTCCCCTCTGAAGCCCTCAGTTTGTTTCCCAGAGTCCATAGTCTCTCCTGGTTCATTCCCCCTTCTGTTTAGGGTCCATTGTCTAAAGGGACAGACAGTGGAAGTTCACCAAATATAAGATCGAAATTTCATTGTTCATTATAGATGCCGCCAAGTAGTTCCCAGACATTTCATTCTACTCTAGTAATTCATTATACCTGTGCAGGTGCACGTGAAAGATAACTGATGAATGTATACTGGTAATAAAACACGCCCCACAGTAGTAGAATAATAGAGAATGCACATGTGTAAAATTATTCGGCTACGGCTTCCATGCTTTCCCTTTGGTTCCTTGTTATCTATGAAATTGGACAATTTTTGTTCTCTAGGCTTAAAACTCATTGTCAGTATTCAGAGTTTTTCAATGCTGATCTTCTCCTGTATAAGTTACTAAAAACCTAAAATATGTATGAACTTTAAAAAATGCTATATTGAAAATTATAGCAGGGAAGTTCCATTTTGTGAATATTGTGTCAATGGATCTCTATTTTGCCATCAGTGTTCATTAGAAATGATGACATTTCATGTGAGTATAAATATCAATGTGAAAAAGAAAAGGTAGGAAGAACCTTGAATGTTTAAGTAATTGGTGAAATGAAAGGTGTGTGTGTGTGTGTGTGTGTGTGTGTGTGTGTGTGTGTGTGTGTGTAATTGATTTTCAGTGAATGGTTTAGGTCCTTGTAGGGCCTCCGAGAGAACCCAGGTGAACCTTTCAATGAGTTGGTATCTGTTTTCAGAACATGGGAATCTCTTAGTCCAATAGTCAATCCGGCAAGCTTTGAGGTCTTGAAGAGTTTCAGTCCTCAGCGATGGTGTTGCAGACCCTTGTGAGCAAACCCTAGGTATGCTCAGAGCCCTCATTAGCTGGTACCAACGTGTGACGATTTCAGACAGCATTTCCCAAAGAAGTACCTCTTGAGTCTCTGTTCTTGTCAGTTCCCTACACTTCCTTACACTAGTTATGTGATCAGTGTGTTTCAGGATAATCCCCACATGTGATTTTTGCTATTTCCTACTAGTTCTATCTGTTTCTCATCTTCTTCTTTTATGGTAGGGGTTGGGAAGCAACCTGTGTGGTGTAGGAAGGGGTGTGGTAGTTGTCTGCCTTCAGAGGACCAAATGATGCCTAGAAATTGTACTGTAGTTTGAGGTCAATTGTCCATCCTCTGAGTGTCAGGAATTCCATCACTTTACTTTGATGCTAGTCTGTTCTTCAAGCTGTCCTCAGAAATAAGGACGTCATCCATCTAGGGAATACTGGTTTGTGTGTATGTTTTCATTTTAGAAAAGGCCTTGCTGTGCCTGAAAATAATACTGTAGAGCACCCTTTCCTGTTCTTATTGGCCATCAGTCAATCTTTTGTGAAGTATTCGTTTATAAATAGACTTTCTATGGTTGATGAGCAGGAATTCTTTATTGACAAGTCTTTGTCAGTGTGTGTATTGCAAATCTTTACTTCCCAGCCTGCGGTTCACTTTTTCATTTTCTTATGGTCATAAGATAAGGAGAAATGTCACATTTTTATGAAGTCCCACTGAATTCTTTTAAATGGTTTGTGCACCCTATGTCTTACCCCAAGATTGACAGGTTCTACTTTTTCTTTCAGAAACTGTCCAATGGGAAGCTACAATCCATTTTCTCTGTCCATTTATTGCTTACAAATTTCACATTTTTATGAAGTCCCACTGAATTCTTTTAAATGGTTAGTGCACCCTATGTCCTACCCCAAGATTGACAGGTTCTACGTTTTCTTTCAGAAACTGTCCAATGGGAAGCTACAATCCAATTTCTCTGTCCATTTATTGCTTACAAATGTATTTTGACCATCTGCTTCCTAGGAAACCTCTTTTGTTATTATTATTATTATTATTATTATTATTATTATTATTTTAAATTGCATTTTTAATTCTAAAAGGGTATTTATAGACTGTTTTGAATTTTCTATGTACACAATCGCGTTATCTGTGAATAGTCACTATTATCCCCTCAATTCTTATACTTTTTGTTTCTCTTGCCTTAAAACACTGGTAGATTCTCCGATGCCACGTTGAATAGAGCAGCATTGTTTAAAGATTTTCATATACCTTTCTCAATATCTGACAGAAAAAGCAGACAAAACATTGGTAACAAATGTGACCAAATTGACATATAGGGAACATTCCATAATAAGTGCAGAATACGTTATTTTCAAGTGATCATAGACTCTTTACCCAAATAGATGATAGGTGGGGCCACGAATCAAGTCTACAAATGTTAAACCCTGAAATTAACTAGATTCTATTCTTAGACCACAGGGGAATTGAGTCACAGTCATAGCGAAAAGAAAACCAGGAAGTCCTTCAATGTTTAAAAATTAAATGGAACTTTGCTACATATCCTAAAGGTCAGAGAAGGAATCTCATTGGAAATTCTGAACCTTTTATACATGAGGGCTCACACACAATGGCACTTTCTTTGTGAAGAGCATAATAATAACCTAGACAGGAGTTGAGCCTTAAGTCAGAGTTCTGCCTGCCCCAGCCACACCTGGCAGGCTTGGCCTGTGATCTCCCTCAGCTGTCCTTTCTGGTGGCCCTGAGCTAAGGGGGTCAACATGGCCATATGGAAATGGGAAGCTCCCCTCTCATAGTGATGGCAGTGCCCCCTCCCCAGCTGCCCTTTCTGGTGGCTCTGAGCTAAGGGGGTCAACATGGCCGTATGGAAATTAGAAGCTCCCCACTCTTAGTGATGACATTGCTATCGTATCGTCCTCACCAGTCCAACAACATGATTTCTGAGTGAACTATGACACAAGAGCGACTTCTTGGCCTTCCTTCAGGTTTGAAAATCATCTGGTGAGTCATCTATTAGAAATAGGATTCAACATGTGTTCTTTCTTCTGGAAAAGAAATAGACCCAATAGCAATTATGGCTTCCTGAGCACCTGTTCTTGAGAGACATCATACTGGCTCTTTGTAGCATTCTGCCTCTTAAACTTCTCAACTAGGGTGTAGATATTTGTAGGCACATTTTCAGGTGGTTAGACAGGGACTCGGATGATATGAGTCACAGAGGATTTTAGTGTCAGAAACCTAAGTGGGATCCCCAAATTGACTCCAAATCCCTTGTTGTTCCATACAGGGTACTATTTCCCTCTTATCTCTGGTCTTCTCGATCTGGAAACCTATCAAGTATCAGGATTTTCTTGTCATGTGGACAAATGGAACGAATTCAGCGGGCCTTTGCACCTCTGCCCATGGTGATCATTAAGATCATTATCTCAGTGGAGGACCTCTGGGTAAGATACTCAAAGATCCTTAGGGATACAGACAGTATAATATTTTTCTGGTATTAAAGTTCCTGAAACCAACTATCTTTTTTAGTCCATTCAGGCTCTGGTATGTTCAGAGGGTGCTGTAAAACAGGTCTGAAATAGTATTTAAAAACACTCAGCTCAGCCTCTTCTACAAAGTGAGCCAATGCTTATAAACATGGCTAAAATATTGCCTTACCTACGATGACTTCCCAGCCATCATAGTGTTTATATGGTATGACTGTGACTTACATTAGTCAACATTTGCAGAGAAAGAACTTAGTGCATCCAGGGGGCACTTCATGTTGAAATTAGTTTGTGACAACGAGCTACTGTGTTTTCTTCTGCAGTCCAAGGGAATGGTGCCAGACATCTCTAAGGTGTCTAGCAGTTTTACAATTCTGATTTTAAGTGGTCTGTGTGCTTCAGCGATTTGGGCAGGAGAAGGGCAGGAGTCCAGAGACTGTGAACACTTCTGTTACCTGTGCTGACCATGGAGCAGGTAGCCTTCTGTGGGCATCATTTTGATTTCTTGGTACTCTTGTGAAAGGTGCTTTTGTCTCAAATTCCTCCTTTTTAGGAGTAATTATAATGATGAAAGTAATTTTTATCTTATATCATCTGTGGGCCCTGATCCTGGGCTCCCAGGGAAGCTATCCTTTAACATTTTAACTGGCTCAAAATGATTGGGCAAAAACTCAAAGCATGAGCCCTATTTCTGCCCCAAGTACATGTTGTACATCTGCTTCATGAATAAAACAATAACCAAAAATGACAACATGAAAATAAGAAAAAATAAAGAACCTCTTTGGCTCCCATAAGATTAAAGTCATACTGACATGTACATACTGAAAATGCATGAAATCATTGCATTTCCTAAAGCCCAAGCCTTGGAGGGTCTGAGAACCACTGACATTGCCCAGAACCAGGCACACCCCAGCAGGGAGGGGTGGTGCAGAAAGGGAAGGGGCAGGACTCTGAGGGAGGTCTGCAGCTAGAGGGGTCCCTGGAAGGGGCCAGGTGTGTGTGGGGAGCCTGGCCCAGGACCCCAACCATGCTTGTGCTGGGTGTTGGGTAGAGGAGGCGCCTCTTGGACTCCCTGCACTTTCAGGGTTCCAGGGGCTTGAGGGCGGGTTGCCTGGCATCCCAGGGGCTGGGGCACCACCCTCCCTGACCAATCACCCCTTGGGGGTGGAGCTACATCTCTGTGGGCTGTTCCAGAGTTGCAGTGGGGTGCAGACCTGGGGCAGAAGAAGGGGCACTGGGAGAGAGAGAGTTGCCCTGTGGAGGTCCCAGCTGCTGAGTGAGCAGAATGCACCAGGGGCGGGGGGGTTCGTGGGTAGGGTGCGACCCAGGTGGGAGGCAGGGTTCTCGAAGGGCACTTGGAGAGGGTTCATTGTGGGGACTCAGGTGAGTTTTCTTTTCCTCTTTAAAGTCTCTTCTGCCCCATGTCCTCAACTGGCCTTATTCCCCATACCCGTGAACTCCAGGGCGCCCAATCACCTGCGCTTTTGTGGGATGGGTTGCAGAAATTCAGGGTTTCCCCTGTTCCCTGGAAAAGTGTGGGTAAGGACCTCACAGAGTCCCCACCTTCAGTGATGTGTCCCCCTGTTCTCTGACACAGTGCAGGTGATGCATCTTGAGCAGTACCCCGAGTTCAGCAGGGTGTGCCCTGGTCCCCCAGGCACAGGTGTGGCAGTAGCAAGCCCCAGAGCCATACCCAACTTCAGCATTATGCCCCGTGTGCCCCCAGGTTAGTGGTCATTGGCTGTTGGAATCATACAGGAAAATTCTCCAGGTGGGGGCCTGGAAGTGGGTGTAAATCAGACCCCAGTCTAGTTGCACTGGGAATAGACAAACTGAGGGTTTCCTTAGAAGAGTAAGTCTGCTTTCCAGAAAAGGCAAGGTCATTGGTCTATTGAGAATGAAGATAATTACTGCTAAACAAGAAGTATGTGTTGCCCCTTTGCCCAGAAACCGAAGCAGGTGTGCAGGCTTTAGGTCAGAGGTGCCTTCTTCTCCACAGCTGACAGCACTTCTCTGCTCTGACTCCAAGACACCCGAGGTTTTGAACGTCAGTATCGGAGTCAGCAAAGCAGCTTGTCACAGGACCCCAGTGTTCAGAGAAAGCACAGGTATGTTTGGCAAAATGTCCTATCTATGTCAGGGCTAGAGGTAAAACCTCTCATTATCCCAAAACCTCCTGGGCTTTTCTCTTTTCTCTAGTTGAGCCACAAAGTAAAATTGAAGTAACTGTCATCATTCTGGGTTTGTTGCAAGAATTACAATTTTCCCTGCTGGTAGAACATTGCAGGGGATCACAATTTCTCTGTCCATTTATTGCTTACAAATGTATTTTGACCATCTGTTTCCTAGGAACCCTCTTTTATTAGAAAGGGAAGGTGAGATTCACTCTGTGCCTGTTTGTAACATCTAATTTGTTCCTTCATCTAACAATGTTTATTCAATTGGGCCTAAGACATGTTTGAGTGGCCAGCATCTAGAGTTAGGTGGCTTTTTTCATCTGATACAGCCTTGGATGATGTCATTTGACAAAGGTGATGTTTCATCATTGATTAGTTTATTCATCAAAAGAGTTAAAATTAGGGTGGAGGGAAAATTGAAAATTATCCAAAGCGGCCTGTTCCTGTTTAAAAGTTGAGCTTGACTTTCTAGTTTTACTAAATGTATTATCTCGATATTTTGAGGTGCCATATTCTCTCTGTAGTTTCTTTGGTGGTGGAGTCAGAAGGAGAGTCTGGGAATTCTTTTGGATAGTGGCATGCTGGTGGCTTCAAGGGGCTTGGCGTCAGGAGCCTTGGGTGAAGTCTGCAACTGCTTGTCTGACCCTAGGAGCATCTCCCAGAGGTTTTGTTTCCTCTTATGAAATTGCCGGCAGATAATGTTCTGATTAAAGGGGAACCCTCCCATCCTGTTGGTGGGAATGCAAAGTGGTGCAGCCAGTCTGGGAAACAGTGTGGGGGTTCCTCAAAAAGTTAAACATTGAACAACCCCATGATCCAGCAATTGCTCTCCTAGGTATTTACCCAAAGGATACAAAAATGCAGATTTAAAGGGGGAACCTGAACCATGATGTTTATAGCAGAAATGTCCACAGTAGCCAAACTATGGAGAGAATCCCAACATCCATGCACTGATGAATGGATAAAGCAGATGTGGGATACATATATATAATGGAATATGACCCAGCTTCAAAAAGAATGAAATCTTACCATTTGCAAGGATGCGGATGGATCTAGAGTGTATTAAGGTAAGCAAAATCAGTGAGGAAAGACAAATATCCTATGCTCTTACGCTTGTGGAACTTCGGAAAGAAAACAGATGAACAGAGTGGAGGGGCGATGAGAGAGGCAAACAAGGAAATAGACTCAACCTTGGAGAACAAACTGAGTGTTACTGCAGGACAGGGGCATGGGGGGAAGAGTTAAATGGGTGAGAGGTATTAAGGAGGGCATTTGTGATGAGCATCGGGTACTGTATGCAGGTGAGGAATCGCTAAATCCTACCCCTGAAGCAAATGTTCCATGGCATGTGACTAACTGGAATTTAAGTAAGAGAAGAAAGGAAAAAGTGTTCTGCTTCATGAAGAGTGAGGTAAACTTGTAGTAATTTGGGCTGTACTATTCTATAGATGAGAGTTGTTAAACACCCTGTTGTAGGATACACTAGTTGCTTATCACATAAGGAGTCTTCAGAAAGCTGCAATGAAAGATTCAGGTGTCAGAGTATGTTCATGTTCCACTGATATGTTACAGTTTGCACAGGTAGGAAAGAAGATGGAGAGAAAGGCAACAGAAGGGGAAAGTAGGTGTGAACCTTTCATTACTTAGCATTATAGCTTTCTCATGAAAGCCTTGTGCCAGTGTGATTATGGAAGCAGAGGGGAATCCGGGAAATTTGCAGGAGACGGGGGAGTTCCAGATCTGGGTAAAGCTGCCAAGGGTCCCAGAGGAGAGCTGAATGCATTCTGCAACAGGGTGTGGGCGGGGTGGGCTCCAGGGGTGGCTGTGGGTCTCCTGGGTGAGAGTTGTAACAGGTGAGGGCTGTGTGCAAGTTCCTGGCTGAGGACAAGTGAGGCACAGGTGGAGAGCTGGCAGAGAACCTTCTTCTGGGCCACCAGCCTCACCCAACACACAGCTTCATCTTCTGTCCCTTTCACTCCAATTCAGACTTCTCAGAAGGTGAGTGAGAACACATCAAGAGCATTCGAAACAGAAGGGAAAGCATGTGGAAAGGCTCTGGGGCAGGAGAATTCCAGGTATGTCCAGGAGCAGCAAGAAGGCCCTGTGGCCACAGGAGACAGCTTAGGACATGAGCTCAGAGAGGTGACAGATGGTGACAGAAAGCCATTCCAGGGCTATAACCCCATGAGACCCTGTTTCACTGGGCCATCCTGGCTACAGTGTTGAGAACAGATGACAGAGGGTTGAAGATGGCAAGGCAGGTCAATGACGAAGCTTTTCCAGGAACTCAGGCACTGTGGTCCAGACAGGTGGCCTTGGATGGAGTGGTTAGACCTATTCTGGGTCCATTTTGAAGATGGAGCTCACAGGATTTGCTGATGGGTTAGCTATTAGGAGCAGGAGAACAGAGGAATTGGGGTAACTCCCAGCTGTTGTGGGTTGTCCTGATCGAGGGGAAGGAGTGGGTTTTTCGGGTGGTAGGAGGTAGTCCGTGTTCTGCATGCTGAGGAAGGTGCCTTTCCCAGTGGATCTGCTGAGGTTTGTGTCTGAGAGAACCTTTCACTTCTCCTCCCTCAGCAATGCTCAAGTACAAGTACCCCCAACTTTTTAAACGTTCACAGTAAGACACTTGGTTTTCTTGAAATAACTACGTAATTACCCATCTTCAGTAAGAGGAAGAGACCTGAAGAGGATTTCCCTCTTATGAAAAAAGGTGAACTGTGAGAATCGCGTTCATCATCTGTTTTGGGGAGAAGCTCCTTCCGTTGGGAACCGCTTTCCGCATCCAGCCACCAGCACTTTGAATGGTGTCTGTGAGCCTCTATTGTGCTTTATCTTCATTTATGCTGGGCCTCCGTTAGGTACTTGTGTCCTGAGGCCTAAGAAAAGCCAAAAGAAGGAATTTTGGGGTCTGAGCACACTGTCTAATTGTTCCGTGTAAATTAATGGCCATTCCTTCTTGACACCATTTCTGCTGTGCAAGGTTTCTCCGAAGCCCTGCACTTTCAAAGAGCAGGGAAACCTATACCCCATGCTGCGGGGTTAGTTTTAGTCTCCATGCTGGACAGAACATTTCATGACTGTCAGATTTTCTCACTCAAACATTGAGACTTTGACCACCTTCACCCATTTCTACCACCCCATCCCCGAATCTGGCACCTACCAATCTGCTATCAGTATCTATGCGTTCAGTATTTGTTTATTCCACGTGGAATGTACATGAGAGCATCTGGGATTGGTCTTTCTGTGTCTGAGTTACTTGGAATAAGGTCCCCAAGGTCTGTGTTTCCAGGTCTGATTCTTGTGAATAATGCTGCAGTGAACGTGGGAGTGCATCTGTCTTTTTGAGGCAGTATTTTTGTGTTCTCCGAATAAATACTCAGTAGAGCCATTACTGTGCCATGTGGTAGTTGCATTTATTTTTTCAGGAACCTCCATACCATTTGTCACAGTGGCTGCACCAATTTCCATTCCCACCAACAGTGCACAGTGTCTCCTCCTCTGCAAACCCTTGACCCCAACTGGTGTCTGTCTCTGGACAATTGGTGATCCAACTGTTGTGAGGGGATAGCCGATTGTGGGTTTGACTGATGTTTCCCTGACGATTTTTAGTGATGTCTAACAACTTTCTCTGTCTGTTGGCACCTGTGTGCCATCTTTGGAAAGTATCTATTCACATATCCCCCACGTTTTTTTATACAGTTTTTTTTGTTTCTTTTGATTTGTATGAGTGTTGTGTGTATTTTTGATATTAGCCTCTTCTCACACATATGATTCGCAGATATTTTTTTCTTATTGGGTCAGTGGCCTTTTAAGTTTTTGCTGGTTTCTTTTGCCGTGTGGAAGATTTCAGTTTGATATTGTTCCACTTGTTTATTTTTGCTTTTGTTGCCTTTGCATTTGGTGTCCGATCTGAAGACTCTTTGCCAAAACCAATGTCGAGAGACTTAGTACCTGTGTCTTCTTGGAGGTTTATGGATTCAGGTCTTATGTTCAAATCATTCATCCATTAAAAATTTTGTGTGTGGTGTAAGAAAGTGGATCAGTTATATTCTTCTGCATTTACTGTCCAGTTTGCATGTTACCGCTCACTGAAGAGACGGTCCTTCCCTCATGGCATATCTTCTGCTGCTGTGTCGTAAGTTAGGATCATCTACGTGTGGGTAAGTTTCTGAGCTTTCTGTTCTGTTCCACTGAACTGGTGTCTGTGTTTATGCCAGTAAAATCCTGTTTTGATGACAACAGCTCTATAATCTAGCTTGAAATCCAGGAGTGTGTTGACTGCACCTTTCTTTCTCCAGGTTGCTTTGGGTATTTGGGGTCTTTTGTGATTCCATACAAGTTTGAGGACTGTTTTCTATTTGCTCGAATAATGCCACTGGAATTCAGATAGGGATTTCATCACATCTGTCGATTGCTTTGGGTACGATGGACATGTTCACATAATTAAATCTTCCAGTTAAGGAGTATGGCGTATGCTTCCATTTGTTTGTGTTGCCTTCCAAATCTTTGACCCATACATTCTGCCCCCCCTCGACACACATGGTTTTCATTTCTTTTCTGCCATGTGTTGAGTGTACTATGTCTTTCGCATTTTTGGTTACTTTTATTCCTAGATTTTTTTTGATGCAATTGTAAATGGCATTGCTTTTTTAATTTCTCTTTGTGAACGTGTGTCATCAGTATACAGAAATGCAAGAACTTGGGTCATCTGGGTGGCCCCATAGGTGAAGCGTCTGCCTTCAGCTCAGGTCATGATCCCAGAGTCCTGGATCGAGCCCCATGTTGGGCTCCCCGCTTATCGAGGGTCTGCTTCTCCCTCTTTCCTACACTCCCCCTGCATGTGCTTTTTCTCTTCCTCTCAAATAAATAAATAAAATCTGAAAAAAATAAAGACAACAGGTCTCTGTATATTGACTTTATATCCTGCAGCTTTCTTGCATTTGTTTAAACTAACTGTTTTTTTTGTGTGTGTGTGTGTGTAATCTTTCGGGATTTCATGTCATTTGCAAATAGTGACAGTTTTCCTGTATGGATTTCATATCTTTCTCCTTTTTTAAAATGATGTTAGTCACCCTACAGTACTTCATTTGTTTTTGATGAAGTGTTCCGTGATTCATTGTTTGTATATAACACCTAGTGCTCATTATGACACGTGCCCTCCTTAATACCCATCACCAGGATAACCCATTCCCCTACCCCTCCCTTACTGCAACCTTCAGTTTGTTTCCCAGTGTCAACAGTCTCTCATGGTTCCTCTCCCCCTCTCATTCCCCCCCTTCACTTTTCCCTTCCTTCTTCTAATGTCCTCCATGCTATTCCTTCCATTCCACATAGGAGTCAAACCTTATGATAATTCTCTTTCTGTGCTTGCCTTAATTTCACTTAGCATAATCCCCTCCTGGTCAATTCACATTGGTGCAAATGGTGGGTATTCATCCTTTCTGATGACTGAGTAATATTCCATTGTATAGATGAACCACATCTTCTTTGTCCATTCATCTGCTGAAGGACATCTTGGCTCCTTCCACAGTTTGGATATTATGGACATTGCTGCTATGAACATTGAGATACAGGTGCCCCTTCTTTTCATTACTCTGTGTCTATGGGGTAAATACCCAGTAGTGCAATTGTTGGGTCATAGGATAGCTCTGTGTTTAATGTCTTGCGGAACATCCATATTGTTCAAAAGTGGTTATACCAGTTGAATTCTCACGAGTAGTGTAAGAGGGCTCCCCTTTCTCCACATCATCTCTGACTTTTTGTAATTTCCTGTCTTGTTAATTTTTTTCTCAAGATTTTATTTATTTATTTGATAGAGATAGAGACAGCCAGCGAGAGAGGGAACACAAGCAGGGGAAGTGGGAGAGGAAGAAGCAGGCTCATAGCGGAGGAGCCTGATGTGGGGCTCGATCCCATAATGCCAGGATCACGCCCTTAGCCGAAGGCAGATCCTTAACCTCTGTGCCACCCAGGTGCCCCCTGCCTTGTTAATTTTAACCATTCTAACTGGTGTAAGGTGGTATCTCATTGTCGTTTTGATTTGTATTTGCCTGATGGCAAGTGATGTGGAGCATTTTTTCATGTGTCTGTTGGCCATTTGTAAGTCTTCTCTAGAAGTATCTCTTTGTGTCTTCTGCCCATTTTTTGTGTGTCGAGTTTGAGGAGTTCTTTATAGATCTTGGATACCAGCCCTTTATCTGTAATATCATTTGCAGATATCTTCTTCTTTTCCATAGGTTGCCTTTGTGTTTTGTTGATCGTTTGCTTTGCTGTGCAGAAGGTTTTTATCTTGATGAAGTGCCAATAGTTCATTTTTGCTTTTATTTCCTTTGCCTTTAGAGACATGGCTTGCAAGAAGTTGTTGTGTCCAAGGTTGAAGAGTTCTTTTGATTTGGATATGATACAGGAATCCATTATCTTTCTTTCCTGATTGTATTCGATTCCTCTGTCTTTCTTGGTGAGTCTAGCTAAGTTTGTCAGTTTTATTTATCTTTCCAAAAAAGGCACCTTTCAATTTCATTGTTTTTGTTGTTTTTTTTTTTTTTGGTCTTTTTAGTCTCTGTTGGATTTATTTATGCATTCCTTTTTGTTATTTCCTTATTTCTACTATACTGGGTCTTTGTTGTTTTATTTTTTACTTCTTTACCACATAAATCAGGTTGTTAATGGAGACCCTTCTCATGGATTGATGAAGACTTGAGTTTCTATGAATGTCCCCCATAGAGCTACTTTTGCTGCATCCCATAAGTTTTTGTAAGTTGTCTTTTTCATCAGTGTCAAGGTACTTCTAAAATCTTTTTTGATTTCTTCTTTGACTGTTGGTTGTTCGGTAGCATGTTTTTAATTCTCCACATATTTTTTTGAGATTATTTAAGTATCTGACAGAGAGTGAGACAGTGAGAGAGGGAACGCAAGCAGGGGGGGTGAGAGAGGGAGAAGCGGGCTTCCCACTGAGCAAGGAGCCTGATTCCAACCTAAATCCCAGGATCCTGGGATCAGGACCTGAGCTGAAGGCAGATCCTTAACAACTGATCCACCCAGGCTCCCCAATCTCCACCTATTTTTGACTGTCCCATTTTTTTCTTGAGACTGATTTCTAGTTTCATATCTTTGTGGTTGGACAAGATTTGAAGCAGAAGGTGAAGAGCATTCAGATTAAAAGTTTGTTTCCTGGAGGGATTTCTGAGGGCAGACCATGAGTTCTGTGGGGACGGAGGAAGGTTTTGTGAGACGGGGGTGGGGTTAACCCTTGTTAGAATTACTGACTACTACCATGCAGGCTGTGTGCTACTGTTCACACCATAGTCCTGATGGACTTGTACTTCATTAGGAACATTTTCTAGGAGGTTTAGGCATAGCCTTCTCTTAAAGAAAGGTGCCATGTGAGTTCATGGCATGACCCCAGGTCAGCAACCAGGATGTATGGTATTGTGGGGGATGAGAAACAGGCTTTCTGTGGGAAGTGACAGAAATAAGGTATGGTGAGCTCCATGACCATAGGTGAGGTCCTGAGTGACCCACTGGGTGTTGGGTTCTGTGGATCTGTCTCATCAGGTGCTGTGGAATTCAGGGACACCCTCCTGTCTGTGGATTTGTGTGGAGACAGGTAGACATCAGTGTTTGGCCAGGCACAAGGGTCACACTGGACCACCACCAGAGGTGCAGCGTGTGCGGGAGCCACTGCTTGCTTTCCACGAAAGCTGACCAGGGTCTTTGACTGTGATTTCTAGCAGCTGCAAGGGGAGAGGAGGCCGGGGGTGGTGCACACTTCCTAGAGTTGTGGTCAGGACTAGTCTGGAACCCACTGAAGTCAGCCACACTGGGCACAGAAGGCCCCCAGTCAGTGTAGCTGTGGGCACTGCTCCCATGGTACTTTCGGGCCGGCTCCATGCTGCCACCTCCTGCTTTTCATCATCACCTTCAAAGTCATGTGCCTCTGCTCTTGCCCCATGGCCTCCGGGGTATTGTCAGTCCTCCATCTGGCCCTCGTCCCTGTTGCCCTGTGCAGTCCGATGCCAGGATAGCCTTCTCGAGACAATCATCTGGCCCTGATGGAACACTTCCATGGATCTCGTGTGATGCAAGGATGAAGCCCTGCCCTGGAAGGGGGCTGCAGGTCCCCAATCAGGAGAGCCATGTCTCCCTTTTCAGCATGGCCTGCCCTCCCCTCAGTCTTCTTCAGGGAAGCTCTCCCCACTTCCTGAGATGACAGCTCTGAACTTAAAAATGAATGTTATTTTACATATCTCTATGCCTTAGTTCATCCATGGCATGTCTTTCAACCCCGTTAGTGGGGTTTTTTTTTTAGCAGTTCTGAAGGGCTGTCTGCTCAAGGAGGGGATGACCTGGGTGGGGCAGCTTTCCCTCTCATCTCCCTCAGCATGTCTCTGAGCCCTGGGGCCAACTGTGCCACTGAGGATTGAGGGACCCGAGCCAGCTCATCCTGAGCCCAGGATGTGTCAGCTGTGTAGACGGATGCGTGTCAGAGTGGTGGGCAGCGGCATGGGCCAGGGGCAGGCAGTGTCTCCTCATTCCTTCCCTCCCTTCCTCACAGATATAGCTCAGAGCAGCCTTCAACCCCTGCATCTCCAGATCCCTTGACCTGTGCCTCCTGTGTTCAGCTGGTGACCTTGGAGTTTTGCATTGATTCTACCTCCCATACCCTCTCCTGTAGCAGTTCCTGGATCAGGGGAGTGGTGGGACTCTTGTCTGCTTTTGATCTTCTTCCTGTCCCGCACCAAGCCCACCCACCTTTGCATCTTCCATGTATGTGCTTGGAAGCAAGCCCATCCACAGGGAACCTATTAGCCAAATGGATCCAGGCAAAGAACATTGAAGTAGAGATCCAGGATCCATAATAAACCTGCTCGGAAACTTGTCCCAAAGTCTGTGACTCTCTCACAATGTAACAGAAACAATAATAGCTTTCTGGACTGTGAAGTGACATGTGTCTCTACTTCTAATCTTAAATGCATAGGTGCTGAGCCTGGACTGAAAAGGACCATGGCTCCCGTGGGCTGGGATCCACAGTAAGAACTCAGTGAAATCTGAATTCAAGGCATAGAGTGAATAATTATTGTAGAGTGAATCCTCCCAAGTAGGGCTTATGAACAATGCACAGGAAAAGCTTTTTCAAAGAGGTTTCTGAAAGAAAAATCTTTTTTAAAAATTTATTTTAATTCCAGTAGAGCTAACCTACAGTGTTACATTCGTTTCAGGTGTACAATAGAGTGATTCAGTAATTCTATATATTACTCAGTGGTCATCAAGAAAAGTGTCCTCTTAATCCGCTTCATCTATTTGACTCATCCCTCTATCATCCTCCTCTCTGGTATCCATCCGTTTGTTCTCTATTGTTAAGAGTTTGTATTTTGCCACACCCATACTCAGGCAACCCTGTTTGGGTAGAGTTGCCCTGTCCCCTGCGAGGGGGGATGGGTGTGGGAACGCTGTGAGCCAGTATTTCCAGGCTTTTGTTCCCTGGCATCTTTCTCTGGCGGTCTGCTGTGCCTCTTCTGAGAGTCAGAGCAGCAGAGGCTGAATTGTCACAGAACAGAGGGATTGCGGCATGTTCTTCACGGATGTTCTGGCCACTTTAACTCCGTTACTGTTGGTGCTGCTCAACCCCATAGCGTCCCTGGATGTGTGCCCCACACCTGGTGTCCCTGTCCTCACTTCCAGGGCAGGTGCATCTCTGTCCTTTGTGTTTCTAAGGCCACCAGCCACCAGCCGTCCCCTGGAGCTCCCAGATCTCCAGGTCTCAGTCTGGATCCCGTGAGCACACCAGGATTACGGAGTTTCCTGAGAAGCCTGGTGGCATACCACCTCCTTCAGGGTCTCAGTCTGCTGTTTCCTGGGTGCCAACCACGAGTTCGCCCGCTGCCCCATGCAGGTGGCCCACCAGCCGCCAGCCGCCCCGCGTGCTCCCGGGTCTCTGGGTCTGTCTATTCCCGGTGAGCACACTGGGATTCCGGAGTTCCGTGAGAAGCCTGGTGGTGGGCGCACCTGGTTCAGGGTCTCAGTCTGCTGTTTCCTGGGTTCTGACCATGAATCTGCCCTCTCCCCTGTGCAGGTGGCCTGCCAGCCTCCAGTGGACCCGCACGCGCTCCAGGAGCTCTCATTCTCATTCTGGATCCCATGAGCACACTGGGATTCCTGTGTTCTGGGAGATGCCTAGTGGTGTGCTCTCTGGGCTCACCAGTCTCAGTCCTCTCTCTAGGGGTGCCTTCTGTGAATCTGCCAGCTCCCCTGTGCAGGTGGCTGCTACTTCCTGGCGCCCAAATGCGGTGGCTCCCTCCCCCTTCCTTTTATCTTCCAGTATCTGTGCCAGGTTTCAGGACTTCCCGCTTCCTACCTCAATACACAGCGCTGGAGATGTTCATTTGTAGAGATCCAGATATATCTTCCTGCCTCTCAGGCTGATTCCGTGGTTGTTTAGGCTGGCCTGCTACCTATCCAGCAGGACTCAGGGGATCTGCGGAAAAAGGAGTCCCCTACTCCTCCACCATCTTAACTCCTCTCTTGTACCTGAAATAGTATTTAAAAACACTCAGCTCAGCCTCTTCTACAAAGTGAGCCAATGCTTATAAATATGGCTAAAATATTCCCTTACCTACGTTGACTTCCCAGCCATCCTAGTGTTTAAATGGTGTGACTGTGACTTACATTAGTCAACATTTGCAGAGAAAGAACTTAGTGCATCCAGGGGGCACTTCATGTTGAAATTAGTTTGTGACAACGAGCTACTGTGTTTTCTTCTGCAGTCCAAGGGAATGGTGCCAGACATCTCTAAGGTGTCTAGCAGTTCTACAATTCTGATTTTAAGTGGTCTGTGTGCTTCAGAGATTTGGGCAGGAGAAGGGCAGGAGTCCAGAGACTATGAACACTTCTGTTACCTGTGCTGACCATGGAGCAGGTAGCCTTCTGTGGGCATCATTTTGATTTCTTGGTACTCTTGTGAAAGGTGCTTTTGTCTCAAATTCCTCCATTTAGTAGTCATTATAATGATGAAAGTAATTTTTATCTTATATCATCTGTGGGCCCTGATCCTGGGCTCCCAGGGAAGCTATCCTTTAACATTTTAACTGGCTCAAAATGATTGGGCAAAAACTCAAAGCATGGGCCCTATTTCTGCCCCAAGCACATGTTGTACATCTGCTTTGAGAAGAAAACAACCAAAAATGCCAACATGAAGATAAGAAAAAATAAAGAACCTCTTTGGCTCCCATAAGATTAAAGTCATACTGACATGTACATACTGAAAATGCATGAAACCATTGCATTTCCTAAAGCCAAAGCCTTGGAGGGTCTGAGAGCCACTGACCTTGCCCAGAACCAGGCACACCCCAGCAGGGAGGGCTGGTGCAGAAAGGGAAGGGGCAGGACTCTGAGGGTGGTCTGCAGCTAGAGGGGTCCCTAGAAGGGGCCAGGTGTGTGTGGGTGCCCTGGCCCACGACCCCACCCATTCCTGTGCCGGGTGTTGGGTAGAGGAGGCACCTCTTGGGCCCCCTGCACTTTCAGGGTTCCAGGGGCTTGAGGGCGGGTTGCCCAGCATCCAAGGGGCTCAGGCACCAACCTCCCCAACCATTCACTGCTTGGGGGTGGAGATGTCTCTGTGGGCAGTCCCAGATTTGCAGTGGGTTGCAGAATTGGGGCAGAAGAAGGGGCACTGAGAGAGAGAGAGTTGCCCTGTGGAGATCCCTGCTGGTGAGTGAGCAGCTTGCACTGGGGTGGGGGTCTGGGGGTAGGGTGTGCCCCAGGTGGGAGGCAAGGTTTTGGAAGGGCACGTGGAGAGGGTTCATTGTGGGTACTCAGGTGAGTTTTCTTTTTCCCTTTAAAGTCTCTTCTGCCCCATGTCCTCAACTGACCTTATTCCCCATACCCGGGAACTCCAGGGCACCCACTCACCTGAGCTTTTGTGGGATGGGTTGCAGAATTTCAGGGTTTCCCCTGTTCCCCTGGAAGAGTGCGGGTAACGACCTCACACAATCCCCACTTTCAGTTCTCTGACACAGTGCAGGTGATGCATCTTGAGCAGTACCCTGAGTTCAGCAGGGTGTGTCCTGGTCCCCCAGGCACAGGTGTGGCAGTATCAAGCCCCAGAGCCATCCCCCAACTTCAGCATTATGCCCCGTGTGCCCCTGGGTAGTGGTAATTGGCTATTAGAATCATGCAGGAATATCCTCCAGGTGGGGGCCTGGAGGCGTGCGTAAACCAGACCCCACTCTAGTTGCATTGGGAATAGACGAATTGAGGGTTTCTTTAGAAGAGTAAGTCTGCTTTCCAGAAAAGGCAAGGTCATTGGTCTATTGAGAATGAAGATAATTACTGATAAACAACAAGTATGTGTTGCCCCTTCGCCCAGAAACCGAAGCAGGTGTGCAGGCTTTAGGTCAGAGGTGCCTTCTTCTCCCCACCTGACAGCAATTCTCTGCTCTGGCTCCAAGAAACCCGAGGTTTTGAACGTCAGCATCAGAGTCAGCGAGGCAGCTTGTCACAGGACGCCAGTGTTCACAGAAAGCAAAGGTATGTTTGGCAAAATGTCCTATCTATGTCAGGGCTGGAGGTAAAACCTCTCATTATCCCAAAACCTCCTGGGCTTTTCTCTTTTCTCTAGTTGAGCCACAAAGTAAAATTGAAGTAGCTGTCAGCATTCTGGGTTTGGTGCAGGAATTACTTAGTTTCCCTGGAGGTAGAACGTTGCAGGGGATCACAATTTCTCTGTCCATTTACTGCTTACAAATGTATTTTGACCATCTGTTTCCTAGGAACCCTCTTTTATTAGAAAGGGAAGGTGAGATTCACTCTGTGCCTGTTTGTATCATCTAATTTGTTCCTTCATCTAACAGTGTTTATTCAATTGGGCCTAAGATATGGTTGAGTGGCCAACATCTAGAGTTGGGTGGCTTTTTTCATCTGATACAGACTTGGATGATGTCATTTGAAAAAGGTGATGTTTCATCATTGATTAGTTTATTCATCAGAAGAGTTAAAATTAGGGTGGAGGGAAAATTGAAAATTTTCCAAAGCGGCCTGTTCCTGTTTAAAAGTTGAGCTTGACTTTCTAGTTTTACTAAATGTATTATCTCGATATTTTGAGGTGCCATATTCTCTCTGTAGTTTCTTTGGTGGTGGAGTCAGAAGGAGAGTCTGGGAATTCTTTTGGATAGTGGCATGCTGGTGGCTTCAAGGGGCTTGGCGTCAGGAGCCTTGGGGTGAACTCTGCAACTACTTGTCTGACCCTAGGTGCATCTCCTAGAGGTTTTGTTTCCTCTTATGAAATTGCTGGCAGATAATGTTCTGCTTAAAGGGGAAGCCTCCCATCCTGTTGGTGGGAATGCAAAGTGGTGCAGCCAGTCTGGGAAACAGTGTGGGGGTTCCTCAAAAAGTTAAAAATTGAACAACCCCATGATCCAGCAATTGCTCTCCTAGGTATTTACCCAAAAGATACAAAAATGTGGATTCGAAATGGGTACATGCACCATGATGTTTATAGCAGAAATGTCCACAGTAGCCAAACTATAGAGAGAATCCCAACGTCCATGCACTGATGAATGGGTAAAACAGCTGTGGGATACATATATATACACTGGAATATGACCCAGATTCAAAAAGAATGAAAACTTACCATTTGCAAGGATGTGGATGGACCTAGAGTGTATTAAGCTAAGCAAAATCATTGAGGAAAGACAAATATCCTATGCTCTCATGCCTGTGGAACTTCAGAAAGAAAACAGATGAACAGAGTTGAGGAGTGATGAGAGAGGCAAACAAGGAAATAGACTCAACCTTGGAGAACAAACTGAGTGTTGCTGCAGGACAGGGGCATGGGGGGAAGAGTTAAATGGGTGAGGGGTATTAAGGAGGGCACTTGTGATGAGCACCGAGTTCTGTATGCAGGTGAGGAATCACTAAATCCTACCCCTGAAGCGAATATTCCATGGCATGTGAACTAACTGGAATTTAAGTAAGAGGAGAAAGGTAAAAGTGTTCTGCTTCATGAAGAGTGAGGTAAAATTGTAGTGATTTGGGCTGTACTATTCTATAGATGAGAGTTGTAAATCACCCTGTTGTAGGATACACTAGTTTCTTATCACATAAGGAGTCCTCAGAAAGCTGCAATGAAAGATTCAGGTCTCAGAGCATGTTCATGTTCCACTGATATGTTACAGTTTGCACAGGTAGGAAAGAAGGTGGAGAGAAAGGCAACAGAAGGGGAAAGTAGGTGTGAACCTTTCATTAGTTAGCGTTATAGCTTTCTCATGAAAGCCTTGCGCCAGTGTGATTTTGGAAGCAGAGAGGTAATCCGGGAGCTTTGCAGATGGGGGAGTTCCAGGACTGGGTAAAGCTGACAGGGGTTCCAGAGGAGAGCTGAATGCATTCTGCAGCAGGGTGTGGGCAGGGTGGGCTCCAGGGGTGGCTGTGGGTCTCCTGGGTGAGACTTGTTACAGGTGAGGGCTGTGTGCAAGTTCCTGGCTGAGGACAAGTGAGGCACAGGCGGAGAGCTGGCAGAGAACCTTCTTCTGGGCCACCAGCCTCACCCAACACACACAGCCTCATCTTCTGTCCCTGTCACTCCAATTCAGACTTCTCCGAAGGTGAGTGAGAACACATCAGGAGCATTCTGAACAGAAGGGAAAGCATGTGCATAGCTCTGGGGCAGGAAAATTCCAGCTATGTCCTGGAGTAGCAAGATGGCCCTGTGGCCACAGGAGACAGCTTAGGACATGACCTCAGAGAGGTGACAGAAAGCCATTCCAGGGCTATAACCCCATGAGACCCTGTTTCACTGGGCCATCCTGGCTACAGTGTTGAGAACAGATGACAGAGGGTTGAAGATGGCAAGGCAGGTCAATGACGAAGCTTTTCCAGGAACTCAGGCACTGTGGTCCAGACAGGTGGCCTTGGATGGAGTGGTTAGACCTATTCTGGGTCCATTTTGAAGATGGAGCACACAGGATTTGCTGATGGGTTAGCTATTAGGAGCAGGAGAACAGAGGAACTGGGGTAACTCCCAGCTGTTGTGGGTTGTCCTGATCGAGGGGAAGGAGAGGGTTTCTCGGGTGGTAGGAGGTAGTCCGTGTTCCACATGCTGAGGAAGGTGCCTTTCCCAGTGGATCTGCTGAGGTTTGTGTCTGGGAGAACCTTTCACATCTCCTCCCTCAGCAATGCTCAAGTACAAGTATCCCCCACTTTTTAAACGTTCACAGTAAGACACTGGGCTTTCTTGAAAGAACTACGTTATTACCCAGCTTCAGTAAGAGGAAGAGACCTGAAGAGGATTTCCCTCTTATGAAAAAAGGTGAACAGTGAGAATCGCGTTCAGCATCTGTTTTGGGGAGAAGCACGACAGAGGCGTCGTGCACCCCAACCTGCTCCTTCCGCTGGGAACTGCTCTCCGCATCCAGCCACCAGCACTTTGAATGGTGTCTGTGAGCCTCTGCTGTGCTTTGTCTTCATTTATGCTGGGCCTCCATTAGAAACTTGTGTCCTGAGGCCTAAGAAAAGCCAAAGAGAAGGAATTTTGGAGTCTGAGGACACTATCTAATTGTGCCTTGTAAATTAATGGCCATTCCTTCTTGAACACCATTTCTGCTCTGCAAGGTTTCTCAGAAGCCCTGTACTTTCAAAGAGCAGGGAAACCTATACCCCATGCTGCGGGTTTAGTTTTAGTCTCCATACTGGACGGAACATTTCATGACTGTCGGATTTTCTCACTCAAACATTGAGACTTTGACCACCTTCACCCATTTCTAACACCCCATCCCCGAATCTGGCACCTACCAATCTGCTATCAGTATCTATGCATTCAGTAATTGTTTATTCCACGTGGAATGTACATGAGAGCATCTGGGATTGGTCTTTCTGTGTCTGAGTTACTTGGAATAAGGCCCCCAAGGTCTGTGTTTCCATGTCTGGTTCTTGTGAATAATGCTGCAGTGAACGTGGAAGTGCATCTGTCTTTTTTAGGCAGTATTTTTGTGTTCTCCAAATCAATACTCAGTAGAGCCATTAATGGGTCATGTGGTAGTCGCATTTATTTTTTCAGGAACCTCCATACCGTTTGTCACAGTGGCTGCACCAATTTCCATTCCCACCAACACTGCACAGTGTCTCCTCGTCTGCACACCCTTGACCCCACCTGGTGTCTGTCTCTGGGACAATTGCTGTTCCAACTGTTGTGAGTGGATAGCCGATTGTGGGTTTGACTGATGTTTCCCTGATGATGATGAGTGATGTCTAACAACTTTCTCTGTCTGTTGGCACCTGTGTGCCATCTTTAGAAAGTATCTATTCACATATTCCCCACATTTTTTATACAATTTTTTTTTGTTTTGATTTGTATGAGTGTTGTGTGTATTTTGGATATTAGCCTCTTCTCACACATATGATTCGCAGATATTTTTTTTCTTATTGGGTCAGTGGCCTTTTAAGTTTTTGCTGGTTTCTTTTGCCGTGTGGAAGATTTCAGTTTGATGTTGTTCCACTTGTTTATTTTTGCTTTTGTTGCCTTTGCATTTGGTGTCCGATCTGAAGACACTTTGCCAAAACTAATGTCGAGAGACTTAGTACCTGTGTCTTCTTGGAGGTTTATGGATTCAGGTCTTACATTCATATCATTCATCCATTAAAAATTTTGTGTGTGGTGTAAGAAAGTGGACCAGTTATATTCTTCTGCATTTAGTGTCCAGTTTGCCTGTTACCGCTCACTGAAGAAACAGTCCTTCCCTCATGGCATATCTTCTGCTGCTGTGTCGTAAGTTAGGATCATCTACGTGTGGGTAAGTTTCTGAGCTTTCTGTTCTGTTCCACTGACCTGGTGTCTGTGTTTCTGCCAGTACCATCCTGTTTTGATGACAACAGCTTTGTAATCTAGCTTGAAATCCAGGAGTGTGTTGACTGCACCTTTCTTTCTCCAGGTTGCTTTGGGTATTTGGGGTCTTTTGTGATTCCATACAAGTTTGAGGACTGTTTTCTATTTGCTCGAATAATGCCGCTGGAATTCAGATAGGGATTTCATCATATCTGTCGATTGCTTTGGGTACGATGGACATGTTCACATAATTAAATCTTCCAGTTAAGGAGCATGGCGTAAGCTTCCATTTGTTTGTGTTGCCTTCCAAATCTTTGACCCATACATCCTGCCCCCCTCGACACACATGTTTTTCATTTCTTCTCTGCCATGTGTTGAGTGTACTATGTCTTTCTCATTTTTGGTTACTTTTATTCCTAGATTTTTTTTTGATGAAATTATAAATGGCATTGCTTTTTGAATTTCTCTTTGCAAAAGTGCGTCATCAGTATGCAGAAATGCAAGAAGTTGGGTCACCTGGGTGGCCCCATAGGTGAAGCTTCTGCCTTCATCTCAGGTCATGAACTCAGCGTTCTGACATTGAGCCCTGTGTTGGGCTCCCCGTTTAGCGAGGGTCTGCTTCTCCCTCTTTCGGACACTCCCCCTGCCCTTGCTTTTTCTCTTCCTCTCAAATAAATAAATAAAATATGAAAAAAAAAAGAGAACAGGTCTCTGTATATTGACTTTATATCCTGCAGCTTTCTAGAATTTGTTTATTCTAACAGTTTTTGTGTGTGTGTGTGTGTGTGTGTGTAATCTTTCAGGATTTCATGTCATTTGCAAATAGTGACAGTTTTCCTGTATGAATTTCATATCCTTCTATTTTTTTAAAATGATGTTAATCACCCTACAGTACTTCATTTGTTTTTGATGAAGTGTTCCATGATTCATTGTTTGCATATAACACCTAGTGCTCATTATGACACGTGCCCTCCTTCTTTTTAAAAAGAATTTATTTATTTATTCGACAGATAGAGACAGCCAGCGAGAGAGGGAACTCAAGCAGGGGGAGTGGGAGAGGAAGAAGCAGGCTCACAGCGGAGGAGCCTGTTGTGGAGTTCGATCCCCTAATGCCGGGATCACGCCCTGAGCCGAAGGCAGATGCTTAACCGCTGTGCCACCCAGGTGCCCCAACACGTGCCCTCCTTAATACCCATCACCAGGATAACCCATTCCCCTACCCTCCCTTTCTGCAACCTTCAGTTTGTTTCCCAGTGTCAGTAGTCTCTCATGTTTCATTTCCCCTCTCATTACCTCACTTCACTTTTCCCTTCCTTCTTCTAATGTCCTCCATGCTATTCCTTCCATTCCACATAGGAGTGAAACCATATGATAATTGTCTTTCTCTGCTTGCTTTAATTTCACTTAGCATAATCCCCTCCTGGTCCATGCACGTTTGTGCAAGTGGTGGGTATTCATCCTTCTGACGACTGAGTAATAGTCCATTGTATAGATGAACCACATCTTCTTTGTCCATTCATCTGCTGAAGGACATCTTGGCTCCTTCCACAGTTTGGCTATTATGGACATTGCAGCTATGAACATTGGGATACAGGTGCCGCTTCTTTTCATTACTCTGTGTCTATGGGGTAAATACCCAGTAGTGCAATTGGTGGGTCGTAGGATATCTCTGTGGTTAACGTAGTGAGGAACATCCATATTGTTTTCAAAAGTGGCTGTACCAGCTTGAATTATCACGAGTAGTGTAAGAGGGCTCCCCTTTCTCCACATCCTCTCTGACATTTTTTTTATTTCTGTCTTGTTAATTTTTTTTCAAGATTTTATTTATTTATTCCACAGAGATAGAGACAGCCAGCGAGAGAGGGAACACAAGCAGGGGGAGTGGGAGAGGAAGAAGCAGGCTCATAACAGAGGAGCCTGATGTGGGGCTCGATCCCATAATGCCAGGATCATGCCCTGAGCCGAAGTCAGGCGCTTAACCGCTGTGCCACCCAGGTGCCCCCTGCCTGGTTAATTTTAACCATTCTATCTGGTGTAAGGTGGTATCTCATTGTCGTTTTGATTTGTATTTGCCTGATGGCAAGTGATGTGGAGCATTTTTTCATGTGTCTGTTGGCCATTTGTATGTCTTCTCTGGAGAAGTATCTCTTTGTGCCTTCTGCCCATTTTTTGGGTGTCGAGTTTGAGGAGTTCTTTATAGATCTTGGAAACCAGCCCTTTATCTGTAATATCATTTGCAGATATCTTCTTCGATTCCATAGGTTGCCTTTTTGTTTTTTGATCATTTGCTTTGCCAAGCAGAAGCTTTTTATCCTGATGAAGTGCCAATAGTTCATTTTTGCTTTTATTTCCTTTGCCTTTAGAGACGTGGCTTGCAAGAAGTTGTTGTGTCCAAGGTTGAAGAGTTCTTTTGATTTTGATATGAGACAGGAATCCATTATCTTATTTTCCTGATTGTATTCGAGTCCTCTGTCTTTCTTGGTGAGTCTAGCTAAGTTTGTCAGTTTTGTTTATCTTTCCAAAAAAGGCCGCTCTAATTTTCATTGTTTTTTTTTTTGTCTTTTTAGTATCCATTGGATTTATTTATGCATTCCTTTTTGTTATTTCCTTATTTCTACTAATTTGGGGCTTTGTTTGTTGTTTTTTTTTTCTACTTCTTTACCACATAAATCAGGTTGTTTATTGGAGACCATTCTCATGGAATGATGAAGACTTGAATTGCTATGAATGTCCCCCATAAAGCTACTTCTGCTGCATCCCATAAGTTTTTGTAGGTTGTCTTTTTCATCAGTGTCAAGGTACTTCTAAAATTTTTTTGATTTCTTCTTTGACTGTTGGTTGTTCAGTAGCATGTTGTTAAATCTCCACATATTTTTTTAAGATTATTTAAGTATCTGACAGAGAGTGAGACAGCGAGAGAGTGAACACAAGCAAGGGGGTGGGAGAGGGAAAAGTGGGCTTCCCACTGAGCAAGGAGCCTGATATGGGGCTAGATCCCAGGATCCTGGGATCAAGACCAGAGCTGAAAGCAGATCCTTAACGACTGAGCCACCCAGGCCCCAAAAATCTCCACCTATTTTTGACTGTCCCATTTTTTTCTTTAGACTGATTTCTAGTTTCATATCATTGTGGTTGGACAAGATTTGAAGCAGAAGGTGAAAAGAGCATTCAGATGAAAGGTTTGTTTCCTGGAGGGTTTTCTGAGGGCAGACCATGAGTTCAGTGGGGATGGAGGAAGGTTTTGTGAGACGGGGGGTGGGGTTAACCCTTGTTAGAATTACTGACTACTACCATAAAAGCTGTGTGCTACCGTTCACACCATAGTCCTGATGGACTTGTACTTCATTAGGAACATTTTCTAGGAGGTTTAGGCATAGCCTTCACTTAAAGAAAGGTGCTATGTGGGTTCATGGCATGACCCCAGGTCAGCAACCAGGATGTATGGTATTGTGGGGGATCATAACCAGGCTTTCTGTAGTAAGTGACAGAAATAGGGTATGGTGAGCTCCATGACCATAGGTGAGGTCCCGAGTGATCCACTGGGTGTTGGTTTCTGTGGATCTGTCTCATCAGGTCCTGTGGAATTCAGGGACACCCTCCTGTCTGTGGATTTGTATGGAGACAGGTAGACATCAGTGTCTTGCCAGGCACAAGGGTCGCACTGGACCAACACCAGAGGTGCAGCGTGTGCGGGAGCCACTGCTTGCTTTCCACGAAAGCTGACCATTGTCTGTGAACGTGATTCCTAGCAGCTGCAAGGGGAGAGGAGGACGGGGGTGGTGCACACTTCCTAGAGTTGTGGTCAGGACTAGTCTGGAGCCCACCGACGTCAGCCACACCTGGCACAGAAGACACCCATTCAGTGAAGCTGTGGGCGCTGCTCCCATGATACTTTCGGGACGGCTCCATGCTGCCACCTCCTGCTTTTCATCATCATCTTCAAGGTCCTGTGCCTCTGCTCTTACCCATGGCCTCCGGGGTATTGTCCGTCCTCCATCTGGCCCTCGTCCCTGGTGCCCTGTGCAGTCCAATGCCAGAGTAGCCTTCTCGAGACAAACATCTGGCCCTGATGGAACACTTCCATGGATCTCTTTTGATGTGAGGATGATGCCCTGCCCTGGAAGGGGGCTGCAGGTCCCCAATCAGGAGAGCCATGTCTCCCTTTTCAGCATGGCCTGCCCTCCCCTCAGTCTTCTTCAGGGAAGCTCTCCCCACTTCCTGAGATGACAGCTCTGAACTTAAAAATGAATGTTATTTTACATATCTCTATGCTTTAGTTCATCCATGGCAAGTCTTTCAACCCCGTTAGTGGGTTTTTTTAGCAGTTCTGAAGGGCTCTTTGCTCAAAGAGGGGGTGACCAGGGTGGGGCAGCTTTCCCTCTCATCTCCCTCAGCATGTCTCTGAGCCCTGGGGGACAGCTGTCCCACTGAGGATTGAGGGACCCGAGCCAGCCCATCCTGAGCCCAGGCTGTGTCAGCTGTGTCGACTGATGCGTGTCGGAGCGGTGGGCAGCTGGCATGGGCCAGGAGCAGGCAGTGTCTCCTTCTCATTCCATCCCTCCCTTCCTCCCAGAGGTAGCTCAGAGCAGCCTTCAACCGTTACATCTCCAGATCCCTTGACCTGTGCCTCCTGTGTTCAGCTGGTGACCTTGGAGTTTCGCATGAATTCTCCCACCTGTACCCTCTCCCATAGCAGTTCCTGGATCAGGGGAGGGGTCAGACCCTTGTCTGTTTTTGGTCTTCTTCCTGTCCCGCAGCAAGCCCACCCACCTTTGCATCTTCCATGTAAGTGCTTGGAAGCAAGCCCATCCACAGGGAACCTATTAGCCAAATGGATCCAGGCAATGAACATTGAAGTAGAGATCCAGGATCCATAATAAACCTGCTCTGAAACCTGTCCCAAAGTCTGTGACTCTCACACTGAAACAGAAAAAATAATAGCTTTCTGGAATGTGAAGTGACATGTGTCTCTACTTCCAATCTTGAATGCATAGGTGCTGAGCCTTGACAGAAAAGGACCATGGCTCCCGTGGGCTGGAATCCACGGTAAGAACTCAGTGAAATATGAATTTGAGGCATGGAGTGAATAATTACTGTAGAGTGAATCCTCCCAAGTAGGGCTTATGCACAGTGCACAGGAAAAGCTTTTTCAAAGAGGTTCCTGAAAGAAAAATCTTTTTTAAAATTTATTTTAATCCCAGTAGAGCTAACATACAGTGTTACATTCATTTCAGGTGTACAAGAGAGTGCTTTAGTAATTCTATATATTACTCAGTGGTCATCAAGAAAAGCGTCCTCTTAATCCCCTTCATCTATTTCACTCATCCCTCTATCCACCTCCTCTCTGGTAACCATCCGTTTGTTCTCTATTGTTAAGAGTTTGTATTTCGGTGTGTCTCCTTTTTCTCTTTTAGTTACTTATTTTGTTTGTTTTGTAAATTCCCCATTAGAATGACATCGTATGGGATTTGTCTTTCTCTGACTGACTGATTTTAGTTAGGATAATACTCTCTTGCTCCATCCATGTGTCTGCAAATAGCAAGGTTTCATTCTTTTTCAAGCCGAGTAATACTCCATTGTGTGTGTCTGTGTGTGTGTGTGTGTGTGTGTGTGTGTGTGTGTGTGAATACACACACCTATCATCGCATTTGTCAATTTTTCTACAGACACTTGGGTTGCTTCCATATGGTGATATTGTAAATAATGGTGCAAGAAACATAGGGGTGCACGTATCCTTTTATGTTACTGTTTTCCTATTCTTTGGGTAAATACGAGTAGTGTGATTGTTGGATCATAGGGTAGTTCTATATTTAATTTTTTGAGGAACCTTCATACTGTTTTCCACGGTGGCCAACACAGTTTGCATTCCCACCCACAGTTCGCTAGGATTCCCCTTTATCCACATCCTCCCAACACCTGCTCTTTGTTGTGCTTTTGATGTTAGCCATTCTGACAGGTTTGAGGTATTACCTCATTGTCCTTTGGATTTACATTTTCCTGATGATGGGTGATGGTGAACATCTTTTCATGGGACTGTTGGCCATTTGTATTTCTTCTTTGGAGAAATGTCTGTCCATGTCTTCTGCCTATTTTTTAACTGGAGTATTTGTTTTTTGGGGGGTCGAGTAGTATCAGTTGTATATGTTTTGGACACTATCCCTTTATTGCATATGATCTTTGCAAATATCTTCTCCCTTTGAGTAAGTTGTCTTATTATTTTTACGTTTTCATTGTTCTTCTGCCATGTGGAAACTTTTTATTTTGCTGTATTCCCAATAGTTTATTTTTGCTTTCATTTCCTTTGCCTCAGGACACAGTCTAGAAAAATGTTGGTATGGTCCATGTCAAGAAGTTACTGTCTTCCCTCCTGTAGGATTTTTATGGATTCAGGTCTCATATTGAGGTCTTGAAACTGTTTTCTGTTTGTCTGTATTGTGTAAGAAAGCAGTCTAATTTCATTCTTTTGTGCATAGCTGTCTAGTTTTCCCAACACCATTTGTTGTAGAGACTGTCCATTTCCCTTTTGATATCGTTGCTTGCTTTGTGGAAGATTCACGAACCACATAATTGTGGGTTTCTGTCTGAACTTGTATCCTGTTCCTTTGGTCGCTGTGTCTATTTTTGTGCCGTACTGTCTTGTTAGGATGACTGCAGCTTTGTAGTATAACCTGAAATCTGAAATTGTCAGTCCTCCAGCTTTGTTTTTCTTTTCCACATTGCACTGGCTGTTCGGAATCTTTAGTGGTTCCATACAAATGTGTAGGATTGTTTATTCGAGGTCTTTTGTTCTTTAATTTAAATTCAATTAGCCAACTTACAGTACATCATTCGTTTCAGACGTAGTCTTCAATAAATTTTCAGTCATGTGTAACACCCAGTGCTCATTGTATCGTGTGACCTCCTTAATGCTACTCACCCAGTTACCCCCCCCCAACTTCTCCTCCAACAATCATCAGTTTCTTGCGATAGTTAAGTGTCCATTATGGGTTTTCTCCCTCTCTGATGACTTCCCATTCTATTTTCCCTTCCTTGTCCTATGGTCTTCTTCCTTGTTTCTGATATTCCACATAGGAGTGAAAGCATATGATCATTGTCTTTCTTTCATTGGCTTATTCCACTCAGCATAATACCCTCCAGCTCCACCCAGGTCGGTGTGATGGTAAGTACTCATCCTTTCTGATGGCTGAGTAATATTCCATTATATATATGATCCACATCTTCTTTATCCATTCATCTATCCATGGTCATCTGCACTTCTTCCACAGCTTGTCTATTATGGTTATTGCTGCTATGAACACTGGGGTGCATGTGTCCCGTCTTCACTACCTCTGTCTCTTTGGGGGTAAATAGCCAGTAGTGCAATTGCTGGGACATAGGGTAACTTTATTTATAACTTCTTGAGGAAACTCCGTACCATTTTCAAGAGTGGCTGTACCGGACTGCATTCGTACAGGGGTATAAGAGGGTTCCTGTTTCACCACATCCTCTCCAACATGTATAGTTTCATGTCTTCTTATTTTTAGATATTCAACCTCGTGTGATATGGCATCTATAGGGGTTTAGATTTGCATTTCCCTAAAGCCAAGTGATATGAAGCATTTATGCATGTATCTTTTGGTCACCAGTACGTCGTCATCAGTGAAGTGACTTCCCATTTTAATCCATCTCAAGACCTAAAGCTGGGTAAGGCACTGAAGCTGGATGATGCCATCGGTTGGAAGTGTGGAGAATTTCAAAAGATCTCTGTGGAGAGCAAGTTTAAAGGTCAGTGTGAAGCTACTAATTGGATCCGGGGAGATCTCTGAAAGTGGGGGTTGCCTGGGATGGGCTGAAGGGGGCCCTCCTATTTTCCTATGAATTCTTGCTGCAGCCCAAAATGGACAGTTTCCTGCTGTGGGGCAGGCTGAGTCCTCTAGTCGTGCTGTGGTGAGCCCAATGCCTGGTGCCTTGGAGGCAGGCAAACGGGGAGGGACCCTCAGCAGAAGACCCAGGGTTAGGTTAGGCCTCAAGAGACAGCAGATCTGAACTGCCCAGTGCTCAGAGAACTCTCATGCCGAGTGAGATGAGGGCACAAGGGCGGGTGAGTGTGAGCCTTGGGGTTTCATCTGGAAGGGCCCACAAAGGTCGGGGTTCACCAGAAGGGGCTCTCAGGGGGTGCCCCAAATCTCTTGCCCTGAATGCTCTGTTGTGTCCCAACATGGTACAGTTTACTGTGGGTTGCAGGCTGAGTCCTGCGGTGGGGCTTTGGTGTCCCCATCCCCTGGAGTTGGTTGCCAGGACCCTGGGGAGGGGCCCCTCTCTGCCCAACCTAGGGTAAGGGTTAGGGTCCCGGAGCCCAGCAGGGATAATCTGCAGGCTGTTAGGCGAGCTCTGTGGAGGGCTGAGAGGAGGCCATGGGGGAGGGTGAGCATGGGCCTCAGGGTTGGGGCATGGGGGGCTGCCAAAGGATGGGGATGGGCTCCGGGGGCCTCCCCAAGTTCTCGTGCCCTGTAGGCTCCTTAGAGCCCCAAGGGGCAATGTTTCCTGTCGGGTGGCAAGCTGAGTCCTGCAGTGGGGCACAGGTATCCCAATTCCCCGGGGCTGCGGTGTAGGGCTCCTGGGGAGGCCCCCATACCCACGGCCAACCTAGGGCTAGGGTTAGGCCCAGGAGCCCCGCAGGCCCGATTTGCTGGCTGTATGGCGAGCTACACGGGCTGAGGTGAGGGTGTGGGGAGGGTGAGCATGGGCCTCAGGGTTCCGGTGCAGGAGGCCGCCGAAGTTCGCTGGTGGCTCAGGAGGGCCCTCCTGGTTCTCCCGCCCTGAATGCTCTATGGCCTCCCAAGGGGCACGGTTTCCTGCGGGGTGGCAGACTGAGTGCTGCTGTGGGGCTCAGGTGTCCCAAATGCCCGCAGCTGCGGCTCCAGGCTCCTGGGGAGGGGCCCCTCCACAGATGAATGAGGGTTAGGGTTGGCGCCCAGGAACCCCGCAGGCCAGATCTGCCCACTATGTGGCGAGCTCCGCCATGGGCTGAGGTGAGGGTGTGGGGTGGGGTGAGCATGGGCTTCAAGGTTGGGTTTAGGGATTGCCGATGTTCGCTGGGGGCTCTGGGGGCCCTCCTGGTTCTCCCCCCCTGAATGCTCTACAGCCTCCCAAGGGGCACGGTTTCCTGCGGGCTGCCAGGCTTTGTCCTGCAGTGGGGCTCAGGTGTCCCCAGTCCCTGGGGCTGCGGCACCGGGCCCCAGGGGAGGGGCCCTACCCAGCTGACCTAGGGTCAGTTCTAGGCCCCAGGAACCCGGCAGGCCTGATCTGCTGGCTCTGCGACGAGCTCGGTGGCAAGCTGAAGGGAAGGTGTGGGGCGGGATGAGCGTGGGCCTCAGGGTTGGGGTGTATGGGGCCGCCGAGGATCGCTGGGGGCTCAGGGGGGCCCTACCAGTTTTCCTGCACGGGATGCTCTCTGGCGCCCCAAGGGGCATGGTTTCCTGAGTGGTGGCAGGCTGAGTCCCATGGTGGGGCTCAGGTTTACTAATCCCCGGGGTTAGGGTACGGTTTAGGGTATGGGTTAAGGTTAGGGTATGGGTTTCGGTTAGGGTATGATTGAGGGTAAGGGTTAGGGTTAGGGTAAGGAGAGGGTACGGGTTAGGGTTGGGTTTAGGGGTTACAGTTTAGAGGTTACGAGTTAGGGTACAGATTAGGGTTTAGGGTAAGGGTTAGGGTTTAGGGTTAGGGTTAGGGTTGGAGTACGGGTTAGGTTTAGAATACGTGTTAGGGTTAGGGTATGGGTTAGGGTACACATTAGGGTACAGTTTAGGGTACGGGTTAGGGTACGGTTTAGGGTAAGTGTTGGTGTACGGATTTGGGTACGGCTTAGGGTACGGGTTAGGGTTAGGGTTAGGGTACGGGTTAAGGTACAGATTAGAGTATGTGTTAGGGTTACGTTTAGGGTTAGGGTACAGGTTAGGGTAGGATTAGGGTTAGGTTTAGGGTTAGGTTATGGTTTACGGGTAGGGTTAGGGGTATGGTAAGGCCGGGTAGGGTTAGGGTTTAGGGTTAGGGTTTGGGGTTTGGAGTTAGTGGTTAAGGTTAGGGTTTAGAGTTTAAGGTTTCGTGATTAGGGTTAGGGGTTAGGGTTTAGGGTTTAGTGTTAATGTTAGGGTTTAGTTTTAAGGATTAGGGTTTAGGGTTAGGTTTAGTGTAGGGTTAGGGTTAGGGTTAGGGTTAGGGTTAGGGTTAGGATTAGGGGTTAAGGTTTAGGGTTTAAGGTTAGGGGTTAGGGTTAGGGTTAGACCCCAGTATGCCAGCAGGACTGATGCGCCGGCTGTGCGGCGAACGGACGAGGGGGCCGAGGTGAGTGCGCTGGCGAGCGGGATTATGGTATCCAGCATTTTGGCGCATGGGGCCTTTGAATGTCGCTAGAGCCTTGGAGGGCCCTGTCCGTTCTCCTGCCCTGAATGACCAGCGGCACCCCGAGCGGTCCGCGTGGTGGCGAGTTGGCAGTGTGAGTCTGGCACTGCGGTTTGGGGGTCTCCAATGCTATGCGTTGCAGTGCAAGGCCCCTTGGGAGGGGCCCCTCTGGGGCCGTCCTAGGGTTAGTGTTAGCACCCAGGAGCCTGGCAGGCATGATCCACCAGCTGTGCGGTAGAGGAGGGCCAGGCCAAGGTGAGGGCGCCACCGAGCTGGAGCGTGGGCCCAAGCATTATGTCACGAGGGGCCTTGGAAGGTCGCTGGGGTTTGGAGGGCCCTGCAGGTTCTCCCTCCCTGAATGGCCAGCGGCGCCCGTAGTGGCCTTGTGGGTGGCGGGGTGGCATGGTGAGTTCGGCGCGGGGGCTCGTGGGTCCCCAATCCCTGGCGTTGCTGCACCAGGCCCCTTGGGATGTTCCCCTCGGGGGCCAACCTAGGGTTAGGGTTGGCCCCCAGGAGGCTGGCAGGCCCGATCTGCTGGCTGTGTGAGGAGCGGTGTTGCGGGCTGAGTTTTGGGCGATGGCGAGTGGGAGCTTGGTCCCCAGCACTTTGGCGCCCTTGGCCTTCGAATGTTGCCATGGCTCATAGTGCCCTGCCCATTCTCCTGCCCTGAATAAGCAGCTGCGACCCTAGCATATCCGTTGGTGGTGGGGCGGCAGGGTGAGTCCCGCACTGTGGCTCCGGGATCCCCAATCCCCAGTGTTGCGGAGCCAGGCCCCTTGGAAGGGGCTCCTCCTGGGCTGACCTAGGGTTAGAGTTAGCCCCCAGGAGGCCAGCAGGCCCAATCCTCTGGCTGGGCAGCGAGAGGTGGGAAGGCCGAGGTAAAGGCGCTGGGAAGCAGGAGCATGGGCCCCTGCATTTTGGCGCAGGAGGCTTCAAATGTGGCAGGTTTCTCCAGGGCCCTGACCTTTCTACCACCCTGAATGACCGGCAGCGCCCCTAGCGCCCTGGGTGGCGACAGTGCGGCAGGGTGAGTCCGGCTCTGGGGCTCTGAGTCACCAATCCCCAGCGTTGCGGAGCCAGGCCCCTTGGGATGTGCCCCACGGGGCCGACCTAGGGTTTTCCTTAGAACCAAGAGCCCGGCAGGCCCTTTCCAACGGGTCTGAATGAAGCAGAGAGTTGGGCCGAGGCGAGGGTGGTGGTGAACATGAGCCTGGGCCCAAGCGTTTTGGTTCAGAAAGCCTTCAAAGGTCGGCGGGGGTTCGAAGTGCCCTGCAGGTTCTCCCACCCTGAATGAATGGCGGCGCCCCTAGCGGCCCAGGTGGTAAGGGGTGGCAGGGTGAGTTAGGCCCTGCAGCTCGGGTATCTCCAATCCCCAGGGATGCGGTGCCAGGCCCTTTGGGTGGGGCCCCTCGGATGACAACTTAGGGTTAGGTTTAGCCCCTAAGATCTCAGCCGGTCCTATTCGCCAGCTGCGTGGAGAGTGGAGCGGCGGACTGAGGTGAGGGCGCTGGTGTTTGGGTGCGAGGGCCCGGGCGTTTTGGCGTGGGGGGGACTCGAAAGTCACCGTGTCTCAGAGGGCCCTGCCCGTTCTCCCGCCCTGAATGAACGGCAGCACCCCAAGCCCCTGGGTGGCGGCTGGGTGGCAGGGTGAGTCAGGTGCTGAGGCTCAGGGTCCCCAATCCCCGGCATTGCGGCGCCAGGCCCCTTGGTAGGGGCCCCTCGGGGGTCGATCTAGGGTTACAGTTAGCCCCCCGGAGGCTGGTGGACCCGATCAGCATCTGAGTGGCACGCAGCAGGGTGGGCCGAGGTGAGGGCACTGGCGAGCCTGAGCATGAGCCCAAGCGTTTTAGCGTGGGGTGTCTTCGAAGGTCAGTGGGGGCTCGGAGGGACCTGCCCATTCTCCCACTCTGAATGACCGGCGGGGCCCCTAGTGGCTCAGGTGGCTGAAGGGCAGCAGGGTGAGTCCGGCACTTGGGCTCGGTTGCCCCATCCCTGGCGTTGGGGCACCAGGCCACTTGGGAAGGGCCCCTCGGGGGCCGACCTACAGTTAGGGTTAGCTCCCAGGAGGCTGGCAGGCCCTATACACCACCTGTGCGTGGAGCGGAGAGTTGGGCCGAGGTGAGGTTTCTGGTGAACATGAGCCTGGGCACAAGCATTTTGGTTCTGGGCGCCACTGGGGGTTCGGAGGACTCTGCCAGTTCTCCCACCCAGAATGAATGGCGGCGCCCCTAGCGGCCTGTGTGGGGCGGGGCGGCAGGGTGTACTGGGCGCTGGGGCTTGGGGGTTGCCAATCCCCAGAGTTCCGCCGCAAGGCTCCTTAGGATGGGACCCTCAGGGGCCATCCTAGGGTTAGGGTTAGCGCCCAGGAGGCCGGCAGGCCCGATCCGCCAGCTGTGCGAGGAGTGGAGGTGTGGGCCGAGTTGAGGGGGATGCCGAGCGGGAGTGGGGGCCCCAGCGTTTTGGCGTCCTGGGCCTTCGAATGTTGCCATGTCTCAGAGGGCCCTGCCCATTCTCCTGCCCTGAATAACCAGCGGCACCCCTAGCAGCTCCGTTGGCGGTGGGCCTGCAGGGTGTGTTTGGAGCTGGGGCTCGGGGGTCCCCAATCTCTGTCGTTGCGGTGCCAGGCCCCTTGGGAGGGGCCCCTCGAACGCCGACCTAGATTTAGGGTTATTTCCCAGGGCACCGGCAGGCCCGATCCGCCAGTGTGTGGCAACGGTGGGGTGGGCTGAGGTGAGGGCGCTGGTGAGCGGGAGCGTGGGCCCAAGCGTTTTGGCGTGGGGGGCCTTCAAAAGTTGCCAGGGGACTGGAGGGCCCTGCCCGTTCTCCCGCCCTGAATAACCGGCGGCGCCCCTGGTGCCGCGGGTTGTGGTGGGGTGGCTGGGTGAGTCCGGTGCTGGGGCTCGGAGGCCCCCAATCCCAGGCCTTGCAGCTCCAGGCTCCTTGGGAGGGGCCCACTGGGGGCCAACCTAGGTTTAGGGTTAGCCCCCATGAAGCTGGCAGGCCTCATCCACTGGCTGTGCTGTGAGCAGAGCAGCGCGCTGAGGTGAGGGCGCTGGCATACGGAGGCGTGGGCCCAGCCTTTTGGCGTGCGGGGCCTTCGAAAGTCGCTGGGGGCTCGGAAAGCCCTGCCCGTTCTCCCGACCTGAAAGACCGGTGGTGCCCCTAGTGGCCCGGGTTGCGGTGGGGCAGCACGGTAAGTCCGGAGCTGGGGCATGGGGGTCCCCAATACTCTGCGTTGGGGCGCCAGGCCCCTTGGGAAGGGCCCTCGGGGTCCAAACCAGCGTTAGTATTAGCCCCCAGGAAGCCGGCAGGCCGATCCGCTAGCTGTGTAGAGAGCAGTGGGGCAGGCCAAGGTGAGGGCACTGTAGAGCGGGAGCATGGGCCCAAGCGTTTTGGCGTGGGGGCATTCAAAAGTTGCCAGGGGTTCAGAGCGCACTTCCGGTTCTACTGCGCTGAAAGCCCGACGGTGCACCTAGCGGCTCGGGTTGCAGAGGGGCGGCAGAGTGAGTCTGGTGCTGGGGCTCGGGGGTCCCCAATCCCCGGTGTTGCAGCGCCAGGCCCCTTGGGAGGGGCCCCTCGGGTGCGACCTAGTGTTAGGGTTAGCCCCCAGGAGGCCCACAGGCCTGATCCGCCAGCTGTGCGGCGAGCGGAGTGGTTGGCCGAGGTGAGGGCGCTCGCGATCGGGAGCGTGGGCCCAAGCGTTTTGGCACGGAGGGCCTTCGAAGGTCGCTGGTGGCTCTGAGGTCCCCGCACGTTCTCCCGCCCTGAATGAGGACAGCGCTCCTAGCGGGCCGGGTCCTGGCGAGGTGGCAGGGTGTCTTGCACTGGTGCTCGGGGGTCGCCAAGCCCCAGCTTAGCGGTGCCAGGCCCATTGGGAGGGGCCCCTCTTGGGCCGACGTATGGTTTGGGTTAGCTCCCAGGAGGCCTTCAGGCCCAATCAGCCAGCTGTGCGGTGAGCGGAGGGGCGGGCCGAGGTGAGGCTGCTGGCGAGCGGGAGCACGGGCCCAAGGATTTTGGCGCTGGGAGCCTTCAAAGGTCTCTGGGTGCTCTGAGGGCCCTGCCCGTTCTCCTGCCCTGAATGACCAGCGGCGCCCCTATCGGCCAGGGTGGAGGCGGGGCAACACATTGAGTCTGGCGCAGGGTCTCAGGGGTCCCCAATCCCCACGTGCCGCACCAAGCCCCTTGGGAGGGGCCCTCGTGGGCCGAACTATGGTTAGGGTTAACCCCCAGGAGGCCAGCAGGCCCGATCCGCCGGCTGTGCTGCGAGGGGAGGCATGGGCCGAGGTGAGGGCGCTGGCGAGAAGGAGCATGGGCCTAAGCGTTTTGGGATGGGGGGCCTTCGAATGTCACAGGGGGCTTGGAGGGCCCTACACATTCTCCCGCCCTAAATGACCGGTGGCGCCCCTAGCGGCCCGGCCGCCGGCAGAGCGGTAAGGTTAGTCTGGTGCTGGGGTTTGGGGCTCCCCAATCCCCGCATTGCGATGCCAGGCCCCTTGGGAAGGGCCCCTCGGTGGTCGACCTAGGGTTAGGGTTAGCCCCCAGGAGCCACGCAGGCCCGATACACCACCTGTGCATCGAGAGGACAGTTGGGCCGAAGTGAGGGTGCTGGTGAACATGAGCCTGGGTCCAAGCGTTTTGGTTCGGTGCGCCTTCGAAGGTCGGCGGGGGTTCGGAGGGCCCTGCCAGTACTCCCACCCTGAATGAATGGCGGCGCCCCTAGCGGCCCGTGTGGGGTGGGGCGGCAGCGTGCATCCGGCGCCGGGGATTGGGGGTACCCAATCCCCAGCGTTGCGGTGCCAGGCCCCATAGGAAGGGACCCTCAGGGGCCGTCCTAGGGTTCTAGTTAACGCCCAAGAGGCCGGCAGGCCCGAGTCGCCAGCTGTGCAAGGAGCGGAGGTGCGGGCCGAGTTGAGGGTGCTGGTGAATATGAGCCTGGGCCCAAGCGTTTTGATTCGGGGCACCTTCAAATGTAGGTGGGGGCTTGGAGGGCCCTACCCGTTCTCCCGCCCTGAATGACCGGCTACACTCCTAGCGGCCTGTGTGGCGGCAGGGCGGCAGGGTGAGTCTGGCGCTGGGGCACAGGGGTCCACAATTCCCGGTGTTGCGGTGCCAGGGCCCTTGGGAGGGGCCCTTGGGGGTCGATCTAGGGTTACGGTTAGCCCCCAGCAAGCCGGTGGACCCGATCAGCGGCTGTGCAGCACGCGGAGGGTTGGGCCAAGGTGAGGGCGCTGGCGAGACTGAGCATGATCCCAAGTGTTTTAGTGCGGGGGGTCTTCGAAGGTCGGTGCGGGTCAGAAGGACCTGCCCGTTCTCCCGCTCTGAATGACCGGCGGGGCCCCTAGAGGCTCCGGGGCCTGAAAGGCAGCAGGTTGAGACCGGCACTTGGGTTGGGGTCCCCATTCCCGGCATTGTGGCGCCAGGCCACTTGGGAAGGGCCCCTCCGTGGCCGACCTACAGTTAGGGTTAGCCCTCAGGAGGCCAGCAGGCCCGATACACCGCCTGTGCATAGAGAGGACAGTTGGGCCTAAGTGAGGGTGCTGGTGAACATGAGCCTGGGCCCAAGCGTTTTGGTTCTGGGCGCCTTCGAAGGTCGGCGGGGTTTCGGAGGGCCCTGCCAGTTCTCCCACCACGAATGAATTACGGCGCCCCTAGCGGCCCGTGTGGGGCGGGGCGGCAGCGTGCGTCCGGCGCTGGGGCTTGCTGGTCGCCAATCTCCGGCGTTGCACTGCAAGGCTCCTTAGGAAGGGACCCTCAGGGGCCGTCCTAGGGTTAAGGTTAGCGCCCAGGAGGCTGGCAGGCCCGAGTCGCCGGCTGTGCGAGGAGTGGAGGTGTGGGCCGAGTTGGGGGGGATGCGGAGAGGGAGCGTGGGCCTCAGCATTTTGGCGTCCTGGGCCTTTGAATGTTGCCATGTCTCGGAGGGCCCTGCCCATTCTCCTGCCCTGAATAACCAGCGGCGCCCTTAGCGGCTCCATTGCGGTGGGGTTGCAGGGTGAGTCCTGAGCTGCGGCTCAGGGATCCCCAATCCCCAGCATTGTGGGGCCAGGCCCTTTGGGAGGGGCTCCTCCTGGGCCGACCTAGGGTTAGAGTTAGCACCCAGGAGGCCAGCAGGCCCAATCCTCTGGCTGGTTGGCAAGAGGTGGGTGGGCGGAGGTAAAGGCCCTGGGGAGCGGGAGCGTGGGCCCCTGCATTTTGGCGCGGGAGGCTTCAAATGTCGCCAGTTTCTCCAGGGCCCTGTCCCTTCTCCCGCCCTGAATGAGTGGTGGCGCCCCTAGTGGCCTGGGTGGCGGCGTTGCGGCAGCGTGAGTCTGGTTCTGGGTCTTGGAGTCCCCGATCCCCGGCGCATAGGCACAAGAATCCTTGGGAGGGACCCTGGAGGGCCGACCTACAGTTAGGGTTAGCCCCCACAAGGCCGGCAGGGTGGATCCACCCTCTGTGCAGGGAGCGGAGGGGCGGGCCGAGGTGAGGGCGCTGGGGAGCGGGAGCGTGGGCACCAGGGTTTTGGCACGGGGAGCCTTCGAAGGTCGCCAGTGGCTTGGAGGACCCTGTCCGTTCTTGCGCCCTGAATGACCGGCGGCGCCCCTAGTGGCCTGAGTGGCAGCAGGGAGGCAGGGTGAGTCTGGCGATGGGGCCTGTGGTCCTAGTCCCAGGCTTGGTGGCCACAGGCCCCTTGGGAGGGGCCCCTCTGGGGCCTGACTAGCTTTAGGGTTACCCCCAGGAGTCCAGCAGCCTGATCCGCTGGCTGTGCGTCGAGCGGAGGGGCGGGCCGAAGTGAATGCGCTGGCGAGCCGGAGCGTGGGCCCAAGTGTTTTGGCGTGGGGGGCCTTCAAAGGTCACCAGGGGCTCAGAGGGCCCTGCCTGTTCTCTCGACCTGTGATGACGTTGCCCCTAGCATGCCGGGTCACGGCGGGGTGGCAGGGTGAGTCTGGAGCTAGGGCTCGTGGGTCCCCAATCCCCAGTGTGGCGGCGCCAGGCACTTGGGAGTGGTCCCTCGGGGGCCTACCTAGGGTTAGGGTTAGCCCAAAGGAGGCCGGCAGGCCCGTTCTGCCGGCTGTGCGGTGAGAGGAGTGGTGGTCCAAGGTGAGGGCACTGGCGAGCGGGAGCGTGGGCCCAAGGGTTTTGGCGCGGGACTCCTTCAAAAGTCGCCGGGGGCTCAGAGATCCATGCCCCTTCTCCCGCCCTGAATGACTGGCGGCGCCCCTAGCAGCCCGGGTGGCGGCGGGGAGGCTGGGTGAGTCTGGCGCTCATGCTCGTGGGTCCCCAATATCTGGCCTTGCAGAGCCAGTACCCTTGGGAAGGGCCCCTCGGGGGCCGACCTAGGTTTAGGGTTAGCCCCCAGGAGCCCGGCAGGCCCGATCCGCCAACTGTGTTGCGAGCGGAGTGGAGGGCTGAGGTGAGCGCGCTGGCGAGCAGGAGCGTGGGCCCAAGCGTTTTGGCGCAGTGGCCTTCGAAGGTCACCGGGGGCTCAGAGGGCCCTGCCCCTTCCTCTGCCCTGAAGGACCGGCGGCGCCCCTAGCAGCCCGGGTGGCGGCGGGGTGGCAGTGAAAGTCTGGCGCTGGGGCTCGATTGTCCCCAATCCCCAGAGTGATGGCGCCAGTCCCCTTGGGAGGGGCTCCTCAGGGGCTGAATTAGGGTTAGGGTTAGCCCCCAGGAGGCTGGCAGGCCCGATCCGATCCACTGGCTGTGTGGTGAGCGGAGGGTGGGGCCCAGGTGAGGGCAATGGTGAACAGGAGCGGGGGCCCAAGCGTTTTGGCGCACGTTGCCTTTGAAGGTCTCAGGGGGCACGGAGGGCCCTGCAAGTTCTCCCACTCTGAATGAGGACGGCGACCCTAGCAAGCCAGGTCTTCGCAGGGCACCAGGGTGAGTCCGGCACTGGTGCTCGGGGGTTCCCAATCCCCGGCATGGTGGTGCCAGACCCCTTGGGAGGGGCCCCTCGACAGCCAACCTAGGGTTAGGGTTAGACCCCAGGAGGCCGCCAGGCCCTATCCGCTGGTTGTGCAGCTTGCGGAGGGGCTGGCCAAGGTGAGGGCATTGGTGAGCAGAAGCGTGGGCCAAAGCATTTTGGCGCGGGGGGCCTTCGAATGTCACCGGGGGCTTGGAGGGCCCTGCCCGTTCTCCAACCTAGACGACCGGTGGCGCCCCTAGCGGCCTGGGTGTCGGTGGGGTGGCAGGGTGTGTCTGGTGGTTTGGCTCGGGGGTCCCCAATCACCAGCGTGGCAGCGCCAGGCCCCTTGGAAGGGGCCTCTGGTGAGCTGACCTAGGGAAGGTTTAGCCCCCAGGAGGCCAGCAGACCCGATCTGCCGGCTGTGCGGCGAGCGAGGGGTGGGCTGAGGTGAGCACGTTGGCGACCGGGAGCGTGGGCCCAAGCATTTTGGCACAGGGGGCCTTCGAATGTCACCGGGGGCTCGGAAGGCCCTGCCCGTTCTCCCGCCTTGAAAGACCGGTGGCTCCCCTAGCGGCCGGTGTGGTGGTGGGCCAGCAGCGTGAGTCTGGAGCTGGGGCTCGGGGGTCCCCAATCCCCGGCGTGGCAGCGCCGGGCACTTGGGAGTGGTCCCTTGGGTGCCGACCTAGCGTTAGGGTTAGCTCAATGGAGGCCAGCAAGCCCCATCCACCGGCTGTGCGGATTATGGAGTGGCAGGCCAAGGTGAGGGCTCTGGCTAGCGGGAGCATGGGCCCAAGTGTTTTTGCACGGGGCGCCTTCCAAGGTCGCCGGGGGCTCAGAGGTCCCTGCCTGTTCTCCTGCCCTGAATGAGTGTCGGCGCCCCTAGCAGCCCGGGTGGCTGCAGGGCGGCAGGGTGAGTTCGGCGCTGGTGCTTGGGGGTCCCCAAGCAGGGGCATGGCGGTTCCACGCCCCTTGGGAGGGGCACCTCGGGGGCTGACATAGGGTTTGTGTTAGCCCCCAGGAGGCCGGCAGGCCCGATCTGCCAGCTGTGCGGCGTGCAGAGGGGCAGGCTGAGGTAAAGGTGCTGGAGAGCAGGAGCGTGGGCCCAGGCGTTTTGGCGTGGGGGCCTTCGAAGATCGAGGGTGGCTCGGAAGGCTCTGCACGTTCTCCAGCCGGGAATGACTGGCGGCGCCCCTAGCGGCCCTGGTGGCGGCGGGGCGGCAGGGTGCGTCTGGTGTTGCGGCTCAGGTGTCCCCAATCCCTGGCGTGGCAGTGCCAGGCCCCTTGGGACGGGCCCCTCTGGGGCCGACCTAGGGTTAGGGTTAGCCCCCAGGAGGATTGCAGGCCCGATCCGCCAGCTGTTCAGAGAGTGGAAGGGCTGGCCGACGTGAGGGCGCTGGTGAGTGGTAGCTTGGCCCAAGCGTTTTGGTGCGGGAGGCCTTGGATGTTCGCCAGGGGCTCGGAGGGCCTTGCCAGTTCTCCCACCCTGAATGACCGGCGGCGCCTCTAGCGGCCATGGTGGCAGCAGGGTGAGTCTGGAGCTGGGGCACAGGGGTTCCCAATCCCCGGTGTGGCGGCTCCAGGCACTTGGGGGGGAACCTCAGGGGCTGACCTAGGGTTAGGGTTAGCTCAAAGGAGGCCATCAGGCCCGATACACCAGCTGTGCAGTGAGGGGAGTGGCGGGCCGAGGTCAGGGCGCTGGCAAGCAGGAGCGTGGGCCCAAGCGTTTTGGCGAGGGGGCCTTCGAAGTTCGCCGGGGGCTCGGAAGGACCCTGCCCGTTCTCCCGCCCTGAATGACCTGCGGCGCCCCTAGCGGGCCGGGTGACGGCGGGGCTGCAGGGTGTGTTCAGAGTTGGGGCTCGGGGGTCCCCAATCTCTGTCGTTGTGGTGCCAGGCCCCTTGGGAGGGGCCCCTCGGGCGCCGACCTAGAGTTAGGGTTATCCCCCAGGGCACTGGCAGGCCCGATCCGCCGGCTGTGTGGCGACGGTGGTGCGGGCTGAGGTGAGGGCGCTGGTGAGTGGGAGCATGGGCCCAAGCGTTTTGGCGTGGGGGGCCTTCAAAAGTTGCCGGGGGCTCGGAGGGCCCTGCCCATTCTACCGCCCTGAGTAACCAGCTGCGCCCCTGGTGCCCTGGGTTGTGGTGGGGTGGCCGGGTGAGTCCGGTGCTGGGACTCGGGGGTCCCCAATCCCAGGCCTTGCAGCTCCAGGCTCCTTGGGAGGGGCCCATCGGGGGCCAACCTAGGTTTAGGGTTAGCCCCCAGGAAGCTGGCAGGCCTCATCCGCTGGCTGTGCTGTGAGCAGAGCGGCGCACCGAGGTGAGGGCGCTGGCGTACGGGGGCGTGGGCCCAGCCTTTTGGCGCGGGGGGCCTTCGAAAGTCCCTGGGGGCTCGGAAGGCCTTGCCCGTTCTCCCGACCTGAATGACCGGCGATGCCCCTAGTGGCCCGGGTTGCGGTGGGGCGGCATGGTAAGTCCGGCGCTGGGGCGCGGGGGTCCCCAATACTCGGCGTTGGGGCGCCAGGCCCCTTGGGAAGGGCCCTCGGGGTCCGAACCAGCGTTAGTGTTAGCCCCCAAGAGGACGGCAGACCTGATCCGCCAGCTGTGTAGCGAGCAGTGGGGCAGGCCGAGGTGAGGGCACTGTAGAGCGGGAGCGTGGGCCCAAGCGTTTTGGCGTGGGGGCATTCGAAAGTCACCGGGGGTTCAGAGTGCACTTCGGGTTCTACTGCGCTGAAAGCCCGATGGCGCACCTAGCGGCTCGGGTTGCAGAGGGGCGGCAGGGTGAGTCCAGTGCTGGGGCTCGGGAATCCCCAATCCCTGGCGTTTCGGCACCAGACCCCTTGGGAGGTGTCCCTCGGGCCTGACTTAGGGTTTGGGTTAGCCTCCAGGAGGCCAGCAGGCCGGATCTGCCAGCTGTGCAGCGAGTGGATGGTCGGGCAGAGGTGAGGTTGCTGGCGAGCGGGAGCATGGGCCCAAGCGTTTTTGCGTGGGGGGGGTTCAAAGGTCGCCGGGGACTCGGAGGGCCCTGCCCGATCTCCCGCCCTGAATGAGGACGTTGCCCCTAGCGGGCCGGGTCACAGTGAGGCGGTACGGTGAGTCCGGCACTGGGGCTCGGGAGTCCCCAATCCCTGGCATGGCGGTGCCAGGCCCCTTGGGAGGGGCCCCTTGGGTGCCGACCTAGGCTTAGAGTTATCCCCCCGGAGGCCAGCAGCCCCGATCTGCCCGCTGTACGGCGAGTGATGTGGCGGGCTGGAGTGAGGGTTCTGGCGAGCGGGAGCGTGGGCCCGAGTGTTTTCGCACGGGGGCCTTCGAAGGTCGCCGTTGGCTCGGAGGGCCCTGCCTGTTCTCCCGCCCTTAATGACCGGCGGGGACCCTGGTGGCCCGGGTGCAGCGGGGCGGGAGGGTGAGTCTGGCAATGGGGCTCGGGGGACACGAAACCCCGGCGTTGTGGCGCCAGGCACCTTGGGAGAGGCCCCTCGGGGGCTGACTTAGGTTTAGGGTTAGCCCCCAGGAGGCCGGCAGGCCCGATCCGCTGGCTGTGCGGCGAGTGGAGGGGCGGGCCGAGTTGAGGGTGTTGGCGAGCGGGAGCATGGGCCCAAGTATTTTGGCAAGGGTGGCCTTCGAAGGTCGCCGGGGGCTCGGAGGGCCCTGCCCGTTCTCCCGCCCTGAATGACTGGCAGCACCCCTAACGGCCCGGGTGGAGGCGGGGCGGTAGGGTGGCTCCAGAGCTGGGGATCTGGGGTCCCCAATCCCCGGCGTGGCGGCGCCAGGCCCATTGGGAGGGGCCCCTCGGGGGCTGATGTAGGGTTTGGGTTAGCCCCCAGGAAGCTGGCAGGCCCGATCCGCCACATGTGTGGTGTGCGGAGGGGCTGGCCTAGGTGAGGGCGCTGGCGAGCTGGACCGTGGGCCCAAGCGTTTTGGCGCGGGGGTCTTCGAATGTCGCCCGGGGCTCTGAGGGCCCTGCCCGTTCTCCCACCTGAATGAGGACAGCGCCCCAAGTGTGCCAGGTCACGGCGCGGTGGCAGGGTGAGACTGCCGCGGGGGCTCGGGGGTCCCTGAGCCCCGGCATGGCAGAGCCAGGCCCCTTGGGAGGGGCCCCTCGGGCACCGACGTAGGGTTTGTGTTAGCTCCAGGAGGCCGGCAGGACCTATCCGTAGGCTGTACTGCGAGCCGAAGGACAGGTCGACGTGAATGCACTGGCAAGTGGGAGTGTGGGCCCAAGCGTTTTGGCGAGAGGGTTTCAAAGATTGCAGGGGGCTCGGAGAGCCCTGCCCGTTCTAACGCCCTGAATGAACGGCGGCGCCCCTAGCGGCCCGGGTGGCGGCGGGGCGGCAGGGTGAGTCAGGCGAGGGGGCTTGGGGGACCCCAATCCCAGGCGTGGTGGTGCCAGGCACCTTGGGAGGGGCCCCTTGGGGGCCAACCTAGGTTTAGGGTTAGCCCCCAGGAGGCCGGCAGGCCCTTTCCGCCAGCTGTGTGACGAGCGGAGGATGGGCCGAGGTGAGGGCACTGGCGAACAGGAGCTTGGGCCCAATAGTTTTGGCGCGGGGGGCCTTCGAAGGTTGCCAGGGGCTCGTAGGGCCCTGCCCGATCTCCCGCCCTGAATGAGGAAGGTGCCCCTAGCGGGCCGGGTCGCAGCGGGGTGGCAGGGTGAGTTCAGCCCTGGTGCTCGGGGGTCCCCAATCCCTGGCGTGGCAGCGCCAGGCCCCTTGGGAGGGGCCCCTCGTGAGCCGACCTGGGGTTAGGGTTAGCCCAAAGGAGGCCGGCAGGCCCCATCCACCGGCTGAGCGGATTACGGAGTGGTGGGCCAAGGTGAGGGCTCTGGCGAGCGGGAGCATGGTCCCAGGTGTTTTGGCACAGGGGCCTTCGAAGTTCGAGGGTGGCTCGGAAGGCTCTGCATGTTCTCCAGCCCCGAATGACCGGTGGCGCCCCTAGCGGCCCGGGTGGCGGCGGAGTGGCAGGGTGCATCTGGTGTTGTGGCTCGGGGGTCCCCAATCCCCGGCGTGGCAGTGCCAGACCCCTTGGGACGGTCCCCTCTGAGACCGACCTAGGGTTAGGGTTAGCCCCCAGGAGAATGGCAGGCCCGATCCACCAGCTGTGCAGAGAGTGGAGGGACGGTCCGAAGTGAGGGCGCTGGTGAGTGGTAGCGTTGGCCCAAGCGTTTTGGTGCAGGAGGCCTTGGACATTCGCCGGGGGCTCGGAGGGCCCTGCCCATTTTCACGCCCCATGAGGACATTGCTCCTAGCAGGCTGGGTCGTGGAGGGGCGGCAGGGTGAGCCCGCAACAAGTGCTCGCGGGTCCCCAAACCCCGGCATGGCAGCGCCAGGCGCTTGGGAGTGGTCTCTCGGGGGCCGACCTAGGGTAGGGTTAGCCTAAAGGATGCCAGCAGGCCCGATCTGCCGTATGTGCGGTGAGCGGAGGGGCTAGCCGAGGTGACGGCGGTGGCGAACAGGAGCGTGGGCCCAAGCGTTTTGGCGCAGATGGCCTTTGAAGGTCGCCGGGGGCTCGGAGGGCCCTGCCCATTCTCCCGCCCTGAATGACCGGCGCCGCCCCAAGCAGCCCGGGTGGCGGAGGGGCAGTAGGTTGAGTTGGGCCCTGGGGCTCGGGGGTCCCCAATCCCCGACATTGAGGCGCCAAGCCCCGTGGGAGGGGCCCCTCGGGTCCGACCTAGGGTTAGGGTTAGCCCCCAGGAGGCTGGCAGGCACAATCCGCCAGCTGTGTGGCAAGCGGAGGGGCGGGCCGAGGGGCAGGCGCTGGAGAGCGGGAGCATAGTCCTAAGCGTTTTGGCGCGGGGGGCCTTCGAAGTTCGCCAGGGGCTCGGAGGGCCCTACCCGTTCTCCCGCTCTGAATGACCTGTGGCACCCCTAGCGGCCCGGATGACAGCGGGGCAGCAGCGTGAGTTTGGCTCTGGGGCTCGGTGTCCCCAATCCCTGTATTGTGGCACCAGGCCCCTTGGGAGGGGCCCATCGGGGGCCGACCAAGGGTTAGGGTTAGCACCCAGGAGGCAGGCAGGCCCGATCCACCAGCTGTGTGACGAGTGGAGGGGCGTTCCGAGGTGAGGGCGCTGGCGAGCGGGAGCGTGGACCCAAGCATTTTTGTGCGGGGGTCCTTCGAAGGTCGCAGGTGGCTCGGAAGGGCTTGCCCGTTCTGCCACCCTGAATGACCAGCGGCACCCCTAGCAGCCCGGTGGCATCGCGGCGGCCGTGTGAGTCCGGCGCTGGGGCTTGGGGGTCCCAATCCCTGGCGTTGGGCAGCCAGGCCCCTTGGGAGATTCCCTCGGGGGCCGACCTAGGGTTAGGGTTATCCCCCAAGAGCCTGTTAGGCCCAATCTGCCAGCTGTGCAGCGAGCGGAGGGGTGGGCTTAGGTGAGGGCATTGGTGAGCGGGAGCGTGGACCCAAGCATTTTGGCGCAGGTTGCCTTCGAAGATCGCCAGGGGATCGGAGGGCCCTGCCCGTTCTCGCTCCCTGAATGACCGGCGGCGCCCCTAGCGGCCCGGGTGGCGGCGGGGTGACACGGTGAGTCCGGCGGTGGGGCTCGGGGGTCCCCAATCCCAGGCATTGCGGTGCCAGGCCCGTTCGGACAGGCCCCTCAGGGGCCCACCTAGGGCGTATGGGTAGTCACCAGGAGGAGGGCAGGCTTCATCTGCCAGCTCTCCGGCAAGCGGAGGGTCAGGCCGAGGTGAGGGCGCTGAGGGGCGGGAGCGTGGGCTCAAGCGTTTTGGATGGGGAGGCCTTCGAATGTCGCCGCGGGCTCGGAGGGCCCTGTCCGTTCTCCCACCCTGAATGACCAGTGGCACCCCTAGCGGACTGGGTGTCAGTGGGGCGGCAGGGTGAGTCTGGCGCTGGGGCTCGGGGGTCCCCACTCCCCGGCATTGCGGCACCAGGCCCTTTGGGAGGGGCAGCTCCGGGCCCGTCCTAGGGTAAGGGTGAGCCCCCAGGAGGCCGGCAGTTCCGATCCAGCAGCTGTGAGGTGAGCGGAGGGGCGGGCCGAGGTAAGGGTGCTGGCGAGCGGGAGCGTGGGCCAAAGGGTTTTGGCGTGGGGTGCATTCGAAAGTCGCTGGGGACTTGGAGGGCCCTGCCCGTTCTCCCGCCCTGAATGACCGGCGGAGCCCCTAGCGGCTTGGGTGGCAGTTGAGCCGCAGGGTGAGTCCGGTGCTGGGGCTCGGGGGTCCGAATCCCTGATGTTGTGGGCCAGGCCCCTTGGGAAGGGCCCCTCAGGGGCCGACCTAGTGTTAGGGTTAGTCCCAAATATGCTGGCAGGCCTGATCCCCCGGCTGTGTGGCGATCGGAGGGGCGGGCCGAGGTGAAGCGTTGGCGAGCGGGAGCGTGGGCCCAAGCGTTTTGGCGCGGGGAGACTTTGAAGTTCGCCAGGGGCTTGGAGGGACCTACCCATTCTCCCGCCCTGAATGACCGGCGGCGCCCCTAGCGGGCCGGGTGGCGGCGGGGCGGCATGGTGTGTTCTGAGCTCGGGTTCGGGGGTTCGCAATCCCTGCGTTGCAAGGCCAGGCCCCTTGGGAGGGGCTCCTTGGGGGCCAACCTAGGGTTAGGGTTAGCCCCCTGGAGGCCAGCAGCCCAGATCCTCCATCTGTGCAGCGAGTGGAGGGGCAGGCCGAGCTGAGGGCACAGGCAAGCGTGATCGTGGGCCCAAGCGTTTTGGCGCGGGGTGCCTTCGAAGGCCATCCGGGGCTTAGAAGGCCCTGCCTGTTCTCACACCCTGAATGATCAGTGGCGCCGCTAGTGGCCTGGGTGTTGGCGGGGCGGCAAGGTGAGTCTGGCGCTGCGGCTCGGGGGTCAGCAATCAGACACGTTGTGGCGCCAGGCCCCATCGTACGAGCCCCTCCGGGGCCAACCTAGGGTTAGGGTTAGCCCCCAGGAGGCCGGCAGGCCCGATCTGCCGGCTGTGGGGCGAGGGGAGGGGCGGGCCGAAGTGAGGGCACTGACTAGCGGGAGCGTGGGCCCAAGTGTTTTGGCGCGGGGGGCCTTCGAAGGTCTCCGGTGGCTCGGAGGGCCCTTCACATTCCTCCGCCCTGAATGACCGGCAGCGCCCCTACTGGCCCGGGTGGCGGCGGGGTGGCAGGTTGAGTCCAACACTGGGGCTCTGGGGTCCCCAATCCCCGGTGTTGTGGTGCCAGGCCCCTTGGGAGGTGCCCCTCGGGGGCCGACCTAGGCTTAGGGTTAACCCCCAGGAGGCCGGTAGGCCCGATCCGCTGGCTGTGTGGCGAACGGAGGGACGGGCCGATGTGAGGGCGCTGGAGAGAGTGAGCCCGGGCCCAAGCGTTTTGGTGCGGGGGACCTTCGAAAGTCGCCAGGGGCTCGGAGGGCCCTGCCCGTTCTCCCGCCCTGAGTGACCAGTGGCGCCCATAGTGGCCCGGGTGGCGGCGGTCCGGCAGGGTGAGTCTGACACTGGGGCTCAGGGGTCCCCAATCCCCGGCGTTGCGGCTCTAGGCCCCTTGGGAGGGGCTCCTCGGGGGCTGACCTAGGATTAGGATTAGCCCCCAGGAGGCCGGCAGGCCAGATCTGCCAGTTGTGTGGCGAGTGGAGGGACGGGCCGAGGTGAGGGCGCTGGCGAGCGGGAGTGTGGGCTGAAGCATTTTGGCGGAGGTACCTTTGAAGGTCGTCTGGGGCTTGGAGGGCCCTGCCCGTTCTCACGCCCTGAATGACCGGCGGCGCCGCTAGCGGCCCGGGTGTCGGTGGGGCAGCACAGTGAGTCTGGCGCTGCAGCTCGGGGTTCAGCAATCAGAGACGTGGCGCCAGGCCCCATCGGATGAGCCCCTCGAGGGCCGACCTAGGTTTAGGGTTAGCCCCCAGGGGGCCAGAGGCCCGATCCGCCGGCTGTGCAGCGAGCGGAGGGGCAGGCCGAGGTGTGGGCGCTGGAGAGCGGGAGCGTGTGCCCAAGCGTTTTGGCATGGGGGGCCTTCAAAGGTGGCCGGGGGCTCGAAAGGCCCTTCCCATTCTTCCGCCCTGAATGACCGGCGGCGCCCCTAGCGGCCCGGGTAGTGGCAGGGCGGCAGGTTGAATCTAACGCTGGGGCTCTGTGGTCCCAAATCCCCAGCTTTGCGGTGCCAGGCCCCTTGGGAGGGGCCCCTCGGGGGCCGCCCTAGTGATAGTGTTAGCCCACAGGAGGCCGGCAGGCCTGATCAGCCGGCTGTCAGGCGAGCGGAGGGGCAGGCCGAGATGAGGGCGCTGGTGAGAAGGAGTGTGGGCCCAAGCGTTTTGGCATGGGGGGCTTCAAAGGTCGCAGAAGGCTCGGAGGGCCCTGCCCATTCTCCTGCCCTGAATGACGCACGGCGCCCCTAGCAAACTGGGTGGCCGGGTGGTGGCAAGTTGAGTCCGGTGCAGGGGCTCGGGGGCACCCCATCCCTGGCGTTGCGGTACCCGGCCTCTTCGGCGCCACCCTAGGGTTAGGGTTAGCGCACAGGAGGCTGGCAGGCTTGCTCCACCAGCTGTGGGGCGAGTGGAGGGGCAGGCCGAGGTGAGGGCGCTGGCGAGCGGGAGCGTGGGCCAGAGCATTTTGGCTTTGGCTCGGGGTGCCTTCGAAGGTCACAGGTGACTCGGAGGGTCCTGCCCGTTCTGTTGCCCTGAAGGACTGGCGAAGCCCCTAGTGCCCCACGTGGTGGTGGGGCGGCAGGGTGCGTCCGGCACTGGGACTTGGGAGTCCCCAATCCCTGGCATGCGGCGCCAGGCCACTTGGGAGGGGCCATTTGAGGGCGATCAAGGGATAGGGTTAGCCCCCAGGAAGCCAGCAGGCCTGATCCGCCAGCTCTGCAGCGAGCTTAGGGGTGGGCCGAGGTTAGGGTGCTGGCGAGCAGGAGAGTGGGAGCCAGAGTTTTTGCATGGGGGGCCTTTGAAGGTCGCAGGCAGATCAGAGGGCCCTGCCCGTTCTCCCTTCCTGAATGACTGGCAACGACCCTAGCGCCCTGGGAGCTTGGGGGTGGCAGAGTGAGTCCAGCACTGGGGCTCGGGGTTCCCAAATCCCCGGCATTGAGGTGCCAGGCTCCTTGGGAGGGGCACCTCAGGGACCGACCTAGGGTAAGTGTTAGCCCCCAGGAGTGCAGCAGGCCCGTTCCCCCAGCTCTGCGGCAGGCGTAGGGGCAGGCCGAGGTGAGGGCACTGGCGAGAGGGAGTGTGGACCCAAGCATTTTGGCGCGGGGGGACTTCAAAAGTCGCTGGGGGCTTGGAGGGCCCTGCCCGTTCTCTCGCCCTGAAAGACTGGCGGCCCCCCTAGCAACCCGGGTTGCTGTGGGGTGGCAGGGGGACTCCGGCGCTGGGCTCGGGGATCCCCAATCCCTGGCGTTGTGGTGCCAGGCCCCTTGGGAGAGGCCCCTCGGGGGCCGACCTAGGGTTAGGGTTCGTCCCCAGGAGGCCGGCAAGCCCAGCGCTAAGTGGTTCTGGCAATGTAACAAAAATGCCATACACTTATCTGTAAGAAATAACAGTGTACAGGAACCCTCTTAGCCCTAACATCATCCTTTCTGAATATGGAAGCCAGCCCCAAGGTGGTCGTGGAAGTCTGACGAAAGGGCTAAGCACTTTTCTCTGAGTCACCACACTATACAGGGAAAGACCAATGTACATCATCTTTCACAAGTAGGAAGCATTAATGAAAAGGTTCTGGAATTTCGAGGACTCTGACCCATCCTTATTGGTAATAAACCACCGTGTACAGGAAAACACCTTCAACTCTCATCAGCCTCCTCAATCCTGATTCCGATTCAACTTTGGGTGTGTAGGACTAGGGAAATGTCCACATCTTATTGCTAAGAAAGAACGATGTCAGAGTAATGCCCGACAAGTCACATCAGCCTTCCTGAAGACGGCAGCAGGAATCAAGGTGGTTATGTTACCATGAGGTAAGGAAGATGAGCATATAAGTGAGAAACAACAGTGGGCAGGACCTCTCTTCCAACGAACAGTATCTTTGCTTAATGTTGAATCCCTATGGTAAGTGGTTGTAGGCATTTGTGAGGTCAAAATCTTAAGTGTTTTGTAAAACCTCTTGGCCATTCACAGATGAGACTAAGGTAGTTGGGGACTCCTAGGCAGTGATTTGTCCACTGTCGAAAATATGAAAAGATAAAAGAGACAGATGAGGTCTCCTCAGGCATTGTCCTTTATCCTCATCCTCCGTGAGGATGGCCATCTCTGGACAGCTCAGTGGCAGGGTCTCATTCACAGTGGGGGCATCTGTTCCTCACAGACATCAGGCAGGGAAATGGATTTGGTTCTCTGTGCCAGCCCAGCCACAGCTGAGTGTCACAGCACCCTCTTGTGGGCTCATAAGGGTTTCACTGTCACCAGGCAGGTCACTGTATTTGATAAACCACTGTAAGAGTTTGCAATTGCCTTCATCTGCAACCTCCTAGAAGCAAATGCAGGTCTCTGGTACCATGTGAAGTCATGTGAAGGCATTGTGAGAAAGTGTCCTTTTGCTTAAGAAAAACATGGAGCTGGGGCTCCTGGCTTGCTCAGCCAGTTAAGCATGTGCCTTTGGCTCAGGTTATGATCCCAGGGTTCTGGGATCGAGCCGAGGCTCCCTGCTCAGCAGGAAAGGAGGTAGGGAAATAGCTTAGAACCCACAGAGAATGTGAATAAAGGGGAGTGAAATGGAACTTGGTCTGTGTTTTGCTTTAGGGATTGGAAGTTAGTTTTTTCTCAATTGTGATTGTTCTTGAAACAGAGAAGCTGTATTGGTTTTTTTTTACCTTTAATTTTTTTCTAATAATAATTTTTTATTATGATATGTTAGTCACTATACAGTATTTCCTTAGATTTTGATGTAGTGTTCCGTGATTCATTATTTGCATATAACACCCAGTGCTCCATGCAATATGTACCTTCCTTAATACCCATCACTGGCCCATCCCAATCCCCCACCCCTCTCCCCTCTGAAGCCCTCAGTTTGTTTCCCAGAGTCCATAGTCGCTCGTGGTTCATTCCCCCTTCTGTTTAGGGTCCATTGTCTAAAGGGACAGACAGTGGAAGTTCACCAAATATAAGATCAAAATTTCATTGTTCATTATAGATGCCGCCAAGTAGTTCCCAGACATTTCATTCTACTGTAGTAATTCATTATACCTGTGAAGGTGCACGTGGAAGACAATTGATGCATGTATAGTGGTAATAAAACACGCCCCTCAGTAGTAGAATAAGAGAGGATACATATGTGTAAAATTATTCGACTACAGCTTCCATGCTTTCCCTTTGGTTCCTTATTATCTATGAAATTGGACAATTTTTGTTCTCTAGGCTTAAAACTCATTGTCAAGTATTCAGAGTTTTTCAATGCTGATCTTCTCCTTTATAAGTTACCAAAAACCTAAAATATGTATGATCTTTAAAAAATGCTATATTGAAAATTACAGCAGGGAAGTTTCATTTTGTGAATATTGTGTCAATGGATCTCTATTTTGACAACAGTGTTCATTAGAAATGATGACATTTCATGTGAGTATAAATATCAATGTGTAAAAGAAAAGGTAGGAAGAACCTTGAATGTTTAAGTAATTGGTGAAATGACAGGTGTGTGTGTGTGTGTGTGTGTGTGTGTGTGTGTGTGTGTGTGTGTGTGTAATTGATTTTCAGTGAATGGTTCAGCTTCTTGTAGGGCCTCCGAGAGAGCCCAGGTGAACCTTTCAATGAGTTGGTATCTGTTTTCAGAACATGGGAATCTCTTAGTTCAATAGTCAATCAGGCAAGCTTTGAGGTCTTGAAGTCCTCAGCGATGGTGTTGCAGACCCTTGTGAGCAAACCCTAGGGTATGGTCAGAGCCCTCATTAGCTGGTACCAAGGTGTGATGATTTCAGACAGCATTTCCCAAAGAAGTACCTCTTGAGTCTCTGTCCTTGTCAGTTCCCTACACTTCCTTACACTAGTTATGTGATCAGTGTGTTTCAGGATAATCCCCACATGTGATTTTTGCTATTTCCTACTAGTTCTATCTGTTTCTCATGTTCTTCTTTTATGGTAGGGGTTGGGAAGCAACCTGTGTGGTGGAGGAAGGGGTGTGGTAGTTGTCTGCCTTCAGAGGACCGAATGATGCCTAGAAATTGTACTGTAGTTTGAGGTCAATTGTCCATCCTCTGAGTGTCAGGAATTCCATCACTTTACTTTGATGCTAGTCTGTTCTTCAAGCTGTCCTCAGAAATAAGGACGTCATCCATCTAGGGAATACTAGTTTGTGTGTATGTTTTCATTTTAGGAAAGGCCTTACTCTTCCTTAAAATAATACTGTAGAGCACCCTTTCCTGTTGTTATTGGCCATCAGTCAATCTTTTGTGAAGTATTCGTTTATAAATAGACTTTCTATGGTTGATGAGCAGGAATTCTTTATTGACAAGTCTTTGTCAGTGTGTGTATTGCAAATCTTTACTTCCCAGCCTGCGGTTCACTATTTCATTTTCTTATGGTCATAAGTTAAGGAGAAATGTCACATTTTTATGAAGTCCCACTGAATTCTTTTAAATGGTTAAAGCACCCTATGTCCTACCCCAAGATTGACAGGTTCTACATTTTCTTTCAGAAACGGTCCAATGGGAAGCTACAATCCATCTCAAATTTATAAATTGCATTTTTAATTCTAATAGGGTATTTATAGACTGTTTTGGATTTTCTATGTACACAATTGTATTATCTGTGAATAGTCACATTTATCCCCTCAATTCTTATACTTTTTGTTTCTCTTGCCTTCTAACACTGGTAGATTCTCTGATGCAACGTTGAATAGAGCAGGATTGTTTGAAGATTTTAATATACCTTTCTCAATATCTGAAAGAAAAAGCAGACAAAACATTGGTAACAAATGTGACCTAATTGACATATAGGGAACATTCCATAATAAGTGCAGAATACATTATTTTCAAGTGGTCATAGACTCTTTACCCAAATAGATGATAGGTGGGGCCAAGAATCAAGTCTACAAATGTTAAACCCTGAAATTAACTAGATTCTATTCTTAGACCACAGGGGAATTGAGCCACAGTCATAGCGAAAAGAAAATCAAGAAGTCCTTCAATGTTTAAAATTAAATGGAACTTTGCTACATATCCTAAAGGTCAGAGAGGGAATCTCAATGGAAATTCTGAAACTTTTCTACATGAGGGCTCACACACAATGGCACTTTCTTTGTGAAGAGCATTATAATAACCTAGACAGGAGTTGAGCCTTAAGTCAGAGTTCTTCCTGCCCCAGCCACACCTGGCAGCCTTGGCCTGTGGTGCCCCTCAGCTCTCCTTTCTGGTGGCCCTGAGCTAAGGGGGTCAACATGGCCATATGGAAATGGGAAGCTCCCCACTCATAGTGATGATGGTGCCCCCTCCCCAGCTGCCCATTCAGGTGGCTCTGAGCTAAGGGGGTCAACATGGCCGTATGGAAATTAGAAGCTTCCCACTCTTAGTGATGACGTTGCTATCGTATCATCCTCACCAGTCCAACAACATGATTTCTGAGTGAACTATGACACAAGAGTGACTTCTTGGCCTTCCTTCAGGTTTGAAAATCATCTGGTGAGTCATCTATTCGAAATATGGATTCAACATGTGTTCTTTCTTCTGAAAAGAAATAGACCCAATAGCAATTATGGCTTCCTGAGCACCTGTTCTTGAGACACATCATACTGGCTCTTTGTAGCATTCTGCCTCTTAAACTTCTCAACTAGGGTGTAGATATTTTTAGGCACATTTTCAGGTGGTTAGACAGGGACTCGGATGATATGAGTCACAGAGGATTTTAGTGTCAGAAACATAAGTGGGATTCCCAAATTGACTCCAAATCCCTTGTTGTTCCATACAGGGTACTATCTTCCTCTTAACTCTGGTCTTCTCGATCTGGAAACCTATCAAGTATCAGGATTTTCTTGTCATGTGGACAACTGGAACGAATTCATCGGGCCTTTTCACCTCTGCCCATGGTGATCATTAAGATCATTATCTCAGTGGAGGACCTCTGGGTAAGATACTCAAAGATCCTTAGGAATACAGACAGTATAATATTTTTCTGGTATTAAAGTTACTGAAACCAACTATCTTTTTTAGTCCATTCTGGCTCTGGTATGTTCAGAGGGTGCTGTAAAACAGGTCTGAAATAGTGTTTAAAAACACTCAGCTCAGCCTCTTCTACAAAGTGAGCCAATGCTTATAAACATGGCTAAAATATTGCCTTACCTATGATGACTTCCCAGCCATCGTAGTGTTTATATGGTATGACTGTGACTTATATTAGTCAACATTTGCAGAGAAAGAACTTACTGCATCCAGGGGGCACTTCATGTTGAAATTAGTTTGTGACAACGAGCTACTGTGTTTTATTCTGCAGTCCAAGGGAATGGTGCCAGACGTCTCTAAGTTGTCTAGCAGTTCTACAATTCTAATTTTAAGTGGTCTGTGTGCTTCAGAGATTTGGGCAGGAGAAGGGCAGGAGTCCAGAGACTGTGAACACTTCTGTTACCTGTGCTGACCATGGAGCAGGCAGCCTTTCGTGGGTATCATTTTGATTTCTTGGTACTCTTGTGAAAGGTGCTTTTGTCTCAAATTCCTCCATTTAGGAGTAATTATAATGATGAAAGTAATTTTTATCTTATATCATCTGTGGGCCCTGATCCTGGGATCCCAGGGAAGCTATCCTTTAACATTTTACCCGGCTCAAAATGACTGGGCAAAACCTAAAAGCATGGGCCCTATTTCTGCCCCAAGCACATGTTGTACATCTGCTTCGAGGAGAAAACAATAACCAAAAATGCCAACATAAAGATAAGAAAAAATAAAGAACCTCTTTGGCTCCCATAAGATTAAGGTCATATTGACATGTACATACTGAAAACATAAGAAAGAATCTGTCACTTTCTGGATCTAAGAAGATCCTCACTGTAGTGTGTAACTCTGTATGTAAAACAAAACAGAAAAAAATATATAAGCCTGCCCCAAATATTCCTTCCCCGGAGCACTCCCTTCTTGGTGAAGATTGTGTCTCCCAGACAGTTGTCCTGACTTGGGTTTGAATAAAGGTCCCTTCCTTTCTCTCTAAAATGTTTTTAAAAGTTCATTCATGCAGTGTCGACAATAACAGTGTTTTCTATTTAAGTGAGAAATAAATGTTCCACTCTAGTTGCATTGGGAATAGACGAATTTAGGGTTTCTTTAGAAGAGTAAGTCTGCTATCCAGAAAAGGCAAAGTCATTGGTCTATTGAGAATGAAGATAATTACTGGTAAACAACAAGTATGTGTTGCCTCTTTGCCCAGAAACCAAAGCAGGTGTGCAGGCTTTAGGTCAGAGGTGCCTTCTTCTCCCCAGCTGACAGCACTTCTTTGCTCTGGCTCCAAGACACCCGAGGTTTGAACGTCAGCATCGGAGTCAGCGAGGCAGCTTGTCACAGGACGCAGTGTTCAGAGAAAGCACAGGAATGTTTGGCAAAATGTCCTAACTATGTCAGGGCTGGAGGTAAAACCTCTCATTATCCCAAAACCTCCTGGGCTTTTCTCTTTTCTCTAGTTGAGCCACAAAGTAAAATTGAAGTAGCTGTCAGCATTCTGGGTTTGGTGCAAGAATTACTTAGTTTCCCTGGAGGTAGAACTTTGCAGGGGATCACAATTTCTGTCCATTTATTGCTGACAAATGTATTTTGACCATCTGTTTCCTAGGAACCCTCTTTTATTAGAAAGGGAAGGTGAGATTCACTCTGTGCCTGTTTGTAACATCTAATTTGTTCCTTCATCTAACAGTGTTTATTCAATTGGGTCTAAGATATGGTTGAGTGGCCAGCATCTAGGGTTAGGTGGCTTTTTTTCAACTGATACAGACTTGGATGATGTCATTTGACAAAGGTGATGTTTCATCATTGATTAGTTTATTCATCAGAAGAGATAAAATTAGGGTGGAGGGAAAATTGAAAATTATCCAAAGCAGCCTGCTCCTGTTTAAAAGTTGAGCTTGACTTTCTAGTTTTACTAAATGTATTATCTCGATATTTTGAGGTGCCATATTCTCTCTGTAGTTTCTTTGGTGGTAGAGTCAGAAGGAGAGTCTGGGAATTCTTTTGGATAGTGGCATGCTGGTGGCTTCAAGGGGCTTGGCGTCAGGAGCCTTGGGGTGAAGTCTGCAACTGCTTGCCTGACCCTGGGTGCATCTCCCAGATTTTGTTTCCTCTTATGAAATTGCTGGCAGATAATGTTCTGCTTAAAGGGGAACCCTCCCATCCTGTTGGTGGCAATGCCAAGTGGTGCAGCCAGTCTGGGAAACAGTGTGGGGGTTCCTCAAAAAGTTAAACATTGAACAATCCCATGATCCGGCAATTGCTCTCCTAGGTATTTACCCAAAGGATACAGAAATGCAGATTCAAAGGGGGAACATGCACCGTGATGTTTATAGCAGCAATGTCCACAGTAGCCAATCTATGGAGAGAATCCCAAAGTCCATGCACTGATGAATGGATAAAGCAGATGTGGGATACATAATATATATATATATATATATATATATATATATATATATATATATATATATATATATATATATATATATATATATATATATATATATATATATAATGGAATATGACCCAGCTTCAAAAAGAATGAAATCTTACCATTTCCAAGGATGTGGATGGATCTAGAGTATATTAAGCTAAGCAAAATCAGTGAGGAAAGACAAATATCCTATCTCTCACACTTGTGGAATTTCAGAAAGAAAACAGATGAACAGAGTGGAGGGGTGATGAGAGAGGCAAACAAGGAAATAGACTCAACCTTGGAGAACAAACTGAGTGTTGCTGCAGGACAGGAGCATGGGGGGAAGAGTTAAATGGGTGAGGGATATTAAGGAGGGCACTTGTGATGAGCACCGGGTACTGTATGCAGATGAGGAATCACTAAATCCTACCCCTGAAGCGAATATTCCATGGCATGTGAACTAACTGGAATTTAAGTAAAAGAAGAAAGGAAAAAGTGTTCTGCTTCATGAAGAGTGAGATAAAATTGTAGTGATTTGGGCTGTACTATTCTATAGATGAGAGTTGTAAAACACCCTGTTGTAGGATACACTAGTTTCTTATCACATAAGGAGTCCTCAGAAAGCTGCAATGAAAGATTCAGATCTCAGAGCATGTTCATGTTCCACTGATATGTTACAATTTGCACAGGTAGGAAAGAAGGTGGAGAGAAAGGCAACAGAAGGGGAAAGTAGGTGTGAACCTTTCATTAGTTAGTGTTATAGCTTTCTCATGAAAGCCTTGCGCCAGTGTGATTTTGGAAGAAACGGTGGAATCCGGGAGCTTTGCAGGAGATAGGGGAGTTCCAGGTCTGGGTAAAGCTGACAGGGGTCCCAGAGGAGTGTTGAATGCATTCTGCAGCAGGGTGTGGACAGGGTGGGCTCCAGGGGTGGCTGTGGTCTCCTGGGTGAGAGTTGTGACAGGTGAGGGCTGTGTGCAAGTTCCTGGCTGAGGACAAGTGAGGCACAGGCAGAGAGCTGGCAGAGAACCTTCTTCTGGGCCACCAGCCTCACCCAACACACACAGCCTCATCTTCTGTCCCTGTCACTCCAATTCTGACTTCTCCGAAGGTGAGTGAGAATACATCAAGAGCATTCTTAACAGAAGGGAAAGCATGTGCAAAAGCTCTGGGGCAGGAGAATTCCAGTTATTTCCAGGAGCAGCAAGAAGGACCTGTGGCCACAGGAGACAGCTTAGGACATGAGCTTAGAGAGGTGAAAGAGGGTGACAGAAAGCTATTCCAGGGCTATAACCCCATGAGAAGCTGTTTCACTGGGCCATACTGGCTACAGTGTTGAGAACAGATTACAGAGGGTTGAAGATGGCAAAGCAGGTCAATGACGAGGCTTTTCCAGGAACTCAGGCACCGTGGAACGGACAGGTGGCTTTGGATGGAGTGGTTAGACCTCTTCTGGGTCCATTTTGAAGATGGAGCTCACAGGATTTGCTGATGGGTTAGCTATTAGGAGCAGGAGAACAGAGGAATTGGGGTAACTCTCAGGTGTTGTGGGTTGTCCTGATCGAGAGGAAGGAGAGGGTTTCTCAGGGGGTAGGAGGTAGTCGGTGTTCAGCATGCTGAGGAAGGTGCCTTTCCCAGTGGATCTGCTGAGGTTTGTGTCTGGGAGGACCTTTCACATCTCTTCCCTCAGCAATGCTCAAGTACAAGTATCCCCCACTTTTTAAACGTTCACAGTAAGACACTGGGCTTTCTTGAAAGAACTACGTTATTACCCAGCTTCAGTAAAAGGAAGAGACCTGAAGAGGATTTCAATCTTATGAAAAAAGGTGAACAGTGAGAATCGCGTTCAGCATCTGTTCTGGGGAGAAGCACGACCGAGGCGGCGTGCACCCCAACCAGCTCCTTCCTCTGTCAACCGCTCTCCGCTTCCAGCCACTAGCACTTTGAATTGTGTCTGTGTGCCTCTGCTGTGCTTCATCTTCATTTATGCTGGGCCTCCGTTAGAAACTTGTGTGCTGAGGCCTAAGAAAAGCCAAAGAGAAGGAATTTTGGAGTCTGAGCACACTGTCTAATTGTTCGTGTAAATTAATGGTCATTCCTTCTTGACACCATTTCTGCTGTGCAAGGTTTCTCAGAAGCCCTGTACTTTCAAAGAGCAGGGAAACCTATACCCCATGCTGCGGGGTTAGTTTTAGTCTCCATGCCTGACAGACCATTTCATGACTAGGATTTTCTCACTCAAACATTGAGACTTTGACCATCTTCACCCTTTTCTACCACCGCATCCCCGAATCTGGCACCTACCAACCTGCTCTCAGTATCTATGCGTTCAGTATTTGTTTATTCCACATTGAATGTACATGAGAGCATCTGGTATTGGTCTTTCTGTGTCTGAGTTACTTGGCATAAGGCCCCCAAGGTCTGTGTTTCCATGTCTGGTTCTTGTGAATAATGCTGCAGTGAACGTGGGAGTGCATCTGTCTTTTTGAGGCAGCATTTTTGTGTTCTTAAATCAATACTCAGTAGAGCCATTACTGGGTCATGGGGTAGTTGTATTTATTTTTTCAGGAACCTCCATACCATTTGTCACAGTGGCTGCACCAATTTCCATTCCCACCAACAGTGCACAGTGTTTCCTCGTCTGCACACCCTTGACCCCACCTGGTGTCTGTCTCTGGGACAATTGCTATTACAACAGTTGTGAGAGGATAGCCAATTGTGGGTTTGACTGATGTTTCCCTGACGATGATTAGTGATGTCGAACAACTTTTTCTGTCTGTTGGCACCTGTGTGCCATCTTTGGAAAGTATCTATTCACATATTCCTCCCATTTTTTATATAGTTTTTTTTTTATTTGTATGAGTGTTGTGTGTATTTTGGATATTAGCCTCTTCTCACACATATGATTCGCAGATATGTTTTTCTTATTGGGTCAGAGGCCTTTTAAGTTTTTGATGGTTTCTTTTGCCTTGTGGAAGATTTCAGTTTGATGTTGTTCCACTTGTTTATTTTTGCTTTTGTTGCCTTTGCATTTGGTGTCCGATCTGAAGACTCTTTGCCAAAACTAATGTCAATAGACTTAGTACCTGTGTCTTCTTGGAGGTTTATGGATTCAGGTCTTATGTTCAAATCATTCATCCATTAAAAATTTTGTGTGTGGTGTAAGAAAGTGACCCAGTTATATTCTTCTGCATTTAGTGTCCCCTTTGCCTGTTACCGCTCACTGAAGAGACAGTCCTTCCCTCATGGCATATCTTCTGCTGCTGTGTCGTAAGTGAGGATCATCTACGTGTGGGTAAGTTTCTGAGCTTTCTGTACTGTTCCACTGACCTGGTGTCTTTGTTTATGCCAGTACCATCCTGTTTTGATGACATCAGCATTATAATCCAGCTTGAAATCCAGGAGTGTGTTGACTGCACCTCTTTCTCCAGGTTGCTTTGCGGATTTGGTGTCTTTTGTGATTCCATACAAGTTTGAGGACTGTTTTCTATTTCTTCGAATAATGACACAGGAATTCAGATAGGGATTTCATCACATCTGTCGATTGCTTTGGGTACGATGGGCATGTTCACATAATTAACTCTTCCAGTTAAGGAGCATGGCGTATGCTACCATTTGTTTGTGTTCCCTTCCAAATCTTTGACCCATACATTCTGCCCCCCTGGACACACATATTTTTCATTTCTTTTCTGCCATGTGTTGAGTGTACTATGTCTTTCTCATTCTTCGTTACTTTTATTCCTAGATTTTTTTTGATGCAATTTTAAATGGCGTTGCTTTTTTAATTTCTCTTTGCGAAAGTGTGTCATCAGTATACAGAAATGCAAGAAGTTGGGTCATCTGGGTGGCTCCATAAGTGAAGCGTCTACCTTCAGCTCAGGTCATGATCCCAGAGTTCTGGGATCGAGCCCCGTGTTGGGCTCCCTGATTAGTGAGGGTCTGCTTTTCCCTCTTTCTGACACTCCCACTGCTCGTGCTTTTTCTCTTCCTGTCAAATAAATAAATAATATTTGAAAAATAATGACAACAGGTCTCTGCATATTGACTTTATATCCTGCAGCTTGTTTGAATTTTTTTATTCTAACAGTTTTTTTTTTTTGTGGAATCTTTCGGGATTTTATGTCATTTGCAAATTGTGCCAGTTTTCCTGTATGGATTTCATATCTTCTCTTTTTTTAAAAATTGTTATTCACCCTACAGTACTTCATTTGTTTTCGATGTAGTGTTCCATGATTCATTGTTTGCATATAACACCTAGTGCTCATTATGACAAGTGCCCTCCTTTTTTTTTAAAGAATTTATTTATTTATTCAACAGAGATAGAGACAGCCAGCGAGAGAGGGAACACTAGCAGGGGGAGTGGGAGAGGAATAAGCAGGCTCACAGCGGAGGAGCCTGTTGTGGGGCTCGATCCCATAATGCCAGGATCACGCCCTGAGCCGAAGGCAGATGCTTAACCACTGTGCCACCCAGGTGCCCCCTGTCTTGTTAATTTTAACCATTCTAACTGGTGTAAGGTGGTATTTTATTGTCGTTTTGATTTGTATTTGCCTGATGGCAAGTGATGTGGAGCATTTTTTCATGTGTCTGTCGGCCATTTGTATGTCTTCTCTGGAGAAGTATCTCTTTGTGTCTTCTGCCCATTTTTTGGGTGTCGAGTTTGAGGAGTTCTTTATAGATCTTGGATACCAGCCCTTTATCTGTAATATCATTTGCAGATATCTTCTTCAATTCCATAGGTTGCCTTTTGTTTTGTTGATTGTTTGCTTTGCCGAGCAGAAGCTTTTTATCCTGATGAAGTGCCAATAGTTCATTTTTGCCTTTATTTCCTTTGCCTTTAGAGACGTGGCTTGCAAGAATTGTTGTGTCCAAAGTTGAAGAGTTCTTTTGATTTTGATATGAGACAGGAATCCATTATCTTTCTTTCCTGATTGTATTTGAGTCCTCTGTCTTTCTTGGTGAGTCTAGCTAAGTTTGTCAGTTTTGTTTATCTTTCCAAAAAAGGCAGCTCTCATTTTCATTGGTTTTTTTTTTTTGTCTTTTTAGTCTTTGTTGGATTTATTTATGCCTTCCTTTTTGTTATTTCCTTATTTCTACTAATTTGGGGCTTTGTTGGTTGTTTTTTTTTTTTCCAATTCTTTACCACATAAATCAGGTTGTTTATTGGAGAGCATTCTCATGGATTGATGAACACTTGAATTTCTATGAATGTCCTCCATAAAGCCACTTTTGCTGCATCCCATAAGTTTTTGTAGGTTGTCTTTTTCATCAGCGTCAAGGTACTTCTAAAATTTTTTTGATTTCTTCTTTGACTGTTGGTTGTTCAGTAGCATGTTGTTAAATCTCCACATATTTTTTAAGATTCTTTAAGTATCTGACAGAGAGTGAGACAGCGAGAGAGGGAACGCAAGCAGCGGGGTGGGAGAGGGTGAAGCGGGCTTCCCACTGAGCAAGGAGCCTGATTCGGGGCTAGATCCCAGGATCCTGGGATCACGACCTGAGCTGAAAGCAGATCCTTAACGACTGAGCCACCCAGGCCCCAAAAATCTCCACCTATTTTTGACAGTCCCATTTTTTTCTTGAGACTGATTTCTAGTTTCATATCATTATGGTTGGATAAGATTTGAAGCAGAAGGTGAAGAGAGCATTCAGATGAAAGGTTTGTTTCCTGGAGGGTTTTCTGTGGGCAGACCATGAGTTCAGTGGGCAGGAGGAAGGTTATATGAGATGGGGGGTGGGGATAACCCTTGTTAGAATTACTGACTACTACCATGCAGGCTGTGTGCTACCGTTCACATCATAGTCCTGATGGACTTGTACTTCATTAGAAATATTTTCTAGGAGGTGTAGGCATAGCCTTCACTTAAAGAAAGGTGCCATGTGGGTTCAGCAACCAGGATGTATGGTACTGTGGGGGATCAGAAACAGGCTTTCTGTGGGAAGTGACAGAAATAAGATATGGTGAGCTCCATGACCATAGGTGAGGTCCCGAGTGACCCACTGGGTGTTGGGTTCTGTGGATCTGTCACATCAGGTGCTGTGGAATTCAGGGACACCCTCCTGTCTGTGGATTTGTGTGGATACAGGTAGACATCAGTGTCTGGCCAGGCACGAAGGTCGCACTGGACCACCACCAGAGATACAGCGTGCGGTGGAGCCACTGCTTGGTTTCCCCGAAAGCTGACCAGGGTCTGTGACTGTGATTCCTAGCAGCTGCAAGGGGAGAGGAGGCCGGGGGTGGTGCACACTTCCTAGAGTTGTGGTCAGGACTAGTCTGGAGCCCACTGAAGTCAGCCACACAAGGCACAGAAGGCACCAAGTCAGTGTAGCTGTGGGCACTGCTCCCTTGGTACTTTCGGGCCAGCTCCATGCTGCCACCTCCTGCTTTTCATCATCATCTTCAAGGTCATGTGACTCTGCTCTTGCCCCATGGCCTCTGGGGTATTGTCCGTCCTCCATCTGGCCATCGTCCCTGGTGCCCTGTGCAGTCCGATGCCAGGGTAGCCTTCTTGAGACAAATATCTGGCCCTGATGGAACACTTCCATGGATCTCCTGTGATGCGAGGATGATGCCCTGCCCTGGAAGGGGCCTGCAGGTCCCCAATCAGGACAGCCATGTCTCCCTTTTCAGCATGGCCTGCCCTCCCCTCAGTCTTCTTCAGGGAAGCTCTCCCCACTTCCTGAGCTGACAGCTCTGAACTTAAAACTGAATGTTATTTTACATATCTCTATGCCTTAGTTCATCCATGGCATGTCTTTCAACCCCGTTAGTGGGTTTTTTTCTTTTTTAGCAGTTCTGAAGGGCTGTCTGATCAAGGAGGGGATGACGTGGGTGGGGTAGCTTTCCCTCTCATCTCCCTCAGCATGTCTCTGAGCCCTGGGGCCAGCTATCCCAGTGAGGATTGAGGAACCCGAGCCAACCCATCCTGAGCACAGGCTGTGTCAGCTCATAGACTGATGCGTGTTGGTGGGCAGCTGGCATGGGCCAGGGGCAGGCAGTGTCTCCTTCTCATTCCTTCCCTCCCTTCCTCCCAGAGGTAGCTCAGAGAAGCCTTCAACCCCTGCATCTCCAGATCCCTTGACCTATGCCTCCTGTGTTCAGCTGGTGACCTTGGAGTTTCGCATCGATTCTACCTCCCGTACCCTCTCCCGTATCAGTTCCTGCATCAGGGGAGGGGTCGGACCCTTGTCTGTTTTTGGTCTTCTTCCTGTCCCGCACCAAGCCCACCCACCTTTGCATCTTCCATGTATGTGCTTGGAAGCAAGCCCATCCACAGGGAACCTATTAGCCAAATGGATCCTGGCAATGAACATTGAAGTAGAGATCCAGGATCCATAATAAACCTGCTCTGAAACCTGTCCCAAAGTCTGTGACTCTCTCACACTGAAACAGAAACAATAGTAGCTTTCTGGACTGTGAAGTGTCATGTGTCTCTACTTACAATCTTGAATGCATAGGTGCTGAGCCTGGACTGAAAAGGACCATGTCTTCCGTGGCCTGGAATCCACGGCAAAAACTCAGTGAAATCTGAATTTGAGGCATGGAGTGAATAATTATTGTAGAGTGAATCCTCCCAAGTAGGGCTTATGAACAATGCACAGGAAAAGCTTTTTCAAAGAGGTTTCTGAAAGAAAAATCTTTTTAAAAAATTTATTTTAATTCCAGTAGAGCTAACCTACAGTGTTACATTCGTTTCAGGTGTACAATAGAGTGATTCAGTAATTCTATATATTACTCAGTGGTCATCAAGAAAAGCGTCCTCTTATTACCCTTCATCTATTTCACTCATCCCTCTATCCACCTCCTCTCTGGTAACCATCCGTTTGTTCTCTGTTGTTAAGAGTTTGTATTTTGGTGTGTCTCCTTTTTCTCTTTTAGTTATTTATTTTTGTTTGTTTTTTAAATTCCCCATTAGAGTGACATCGTATGGGATTTGTCTTTCTCTGACTGACTGATTTTAGTTAGGATAATACTCTCTAGCTCCATCCATGTGTCTGCAAATGGCAAGGTTTCATTCTTTTTCAAGCCGAGTAATACTCCATTGTGTGTGCGTGTGTGTGTGTGTGTGTGTGTGTGTGTGTGTGTGTGTGTGAATACACACATCTATCATCTCATTTGTCAATTTTTCTACAGACACTTGGGTTGCTTCCATATTGTGATATTGTGAATAATGGTGCAAGAAACATAGGGGTGCACATATCCTTTTAAGTTACTATTTTCCTATTCTTTGGGTAAATACGAGTAGTGTGATTGTTGGATCATAGGGTAGTTCTATATTTAATTTTTTTGAGGAACCTTCATACTGTTTTCCACGGTGGCCACCACAGTTTGCATTCCCACCCACAGTTCGCGAGGATTCCCCTTTATCCACATCCTCCCAACACCTGCTCTTTGTTGTGCTTTTGATGTTAGCCATTCTGACAGGTTTGAGGTATTACCTCACTGTCCTTTGGGTTTACACTTTCCTGATGATGGATGATGGTGAACATCTTTTCACGGGACTGTTGGCCATTTGTATTTCTTCTTTGGAGAAATGTCTGTCCATGTCTTCTGCCTATTTTTTAACTGGATTATTTGTTTTTGGGGGGTTGAGTAGAATCACTTGTATATGTTTTGGACACTATCCCTTTATTGCATATGATCTTTGCAAATATCTTCTCCCTTTGAGTAGGTTGTCTTATTATTTTTACGTTTTCATTGTTCTTCTGCCGTGTGGAAACTTTTTATTTTGCTGTATTCCCAATAGTTTATTTTTGTTTTCATTTCCTTTGCCTCAGGAGACAGTCTAGAAAAACGTTGGTATGGTCCATATCAAGAAGTTACTGTCTTCCCTCCTGTAGGATTTTTATGGATTCAGGTCTCATATTGAGGTCTTGAAACTGTTTTGTGTTTGTCTTTATTGTGTAAGAAAGCAGTCTAATTTCATTCTTTTGTGCGTAGCTGTCTAGTTTTCCCAATACCATTTGTTGTAGAGACTGTCCTTTTCCCTTTTGATATCGTTGCTTGCTTTGTGGAAGATTCATGGACCACATAATTGTGGGTTTCTGTCTGAACTTGTATCCTGTTCCTTTGGTCGCTGTTTCTATTTTTGTGCCATACTGTCTTGTTAGGATGACTGCAGCTTTGTAGTATAACCTGAAATCTGAAATTGTCAGTCCTCCAGCTTTGTTTTTCTTTTCCACATTGCACTGGCTGTTCGGAATCTTTAGTGGTTCCATACAAATGTGTAGGATTGTTTATTCGAGGTCTTTCGTCTTTAATTTAAATTCAATTAGCCAACTTACAGTACATCATTCGTTTCAGATGTAGTCTTCAATAAATTTTCAGTCATGTGTAACACCCAGTGCTCATTGTATCGTGTGACCTCCTTAATGCTACTCACCCAGTTACCCCCCCCAACTTCTCCTCCAACAATCATCAGTTTCTTGCGATAGTTAAGCGTCCATTATGGGTTTTCTCCCTCTCTGATGACTTCCCATTCTATTTTCCCTTCCTTCCCCTATGGTCTTCTTCCTTGTTTCTGATATTCCACATAGGAGTGAAAGCATATGATCATTGTCTTTCTTTCATTGACTTATTCCACTCAGCATAATACCCTCCAGCTCCACCCAGGTCGGTGTGTTGGTAAGTATTCATCCTTTCTGATGGCTGAGTAATATTCCATTATATATATGATCTACATCTTCTTTATCCATTCATCTATCCATGGTCATCTGCACTCCTTCCACAGTTTGTCTATTATGGATATTGCTGCTATGAACACTGGTGTGCATGTGTCCCGTCTTCACTACCTCTGTCTCTGGGGGTAAATACCCAGTAGTGCAATTGCTGGGACATCGGTAGCTTTATTTATAACTTCTTGAGGATACTCCGTACCATTTTCAAGAGTGGCTGTACCGGACTGCATTCGTACAGGGGTGTAAGAGGGTTCCCATTTCTCCACATCCTCTCCAACATGTATAGTTTCATGTCTTCTTATTTTTATATATTCGGCCTCGTGTAATATGGCATTTATAGGGGTTTAGATTTGCATTTCCCTGAAGCCAAGTGATATGAAGCATTTATGCATGTATCTTTTGGTCACCAGTATGTCGTCATAAGTGAAGTGACTTCCCATTTTAATCCATCTCAAGACCTAAAGCTGGGTAAGTCTCTGAAGCTGGATGATGCCATCGGTTGGAAGTGTGGAGAATTTCAAAAGTTCTCCATGGAGAGCAAGTTTAAAGGTCAGTGTGAAGCTACTAATTGGATCCGGGGAGATCTCTGAAAGTGGGGGTTGCCTGGGATGGGCTGAGGGGGGCCCTCCGATTTTCCTATGAATTCTTGCTGCAGCCCCAAATGGACAGTTTCCTGCTGTGGGGCAGGCTGAGTCCTCTGTCGTGCAGAGGTGAGCCCAATGCCTGGTGCCTTGGAGGCAGGCAAATGGGGAGGGACACTCAGCAGAGGACCCAGGGTTAGGTTAGGCCTCAAGAGACAGCAGGTCCGAACTGCCCAGTGCTCAGAGAACTCCCAGGCCGAGTGAGATGAGGGCACAAGGGTGGGTGAGTGTGAGCCTTGGGGTTCCATCCGGAAGCGCCCACAAAGGTCGGGGTTCACCAGCAGGGGCTCTCAGGGTGTGCCCCAATTCTCTTGCCCTGAATGCTCTCTTGTTCCCCAAAATGGTGCAGTTTACTGTGGGCTGCAGGCTGAGTCCTACGGTGGGGCTTGGGTTTCCCCAATCCCCCGGAGTGTGGTGCCAGGAATCTAGGGAGGGACCTCTCTGTGGCCAACCTAGGGTAAGGGTTAGGGTCCAGGAGCCCGGCAGGGACAATCTTTAGGCTGTGGGGCGAGCTCTGTGGATGGCTGAGAGGAGGCCATGGGGGAGGGTGAGAATGGGCCTCAGGGTTGGGGAACGGGGGGCTGCCAATGATGGGGATGGGCTCCAGGGGCCTCCCCAAGTTCTCATGCCCTGTAGGCTCCGTAGAACCCCAAGGGGCATGGTTTCCTGTCGGGTGGCAAGCTGAGTCCTGCGGTGGGGCACAGATATCCCAATTCCCCGGGTCTGCGATATAAGGCTCCTGGGAAGACCCCCAAACCCACAGCCGGCTTAGGGCTAGCGTAAGGCCCCAGGAGCCCCGCAGGCTGGATCTGCTGGCTGTATGGCGAGCTACACGGGCTGAGGTGAGGGTGTGGGGAGGGTGAGCGTGGGCCTCAGGGTTGGGGTGCGGGTGGCCGTTGAAGTTCGCTGGTGGCTCAGGAGGGCCCTCCTGGTTCTCCCGCCCTGAATGCTCTATGGCCTCCCAAGGCACACGGTTTCCTGCGGGGTGGCAGACTGAGTCCTGCTGTGGGGCTCAGGTGTCCCGAATCCCCGCAGCTGTGGCTCCAGGCTCCTGGGGAGGGGCCCCTCCACAGATGAACTAGGGTTAGGGTTGGGGCCCAGGAACCCCGCAGGCCATATCTGCCCACTATGTGGCGAGCTCCGCCGCGGGCTGAGGTGAGGGTGCAGGGTGGGGTGAGCATGGGCTTCAAGGTTGGGTTTAGGGATCGCCGAAGTTCACCGGGGTTCTGGGGGCCCTCCTGGTTCTCCCACCCTGAATGCTCTACAGCCTCCCAAGGGGCATGGTTTCCTGCAGGCTGGCAGGCTTTGTCCTGCAGTGGAGGTCAGGTGTCCCCAGTCCCTGGGGCTTTGGCACCGGGCCCCAGGGGAGGGGCCCTACCCAGCCGACCTAGGGTCAGGTCTAGGCCCCAGGAACCCGGCAGGCCTGATCTGCCGGCTCTGCCACGAGCTCAGTGGCAAGCTGAAGGGAAGGCATGGGGCGGGATGAGCGTGGGCCTCAGGGTTGGGGTGTAGGGGGTCGCCGAGGTTTGCTGGGGGCTCAGGGGGGCCCTACCAGTTCTCCTGCAGGGGATGCTCTGCGGCGCCGCAAGGGGCATGGTTTCCTGAGGGGTGGCAGGCTGAGTCCCGTGGTGGGGCTCAGGTGTACCCAATCCCCGGGGTTAGGGTACGGATTAGGGTACGGGTTAAGGTTAGGGTATGGGTTACGGTTAGGGTATGGGTTAGGGATAGGGTAAGGGAGGGTACGGGTTAGGGTTGGGTTTAGGGGTTACAGGTTGGAGGTTATGGGTTAGGGTACAGATTAGGGTTTAGGGTACGGGTTAGGGTTTAGGGTTTAGGGTTAGGGTTGGAGTACGGGTTAGGTTTAGGGTACAGGTTAGGGTTAGGGTACGGGTTAGGGTACGCATTAGGGTACGGTTTAGGGTACGGGTTAGGGTACAGTTTAGGGTAAGTATTGGCCTACCGATTTGGGTACGGTTTAGGGTACGGGTTAGGGTTAGGGTACCGGTTAGGGTTAGGGTACAGTTTAGGGTTATGGTACAGGTTAGGTTACGGTTTAGGTTTAGGCTTAGGGTACGGGTTAGGGAACGGGTTAGGGATAGGGATAGGGTACGATTTAGGGTTAGGTTATGGGTTAGGGTACGGGTTAGGGTACAGGTTAGGGTTAGGTATGGGTTAGGGTCCGGGTTAGGGATAGGGCACGAGTTAGGGTATGGGTTAAGGTTAAGGTAAAGGTACTGGTTAGGGTTAGGGTACGGGTTACGGTTTAGGGTTTAGGGTTACAGTTAGGGTACGGGTTAGGGTTAGGGTATGGGTAGGGTTTGGGTACGGGTTATGGTACGAGTTATGGTATGGGTTAAGGTCAGGGTTTAGGGTTAAGGTTAGGGTACGGGTTAGGGTACTTGTTAGGGTTACGGTTAGGTTTAGGGTATGGTTTAAATTACGGGTTAGGGTACAGTTTACGGTTAAGGTTAGGGTATGGGTTAGGGTACGGGTTAGAGTACGTGTTAGGGTTACGGTTAGGGTTAGGGTACAGGTTAGGGTTAGGGTTAGGGTACGGGTAGGGTTTGGGTACGGGTTATGGTACGAGTTATGGTATGGGTTAAGGTCAGGGTTTAGGGTTAAGGTTAGGGTACGGGTTAGGGTACTTGTTAGGGTTACGGTTAGGTTTAGGGTATGGTTTAAATTACGGGTTAGGGTACAGTTTACGGTTAAGGTTAGGGTATGGGTTAGGGTACGGGTTAGAGTACGTGTTAGGGTTACGGTTAGGGTTAGGGTACAGGTTAGGGTTAGGTTTAGGGTACGCGTTAGAGTTAGGGTTAGAGTACGGGTTAGGGTACGGGTTAGGGTTAGGTTTAGGGTTAGGTTATGGGTTAGGGGTAGGGTTAGCTGAAGGGGTAGGGTTAGGGGTAGGGTTAGGGGTATGGTAGGTGTCTGGGTAGGGTTAGGGTTTAGGGTTAGGGTTTGGGGTTTGGGGTTAGTGGTTAAGGTTAGGGTTTCATGTTTAGGGTTTCCGGATTAGGGTTAGGGGTTAGGGTTTAGGGTTTAGTGTTAATGTCAGGGTTTAGGGTTTAAGGATTAGGGTTTAGGGTTAGGTTTAGGGTAGGGTTAGGTTTAGGGTAAGGGTTAGGGGTTAGCGTTAGGTTTAGGATTAGCGGTTAAGGTTTGGGTTTAAGGTTAGGCATTAGGGTTTAGGGTTAGGGTTAGACCCCAGTAGGCCAGCAGGACCTATGCCCCGGCTGTGCAGCAAGTGGAGGAGTGGGCCAAGGTGAGGGCGATGGCGAGCGGGAGTATGGTATCCAGCGTTTTGTCGCCGGGGGCCTTTGAAAGTCGCTAGAGGCTTGGAGGGCCCTGCCCGTTATCCCGCCCTTAATGACCAGCGGTGCCCCTAGCGGCCCGGGTGGTGGCAGTGTGGCAATGTGAGTCTGGCACTACGGTTTGGGGGTCCCCAATGCCGTGTGTTGCAGCGCCAGGCCCCTTGGGAGGGGCACCTCTGGGGCCCTCCTAGGGTTAGTGTTAGCTCCCAGGAGTCCAGCAGGCATGATCCGCCAGCTGTGTGGTAGCATAGGACCGGGCCAAGGTGAAGGCGCCGGCAAGCTGGAGCGTGGGCCCAAGCATTTTGGCGCGGGGGGCCTTGGAAGGTCACCGGGGGATTCAAGGGCCCTGCCAGTCCTCCCGCCCTGAATGGCCAGAGGCGCCCTTAGCCGCCCAGGTGGTGGCGGCATGGCATGGTGAGTATGGCGCTGGGGCTCGGGGGTCCCCAATCCCCGGTGTGGCAGCACCAGGCCCCTTGGGAGGGGCCCCTCGGGTGCGACCTAGTGTTAGGGTTAGCCCCCAGGGGGCCGACAGGCCCAATCCCATGGCTGTGTGGAGAGCGGATGGGCGCGCTGAGGTGAGGGGGCTGGCAAGTGGGAGCATGGGCCCAAAAGTTTTGGTGCGGGGGGCCTTCGAATGTCGCTGGGGTCTCGGAGGGCCCTGTCCGTTCTCCTGCCCTGAAGACCGGCGACGCCTCTAGCGTCGCGCATGGCGGCGGGGCGTCCGGGTGATTCCGGCGCTGGGACTCGGGGTTCCCAAATCCCCGGTGTTGCGGCTCCAGGTCCCTTGGGCGGGTACCTCGGGGGCCGATCTATGGTTAGGGTTAGACCCCAGGAGGCCGGCAGGCCAGATCTGGCAGCTATGCGGCGAGTGGAGGGGCGGGCGGAGGTGAGGCCGCTGGCGAGCGGGAGTATGGGCCCAGGCGTTTTGGCGCGGAGGTCCTTCGGATGTCACCAGGGGCTTGGAGTGCCCTGCCCGTTCTCCCGCCCTGAATGACTGTCAGCTCTCCTAGCGGCCCCGGTGGTGGCAGGTCGGCATGTTGAGTCCAGCCTTGGGGCTCGGGGGTCCCTAATCCCTGGGGTTGCTGCGCCAGGCCCCTTGGGAGGGGCCCCTTGGGTGCCGCCCTAGGGTTAGGGTTAACCCCCAGGACACCAGCAGGCCCTATCTGCTGGCTGTCCAGCGAGCAGAGGGGTGGACCGAGGTGGGCACCCTGGTGAGTGGGAGCGTGGGCCCAAGCGTTTTGGCACGGGGGCCTTCAAAGGTCGCCGGGGGCTTGGAGGGCCCTGCCAGTTCTGCCCCCCTGAATGACCGGGGGCACCCCTAGCAGCTCGGGTGGTGGCATGGGGGCAGGGTGAGACCGCAGTCGGGGCTCGGCTTCCCCAATCCCCGGCGTTGCGGTGCCAGTCCCCTTGGGAGGGGTCCCTCTGGGGCCCAACTTGGGTTAGGGTTAGCCCCCAGGAGGGCGGCAGGCCCGATCCGCCAGCTCTGTGCCAATTGAAGTGGCGTGCTGAGTTGAGGGTGCTGGCGACCAGGAGCGTCGGCCCAAGCATTTTGGCGCGGATGGCCTTCGTAGTCGCCATAGGCTCGGAGGGCGCTGCTCGTTCTCCTGCCCTGAATGACCGGCAGCGCCCGTAGCGGCCCGGTTGGTGACGGGGCGGCAAGGTGAGTCCGGCACTGGGGAGGGGTCCCCAATCCCCGGCGTGGTGGCGCCGGGCACTTGGGAGTGGTCCCTCGGGGGCCGATCTAGGGTAGGGTTAGCCCAAAGGAGGCCGGCAGGCCCAATTCGCCAGCTGTGCTGCAAGCGGAGTGGTGGGCCAAGGTGAGGGCACTGGCCATCGGGAGCGTGGGCACAAGCGTTTTGTTACGGGGGGGCTTCGAAAGTCGCTGGTGGCTCGGAAGCCCCTGCCTGTTCTCCCGCCCTGAATGAGGACGGAGCTAATAGCGGGCAGGGTCACGGCGAGGAGGCAGGGTGAGTCTTGCGCTGGTGCTCGGGGGTCCCCAAGCCCCGGCGTGGCGGTGCCAGGCCCCTTGGGAGGGGCCCCTCAAGGGGCGACGTATGGTTTGGGTTAGCTCCCAGGAGGCCGTCAGGCCCGATCAGCCAGGTGTGCGTCGAGCGGAGGGGCGGGCCGAGGTGAGGCTGCTGGCGAGTGGGAGCATGGGCCCAAGCATTTTGGCGTGGGGAGCCTTCAAAGGTCTCCGGGTGCTCTGAGGGCCTTGTCCGTTCTCCCGCCCTGAATGACCGGCAGTGCCCCTATACGCCAGGGTGGAGGAGGGGCGGCACGTTGAGTCTTGCACAGGGGCTCGGTGGTCCCCAATCCCCACTTTGCAGCACCAAGCCCCTTTGGAGGGGCCCTTGTGGGCCAACATACGGTTAGGTTTAACCCCCAGGAGGCCAGCAGGCCTGATCCGCCAGCTGTGCCGCGAGCGGAGGCACGGGCAGAGGTGAGGGCGCTGGCGAGAAGGAGCATGGGCCTAAGCGTTTTGGGGCGGGGGGCCTTTGAATGTTGCAGGGGGCTCAGAGGGCCCTGCCCGTTCTCCCGCCCTGAATGACCGGAGGCGCCCCTATCGGCCCACGTGGAGGCGGGGCGGCAGGGTGAGTCTGGCGCTGGGGCTCGGGGGTCCAAAACCACGGGCGTTCCGGCACGAGGCCTGTTGGGAGAGGCCCCTCTGCGGCCAACTAGGGTTAGTGTTAGCCCCCAGGAGGCCTGCAGGTCTGATCCGCTGGCTGTGAGGTGAATGGAGGGGTGAGCCGAGATGAGGTCGCTGGCGAGCGAGAGCATGCACCCAAGCGTATTGGCTTGGGGGGCCTTCGAGGTCGCCAGGGGCTCGGAGGGCCCTGCCCGTCCTTCCGTTCTGAAAGACCGACGGCGCCCATAGCGGCCCAGGTGGCGATGGGGAGGCGTGGTGAGTCCGACGCTGGGTTTCATGGGTTCTCAATCCCCGGCGTTGCGGTGCAAGGCCACTTAAGAGGGGCCCCTCAGGGGTCGACCTAGGTTTAGGGTTAGCACCCAGGATGCCAGAAGGCCCGATCCGCCTGCTGTGCGGCGAGTGGAAGGGTGGCCCGAGGTGAGGGCGCTTCGAGCGGGAGCGTGGGCCCAAGCATTTTGGCATGGGGGGCCTTCGAAGGTCGCCGAAGACTCAGAGTGCCCTGCCCGTTCTCCCGCCCTGAATGACCGGTGGCGCCCCAAGCAGCCTGGGTGGTGGTGGGGCGCAGGGTGAGTCCGGCACTGGGGCTCGGGGTCCCCAACCCGGCGTTGCGGTCCCAGGCCCCTTGGGAGGGTCCCCTCGTGGGCCGACCTAGGGTTAGTGTTAGTCCCCAGGAGGCTGGCAGGCCCAATCCGCCAACTGTGTGGAGAGCGGAAGCGCTGGCCGAGGTGAGGCCGCTAGTGAGCGGGAGCGTGGGCCCTAGCGTTCTGGCGCGTGCGGCGTTCGAAATTTCCCGGGGGCTCTGAGGGCCCTGCCGGTTCTCTCGCCCTGCATGATCCTCGGTTATCCTAGGGGCCTGGGTGGAAGAGGGGGGGCAGGGTGAGTCCGGTGCTTGGGCTTGGGGGTCCCAAATCCCCAGCGTCGTGGCACCAGCACCTTGGGAGGGGCCCCTCCGGGGCCAACCTAGGGTTAGTGTAAGTCCCCAGGAAGCCGGCAGGCCCGACCCGCCGGCTGTGTGGCGTCCAGAGGGGCAGGCTGAGGTGAGGGCGCTGGCGAGCGGGAGTGTGGGCCCAGGCATTTTGGCACGGGTGCCTTCGAAGGTCACCAGTGCCTCGGAGGGCCCTGCCCGTTCTCTTGCCCTGAATGACCGGCGGCGACCCTAGCAGCTCGGGTGGCCTGGGGGCGGCAAGTTGAGTCCAGCGCTGGGGCTCGTGGGTACCCAATCCCCGGCGTTGCGGTGCCAGGCCTCTTGGGAACCGACCTAGGGTTAGGGTTAGCCCCCAGGAGGCTCTCAGGCCGGATCCGCCGGCTGTGTGGAGAGCGGAAGTGCTGGCCGAGTGGAGGCCGCTGGTGAGCCGGAGCGTGGACCCAAGTGTTCTGGCGCAGGCAGCCTTCGAAGGTCGCCAGGGGCTCGGAGGGCCCTGCCCGTTCTCCCGCCCTGAATGTCCGGCAGCACGCCTAGCAGCCCGGGTTGTGGCAGGGCAGCAGGGTAGAGTCTGGCGCTGGGGCTCGGGGGTCCCCAATCCCAGGCGTTGCGGCGATAAGCACCTTGGGATGGCCCCCTCGGTGGCCGACCTAGGGTTAGGGTTAGCCCCTAGGAGTCCAGCAGGCCCGATCCGCCCGCTGTTTGGAGAGCGGAGGGGCGGGCCGAGGTGAGGACGCTGGCGAGCGGCAGCATTGGTCCAAGCGTTTTGGCATGGGGTCCTTCGAAAGTCGCTGGGGGCTCGGAGGGCCCCGCCCGTACTCCCACCCTGAATGACCGGCAGCGCCACTAGCGGCCCGCATGGCGGCAGGGTGGCACGGTTAGTCCAGCGCTGGGGCTCGGGTGTCAGCAATCCCAGGCGTTGTGGCGCCAGGCCCCATCGGACGGGCCCCTCGAGGGCCGACCTAGGGTTAGGGTTAGCCCACAGGAGGCCTGCAGGCCTCATCAGCCGGTTGTGCGGTGAGCGGAGGGGAGGGCCAAGGTGATAGTGCTGGCGATGGGGAAGTTGGGCCCAAGCGTTTTAGTGAGGGAGGTATTCGAAGGTTGCCTGGGGCTCAGAGGGCCCTGCCCCTTCTCCCTCCTTGAATGACCGGTGGTGCCCCTACCATCCCAGTTGGCGGTGGGGCAGCAGGGAGAGTCTGGCGCTGGGGCTCGGGTGTCCCCAATCCCCGGTGTTGCGGCGCAAGGCTCCTTGGGCGGGGCCCCTCATGGGCCGACCAAGTGTTAGGGTTAGCCCCCAGGATGCCGACAGGCCTGATCTGCAGCCTGTGCGGCAAGTGGAGGAGTGGGCTAAGATGTGGGTGCTGGGGAGCAGGAGCGTGGGCCCAAGCATTTTCGCAAGTGCAGCCTTCAAATGTCGCCAGGGGCTTGAAGGTCCCTGCCTGTTCTCCCGCACTGAATGACTGGTGGCGCCCCTAGCGGCTCCGGTGGTGTCGGGTCGGCAGGGTGAGTCCAGCGCTGGAGCTCGGGGGTCCCCAAAATCCGGCGTTGCTGCGCCAGGCCCCTTGGGAAGGCCCACTCGGGGGTCGACCTAGGGTTAGGGTTACCCCCAGGAGGCCAGTAGGCCCGATCTGCCAGCTGTGCGACGAGCGGAGGGGCGGGCTGAGATGAGAGCACTGGCCAGCGGGGAATGTGGGCCCAAGCATTTTGGCACGAGGCGCCTTCAAAGGTCACCAGGGGCTTGGAGGGCCCTGCCCATTCTCCTGCTCTGAATGACCGACGGCGTCCCTTGTGGCCCGGTTGGCAGCGGGGCGGCAGGGAGAGTGTGGCACTGGGGCTCGGGGTTCCCCAATCCCCGGCTTTGCGGCGCCAGGGCCTTTGGGAGGGTCCTCTTGGGGACGGACCTAGGGTTAGGTTTAGCCCCCGGGAGGCCGGCAGGCCCGATCTGCCGGCTGTGTGGCGAGCGGAGGGGCGGGCCGAGATGAGGGTGCTGGCGAGCGGGAACATGGGCCCAAGCGTTTTGGCGCGAGTAGCCTTCGAAGGTCGCCAGGGGCTAAGGGGGCCTTGCCCGTTCTCCCTCCCTGAATGACCAGCAGCGCCTCTACCAGCCCGGTTGGTGGCGGGGAAGCAAGGTGAGTCCGGTGCTGGGGCTCAGGGGTCCACAATCCCCGGCATTGCAGCAGCAGGTGCCTTGGGAGGGGCCCCTCGTGGGCCAATCTAGGGTTAGGGTTAGCCCCCAGGAGGCCGTCAGGCCAGATCAGCCAGCTTTGCGGTGAGTGGAGGGGCGGGCCGAGGTGAGGGCGCTGACAAGCGGTAGCGTGGGCACAAGCGTTTTGATGCGGGGTGCCTTCGAAGGTCGCCCGTGGCTCGGAGGGCCCTGCCTGTTCTCACGCCCTGAATGACCGGCGGTGCAGCTAGGGGCCTGGGTGGCAGTGGGGCGGCACAGTGAGTCTGGCGCTGGGGCTCAGTTGTCCCCAATCCCTTGTGTTGCGGCTCCAGGCCCCTTGGGATGGGCCCCTAGGGGGCCTACATGGGGTTAGGGTTAGCCCCCAGGAGGCTGGGAGGCCCAATCCGCTGGCTGTGCAGTGAGCAGAGGGGCAGGCCGAGGTAAGGGCGATGGCGAGTGGGAGCGTGGTCCCAAGCGCTTTGGCGCGGGGGGCCTTCGAAAGTCGCTGGGGGCTTGGAGGGCCCTGCAGTTCTCCCGCCCTGAATGACCGGTGGTGCCCCTTGTGGCCCAGGTGGCGGTGGGGGGCATGGTGAGTCTGGCGCTGGGGCTCAGGAGTCCCCAATACTCGTCATTGCGGTGCCAGGCCCCTTGGGAGGGGCCACTAGGGGGTAGGCCTAGGGTTCGGGTTAGCCCCCAGAAGGCCCGCAGGCCCGATCCGCCAGCTGTGCGGCGAGTGGAGGGGAGGGCCGAGGTAAGGGCGCTGGCGAGTGGGAGCGTGGGCCGAAGCGTTTTGTCATGGGGAGCCTTCAAAGGTCTCCGGGGGCTCAGAGGGCCCTACCCGTTCTCCCGCACTGAATGACCGGCGGCTCCCCTAGCGGCCTGGGTGGTGGCGGAGCTGCAGGGTGAGTCTGGCGCTGGGGCTCGGGAGTCCTCAATCCCTGGCGGTGCGGCGCCATGCCCCTTGGGATGGGCCCCTAGGGGGCCTACCTAGGGTTAGGGTTATCCACCAGGAGTCTGGGAGGCCCGATCCGTCAGCTGTGCGGCGAGCGGAGTGGCGGACTGAGGTAAGGGCACAGGTGAGCGGGAGCGTGGGCCCAAAGCGTTTTAGTGCGGGGGGCCTTCAAAAGTCGCCGGTGGCTCGGAGGGCCCTGCCCGTTCTCCCTCCCTGAATGACTGGCGGTGCCCCTAGCGGCCCAGGGAGCGGTAGGGCGGGAGGGTGAGTCCAGCGCTGGGGCTCGGGAGTCCCCTATCCCTGGTATTGTGGCAATAGGAACCTGGGATGGGCCCCTCGGGGGCCCACCAAAGTTAGGGTAACACCCAGGAGGCTGGCAGTCCCGATCCACAAGCTGTGCAGCGAGCGGAGGGGCGGACCGAGGTAAGGGCACAGGGAGCGGGAGCATGGGCCCAAGCGTTTTGGCGTGGGGGGGCCTTCGAAGGTCGCCAGGGGCTAGGAGGGATCTGCCTGTACTCCCTCCCTGAATGACCGACGGTGCTCCTAGCGGCCCGGGTGGCGGCAGGGCAACACAGTGAGTCCAGCGCTGGGGTTCAGGGGTCCCCAATACCCGGGGTTGCGGTGCCAGGCCCCTTGGGACGGGCCCCTGGAGGGCCGACCTAGGGTTAGGCTTAGGCCCCAGGAGGTCAGCAGTCCCTATCAGCTTGGTGTGCAGCGAAGGGGTGGGCCAAGGTGAGGGCGCTGGCGAGTGGGAGCGTGGGCCGAAGCATTTTGTTGTGGGGAGCCTTCAAAGGTCTCCGGGGGCTCAGAGGGCCCTACCGGTTCTCCCGCACTGAATGACCGGCGGCTCCCCTAGCGGCCCGGGTGGTGGCTGAGCTGCAGGGTGAGTCCGGCGCTGGGGCTCAGTAGTCCCAAATCCTGGCGTTGCTGCGCCAGGCCCCTTGGGATGGGCCCCTGGGGGGCCTACCTAGGGTTAGGGTTAGCCCCCAGGAGGCTGGGAGGCCTGATCCGTGGGCTGTACGGCGAGAGGAGGGTCAGGCCGAGGTAAGGGCGATGGCGAATGGGAGCGTGTTCCCAAGCGCTTTGAGGCAGGGGGCCTTCGAAAGTCGCTGGGGGCTCGGAAGGCCCTGCCGTTCTCCCGCCCTGAATGACTGGTGGTGCCCCTTGTGGCCCGGGTGGCGGTGGGAGGCATGGTGAGTCCGGCGCTGGGGCTCAGAAGTCCCCAATCCTCCTCATTGCGGCGCCAGGCCCCTTGGGAGGGGCCACTAGGGAGTCGACCTAGGGTTCGGGTTAGCCCCCAGAAGGCCCACAGGCCCGATCCGCCATCTGTGTGGCGAGCTGAGGGGATGGCCGAGGTAAGGGCGCTGGCGAGCAGGAGCGTGGGCCCTAGCGTTTTGGTGCGGGGGGCCTTCGAAGGTCGCTGGAGTCTTGGAGGGCCCTGCCCCTTCTCCCTCCCTGAATGACCGGCGGTGCCCCTAGCGGTCCAGGTGGCGGTAGGGCAGGAGGGTGAGTCGGGCGCTGGGGCTCGGGATTCCCAAATTCCCAGTGTTGGGGCAATAGGAACCTGGGATGGGCCCCTCGGGGGCCCACCAACGGTTAGGGTAACACCCAGGAGGATGGCAGTCCCAATCCACTGGCTGTGCTGCGAGCGGAGGGGCGGACCGAGGTGAGGGCATAGGCGAGCGGGAGCATGGGCCCAAGCGTTTTGGCGCGGGGGGCCTTCGAATGTCACCAGGGGCTTGGAGGGATCTGCCTGTGCTCCCTCCATGAATGACCGACAGTGCTCCTAGCGGCCGAGGTGGCGGCGGGGCAACATGATGAGTCCGGCACTGGGACTCGGGGGTCCCCAATCCCAGGCATTGCCGTGCCAAGCCCCTATGGAGGGGCCCCTCAGGGGCAAACCTAGGGTTATGGATAGCCTCCAGGAGGAGGGCAGGCCTCATCCACCGGCTCTGCACCGTGCGGGGGGTGGGCCGAGGTGAGGGCGCTGGCAAGCAGGAGCGTGGGAGCCAGAGTTTTTGCGCAGGGGGCCTTCAAAGGTTGCAGGGGGATAGGAGGGCCCTGCCCGTTCTCACTTCCTGAATGACTGGCAACGCCCCTAGCGCCCTGGGTGCTTGTGGGGTGGCAGAGTGAGTCCAGCACTGGGGCTCGGGGTTCCCAAATCCCTGGCATTGCGGTGCCAGGCTCCTTGGGAGGGGCCTCTCGGGGGCCGACCTAGGGTAAGTGTTAGCCCCCAGGAGTCCAGCAAGCCCGTTCCCCCAGCTCTACAGCAGGCGGAGGGGCAGGCCGAGGTGAAGGTGCTGGCGAGAGGGAGTGTGGGCCCAAGCGTTTTGGCGCGGGGGGCCTTTGAATGTCGCCGGGGCTTGGAGGGCCCTGCCCATTCTCTCGCCCTGAATGACTGGCGGCGCCCTTAGCAGCCCGGGTTGCTGTGGGGCGGCAGGGAGACTCAGGCGCTGGCCTCGGCGGTCCCCAATCCCCGGCATTGTGGTGCCAGGCCCCTTGGGAGGGGCCCCTTGGGGGCTGACTAGGGTTAGGGTTTGTCCCCAGGAGGACGGCAAGCCCAGCGCTAAGTGGTTCTGGCAATGTAACAAAAATGCCATACACTTATCTGTAAGAAATAACAGTGTACAGGAACCCTCTTAGCCCTAACATCATCCTTTCTGAATATGGAAGCCAGCCCCAAGGTGGTCCTGGAAGTCTGACGAAAGGGCTAAGCACTTTTCTCTGAGTCTCCACACTATACAGGGAAAGACCAATGTACATCATCTTTCACGAGTAGGAAGCATTAATGAAAAGGTTCTGGAATTTCGAGGACTCTGACCCATCCTTATTGGTAATAAACCACCCTGTACAGGAAAACACCTTCAACTCTCATCAGCCTCCTCAATCCTGATTCCGATTCAACTTTGGGTGTGTAGGACTAGGGAAATGTCCACATCTTATTGCTAAGAAAGAACGATGTCAGGGTAATGCCCTTCAAGTCACCTCAGCCTTCCTGAAGATGGAAGCAGGAATCAAGGTGGTTATGTTACCATGAGGTAAGGAAGATGAGCATATAAGTGAGAAACAACAGTGGGCAGGACCTCTCTTCCAAGGAACAGTATCTTTGCTTAATGTTGAATCCCTATGGTAAGTGGTTGTGGCCATTTGTGAGGTGAAAATCTTAAGTGTTTTGTAAAACCTCTTGGTCCTTCACAGATGAGACTAAGGTAGTTGGGGACTCCTAGGCAGTGATTTGTCCACTGTCAAAAATATAAAAAGATAAGAGACAGATGAGGTCTACTCAGGCATTGTCCTTTATCCTCATCCTCCGTGAGGAAGGTCATCTCTGGACAGCTCAGTGACAGGGTCTCATTCACAGTGGGGGCATCTGTTCCTCACAGACATCAGGCAGGGAAATGGATTTGGTTCTCTGTGCCAGCCCAGCCACAGCTGAGTGTCACAGCACCCTCTCGTGGGCTCATAAGGGTTTCACTGTCACCAGGCAGGTCATTGTATTTGATAAACCACTGTGAGAGTTTGCAATTGCCTTCATCTGCAACCTCCTAGAAGCAAATGCAGGTCTCTGGTACCATGTGAAGTCATGTGAAGGCATTGTGAGAAAGTGTCCTTTTGCTTAAGAAAAACATGGAGCTGGGGCTCCTGGCTGGCTCAGCCAGTTAAGCATGTGCCTTTGGCTCAGGTTATGATCCCAGGGTTCTGGGATCGAGCCCGGGCTCCCTGCTGAGCAGGAAAGGAGTTAGGGAAATAGCTTAGAACCCACAGAGAATGTGAATAAAGGGGAGTGAAATGGAACTTGGTCTGTGTTTTGCTTTAGGGATTTAAGTTAGTTTTTTCTCAATTGTGATTGTTCTTGAAACAGAAAAGCTGTATTGGTTTTTTTTACCTTTAATTTTTTTCTACTAATAATTTGTTATTATGATATGTTAGTCACTATACAGTATTTCCTTAGTTTTTGATGTAGTGTTCCGTGATTCATTATTTGCATATAACACCCAGTGCTCCATGCAATATGTACCTTCCTTAATACCCATCACTGGCCCATCCCAATCCCCCACCCCTCTCCCCTCTGAAGCCCTCAGTTTGTTTCCCAGAGTCCATAGTCTCTCGTGGTTCATTCCCCCTTCTGTTTAGGGTCCATTGTCTAAAGGGACAGACAGTGGAAGTTCACCAAATATAAGATAGAAATTTCATTGTTCATTATAGATGCCACCAAGTAGTTCCCAGACATTTCATTCTACTGTAGTAATTCATTATACCTGTGAAGGTGCACGTGGAAGACAATTGATGCATTCATAGTGTTAATAAAACACGCCCCTCAGTAGTAGAATAAGAGAGGATGCATATGTGTAAAATTATTCGACTACAGCTTCCATGCTTTCCCTTTGGTTCCTTATTATCTATGAAATTGGACAATTTTTGTTCTCTAGGCTTAAAACTCATTGTCAAGTATTCAGAGTTTTTCAATGCTGATCTTCTCCTTTATAAGTTACCAAAAACCTAAAATATGTATGAACTTTAAAAAGCGCTATATTGAAAATGACAGCAGGGAAGTTCCATTTTGTAAATATTGTGTCAATGGATCTCTATTTTGACGTCAGTGTTCATTAGAAATGATGACATTTCATGTGAGTATAAATATCAATGTGAAAAAGAAAAGGTAGGAAGAACCTTGAATGTTTAAGTAATTGGTGAAATGACAGGTGTGTGTGTGTGTGTGTGTGTGTGTGTGTGTGTGTGTGTGTGTGTAATTGATTTTCAGTGAATGGTTCAGCTCCTTGTAGGGCTTCCGAGAGAGCCCAGGTGAACCTTTCAATGAGTTGGTATCTGTTTTCAGAACATGGGAATCTCTTAGTCCAATAGTCAATCAGGCAAGCTTTGAGGTCTTGAAGAGTTTCAGTCCTCAGCGATGGTGTTGCAGAACCTTGTGAGCAAACCCTAGGGTATGGTCAGAGCCCTCATTAGCTGGTACCAAGGTGTGACGATTTCAGACAGCATTTCCCAAAGAAGTACCTCTTGAGTCTCTGTCCTTGTCAGTTCCCTACACTTCCTTACACTAGTTATGTGATCAGTGTGTTTCAGGATAATCCCCACATGTGATTTTTGCTATTTCCTACTAGTCCTATCTGTTTCTCATCTTCTTCTTTTATGGTAGGGGTTGGGAAGCAACCTGTGTGGTGGAGGAAGGGGTGTGCTAGTTGTCTGCCTTCAGAGGAACAAATAATGCCTAGAAATTGTACTGTAGTTTGAGGTTAATTGTCCATCCTCTGAGTGTCAGGAATTCCATCACTTTACTTTGATGCTAGTCTGTTCTTCAAGCTGTCCTCAGAAATAAGGACGTCATCCATCTAGGGAATACTGGTTTGTTTGTATGTTTTCATTTTAGGAAAGGCTTTGCTGTTCCTGAAAATAATACTGTAGAGCACCCTTTCCTGTTCTTATTGGCCATCAGTCAATCTTTTGTGAAGTATTCGTTTATAAATAGACTCTATGGTTGATGAGCAGGAATTATTTATTGACAAGTTTTTGTCAGTGTGTGTATTGCAAATCTTTACTTCCCAGCCTGCGGTTCACTTTTTCATTTTCTTATGGTCATAAGATAAGGAGAAATGTCACATTTTTATGAAGTCCCACTGAATTCTTTTAAATGGTTAGTGCACCCTATGTCCTACCCCAAGATTGACAGGTTCTACGTTTTCTTTCAGAAACTGTCCAATGGGAAGCTACAATCCATTTTCTCTGTCCATTTATTGCTTACAAATGTCACATTTTTATGAAGTCCCACTGAATTCTTTTAAATGGTTAGTGCACCCTATGTCATACCCCAAGATTGACAGGTTCTACGTTTTCTTCAGAAACTGTCCAATGGGAAGCTACAATCCATTTTCTCTGTCCATTTATTGCTTACAAATGTCACATTTTTATGAAGTCCCACTGAATTCTTTTAAATGGTTAGTGCACCCTATGTCATACCCCAAGATTGACAGGTTCTACGTTTTTTTCAGAAACTGTCCAATGGGAAGCTACAATCCAATTTCTCTGCCCATTTATTGCTTACAAATGTATTTTGACCATCTGTTTCCCAGGAAACCTCTTTTATTATTATTATTATTATTATTATTATTATTATTATTATTATTATTATTTTAAATTGCATTTTTAATTCTAATATGATATTTAAACACTGTTTTTGATTTTCTATGTACACAATCGTATTATCTGTGAATAGTCACAATTATCCCCTCAATTCTTATCCTTTTTGTTTCTCTTGCCTTAAAACACTGGTAGATTCTCCGATGTCACAATAAATAGAGCATCATTGTTTGAAGATTTTAATATACCTTTCTCAATATCTGAAAGAAAAAGCAGACAAAACATTGGTAACAAATGTGACCTAATTGACATATAGGGAACATTCCATAATAAGTGCAGAATACATTATTTTCAAGTGGTCATAGACTCTTTACCCAAATAGATGATAGGTGGGGCCAAGAATCAAGTCTACAAATCTTAAACCCTGAAATTAACTAGATTCTATTCTTAGACCACAGGGGAATTGAGCCACAGTCATAGCGAAATGAAAATCAAGAAGTCCTTCAATGTTTAAAATTAAATGGAACTTTGCGACATATCCTAAAGGTCAGAGAGGGAATCTCAATGGAAATTCTGAACCTTTTCTACATGAGGGCTCACACACAATGGCACTTTCTTTGTGAAGAGCATTATAATAACCTAGACAGGAGTTGAGCCTTAAGTCAGAGTTCTGCCTACCCCAGCCACACCTGGCAGGCTTGGCCTGTGGTCCCCCTCAGCTGTCCTTTCTGGTGGTCCTGAGCTAAGGGGGTCAACATGGCCATATGGAAATGGGAAGCTGCCCACTCATAATGATGACGGTGCCCACTACCCAGCTGCCCTCTCTGGTGGCTTTGAGCTAAGGGGGTCAACATGGCCGTATGGAAATTAGAAGCTCCCCACTCTTAGTGATGACGTTGCTATCGTATCATCCTCACCAGTCCAACAACATGATTTCTGAGTGAAATATGACACAAGAGTGACTTCTTGGCATTCCTTCAGGTTTGAAAATCATCTGGTGAGTCATCTATTCGAAATATGGATTCAACATGTGTACTTTATTCTGGAAAAGCAATAGACACAATAGCAATTATGGCTTCCTGAGATCTTGTTCTTGAGAGACATCATAATGGCTCTTTGTAGCATTCTGCCTCTTAAACTTCCCAACTAGGGTGTAGATATTTTAGGCACATTTTCAGACGGTTAGAAAGGGACTCGGATGATATGAGTCACAGAGGATTTTAGTGTCAGAAACCTAAGTGGGATCCCCAAACTGACTCCAAATCGCTTGTTGTTCCATACAGGGTACTATTTCCCTCTTATCTCTGGTCTTCTCAATCTGGAAACCTATCAAGTATCAGGATTTTCTTGTCATGTGGACAACTGGAACGAATTCAGCGGGCCTTTTCACATCTGCCCATGGTGATCATTAAGATCATTATCTCAGTGGAGGACCTCTGGGTAAGATACTCAAAGATCCTTAGGAATAGAGACAGTATAATATTTTTCTGGTATTAAAGTTACTGAAACCAACTATCTTTTTTAGTCCATTCAGGCTCTGGTATGTTCAGAGGGTGCTGTAAAACAGGTCTGAAATAGTATTTAAAAACACTCAGCTCAGCCTCTTCTACAAAGTGAGCCAATGCTTATAAATATGGCTAAAATATTCCCTTACCTACGATTACTTCCCAGCCATCATAGTGTTTATATGGTATGACTGTCACTTACATTAGTCAACATTTGCAGAGAAAGAACTTAGGGCATCCAGGGGGCACTTCATGTTGAAATTAGTTTGTGACAACGAGCTACTGTGTTTTATTCTGCAGTCCAAGGGAATGGTGCCAGACACCTCTAAGGTGTCTAGCAGTTCTACAATTCTGATTTTAAGTGGTCTGTGTGCTTCATAGATTTGGGCAGGAGAAGGGCAGGAGTCCAGAGATTGTGAACACTTCTGTTACCTGTGCTGACCATGGAGCAGGTAGCCTTCTGTGGGCATCATTTTGATTTCTTGGTACTCTTGTGAAAGGTGCTTTTGTCTCAAATTCCTCCATTTAGGAGTAATTATAATGATGAAAGTAATTTTTATCTTATATCATCTGTGGACCCTGATCCTGGGCTCCCAGGGAAGCTATCCTTTAACATTTTACCCGGCTCAAATTGATTGGGCAAAACCTGAAAGCATGGGCCCTATTTCTGCCCCAAGCACATGTTGTACATCTGCTTCGAGAAGAAAACAATAACCAAAAATGCCAACATAAAGATAAGAAAAAATAAAGAACCTCTTTGGCTCCCATAAGATTAAAGTCATACTGACATGTACATACTGAAAACATAAGAAAGAGTCTGTCACTTTCTAGAATCTAAGAATATCCTCATTGTGGTGTGTAACTCTGTACTTAAAAGAAAACAGAAAAAAATATATAAGTCTGCCCCAAATGTTCCTTCCCCGGAGCACTCCCTTCTTGGTGAAGATTGTGTCTCCCAGGAAGCTGTCCTGACTTTGGTTTGAAGAAAGGTCTCTTCCTTTCTCTCTAAAATGTTTTTAAAAGTTCATTCACGCAATGTCGATAATAACAGTGTTTTCTATTTAAGTGATAAATAAATGTTCCACTCTAGTTTTATTGGGAATAGACGAATTTAGGGTTTCTTTAGAAGAGTAAGTCTGCCTTCCAGAAAAGGCAAGGTCATTGGTCTATTGAGAATGAAGATAATTACTGCTAAACAACATATATGTGTTACCCCTTCGCCCAGAAACCGAAGCAGATGTGCAGGCTTTAGGTCAGAGGTGCCTTCTTCTCCCCACCTGACAGCAATTCTCTGCTCTGGCTCCAAGAAACCCGAGGTTTTGAACGTCAGCATCGGAGTCAGCGAGGCAGCTTGTCACAGGACGCCAGTGTTCAGAGAAAGCACAGGTATGTTTGGCAAAATGTCCTATCTATGTCAGGGCTGGAGGTAAAACCTCTCATTATCCCAAAACCTCCTGGGCTTTTCTCTTTTCTCTAGTTGAGCCACAAAGTAAAATTGAAGTAGCTGTCAGGATTCTGGGTTTGGTACAAGAATTACTTAGTTTCCCTGCAGGTAGAACTTTACAGGGGATCACAATTTCTCTGTCCATTTATTGCTTACAAATGTATTTTGACCATCTGTTTCCTAGGAACCATCTTTTATTAGAAAGGGGAGGTGAGATTCACTCTGTGCCTGTTTGTAACATCTAATTTGTTCCTTCATCTAACAGTGTTTATTCAATTGGGCCTAAGATATGGTTGAGTGGCAAGCATCTAGAGTTAGGTGGCTTATTTTCATCTGATACAGACTTGGATGATGTCATTTGACAAAGGTGATGTTTCATCATTGATTAGTTTATTCATCAGAAGAGTTAAAATTAGGGTGGAGGGAAAATTCAAAATTATCCAAACCGGCCTGTTCCTGTTTAAAAGTTGAGCTTGACTTTCTAGTTTTACTAAATGTATTATCTCGATATTTTGAGGTGCCATATTCTGTCTGTAGTTTCTTTGGTGGTGGAGTCAGAAGGAGAGTCTGGGAATTCTTTTGGATAGTGGCATGCTGGTGGCTTCAAGGGGCTTGGAGTCAGGAGCCTTGGGGTGAAGTCTGCAACTGCTTGCCTGACCCTGGGTGCATCTCACAGAGGTTTTGCTTCATCTTATGAAATTGCCAGCAGATAATGTTCTGCTTAAAGGGGAACACTCCCATCCTGTTGGTGGCAATGCAAAGTGGTGCAGCCAGTCTAGGAAACAGTGTGGGGGTTCCTCAAAAAGTTAAACATTGAACAACCCCATGATCCAGCAATTGCTCTCCTAGGTATTTACCCAAAGGATACAAAAATGCAGATTCAAAGGGGGTACATGCACCATGATGTTTATAGCAGCAATGTCCACAGTAGCCAAACTATGGAGAGAATCCCAAAGTCTATGCACTGATGAATGGATAAAGCAGAAGTGGGATACATATATATAATGGAATATGACCCAGCTTCAAAAAGAATGAAATCTTACCCTTTGCAAGGATGTGGATGGACCTAGAGTGTATTAAGCTAAGCAAAATATTTGAGGAAAGAGAAATATACTATGCTCTCACGCTTGTGGAATTTCAGAAAGAAAACAGATGAACAGAGTGGAGGGGTGATGAGAGAGGCAAACAAGGAAATAGACTCAAACTTGGAGAACAAACTGAGTGTTGCTGCAGGACAGGGGCATGGGGGGAAGAGTTAAATGGGTGAGGGGTATTAAGGAGGGCACTTGTGATGAGCACCGAGTTCTGTATGCAGGTGAGGAATCACTAAATCCTACCCCTGAAGCGAATATTCCATGGCATGTGAACTAACTGGAATTTAAGTAAAAGAAGAAAAGAAAAAGTGTTCTGCTTCATGAAGAGTGAGGTAAAATTGTAGTGATTTGGGCTGTACTATTCTATAGATGAGAGATGTGAAACACCCTGTTGTAGGATACACTAGTTTCTTATCACATAAGGAGTCCTCAGAAAGCTGCAATGAAAGATTCAGGTCTCAGAGCATGTTCATGTTCCACTGATATGTTACAGTTTGCACAGGTAGGAAAGAAGGTGGAGAGAGAGGCAACAGAAGGGGAAAGCAGGTGTGAACCTTTCATTTGTTAGCATTATAGCTTTCTCATGAAAGCTTTATGTCAGTGTGATTTTGGAAGCAGAGGGGGAATCCGGGAGCTTTGCAGGAGACAGGGGGGAGTTCCAGGTCTGGGTAAAGCTGACAGGGGTCCCAGAGGAGAGCTGAATGCATTCTGCAGCAGGGTGTGTTCAGGGTGGGCTCCAGGGGTGGCTGTGGGTCTCCTGGGTGAGACTTGTGACAGGTGAGGGCTGTGTGCAAGTTCCTGGCTGAGGACAAGTGAGGCACTGGCTGAGAGCTGGCAGAGAACCTTCTTCCGGGCCGCCATCCTCACCCAACACACAGCCTCATCTTCTGTTCCTGTCACTCCAATTCAGACTTCTCCGAAGTTGAGTGAGAACACATCAAGAGCATTCTTAACAGAAGGGAAAGCATGTGCAAAGGCTCTGGGGCAGGAGAATTTCAGGTATGTCCAGGAGCAGCAAGAAGGACCTGTAGCCACAGGAGACAGCTTAGGACATGACCTCAGAGAGGTGTCAGAAAGCCATTCCAGGGCTATAACCCCATGAGACCCTGTTTCACTGGGCCATCCTGGCTGCAGTGTTGAGAACAGATGACAGAGGGTTGAAGATGGCAAGGGAGGTCAATGACGAATCTTTTCCAGGATCTCAGGCACTGTGGACCAGACAGGTGCCCTTGGATGGAGTGGTTAGACCTATTCTGGGTCCATTTTGAAGATGGAGCTCGCAGGATTTGCTGATGGGTTAGCTATTAGGAGCTGGAGAACGGAGGAATTGGGGTAAATCCCATCTGTTGTGGGTTTTCCTGATCGAGGGGAAGGAGAGGTTTTCTCAGGGGGTAGGAGGTAGTCCGTGTTCCGCATGCTGAGGAAAGTGCCTTTCCCGGTGGATCTGCTGAGGTTTGTGTCTGGGAGTACCTTTCACATCTCCTCCCTCAGCAATGCTCACGTACAAGTATCCCCCACTTTTTAAACGTTCACAGTAAGACACTGGGCTTTCTTGAAAGAACTATGTTATTACCCAGCTTCAGTA